>NW_022681472.1:8466118-9696969 GCF_009764315.1 Trachypithecus francoisi
TTCTAGAATTCTTATTAGTTAGCTATAAAACCTAGATTACTTTTCTAGCTGTCATATCTTTTTGTATTTTTGTTATACTTTCAAGTCATTTATAAGTCATTTAAATAAGAGTTTCTTCGTGTTAAAATATGGAGATAACAGAACTTATGTTTTGCGATTGTTGCAAAAGTTAAGTTGAATATGAGATGAACTTTGCCAGAAAGCAAGCACTAAATAAACGCTCTGAAAGATTTTGCGTGGGAGATTTGCTTCACATATCTGAGTAAGCCTTGGTTGTCTACGTATGTTTAATGCGGAGGCCCTACGAAGTGTGATTTGTGAGTCCCCTGCACGCAAGTGGGACTTGTCCAGTAGGATCCCTTTTGGGGTGGTCTTTTCTTTTTTTCTCTTCTTTCCCCAAAACCTTTCAATTTTCTAAAGAGAGGCCTTCAGATATTTTGACTGAGTGGTAAATGCTTGGCCACCAACAATCTGCACAGGAGGGTGGAGAAAAGATCAGGGCCAGAGGCCAGACAAGCTGGTTCCCTGACAGTGCCCAGCTCCTGCACCCTGAGCCGCGCAGCCTCCGTCCACGTTGGCCCAAGCCTCCTTCCACATTGGCCCAAGCCTCCTTCCACGCTTGGCCCAAGCCTCTGGAGGCGCGCTCCACTCTGGTTCCCTGGAGCTGCCACTTCGGTTGCCATCCACAGCCCTCTCTGCCCCTCCTTCCTCCAGTGCAGGGAGTGCTCTCGCCCACTTCTGCACAAGCCTGTCCCCCTCCTCCCTGCAGTTACCCCCCACAATGGGCCTGGGGAGGGAGATAAGTATTTTATGAAAACGATCATAGAAAATACTTTGACAAAGCACAAGAAAAGTTCTAGTCTTAAATACCATTCTGTTCTCAAGTCTCTCCTAATTATTCACTTTCATTTTTCTGTAACCTGCTATTTTCACAAATTATGGCACATATTTTTACAAAATAGCAAGAAAGTGGCACAGTCAAGGGCAAAAGGGCTTAAGCCTAAAAATGGGCTTATTCACAGGAAAAGGAAGGGAGAGTGGCCAATGCGATGGGGTAGACACACACTGTGGTGGGACACTCTGGGCTTTGGAGTCAGACGGGCTGTGCCCAAATCTTGGCTGGCTGTGTGACTTTGGACAACTCTCTGAGCTGTGCTTACTGGCCTATGGAAAGGGTATAATAAACTTCCTGGAAAGTTTGGAAGATCCAGTGAGAAAAATGTATGTAAAACACCCCAGCCTTAGTTGACTACCGGTAAATATTGGCCCCCAACCCTCACTTTTTTTCTTTTTAGCTTATTAGAGTATACAATACAGTGAAAACATAGGCTTTCTAATTATAATTTCAAATATGGTGTGATACTAATTAACAATGAAAGTATCATTTATTCCATACTCTGGAGAGGGTATTCTATTTCTCATCAAGGAAGAGAAGCTACAGCACCAGTGATACTAACATCATTTCATAATCAACATGATCCCACCATTGTGGATCAGAAGATGAAGGTAAAGAAAAATCACTGGATGTTGACGCAAACAAAATTGCACTTTTTCTTTCCCAAGTTCTGCCATTTTAGCATTGTTTTGCAGTGCTATGGATACATATATATGTACATTTATGGCATCATTAGACACTCAATTTTGTTGGCATGCTTGCTTTCATGTTAAGTTTTCCAGTTATACATTAGAAGTTACAGCACAGGCAATGTCTACACAGCATAGAGTTAACTTCCCCAAACATCATCCATCATTAGAATAAGAACAAGAGGAAAAAGATAAATAATTCAACAAAAAATAGCCATACCCTGCCAACATCTACGCAATAAGAAAACCCGTTGATTAAAAGCACCAAGCTCAGTTTATATTTCTCTCATGTAAAATAAAAATTGGTCTATATTTTCCCAGGCAATTACTAAATACATTAGAATTTACATAGAAACAACCCAACCGAGAGACCCAGGAGGCCTTAGAGCTAAGGAAACTGTCTATAGAGTATTAAAATGGAGATTGGACAATTAGCCACTGTATGTCGGTTTAAATAGTCACATCAGATAATACAAACCTCAAATTAACATTATTAGCCTGAAGTATGCTACCTACATTGTACATTGTAGAATACCAAATTAAATAATAAACAAAATCATGTTTAATATACACTAATGAACTTCATCAATCTCTTCCTCTTTCCATCCTGTTTTTACTCTCTCTTTTCCTTTGCCCACATTTTGTCTTTAAACCAGAATCAATCAACTGCATTATCTCTAGATTGCCAGTCTCCAGAGGTTGTGTGATGGGAAAAACAAATACTGGGGTTCAATTTCTAATCTACTCCAGCTGTGTGACCCTAAACAACTTCTCAAAAATGGAACTAGTAGGGCCTGGAACTGGCCTGTTTTATTTAGAGTTATATCCTCAGTTTCTCGGAAAGCTCCCGTGCATAAAGAGTGCTCCATAAATATTGGTTACATGAATGAATTACTAATGCCTGTCTTATTAGAATCATTGTGAGGACTTAGTATGTGTCTGGGAGAGTGGCTCATAACAAGTACTCCATAGAAGGCACCTGTGGCTGATGCTTGTTTACTGCAATCCACTTGCCCTAGAGAATGAAAGAATAGACTTGTAAACAGCAGCTTAATTACTTGTAACATAATATCAACTGGGCTAAGCAAATCATCCAGTCTCATGTCTTGCTCAGAATTCTCACAAACAGACACAGATCTCCCTTTCCACCCTAAGATTATTTTTTGTTTTTTTTTTTGGCTGGCGTGCGGGGTGGGGGGTGGGGGGAGGGTGCGGGGACAGAGTCTCTCTCTGTCCCAGGCTAGAGTGCAGTGGCACAATCTCAGCTCACTGCAACCTCCAACTCCCTGATTCAAGTGGTTCTCCTGCCTCAGCCTCCCTGCATAGCTAGGATTACAGGCATGCACCACCATGCCCAGCTAATTTTTGTATTTTGCATAGAGATGGGGTTTCACCATGTTGGGCAGGATGGTCTCAATCATCTAACCTCGTGATCCACCCGCCTCAGCCTCCCAAAGTGCTGGGATTACAGGTGTGAGCCACCACGCCTAGCCAAGATTATTTCTTAAAAGCTTTATAATTGACATAGCATAAAATTGTCTATTTAAAGTGTGCAATTCTGTAGTTATTCACACATTCCACAGTATGCAACCACCACCACTGCCTAATTTTAAGACATTTCCATCACCCCGCAAAAGAAACCCCATACCTATTAGCCTCACTCCCAATCTTTCCTACCTCCGAGTCCTAGGAAAACACTAATTTGCTTTGTGTCTCTGTAGATTTGCCTATGTCAGATATTTAATATAAATATAATTACATAACATGCAGTCTTTTGTGATTGGTTTATTTAATGTAGCAAAATGTTTTCAAAGTTCATCCATGTTGTATCATGTATCAATATTTCATTCTTATTTTTATTGTGAAATAATATTCCCTGATATGGACATGACACGTTATTTTTCATTCATCAGTTGATGGCCATTCAGATTATTTCTGCCTTTAGGAATAGGGCTGCATATGGACATTTTTATACACATTTTTGTGTGATCATTTGTTTTCATTTCATTTAGGTATATAACTATAAGTGGAATTGCTTGGTCTTATAGTAATTCTATGTGTAATATTTTAAGGAACTGCCAAACTTTTTTCCAAAGTGGTGCACCATTTTACTCTCCCACCATGAAGGTTCCAATTTCTTCAAATCTTAGCCAGTGATTTTTAGAATTACATCTTCTACTGGGTGTGAAATTGTATTACACTGAGGTTTTCATTTTCATTTCTTTAGTTACTAATCATGTTGGACATCTTTTTATTTGCTTATCAGATATTTGTATATCTCCTTTGGAGAAATGTTTATTCAAATCATTTGCCCATTTAAAAATTTTGTCATTATTATTGTGTTACAATATTTCTTTATATATTCTGGATACTCTTATTAGATAAACAATTAGATTCTTATTGATATATAGACTCTTATTAGATATATAGACTCTTATTAGATATATGATTAGATGCTTATTAGCTATAATGAGTCTTTTTAGACATATAATTAGACTCTTATTAGCTTATATAATTAGACTCTTATTAGATATATAATTAGACTATTAGATATATAATTAGACCCTTATTAGATATATAATTAGACTCATTAGATATATAATTAGATTCATTAAATATATTATTAGACTCTTATTAGATATATAATTAGACCCTTATTAGATATATAATTAGATTCTCATTAGATACATAATTAGACTCTTATTAGATACATAATTTGTAAACATTTTGTCCCATTCTATAGGCTTACTTTCCAATTTCTTTCTTTTTTTTTTTTTTTTTCTGAGATAGAGTCTTGTTCTGTCACCCAGGCTGGAGTGCAGTGGTGCAATCTCAGTTCACTGTAACCCTGCCTCCTGGGTTCAAGTGATTCTCCTGCCTCAGCCTCCTGAGTAGCTGGGTTTGCAGGCACCTGCCACCATGCCTGGCTTATTTTTGATTTTTAATAAAGACAGGGTTTCACCATGTTGGCCAGGCTGGTCTTGAACTCCTTGCCTCAGGTGATCTGCCTGCCTCGGCCTCCCAAAGTGCTGGGATTACAGGTGTGAGCCACCACGCCCGGCCTCCACTTTCTTTATATTACTCTTTGCAGCACAGAAGTTTTTAATTTTGGTGAAGTCCAACTTATCTATTTTTTCCTATGGTTGCTTGTGATTTTACTGTCATTTGTTAGAAACCATTGTTTTATCCAAGACTACAATGATTTACATTTATGTTTTCTTCTAAGATTTATATAGTTTTTAGCTCTTACATTTAAGTCTTTGAACTCTCCATCCAATAATAGCAAAACATACTTATTCTTTTCAAGCCTATTCTAGACATTTCATGTAAATGGGGTCATAGAATATTTGTCCTTTTGTGACTGACTTATTTCATTCAGTGTAATGTTTTCAAGGTTCGTCCATGCTGTAGCATGTGTCAGAACATCATTCCTTTTATGGCTAAACAATATTCCACTGTATGTATAAACCACATTGTGTTTGTACATTTACCTGTTCATGAACACTTGTATTGTTTCCACCTGTTGGCCATTGTGAATAATGCTGCAGGGAACATTAGTATACAAATATCCCCAAGTCCCCATTTTCAATTCTTTTGGGTTAACACCTAGTAGTGGAATTGCTGGGTCATATAGTAATTCTATATTTAGCTTTTTGAGGACTTGCCAAATTTTCTCTACAGAGATTGCACCATGTTACGTTCCCATCAGAAATGTACAAGATTTCCAACTTCTCTGAGTCCTCACCAACACATGTGGACTTATGATAATTATAATAATTGTTGCTGTGATAGTCATCCTGGTAGGTGTGATGTGGCATCTCATCATATTTTTTATTTGAATTTCCCTAATAACTTTTTCATGTCCTTATTGACCATTGATATTTCTTCTCTGGAAAAGGTCTACTCAAGCCTTTGCCTATTTCTAAACTGAGTCATTTGTCTTTTTGTTTTTGAGTTTAAGGAGGTTTTGAATATATCCTGGATATTAAACCCTTGTCAGATATATGATTTGCAATACTTTCTACCATTCCGTTAGTTGCTTTTTTCATTTTCTTGATAATGTCCTTCCATGCATAAAGCTTTTATTTTGACGAGATCCAATTAGTTTTTTTTTTCTGCTCATGATTTCAGTGTCATATCTATAAATCCATTACCAAATGTTAGGTGCATATATATTTAGGATTGTAATATTTTCCTGTTGGACTATTCCTTTCATCATTACATAATGTCCCTCTTTTTTCTAACTGTTGTTACTTTAAAGTCTGTGTCTGATATAAGAATAGCTATTCTTGCTCACTTTTGGTTTCCATTTGCATGGAATACCTTTTTCCACCCCTTTACCTTAAGTTTATGTGAGTCCTTATGTGTTTGGGTGAGTCTCTTGAAGACAGCAGATACTTGGTTGGTGGATTTTCATCCATTCTGCCATTCTGTATATTTAGGTGGAGCATTCCAGCCATTTACATTCAATGTGAGTATTGAGATGTGAGATATTGTTTTATTCATAATGTTAGTTGTTGCCTTAATACCTTGTGGGTTTTTTCCATTGTGTTATTGTTTTACAGGCCCTGTGAAATTTATGCTTTGAAAAGGTTCTACTTTGGTGTATTTTGAGGCTCTGTTTCATGATTTAGAACTCCTTTAAGCATTTTTTGTAGTACTGTCTCAGTAGTGATGAATTCTCTTAGCATTTCTTTGTCTGAAAAAGACTTTATCTCTTCATTAATGAGGCTTAGTTTTGCTGGATACAAAATTCTTAGCTGATAATTACATTATTTTGAGAGGCTAATGATGGGACCCTAATTCCTTCTGGCTTGTAAGGTTTCTGCTGAGAAGTCTATGATTAATCTGATAGGTTTTCCTTTATAGGTTATTTGATTCTTTTGTCTCATAGCTCTTAAGATTCTGTCCTTCATCTTGACTTTAGATAACCTGATGACTATGTGCCCAGGCGATAATCTTTCTGTGATGAATTTCCTGAGTGTTCTTTGAGCTTCTTGTATTTGGATGTCTAGACATCTAACAAGGCCAGGAAAGTTTTCCTCAATTATTACTTCAAATAAGATTTCCAAACTTTCAGATTTCTCATCTTCCTCAAGAACACCAATTATTTTTAAGCTTGGCTGTTTAATATAATCCCACATTTTTTGGAGGCTTTGTTCTCTTTTTTATTCTTTTTTCTTTGTCTTTGTCTGATATTGGTTTAATTCAAAAGCCTTGTCTTTGAGCTCTGAAGTTCTTGCTTCTACTTGTGCTAGTCTATTGCAGAAACTTTCTACTGCAATCTGTATTTCTCTGTGTCTTTCATTTCCAAAAGTTTTGATGTTTTTTCTTTATGATATCTATTTCTCTGCAGCATTTTTCATCCATAACCTATATTTTTTAAATGTAATTTGTTTTTCACCTTTCTCTGGTATCTCCTTGAGTAGCTTAATAATCAACCTTTTGAAGTCTTTATCTGGCAATTAAAAGATTTCTTCTTGGTTTGGATTCACTGCTGGGAAGCTGGTGTGGTTTTTTGGGGATGTTATAAAACCATATTTTTCCATATTACCAGAATTACTTTTTTGTTTCCTTCTCATTTTGGTAGAGTGTTTCAGTGGAAAGATCTGGAACTCCAGGACTGCTGTTTGGAGTCTCTTGTCCCATGGGGTGATCCCTTGATGTGGTGATCTCCCTCTTCCCCTAGTGATGGGGCTTCCTGAGAGCTGGACTGCTGCCAAGTCTGTCCTGCAGACTGGCTGAGCGACAGATGGGAGAAGTTCACTAACACAGGTATTTTGCCTGACAGCATGGCTAAGGGACCCCATGGCTTAGCACCACTGACGAGAATGCAGTGCAGCTGCAGCAGCCCCCATAAGCTAGAGATAATCACATTTATTTAGTACAGATTTAATGACAAAGGCTTGGAGCAAACGCAGTTCATGGGTAATAAACATTGTCAGTTCCCTGAGTAGAGAGCAGTACTGTACGCAATGAGCAAAGGTTGTTTTCTGGAGACAGGAGTAAACAAATTTATCTAGATAAGTCCCTTTACATTCCCTTGTTATCTACCCTTTGCTCTCAGGCTCTGGATAAGATAATTTGGCTGCCTTCAGCCAAATTTTCTTTCAAAGCTTTTGCAAAATCTCCTATCCTTCCAGGAAGGTTTGCATCTTTCCCTATAATTTCTATAACTTTTCCCACCACCCTGACTGATCTCCTACAGACTACAGTGATTGTTACTGCTCTTCTGGATCTAGCCACTCAATGGGTCTAGCAGGCCCTGGGCTGGTGCTGGGGGATGTCTACAAAGAGTCTTGTTATGTAATTCATCTTTAGGCCTTTATTTTACTTCCCTGCTCTGGTAGAGGTGGCAGGGAAGTAAAGTAAACTCTGTGAGAGTCCTTGGTTGTAGATATGTTTAGTGTGCTGGCTTTCTTAAATGCTGGTTAGGCTAGCAATGAAGTTGTCACGTGGACACACTCAGGACCTCTGATTAGCCAGGATGTTGCAGGCAGTGGAAGTACCTGTTGTCTTCTCTTTCCTGGGATCAGGGTTGTTCTGTCATGAGTTGTTGTAATGACCTACAATGGTTGGCCTCCAGCCAGGAGGTGGCACTTCTGAGACAGCATCAGCTGTGATAGCAGAAGGGGGATATAAGCTTGCCCTAAGATGGCCAGAGTATTTTGATTTCTCAGAAGATGGGTGGGGCCATAAAGCTACCAAGAGTTTCTATGTTTTGTGTTTGGCTACCAGGGCAGGTAGGTAAATACCATCAGGTTGGGGCAGGGTTAGGCAGGTTTGAGCTCAGACTCTCCTTGGGCAGGGCTTGCTGTAACTACTATAGAGGACTGGGGGGCTAGTTCTCAGGCCAATGGGACTTTATTACAGAGGGGAGCCTGGCCACCTTGCTTCAGGCCATAAGCCACACTGCTGAGAAAGCAAGCATGGTTTTCAGACCTCACCCTCCCGTACCCCCCATCCACCTACTCTGTTCGTGGCAGCTCCTGTGCTCCTGCACTTGCTCATATCCACAGCAACTCCCACTGATCCCCTGGACTCCACTCAAGACAATTTTTGTCCAGTCAAAACCACTAACAATTACACTTGGGAGCCTCCTTCACCCTGTGATTCCCTCCCAAATTCTGTTGGCTGCCTTCCCTGAGGGCCCCATGAGATACAGTCAGGGATGGCTTCCCTGGGCTCAAACTGGAGACTGGGAGTGCATCAAGGCCTTCCCACTGGTACTTCTACTTTTATATTTTGCATGACTCCCTAAATCCATTTCATCTCTAGGTAAGGTTACACCCTCTACATGTGATCTGGATTTTCAGATTCCCCAGTGGAGACATGTGTTCAGATGTGCATCCCCTTCTCACACTTTGGAAATTCAGTTTTTTGCCTCTTTCATGGAATTTGCAGTGCCAGGTCGCTTCTTTCAAAGGATCTGTGAATTCTTTCAGTTTCTGGTACAATCCTGTGGTGGTTCTTGGAGAAAATATCACAGTGTGAGTTTCCACATGCTCTTCTGTCTATCCATGTGGGAGCTGCACAATAGCCCTGTTTCCTATCTGCCATCTTCCCCTGATCTCTAACCTCATCTAGTACTGCCCTGTGAATCACTGAACTTCAATCCACACTGTCTCCATGCCCCTCTTAGAGCAAGTCAGACAAATTCTACCTTAGGTCATTTACATTTGTTCTCAACTCCGTCTGAGAACAATTTTCCCAGATATCCAAATATTCAACTCCCTTATCTCCTTCAAGTGTTTGTTTGTGTTTTATCTTCTCAATGAGGCCTACATTGCTCACTGCTTTATAAATTGCAGTCTGGTCTCCCTCTACCCATAGCATTCCCAATTTTCTTACTCCTGTATGTTTTTCTGTTGTTGTTCCATAATTCTTATCACTTTCTAACATAACACATGTAATCTACTTTGCATTTGCTGTCGATTGCCTTTCTCTGCTACTACAATATTAGCTCCATAAAGGAAAGGATCTTTGGCTTGTTTACTGATATTTTCTAAGCACATAGAATAGTACCTGAAAGCGCAGTTGGTACTCAGTAAGTATTTGATGAAGAGTGAATCAATTATTCTATAACTTTGGTGGAACATTTTAGAAAAAAAAAATGCTGCTGTGTTTTCAAATCCACAAGTTGTAAGTTAGAAGACATTTAATTAACCACATTTTCTGAAAAGCATTATTCGCACCAGGAGATTTAGTACTTATTAAGAGAACTATTTGAATCTGAGTATAAAATGTGGTCACACAACAAATTCACACATATAGACATTAATAACTTCCCATTATTTATGAAGAGGTGGTAATAAACTGATTCAACATAAAAATAAAACAGCCTAATAATAGTCTTAACAGTTATGCAAGAGAATGTAATTAATGGATAAAAGTACAGAAATCTATTACTCAAAGAGACATAAGACTCCAAAATAAGATAGGTTGTTAGAAGTCATTTCAACTTTTAAAATAGTATGTTACCTGCAGATTAAATTCATTGAAGAAATTAATCAAACAGAAATAAAATTTGTAAAATTAATTACAGTGCTCAAAATACACAGCCGTTGAATTACATATAGTTGATCAAGATTAGCACTTCAGTGGCATCAGGATGTGTAAGTCTTTAGAAACCTGAGATGAAGCAAATTTGCAGTGTTTATCACAGGTTAAAACTGGATATGAGGCTAATATGGGTTATCCCAAGGTACACACATAGGAATGTGAGTACAAATTCCAAATTTATGTCTAAAATCAAAATCTCAAGTAGTAAGTCAATGACATCTGATCTAGGATCTAAGACACTTGTCCAAACAAAGGTCAGGGAGGCTATGATAGAGGAAAGATTAACAAAGAATAAGCCAATTCAAACACTTAGAAATAAATGTCATAAGATGGCATAAAGATAGGGGCAATTGTTAGATTGGCAAAAAGGAAATCATTCTTGAAAAATGGGAGCAAGGACTGGGAACTCCAGTTATTGGGGATTTATGGTCTAGAGAAGGAATTCAGTTAAATAACCAGAGAACCATAGAAGAAAAAAAAAAAAAAAAAAAAAAAAAAACATGTACTAGAAGATGGCTACCAGGCTCAAATCATTCTTGGTAGTGAATCAGCAAAACCTATCTTTGTGTTTTCTATAGAGTTCCTTTTTTTTCCCCCGGAATCAAGCCAGGTCTAGCTGCATTTACTAGAGGTCCAATCACAAGATACAGACAAACTAGGAAAGAAAAGAATTTATTGCTGTAACCAGACACAGGGAAAAGGCTGGAACTATTTGACTTTCTGGTTTCCTGGTTTCACAATTGGTAAGGACGGGGGACATATGGAACTAACCACACCCTTAACTACAAACCCAAACCTTGGCTGTAGTTAACCCACAATTAAAATAACTTATCAAGTTTTACATTAAAGTTAATAAATGCTAAGAGTTAATTGAAACTACTGGAAGTAGATTTATATGCAAGGTGTGTAAGAACAGTAAAATGTGTTTTTAGTAAAAGGTTAAAAGAAGGCATGGAAATGTAAACTTTTGCCTAGGGTTAAGGGATTGTTTTGAGTTAAATTAGAAAAAATCTCTGAAGGTTCAAAGAAGTGGTGGAAGAACTGTGGAAATCAATTTTGCAGAAGAGGTTCTCTGTGTGAAGATACTGACTAAATTCAAAAAAGGGTATATTATGGGTTTTCTGTAAATTAAGCATTGAAATAAAAGCATAACAAGGTTTTCCTAAGGCACTAATCTGCTCTGTGGCAAAATTTTTAAAGGATTATAAAAGGTTTTTTGCTTCTTTAATACTTCTGAGTCATCACTTTGGCAAAATAATTAGTTTATGGTAATTTGGAACTCTGTTTCATAATATCAAGTGTTTTAAACCTTGAACATATTTGACAGCCTTACCAACATCAAATTTCAGTTTCAAAATTGTCTTCCCTGGTGTCTGGCTTTTTGAATACTTCAGACGGCCTCTGAAGTGTCCCAGAAGAGAGGTAAACAGGATCATTTGATGTGTTTTGCTACATGGGATTGCCAAAATGATGTTCCATCTTTTTTAGGTTATATTTTTGTGAATAATATAAATATATGTTCCATAACATATGGAATTTCTAAAATTCTAATGTCTAAATATATGTTATCAATCATAATTAAGGTTGCTATGTTAAGTTATTGTAAACCATGGAGATAACCAAATTTATTTGTCAATTGTGTTTCTAACTGTAACTACCCTGGACATTTTGCTATTCACAGACAATTGTCTTGTTTAATCCTTTTCAAAAGATGGTTTATAATGAGCTATAGGACCCTGACAGGTGCTCTCAAATACAATTTCTGATTATATTTGAGATTGTTTTCTAACAACTTTAGAGATTATAACATTGGAATAAAGGAAAACGTACAGGACTCATAAAGAGCTGAAATGTTCACGAACATCAAACAAAACAAGAGTTAACTAAATGGACTGAGCTCAGAAAGCTGAAGCAACCTTTTTGACATTCTGCTTGGAATATTGCTGATCTGTGTTTGGTTTTTCAAACTCAAGGAAACTGATTTTGAACTACTTACGGCCTTTAATATTAAGTAAGGTATACATTCCTGTGATCAAGATTTGGAACATGTTTGTTTCTCCTTGCCTGGTTCCTCTAAAATTTAGAACCTATCTGTGAGTATTCTTAAATTACGGCAATATAGTTGTTTGCAGCAGTGCAAAAAGAATCCATTTTTCTCTTGCAACAGGACACAATAGAAAAACCAGGTAATTTTACCAAGGCTTTGACTGGAAGGGTATGCTTCTCTTTAAGGAGTCAGTCTAGACTTGCAGAGCTGATGAAAGCCCAGTGGGGATACTGGCCTTCATCTACACAGTGCCTTACAGGGTTACTGACTTTTGGTCAGTAAAGAATATCACTTTCTAACAGGCCTAGGAGCTGCAAGTTTATCTGGGGCCCTTAAGAGGAGAGGCTCACCCAACTCACAGGTATTTGAGGATATAAATTCATGGTTGGGCTTGGCTTTAAAAGGGCTTATCCCATCAAAGCCAATCCAAAGGACCTATGTAGAAATAATTATTCTTGCTGCACTTTATGCAAATAATCAGGCCAAGTATAAGACTAAAGTCTATTTAAACAACTCAGTTCTAAGATCATTTGTTTCTTAACAAAATGAGGACTGGAAAGAGAGAAATTATGTTCCAAAACTTATCATACATTTGTCATTAAATTCTAAACCTACTAAGTGCAAAGCTTTTGCTTACATTTTTGACTAACTCTGCTTGTTCCTGTAAACCTATCAGCAATCTGGCTGCAGCACAGAAAGAACAAGAGGTATGATTAATGCAAAAATCTGGATCAATATATTGGTTCTGAGCAATTATCCTGCAAATCTTACCAGGTGATGGGAATAAATAGGATGTCCATCACTTCGAGGTTTCATTTTGGGAAAAGTAAAGCCAAGGGAGCTAACCAAAGGCAAGCACCATGCACCCAAATCCTAGCAAGCATAGCTCTAGCTACCTGTTATCAAGTCATCCTTTCCTCTTGCTTGTTGGAGGAGGACTCAATTCCACAGTTTCACCTTAGCATTTGGCTTATGATAAGGAGTCCATGCAACTGCCTATATCAGAGACAAATTTTTGTCCCAGACTCAATTCCAAGCTTTGGGTCAAATCCCTAGGAAAGAAAACTGGATCTGAGGGATCCAGAGGCAGGTAATAATGGAAGTTAAAAGGGACAGCACAGGTGAGCATGGCTGATTCCTGCCAATTAAGCCAATCCCAAGCTTCCTGTTTCATGGACAAAGGCCACATTAATATCCACGGCATAAATGAGATCTAGGGAATGCCAAGGCTACTGACAGTAGGTGGGAAAGAGGCATAGGTGAAAGCAAATAATTCCTATTCTCTAGGTACCCCTGCTTCATGGGTGCAAGCCGCTTTGGTACCTATGGCGGCACCTGCCAAGGTCGCCGGAACTTGTGGATGCAAGGACAGAAGAGGGAAAGAGGATGCTCTTCCCTCTCTCCCTCATGTACCCTGGTTATCTTCTAGGAAGAGAAGGGAACCAGTTATGCCTGATCCCCTCTTTCTAGATGGGTAGCCATTCATCTTCAGTCTGTACCCACTTTTGAATGCATCCTGAAACCCTGGGACTCCTTTGAAAGATGCATTCCTTTTTCCTTTCTCCTCCTTAGTTCTTTCTGCACAAATAGGTAATTGGATCTCCATACTATGAGACACTTCCCTCAGGTGCATCCTCCAAACTGGAAAGAGTTAATTTCCCAAACCTTAAACTGGTTGGTTTAGGATTGGGCTCCGGGGAAAGGAACCCAGAAGCATGACATGCCAGCAAAAGGGTAAAGTTTAACCAGTTGGGCTTTTGGCCTCCCTCTCCCTGTGGAAACCAGTAAAAGGCCTTGGAAGTTTTTTAGCTGTCCTTCCCCGAACTTTGTTTCATTTTCATACATGTTTTCTAATAACCTGGTTTGCCTGTTCTCTCCTTCAGGCCATCAAACTCCAAACAGTAATGTAACTGGAGCCTCTGACAATGGCCCCTTCTGCCAGGAACCCTTAGGTAGGTCTCCGAGGGAGCACTGACTGCCGGTTCCCCCAAACAGCACTACCCTGTCAGGGGGAAGTAGTTAATATAGTTCTTGGTCCTTATCTTTAATCTAATAGCAGTTAGATTTACTTCTTCAGAGGGGGGAAGGACAGCCAGGTGGGACGGCGTCCCTAGAGAAACTCCAACCAGCCTGCCCACTAGGGTGGAGCATTGGGACGTTCATGACATTTGCAGCAGGAAGGTGCCTGGCCCCTGCTCTTCCATTGTGGAAACTGAGATTTGAATGGCTAGGTGGGAAGCACTCTGGCAGGAACTCTGGCCTTGTGAGAGTCCCTGTTTCCCCGTTTTCTTCCTTTTATCCAATAAAACCCTGCTTTACTCACCCTTTAAACTGTCCACAAGCCTAAATTTTCATAGCCATGGAATGGACAAGGACCCTGTCTTTAGCCAAACTAAGGAATAGTCCTGCAACATTGGCACTAGGAATGTAAGGCTGTCTCTATTATTTTAGCTTGCTCCAGGTTAAGGAGAAGTCCATGCAAGGCTCCTACGGACCATATGTTTCATTTCTAGCTTTGATGTCTGGACACTGATTTCCCTAGGTTTAACTATTTCGTCAATGTTAAGGCAGTGCTGTAGAAATTTGTCTGTGTAACTGGAGTGCTATGCAGGCCTCACTGTGTGGCTGTCATGCAGGCCTGTCCATGTGATAGGGAGAAATGGCCTGCCGCAATCCTCACTGTCAATTTGTGCATGATTTCTATCATGCTTATATATTTATTTATCATGAGAACTGTAGGAAGATGGGGCATTATAATCTTTCTGGCTACCTCCTGCTGAGAGGAGGTCATCGATACGGGGCACTGAGCGCAGCAGTGGAGTGGAATAGGTTGGTTTGTTCTCAGTAGCACTCTTTGTTTCAAGGGCTTAGAGACAGTGCCTGCTGAAACATAATAGTATGCAACAGTAACAAATGTAAATAGGTTGCTGCTGTTTTCTTCTGAAGTGTAAGTTGTCTAGTCTTCAGTTCACAGGACTTTAAGAAAGCTCAGCTTAGATTTCAGTGATTTCTAGTTAGGAAAAGTAGAAAAAAGGAAAAGAAAAAGGAAAAAATTAAAAACATTATTTTGGAGACTTGTAGCCAGAAAAATTAGAATTTAATTTAAACTGTAGAAAATAATAAAAATAGAAAAACATCAGGCAAGATTCTAATTTAACAACAGGTATACTATAGTTTTGAAACGTAATTTTTCTGTCTTCAGTTTCCCATTTTTATTAAAAGACAAATTATGGTAGAACTGGTTTGCTTTATTATACTTGGCCTAATTATTTGTACACAGTACAGTAAGAATAATTACTTTTACTTTTCCCATAGGCCTTTTAGATTGACTTTGATAGAACTTTGTTCCATAGAAGGAATCTGAGATAAGATCTTTTTAGAGCCGAGCCCAGGCATGGATTTGTACCAGCACATACCTATGAGTTAGGTGAATTCTTCTCTTGAGGTTCCAAGATAACTTGGGGGTTCCTGGCCTGTCAGAAAGTGACATTCTTTACTTACCACAGATCAGAAACCCAGTACAGGGACTGTGTACACAAAATATAAGGCCAATTTTCCAAGGGCTTTATTGACTTCATAAGTCAAGTTTCATTCCTTAAAGGAGAGCATAACATTCTAGTTAAAGTCTTGGTAAAATAGCCAGGTTTTCCAATTGTGTCCTGTTACAAAAGAAAACAGATTCTCATTTCACTTATGCAAATAACTACATTGCCATAAGTTAGGAATACTCACAAACAGTTTCCAAATTCTGGAGGAATCAGGTAGAGAGAAACAAATATGCCCCAAATTTTGTTCACAGGAGTATGCTGCACTTGTTAAAAGTTGTTAATAGCTTAAAACAAGTTTCCTTGACTTTGAAAAGCAAAACAAAGTATCAGCAACATTTTAAGCAAAAAGTTAAAAAGATCACTTCAGTTTCTTATTAGCTTGGTTCATGAAGTTAATTCCTGTTCTCCTTGATATTAATAAACATCTTATCTCTCCAAGAGTCCCAAACTTTTTTTCTCTATTCTGATGTTACAATCTCCAAAGTTATTAGAAACCTGCATTCAAGAACACTTGTTAGAGCTTTATAGCTGATTGTAAAACCACTTTCTAAAGAGGACCAAAACAAGACAACTGTTTATGGATGACAAAAAGTTTTAGAGTAGCCATAGTTAAAAGACAAAATTGACAAGAAATCTGTTACCTCTGGAGCACACAATAATTTAACATAACCATTATAATTATTATGTATGATCTATACTAAGATGTATCAGAATTATAGGAGTTTTCCAAAATTTTAAAACATATACTAGAACATATGGCCCAAAGAAAGCCAAACCCCATTTTATACTTGGCAATGTTTTGTATATGATTTTTGTAACAAATATGCCACGTTTTACCTTTACATTAGTGCGCTGTTAATGTTAAACTTAATTTTTAATAAAACTTTATAGACATTTACCCAATTTTAATGTCTGACTTTAAGGTAAGGTTTTTATAGACCTTTTATAACCCTTTATAATTTTTGTTAAAGAGCAGGTTAGTGAACTAAGAGAAACGTGTTGTGCTTTTTTTAATGCTCAATTTACAGAAAAACTGGATGATACCCCTGTAACTTTAGCCAATATGTTTACATACAGAATTTTTACAATTATCTTATAAGCTTTCCACAACTTGCTTAAACCTTTAGCTTTGTTTTATTTAAAACAATCCTTTAACCTTTTAATCTAAGCAAAAAACCCACATTCTCATGCCTCCTTATAATCTTTTTACCAAAAGTATATTCTACTTTCTTTACACACCTTGCATGTAAACTGTTGCTTCAATAGTCTTAAATACATGTTACACTGTTACATCTTAGCAACCTTTACTTTGGGTGAAAACCTTGGTGAGGTTAGGGATTTTAATTATGTACTAGGTGCGGAGCCTAGGTCCTAGACAGAACTGCAGATAAGGTCTGACTCTTCGCAGCATTTAGCTTAAACTGTCTCAGGCCTTACTTAGCTGTAAAGCAGGCAAGTTGTACAGCTAAGAGTCCTAGTGGCGTTTTAAAAAGCATTTAGGAGGCCTAATAACTTTTAAGTTGTACAATATTTCTTGCATAAATTCCCTTTCATAAATTATTTCATGACTTAACACAGATGAGCTACAACATGCTTTTACTTTCTGACTTGTTTTAAACATCCCTCCATTTTAAATAACCAGTTATTTTACTGTAGGACAAGAATTTACCATACAAGATTCTTTCTTATATAAAATGACAACAATCCTTTCCCAGAACAAACTTTTCACACTCATGGACTAGACTGCCTAAGGCCACAAGATTAGAAGTTATAGTATGTTACTAAATAATTCAAGATGTGGCTATCTTCATTAAACCAATATTAATGTTTTATTTATCAAAAATTACACAAGCAAAGATCATTCTGTTTTGGGCTGAGTTTATAGTTTTGTAGCCTCTATGCCAAATTTTGACACCGTATAGTATTTGGTTGGGATAAGTATGAAATTGCTTGATCAATAAATGCAAACAAAATGTATGCTGGAAATTCTTAAGATATTTCTAATATTACTTTACCAGTAATTTAAAGCTAGCTATTAAAGGTTTTACTTAAGTCACATAAACTCGAAAAAGCATTTGACCAGTCTTTCCATTTTTTTCTGTTAAAGCATTTGATTTAAGCACTTTTATTTTTCTTTAAGCCAATTAATTAGAGCTTTTATTTTTTTCAGTAGTGAAACACTGTGTATACAACATATAAATATATAGACATATTAGGCATCCAAACAGAAGTACATTTTATAGATTCATAAGACCTCCTTTTTTCCTATCTTAGACTTGCAAACTCTGAATAACCTGGTATATTACCCTGGCAGTTATCAGCTAAATAGCCCTAGATCTTCATATTGAAGGAAACAACTCTTAGGTGAAAACTGAGTTGGCAAGATTTACATCTCAAGGTACAGAGAGAAAAGTCTGGTGGTGCTAGAGGGAGATTACTAACTTTATTTAGATATTGACTATCTTTTAACTGGCTCTCTGAGCTCTGGGCAGAGCCCACACTAAATCCTGGGTTTTCAAAAGGAAGGAATATTATGAGGCTGGATCATGTGATGCTTTTACTGTGCACTTAAAATTTTTTTTCAAACAAAGACATTTCTAAGTGTCTAAACTACATTTTTCTTACAGATACCAGAGTAGCTTCTGTTGCAGTAACTACTAATGAAGAAAACAGAATTCAGTCAACTGAGAAGAAAATGAATCCTTTTCTCAAAAAGACAAGGTCCTAGGAAAGAAATAAAAATATGCAGGCCTTTAAAATACAAACACACACATATGCACACACACATATATATATATACACATCTTGGACGCTAGCTCTTAATTAAGTTGACTCTTAACAATTGAGTTCCTATAAAAATCTTTTTCTTTCCCAGAGGCCTCTCAGTAGGAGTTGTGAAGGGGTACCCGTACTGTTTCTAATCTGACAGAAGTCTTCCCAGAGGACTCTCTGAGGGAATGGAAGCAGCGTTCCCTATCTTAAATTCAACAAGACTATAAGTACAGACCCAGAGATAGTTTAGACAGACACAGGGATAGTTTCAGATAGACACAAAAGGAGGTGCACCTGGGTGAAACAGGCCTGCAAACCAAATACCAAACGGGTGTACAAACGAGCCCTATTATCTTCCTGATGCTACCGAACAAATGGCTTAATAGCCCAAATAAGCAAATAATAGGCTCCAGGTATACGGTCCGGTTTTCACTCGTCCTTTGAGCTAGTCTGCTCCTGCCAAACTTCCATTCTTTCCCAGTGATGAAAAGGACGTGCAGTTTTGCCCATGGGCCAGCCCTCAGGAGATTCCCTGGGACAATCTCAGCCGGCAGCTGCTGGGAGTCTCCTATTGACCGTCTCACTGCAATCCGCTGGCCACCGAAGGCAGCATCGTCCTAGCTGCCTCCTGGCTGACTCGCCAGAATTTTCATTCCTGGAACCAAGTCGGGTCTGGCTGCGTTTTCTCGAGGCCCAATAACAAGATGCAGACAAACTACGAAACAAGGGAATGTATGGCTGTAACTGGATACAGGGAGAAGGTCAGAGAAAATTCCACCAGCCCAATTTAAAGTGTTACAATTTTCTTAGTGCTTATATAGGTTGGGGTTATGTGCCTATGTGCAGTATAGCGTTCGCCTAAGTCTGCTGGTAACTAATTTTGTTTCAACTAGAAGGTCAGAGGCAAAAAAATGCTTGCTGAGTCCTATTAAGCTGTGAGGGCCCCAGTACCTTCAAGATCTGTCTATTGTGTTACTGGAGTGATTATTTCTTTTTTTTTTTTTTAATTATTATACTTTAAGTGCTAGGGTACATATGCATAATGTGCAGGTTTGTTACATATGTATACTTGTGCCATGTGGGTGTGCTGCACCCATCAACTCGTCAGTACCCATCAACTTGTCATTCACATCAGGTATAACTCCCAATGCAATCCCTCCCCCCTTCCCCATCCCCCCTCCCCGTAATAGGCCCCAGTGTGTGATGTTCCCCTTCCCGAGTCCAAGTGATCTCATTGTTCAGTTCCCACCTATGAGTGAGAACATGTGGGATTTGGTTTTCTGTCCTTGCGATAGTTTGCTGAGAATGATGGTTTCCAGCTGCATCCATGACCCTACAAAGGACACAAACTCATCCTTTTTATGGCTGCATAAAAAAGGATAAAAGTATCCTTTTTTATGGCTGCATCCTTTTTATGGCTGCATAGTATGGTGTATATGTGCCACATTTTCTTAATCCAGTTTGTCACTGATGGACTTTTGGGTTGATTCCAAGTCTTTGCTATTGTGAATAGTGTTGCAGTGAACATATGTGTGCATGTGTCTTTATAGCAGCATGATTTATAATCCTTTGGATATATACCCAGTAATGGGATGGCTGGGTCATATGGTACTTCTAGTTCTAGATCCTTGAGGAATCGCCATACTGTTTTCCATAATGGTTGAACTAGTTTACAATCCCACCAACAGTGTAAAAGTGTTCCTATTTCTCCACATCCTCTCCAGCACCTGTTGTTGCCTGACTTTTTAATGATTGCCATTCCAACTGGTGTGAGATGGTATCTCATTGTGGTTTTGATTTGCATTTCTCTGATGGCGAGTGATGATGAGCATTTTTTCATGTGTCTGTTGGCTGTATGAATGTCTTCTTTTGAGAAATGTCTGTTCATATCCTTTGCCCACTTTTTGACGGGGTTGTTTGTTTTTTTCTTGTAAATTTGTTTGAGTTCTTTGTAGGTTCTGGATATTAGCCCTTTGTCAGATGAGTAGATTGCAAAAATTTTCTCCCATTCTGTAGGTTGCCTCTTCACCCTGATGGTAGTTTCTTTTGCTGTGCAAAAGCTCTTTAGTTTAATAAGATCCCATTTGTCAATTTTGGCTTTTGTTGCCATTGCTTTTGGTGTTTTAGACATGAAATCCTTGCCCATGCCTATGTCCTGAATGGTATTACCTAGGTTTTCTTCTAGGGTTTTTGTGGTATTAGGTCTATCTTACCTTCTTTCTAGCTTGATCTGGAGAGCTGCCTTAGGCTCTCCAATGAATCTGTTCAAACAGCTGCCTCTGTTACCTTGACTCATCTCAGATTTCGTTGACCCGAGACAGGTCCTGGCACTAGGAATGTAAGGCCGTCTCTATTATTTTGGCTCGTTCCAAAGGGAGAAGGGAGGGAGAAGCCCATGCAAGGCTCCTACTGACCATACGTTTCATTTCTGGCTTTGATGTCTAGCATTGATTTCCCTAGGTTTAACTATTTGCTCAATGTTAAGGCAGTGCTTTGTCTGTGTAACTGGAGTGCTATGCAGGCCTGTCTGTGTGATTGTCAGAGAGAAATGGCCTGCCACACCCTGAACTAGGAGAACCATTTTTTTCATGGTGACAGGCAGGAATGAGTCACAGAAGTGGTAATTGATAGGGTCCAGCTGAAAGGTTAAAAATCTACAGGAATGCAAAAAAGCATAAGGCTCAGATGGCTTCACAGCCAAATCTTCAAAGACCAGACAATCCCATTGCAACTTAAATTGTCGTAGAACATAAAAACAAGGGAAGATTTCCAAGTTATTTTTCTAGAAGCAAATATAACTTTGACATCTAAGTTGTTACACAGCACAAAAGAGACTACAAACTTATCTCACTAAAGAATAGAAAAGTAATAGAATTGTAGTCACAATCAAAGCATATTTTGAAAATACACATTATGACCTGTATTAGTTTCCCAATGCTGCTCTAATGAATTATCACAACTTAGTGGTCTAAAACAATACAAATTGATTATCTTACACTTCTGGATATCAGAGTCTGAAGTGAGTCTCACTGAGCTAAATCAATCTTTTGGCAAGCAGCTTAGCCAACATGGTGAAACCCCGTATCTACAAAAAATGCAAAAATTAGCTGGAGGTGGGCACCTGTAATCCCAGCTACTCAGGAGGCTGAGACAGGAGAATCACTTGAACCCGGAAGGTGGATGGTGTAGTGAGCTGAGATCGCATCACTGCACTCCAGCCTGGGCAACGGAGCAAAACTCTGACTCAAAAAACAGACAAACAAAAAAAACTTCTTGTCAGGGCTGAGTTTCTTCTGTGAGTTCCAGGCAGAAATCTGTGCCCTTGCTTTCCCAGCTTCAAAGTCAACAATGCTGCGTCTTCTCTCATCTGATCTCTAATTCCATTTTTATTTCCATTTTTATATCTTTTCTCTCTGATTCTGATCTTCCAGACTCTGTCTTATAAAGATCCTGCGATTACATTGGGCTTAACTGGATAGTCCAAGATAATCTCCCCATCTCAAGATCCTTAGCTTCATCACAACTGCAAAGTCCTTTTTGTCATGTAAGGTCACACATTCACAATTTCAGGGGATGAGGGTGCAGACATCTTTAGAGGCCATTATTCATCCCACCACATGCTTCAGTTAGGATTTATTTTAGAATTGCAAGGATAATTTGATATTAGAAAAACTATTAATATTATTTACCATATGAATAAATATAGAAAAAATAATATATGGTAATCTTTATAGATCTGGAAAAGACCTTCAGCAGAACTAACATTTGTGTCTTTTAAAAACACTCAATAAAATAGGGGTGAATACTCCCTGAACATCATATATATAATGTATTTATATACATTATATGTAATGTAATATATGTAAATACAACATATTTATATATACATATATTTATGCATAATGTATAAAAAATGTACTTATATATTACATATATGTACATATTGCATATTTATATATAAATACATACTTATATATTACATACATGTACATATTGCATATTTATATATAAAATGTATATAGATAAATTTTATATACATTTTATATATGAATATGCTATATGTACATATATGTAATATATGTATTTATATATTATAAATTAATGTAATATAATAAAATGTACTCTTATACATTTACATATAAATATATTTATATATTATATACATTTATATATAAATATAAAATATATATTATAAATAAAATAATGTATATAAATACATTTTATTACATTTTATTTACTTATATAATTATAACTATAGATTTATAATGCATATAAATATATAAGTAATATATGTAAAAATACATTTTTACTTATACATTTATATATATATATATTTATATACCTAAGACCAAACACCAGTTTCTCAGGAATATGACAAGAACACCACTATATTCTCTATTATTTATTATTATACTAGAGACATTGCCAATGTAATTAGAGAAGAAGAAATAATTAAAGGTATAAAAAATGGTTTTAAAAAGTTATCTTAATTTTCAGATGTTAGGAAACTATATCTGAAAATTGCAAGAGTACAATGATAAAAATACTACAAATATTAAAAGAACCAAGATAGATAAATATAAAATTGACATAAAATATAAACATACAAATTATTTAAAATATTTACTTTCATACATACAAAGACACCTTTAAAAATATTTAATAGATAAGGAAACTCCCATTTGTAATAGCAATAACAAGGTAAAATATTTAAGAATAAACTTAACAAGAAATTTGCAAAATTAATAGGATGAAATATTTAAAACACTCTTGAAAGATAAGACTTGATCAAATGCAAGAACATTCCTGTCCTTAGATGGGATGTATCAACCTCATAATTATGCCAAATTGTCTAAAGTAAATAATATATTCTCAGTAGAAATATCAACAAAACAGTATTCTGGAGCTTGGTAACTTCATTTCTAAATTTGTAGAAAATAAACATGCTAGAATAGCTGGGAAACCCTCATAAAAGATAGACAATGAAGAGCAGATAATAAAATAAATATCCCTCATAATTAAAAGTATAGTGCTGGCATATGAAATAAATAGGCCAATAGATTAGAAAAGAAAATGTGGAAATAGCTATAAGGGAATTTAACATATGATTAAAAGTAGAATCTCAAATCACCAGTGGAAAAAATGTAATTTTTCATAAGTGGTATGTGCACCTAGATTGCCTTTTGGCAAAAGATAACATTGGGTCCACTCTTCACACCAGAATAAATTTCAAATGGATTAGAATTCATAATAAAAATGAAACCATATATATATTAGAAAAAAATGGGTAAATTTCATTATAAGCTGAGTATGGAGGAAACTTTTTCAACTTTGACCCAAAATTTGGATATAATATTAAAAACAGAAGATGTATAAGTTTAACTACATAAGTTTATTAAAAAGTGGCTAATTCCAGGCCTGGGGAGAGAAAGGACACAATGATTCTGGCACATCTCATTGCAACAGAAGGCTAAGAATTGTACAGAGACTAACAGTGGCATTAAAAAGTCACGGGAACTGAGTTACATAGACACCTATTGGCCTAATTTGGGACTATTTGGCCACCAAAAAGGAAAGCCATGGTAGTGGATCATTACATATTGAAATTTTAAAAAGAATCCATAGTACATTTGTCAAAACTAAGAAACTGACACTGGTACATTGCTATGAACTTACAGAACTCTCTACATCTTTGCAATTATTCTGTAAATCTAAAATCATTGAATTTAAAACGAGAGAGAGAATTCATATATTGGTCATGACAATGATGTGGTGGTGGAGTGGGGGCGGGGGGGGGTGGTTCCAGAAGCATGCTAACTAAAAAGAAATGAGGAGAAAGAAGGATAGAATTAACAAATCACTATTTTATAACTCCAAAGTGAAGCAATTAATTCAGGCAAAGATGATCAATAAATGTTAGTACCATTTGGGGAAAGATCTTTGGTTAATAATGCATTCCCATGCCTCAGAGTCACACTCTAGGGATGTTCTCTTAATTACAAATTAATGAGATATCTTTACAATGAAGAGATCTGGGAACCCCACCTTATTCAAGGGACAAAATTTAGCATCACCAATAACAGAACAAACTGGCTCTATGGACCTCCTGGTGTGATGCCATGAGAAGTAAATAGCCCTCTGTCACATTCTTCCAATAATATTTTAACTGAATCTAATCATGAGAAAACAAGCAAAGATGTCCAGAACATGGCACGTTTCACAGCACAAGTAACCTGAACCCCTAAAAGACATCAATGTCAGAAGTGACCAAAGCATAAGAAAGGTGGTAGACCATTGTAAAATTAAAGAGACCTAAGAGATATGATAAAACAGAATGCATTACTTTATTTGGATTATCTTATTAAAAAAGAATAATAACAAAACCACTGCAAAAGGATGTCTTGAAACAATTTGGATAATTTTGGGGGGCGGTGAGAGGGACAGGGTCTGGCTCTATCATCCAGGCTGGAGTGCAGTGGC
The DNA here is from genome assembly GCF_009764315.1 of Trachypithecus francoisi. NCBI lineage: Eukaryota > Metazoa > Chordata > Mammalia > Primates > Cercopithecidae > Trachypithecus > Trachypithecus francoisi. The sequence continues at coordinate 8,491,112 of NW_022681472.1, forward strand.
ACAAACACAGCTCACTGCAGCCTCTGCCTCCAGGGCTCAAGCCATCCTCCCACCTCAGCCCCCCAAGTAGCTAGGACTGCAGGCATATACCACCACACTCAGCTAACTTTTTAATTTTTCGTAGAGATGAGGTCTCACTATTTTGTCCAGGCTGTTCTTGAACTTCTGGGCTCAAGTGATCCTCCTGCCTCAACCTCCCAAAGCACTGGCTCATTACAGGCATGAGCCACCATGCCTGGCAATTTGGAAAACCTTAACAAGGGTGGCATATTAAATTATATTATTGAATCAATGATAAAGTGTCTGGATGTGAAATTGGTGTTAAGAGAATGTCCTTGTTCTCACAAGACACAGGCTAAAGTATTTGGAATGAGGTATCACAAAGTCTGCAGTTCATTTCCAATAGTTTCAGAAAAAAGTGTGTATGTATACACATACTGAAAGAGACAAAATTAATATGGCAAATGTCAATAACTCATAAGTCTAAGTGAAGTGTAAACATATGTTCAGTGTTGATATTTTAACTTTTTCTTGCTTTGAAATTTTCAAATTATTCATTTGAGGGTAAAAAAAACCTGCTGGATGAAGAAGAAAGAGGTAGAATAGAGAGAGAAACTAGTTGTCAGATCTAATAAGTATCAGATACTGTATCTGTCATTTTCACAACTATTGTCTCATAAAAACCCCCATAATAAGCTTTTAAATAGATATTATTATTATTATTTTTTTTAACAATTGAAGCTATAATGGCCCAGAGATGCCACACAACATGCCTAAAATAATAGATTTTGGTACAGGTGCAACCTGGATTCAAACCACTTTTTTCAGGCATCCAGACTTTCTCTCTTCCATTTAATAATACTGGGGCCAAGGACCTTATGTGGGTAGCTCCAGACAAGGTTTCCACACTCAGCACAATAGTCATGAGCCCAGGATAGCTAGAGACTCTAAAGTTAAGGCTAATAAGTTAACATTAGCTCATGGTAACTTTATTATTTCATATAGTTTTAAGTTTTCAAGCTTTTTTAATCCTTTGTAATAACACTTAGCTTAAAACACAAACACATTGTACAGGTGTACAAAAATATTTACTTTATATCCTTATTCTATAAGCATTTTTCTATTTTTACATTTCTTATTTCTTTTACTTTTTAAACTTTTTGTTAAAAAATTAAGACACAGACACACACATTTAGCCGAGACCTGCACAGGGTTAGGATCATAATATCACTATCTTCCATCTCCACATCTTGTCCTACTGGAAGGTAGGCAATAACAGGCATGGAGCTGTTATCTCCTGTGGTAATGATGCCTTCTTCTAGAATCACCCCTGAAGGACTTATCTGAGACTGTTTTACGGTTAACTTTTTAAATATATAAGTAGAAGGAATACACTCTAAAATAATAATAAAAAAGTACAGTATAGCAAATACATAAGCCAGTAATATAGTTATTTCTTATTATCAAGTATTCTGTACTGTCCATAATTCTATGTGCTGGGCCTAGATGACTGGCAATGCAGGAGGTTTACTTATACCAGCATCACCACTAACTGGTGAGTAATGCTTTGCACGACAATGTTACGATGGCTACAATGTCATTAGGCCATAGAAAGTTTTCAACTCCGTTGCAATTGTATGAGACCATGGGTCATATATGTGGTCCATCATTGGCCAGAATGTCATCATTTGTGCATAGCTGTATATTGTCATGCTACTGCTTCAAAAGGAAAAGCTGCAATACCACCAAACTCATAGAGTGAAACTAAGTTAAAACACTGCTTCAAATAACTGAAAATACTTCAGCTTTTCGATCCTAAACTAAAGGTAATCCAAATGCCTCAAATGTTTCTCATACTATGGTTTAAGGACTCCTAAATATTTATTTAGATATTGTTTTTAATATTCTTTTTATTGAGATATGGTGCACATACCATCAAATTCATCCCTTTATAGTATACAATTCAATGGCTTTTAGCATATTCACAGAATTGTACAACCATCACTTACAATAAAATTTTAGAACATTTTCATCATCCCAAAGAGTTGCTTCCCATTTCCTCTCAAACCCCTCCATATCCTGGCAACGGCTAACCTACTATCCGTCTCTATGATTACCATTTCCCTATTCTGGACATTTCAGATAAACGGAATTGTGCAGTATGTGGTCCTTTGTGACTAACTTATTTCACTTAGCATTATGTTTTCAAGGTTCTCCCATGTTCTAGCATGTATTAGTATTTCTTTTTATTGCTGAATAATATTTCCTGTTTTAATATATCATATTTGTTTATCCATTCATCAGCTGATGAACATTTGGATTGTTTCCACTTGAGGGTAATTATGAATAATGCTATTATGAATAAGCAGCCATGTACAAGTTTATTTGTGGATGTAGGTGTATTATTCTCTTGGGCGTATATCTAGAAATGGGATTGTTGGGTCTTATGATAATTCTGAATTTAACTTTTTTAAGAACTGTCAAACTCTTTTCCACACTGACGCTACCATTTTACATTTCCACAAGCAATACGTGAGGTCTCAATTTCTCTACATCCTTGCCGACACTTGGTGATTATAGTCATCTTAGTGGCTGTTTGGTTCCATCCATCCAACTGGGTGTGATGTAGTATCTCATTATGGTTTTGATTTGCATTTCCGTAGTGACCAATGATGTGCATTTTTTCATGTGCTTATTGGCCATATGGATGACATCTTTAGAAAAATGTATATTCAAGTTTTTTCCCATTTTAAATTTGGGTTTTTTGACTTTATTATTATTTTTACTATAAGTGGCCTATAATTTGTCTCAATTCTGCTGCCTACAATGCATATAATTACGGGCAAATTACATAAATTCTTGGCACCTCAAAATGAGATCATATTATCAATATCATAGAGTTTTTATGAGGGTTAAGTGCATATGAAGCATTTATGGCTGGGCACTGTGACTCACGCCTGTAATCCCAGCACTTTGGGAGGCCAAGGCAGGCAGATCACTTGAGGTCAGGAGTTCAAGACCGGCCTGGCTAACATGGAAAAACCCCATCTCTACTAAAAACACAAAAATTAGCCGGGTGTGGTGGCGTGCACCTGTAATCTCAGATACTCAGGAGGCTGAGGCAGGAGAATCACTTGAACCTGGGAGGCACAGGTTGCAATGGGCCGAGATTGTGCCACTGCATTCCAGCCTGGGCAACAGAGCAAGATTTCATCTCAAAAAAAAAGGCATTTATTACAGCGACTGAAGCATTATAAATGTTCAGGAAATGAGACTCAAATCTGAAAGGACTCATCGATTGTATAAACTCACCATGGTGCAATTAGGATTCTGCAGTTGGGGATTTGAGATAGCATTTACGGAAATAAAAGATAATAACTGTGCTCAAAGTCCTGTCAAAAAGAGTTATGAAATATTTATATATCTTCAACAAGGATATTATTAAATATCCCCAGAAGACACATTGAGTTTTGCTACAATTACATAAATACAATGAAAACTATAATACTGTAACTAGATAGGAAGGTTTACAAAAAATATTTTAAAACAAAACAAGTTTAAATAATAAACTAATTACTTGACATGCATGATTATAAGGTTGTTGTATGTTCTTATATGCATTTTACATGGTTTTGTGCTCAATAGCCATGACTGGGGAAGAATGATTCAACATTTTTCTTTAGCAGAACTAAATAGTTTCTCTATTAAGAAGTAAAATATCTTAGGAGGTTTTATTTACTTCTTGGAAAAGATTTTGAAACCAAAGCCTCCATTCATTTTTCAAAGGATCAAACCAACCCTGCAAATGTAGCCCAGCTGTGGATTTGGTAACAGTGAGCAAAGTAGGCCAAGTGGAGAGTACTGTATTTGTTTTTCACAGCATCTCCTTAAATTGATTGATTGCCTATAGCTCTCTGTGCTAGTTGTCTGTTCAATGGAAGTGTTGCTAAGCAAGCTGGATTAAGGTGGCTTAATTGACTGGTATTTCAAGAAACAGTCCACAGAGAAGAGTTAATTCCATATGCCATTTCAAAGTTCAGTTGGACCAGGTGGCACCACTTAATGAGTGAAGCTGTATACAAGACATCAAAGGGGGAAAGGACAGTCAGTGTAGGGAGCCCCTGAACAAAGAGCAGATGACAGTTTTGCTGAGACTTTATTGGACTTCTTTAGAAATTATAAGGACATTGTATCACCAGGTCGTTATATTTTAACCCTCTTAGTTTTATATATACAATTTAAAAGAAGCATTTTACATGAATTAAGATTGTCCAAATATAAGTCAGGAAATAAAATCGGCTTAAATTTAGAACATGGCCATGACATAATTTTTCTTTGCTCTATCTCTGCAAAAAAGAATCAGAGGGCACCTTCTGTAACACAGGCCCTGACTCTCTTCCTTCTGATGAACCTCACACTGTAACACAAGGGAGAATCCCAGAGGACAAGATTCTAATGAAGCACAGACCAAATCAGTTCTCTCCACCATTAACTGCAAACAATAAAGGTAGAAGGTGGCTTAATCAGCCTCTGGGCTAAATGCAAATTATGTTCCTCCTCTTTCAGATCAATGTCATAAAGAGATAATGCTGTTACTCATTTAGCCTCATGCAATCTCTGTCATTGAAAGGAAGAAAACATGATTATGTTCATTTACCAGGTTAAAAAATGACGTGCAAAAAAATTAAATGCCTGACCTAATGTCATGAAGTAAATCAGTGTGACAAATCTCTTAGATGTTCTGACCCTTAAGCCAGGTTTCTTTTTAATACAACATGCTCTGTTTTCTAACATATATTATCTGCAGCTAAGTTGTTTTAAACATTTGGTTAGAAAAAGGAGAATTCAAAGGTAAGTGTTCTTTCCAATCTTGCTTCTCTTGACATCAATATATTGGAAGTATCAGTGGATTAGAAATAGTTCTAGCTCTGTCTCTAACTAGCAGTGGGAGGTGAGCTCATCACCTGAATGTGAGCCCTGATCGCACAGTTCTCATCTATAACAAGCTGTGCTTGCCTTAGCCTACCAACACACTGGTTCGAGGAAAAATTTGGTAAAATATCTGAACGTGTTTTTAAAAGCATGAAGTACTACAACATTATAAAGTCTGATTTGCTAATGCAACTCTGCCCTTTTCTGAATTTCCATCACTCTTTGTCTATACCTCCCTTAAGGTGCTTATCATTTTGCACCTCATGCATTAAAACAATTAGTTGTTTTGGCCGGGTGTGGTGGCTCAAGCCTGTAATCCCAGCACTTTGGGAGGCTGAGGCAGGAAGATCACAAGGTCAGGAGTTCCAGACCAGCCTGGCCAACATAGTGAAACCCCGTCTCTACTAAAAACACAAAAAATTAGCCAGGCGTGGTGGTGAGTGCCTATAATCCCAGCTACTTGGGGGCTGAGGCAGGAGAAGTGCTTGAACCCAGGAGGCGGAGGTTGCAGTGAGCCAAGATCCTGCCACTGCACTCCAGCCCAGGTGACAGTGTGAGACTCCCTCTCATTTAAAAAAAAAAAAAAAATGGTGTTTGTTATGCAGAATACATTCTTTGATGGCAGTAACCATGAGCCACGAGACTTTTAGACTCTTATATCTCTGAAGTGTGCCTACTAAATGAATGAAAGTTTTCCCAAAGGACTGGATTCTAACAGAGGCCGCTCCCACCATTGATGTGGATGTGACATGCCCAGTGCAGCCGTGCTTCAGGAGAAGAAAGGTATGCTGCACACGCGGGCACCCTGGCAGTGACCCAGAAAGATGGTAAGGCCATTGTGCAGGTCACTTTTTCATGGCCAAAGACATAGCCTAACTCTTCTGTTATCACCTGTATGGAAGTTGTTGTTCCTTCCTCCTAACCCCTTAATTCCATAGCTTATAGCATGGAAAAAATATTAAGGATTAATTGTGGGGTAAAAGCTCCATTGCAAACAGTTTATAAAAAGACAGCTTGCTCGGATACAGTTGTTAGTGACTGTATGTACGTTAGAATTTGTGCTTGAATGTCCACATGCACTGAGATACATGTCAGTACTGAAGGTATTTTACATCAGAAACTCCATGTAAGCCTATACCATTGTGTAATGATGTGTATCACTGTGTTCTCAATGTTTTTTAGAAAAGTGAATGACATTAGCAATGGGAAAGGAAATAGAACCATAAATGGTTTGTTAATTGTTCTTCTGTGATATGGGCATTAACCTGTGTGTGGGTGGGTGAGTGTGGGTGTGTGTTCATATTTGTGAGTGAGATCTTTGTCTTCTGTGCACACACAACACTACTCTCACCTGGTGCTTTGAGTTGTGCTTCCAGAGACAATGAATAATTTATACTAATATATGCATTTGACCAAACCCACTTATAATTAAGGGGCATGAGTTTTCCAGACAAATGACCTGGGTCAGCTGTGACCACTGCAGCTTGTAACCACTGAAAAGCTAAAAACTACTTGGCCCTAAGGTCAAGTTCTTTAACCTCAGCTAAAATGCCAAGTCTTCGCTGAGGAATGCTGTGCAGCAGGGACAGCAGAAGAGGACCGCTCTATGCACCCTAGATCTAACTTACTTTACATCTTCCATTTTATTTTATTGTAAAAGTTCTTCAGTTTAATCATCTTCCCTTTAGAAAAGGGCCCCGTTAACACCTGCAATCATTCCTTTCAATTACCATGTTTGGTCTTCAAAAAGAGAGCACTTCAATTTCATGGTCAAACACAGGATGCAATTTTATACTTGAAAATAATGGCAAGAGCTAGACTGGGACATGGAGGCAGATGACATTTTAGCTACCAATGACCTAGCATGTTACTGACTGAACGAGAGCAGCTGAAATATCCCCCAGAGTTTCTAGGAAATTTTAGAACTAGATTTATATTTTGGAACTGCAGATTAATGTATTGAAACAATTATTATCTGACAGACACAACAAATTAGTACTTGGACTTCAGAATAAATGCTGTTGGCAGCAATTATTAGAACAGTAATCAGTGCTGTTGATCTGGCCACCACTTCCTTCCCTTCCTAAAGTTTTGATGAAACATATCCTTTTTGATGTCACAGGACTAACAAAGATCTTGAAGTTGAACTGATGGCCACTGGCATACTGAAGACTGGCATTCTCTTTTCTAAAGGATCAGCATGAAGTCTTGACAATAAAATAGAAAGTAATGCATTGAAATTAAAGTTTATCCTGGCTAACATGGTGAAACCCCGTCTCTACTAAAAAAATACAAAAAACTAGCCGGGTGAGGTGGCGGGCGCCTGTAGTCCCAGCTACTCGGGAGGCTGAGGCAGGAGAATGGCGTAAACCCAGGAGACGGAGCTTGCAGTGAGCTGAGATTCGGCCACTGCACTCCAGCCTGGGCGACAGAGCGAGACTCCGTCTCAAAAAAAAAAATAAATAAAAAATAAAAAAATAAAGTTTGTCATTTTAAAACCACAACTTACTATTTTTGAATGCTCAAATCTTAACATGATAAAATGCAGTCCTTTATTTCTAAAAGTGCCTCTTCAGGAGTGACTCCTCTTAATCTGAGGATGAAGAGAGGTCCCAGCATCACCCAGAAGGCTTTGTCCCTTGGTCATGAGCGCCAGCCCAGGGGCAGAGCCTCGTGTCTCAAAGACAGGGTGAGCAATCCCGCTGTGGGAAGTGTCCCCTCACCTCCTTGAGGAGGACTGTGCTTTCATGATTGATTTTTCACATTTCTCCTTTACATTCCACTCTATATTTCCAATAGAGCAGTTCTACTCATAACAGCAAGCTCTAAATGCACATTTTAAAAATCTGATTAACTAAATGATTAACTGGGTTTCATTTCCTATTTTGTATCACAGTCCGAAATGTCTAGGTTTTAAAAGGCTACAAACTCCATTATGACTATTCATTTTCAAGCTATTATACAAACAACAGAAACAACAAATCTAGGTCGAAAGCACCTAGAAGCATGCTTTGAAGCACCCACGTGTGCACAGAACCATCCACTGAGTGGTATAGCTGGTTGAAAACCAGAACCAAAGCAAAATTAACCTGATCCTATCCCATCTAACTGTGTGCACAGCCTCTCAGTCAATCACCCTATAAAAACTGGCATGGGTGTCAGAAAAAGGTGTCTGCTAAATAACTAACAAACATTTGGCCTTTAGTGCTTGGCTAGTTGAGTGAACGTGGCAGACACCAAACCGTGTGCCTGGAATTTTAGAAATCAGAGTAGTGGCATTTATCAGCCAGAATGACTAGAAATCTAGAGGAAATGCTGCCAATAATACAAAGCACTTTCACAAATAGATTTTGCCATAAAAACGCTCAGTTGTTCAACAATGTTAACTACCTACAGCCAAAACTAAAGCTGAAATGGATAAGATGACCTGCTGATTCATAGGGTGAGTCACAACAGAGACATGCAACTCTTAGTTCCCTCTTAGGCAAATCTAACAACCAAGTCTAATTTAATTGTGAAAATGCAGTCTAGTTCATTTGAGGAAAGAGGCTTCTTTCTTAAGAGAACCAGTGACTGATTTTCCAAGTTTAGTATCAGAAGGCGAACTCTCATTTATATGTGGGCAGTTATATTTTCTGTTGTACATATATATATGCATATATGTATATACACACATATACATTTTTATTCATTAATCCAACAAATATTTATTACATGGGAGATACTATTTTAGCTCCCCGAGTTACAAAACAGAATAAAACAAAGTCCCTATCCCTCGAAGCTGACACTCGTGAAAGGAGAAATTGAGTAAACAAATACCTAAGTCTACCACACATCAGATGGTAATATGTTCCATGGAGAAAATCAAGGCAGGGAGAGGGGAGAGGAGAATGGGGAGTACCTGGGAAAAGTGGGTTGCTAATTCATGCAGTATCCAAGGAAGGCCTCCCTGAGGTAGCATGGGAGCAGAAACCTGGAAGAAGTGAGGGTGAGATACGCACAGAATTCTAGAGGAAGTGGGCTTCAGGCAGTAGGAAGAGCCAGTGCAAAGTCCTGAGGCAGGAGCACAATTGGTGTGTTGCAGAACAGCAGTGGCCCCATAGCTGTGATAAGTGAGGTGGGAAGAGTGGCAGAAGAAGCATCTACATGAATACATTTGTAGGATCTATCGTTTTGATTGGTTAAGTTCTCTTTTTTTCTTTTCTCCCATTTCTTCCCTTCTCCATTTCATCTCCATCATTCTCCAGTGAAGCTCCTATTACTAATTCAGAATGTATCTTTCCAAAATATTCTCTTTGCTTATATGATTATATTGAGACACATATTCGGATACATAAAAGTTGTATTCTGCTTTGTTGCACAAAAATGATATCATATTTTTCATATTTTTCTCCATGTTGTATTTCTAACTTAACTATATCAGTCATATTTTCCATATATCTAAGTCAGATGATAGTTTTAATTTATTATTTTCCAAGACCATGTAAAACTTCATGAATTCAAGATATTCTATTTTACACAGCACTTCTCCTATCGATGGACACTGTTTCTTTCTAGTTACATTTCCTTACAAGATTTATATCATTTCTTTTCACTTAAATATTTAATTCATCTGGAAGTATTTCTTTTCACTTAAGTATTTAATACATCTGGAATTAATCTTTCTATGTAGAGTAAGATAGGGGTTCAATTTTATTACCTTACCAATGGGCAGACTGCTGTACCAGCACCACTTATTAAATAAATACCAAATGTTATGTTTTCTCTTCTTGCATGCTGTTGAATTTTCACAATTAAATTAGACTTGGTTGTTAGATTTGCCTAGGAGGGAATTTTCTGGCCCTCGGTTCTATTCCACTGTGCTATTTTCCATGCTGTCTTTATAGTGTTGTAATATTTGGTAAAATCAAAATATCTTAAAATCAAAATTCCTTAGTCGTCTTTTTTTCCTACTTTCTTATTCTTTAAACATGTGTCCTTCCTTATGAATTTTAAGATAATTTTTTCCAACTCCATTAAGTTTTTCCATTAAAAAGCTAATTGTAATTTAAATTCACAGATAAGTTTTTGGAGAACTGACATTTAAGTTACCTCAGTTTTCCCAACCCTAGAACATGCTGCATGTTTCCGTGGGCTCAGCTCGTTCCTATTCCTCCTAACTTAGCAGGCACAGTGGCTTTCTTGTCAAATTTGTCTCCATTTGTAGAGATTTCTTTTCACTTTTGGAATAAAACATTTCATCTTACATTTTTGTTTCCAAATCTTAATCATTATTGAAGTGAAAACTCCTGGTTTTATGTAAGTATTAAATATCTATTCATTTTACTACATTTTATTTATTTTTATTTTTATTTTTAAAGACAGCCTCCATCCATCACCCAGACTGGAGTGCAAAGGTGTGATCTCGGCTCAGAGCAAGCTCTGAGTACCACCTTCTGGGTTCAAGAGATTCTCTTGCCTCAGCCTTGGGAGTAGCTGGGATTACAAGCACATGCAACCACCCCTGGCTAATTTTTGCATTTTCAGTAGAGACAGATTCTTCTACGTTGGTTGCCCAGACTGGTCTCAAACTCCTGACCTAAGTAATCTGCCCCCCTGGGCCTCCCAAAGTGCTGGGATTGGCTGGGCCCGTTGGCTCACACTTATAATCCCAGCTACTCTGGAAACTGAGGCATTAGAATCACTTGAGCCTAGGAGGCGGAGGTTGCAGTGAGCCAAGATCAGGCCACTGCACTCCAGCCTTGGTGATGGAGTGAGACTCCATCTCAAAAAAGGTCGGACACAGTGGCTCACTCCTGTAATCCCAGCACTTTGGGAGGCTGAGGCAAGTGTATCACCTGAGGTCAGGAGTTTGAGAACAGCCTAGTCAACATAGTGAAACCCCATGTCCACTAAAAACAAAAAATTAGCTGGGAATGGTGGCAGGCACCTGTAATCCCAGCTTCTCAGGAGGCTAAGGCAGGAGAATCACTTGAACCCAGGAAACAGACCTTGCAGTGAGCCAAAATGACACCATTGCACTCCAGCCTGGGCAACAAGAGCGAAACTCTGTCTCAAAAAAAATAAAATAAAAAAAGAGACCAAAATGCTAGGATTACAGGCATAAGCCATCCCACTCAAAATTAGAACTATTAATTTTAATAGCTCTAAATTTCTCAAGTTTTCCTCATATACAAATATAATCTCAGCAAAAATGGAAATAGTTATGTTTCTAATGTTCCAATGATTTTTCTAATTATTTCACTCACGTTTCTCATTTTATTTGCTGGAATTGCCAAGCAATGTTAAATATTAATGGTAATTATCTGTTACCCTTCTCTATTTTCTGACTTTAAAAGAATTTTTGCTTTGAAGTCTAGAATATTGACTGTTAGTTTTTTCTGGAAAATATTCTTTAATATGTTTAAGTAATCACGCATGATTAATTTTTTATTTTGTCCTTTTTACAGAAATGACTGTTAATATTTTTAATGAATAGTGTCTCAATATATTCATAAAGTTTTCAACCATTAATCTTTATGTAGAAGGATATATTGATAGTGACAGTGGTGGCTCACCTGTTATCTCGGCTATTCAGGAGGCTGAGGCAGGATGATTCCTTGAGCTCAAGTCTTCTAGCCTGGGCAAAATAGCAAGACTCTTGCCTCATAGATATGTGTATTGTGTGTGTGTGTGTGTGTGTGTGTGTGTATCTTAACTCAAGATATTATTAATTTAATATTTTATTAAGATATTAATTTAAGATAAATTAAGATATATATCTTAACATATAAGATATATATTCTAGGATGATATATATATATGTGTGTATGATGTGTATATACACACACATATATGTATCATCCTAGAATAAACCATACTTGGATTTAGAATATTATACAGTTGGTAATTTGGGGATTCTGCTTCCACATCTTTTATTTTCAATTTTTAGTATTTATATTCATCTACAAGTTGGTTTATTATTACTGTTTTTCAATGTCTTTATCAGGTTTGGATACTAAAATTAGGCTAGATGATTTTCATTTTTTTCTATAATCTTGAATTATTTACAAATACTAGAGTTCTTTATGGTTAGACCAATTTCAAATTTAAGCCTATCTAATCCTAGTGCTTTTTAAAATGATAGAATATTAGTCATCTTTCTAATCACTTATTTGGTAACCTACGTTTTGGATTTTTTGATTCAGTTCTGAAAAATTGTATTTGCTTTATAATCATCTAATTTTAGTATACAATTTGATGTAGTAGAGTTGAATTCATTACTGCATAATCTCACTTATATGTGAAAAATGCTTACAATGTTTTTGGTCTTTTGTCATTTTTCCCTCCTCATTCTTGACACTTTAAATTTTTGTTCTTATCTTTTTTATCGAGTCAGACTTATGAGTGGTTCATCTATTTGTATTTTTTTTCCAAAAACCTGCTTTTTTTTTTACTTTCCAGTCAAGTAATTTCAGCTTTTATCTTTATTAATTTCCTCTTCCTAGTTTATTTTGATTTATTCTGTTAGTGATGTGTTTTGAAATTATTAGAATAACCATAAAATTCTCCCATTTTTCTTTATTCTTTAGTTACAATTATTTATTAATATAATTTTATTTGTGTAGAGCTTTTATTATTCCATAGATATTTTTCTGTATTCAAATTGAGGTGGCGAAAGAACAGGCAACAGAAGCAAAAATACACAAATGGGATTGTAAAGTCTTCCACACAGCAAAAGGAACGATTAATAGACTGAAGAGACAACCCAGAGATTGGGAGAAAATATTTGCAAACCATATATCTGATAAGGGACTAATATCCAAAATATATGAGGAACTCAACTCAATAGCAAGAAAACAAATAACCGAATCAAAAAATGGGCAAAGGACCCAAAAAGATACTTCTCAAAAGAAGACACGTAATGGACCAACAGATATATGAAAAAATGCTCATCACTACAAGAAAATGCAACGCAAAACTATACATGTCAAGATGAATGATTGTTATCCAAAAGACAAAACATAACAAGTATTGGCAAGGGTGTGGAGAAGAGGGAATCCTTGTGCATTGTTGGTGGGAATGTAAATTGATGCAGCCATTAAGAAAAACAGTATGGAGGTTCCTCAAATATATATATATATACATATAATTACCATATAATCTAACAATACCACTCCTGGGTATATATCCAAAGTAATTGAAATCAGTATGTCAAAGAGGTGTTTGCACTCCAACATACTGCAGCATTATTCACAATAGTCAAGATACAGAAGCAACCTAGCTGTCCATTTTCAGATGAATGGATAATGAAAATATATATGTACACAACAGCATACTATTCATACTATTCGACCTTTAAAAGGAAGGAAATTCTGTCATTCATAACAACATTAATGAACTCAAAGAACATTATGTTAAGTGAAATAAGCCAAGCATGGAAAGACAAATACTGCATAATCTCACATATATATGGAATCTAAGAAAGTGGAACTCATAAAAGTAGAAGAGGAGAATGGTGGTTTTCAGAGGCTGGGGAAGGGGAATGGATGGGAAAAGGGGAGATGTGGATCAAAGGGTACAAAGTTTCAGTTAGGTGGAATAAGCCTCAGTGATCTATTGCACAGAATGATGACTATAGCAAATAATGATATATTAGATACTTCAAAATTGCTAAGAGACTAGATTTTAAATGTTCTCACCACAAAAATAAAAATCATGAGAGGCAATGTATGTTAATTAGCATTATTTAATCATTCCACATTGTAAACATGTAGCAAAATATCACATTGTACCCCACAAATATATACAATTTATGCTTGTCAATTTAAAATAAAATTTTATAAAACTTCTTAAAAATTGAGATAAATTTTACATATAGTGAATGCCAAGATAGTAAGTGTTCAGTTTGATAAGTTTTGACAATTATAGACACCTATGTAACCCGACCCAAAATAAGCATAGAGCATTTAAGCCCCACAAGCGTTCTCCATGTCCTTTCTAGCCAATCCCTCACTCCACCTCAGCAAGTGCAAACGACGCATGATTTTTTTTTTGCTCCTTAGCTAATCTGGGTTTTTGTCTCGCAACCAGGAAGAATTAGGCATGTGGACATATTGAAGGGTGAGGAGGGCCAGAATGTGTTAAGCAAAAAGAAAGCTCTCGGCAAAGAAAGGGGGTCCTATAAGCGGGTTTCCACCTCCCAAATTGAATACCAGAGCCATCACACATGAGTTGAAGAGGCCAGGCTCCTCCCCTGCATAATACATGAATTCCTGGTGGTTCCACCCCATTCCCCCAGTGCATGTGGATCTCCAGTCTGCTGTGGACATACCCAGGAAAGCCCCCTGTGCAGGTTCCCTTATCTGCACAAAACATCTGGTGTAAATATTTGTGGGGAAGGTTGAAGGTTCTCCAGGGACTCTTCCCTATCTGCCTAGGCCTTTGTCTGTCTCTTGCCTCTATCACAACCACTGCTCTCATTTTTGTCACTGTAAATTAATGTTACCTGTTCTATGAATTTGTATAAATATGTTCACACAGAACACATTTTTTTTCTGGCTACTTTTGCTCAATATCATATTTTTGAGATTCATTAGTGTCAAGACTTCTCAGCCTTTATTGATGAGTACTGTTCCACTGTATGAATAGACCTCAATTTGTTTATCCATTATCCTATTGATAGTTATTTGGGTTATTTCCAGTTTGGGGCTATAATGAATAAGGCTGCTATAAAAATTTTCCAAACAAGTCTTTTTGTACACATGAATGTGTATTACTCTTGAGTAAATACTTATGTTAGTGGAATTTCTGGGTCATGGCTTAGATTATGTTTAATTTCATAAGAAAATGTCAAAACAATTCCCTAAAGTGTTTGGACCTTTTTACAATGTCCAAGAGTACCCGCAATTGAGAGTACCCACAATTAGTGCTGTCAGTCTTTTTTATTTTAGCTACTCTAGCTGATGTGGAATTTTATCTCACTATTGTACTGATTTACAATTCCTTGAAGACTAATTGTGTTGAGCATGTTCCCTTGTATTTATTGGACATTCATTTTTTTGTAAAGTGTGTGTTAATATCTTTTGAATGTCAATTAATTATATGTTATAGATCTAATCTACAACTTTCTATTCTCCACCACTGAACTGTGTGTCTCTCCCTACACAAATATCGCACACTCTTGACTAGTGTAGCTTCAAAGTAAATATTGAAATCATGCAGTAAGAGCCCTCCAACTTTGTTCTTTTTTAGAATTATTTTGGCTGTTCAAGATCCTTTGCATTTCCATAAAACACTTCAGCATGAGCTTACCGATTTATTCATAAATGTCTGCTGTATTTTATAGAGACTGAGTTGAATCTATAAATCAATTTAGGAAGCATGGATATACTAATATATCGAAACTGTCAATCATAAATATGGTAGTATATCTCTATTTGTTTAAATTTTTAATATATCTTGGCAATGTTTTTCAGTTTTAAAAATAGAGATCTCACATTTTATTTATATTTATTCCTAAATATTCCTGATTTGTTTGTAAGGTGTCAGGTTTTTTCAAATTTTTTTGGACATCTATTGAAATTATCATGTGGAAAGTAAGTGGTGAATTACATTGATTGATTTTCATACATTTAATCAATCTTACATTCCTGAGATAAATCCCTCTTGTCACGATATATCACCCTTTTTATCTCTTGCTATATTTGATTTGCTAATATCATATGGATAATGCTAATTTTCATTTCCTAATATTATAGGGACATTGTTATGTAATTTTCATTTCTTATACCTTTGTCAGTTTGGGGTATTGAGGGTATACTAGCCTCATAAAATACATTTGGAAGGTTTCCTTTCTCCTTCATTTTCTGAAAGGGTATGTGTAATATTAGTATTATTTGTTCCTTCATAGAACACAGCCCAAAGCCATGTGAGCCCTGAATTTTCTTTGTGGATAGAGTTCTCATTACAAACACAATTTCTTTCATAAATTCGGGCTTTTTAAATTTTCTGTTACTTCATAGTCAGTTTTGCTAAGCTGTGTTTTTTAAGGAGTTTATCCACTTTAGTCAATAAAGTAACTGGCATAAAGTTATTAGTAGCAGTTTAATTGTATCTTCTTTTTAACTATTGATGTTGGTAATGTGTTACCTATTTTCTTGTCAGGTGCCTGACATTCCCCTGGGCAGCACTGAGGGAGTCTTGACACTCCAAATGAAACACTGCATGACTTTGCCACCATATGAAGTCGTGAAGTCACCAGAGATGCTCGCAGTTCCCTGGCCGGTGGAGAATGACTATCCATGACTATTTCTATAACAGAAGACAGCACCATGCAGCCAACTGCTTTCCCAGGTCTCTGATACCCTGCATGCTAACAGCACAACTGAGCAAATATTTGAGTGATATGAGTAAGTTACACTTAAATGGGAAGGCTATCAGAACTTGGTGAAGTGGAGAGTTTGAGAAAGTGGCAGTCTTCCCTTATTAGGAAAAACAAAAACAAAAAAACACTCTCATGTTTTATGGGGAGACACTGCCTGCAACCAAAGGCTAATAGGCTGGAGGTTCAAAACCAAGAGGATGAGTTAACAGAAATCCAAACTTGGATAGGGTTGGATGGCCAATCCCTCCCACCTGCTCCCTTCCATGCTCTAAGGAGTATGGAATAGACACAGAAGCCAAATAGGAAATAATAGTAATGGCCAGAGAACTACTAAATTACAGAGTTTCTGATAAAGCTTGTTTGAAAGATAGAACACAAGCCTGAAGCTAAAACAGGGCTTCCAATCTCTTCCTCTTTGAATTTCAGGCCTACCCCCAGGGCTCTGAACCAGAGATGTCTGGTTGTTGAAGGGCAGGGAGATGCTGGAAAATGCAGCACTGGGCCCTGAGGAGGCCCAAGGTGGAGCAGGAGGAGAACCCTGTGTATCACAAGGAACCTGCTGGAAGCAGAAGTCTTGTGGCCCCTGAATGCACACACATTCAGGAGGAAGCCAGGGAAAGAGACTGGTGCATGTTGCCTTTTTCATAACAAATGCAAAAATTGAGCTAGCCAATTAGCAGCTTCTTTGCAATGAAAGCAGTCAGATCATCTGTGCCTGAGGGTAAGGTCATTAGGGAGCAAAACTAAAAATGCTTACTCTAAAACTGCCCCCATCTGCACCATGACACTCACACCCACGAGAGGAGCAAAATTTCTACTTTCTTCAGGGAAATGTGAAGACAGAGGACGTTTACCCCTGAATACCAACTCTGTGCACAAAACCAGCATGTGAAGTCCAGAAGCACAGCAGCCATTCAACCGGCAAGTGTCAGTGGGCTCCTCCATAAAACAGGAGCTAAGAGCAGGACAGTGGAGGCCCCTGCTCCAACCCACAGCTGAGCACCTTTCATGCACCACGTGCTGAAGCAGCCCCAACCATCTCTGAAACTAAATGAAACCACCTTTGCAAAATTATAACTGAGGAAATCATGACAGTGAAAGAAATCAGACCTAACTGACTCCATCTTGTTTCTAACCTTTAAGCTGTCCTTGTTCATTCCTGGGCATAGGGAGGGAATTCAGTTCATGGTTTGACTCTAAAACAAAATTGATAACAGCCCTTTCCTGAAAAGACCCCCTACTTGCCAGGGGACCAGTCTGCCTCTGCAGGACTAACAAATCAGCTACAAGATTGTCTGGGTGAAGGGGAAAAGGACAAGATGCAGGAAGGTGAACAGAAAAGACGCAGCCCCTACTACTTTTGGGTTCTTCATCATCCAACTTACCCCCGCGCGGGAAAATGCAGCCTGCGCCCGGGAAAAAAGCAGACCAACTGAGCAGGCGCGACGTGACATCAATTTGAGGAAACCGAAACTTACTACGGAGATGCCCCTGGCACACCCTTATCCCACCCACTGCCCTCCCATTTCCAAGCCCAGGACATAAAAGTCGCCGCCGGCAGGCGCCGACTTGAACTTCCCCGGCCCCATTGCTTGTGGATGGAGGAACCTCGCCTGAGAGCACCCGCGCGACTTCCCTGGCCCCACTTAGAGGACCCTGGTGAACCTCGCCCAAGTGCCCTGACCTGCTGGTCAATAAAGTTCTTTCCTTCCTACCACTTGCCTCCAGCGCCTAACTCTTTCCTGGCCAAGGGAATTAGATAAATCAAAGATTAGAAATTACAGATTCGGCATCATGCAGCATCTGGCTCCAAGAGTCTGAACCTCCCCAAATTGCTCCTGGGGATAACAGCATTATTGTAAAACCTCAAATCAGTGCTTGAGATATTTTGCAGATCCTGCATTTGATAGATCAGCTGACACTGCCCAGAACAGTAATCTGGCTCAACTAGTTCTGCCATCCCACCCAGGAACAGAAGACAGCAAGAGAAACTCACTTCCACCACCTATGATTACATCTCCAACCTGACAAATCAGCATTCCCCAATTTCGAAGCCCCTACCCACCAAATTATGTTCAAAAACTCTGGTGCCTGAATGCCTGGGGAGATTGATTTGAGTAATAATAAAACTCCAGTCTCACACACAGCCAGTTCTGTGTGAATTACTCTTTCTCCATTGCAATTCTCCTGTCTGGATAAATTGGCTCTGTTGAGGCAGTGGGCAAGGTGAACCCAATGGACGGTTACATAATGAAGCTCAATAATTCCCTGAGAAATTATGAATAAAATAATAAAGACACCAAAAACCTTTTTAGGAAGGCTTTTATTCCTTGTAACAGTAGAAAGAATCACACAGTCTTGCAAACTGGACAAGGGAGATTTCCTGAGAATAAAATGGAAAGGTCAATCCCATTGACCATGGCAATTTGCTGAATGATTTGGAAACTGGGTGATACGATAGAAGAGAGCAGGATTGAAACAAATAATGGGCTACAGTTGGGTTCTGATTCCACTTTAACTTAATGTACAGCCTCATCCCTTGTTTTTCTGGAGATTCTCTTTTTCTGCTTCACTGATTTATGTTTACATTAAAATCAAATGGTACCATGTTTCCGAAATCACATTGTCCCTACATGGTCATCACAATGAGTCTGTAATGTGACTGAAAGACAGCCACGGAAACAGGTAGAGGATATCTAACTAGGATTGCTTAAATGTGAAGACTCAGAAATCTAGGAAGAGGGTAAATTGCAACAGGAGGCTGCAGGTCATGCCATCTATGGAGGCACAGGTCCCAGGAACCAGAATTTGCTTTGGGAAGTAAAGTTATGGATGATCATACCCTTGTGGACTGGGGATCTCACCAAAAGGGAGAGGCTCTCCAGTTGCCTTTGCCATTCATGTGCAGGGCAGGGTCATATGCCCATCCACCTCCCTTCACTGCTGCCCCAGCCTGGCTGTTCTAGAGACTCTGACTTAGCTTAGGCTGCTATAACAAATCCATAAGCTGGCTGGCTTACATTTATTTCCCAAGTTCTTGAAGCTAGAAATTCAAGATTGGGGTGCCAGTGGTTGGGTTCCAGTGAGGACCTCTTCCTGGCTCACAGATGGCTGCCTTCTTGTGTCTTCACATCATGAAGAGCAGAGAGAGAGGAAGCAAACTCTCTCAGGTCTTTTCTGATAAGGGCACTCATCCCATCATGAGGGCTTCAGGCCCATTAGCCAATCACTTCCCAAATACCCCAGCACCTAATGCTATTACATTGAGGGTTAGGATTCCAATGTATAAATTGGGGGAAGGACACAAACATTTGGTCCATAAGACAGGCAGTCTAGGATGTGTAAATAATGTGAACATTTCTTAGTGTTTACTGGGAGACTGGGTGAAGCAAAGCTTGATTTTTGAGGCTTACTATTTCTCAGTAGACCTAAACTTCAGGCTGGCCTGAGATCTCCCTCAGTGGTAGTGAATAAAAAGCAGAGAGATCCTATTAGTTCGCAGGTACAGTCTGAATCTTACTTGCGAGCTCATCAGGCATTCAATTCAGTCACTCAACAACTACTTAATGAGCAAGGCCCAGGTGCAACCACTGCATTGAGTACCCATGACAGACTTGGTGGCTTGCCAGGGAGGGAAGGAAAGGAGGTATCTATAACATATTTATCCCTTCTGCTAGGGAATTTGAAGATTGTGTGTTGGAAATATAACCTTATTCAGAATGGCCAAACAAGCTTGTATATATTTACTGATTTTATTTAATACTTAACTTTGAATATCTAGAAGCTTGAAGGAAAAAAGTTTAGATGTTGAAAAGGTAGGCCAGGATCAAAGTATAGATACATTCTTAGGACTGCTGGAGAAAATCCAAGAAATTCTTTTTCCAGGTTATTCATTTGACATCATAATTTCATGTCTTTTCTATGTCTGACATTGTTGCTAACCATGGGAAATGCGTGGTACGTATTAACTGCATAATGCCCAGTGGAGTGTCTGTCACACAGCAAAGAAGATATACTGTTAGTAATTAGCACTATTTTTGCACCTATTGTAGGCCAAATAACTATTTTCATTGGTCAATATGTAAAACCATTCAGTTCCTACCACCAGGAAAAGCAACTAACTTCTCTCCCAGGCAATATTCCAGGATAGACTGCCAGTTGGACTAAGGAAGCCACTCCTGCAGAACCCTGGGAGATCTCACACTGAATTTTTTTTTTCTCCACTGCTCAGCTATAAGGTCTGATCAAAATACATGATTGCCTTTGAGACCTAATTCCCTCATATTACAGGAGCTGAAAATATCTCAGCTCTAAACAGGTATCCATAAATATTTAGGCACGAATATGTGAGACTCACAAGTCCCGAGTAGACTTCTTACGATTCTCAGTCTAGTGAAGTTGGTAAAACGAGTCCTGGGCAGAGGTTGGAACTTCTTGAAGGGCTGCTCCACCCTCTCCAATACTGGGAGTATTGGTCACTCACTGGCTACCCAGCCTCTATTTGCCCACCTCAGGTAATGGCAACCTTGCTTTGCTTCTGATAGGGCAAGTCACTGTCTGAATTTGCCCAGGACCTGAGGGTTTCCTAGGATGCAGATCTTTTTGGTGCCAAAACAGGACAGTTCCAGGCAAATCAAAAGGCAGGACACTATGCTCCTGAGACACCCAATTCTCTGTCCTCATCTATGTGAGCTGGCAGGTTTGGCTCTGCTCCTGATCCAGAAGCTTCTAGGGCTCATTTCAGCTATCTTTCAGGAACCTGAAATATTTTATTGTGCTGACTATCCCCTGAGAAGATGGAGTGTCTAGAGTTGTTGGAGCCAACTTGCTCTGCTATCTGAGAAATTTGGAAATGGAGCCAAAAAAAAAAGAAATGGAGACAGAGAAACCAGCCACTCATGATGTCATTTGAACACCCACATCAATCCACGCTTCAAACAAGACCACATCTTGTTTGAAGAGCTATAGTACCCTACACATATCCCATTGTGTAAGTCGATGTGGCTAAAAGGGAATTTCTAGACTTTTTCTCCCTGTTATCTAGTCAGCATCTGATGAGTCCAGTATAAGGAAACCTCTAGATACACTCCTAGCCCTCGAGGAGTTCAGCATTTATTGGGCCACAACACAGGAAAAAAAAAAAAAACTCGAATCCTGGGATGACATATGACGAGAGGTACCATCAATAAGCGCTCATCAGTTATGAGAAATCAATCGGGTCTGCAAGGATTGAGTACATTAGTGAGCTGGTCCTTAGAGGACAGGTAAGCTTCCACCAGTGAGGGGGACAGAGGGCCACCAAGTGGAGGGCCTAGTGGGAGCCACTTATTACCTACAGCAGCAGGCAGTCACTGTTAGTCATGTGCCCCCTGCTGGAGTGGAAGCCCCTGAAGACAGAAGATTCGTCTCTCCCCGTACCAAGCAGAAAGCCTGGGACAAGACAGGTACTCAAAAAAGACAATGTGTTTGTACAGAGTCTTCTAAGAACATAAAGTAGATACATAAACTGAAGCAGAGGTTTGATGTGAGATACAGTTGAATGATTACTGTTTTGAATGAAACTCTATCCACTTAACTGGTCACTACCCCAGCAGCTAAGAGGCCTGGACAGCAGGGGATCCACCTACATGGGTCCCTTACAGCAGGCCTTGCCCTCAGGGTACAGTATGGGGACCCGGCTTCAAAGACACAACTACAATATGAAAGTCTAAGTGTTTTTAGTATTTACAGACCCTCTGGGATACAAGGCAAGCCTAGAGACCAGACACACACACACACGGGGGTCAGGGAGCACAGATAGGGAGAGAGAGAAGAAACCCATGGCTCAGCGCCTTCCTTGGGTCCAGGGTGTCATCCAAACAGGTTTCCTGGGGAACTTTAATTGGTAGGTTGAAAGCAAGCAGACATTAGTTCTAGGAGGTCATGCTGGGCTGAGAGGTGTTCGCTTTGAGTTCTCGTACAGATGTCTGAAGGGCTTCTTCAAAGGAAGCAGCAAGAAATCAGGGAGCCCAGCCTGCTTAGGTGTCTCTGAGAGAGATATTTCTAAATTTTACTTCTGGCCACCAGCAAGAGCCATTCTGGTGGGGAACAGTATTGGAAACCGTGTCAAGGGTGGACTGAGCCCTGCTTCTAGTATGAGAAAGCTCAACTTACGTTTTACAATGAATGTAACATAAAATTATAAATGCTCACTTCAGTCACTTCCTCAGTTCTTGTTTTCTTGACAGCTTTTATTTTATTAATCACATCAGTCATTCTTTATAACTATTTGTCCCCACTAGAGCATAAGTTCCACAAGGCCAGGGGGATCTTATCCACCAGGCAGAGGCAGGGGAGGAGGGAGCACGGACTCTGGGCCAGGGCTGCTTTGGTGGAAAAGCTGGCTGTGCCTCTTACGATGCAATCTGGAACAAACTATTCATGTTCTTTGTGCCTCAGTTTCCTCATCTGTTAATAGGGGATGATATTGGTCTCTTCCTCACAGTTTGCCATGCAAGTAAATCAAGTAGGTCACTTAAAAGTGCCTGGCACATAACAGATACTCCACAATTGTTAGCTATAGTTATGGCTAATAATGTTCATCCCTACTCCTCCTGCACCTAGAAAAACGTCTAGCATGTAATTCATGCTCAGGCAATATTCTTAATTTGAATGAAAAAAAAAAAGAGTAAATGGAGTTCAGGTTAAGGAATTTCTTGAATGTAAGGCAAAGAGTTATGAAATACACCATGCTGATCAGTGGTTTTCAACAAAGTAGATTTACATGAAGGTCCCAAGTGCACACGCTCTGTTCTAGGGGCAGAATGGGGCATTTTTAATATGGCTTGAAAAAGTTCCCATGTGACTATGATGGACACACCATGCCTTACCTTAAAAATGATTTCTGTAGACCAAAATGGGTAATAATACAGGGGAGCATGATGAAAGTAGGGCCTGGAAACATTAATCCAACATTGGCACAGAAGATTCAATGGCAGAGAGTAAATCAAGAGTAAGGAGAAGAAAGTGAGCTGGCCTAGATACTAAGTGGAAAGATGTCCCTTCCCCTAAAAGCAACTAGATGCTTCATAAAATAAATGTTTTATTTACTTGCTGGGCTTACAGAAAGGTAATTAAAGAAAAAAAAAAATGAGAAGTCTCAGAATTTTTCTTTTTTTTTTTGAGATAGGGCCTTACTCTGTTGCCCAGGCTAGGGTGCAGTAGCACAATCATGGCTCAATGCAGCCTCGATCTCCTGGGCTCAAGCTGTCCTCCCACCTCAGCCTCCCAGGTAGCTGAGACCAATAGGTACATGCCACCACAGCTGGCTATTTTTTATTATTATTATTTGTAGTAATGAGGTCTCCTGTGTTCCCCCAGGTTGGTCTCAAACTCCTGGGTTGAAGAAATCCTCCTGCCTTGGCCTCCCAGAGTGCTGGGATTACAGCCACTGTGCCCAGAAAATATCTTAGCCTTGGTCCAGAAAACAGAGGCTGAAGAAAGGATTAAAACACTGATATCTTATCAGAAGAGGCCAACTACATGCCTTATGCCATTTGCCCTGGAGGACCCACCAGCATGAATTCTTGGTTCTTCCAGTGGTTTAGGTCTCATCCTGAGGAACGGAGGAAGAAATCCTGGCTTCAAATCATTAAAACACTATTGCTGGCCGGGCACGGTGGCTCAAGCCTGTAATCCCAGCACTTTGGGAGGCCGAGACGGGCGGATCACGAGGTCAGGAGATGGAGACCATCCTGGCTAACACGGTGAAACCCCGTCTCTACTAAAAAAAAAAAAAAATACAAACAATTAGCGGGGCGAGGTGGTGGGCACCTGTAGTCCCAGCTACTTGGGAGGCTGAGGCAGGAGAATGGCGTGAATCTGGGAGGCGGAGCTTGCAGTGAGCTGAGATCCGGCCACTGCACTCCAGCCTGGGCTACAGAGCGAGACTCCGTCTCAAAAACAAAAACACTATTGTTTAGTAAAGCCAAAATTGGAGATGTGATTGTTCTTGGAATGACAACCCAGGTAAAAGAGGGAACATGTTTTTCTGGAAGATCCTACTGAAACAACTCAGTCTCAGTGAAGCCCAGCTCATAGTGGTTTTCAAACCACCTTAGCAGAAAGTGGTTTGAAGATGGAGGGCTTCCTGCCAATGCCTTCAGTTTCCCAGCTACAAAACCCTCTAGTGCTACAAAGGCACACCACAGAAATCAGACATTTTTGGACAGCCTTCTGATGCATCTGTAAAGACTGAAATAACCAGAACATAAGAACAGAATCCCATGGTGTGTTTATAGCTCACATTTGGTTGGACCAAGGAGAAGTATCAGAAAAACTTCAGATTATGTTTCCTGGTTACTCACGAGCACCTCCAACCCACCTTCTCCTGTGTGGTAATTTTTCATCTGCACCCCACAGAAAATAATCCAATTGAATCTTTGAAAGCTATCACTTTGGGTTTGTACACAGTACAAGCATTTCGGATAAAAAGTATCATAGAGTTGATTCCATCTGACCAAGGCCACCACTGGCTGAAAACAAAATTAATGAACTTTCACAAAGTATCATATTTTTAGTTTTTACTACTGATTCTTGTAGAGTTAAGCATGGTACCAAAAAATCATTATTTCATGAAAACTTTGTGAATTAGAATGTGCAGAAGCTGGGTCTGTTATTCTAATAGCAGTGTGGATTTTCCTTATCATTTTATCTCAAGGACATGGGAGTCCTTACTCATCTTTGACTGCCCAGTATGTGGGGCATTGGACTCTGCCCTGAGAGTGCGTGCATGCTGAGTATCATCAGCTGTCACTGCACGCCAATATCAGATTGCCTCTGCATAAACCTTGCTGCTTTTCCAATAAGCGGATTTTCATTCAAGGTTTTTTATTCTAAGGCGGAAAAGATAAAAAACTTCAATGCCTTTGAGATTCTTAAAGACCATATGAAGAAGCAAAATTCATCAGTTTTCTAATTTTCACATTTTTCATAATTTTGACATGTTATAATAAAGTTATGGAAAACTTTAAGTCAGCAAATATGACTTCATAAGTTATTTATGGCTTCATAACATCAAAATGCAGCAGCTTGAAGTAAGAGTGAGCATTTCTCAGGATTCTGTTGGTAGGCTGATATTCCTTCTGCTGTCTCATCCACCAGCACAGTGGGGTCCAGATGACCTGTTCTGGCCTCTCTCTCACATGTCTCAGGGGCTGGTGGGGATGGCTTGTCCACATGCTCTACCTGCTCCTTACAAGATGCTCTGATGGCAGCACTTTAAGACAGTGAGAGGGAATTTGCAAGGTCTCTTGAAGCCTAGGCTTTGCAACTTATGCGATGCCACTTCTGCCACATTTTAGAGTCAAAGCAAGTCATAGAGCTTGCCCTGAGTGAAGAGGTCTCCTAGACATCACCTCTTCATGAAAGAAACGGCAAAGTCCTATTTTGGAGAGGCATGAATGAAGAACAGAAAGGTTTTGCACCCATCTTTCTAACCCATCTGGCCCAGGTTTCCCTCTAACTACAATAACTCACAACTCTCCTGTGAACACACTCACCTCTTCCCCAGGGCAAACACATTCGCCACTTTCAAAGACACCCAAATCTCTTCCGATAGGACCCAACTTCCATGATCCCTGTCCTGCAGTAGCGGGGATGAATGCGAATGAGAGGCCCCCTGCGATAGCTCCTTGGATGTGGCCCCTCATGGTCCAGGGACCTGAGAACTGAATAGCCAAGTTATCTGCATCTCACAAACACAAGTTAAACAGATGCTACAGGGCAGGAAGTTCCCAACAGACACTCCCATTCCAAAGGAGCATAATAAGGAGTAACAGCATAACAGCAACCACACTGCTTCACAGTAATTCCAAACCCACTCAGCAGCTGTCTTTGGGTTCTCCCATGCTTGCAAAGGAAGGAGCACAGATTTGAGCCTCATTCTGCTCCATGGAAGTCATTCTCATCCATTGTTCTTTATGCTTAGCTCCACCTTCTGAGACATCTTTCAACAGGAAATGGACCATGTCTGTAGCTAAGTAGCTTTCTTAGACTACTCTCGTTCCATACAAATTTGGGGTCCTGGAAGCTTCTTTTCAAATGTTTTTGCCCTTTTAGTTCAATTGGGCCATGCTTTCATTCATATGACTCTCTTACGACTTTGTGGGGTTCACTCTATGCCTCAAATTTCATAACCATAATTATTTTTGAGACAGACTTCTTTCAAATTTTGGTCTGTTGGATTGCTTTGGGAAGACACTGTTAAGACTTTTAGAAACCCTTTTGTCTTCTAAGAGGGTCTGGCATGACATTAAATCTTTCTGAGGAATCAGAAGTCCCCTAGCCACAACTTCAATTTTATGTTTCTTTACCCTGAGGCTATTTCTTACTTTTAAGAATCTTTTGTCAGTTGGAGAGACTGAAAATGTGGTAAATGAGAAACAGTTTTATTTTCAACCCAGCAAGTACTATCTCTTCTTTATTTTCTCAAAATTTTGTTTACAAATCAAACAGTTCCCTCTATAGCTTCTTTATAGTATTGTGCATGTTGTCATACCTACACAGAACTGCCCAACTGACCTTTTCAACATTTTGTCTAGAGATCTCCTTAGCCAGACACAGGAATGCATTAGGAACATGGCATTTCCTATCTTCCAGTTACTGCAGGTGACATATTTGCCAGTTATTCCCCCACTACATAACACATGTCACCCTTTTCCAGCCTCAAAAAGTTATTTTCTCGGCTAGGCATGGTCTTTCATGACTGTAATCCCAGCACTTTTGGAGGCCAAAGCAGGTAGATCATGTGGTCAAGAGATCAAGACCATCCTGGCTAACATGGTAAAACCCCGTCTCTACTAAAACTACAAAAAATTAGCCAGGTGTGATGGCAGGCGCCTGTAGTCCCAGCTACTCAGGAGGCTGAAGCAGGAGAATGGCATGAACCCGGGAGGCAGAGCTTGCAGTGAGCCAAGATTGTGCCATTGCACTCCAGCCTGGGTGACAGAGTGAGATGCCATCTCAAAAAAAAAAAACGTTATTTTCTCACACCAACAGTCCTAATTGCCACCTCATCACTTTTCCAGCATCACTCACTGTCCAGTCCTAAAAACAATGACATTTGCTTTACATTTTCTTCTGTAGCACCCTACTCATGGTACTAACTTTGGTATCAGTTATCTATGGCTATTTGGAATAACTAATATTCCAAAACTTAACAACTTAAAACAACTATGGTATATAATCTAGTGGTTAGAGTTTCTGTTTAGGGTGATGAGAAAGTTCTGGAAATAGATCATGATTATGGCTTCACTATATGATGAATGTAAGTAATGCCTCCAAATTATACACTTAACGGCAAATTTTTTGTTATATGTATTCTACCACAATAAAAAAAAATTGTTAGAGGTGTTAACAGTAGAGGAATGGATATGTAAACTATGGAACATCATTCAATTGAATACTATGATTTTATTAATCTGATTACCATTTAATTAATTAGGAAGCCATTAAAATCTTGTAAAAGTATACTGAGGTAGAAAATGTTAATGATATTGTAACATCATTCTGTCACTCTCTAGAGCATTTATAAATACAGAGAGGTTTATTTTAAGGAATTGGCTCATGGGATTGTAAGAGCTGGCAAGTTCAAAATTTGTAGAACAGACCAGGAGGCTAGAAACTCAGGCAAAGGTTGATGTTGTAATCTTAAGTTTAAAATTTGTAATACCAGATGGTAGGCTGGAAACTCAGGCAGGAAAACTCAGCATTTGTTCTTTAGGCTTTCAACTAATCGGATAAGGTCCACCCACATCATCAAAGGTAATGTCTTTTACCTAATGTCAACTAATTCTAAGTGTTAATTACTTCTAAGATACCTTCATGGCAACATTTAGTGTTTGACCAAACAACTGGGCATTACAGCCCAGCCAAGTTGCACATAAAATTAACCATTACAGATAAAGTACTGAATTTAAAAAAAAAATGCTACAAAACAATATATATGATACACTATCTTTAAAAAATGCATGCACATATACATATATGTTAATAGAAGAAACATTGTAAATGTTTATCTTACAGTGGTAAGATAATAAAGTATTTTATTTTGTCTTTGTGCTTTTCTGTGTTCTTCAGCTATGTGCATAGAATTTGTATTTGGTTTATAATTACTAATAAAAGTTAGCTTTTTAAAATTATGTAAAGCATTAGAAGATTGTTATGACAAAATATTGAGTGGAATAGCAGAACATTCTCGTTGCTTCTCGAGTGATGGATGCAAGAGAATTTCCCTACTTTTTTCCTCATCCAATTTTATTTAATCAGCACATATTATTTTTTATACTGAAAACATTTGAAAACTTTTTAATAACATGGAAAATGATTGTGATATACTCAGGTGAAAAAACGCAAAATTCAGAATTGTACATACAATAAGATTATAGCCTAGTTTAAAACATGTATAGAAAATATATGGGCCAGGCACAGTGGCTCATGCCTGTAATCCCAGCACTTTGGGAGGCCGAGGCAGGCAGATCATTTGAGGTCAGGAGTTCAAGACCAGCATGGCCAACATGGTGAAACCCCATCTCTATTAAGAATACAAAAATTAGCCAGGTGTGGTGGGAGGCACCTGTAATCCCAACTACTCCAGAGGCTGAGGCATGAGAATCCACTGAACGCGGGAGATGGAGGTCGCAGTGAGTCGAGATCATGCCACTGCACTCCAACCTGGGCAAGAGAGTGAGACTCAGCCTCAAAAAAAAAAAAAAAAAAGAAAAAGAAAAAGAAAAATAGTATAGAAAGAAGTACATCAAAATACAAACAAAGATTATATTAAGATTGTGGGTTGATGAAAAGGATTTTTTTCTATTTATTAAAAAATGTTTCTATAATGTGAATATTACCTATATAATTAAAAAGTTTCCTGGAAAACATATGGTAATATGCCTCAGTGGACTCTCAAGATTTTGTAAACATCGTCCTATTTGTAACTTGCCCTTAAGTGGATCTGTGGTAATAAGTCAGCTTATTCTAATCATATCACCCTAGTATTTTAGGAACATCATTGGCTCTTCTTTATAATTAGATAGGCCAAGTTTTCAGCTGGGCAGTCCTCTCAAATAACTGTGTTATAAGAAATATTTTTTAATCTCTAAGCTTTACTCATTATTACAATGAGGCTACTAATAGCTATAGATTGTTAAACAAAAGCGCATAAACAATACCTGTGTATATGTTTGTTGTTCTTATTGCTTCTACATGCCTTCTTCCTGAACTCTTTTTATTATAGCACTTTAAATTATGGTAACAATATGAACCTATAGCTTTAAAGGCATATAAAGCAATACGTGTATTTCTTGCTCAGCAAACATTCATGGCAGGAGTTTCATTGGCTAAGGTGGCTCTCTGCCAGGTGATCATTCAGGAACGCAGGCTCCTTCCATCTTACGAGCATTTCTCAACTCCCAGGGTATCACTGTCATCTGCAGCCAGCTGGCAGAAAAGGACAGCAAAGAACATTCATGGAGGGTTTGTATAGCAGTCATGGAAGTGGCACACATTCTGGGAAACAGTCCCCCATGGAAAATGTCATCCAACTGTGGACCTGCAGAAAGCTTTCTGCCACGTTTTCTTAACACTTTGTATTTTTCTCATTTGCAATTATGTGTTTGTGTCTCATCCATCTGAAAGGATATGCGCTGAGGGGATTGCCTCATGCAGTGTATCTTCTTTGGTGCATATATGATGCTGAGTGGATGCTCATGTGCTGAGTGGAATAATGCCCCTATTCTGAAGCACTCTTGTTCTGAAGCAGGGATTGATGTTAACACCAAAGATAGTTTGCCTTTTTTTTTCCTATTGTTAAGTCCACAATCATCTAATTATGAAAAAATGTCATTAACAAAAAAGAAAAAAATGTAAATCTAGTTAAACATACATTATTGATATTCACAGCAGAAAAATATCTGGCAGCTATGGCTTATAACTGGAAAATTAAAACACTGAAGAGAAACTGGCAAATGCTTTGTCCTTGGGAATTGGCATTTCTGTAGCCAATTAAAGAAGCAAAGCAAAGTGAAGTTCAATAACAAACTCTTCTCATTTTATTAGAAATCATCCAAGACTGAAAAAATATAAAGAATTTTTGTGTGTGAACCATGCAACAAAACCCAGGTGCATATCAAAATAGTTTCCATTATAACTCCCCAAATAAATAATTATTTCATTACATAAGTGCTGTTTCAAATTTATTTTTCCATTTTGTATTTTGTCTTCTTGAAATTAAATTGGCTGGGAGCGGTGACTCACGCCTGCAATCTCTGCACTTTGGGAGGCTGTGGCAAGCAGATCATTTGAGGTCAGGAACTCTAGACCAGCCTGGCCAAGAAGACAAAATACCACCTCTACTAAAAATACAAAAATTAGCTACAAAAGAATATGTCCAATGAGGCTGGTTGTGGTGGCTCACACTTGTAGTCCAAGCAGTTTGAGAGACTGAGGCAGGAGGATTGCTTGAGTCCTGGAGTTTGAGACCAACCTGGGCAACACAGTAAGACCCCATCTCTAAAAAAAAAAAAAAAACCCCATCAAAAAGTGGGCAAAGGATATGAACAGACATTTCTCAAAAGAAGACATTCATACAGCCAACAGACACATGAAAAAATGCTCATCATCACTCGCCATCAGAGAAATGCAAATCAAACACCACAAGAGATACCATCTCACACCAGTTAGAATGGCAATCATTAAAAAGTCAGGCAACAACAGGTGCTGGAGAGGATGTGGAGAAATAGGAACACTTTTACACTGTTGGTGGGATTGTAAACTAGTTCAACCATTATGGAAAACAGTATGGCGATTCCTCAAGGATCTAGAACTAGATGTACCATATGACCCAGCCATCCCACTATGGGTATAACCCAAAGGATTATAAATCATGCTGCTATAAGACACATGCACACGTATGTTTATTGCGGCACTATTCACAATAGCAAAGACTTGGAATCAACCCAAATGTCCATCTGTGACAGACTGGATTAAGAAAATGGGCACATATACACCATGGAATACTATGCAGCCATCAAAAAGGATGAGTTTGCATCCTTTGTAGGGACATGGATGCAGCTGGAAACCATCATTCTTAGCAAACTATCACAAGAACAGAAAACCAAACACCGCATGTTCTCAGTCATAGGTGGGAACTGAACAATGACATCACTTGGACTTGGGAAGGGGAACATCACACACCGGGGCCTATCATGGGGAGGGGGGAGGGGGTAGGGATTGCATTGGGAGTTATACCTGATATAAATGATGAGTTGATGGGTGCTGACGAGTTGATGGGTGCAGCACACCAACATGGCACAAGTATACATATGTAACAAACCTGCACGTTATGAACATGTACCCTAGAACTTAAAGTATAATTTTTAAAAAAAAATTGCACTCAAAGGAGAAAAGATGCATAAATAACAGTCTTACTGGTTGTGAGATCAGCATTGTAAAAGAAGGCCATGCAAAGGACTGCGGAACCACACAGGAAGGAGAGGGGCTTTTGTGTGAGAGATTTTGTGGGACATTCTAGAAGACAAGGGAAGACTTATAAACCCAATGGACTAAAGTCCCTAATGACATAGTTTATTCAGTTATAGGTGACAGGGACACAATTTTCAATGTGTATTTGGTAGGGAGGGGTAGTTCAAAATCTCTCAAATTCTTCTACATTAACATTTAACCTCCATGCCCACCCAGAAGACCAGCCTTAAATTCCACACCCAGACTGGAATATAAGTAGGATGCAGGGCCGCTCAGAGACACAAGTTTTAGCTTCAGACAGATTGAATGCCATCTTCTTCCACCACTTGTAAAATAGGTAGACAGGTTGTTTAACATTTTGATCCTCAGCTTTCTAATTTGTAAAATGGGAAGGGACCAACTCATCTGTTTTTTTGTTTGTTTGTTTCATAAGGTGTCAGAGATCTGGAACATAGCACACATTTACCAAATTACAGCAGGATTCACTAGATCACAGCAATTATTATAGTAATTCATAAGAATATTTGTTTTACACAAAACTGAGGCATATCTGAAATATAACAATGAAGAAAAAAAAATACAAAAATTAGCTAGGTATGGTAATGCATGCCTGTGGTCCCAGCTACTCAAAAGGCTGAGATGGGAGGATCATTTGAGCCTAGAAAGTTGAGGCTGCAGTGAGATGTGTCTGTGCCACAGCACTCCAGCCTGGGCAACAGAGCAAGACCCTATCTCGAAAGAAGAAAAAAAAGAAAACAAAAGAGAAAAGAAAAGAGAAAGAGAGAGAGAAAAAGAAAGAAGGAAGGGAGGGAGGGAGGGAGGAGAGAGAGAGAAAGAGAAAGAAAGAAAGAAAGAATGAGAAAGAATGAAAGAAAGGAGAAAGAGAGAGAATATGTCCAACAGTGTGAATCAGACATGGAGGAATAAGGCCTTTGCCAGGTACCTACCTCAGTGCTAACTAGATGCTATTGACCTAAAATCCATGATTTAAAAAATCGTCAAACCAAATTCTTCGTTGAAGTTTAGCAAGTATCTACAAAGTGCATCCCAGTCCTTCTTGTCATCCTGCTGAAAGCCGAAATCTGAATATTTCTGGTTGGGGGGGTCTCCCCATTTTTGAAACCCCCCACCCTGGACAACACCCTTGCCATGCTTTGCAGGTCCAGAGGTGCATGTCCTTGGGAGAGAGGACTTGAGACTGAGAGAAGCAGAAATGGAAGGTGGCTCGGTGAGCAAGGAAGCTAATTACTCAGAGCAGATCAGGTAACAGGCTTACCAAAAAAATGACTGCAAAAGTCTCTTTTCACTCACTTCAGTGTTCATGATGAAAGTTTTAACAGCAATTCAATAATTCGAAACTCATATTCTAAAAGTAGAAAAAAGCAAAGCCTGAAGAAAACTCCCAGTAACCTTCCCCACATGAAAACAAGACAAATAAGCAAAAGGATAATAATTATAACTCAAATGTGAGACCTATCAACCCCATAAATTTCATTTTTTTAATGATGTGATTCTTTCTTAGTACAATGTACTATCAGCCTAATTCTAAACCAAATGCCTATAAAATCCCAAGCTGTGACTATAAAAGTCTGTTAAATAAATAGCTGATTTATCATCCATTGGTTGGGAAGTTAAATATCTGCTTGTCAGCGTTATGACAGTTTAAATGTCATTTTCCCTTTGGAAGATACAATTCAACCATAATTTATTTTCCATTTATATTTTTAGATTATTAATTCAAAAGAAACATGAGTGAAGGCTTAACTTAATTTTAAATCGTCCGGTGGGCCGGGCGCGGTGGCTCACGCCTGTAATCCCAGCACTTTGGGAGGCCGAGGCCGGGGGATCACAAAGTCAGGAGATCGAGACCACAGTGAAACCCTGTCTCTACTAAAAATACAAAAAATTGGCCAGGCACGGTGGCGGGCGCCTGTAGTCCCAGCTACTGGGGGGGGGGGGGGGGGGAGGGCTGAAGCAGGAGAATGGCGTGAACCCAGGAGGCGGAGCTTGCAGTGAGCCAAGATTGCGCCACTGCACTCCAGCCTGGGCAACAGAGCGAGACTCCGTCTCAAAAAAAAAAAAAAAAAAAAAAATCGTCTGGTGTATGGCTATAAAATAAACATCTGTCCCCAATATATAAAGATTACAATGGTGTCTCATGATTTTTTCTTTCTTTTCAGCTTTGATACATAATTGACATATAAAATTTATATTTAAAGTATAAAATGTGATAATTTGATAGAGGTATACATTGTGACTACCACAATCAGTTAGTTAACACGTCCACACCTCACACTGTTAGACTGTTCTGTTCCGTTTTTGGTAAGAATATTTAAGATCTATTTTCTTAACAAATTTCAAGTTCACAATACAGTATTGTTCAATAGTCACCAGGCTGTACATCAGCTCTCCAGAGCTATCACCTCGTAACTGAAGGTTTGTGCCCTTGGGCCAGTATCTCCCGTTTCCCCGCTCCCCAGCCCTGCAATCTCTGTTCTACTCTCTGTTTCCATGAGTTTGTTTTTAACATTCCATCTGTGAGTGGGGTCAGGCAGCATTTGTCTTTCTCTGATTCACTGATTTCACTTAGCATGATGCTCATAAGGCCCATCCCTGTTGTCTCAAATGGCAGGGTTTCCTTCTTCTTTACTCATTCATGAGTTTTTATAGTCACAAAATCACTCATTTTCCCTTGCACCTCAAATTTTAGATGCTCTCTATCCTTGGAGGATGGACAGCCACCTAGATGACGTGGTCTGGTAGTTCCTCTCTCACGGCTTTCCAAACCCAGACACATATAACCTTCCACAGAGGAGTCTGAAATTCCAACTTAGAAATGCATTCCTTTGGTTATGAGCTCTAAATAACTAATAGGTATTGAAAATCATTTGGGAATTTCATGGTTCTAAAACACTAGAGCTTGAAAGATCACTGCAAATCAGGAAAGTGAGAGTATCTGGGCCAAGTCGCATGACTCATGACAGGTAAGGACTGGAATCCTGTTCGCCTCATGCTCATCACCATGCAGGCACTGAGGATCATAACAAAAGTTCTTTTAAAAAAATTAGTCAGTCATGGAGAAAGGCTGTTATGGGACAAAACTCATCACAATTAAGGTGCTTTTGTTTTGTTTTGTTGATAGAATGAAATGCAGGTGGGTGGAGAGAGCAGACAGCAGATAGAGGAACTCCCAGCACCTCAGAAATGGAGGAAGCCCTGGAGAGCACAGGGACACTTAGGCCCTGGAGGGCTGAGAAGAGAGTCTGAAATCCAGAATTCAAAAGGAACAAATGGGAATATTCCATGCACATACCATGTTTTTGCTAACATGTTTAAAACACGGGATTTCTTTTTCCTACTCACTGATTCTTTGTTCATTGGCTTAGATGTAAAATATACTTATACTTTCATTATCCAAACTAATTATTTGTTTCTGGATTATATCCACTATTTGTTTGATTTTGGAGTACTTCTATCCTTTGCTCAATTTTTGTGGTCTGGCAAATATCATAATTTCCCATAGGACAAAATTTTGGTCTCCACTACTCAAATTGACCTGCTAAATTACTAAATTCAGATGGATTAGCAGCTTTGGACATTGAGTAGTATTTCGAGATTTGGGCTTGACTTCTTAAGTCTGGGTCCTAACACAAACCAACCATATCATTTTAGACACACTATTTTTCTTCTTGGAGACAATGTACTCCTCTACAGAACGAGGGCATTAGAATATATAAAATGTTTAATTTTTTCCTACTCTGAATTCTGTGGCTCTGCATAGGACATAAATAAAATGAATGATATGGTAAAGATTGCAGGACAGTTTCCGTGTTAAGATAAGTTAATTAAACATGTGCATAAAATTTTGCTCCCTGCTGAAATTTCTTTAAAACTGCATTCACACACAAAGACGCATGTGCCGGATGATGAAGAGAAGATAAGAGACAGCAGCAACAGATGGACAAGTAGTAATTAGCAGCTCAAGAGAACTAAATCCAGTGCCTCCAGAAGAGAAAGCTGAGATCCAAACCAATTTAAATGTCAGGATCCTTAAAAGATGAGAAAATGGTGGCACCAGTTACCTCTGGAACGAAGAACAGAGGGAAGGGAGGAAAATACAGAGACGGGATGAAAGTTCCTTGACAGGCTTTTAGCCCCCGGGATATCTTTCCTACTCAGTGCTCTTTGGGTGACGGATCTAACCCCATCCCAAAAGTGCAGAGCTTTATTCTATAGTAAAAGTTAAACAAGGAATATCTGATGCCTCGCAAATAAAAGGAGTTGTGTCCTATAGAGACAAAAAGGAGATTAAATGATTATAGGGGTATTGAAAGCTAAATTTTAAATGTCCAGTCCTCTTATTCCTGCATCCTGTCTCCCAGGACGCTAGAAGCCAGACCTTTAACTTTGAGACACAAGATGCAAAGAGTCTTTTCCACAGTCTTTTAATAGAAAAGATCTAGTGAATCCGTGAATCGCCCACTCAAATTACGTTGTAATAAACTCAAAATCAATCAGTCACTGCTGTACACCACCACTTCCGGTGAGCTTTTCAGTTCCCTCTTAATCATGAGCAGCAAAACAAAAACTAACAAGTTCTTCAGAAAAACTGATAACATAGCAGAAAAGAAAACAAGCAGAGAAAAGCAGTTGTATAAAATCGACATTAAGCAAAAAAAAACCCCATCAGCCAAAAGTTAATGTCATCAGAGCTATAAAATAAGATATCACATGCATGAGAAAAACAGGATACTATGAAGAGAAACATACAGAGAACAATAGAGAGCATTTGAAAAACACTGGAGAAGTAAAAGCACAAAATGAAAACACAAATTTTAAAAAGTTAAAGAAAGTTAAAGGGTAAAGTTGAAGTTCTCTCCCAGAAAGTAGAACAAAGAGACGGAATATTGAAGAAAACAAAAAGTGAGAAAACTAAAGAACTAGATCAGGAGGTCCAATATTCAAAGAGGAGTTCTGGAAAGAGAGAGCAGAGATTGTGCATTGGAAGAAATTATAGATGAAATAACCTAAGAAAGTTTCCCACAATGGAAAGGACCCATCAAGAGTCCAACAAAATGGGTAAAGTAAACACACAACAAAAAACATTTTCTTGGCCGGGCGCGGTGGCTCAAGCCTGTAATCCCAGCACTTTGGGAGGCCGAGACGGGCGGATCACGAGGTCAGGAGATCGAGACCATCCTGGCTAACATGTGAAACCCCATCTCTATTAAAAAATACAAAAAACTAGCCGGGTGAGGTGGCGGGCGCCTGTAGTCCCAGCTACTCGGGAGGCTGAGGCAGGAGAATGGCATAAACCCGGGAGGCGGAGCTTGCAGTGAGCTGAGATCCCGCCACTGCACTCCAGCCTGGGCGACAGAGCGAGACTCCGTCTCAAAAAAAAAAAAACAAACAAACAAAAAAAAAATTTTCTTGAAATTTCATAATATTGGGGCCAAGGAGAAAATTCTACAATCTTCCAGCAGGGGTCGGGGAAACAATTTATATAGAAAGCATGAAGAGTTAAAATAACTTTGAATGTCTCAACAGACCAAAGGAAGAAGATAAAGGAGAAACCTATCAAAACACTGAAGGGAAGTGATTTCTAACCTAGAAATCCATATCCAAACTATCAGTGAAGCATGGGGGTTGCATAGAGACATTTTCAAACCTATAAGACCTCGAAAAATGTATCTTTTTTGGAACTTCTTAAATATCTCCAGGAGAATATGCTTCACCAAGGTGGGAGAGAAAAACTGAGAGAGAAAAAGACCTGGAATGCTGGACACCAGTAGCTCACGCCTGTAATCCCAGCACTTTGGAAGGCCGAGGCAGGTGGATTACCTGAGGTCAGGAGTTCAAGACCATCCTGGCCAACGTGGTGTAACCTCATCTCTACTAAAAATACAAAAATTAGCTGGGCATGGTGGTGCACGCCTCTAATCCCAGCTACTAGGGAGGCTGAGGCAGGAGAATCACTTGAACCCAGGAGGCAGAGGTTGCAGTGAGCCGAGATTACACCACTGCACTCCAGCCTGGTGACAGAGCAAGACTCTGTGTCAAAAAGAAAAAAAAAAAAAAAAAAAAAAAAAAAACACTAGAATGGAGGACATAGGCAATACAATTCAACATAGACAGAGGCCAGCCAAGGCAATCCCCAGGAGGGGAGGAAATCCCACAATGACAGCTTGTCACCAGCGTGATCAAGAGACAGACCTGTTGAGGCTGGTGTCCCAGAGTGCAGACCTGCTCTCCCATGCATGCCTTCCTGCCTAGGTCACCTGTGCTCCTTTTCTGCTTGGCTCTGTGAAACCCTAAGAGGTGAAGGAAGGCCACAGTGGGCTTAGAAGCTGACGTGTAGAGCACCCCTTCTCCCACTGAAGTTCTGCCCCATGTCACTTTTTGACCCATGCCACAGCCAGCATAGTGCCCAGTGTTTCCACACATGCACTTAGGACCTTGTTTGGCGGCCTCCTGGCAGGCACTCTTCCACACGCTCTGGAATGCTGAGGTCCCACCTGCTCTAAAAGGATCATTTTCTTCTCCAAACCATCATCCAATCCTGGCCATGATGCCTCTTGCTTCCAAAGCTAGGTGTGTGATCATTATTCAATTTTTCAAAATAAAACAAGATAATGTTGAGAGATACATAGGTGTTAAAACTTACTTTTTAAAGTAAGGGAGTAATTGAAACTGAAGATAGGACCGTGGTTAACTTGCTACAGGACCAGATGGAAATGCAAGGGGAGGAGCCTGAAAGGGGGACTCTAGTCCCACCCTCAACCTGGCATTCGTTTTTATACATAATTAATTATACACAAACCAATGGGAGTCAAACTAAGTATCACTCTGGTGATCCCTTCCAGGTGACTTCTTCCAGCACACTCTATGGAGGAAATTCACCGGACTGTGCACTGAAACCATTTCTCTGCTTGGAGGTTACTGTGAAAAACCTACCTTGCTTGTTTTCCCCCGAGAACTGTATTATATAGCTCTCTTATTAAATTTCAAAAAACAAAATCCCAGTTTGTATCAAGTAACACCGTTCACTAAATAAGAAAGACTGTAGAAAGATTGAGTGGAAGGCTTAACAGTGCAAAAACAACTCAACAGTTAATTTATGACCCTTAATTTATTGATAATGGCAATGAAACTATCATCATTTGTAATGTTGATTTTTTTTATCAATAAAAAATCTTTACTGAGCTCTATTTTCCTCAGATGGCCTAAGTATCATTTAAAAACGGTGCCAGAAAATATTGAATTTCATATTATCCTTCACATCAATAGAATACTTTCTAAAGTAATTCATAATATCAAAATACCAATATATCAATACAGTATAGATGTGTGTATATGTGTGTATATATATTATATATATATATATATATAAAATAACACATTTGGAGATGTATAACCAAAGCTAATGCTATGGCCAATTATTATCCAAATGTTAGAGTTACCAATGAACTGAAATTACCCATTTCTCATCTTGCACACCCACCCCAGAACAGATCAGGGATGGCACGCCCTGGCATCCTGGAGGCACTGTGCATGGCATAGAAAGGGAAGCTGAGCCAAGAGCACCAAGACGCTGAACTCCACTTTTCCTCACTTGGACGCACACCCCCTCCCCTTCCAACAGCCCATCCTCCTCCTTATAGAAACCTGTGAGAAGGAAAGCTCACTTCCTCCAGAAAGCTCTCCCAAGTAATGTAACCCAATTCCTTCAGAGAGCATGAACCCTTAGGGGACCTACCACCCTAGCACCAGAGCTGAGGGCTCCAAAGGTTATGGGGCTAGATGTGATTTGGATGTGTGTTCCTTCTGAGTCTCAGGTTAAAATGTGATCCCTGATACGGGGCATAGCCTGGTGGTAGGTGTTTGGGTCATGGGGGCGGATCCCTCATGACTGGCTTGGTGCCATTCTCAGATTAATGAGTGAGTTCTGGCTCTGTTATTTCCTGTGGGAGATGATTGTTAAAAAGGGCCTGGCACCTCCCCCGCCTCTCTCTTCCTTCCTCTCACCACATGTTGCGGGCTCCCCTTTGCCTTATCCCATGAGTGGAGGCTTCCTGAGGCCTCCCTAGAAGCCAAGCAGATGCTGGAGCCCAGCTTGTTCCTGTACAGCCTGCAGAACCGTGAGCCAAGTCAACTTCTTTTCTTTATAAATTACACACTGTTGGGTATTCTTTTATAACAGCACAGAGCCCAAGCCCTGATCTGAGTGAGCATGATGAGCTCAGGCCAGAAAAGGAACTGATGGGGGAAGTATGAAAACTCCCCAAGTATGTGAGAGACTCTCCACTTCCTCGCTACATGCTTCCTTCTTAAAGAATTAAGAGAAAAACTCAAGAGAAAGGGATGAAGATAATAAGCATACAAGTATCTGTGAGTGACTTATAAGGGACAAAGTGCTGGACACACATTACCGCTGCCCCTCACATCCTCCTGTGAGGTCCTGTGCTCAGCTCTTAACACTCTGGCAGACGTTAAGAAAGGGAGTTGCTCGAGGCGGTGGGCGAGTGGGCCCAGAAGCCAGGTGTCAGCTGCAGGCCTTTCACTCCATGGTGTGGAAAGGGCTCCCTCTTCCCGGACACTACTGTCTCTGACACGCAGCAGCATCATCAGGTCACCTCACTGGGTGGGTGGTCATACTGCTTCTCTGTATTTACCTTTCTCCATTCTCTGACATTTACCTCTTTTTGACCTATTCAAGATTTGAGCCTTGAAAGAGTCTAGGCATTAAAAAGAAAATGAGACAATTAATCCATTTTGAATACAACTACTGCAGCAAAGTTCAAAAACTGGAATATTTAAGAATCAGACAAGTGCAGAACCTTTGTAAAAAGTGCCATTGGAACTGCAGATTGAGGCCGAGGGAGCCGCCCTCCTCTAAGTCTTTACAGTCGAAAGGAGGTTGGGGTGTCTGCGAAGCAAACAAGGGCTCCAAAGGTTTCCTCACTCACTCTTCACCCCTGAACAAATCAGACAGAAAAAAACTTCTAGCTTTTTGGCTCCACCATGTCCCTTATGTCTTTCTACACTCTTGCTCTTGGCAGCGTAAGGATGGAGAGCAGGAGGGGAGTGAGCTCACCTATGACAACTGAGAGTCACCTCAGGAAACCCACAGATGCAGGGCTGGATACTCCTCGTTCCTTAATTCCTGGTGATTGCCTGTACTTGTCTAGGGAAACACAGCTGGATGTGAGAACTTTCCCCAGTGGCTCCACGCACACGTGTGCCCCACAATGTGCTCCTCACGCTAGCTAGCAGGCATGGACCCAAACATAGCTTCCCCCTGCCCCTCACACAGTCCCTGGAGTTGACAGCCCAAAGGAATCAGAAGGAACTTCGAGACAAGCCAACAGGACCTTGGAGGAGAGAAAGTGAAGAAGAGCGAAGGGAGAAAATGAAAAGCAAGGACATAAGAGAGATTAAGTTGCATTAGATGCCATCACATTTGCCTGTTGAAAACTATGTGGAAAGGAAATTTTCCACCAATCACAGAGATGTGGAGCAATAAAGGGTGAAGGCCAGGAACGCAGGAGTAGGGGAAGATAGGGGACCCATGGATTCAGCCACCAAAAATCAGATACTGCCCACTGCTGCCCACCTTAGCTAGTTATATTTGGCTGCTTTTCTTACTGAAATTGAAAGTGCAGTGCTCATTAGATATATGTTTGAGCAGTTGAGGAAAGGAAGGGAAGAAGGGAAGAAAGGAAGGAGAGGGGGAGGAAGGAGGGAGGGGAAAATGAGAAAAGGGATTTAAAATATCAATGACTTTCCTCATAGACATAAGAAAAGCAATCTTAAAATTTATATGGAACCACAAAAGACCTTGAATACCCAAAGAAATCCTGAGTAAAAAGAACAAGCTAGAGACACAAC
Source organism: Trachypithecus francoisi (assembly GCF_009764315.1). Taxonomy (NCBI): domain Eukaryota; kingdom Metazoa; phylum Chordata; class Mammalia; order Primates; family Cercopithecidae; genus Trachypithecus; species Trachypithecus francoisi. The sequence goes on from NW_022681472.1 coordinate 8,532,816, forward strand.
ACTACATGACTTCAAAATTTACTACAAAACTATAGTAAACAAAACAGCTTGGTACTGGCATGAAAACATACACCAATAAGACAGAATAGAGAACCCAGACATAAATCTACATATTTACAACCACCTCATTTTCCTTTTTTTATTTTTTGAAACAGAGTCTTGCTGTGTCACCTAGGCTGGAGTGCAGTGGAACAATCTCGGCTCACTGCAACTTCCGCCTCCCAGGTTCAAGCAATTCTCCCGCCTCAGCCTCCCAAGTAGCTGGGACTACAGGTGCGTGCCACCACACCCGGCTAATTTTGTATTTTTAGTAGAGACAGGGTTTCACCATGTGGACCAGACTAGTCTCAAACTCCGGACCTCAGGTGACCCACCCACCACAGCCTCCCAAAGTGTTGGGATTACAAGTGTGAGCCACCACACCCAGCACTACCAGCTCATTTTCAACAAAGGCACCAGGAACATACAATACGAAAAGGATAGTCTTTTCAATAAATGGTGCTAAGGAAACTGGATAATTATTTGTAGGGGAATGAAACCTCTATCTCTGACCATACACAAAAATCAACTCAAAGTAAATAAAGACTTGAATCTAAGACCCGAAACTATGAAACTACTACCAAAAGAAAACTTGAGGGAAATGCTCCAGGACACTGATCTATGCATAGATTTTGGGGGTAAAACCTCAGAAGCCTAGGCAACCAAAGCAAAAATAGACAACTGTGATTACATCAAGCTAAAAAGCTTGTGCACAGTCAAGAAAACAATCAACAAAGTAAAGAGATAACATACATAATGGAAGCAAATATTTGCTATTTACTTAAAAAGGGATTAATAACTAGAATATATAAGAAATTCAAACAACTCAACAGCAAAATAATAATAATAATTCAAATCAAAATGGGCAAAAGATCTGAAGAGACATTTCTCAAAAGGAGACATACAGGTCAGGCACAGTGGCTCATGCCTATAGTCACTTTGGAAGTCCCTGGAGTTGACAGCCCAAAGGAATCAGAAGGAACTTCGAGACAAGCCAACAGGACCTTGGAGGAGAGAAAGTGAAGAAGAGCGAAGGGAGAAAATGACTCCCGCAGCACTTTGGAAGGCCAATATGGGTGGATCACTTGAGCCCATGAGTTCAAGACCAGCCTGGGCAACAGGATGAAACCCCATCCCTACAAAAATAAAAAATAAAAAAAATAAAAATTAGCCCGGCGTGGTGGCACATGCCTATAGTCCCAGCTACTCAGGAGGCTGAGGTAGGAGTATCACCTGAGCCCAGGAGGTTAAGGCTACAGTAAGCTATGATCATGCCACTGCACTCCAGCATGAGTGACAGAGTAAGACCCTGTCTTTAAAAAAAAAATGGCCAACAGATATATAAAAAAAGTTCAACATCATTAATCATCAAAGAAATGCAAATCAAAACTACAGGCCAGGCATAGATGGCTCACACCTGTAGTCCCAGCACTTTGGGAGGTGGAGATGGGTAGATCACTTGAGGCCAGATCACTTGAGTTCAGGAGTTCGAGACCAGCCTAGCCTACATGGCAAAACCCCATCTCTGCTGAAAATACAAAAAATTAGCTGGGCATGGTGACAGCTACTTGGGAGGCAGAGACACAAGAATCACTTGAACCTGGGAAATGGAGGTTGCAGTGAGCCAAGATTGTGCCATTGCACTCCAGCCTGGGCAACAGAGTGAGACTCTTTCTGGAAAAAAAAAAAAAAAAACAATATATCATCTCACCCTCTTAAAATGGCTTGTATCAAAAAGGCAACAACAGATGTTGGTGAGGATGTGGAGAAAGGGGATCCCTCATACACTGCTGGTGGGAATGTAAATTTTAAACAGTCTGGCTGCTCCTCAAAAATTAAAAATAGAATTACCATATGATCAAGCAACTCCACTCTGAGCATATAGCCAAAAGAAATCAAAGAAGGTTCTAGACTCCCATGTTTATTGCAGCAGTATTCACAATAGCTAAAATATGGGCTCAGCCTAAGTCCCCATCAACAGGTGAATGGATAAAGAAAATGTACCTGGGAGGCGGAGCTTGCAGTGAGCTGAGATCCGGCCACTGCACTCCAGCCCGGGCGACAGAGCGAGATTCCGTCTCAAAAAAAAAAAAAAAGAAAAAAGAAAATGTAATAGATATACACAGTGGAATATTATTCAGCCATGAAAAAAAAAATGAAGTTCTGTCACTTGCAGCAACATGAACGGAACTGGAGAACATTATGTTAAGTGAAATAAGCCAAACACAGACAAACATTGCGTGTTCTTGTGCATATGGAGAGCTAAAAAAGTGGATCTAATGAACATAGATTCGTGGTTACCCAGAGGCCAGGATGGAGAAGGGGAGGAGGAATGAAGGAAAAAAAGAATGTAAATGAATTTATTACTACTGTAGAGTACATTTAAAACTGGTAAAGTTGGTCAATTATATATGTATATTTTACCTCAATAAAAATCAATTAAAAAAAAAAACTCTTTCCTCTTCTAGTGTTTATAGAGTGAACTTTCTGCTTCTTTTTTATTCCTTCTTTTTTTTCTTTCTCGAGACCAGCCTGGCCGACGTGGTGAAACCCCGCCTCTACTAAAAATACAAAAATCAGCCAGGCATGGTGGTGGGTGCCTGTAATCCCAGCTACTCAGGAGGCTGAGGCAGGAGAATCGCCTGAACCAGGGAAGCAGAGTTTGCAGTGAGCCGAGATCATGCCATTGCACTCTAGCCTGGGTGACAAGAGCAAAACTCCGTCTCAAAATAATAACAATAATAATAATAAAAGAGTATGAAAGTATTTATTATAATCACAAAAGCATGTGCTCATTATAGAAAAATAAACATACAAATTATAACGAAAATTTAAATCACCTCTAGCCTTACAAAGAATGACCATCTTTAATATTTTCTGAGTTATATTTTTTCAGAGTCTCAGATTCCCATGTCATTAAATATTCCTTGAAAACATGCTTATTTGTGTGCATAGTATTCCTCTGTGTGTGTATATGCCATGTTTTATTTAACTACTCTTAGACATTTAGATGATTTCAGTTTTTCCCAAGGTATTTTTGCATATGCTGCTACTAAGTCACATATCTTACTCTGCCTTATCCACATAATTTCTGTCCCAGTTATAAGGCTTCAGTTTATTCCAGATAAATTTTATTTCATTCGGATATCCCCATTCTGCCCCATACTTAAAATGGCGACTAGAAGAAGGGAGTATTATATGAATCTGCTTGTATCCATTTCAAGGAAGAGTAGGGTTTGGGGACATATCCTAGAGCTTAGGGCTTCTCCTATGCCCATGTTGACTTCCCTTCCATCTTCTTAGCCTCACTTTTGCTAAGCCTGTCTGAAAGTAACACACATGGCCAAACCATCACAAAAGCAACAGGAAAGAAATTATGAAATATATATTACAACTATTATTAGAGTAAAATCACACTCAGGTAAGTATTTATAAGTATGGAGAGTATTTTGAGAACTTAACAGTTTATAAATGTAACCAAGTTTCTAAGTCCAAGCTATTTTCCAATCTGGCTTTCCAAGAAGGCTATATAGATTATCCCTTATCCAAAACACCTGGGACCAGAAGTGTTTCAGATTTCAGATTTTTTTAAATATTTGCATTATATTTACTGGTTACATTATACATTCCAAATCAGAAAATCCGAAATCTGAATGCTGCAATGAGTATTTCCTTTGAGCACTGCATCAGGACTCAAAAAGTTTCAGATTTTAGAGTCATTTGGATTTCAGATTTTCAGATTTAAAATGCCCAACCTGTATTATTAGCTTTTTAATTCAAATAATAACTGTTCCCAGTTGAAACCAAGAAGTTTTCATCTTTTGATCTTCATGATCTCCATCTCACCTTCTCCACCAATACTAAAATTGTTGCTCTTTTTCCAATGTTGTTCTCCCTTCTGCCTAGACTGTGTAGTCCTATTTTTCTCTTCAATGCATTATCATGTTGTCTTTTCCAGAAAAGGCAAAGGACCACGTCTTGTTTTCTCACAAACAGCAAACTGCTCACACACCTCAACAGAAACAGTGAACATGATTGTGAAAACATTACTATATAGCCATGCATATTCAGTAAATCTATATGCTATAAACCTATAACAAAAAAAGAATAATTTATATCAGAAATAAGAAAATGTTTATGATTAAATGTGGTGGCAAATTGGCATGAAATTATGAAATTCTATAAAACTAAGATAAATGATTTTATCATGTTTATTTTAGACTCCGTTAGAATGACATGTTCATAATTAAAAGATGTTAAAAAAGAAATGTTTGATTTTTAGAAATTACTTATGCTGAAATTTAAGATCATTTGTTGCTATTTTTAAAGGGATTTTTAATTCTTTAAATGTAAACAGAACGTATGTTTTACACAATCACTTGGTTATCTCTTTAACGTGAATGAAGAAAACACTTAAATGTGAACATTAATTTCAGTAACTTCATCACAAATAAGAAGAGAAAAAATAGCAAGTATATATATATATATTCAAATTGTAAAAAAGATGAAATCTTCCTATAGAAAAAATATGATCACTGATATGATTTGGATCTCTGTCCCCACCTGAATCTCATGTTGAAATATAACCCCCAATGGTGGAGGTGAGGCCTAGTGGGAGGTGACTGGATAATGGGGGCAGTTTCTAATGTTTTAGCACCATTCCCCTAGTGCTGTTCTCCTGATAGAGTTATCATGAGATCCAGTTGTTTAAAAGCGTATAACATCTCCCACCTCCCTCTCTTCCTCCTGCTCCAGCTTCACCTTCTACCACGAGTAAAGGTTTCCTGAGGCCTCCCTAACCATGCTTGCTGTACAGCCTGTGGAACCATGAGCCAAATAAATCTGTTTTCTTTATAAATTACCCAGTCTCAGGTATTTCTTTATGGCAATGCAAAAATGAACTAATATAAGCACCCAATTAAATGTTTTTAATTAGTTCAAATGTAAATCATTTCATTTTCAATTTTTTTAAGAAACTCAGTCTTGGCTTTTTAATTTCAGAATTGGCAATCTAAGTAATTAGGACAAATCCTCGCACTAAAAATAACTAAAAATGGGCAGGTACAATGGGTCACACCCACAATGCCAGCACTTTGGGACGCCAAGACAGGCGGATCATCTGAGGTCAGGAGTTCGAGACCAGCCTGGCCAACATGGTGAAAACCCGTCACTACTAAAAACATAAAAAAAATTAGCCAGGCATGGTGGCACCCGCCTGTAGTCCTAGCTGAGGCAGAAGAATTGCCTGAATCTGGGTGGAGGTTGCAGTAAGCCAAGATCATGCCATTGCACTCCAGCTTGGGTGACAGAGTAAGACTCTATCTAAGAAAAAAAAGAAAATATATATATGTGTGTTTGTGTATATGTATATATATGTGTATATATATGTGTATATATATTGTGTGTGTGTAAATATATATATATATAAGAATTATGTCTAAATTCAAAAGTAGGTAAGAACCCACAGAAGTAAACCCTATACTCTTAGGCATTGTTTTCCTATGGAAATTTACCAATTTTAAAAAACCATTAGAAAATGAAATCACGGGGGCGGAGCAAGATGGCCGAATAGGAACAGCTCCAGACTCCAACTCCCAGCGCGAGCGACACAGAAGACCGGTGATTTCTGCATTTTCAACTGAGGTACTGGGGTCATCTCACTAGGGAGTGTCGGACAATCGGTGCTGGTCAGCTGCTGCAGCCCGACCAGCGAGAGCTGAAGCAGGGCGAGGCATCGCCTCACCTGGAAGCGCAAGGGGGAAGGAAATCCGTTTTCCTAGCCAGGGGAACTGAGACACACAACACCTGGAAAATCGGATAACTCCCACCCCAATACTGCGCTTTAAGGAAACAGGCACACCAGGAGAATATATCCCACACCTGGCCGGGAGGGTCCCATGCCCACGGAGCCTCCCTCACTGCTAACACAGCAGTCTGCGGCGATCAATCCGCAAGGCAGCAGCGAGGCTGGGGGAGGGGCGCCCACCATTGCTGAGGCTTAAGTAGGTAAACAAAGCCACTGGGAAGCTCGAACTGGGTGGAGCTCACAGCAGCTCAAGGAAGCCTGCCTGTCTCTGTAGACTCTACCTCTGGGGACAGCGCACAGCTGAAGTCCAATAGGGGAAGCAGCGGGGGCCGGTGCAGACGCAAACGACTCTGTCTGACAGCTTTGGGGAGAGCCGCGGATCTCCCAACGCGGAGGTTGAGATCTGAGAACGGACAGACTGCCTGCTCAGGTGGGTCCCTGACCCCTGAGTAGCCAAGCTGGGAGACATCCCCCACTAGGGGCAGTCTGACACCCCACACCTCACAGGGTGGAGTACACCCCTGAGAGGAAGCTTCCAAAGGAAGAATCAGACAGGTACACTTGCTGTTCAGCAATATTCTATCTTCTGCAACCTCTGCTGCTGATACCCAGGCAAACAGGGTCTGGAGTGGACCTCAAGCAATCTCCAACAGACCAACAGACAGCCCTTCTGACTGTCAGACGGAAAACTATCAAACAGGAAGGACACCTATACCAAAACCCCATCAGTACGTCACCATCATCAAAGACCAGAGACAGATAAAACCACAAAGATGGGGAAGAAGCAGGGCAGAAAAGCTGGAAATTCAAAAAATAAGAGCGCATCTCCCCCTGCAAAGGAGCGCAGCCCATCGCCAGCAACGGATCAAAGCTGGTCAGAGAATGACTTTGATGAGATGAGAGAAGTAGGCTTCAGTCCATCAAACTTCTCAGAGCTAAAGGAGGAATTATGTACCCAGCGCAAAGAAACTAAAAATCTTGAAAAAAGAGTGGAAGAATTGACAGCTAGACTAATTAATGCAGAGAAGATCATAAACGAAATGACAGAGATGAAAACCATGACACGAGAAATACGTGACAAATGCACAAGCTTTAGTAACCGACTCGATCAACTGGAAGAAAGAGTATCAGCGATTGAGGATCAAATGAATGAAATGAAGCGGGAAGAGAACCCAAAAGAAAAAAGAAGAAAAAGAAATGAACAAAGCCTGCAAGAAGTATGGGATTATGTAAAAAGACCAAATCTACGTCTGATTGGGGTGCCTGAAAGTGAGGGGGAAAATGGAACCAAGTTGGAAAACCCTCTACAGGATATCATCCAGGAGAACTTCCCCAACCTAGTAGGGCAGGCCAACATTCAAATTCAGGAAATACAGAGAACGCCACAAAGATACTCCTCCAGAAGAGCAACTCCAAGACACATAATTGCCAGATTCAGCAAAGTTGAAATGAAGGAAAAAATCTTAAGGGCAGCCAGAGAGAAAGGTCGGGTTACCCACAAAGGGAAGCCCATCAGACTAACAGCAGACCTCTCGGCAGAAAGTCTACAAGCCAGAAGAGAGTGGGGGCCAATATTCAACATTCTTAAAGAAAAGAATTTTAAACCAGAATTTCATATCCAGCCAAACTAAGTTTCATCAGTGAAGGAGAGAAATAAAATCCTTTACAGATAAGCAAATGCTTAGAGATTTTGTCACCACCAGGCCTGCCTTACAAGAGACCCTGAAGGAAGCCCTAAACATGGAAAGGAACAACCGGTACCAGCCATCGCAAAAACATGCCAAAATGTAAAGACCATCGAGGCTAGGAAGAAACTGCATCAACTAATGAGCAAAATAACCAGTTAATATCATAATGACAGGATCAAGTTCACACATAACAATATTAACCTTAAATGTAAATGGACTAAATGCTCCAATTAGAAGACACAGACTGGCAAATTGGATAAAGAGTCAAGACCCATCAGTCTGCTGTATTCAGGAGACCCATCTCACATGCAGAGACACACATAGGCTCAAAATAAAGGGATGGAGGAAGATCTACCAAGCAAATGGAGAACAAAAAAAAAGCAGGGGTTGCAATCCTAGTCTCTGATAAAACAGACTTTAAACCATCAAAGATCAAAAGAGACAAAGAAGGCCATTACATAATGGTAAAGGGATCAATTCAACAGGAAGAGCTAACTATCCTAAATATATATGCACCCAATACAGGAGCACCCAGATTCATAAAGCAAGTCCTTAGAGACCTACAAAGAGACTTAGACTCCCATACAATAATAATGGGAGACTTCAACACTCCACTGTCAACATTAGACAGATCAACGAGACAGAAAGTTAACAAGGATATCCAGGAATTGAACTTATCTCTGCACCAAGCGGACCTAATAGTCATCTATAGAACTCTCCACCCCAAATCAACAGAATATACATTCTTCTCAGCACCACATCACACTTATTCCAAAATTGACCACATAATTGGAAGTAAAGCACTCCTCAGCAAATGTCAAAGAACAGAAATTATAACAAACTGTCTCTCAGACCACAGTGCAATCAAACTAGAACTCAGGACTAAGAAACTCAATCAAAACCGCTCAACTACATGGAAACTGAATAACCTGTTCCTGAATGACTACTGGGTACATAACGAAATGAAGGCAGAAATAAAGATTTTCTTTGAAACCAATGAGAACAAAGATACAACATACCAGAATCTCTGGGACACATTTAAAGCAGTGTGTAGAGGGAAATTTATAGCACTAAATGTCCACAAGAGAAAGCAGGAAAGATCTAAAATTGACACTCTAACATCACAATTAAAAGAACTAGAGAGGCAAGAGCAAACACATTCAAAAGCTAGCAGAAGGCAAGAAATAACTAAGATCAGAGCAGAACTGAAGGAGATAGAGACACAAAAAACCCTCCAAAAAATCAATGAATCCAGGAGTTGGTTTTTTGAAAAGATCAACAAAATTGACAGACCGCTACCAAGACTAATAAAGAAGAAAAGAGAGAGGAATCAAATAGACGCAATAAAAAATGATAAAGGGGATATCACCACTGACCCCACAGAAATACAAACAACCATCAGAGAACACTATAAATGCCTCTACGCAAATCAACTAGAAAATCTAGAAGAAATGGATAATTTCCTGGACACTTACACTCTCCCAAGACTAAACCAGGGAGAATTTGAATCCCTGAATAGACCAATAGCAGGCTCTGAAATCGAGGCAACAATTAATAGCCTACCCACCAAAAAAAGTCCAGGACCAGATGGATTCACAGCTGAATTCTACCACAGGTACAAGGAGGAGCTGGTACCATTCCTTCTGAAACTATTCCAATCAATAGAAAAAGAGGGAATCCTCCCTAACTCATTTTCTGAGGCCAACATCATCCTGATACCAAAGCCTGGCAGAGACACAACAAAAAAAGAGAATTTTAGACCAATATCCCTGATGAACATCGATGCAAAAATTCTCAATAAAATACTGGCAAACCGGATTCAGCAGCACATCAAAAAGCTTATCCACCATGATCAAGTGGGCTTCATCCCTGGGATGCAAGGCTGGTTCAACATTGGCAAATCAATAAACGTAATCCAGCATATAAACAGAACCAAAGACAAGAACCACATGATTATCTCAATAGATGCAGAAAAGGCTTTTGACAAAATTCAACAGCCCTTTATGCTAAAAACGCTCAATAAATTCGGTATTGATGGAACGTATCTCAAAATAATAAGAGCTATTTATGACACACCCACAGCTAATATCATACTGAATGGGCAAAAACTGGAAAAATTCCCTTTGAAAACTGGCCCAAGACAGAGATGCCTCTCTCACCACTCCTATTCAACATAGTGTTGGAAGTTCTGGCTAGGGCAATCAGGCAAGAGAAAGAAATCAAGGGTATCCAGTTAGGAAAAGAAGAAGTCAAATTGTCCCTGTTTGCAGATGACATGATTGTATATTTAGAAAACCCCATTGTCTCAGCCCAAAATCTCCTTAAGCTGATAAGCAACTTCAGCAAAGTCTCAGGATACAAAATTAATGTGCAAAAATCCCAAGCATTCTTATACACTAGTAACAGACAAGCAGAGAGCCAAATCAGGAATGAACTTCCATTCCCAATTGCTTCAAAGAGAATAAAATACCTAGGAATCCAACTTACAAGGGATGTCAAGGACCTCTTCAAGGAGAACTACAAACCACTGCTCAGTGAAATCAAAGAGGACACAAACAAATGGAAGAACATACCATGCTCATGGATAGGAAGAATCAATATCGTGAAAATGGCCATACTGCCCAAGGTGATTTATAGATTCAATGCCATCCCCATCAAGCTACCAATGACTTTCTTCACAGAATTGGAAAAAACGGCTCTAAAGTTCATATGGAACCAAAAAAGAGCCCGCATTGCCAAGACAATCCTAAGTCAAAAGGACAAAGCTGGAGGCGTCACGCTACCTGACTTCAAACTATACTACAAGGCTACAGTAACCAAAACAGCATGGTACTGGTACCACAACAGAGATATAGACCAATGGAACAGAACAGAGTCCTCAGAAATAATACCACACATCTACAGCCATCTGATCTTTGACAAACCTGACAGAAACAAGAAATGGGGAAAGGATTCCCTATTTAATAAATGGTGCTGGGAAAATTGGCTAGCCATAAGTAGAAAGCTGAAACTGGATCCTTTCCTTACTCCTTATACGAAGATTAATTCAAGATGGATTAGAGACTAAATGTTAGACCTTATACCATAAAAACCCTAGAAGAAAATCTAGGTAGTACCATTCAGGACATAGGCATGGGCAGGACTTCATGTCTAAAACACCAAAAGCAACGGCAGCAAAAGCCAAAATTGACAAATGGGATCTCATTAAACTAAAGAGCTTTTGCACAGCAAAAGAAACTACCATCAGAGTGAACAGGCAACCTACAGAATGGGAGAAAATTTTTGCAATCTACTCATCTGACAAAGGGCTAATATCCAGAATCTACAAAGAACTCAAACAAATATACAAGAAAAAAACAAACAACCCCATCAAAAAGTGGGCAAAGGATATGAACAGACATTTCTCAAAAGAAGACATTCATACAGCCAACAGACACATGAAAAAATGCTCATCATCACTTGCCATCAGAGAAATGCAAATCAAAACCACAATGAGATACCATCTCACACCAGTTAGAATGGCAATCATTAAAAAGTTAGGAAACAACAGGTGTTGGAGAGGATGTGGAGAAATAGGAACACTTTTACACTGTTGGTGGGATTGTAAAGCAGTTCAACCATTATGGAAAACAGTATGGCGATTCCTCAAGGATCTAGAACTAGATGTACCATATGACCCAGCCATCCCACTACTGGGTATATACCCAAAGGATTATAAATTATTCTACTACAAAGACACATGCACACGTATGTTTATTGCAGCACTATTCACAATAGCAAAGACTTGGAATCAACCCAAATGTCCATCTCTGACAGACTGGATTAAGAAAATGTGGCACATATACACCATGGAATACTATGCAGCCATCAAAAAGGATGAGTTTGCGTCCTTTGTAGGGATGTGGATGCAGCTGGAAACCATCATTCTTAGCAAACTATCACAAGAACAGAAAACCAAACACTGCATGTTCTCAGTCATAGGTGGGAACTGAACAATGAGATCACTTGGACTCGGGAAGGGTATCATCACACACTGGGGCCTATCATGGGGAGAGGGGAGGAGGGAGGGATTGCATTGGGGAGTTATACATGATATAAATGATGAATTGATGGATGCTGACGAGTTGATGGGTGCAGCACACCAACATGGCACAAGTATACATATGTAACAAATCTGCACGTTATGCACATGTACCCTAGAACTTAAAGTATAATAAAAAAATATAAATAAATAAAGAAAAATAAATAAACTTGCCTTCATTTTATGGACTCATCCCGAAGTCTTTCTTGCATGAGTCCAAGAACCATCTCTTGGGGTCTGGATCAGGATTCCTTTCTGGTAACAGTCTTTAAGCAGCTGTGCTTATAAATAAAAGAACTGAATAAGAACTTTCCCAGTTATTTCATCGAGGCTGCTCTGGTAACATTTTTAGGATGGGATTTTCTGTTACTTGCAACTAAAACCATAATAAATACACAGAGATAAGGCAAGACAAGACAGGTGGTGCAAGATTATGAACAGGATCCCATGCGCCACTGAGAGGTCTGGACTGAGGACATATTTGAAACCGCCTTTGCGGTTTGATTGAGACAATGAAAGAGATCTAACCTAACTGACTCCATCTTGCTTTTAACCTCCCAGCTATCCTTGTTCATTGCAGCGTGTAGGCTGGACTAACTTTGGGAGGAACTTAGTTTATAGTTTAAAACAATAACAGCCCTTTTCTAAAACAAACCTTCTTGCCTGGGGACTAGACCACCTTTGTAGGACTAAGAAATTCCCCACAAGATTAGAAATTATGGTTTAGGAGTCATGTAGCTGGAGGCTACAAGATTCCAACCCTCCCTAAATTGCTCCTAAGTTCAGGGCTTGAGATATTTTGCAGACCCTGCACTTGATGGATCAGCTGGCACCACCCATATTGATAAACTGGCCCCTGTGATCTTGTGGTCGCCACCCAGGAACTGACTCAGTGCAAGAAAACAGGTTCAGCTTCCCATGATTTCATCTCCTACCTGACCAATCAGCACTCCTGGCTCACTGGCTTCCCCCTGCCCACCAAGTTGTCCTTAAACTCTGATCCCTGAATGCTCGGAGAGATTGATTTGAGTAATAATAAAACTTCAGTCTCCCGCACAGCTGGCTCTGTGTGAATTATTCTTTCTCTATTGCAATTCCCCTGTCTTGATAAATCGGCTACGTCTAGGCAGTGGGCAAGGTGAACCCATTGGGTAGTTATATACTTACAAAGGAAGGGTTGATAGAGAGGGTAAGGCAGAGCCTTCTTCAGGAAGCTCTAGTGCTTCTGGTTTGGGAAAAGCAGCTCAACAAACGCCCAAGAGAAACAGGATCTGAGGAGGAATGGTTGAGAAGGAGTTCTGTAGCTGAATATTCATGATCTCACCCTTTTATTGCACTCTTTGGCCACATTTCTATCCAGTAACTCTCTACTGTAAGGGTGTCTCCCTCTCTGCACCAGGAATAGAAGAATGGCTCCAAATCATTAGTGAGCTTAGACAATGGATAAGGCACTGACGTAAATCTGCATAACAAACCCTCCTTTGTTTAAGGTGCTTTTTCCACAGTCATCTCCTCTTAACTGGGACTTTCCCTGTATCGTTTCTTTGTTTCAGAAAAGTCTGGTGGCTAAGCCAGAAGTTTACACTTTTTCTTTGAGATCAACTCTAACAATTTACTCATTGCTCTGCATTTTCTCCTATGTATATAAGAGGCATAAATGTTTATAAGCTTCTGTTTTGCTCTTGTTAACCTTTTGTTACAGGGAATCCCAATTAAGAACAATGATAGGAAGAGAGATCAGTATTTTTCCTCCCCTATATGATAAATGAAGTTGATAAAAACCAATCACAACACACCTCAGCTCAGTACAGGCAGCACGGTCTTCAGGTGACAAAATGATTGTCAAAGTAATTATTCTTGCTACCCTGTCCCATGTAAATTAAATTCTCTGCAGAAGTGAACTATCTGAGCTATGTGAACTGCCATTGGAGATGCCTATAAGGTAAAGGCAGAAAAGCAGTGGTTTGGCATTTTTTTTTCTTTGCGTTGTTTTTACCATTTATAAACTGCTGCTGCCAAACCTTAAGAAAACACTTTTTTAACGAAAATAGTGCAGCCTTCCCACAACTACTCTAAGTAATTAGAACACTTAAAAATAACCTATTAATCTGTGCTCCCAGAGGTTGACCAAAAAAAAGAAATAAAATAAAATAACCTATTAAAAAGCCAGGAAAGGATTATCCACAGCAAATTACACAAATCTTAGCTCACCAAGTGCAAATTAGTTTTCTTATATTGAGAAGCAAAGAGGGTCAAGTACAGAGCATAAGAAAATAACCCAGGCTCACTGTGTTTCCCAGTGATGTCCTGCGGCCATGCAAAAGGCAATTGCGCATTTACAAGTGATTTTAGATGGAGGAGGGGTGCGTAGTTTTCCCTAGTTAGCCAACTGAGCATTGTAAAAACTAAAAAGGTGTATGTTGAATCCACATTCACAGTGAAGAAAGAGCACCAAGTTAGGACTTAATTATAAATACTGAAGAGCAAGGAATAAGCCATAATTTCTACCCTAAGAAATGCATAGTCTGCGGCCTCTAATCTGAGAAACCTGGGTGTTGAATTCTAGCTCTAGCCTATTGTGGCTTTGGGTTCTCTGCCTGGGAGAAAGTTGGGTTTCCTCCAACTGACAAGCAACTTGGAGAGAGTCATTCAAATTCCTATGGCTTCAGCATAAAGTGAGTAATTTGGGATTGTTGCAACAGTGCGAGTTATAGAGAAATGCCGCACTCTGAGATGAATTCACGGGTCCTTTATTAGCCGGCGACTGACTGAGAGATGGCTATTCTCTCAGCCCTAAAGACGGGGCTAGATTTTCTTTTATACTTTGGTTTAGAAAGGTGGGGAGGGGGGAGTCTAGTTAAAACAATCTTACAGAAGTAAAGCAGGCGAAAAGTTAAAAGGATGAATAGTTACAGGAAAGCAAACAGTTCCAGGTGCAGGGGCTTTAAATCTATCAGAAGGTGATAGACATGGGGCTTTGGACGTTATCAACCGGACACAAACGCGGAGGCTCTGGGTGCTACTAACCGGGCGAATTCCTGGGAACTGCGGATATAGCTTGCCACAGTATCTCATCAGTTAATTGCATTCTCGGATGTGCTAGGAGTCAGCTTGCTTGCACAAGTTAAGTCCTTGGGGAAGGGGGTGGGTAGGGGCTGTGAGTGAAGGAGCCAAGATGGAGTCTATCTGGCTCTCTTAGATAAGGGAGAGTCAATTCAGGTTAAAACAAGGTAGCGTATCACAGGGTAAGTGAGCTTTCATATGCTGTAGTGTTTCATCAAACAGTACGGAAGAAACTGAGGTCTCTCTCATCTCTGGAAACCTAAGATTTTATGTTGGTTAACTTCCCATGAGGCTCTACATGACAATTATTAGCTTCTCTCCTCTCCTGTGGGCTATGAGAGTGGGAGAGGTGATTAGGGATGGAAATATTTGTCTTCTATTCTATTCTGTTCTATTCTATTCTGCCAGTCAGTCATTCAAATTACTGGATGTCTGCAATTTATTGCATGCCCACCTTGAAACAGGACTGTCCTAGACCCTGAGAATACAAAACATCAAAAAACGCAGATGACTGCTTTGGAGCTTTCACATTGAGATGTCTCTGAACCCAGGGTCTTGCTAGGCAGCAATAACCCAAGCATACCCTGAGAATGAACCTGTGTTCCTTAGTGAATGTTTGCTCAGTGTTCCCAGCTATGGATCCCAAGAATGGCCAACTCAGATGTTTACACCATACCTATGAGAAATAACCCAGAGTCTGGCCTGTTCCTTGGAACGCAGGCCATACAAGGAACTGAGCCCATTTGTTTTGAGCTAGATAGGGGTTGCTAAGTTGAGGTTGCTGTGGGAAGGGTACTGTATAACCTGCATGCTTTTACAAATGGGAGCAGTTTTCCTCTCCAGCCTGCGGCTCCTGCACTCCCCGTATGTACGTTCCCTAATAAAGCTCATGTCTCCAGGTCTTTTCTTCAGTTTCTCTGAGGTGGTACCCTCCCAGCTCACAGGCTTGGGGGTCTAGTATGACAGTAGGGAACCCAATGTCTACCACAAAAGATGATCTTACCAAAAACATATACCACTAGCTTTGTTTCCCAGGACCAAAACCAGATTATAACTTTGCCTAAAGCAGAGCTGCTGAGATTTTCCTTGCTCACTTGCTTTTGGTTAAATTTGGTCCATCCCTGCTCTGAATCTGGTGGGATGTGATGTTCCAGCTTCTACTTGAAGCCATAAGTTACCATAAGGAGTTTATTGTGCCTCAGATGGTGATTCAGGGTACCAGGAGACCCTGGGAATAGATAGTCTTTATCTGATTGTGGTGACAGCAAAATATGCCCTCAACTACACCACACCAGTATCTGAAAACAAATTTGAATCTTGATGGTAAAATTCAGTATGCAGAATCATTGTTTTGATTTCCTAAGAGAAATGGAAAAACTGATTCAGAAATATAAATAGCCACAGACTTCCTACAAAAGACTATTTTTCATAGCCTTTGAATATTGTTTTAATGAGAGACCTGTATCTCATCTTTTATCAATGGCTTCCTTATTTTAAAAAACTAAGATTTACAATGCATATGATTATTTTATTCTTGGTTTGGACCCACTTAATCTGTGCTTGCAAAATGTAGTTTACAGCTACCTCAGGGCAGCAGGCACCATCACAGCTTACAGCCACTGAATGAGGTCTTTCTCCTCTGTGGTTCATAAATGATGGAAGGCCCAGTGGCGTGGCATCCTGTTCAGTGAAGCACATGATCTTTCTACCACCAAGGGGCTTTAAGCAGAGTTGGGTTTGGTTTGTTGGTTTTAGTTTGGTGTGTTAATCTTTTCTCAGTCGGGGATGTTTACTTACCTACTTAGAAATATCCTATGGTGCATAACTGTATATGCTAGTACTTTGCAAAAAATGAAAGAATTATTGCCCTCATACAGTCAAGAGTTGGGAGATTTAACTGAGAGGAAATATTGAAACTGTTTAAAAGCTGAGGACCTACAACCTGATTGCTAGACTCTGAATTCTAATTCTAACCCTTCCTGGACGTCTCTGTGCCTCAGTTTCCTCATCTATGAAATGGGGACAGTGATAGTAGAGCTCACAGGTGTTTGTAAGCTTCAGTGAGTTAAGGATTATAAAGTGGTTAGAATGGCTCATGGTACAAAAATAACTAACTTTTACATAGAACTTACTAATAAGAACTTAAATGTTTGCTTTTATTTATCCTAGACCAAACCACCATTACTTTTTAGCTGGACTTAGCTTCCCCATTAGTTTTCTCTACCCTTCTTAAATCTATTCCCCACCCCACATAGCCAAAAGATATTTTCACATTAAAAAAATTGTCCATGGCTTAGAAATGAATTATAAACTTAAAGGCAAAATAAACTGCCATTAGCTCTGTACTCTAGTTGATAAAGTTGTTTCCCATGGAAGTATGGGTTAAGAAATCTGCTACTACTATAGATGTATAATGGAACTGAAAAATTAAGTAAATGGAAGCTGTTGGAGTGAGCATTTACAGATAAGTGCAGGAGGATGCTAGAATTATCCAGGTGGTAATGAATTAGAGCTGAGTTATCAGTATGAGCTCATGTTTAGCTTAATACAGACACAGGTGGTTAAATATAAAATATAAAAAGACTTGTAGATGGGTGTGTGTGTGTATATATATATATATGGATTAGTATAAACACATATATTTCCTTGCTTTGTCAGCTGACAAGGTCTAGAAGTAATGATTCATCAGTAACAACAAGTATACGTAGCATCCAGATCTTGGTTTCTAATACCATTTTCCAATGTGATTATATTGTGATTTATGGGGAAAGGGCAGATTTTAGGACTGGGGCAGGAAACACATGAGATGAGCCTATAACATCAGAAAGTAAGAGAGTGTTGAAACACTCACACATGCATACAATGATGGGTTTTGTTTTGTTTTGTTTTTTATCTTTCTCTAATTTGGTTCAGCAGTCCTTTCAGGAGAGTGACTATATACTCTAGCCCTGCCCTGACAGAGCTCTAGGGGATTTGGTCATGGATGTTTACATCATGCCTTTCATGGAATACTTCTTTATCCTGGAGGACAGCCTAGCGCTTAACTGTGCAATCTGTGACCAGGTACCTGACCAGGTGTTGAACAAATTTCTCACAAGAAATTTGTTTATATTGGCAGATGCCCTTTTACTCTTGTCTGACCTGTGTCCAATTTATTTCTTTGAAGATAACCACTTTCTATGAGAGCCTTGGCCAGGATAAAAGTTAGGTCCAGATATATCTGTCAGGTGAAACATAGAGAAGGCAACACACACATACTACACAAAAATAGAAAATAACAGAAGCATTTTATTACCTACAGGTCTATAAGAAACGAGGGATACTGGCCAGGTGAGGTGGCTCACACCTGTAATCACAGAACTTTGGGAGGCCAAGGCAGATGGATCACCAGGTCAAGAGATCGAGACCATCCTGGCTAACATGGTGAAACCCCATTTCTACTAAAAATACAAAAAAAAAAATTAGCCGGGTGTGATGGCGGGCACCAGTAGTCCCAGCTACTTGGGAGACTGAGGCAGGAGAATGGCGTAGACCCAGGAGGCAGAGCTTGCAGTGTACAGAGATCGGCCACTGCACTCCAGCCTGGGTGACAGAGCGAGACTCCATCTCAAAAAAAAAAAAAAAGAAAGAAAGAAAGAAAGAAAAGAGGGATACCAAGGCAGGCCATCAGAAAGGTCACAGGACAATGCATTCAACCAGCAGGTGAGGAGCCAGAGAAAGAGAGGGACCTAAGGACTGAGGCCTTGATTGGGGTCCAGGGCATTGCTCCAGCAGGTTTCCCAGGGGGAGTTCTAATTGGTGGGCTTAAAGCAAACAGGCAAAATTCTGTGTGGTCATGCCGTGACTGAGAGGTGGTCACTGAGGCATATCTGTGTAGTCCCTGTGGAGTGTGGGGGTCAGCGGAGTGAGTCAAGTTGGCTACATCTAGCTGTTCCAGAGGGAGGGGGTCACCAAGAGCAGTTGTATAAGGCAGATATCTGGATTGACCACACTGAGAAACTGAGAGGAGGCAGAGAACTGGAAACTGGATCAAGGGTGACTAATCCCTGCTTCTAATAGGAGAAAGTTAAAGCTATATTCAAAGTGAATACTGAGGCAGCATAAAATTGCAGACATTCACTATGTGGGGTTATGTCTAAAGGACACAGGAACCAATGGAAAGAACTCGCGATGGTTGCAACAAAATAAATGAAGTAGAATTTGATTATCACCCAAAGTGTACAATTAATATCCATGAGTCCATACTAATATAAACAAATGATCAGATACAAATAAATGAGGGAGAAAAGACAAGTCTCTCATGTAGAATTCCAAATAATGTATGTAAATACCCTGCCTTTAAGTTTGAGAATAACTCTCCACTCCTTCAATGTAGTCTGTGCATAGCAACTGTCTTCTTAAGAGCAAAATATGAAAGGGGGAGAAAAGAGTCACTTTACCATGGAGAAACCTGACAAACTGTCTTAGCCAAGTGATCAAGGTCAACATCAACAGAGATCAATCGTGTTGAAAGTATGTACCTTTGATATCCTGTGATCAAAACAGCACTTTTCCTTTGTGGTCTTTCTTCCGCAAATCCGTAAACCAAGTCTCACCGTGAGAAAAATATCAGAAAAATCACAATAGAAGGACTTTCTACTAAATACCTACCCAAGTCCTCCTTCAAATCATCGAGGTTATTAAAAACAAGGAAAATCTGAGAAACTGTTGCAGCCAAGAGGAGACTAAGGAGACGTGATAACTAAAAGTAATGCACTGTCCTGAATGGGACCCTAGAACACAAAAAGGACATTGAGTAAAAACTAAGGTAATCTGAATAATCTATGGGCTTGAGCTAACAATAATGTATCAATTCAGGTTCGTTAGTATGATACAAATACACCATAGTAGTGTAAGATATTAATAAGAGGGGAAACCAGATGCATGGGGTATAGGAACTCCTTGTATTGTCTTTACAATTTTTCTATACATCTAAAACTGTTCTAAAACATAAAACTTAGTGAAATTTGTCCATGTTGTTCCTGGGACTTCTGCATGAAATTCCTAGTCTTTCAAGTGCTCATCAGGTTCTAACCAACAGAGTTCCACCTACTTCTAAACCCCCATCTCTGGCCCATCCCCATAGCTCTCCATGAACTTGACACCTTAACTTCCATCAGTCCATGAATGTGCAAGGTCCTCAGATACTTCGATCTCACACATACTCACCTCTCCACCCACCAGACTCTTACCTCAGCTTCTGATGAAGGGGCTAAACCAGATCATATTATCAAGCTTTTACCAATTCAATCATGGTGGACTTAGGTTAAATAACGAGCAAGTACTGAAGGGCTCTGTACAGAGTTAGGTCCTATATGTCCAATCTTTCTTTCAGTAGCTACATTGCCTTTGCATCCTTCCTTGCTAAGTTTGTAGACATTCTAAATAGCATTTTCTTCTCGTTTCAATATGATCTTTATGAAACCAGATACGTAGTTACCGGTTGTTAAAAAATACTTACGGAGAGTCTTGCCTGTTTCACAGTAATCAAACAAACATATGCTCAAAGAATATCATTTTCCTCTTCCTCACACAAGTCGGCCAGATGATCCCATCTGTACTAAGGCAGCAGACGAGCCTTCGGCAAATTCATTCTTTCAAGACCAGCTGCCAAAGCTAATTTCCTCTGTCCTCCGTCTGCTGGAAAGTGGCACTGACTTTGTAGATGTTGTTTACATTATAGACTCTCAGCTATCTATTCTTTTTCCTTTACTATGGCAAAACCTGCATGATTTCTAATTACTTTCTGAAGAAAACTCTCCAGTGAAAAATGAATCAAGTTGTTTGAGATGATATGTCGAGCTAGGGTGCTTTGGGTTTCACAGTCAGTACCTTCATAAAAGTGTAAATGATATACTCTTTCTCCCACTCCCCAAAGAGGCTAGAATAATAGCCTCCCTAGTAGACCTGGCCTGGATTCCTAATGAAGGCGTAAAGCCTCCTTTTTCTTCTTTGGGAAACATACTGAATCTTTGAAGTAGCTCATAATGATCTTAATTGGCTACAAATCTTAATTATTTCTATACTTAAGTGCATTCATGATATTTTTCTCGTTGCTCTTAATGGAAGCTATTTTCCCCAATGGACTTCAGTTCCTCAAGTCTAGCTTCAAAAAAGTCAGTAAAATTGATCTTTTAGATACCATTTCTTATATGGCAGCAAATGAGATATTAAAAAGCAATGTTAGGCTCATTATTTTTTATGTTATAATGTTTATAAGCAAACAGTTTGAAGTCTGTTTGCAGAATAAGCCATTATTTTAAGTGGTCCCCAAATTTGCAAAAATGTCAGTCTGCCCTCAGCTCCTAGCTTTGCTACATTTACTAACTTTCTGAAATAAGCTTTGTATCGTTTATTTATAAAGAAAGCCAAGTACATGTGCAAATATCACCCTCGAATTATAGAAAATGGTTTCAAAAGGTTAAACAATTCACCATGAGTGTCAGCAAATACAGCTGCCAGATGAGAGAAGAATATCTCAACAAAAGAAGGGGTATTGAATTATGTGATCCCAGGAGGCTCTTACAATAAAAGATTTGAGATGATTATTTATAATTAACCTCAACTAACCAGAATCTAAGGCCTTTAAATAATTGCAGGCTCATACCAACTCCACCATCTTTAGGAAGAAAATATTTTTCAATAACAACTGTTGACATAAAAATGGTTTTTTAACTGCTCTGAGCCATAAATTTCAATTAAATAGAATTACTCTTCCAGTAAATTACACTTCCCACTCATAGCAATGATGAATTCCTTTCAAATGAGTAACTGTGTGATGGTTAATTTTACGTGTCAACTCAACTGGGCTAAGGGATGCCCAGAGGTAAAACATTTCTGAGTGTGTCAGTGAGGGTGTTTCCAGAAGAGATTTGCATTCAAATCGGTACACTGAAATAAGAATATCCACCCTCGCCAATGTGGACAGGCATCAGGCAATCCACTGATGGCCTAAATAGAATACAAAGGTGAAAGAAAGGGAAATTTGCACTCTCTGGTTAAGTTGGGACATCCACCTTCTCCCATTCTCAGACTTGGACAGGAACGACAGCAGCAGCTTTGCTGGGCCTCTAGCTTGCAGAGGGCAGATTGTGGGACTTCTTGACTTCCACAACCACAAAGCCAATCCCTCCTCAACACATCTCTCTCTGTATATTTATATATATCCTATTGATTCTGTTTCTCTGGAGAACTCTAACAAAAACTACAACAATAAAAGTGTATTCATGATGACTGTCTTTCTAGAAAAATCTAGAAGACAGGTTTATCAGTTAGGTGCAAGTGACAAAAATCCCAATTCATAGTGTTAAGCAACAATGATAATTTATTGGTTCACATGTTTAGCAAGTCCATAAGCAAATATGCTGCTTCATCTGCAGCAGCTGAAATGATATCACCAATGGCCCTGGACTCACCATCCTATGTCAGGTCTATCCTCAGGCTGCTTGAGTGCTCCTCTGGCAGCCCTGGGGATCCCTCCAGTAGCTGGGAATGACTGCAGAAGCTTGGCCTCTCACACCTCACACCTCACCTTCCAAAACAAGTGAGTTTCTTCTAATGGCTGTCCCAGAAGATGAGAAAGTTGTTGTTTCCCTGAAGCCAATATCTCATCGTGTCTCTATGATTCTGACTGGATCATGTGCCCATCTCTGAGTCAATCCCTGTGACCAGAGAGACTGGATATCTAGTAGGCTTAAGCCAATCTCAGACCAGCCTTGGAATTAATTGGACTAAGACATCAGGGCTTTTGGGAGAAAATAAAACAGGAGTTGATACTAGAAAGACAACAAACAAATGTCTACTATAACAACAAACAAGGAAATTTCAAATTTCAAAAAACAGACAGGGCACTGAAGTCAAAATAAAGACAGGAGTGACAGTAGAGTTAATGGCATTGGCTACTCTAGTTTTACAACTGATTGAGCCAGGAAGACACTTTTTGCCACATTTTCCCAAGCACTCCAGCTGGGTTAAAAGTCCCTGGATGCTTGAAGATTGAGTGGTTGTGAGTCCACATAGAAATAGCTAAAAATAAACCAAACTTCAAAAACTCTGGAAAATAACCACATTCACTTGAGAGGTCTCTGGAAGCAGACAGGTCTGAGATTGCCTCTAAACTGCACAACTTATTAGCTATGTGGCTTTCAGAACCTTACTTACCCTTCTAAATACAGTTTTTTCATCTGTATAGTAAAAATAATAGGACTGCAAATAATACTTAATTCATACTGGTGTGAGAATGAAAATAAGAGCTTGTAATCAAAGCATCTAGTAAGGGACTCAGTGCATGGCATGACTGGGTATAGGATTCCCACCACTGAGGTTTTCTAAGGAGTGATGGAACCATTTCTCTCCTTCCCAACACCACGAGGCCACATCAGTGTCTCTGGGGCCGTTGGACAAAACTAGCACATTGCCAAGAGGTCTGTTTTCTTGTTATTTGGTCAGAAACCATTTTCTGATTGTTGCTTTCTTTATAGATTCTTGGATGGCAAATATCTCATTCACAGACACATGCCTAGGATTATTCCTTTGTCTAAAATAGATCTTTTTACATAAAAAACAATTTTTATAATGATAAAGAGAAAGTTGAGGAAAAGAAGGAGATGGAGTAGACAATTCTTATCACCTTCTTAGCTGAGAAAGTAACCAAACCACCCACTTCCATAAGATAATCATGCAGTTTTGAAAAATTAGTTCAGCTTCCTGGTTCTTCCATCACTCCTAGTAAAAACCTCACTTTATCAATTTTCTTTTCAAAGAAAGGTAAACATCCTCTTTCTTCCCAGGCCTTTATTTAACTATCATCACATAGCAATTAAGAGGATCAAAGCACAGCAGTAATTCGCAAAGTGCCTTGAGATTTTGATGGGAAGTATTATGCACAGACTAGAAAACAGGAAGAATAAGAGAAAATGCAAAACCAGCCAAGGCTATATATGGTGGTGGCCTTCGCACAATGTCATGAGTTGCACTGAGTGTAAGTGGTGAGCGTTTCCAACACGGCATTTCCTTGGCTCCCTGCTGCTACCTGGGATTATTCTAAGTGAACATTCCTGTTGGATGACCAGCGAAATGTATTTGACACTTCAGTGTCTCACAAAGTTGCAAAGGAGGTAACAATATTACTAATCAAACTAATCAGTGCTGATGGCTAAGAGTGAGAGGGGAAGGACTTTGTTCAGCATTCTTCTCCCCAACCAAGTGTGTCCTGCTTTTTCCAGGGGACAAGTGTCTAATTGGACTGTGACTGTTTGGACCTTAATTAGAAGTCTAGTACAAACATTTTTAAAACAATTGGAAGAGGAAGGTCATTAAACTGTCAATACTCCTCAAGCTTTGCTACAATACAATTGACTTCTTGCTTAGGCAATAGATTGAACAGCAATTTGTAATCCATTAAGAGTAGGTATGATGTATTTCTGGTACAGGCACTCGCTACTCTGCTGCAGATTATTTTGGATGCATTGCTTTTTTAGGTACCCCTGACATATTCCAATATGATCTCTAGGAAAAAAATAATGTCTTATATATTGTTTATTTTCCCTTCTGTAATGCATACATTTTTATCTCAAAGACACAAACTCAATTAAACAACATTTCATGAGAGAATTACTAAAACAGATTCATTATTATCTGCCCAGTACTTAAACTAACAGTTATGACTATGAATAAGTAGTATGTACTGGCCTGTGGTCCAGAAAAGCCACATTCAGAAACAGAAGTTTAGACTGGGCATGGTGGCTCACACCTGTAATCCCAGCACTTTGGAAGGCTGAGGCAGGAGGATCGCTTGAGGCCAGGAGTTCAAGATCAACCTGGCCGACCTGGCAAAACCCCATCTCTACTAAAAATACAAAAATTAGCTGGGCATGGTGGTGTGTGCCTGTAATCCCAGCTACTCAGGAGGCTGAGGCAGGAGAATTTCTTGAACCTGGGAGATGGAAGTTGTGAGATCATGCCACTATACTCCAGCCTGGGTGACAGAGTGAGACTCTATCTCAAAAAAAAAAAAAAAAACAAACAAACAAAAAAAACAAAAAAAACAAAAAACAAACAAACAAAAAACCAGAAGTTTATTGTGTTCTGATTACAAGAACCTCTAATTTCATTTGATGTAAGTAAAAAACACCCACAACTTAAAAGATAGCTAAGTCAAGCTCTTTTTTCCTCTTGCTATCTGAACTATGTGTTCACTTTAATTGTTGAAACCTACATGATATGTACTGTTCCACATTATAAATGTCAAAATATAAAAAGATCGTAGGTGAAGGTGTTAAAAACCAATGTTGAAATATTTTTTGAAACCATCGTATTTTTTCTATGAATATATCTTTCAAGGAATTAGATGTAAGGGTAAAAAAAGACCAAGCTGACAAATTCTGCCCTGTTCTCAGTATTTGATGGTGAAGTTTTTGTTTTTTGTTTTGTTTTGTTTTTTTCAAGACAGAGTCTTGCTCTGTTGCCCAGGCTTGAGTGCAGGGGTGTGATTCAGCTCATGGCAATCTCTGTCTCCGAGGCTCAAGAGATTCTCCTGCCTCAGCCTCCTGAGTAGCTGGGATTACAGGCATCTGCCACTGCACCCAGCCAATTTGTGTATTTTTAGTAGAGATGGGGTTTCACCATGTTGGCCAGGTTGGTCTCGAGCTCCTGACCTCAAATGATCCACCCGCCTCAGCCTCCCAAAGTGTTGGGAATACAAGCATGAGCCATCATGCCTGGCCTTCATGGTAAAGATGTTTATTCACAACATCCTTGAAGAGTATACATCAAAAACAATACAGAACTTCAATATTTTGATGCCAAATGTTGTCTAGAAAGATGCAGGAACATATTTTTCAAATTATTAAAATTACTATAAAGATATCAATAATCAGACATTCTCCTGGTTCAGAAACAGGTTTTTCATAGTAAAAAGTAAAACCACTAAAATGTGGCTAAATATAGAAGTCAGATTACGAGTGTTTTTGCTTACAAAAAAATATTGTAAAATGATTAAATGTATATTTTAAACTTTAAAAACTCCATAGCCGTGTTGGAAACAGTAAGCCATCATCAATGAATCCAAAATTGCAAAGCCTTCTTGGAGAATAGACAGCAGCTGGGAATTGAATATAAGCATGAAAAAAACATACACAGTCAAAAGCATGCACAGACGAAAACTAACACAATCAACCAAGCACAATTGACATTTGAGGAAAATCAAAAGCTTCAAGGAGTAGCCCAAATTAACAAGTGAAAAAAACAACCTTGGAAGAAGAGAAATAACCCAGAATTTAGAAAAAAAAAAAAAATTAAACAACTTCTAACTAGTGTACTGTGAGTGACTCAAGAGAATATTATATCACAAAAATATTATTCTGTGAAAATAGAGCTATACCAGAAGCAGAAAAGTGCTCTTAATCCTTCAAAAATAACCATCAAAATTAAAATATCAACGGACATGTTGAATAATAGAATGAACATGGCTGAAAATCAAATAAGTGGTAAAGTGAATCTCCTAAAATACAGAATGAGAAGGCAGAGACTTTTTTAAAGTGACAGGAGAGTCAAAAGCATGAGGACCAACGTATGTGGCATTAAGTACATCTGAAAGGGATGGGAGAAGGAATGGAAGAGAAAATTAAAAGTTCATTTTCACAATGTGAAAACCAAGAAAATTAATTTTGTAAAAGCATATACACACCCACCCACACACACACATTAACAACACTCACGTTGACACAGCCTGGAAAAAGACTTCAATGTAAATGCAAATTCTAAATACTTGTCTCATAAGATGAAAATTAGACTGACAGCAAATTTCTAGTATCTATTCGCTATTGAATAACAGAGTAATATACAAAGAGTATGTATAGAAAGAGTACTATGTATACCCTACTGAATACCAAGTATCTAATGGACAACCTCCCAGAATGTAAGCTTTTATGCTTGGTGATCAGTCCAAGACAGACAGGGATTATTGTCTGATTTGTTCACTGCTGTGATTCCAGCACCTTAAACAGATCTTCATTTATTAAATGCTCATTTAGGATTTGTTGAATGACTAAAAGTTAGAAGAAAGAAACAATTTTCAAAATAGAATGCTATTATGCTCAGCCAATAAAGCATTTAAATACGAAATTTTTGGAGCATGCAAGACTTTAAATGTTATCACTCATAAATTAATATCATCCTCCAGAAGAAGAGTTCAAGTAAGAACTACAAAGGAAGAAAAAGGTTGGGGGAACAAGGAGGAGGGGATAGAAAAGGAAGAGGAAGAAGTCAAGGAAGAGGAAGGCATGAAATACAAGAA
Organism: Trachypithecus francoisi; assembly: GCF_009764315.1. Taxonomy (NCBI): domain Eukaryota; kingdom Metazoa; phylum Chordata; class Mammalia; order Primates; family Cercopithecidae; genus Trachypithecus; species Trachypithecus francoisi. Next base: position 8,559,827 of record NW_022681472.1, read on the forward strand.
AGAAGGATGAGTAAACACAACAGTAAAACATAATCTTTCTTTTTCTTCTTTTTTTTTTTTTCTTTCTTTGAGATGGAGTTCCACTCTTGTTACCCAGGCTGGAGTGCAGTGGCACAATCTCAGCTCACTGCAACCTCCACCTCCCGGATTCAAGCAATTTTCCTGCATCAGCCTCCTGAGTAGCTGGGATTACGGGCGCCTGCCACCACACCCAGCTAATTTTTATATTTTTAGTAGAGACGCGGTTTTACCATGTTGGTCAGGCTGGTCTCGAACTCCTGACCTCAGGTGATCCACCCACCTTGGCCTCCCAATGCTGGTATTACAGGCGTGAGCCACCACACCCAGCCTCTAAAATGTGATTTTAAAAGGGATCATACCCATAATGAAAGGAATATCCTATCAAGAGAACAGAATTAGAAAACACCTGATGACACAAAACTGGGAGGAACTTAGAAGGAAATCAACAAATCTACAACCATAATCACTGGTGGTTAGGAGAATGTTATTACTTTGCCAGAAATTCATCAATTAGGAATTAGTTGAAGTTTGGTTCTTCTAATGTCAATAGAAAAATGAAGATGAGTTGTTGGTGCCAAGGGAGCAAGCTATCCAGAACACATTGCAATATAGCTAGTGCAGAACATCCAGGTGAAGAGGAGAATTCAATTTATTTTTTAATGCTCTTGTACATTTTATGTAAGTTCACATAAATGTTTGGAATGACTTGCACCAACTTGTGAACCTCTGAGGCACAACATGGCATTGCCAAGAGCAGGAGAGGAATATGATAAAGAGAAATTTATTTCTCACACACTGTATATTTCTGTGCTGTTTGACATATTTACAAGCAGATGGTTTTATTCTATTACCTGTGAAAAACAAAATGAATAGATGTTTTTAAATGTCACACATACACATAAGAAAAGAGAATTAACAGGCTCAGACCCAAAATCTTAGGTGGTAGTGGGCTACAGGACAGTAAAATAAATAGTAAAATTAAAAGTTTACTTTTTAAAAAATTTTAGAGACAGGGTCTCTTTATCACCCTGGCTGGAATACAGTGGTGTGATCATGGCTCATGGTAGCCTCAAACTCCTGGCCTCAAGCAACACTCCCACCTCAGTCTCCTGAGTAGCTGGGACTACAGGTGCATGCCACCACACCTGGATAATTTTAGTTTTCTAGAGATAAGGTCTCACTATGTTGCCCAGGCTTGTCTTGAACTCCTGGCCCCAAGCAATCCTCTGACCTTGGCCTCCCAAAGTGCTGGGATTACAGGCGTGAGCCACCATGCCCTGCCTACAGCTTACATTTTCAATTGTTTTCTCATCCGTTATTTTAAAACATAAATTTCAGGTAGATAAGTTAAAAATATGGATGTTTTAATATAAAAATAATTACAGACACTTTGGAAAATTGAATTAGGAGAAAACCACTTACACTTACTGACTAGGATAATCACCATTAGCAATTTGAAAGTATTTTCTATACTACTTTCCCAACAATAGTTTATATTGCTTGAATAATACTTTAACAACATTTTATAATATTTTTGTCACTTCACATAGCATCTTTATAAATATCATGTTTAATAATCTAATTATACTCCATCATAAGGGCATACCATAAGTGCTTAATTATTCCCCTACTGTTGAATATTTTGATAGTTTCCTATTTTACTTTAGGTGGGTTAAAAATCTTCCTGTATATAAATTTTCCCACATTTTGGATTATTACCTGTTAATCAATAATAGAATTCTAAGCCCCATAATCATCTGAATGGGCCCCTTCTCTCAGCAAAGGCATTCTGAAGTTAACCTAAGAAACTAGTTCAGGCCATGATGGGAATGGGGAGCCAGACACGCTTCATGATACCCTCCTCCCTACTTTGGAATTACTGACAGAACAGACTCTTTTAAGTCTGACAAGAAACATTTACAAACTATTTTCTCTGAAGCCTGCTACCTGAAAGCTTCAACTACATGATAAAACCTTGGTCTCCACAACCCATGTTGTAACTCAGACATTCCTTTTTATTGATAATAACTCTTTCAACGAATTGCCAGTAAGAAAACTTTTAAATCTACCTGTGACCTGGAAGCCCCCGCTTCCAGTTGTCCTGCCTTTCTGGACTGAACCAATGTACATCTTACGTGTACTAATTGATGTCTTATGTCAGCCTAAAATGTACAAAACCAAGCTGTACCCCAACCACCCTGGGCATAGGTCGTCAGGACCTCCTTGGGCATGTCCTTAACCTTGGCAAAATAAACATTCTAAATTGATTGAGACCTGTCTCCGATACTTTTTGTTTACATACCTAAGGATAAATTCCCAGAGGGAAAATTGGAGTGACAATGGGCTTGAATATTTTAGTGACTTTTCATAGTATAAATTGCAAAACTGCTTTCCTAAAGAGTTGTATCGCTTTATTAAATCTCTGTGTTGCTCTGCTCCCACAGGAAACTTGAAATGCACACCTGTTCACAGCAATGTCCAAGGGATCCAAGTGTGGTTAAGATTATGCCAAGGTATTTTATGTATTGTAGCTACAATGAAGTGTATTTCTCTTAACTTCTACTGTGTTTTCTAGTCATTCCTGACATATGATAATGCATTCAATGTTTGTATATTAATCATTTTGTTTATCTCTCATATTAACTTTATTTCATTTTCAATTGATTGCTTTGATGTTTCTAGTCATAAAATGTTTTCAGCTAGAAAATAATTCTTTTCCTTCTAAAATGGTTACACTTATTTCAATTCCATGTTTTATTGTAAAAGATAGAGCTTCCAAGCTAATGTTTGAAGAACAGTGATAAGAGTGACCAACTTTAGTTTGTTCCTGATTTTAATTGTAATGTCTCTACAAACTCTGCCCTGCATTTAATTTTGACCTTGTTATAGAAAGTATATTTCTGTTCCAACTGTCTCTGTCATTTTTATCAGGATTGCGTGTTGAATTTTAGAAGTTGTCTTTTCAGTGTTTATTGACATGATTATATATTTTGCTTATACTGAATCATCATTACAGTCTTCTGTTAGCCATATATATAGGAGACAGTTTTGCCTTTGTATTTTAATATGCAATGGAATCATATTTACTGATAATTTATGTAGGTGTTTCCAGAATTTATTTATGCATCAACATTTTTGTTTTTGTAGAATAAAAGAGTAATTTCTTATCTGTTTCTACATTATGAAACAGTTTTATAGCAGGAAATAATTTATCCCCTAAATACTTGAAATAATTTGCCAAGAAAATTTTCTGTGCCTAGAGACTTTTGAACAATAATTCCTTGCTAAATTGACTTCATCTATGATGAATAGTTTATTTACAGAGGTAAATAAAAAGGGAATCAAAAAATAATATGTAGAATAAATGAAACCAAATCCTGGTTTTTTAGAAAAAGATGAAAAAAGTAAACAAATTTTAGCCAGACTAAGAAAATAAGGAACAAGATGCAAACAATTAAAATTAGAAATGAAAGTAGATACATTAGTACCAACTTTACAGAAATAAAAAGGGTGGTAAGAGAACACTATGAACAATTGTATGCCAACAAATAAAATAGCCTACATGAAACAAATAAAATAGCCTAGATGACCTATTCCTAAAAAGACACAAATTACCTAAACTGACTCAAGAAGCAATAGAAAACCTGGACAATCTTAAAAGATTGAATCAGTAATAAAAGACCTCACAACAAATAAAAGACCAGAAGCAGATGGCTTCACTTAGAAATTGTATCAAACATTAAAAAAAATTGATTTGAATCTTTTCCAAATTCTTACTTAGACAGAAGAGGAGGCAACACTTCCTAATTCATTCTATGAGGTCACTATTACCCTGATGCCAAAACTAGACAGAGACATCACAAGAAAAGAAAACTTCAGACCAATATATCTGTTGAATATGAACACAAAACACTTCAACAAAATACCAGAAAACTGAATCAAACAATATGCTATAAGGATTATATACCAGGATCATGTGGGATTTATCCTAGCAATGCAAGTGTGTTTCAACATAAGAAAATCAATCAATGTAATACATCAAATTGATAGACCAAGTAGAAAACACATGATCATCTCAATTGATGCAGAAAAACGTTTGACAAAATCAAATACCATTTTGTGATTTTAAAAAGCATTCAGAAACTAGAAATAAAAGGGAAATTCCTCAATACTTTTAAGGGTCTTTATGAAAAATCCACAGCTAACATTATACTCAGTGATCAGACTGACAGTTTTTCCCCAAAAGATAAGGATGCTTGCTTTTACCCCAGCTATACCGCATTATACTATAAGTTCTAGCCAGAGTAAATAGGCAGGAAAAATAAATAAAAGACATACAAATTGGAACAGAAGAACTAAAACTATCTCTATTTGCAGATGACATTTCTATGTATAGAAAATACTAAAGAATTCACAATAAAAACTAGAGCTAAGAACTTCAGCAAAGCCGCAGTGTGCATGAACAATACTCAAAAATTAATTGTGTTTATATGCAGCAGCAATGAAAAATCCATAAGGAAACTGAGAAAACAATTACATTTACAATCACATCCAAAAGAATAGAATATCTAAAAAATAAAAATAAGGATGTGAGAGACTTATACATTGAAAACAGCAAAAATGTTGTGAGAGAAATAAAAGGTGATCTTAATAAATGGAAAACATCTCAATCCAGGGGTTGGAATAGTAATTATTGTTAAAATGGCAATGCTTTCCAAAGTGATCTACAGAATTAATGCAATTCTTATCAAAATTCCAACAGCCTTTTTTGAAGAGACAGAAAATCTGATCTTCAAATGCCTATGGAATTTCAGACAGTTCCAAATAGCCAAAGCAATACTGAAAAAAAGAACAAAGTTAGAAAACTCACACTTCCTGATTTCAAAACATATGTCTAAGCTACAGTAATAAAAACAGTGGGATTTGGGCCTAAGGAAATAGAATCGAAAGTCCATGAATAAATCCATATATCTATGGTCAACTGTTTTTTTTACAAAAATGCCCAGACCACCTACTGGAGAAAGAAGAGTCTCTTCAACAAATGGCGCTGAGTCCGCTGCATATTCACACACAAAATAATGAAGCTGGACCCCTAACTCATACCATATGCAAACTTAACTCAAAATGGATCAATGACCTAAATGTAAGAGCTAAAACCATAAAGGAAATAGAGGAGTAAATCTTCATGGCTTTGGATTTGGCAGTAAATTCTTAGATATGACATCAAAAGCATTAGCAGCAAAAAAGTAAATAAATTAATTAAACTTTATTAAAATTAAAAGTTTTCATGAAAGACATTAGCAAGAAAGTAAGAAGAAAAACTACAGAATGAGTGGAAATGTTCGCAAATCATTTATCTAATAAGAGCCTAATATCCTGTGTATATAAAGAACTCCTACAACTCAGCAAGATAAAAAGACAACCTAAATTAAAAACGAGTAAAGGACTTGAAGGCATTTACCCAAAGAAGATATACAAATGGCCAATAAGTCCATGTAAAGATGCTCAACAACATTAATCATTAGTAAAATGCAAATTAAAACCACCAATTGATACCACTTCACACCAACTAGGATGACTATAATTTTTTTTAAGTGGAAAATAAGAGTTAGTGAGGATGAAAAGAAATAGAAACCCTTGTAAATTGCTGATGCTGGAATTGTAAAATGGTACAGCTGTTTCAGAAAACAGTTTGAAAGTTCTTTTAAAAATTAAATGCAGAATTACTATATGACCCAGAAATTCCAGTGCTAAGTATATACCCCAAAAAATTGAAAGCAGAGACTCAAACAGATGTGTGTACATCCATGTTCATAGTAGCATTATTTACAATGGCCAAAAGAGAGAAACAACTCAACTATATATCAACAGGTAATGGATAAAAACACTGTGATATATCCATACAATGGAATATTATTCAACCATGAAGTGAATGATGTACTGCCATATGCTGTAATGTAGATGAATCTTGAAAACATTATGTGAAAAAATTCAGACACAAAAGGTCACATATTATAGCATTACATTTCTATGAAATATTCAAAATAGGCAAATCCATAGAGACAGAAAGCTGATTCATAGTAGCCAGGAACTGCGAGGAGAAAGAAATCTGGGGAGTCACTGCTTAATGAGCATAACGTTTTCTTTGGGGATGATGAAAATTATTTTGAACTAGATAGTGGTGGTGGTTGCACAGGATTATGAATGCAGTAAATATCACTGAATTGTTTACTTTAAAATGCATAATTTTATGTTATATAAATTTCAGCTTAATTAAATTTTTAAAATTAAAAACTTTAGTTCTTTGTAAAGATACAGTTAAGGAACATAAGACAAAAACTTAGAGAAATACTTGCAAAAAACATATCTAATATTTTACAAACATGGCAGAAAAAGATAGGAAAAAAAGAGAAAATGTCTGCCACAGGAAAAAAAAAAAAAAAGTATTGCTTTCAAAATGTCCCCCCTCAAGAAATCCTCTATTTTGAGAACTGTCATTTTTCTAGAATTTTCCAAGTTTTTGGCTTATGTTCCTTATTGTATCTTTATAAAGAATTTAAGTTTTTAATTTGATGAGGTTTAATGTATTACTTTGTTTTTGTTGTTGTTATTATATTTATGAAATATATGTCAAACACAAAATTACTTATATACTTTTAAATGTTTTCTTCTAGAAGTTTTATAGAATTAACTTTTACATTTAAATCTATAATTCATTTTAGTTAATTTTGTGTATGGATTGAAATAAGGATCTAAAATAAATTTTTTGCATGTAGATGTCTAATTGTAGTGTACCATTTGTTTAAAATAATTACCTTGCCTGTAGTCCCAGCTACTTGGGAGGCTGAGGCAGGAGAATGGCCTAAACCCGGGAGGCGGAGCTTGCAGTGAGCTGAGATCCGGCCACTGCACTCCAGCCTGGGCGACAGAGCGAGACTCCATCTCAAAAAAAGTATTGCTTTCAAAATTTTTCAAAAAAAAAATTACCATGGCAATTTTGTTCAAACTCAATTGATTATAAATATGTGACTTTGTTTCTGTGTTCTCTATTCTGGTTCACTGATCTTTATGTCTGCCCTTACATTTATGCCTGCACACTCTTTTTCCTCCGCTTTATAGTAGGTTTTGAAATTAGGTCACATGATAACTTCAACTTTGTTCTTTTATTCAAAATTTTTGGGTATTCTGGATCATTTACATTTCCAAATGTGTTTGGGGATTAGGTTTCAAATTCTACAAAGGCATGCTAAGATTTTGACAGAGATTGCATTGACTCTTTAGGTCAATTTGCAAAGAATTCTCATCTTATAAATATTAAGTCTTTTAACCTATCACATGGACAATTTCTTCATTTATACAGGTATTCTTCAATTTTTATCAGCAATGTTTCATTGTTTTCAGTGTACAAGTCTTATATTTCTTTGTGTAAATTTATTTCTAAGTATTTCACTTTTTAAAACGCTATGGTGAATAAAATTGTCTTCTTAATTTTAGTTTTCAGATTATTTTTTGCTAGTACTATGAATGCAGTCAATTTTGCCTGCTGATCTTGTATTCTACATCCTAGGTAAACTTGTTTTTTAGATCTAATAGGGTTTTGTTGTTGTTGTTATTATAAATTCCTTTGGATTTTCTACACACGAGATGATGTGGTGTGTGAAGAATGAGTTACTGATTCCTTTTCAACCTAGAAATTCCTTTTTGTCTTGTTGTACTGGCTAAAACCTCCAATACAATGTTAATAAATGTAGTCAAAGCTGATGTCCTTTTCTTGTTCCCCAGTCTTAGGAGAAAGCATTTATTCTGCACTATTTCCTACCATCTTAGCTGTAGGCTTTTTGTAGCTGCTTTCTCAGGCATCTCTCTTCTGTTTCTAGTTCACTGAGATTTTTTATCATAAATGGATGTTCAATTTTATACAGCTTTTCCTGGATCAATTGAAATATCATTGGTTTTTAATGATTAATTTATGTTTAATTTTTAATTTAAATTTATATTTAGTTGATGTTTGTTTTGTTTTAAATTATTTTTCTTAATTGACTTTTTGAATGTAAAGCCAAATTTCCATTCTCAGAACAAACTCCACTTTGTTGTGGTATATAATCATCTTAGACTGCTTTGTGTTGCTATAACAGAATATCACATATATATTTTACATGGCAGGTCTATTTGCAATGGATTCTCTCATTTTTTGTTTATCTTCGGATTCCTTTATTGGAGGTGGGGAAGCCCAATATCAAGGTTCCAGCATCTGCCTAAGACCTTTGTGCTATTCATCCCATAGGAGAAGGAAGAAGGACAAGTGAGGGTAAGAGCAAGAGAGGGTTGAACTCATTTTTATAACAACCCACTCTCACAATAACTAACCTATTTCCATGATAATGGCAATCCATGCATGGGGGCAGAGCATTCACGGACTAATCACCTCATAACAGTCCCACTCTTAATACCATTACAGTGGCAATTCAATTTCAACATGAGTTTTCAAGGGGAAAGTCAAAACCACAGCAATAATCTTTTTTTAATGTTGCTGAATTTGGTTTGCTAATAAAACAGAATCCAGAGTTGCTTCAATATACTAAATAAAATATCCAGTTTTTAGCCAAATTCTGAGGCATGCAAAGAAATGGAAATATGACCATACTCAGGGAAAACCAGCAGCCAATAGAAAATTACTTTGAATTGGCCCCAGATGTTTGATTTGGCAAACAGAGTCTTCAAAGCAACTGTTATTAAAATGTTTAAAGAATGAAACAGAATGATAATAACCCAACAAACAGCAATTCTTAATGAAGAGCTAAAAATTATAAAAGAGAACCAAATAGGTATTCTAAGCTAAATAGTTCAAAACCACATTGAAAATTCACTAGTTGAGCTTAACAACAGATTTGAGACATCAGAATACACTGAAATAAAGATGAGGCACTAGAAAATATCTAATTTGAAGAATGGGAAGGAAAAAGAATAATAATGAACAGAGACTCAGAGACCTATGGATAACATCAAATTCATCAATATACATGTAACTGGGTGTCCCAGGAGGAGAGGAGGGATAGTAAGGAGCAGAAAAATACTTAATGAATTAGGAACTGAAAGTACCCAAAGTTCATGAAAAACATTAACAGAAATATCTAAGGAGCTCAACAAACCACAAGCAAGATATGCATAAACACAAATAGAATCACTCCTAGTCACACCCAAGGAAGCTTAAAAGTCCAAAGAAAATTCTGACAGTAAGTAATTACATATAAGGTAAATACAATATGATTAACAGTTGACTTCTCATCAGAAACAGTGGGACCAAAAGGCAGTGAAATGACATATTCAATGTGCAGAAAGAATGTCAATAAGTAATTCCATATCCAGTGCAACTATTTTTCAAAAAAAAAAAAAAAAAGATGAAATAAAGGAATCCGAAGATAAACAAAAAATAAGAGAATCCATTGCAAATAGACCTGCCATGTAAAATATATAAAAGTAAGTCCTTCAGACAGCAAGAAAATGTTATTAGACAGGAACTTGACTGTAGTTTACCACCAGAAATCCTAAGTACATGGGTAAATGTAAAATTATTCATGCTTGTGTGTGTGTGTGTGTGTGTGTGTATGCCTACTTTTGATAAATTCCCAATGCCCTGAGATGATTGTTTTTCACAATATTGTCCAGTTGATCTCCATATTACCCAATTCACTGGTCAATGATCAGTCTTCATCTGATTTGACCTGTCAGCACTGTTTAATACAGTTAATCACTCTGTCCTTGCCTTGCATTCAGAACATGACTATTTCTTGGTTCTCAGCCTATCTCACAGCCACCCTGTCTCAGCTTCCTTTGTTGAGTTGCTCTCATCTCTTTCAGATCCTGAGAGGTCAAATACCCCAGAATTCTGACTTTGATCTGTTGATAATCATTCCTTGGAGTAATAAATCTATCTACTAATATATGCTGACAATACCCAATCTTATATCTTCAGTCCTAAACACTCCTCTTAAGAAAATTAACGGCCGGGCGCGGTGGCTCAAGCCTGTAATCCCAGCACTTTGGGAGGCCGAGACGGGCGGATCACGAGGTCAGGAGATCGAGACCATCCTGGCTAATACGGTGAAACCCCGTCTCTACTAAAAATACAAAAACTAGCCGGGCGAGGTGGCGGGCGCCTGTAGTCCCAGCTACTTGGGAGGCTGAGGCAGGAGAATGGCGGAAACCCAGGAGGCGGAGCTTGCAGTGAGCTGAGATCTGGCCACTGCACTCCAGTCCGGGCGACAGAGCGAGACTCCGCCTCAAAAAAAAAAAAAAAAAAAAAAAAAAAGAAAATTAACTAAGGCACATAATATATATTAAAATAATTTTTTCTTTTTCTTCCAAAATTGTTTATCCCATACCTTTGAACAAATTGGCATAATCACCATCCTTATAATTACTCATAACTAAATCCTTGACTCTTCTTCTTAGACAATACATCTAAATCTGATTAGTAGCCACCACTTACACTGCTTCCAACCTGATCCAAGCCACAGTTATATCTTACCTTCGCCATTACAACAATCTACTAGTCAGCCTTCTCAGTTTTAATTCCTGCCCTGTATAGTCTATTCTTTAGCAGCAAGAGTAGTTTTCTTTTATGTAAATCAAATCGCATCACTCTTGCTTAAAATTCCCACTCAAAGTAAAAACCAAAATCTTTAGAAAAACCTGTAGGTCCCTGCATAACCTGCAGCAACTACACCCACTCATATCCTCCTCCCTGATTTTATGTGCTATCATGCCTTCCTTGATCTTTTGATTCCAGATCCCCTGATCTTTCCTTTTCTCAACGAAGCATGCTCAAGATACATATATGGCTCATTTCATTCTGATCTGTACTAAAATCTCACCTTATCAGGGAGGATTCTCTGTATCTTAGAAAGCATACTCTACTTTTGTCATTCTCTACTCCTTTGAGATTTCTTCAGCTTTTTTTTAAATTAGCGTAAGCCACCATCAATAATATACTTATCTGTTTGTTTATTGTATATATCTCTCACACACACACATACACACACACACACACACAAATGTAAACTCCAGCAGAGCTGGGATTTTTTTGTTTTATTTTCTGACTTGTCCCAAGTAACTAGATAAGACCCTAGCTCAAGGTAAACTCTCAATAGATATTTGTTGAATAAATGAAATAAGCCAATTTTTCCCCAAGTATTTACTAAATGTCTATTAGGTACCAAACACTGTCCTAAGTATAATAATATGTCCTATAATTTTATAAATGATCCTAATAATTTTTTAAATTAAATATAATTATCCTTATTTTACTGATGAAATACCAAAAGATTAAGGACTTACTTAAGATTACACAGCATGTTAGTGATAGAATTGGATTCTTTTTGTTCTTTTTAATTGGTCTTTTCAATTCTTGTTTTATGTCTATTATACCAGTTCTCAAGAATACTGGGTACATTTGGTAACTACAGAAGAATCCATGGAGATAAGACTAGAATTAAGACACAGTGAGAATCATTTTAAGTAACTTCTAATATCTAGTTTTATAATCTTTTGTCAAATTTCAATGACCAGTACTCAAACCAGAATATTAAACTTCTGCAGAATGTTCTCACTCATAAGTAGGAGTTGAACATTGAGGACGTGTGGACACAGAGAGGGGAACAACATATGCCAGGGCCTGTTGGGGGATGGGGGGTGAGAGGAGGGAACTTAGAGGATGGGTCAATAAGTTCAGAAAATGACTATGGCACGTGTATACCTATGTAACAAAGCTGCACGTTCTGCACATATATCCAATTTTATTTTTTATAAGAAAAAGAAAGAAGAAAAAATAAAAATAAACTCCTGCAGAAAATCCTTCTTTCTGATGTTCAGGGCTAGTACAGCAGGCTTTCCACCAGAAAGACATGCTCACAGTCTAAACACTTGGGATTTCCAAACAGTTCTGTCACATGCATTGGAATATTTCTGGAGAATTATTTAAAGGAAAGTTATTGACATAAAAATATTCATATGTGTCTCTATATATTCACATAATTTCTTCCAACTGTGTGTTATCTAATTGAGAAATAAATATGGTATATGATGAACAGCAGATACGATCTGCTTATTCCCTTTGGTTCTTCATTTGGCAGGTCAATTTTCAGAGTGAACAAACAGAATACACTTCTCTAAAGCAAGATTTTCTTCTTACTCTGCATCCAAGTCTTAAATAACCCAATTCTAAAGAATATTTTTGCCAAGGGTAATCCTCTTGTGACCTCAGCTTAGAAGTCATTCAATAAAACGAATAGTGAGTGTATAACAGAAGGTTAAGCACTGTTGGAAATGGTCAGTTTTTCTTCATTTCAGGAAAACCAGGTATAGAAACCCAGTATGGAAAACAAAGTTCTTATTTGGCCAGGTTGGAATACTCTGACCAAAAAACCCAATTTTTGGTAGGGTTGTTTTCTTCTTGTAAATTTGTTTAGGTTCTTTGTAGATTCTGGATATTAGCCCTTTGTCAGATGGATAGATTGCAAAAATTTTCCCCCATTCTGTAGATTACCTATTTACTCTGTTGATAGTTTCTTTTGCTGTGCAGAAGCTCTTTAGTTTAATTAGATCCATTTGTCAGTTTTGGCTTTTGTTGCCATTGCTTTTGCTGTTGGTCATGCAGTCTTTGCCCATGCCTATGTCCTGAATGATATTGCCTAGATTTTCTTTTAGGGTTTTTATAGTTTTAGGTCTTACATTTAGGTCTTTAATCCATCTTGAGTTAATTTTTGTATAAAGTGTAAGGACAGGGTCCAGTTTCAGTTTTCTGCATATGGCTAGCCAGATTTCCCAACATCATTTATTAAATAAGGAATCCTTTCCCCATTGCTTGTTTTTGTCAGGTTTGTCAAAGATCAGATGGTTGTAGATGTGTGGCATTATTTCTGAGGCCTCTGTTCTGTTCTGTTGATCTATATATCTGTCTTGGTACCAGTACCATGCTGTTTTGGTTACTGTAGCCGTGTAGTATAGTTTGAAGTCAGGAAGGGTGACGCCTCCAGCTTTGTTCTTTTTGCTTAGGATTGTCTTGACTATACAGACTCTTTTTTGGTTCGATATGAAATTTAAAGTAGTTTTTTCTAATTCTGTGAAGAAAGTCAATGGTAGCTTGATGGGGATAGCGTTGAATCTATAAATTACTTTGGCTAGTATGGCCATTTTCATGATATTGATTCTTCCTATCCATGAGCAGAGAATGTTTTTCCATTTCTTAGTGTCCTCTCTTATTTCATTGAGCAGTGGTTTGTAGTTCTCCTTGAAGGGGTCCTTCACATCCCTTGTAAGTTGGATTCCTAGGTGTTTTATTCTCTTTGTAGAAATTGTGAATGGGAGTTCACTCATGATTTGACTCTCTGTTTGTCTATTACTGGTGTATAGGAATGCTTGTGATTTTTACACATTGATTTTGTATCCTGAGACTTTGCTGAAGTTGCTTATCAGCTTAAGGAGATTTGGGACTGAGATGATGGGGTTTTCTCAATATACAATCATGTCATCTGCAACAGAGACAATTTGACTTCCTCTCTTCCTACTTGAATACTCTTGATTTCTTTCTCTTGCCTGATTGCCCTGGTCAGAACTTCGAATACTATGTTGAATAGGAGTGGTGAGAGAGGGCATCCTTGTCTTGTGCTGGTTTTCAAAGGGAATGCTTCCAGGTTTTACCTATTCAATATGATATTGGCTGTGGGTTTGTCATAAATCGCTGTTGTTATTTTGAGATATGTTCCATCAATACCTAGTTTACTGAGAGTTTTTAACATGAAGGGGTGTTGATTTTATCAAAGGTCTTTCTGCATCTACTGAGATCATCATGTGGTTTTTGTCATTGATTCTCTTTATGTGATGGATTACGTTTATCGATTTGCGTATGTTGAACCAGCCTTGCATCCCAGGGATGAAGCTGACTTGATGATGGTGGATAAGCTTTTTGATGTGCTGCTGGATTTGGTTTGCCAGTATTTTATTGTGGATTTTCGCATCAATGTTCATTAGGGATATTGGCCTGAATTTTTTGTTGTTGTTGTTGTGTCTCTGCCAGGTTTGGGTATCAGGATGATGCTGGACTCCTAAAATGAGTTAGGGAAGAGTCCCTCTTTTTCTATTGTTTGGAATACTTTCAGAAGGAATGGTACCAGCTCCTCTTTGTACCTCTGGTAGAATTCGGCTATGAATCCATCTGGTCCTGGGCTTTTTTTGACTTGTAGGCTATTAATTACTACCTCAATTTTAGAACTTGTTATTGGTCTATTCAGGGATTTGACTTCTTCCTGGTTTAGTCCTGGGAGGGTGTATGTGTCCAGGAATTTATCCATCTCTTTTAGATTTTCTAGTTTATTTGCATAGAGCAGTTTATAGTATTCCCTGATAGTAGTTTGTATTTCTTTGGGATCCGTGGTGATCTCCACTTTATAATTTTTTATTGTGTCTATTTGATTCTGCTCTCTTTTCTTCTTTATTAGTCTGACTAGCAGTCTATCTATTTTGTTAATCTTTTCAAAAAACCACCTCCTGGATTAATTAATTTTTTGAAGGGTTTTTGTGTCTCTATCTCCTTCAGTTCTGCTCTGATCTTAGTTATTTCTTGTTTTCTGTTAGCTTTTGAATTTGTTTCCACTTACTTCTCTAGTTCTTTCAATTGTGATGTTAGGGTGTTGATTTTAGATCATTCCTGCTTTCCCCTGTGGGCAATTAGTGCTATAAATTTCCCTCTAAACACTGCTTTAGCTGTGTACCAGAAATTCTGGTACATTGTGTCTTTGTTCTCATTGGTTTCAAGGAACTTATTTATTTCTGCCTCAATTTCGTTATTTACCCAGTAGTCATTCAGGAGCAGGTTGTTCAGTTTCCATGTAGTTGTGCAATTTTGAGTGAGTTTCTTAATCCTGAATTCTAATTTGATTGGACTGTGATCTGAGCGACTGTGCGGCCAACAATCGTAGGGAAAAAAAACTCATCATCACTGGTCATTAGAGAAATGCAAATCAAAACCACAATGAGATACCATCTCACACCAGTTAGAATGGCGATCATTAAAAGTCAGGAAACAGCAGATGCTGGAGAGGATGTGGAGAAATAGGAACACTTTTACATTGTTGTTAGGAATGTAAGTTAGTTCTTAACCATTGTGGAAAACAGTGTGGTGATTCCTCAAAGATCTAGAACCAGAAATATTGGGGCCAGGCCATAGTGCAGAAAAAAATAAGCTGCCTCTTTTTCAGGGTCTGCAGGTCAAATTGGTCCTAATGGCTTAGGATGCATTTCAAGGGTGGGCCTGTTGATGCCTGAGTATCAGAATTTGACCCAACAATCCCATTACTGTGTATATACCCAAAGATTATAAATCATTCTACTATAAAGACATTCTACTATAAAGACATGTATGTTTATTGCAGCACTGTTCACAATAGCAAAGACTTGGAACCAACCCAAATGCCCATCAATGATAGACTGGATAAAGAAAATGTGGCACATATACACCATGGAATACTATGCAGTCATAAAAAAGGATGAGTTCATGTCCTTTGCAGGGACATGGATGAAGCTGGGAACCATCGTTCTCAACAAACTAACACAAGAACAGAAAACCAAACACTGCATGTTCTCACTCACAAGTGGAAGTTAACAATGAGAACATATGGACACAGGGAGGGGGATATCACACACCAGGGAGTCTCAGGGGGTGGGGAGGCTAGGGGAGAGATAGCATTAGGAGAAATACCTAATGTAGATGATGGGTTGATGGGTGCAGAAACCACCATGGCACGTGTATACCTATGTAACAAACCTTCACGTTCTGCACATGTATCCCAGTACTTAAAGTATAAAAAAAAAAAAGAAGAAGAAGAAGAAGAAGAAGAAGAAGAAGAAAAAGTTTAGGAAGAAGGCAATTAATTAAAAGTAGGAAAGAGATAATCATCGAACAGTACACAGACTTACAAGAACCAAACATTTCTACTTCTATTTCAGTGTGCAACTGCAAAGAGTCTGGGTGGGGTAAGGGAAGCGACCTTGTAAATGAAAAGAGAAAAGTGTGACATTTGCTTAACCAGAAGTGGCTTAAATTGGGAAGATTAAAGTTTGAAGAAGCTTTTGTTTAATCTCATTATAATGAAGTCAAGGAAAGAAAGATTAAGGATAAGCTTTAATCTCTGATTATTAAAGATATAGTTGTGTTCATATTATTTTGATATATGATAAAAGTAATTTCAACAAAATTTGTATTGCATACCAATTGATTAGAATTGGTTTGGATTTCCTAGATTTTATTTCATGAACTCGTTTTTCTTTTGCTGAGTAAATTATGCTTTTTATAGACTCTAAAATAGATAATTATCTTGCATGAATTATAACAAGGTATATTATGTAACAGCTAAAGATGAAACACAATTGAAATAAAACTAGTCCATGACTAAATATAGATCAAAATATTTCCGAAGAAAAAAGCAAGACAAAAAGTTATAGAAAGACTAAGGACTGAAATTCTACTTGGAACATATATTAACACAACTTTTTGCCCTGACTGTTTTATTAAAATGGAATAGAAAATACTTGCTAGTAAAAAAAACAAATGTCAAATTTTGTTATCTTAAGTTGACTTCCATCCCACCTTCTTTGGAGTTTTTCTCCCACCAAGATAGTCTTTTTCTGGAAGAATATAGAATAATCTCATTTAGTTTTCTATCTCTAGTCCTTCATTCAAAGAAATCCTGCACTGTTGTGTGTAGAAATATGGTACAGGAGTATTTTAAACAAAATTAGAGTGTGTAATGCAGTATGAAACATATTTAGCATTTTTCCCATTTCTATCACAGAGCTCCTAAACCCCTTGGAATTTCCAGGGTGATAGGAGTGTCTTTTGTTATTTATAAGGAGCCAATTTTGATCTGAGTTTATGCTAAGAAAGTGTCTTGGAGTGGGGCTCCTAGATAGCCATGGTATGGGGCGGTTACCAGAAAGACTAGAGGATTGGGTTAGAGGATTGGAACTTTCAGCTTTACCCACTGACCTCTGGGAAAAGGGATAGGGGATGAACATTAAGCTCTTTTAAGCTCTATTTAAAAACTCTTGAACAACAAGATTTGATGAGCTACTGGGTTGCTGAACATGTGGAGGTGCTAGGAGGGTGATGTGCCCAGAAAGGACATGGAAGCTCTATGCCCCTTCTCTGTGTACCTTGTCCTATTTCCTCTTCCATTTATTCACTTGTATCATTTGTAATATTCTTTATAATAAATGAGTACACATAAGTAAGTGTTTCTTTGAGTTCTGTGAGCTGTCCTAGCGAGAGGTGAAGCCAGCTGGGCTTCTGGGTTGGGTGGGGACTTGGAGAACTTTTCTGTCTAGCTAAAGGATTGTAAATGCACCAATCAGCACTCTGTGTCTAGCTGAAGGTTTGTAAACACACCAATCAGCACTCTGTAAAAACACACCAATCAGAGCTCTGTGTCTAGCTAAAGGTTTTTAAATGCACCAATCAGCACTCTGTAAAAATGCACCAATCAGCGCTCTGTGTCTAGCTAAAGGTTTGTAAGTGCACCAATCAGAACTCTGTAAAAATGCACCAATCAGTGCTCTGTGTCTAGCTAAAGGTTTGTAAGCACCTCAATCAGAACTCTGTAAAAACGCACCAATCAGCACTCTGTAAAATGTACCTATCAGCGCTCTATAAAATGGATGAATCAGCAGGACATGTGTGGGGCCAAACAAAGGAATAAAAGGTGGCCACCAGAGCCAGCAGTGGCAACCCGCTTGGGTCTCCTTCCACACTGTGGAAGTTTTGTTCTTTTCCTCTTCACAATAAATCTTGCTGCTGCTCCCTCTTTGGGTCTGCACTATCTTTAAGAGCTGTAACACTCTCTGCAAAGGTCTGCAACTTCACTCCTGAAGTCAGCGAGACAATGAGCCCACCAGGAGGAACAAACAACTCCAGACATGCCATCTTTAAGAGCTGTAACACTCACTGCGAATGTCTGCAACTTCACTCCTGAAGTTAAGAGAGATCACAAACCCACCAGAAGGAAGAAAGTCTGGACACATCTGAATATCCAAAGGAACAAACTCCGGACACACCATCTTTAAGAACTGTAACACTCACCATGAGAGTCCGTGGCTTCATTCTTGAAGTCAGTGAGACCTAGGACCCACCAGAAGGAACCAATTCCGGACACATTTTGGCGACCACGAAGGGACTATCGCCTATCACCAAGTGGTGCGTACCATCAGACCCCTTTCATTTGCTATTCTGTCCTATTTTTCCTTAGAATTTGGCAGCTAAATACCGGGCACCTGTTGACCAGTTAAAAGCGACTAGCACAGCCGCTGGACTAAAGACATGGGTGTCAGGCTTTCTGGGAAAAGGCTTTCTAACAACCCCCAGCTCTTCGGAGTTGGGAGCATTGATTTACCTGGAACCAGTTTCCACTTTTCCTGTACTTCTGGGCTGAGCCAAGGGTCTACAGAGAGGAAAGCTCTTAAGCTCCAGGGTCCCAACAACAAGTTCGTTGACCCTGAGGCTATGAGCGGAGCTCTCAAAGTCACGTCACCCAAGTGAGACTCACCCATCTATCCTATCTATCCTGACCCTTGCCTCTGGGTCCTAATGCCTGTCAGACAAACTTCCTCTCGCCTCTCATCTCTGAGGCTAGTCTCGCTTCTAAAAACCACTCAGTCTCTGGTGCTTTTCTAGTTTCTCCTATAAGAATGATTTCTAGTATAAACTCCAGGACTCTGTTACCTTCTTTAGGCACCCAGGCTCACCAGTCAGAAAGACATAATTTTTGCCCAAAGCCCCATTGTAGGGGAGACTATCTGGAATTTTAGGATCCCTCCTCAGACAAGCAGACCTAACAAAAGCTATTTCTGGAGCTAGGATATGGGGAGCCTCAGAAATTGTATCCTTCCTATTCATATAAGTGAGGACAAAAGGCATCACTCTTCCAACTCTGGAGATCCCTCCCCTCCCTCAGGGTACGGCCTCCACTTCATTTTGGGGGCATAACATCTTTATAGGACACAGGTAAGGTCCCAATACTAATAAGATAATGTTTAGGACTCTAACAGGTTTTTTAGAATGCGTCAGTAAGGGCCACTAAATCCAATTTTTCTCGGTCCTCTTTGTGGTCTAGGAGGACAGGCAAGGGTGCAGGTTTTCGAGAATGTGTCAGTAATGGCCAGTAAATCTGACCTTCCTGGGTTCTCCTTGTGGTCTAGGAGGAAAACTAGTGTTTCTGCTGCTGTGTTGGTGAGTACAGCTATTCCAATCAGCAGGGTTCAGGGACCGTTGTAGGTTCTTGGGCAGGAGAAGAAACAAACAAACCAAAACCATGGCCAGTTTTGTCTTTCAGATGGGAAACACTCAGGCATCAACAGGCTCACCCTTGAAATGCATCCTAAGCCATTGGGACCAATTTGA
This sequence comes from Trachypithecus francoisi, assembly GCF_009764315.1. NCBI lineage: Eukaryota > Metazoa > Chordata > Mammalia > Primates > Cercopithecidae > Trachypithecus > Trachypithecus francoisi. The sequence goes on from NW_022681472.1 coordinate 8,579,295, forward strand.
CCCGCAAACCCTGAAAAAGAAGCAGCTCATTTTTTTCTGCACTATGACCTGGCCCCAATATTCTCTCTCTGGTGGGGAAAAATGGCCACCTGAGGGAAGTATAAATTACAATACTATCCTGAAGCTTGATCTTTTCTGTAAGAGGGAAGGCAAATGGAGTGAAATGCCTTATGTCTAAGTTTTCTTTTCATTGAAGGAGAATACACAACTATGCAAAGCTTGCAATTTACATCCCACAGGAGGACCTCTCAACTGACCCCCATATCCTAGCCTCCCTATAGCTCCCCTTACTATTAATGATAAGCCTCCTCTAATCTCCCCCACCCAGAAGGAAATAAGCAAAGAAATCTCCAAAGGACCACAAAAACCCCAGGCTATCTGTTATTTCCCTTTCAAGTTGTAGGGGGAGGGGAATTTGGCCCAAACAGGGTACATGTCCCTTTCTCCCTCTCTGATTCATATCAGATAAAGGCAGACCTGGGGAAGTTTTCAGATGATCCTGATAGCTACATAGAGGTCCTACAGTGTCTACGGAAAACCTTCAATCTCACTTGGAGAGATGTCATGCTATTGTTAGATCAAACCCTGGACTTTAATGAAAAGAATGCACCTTTAGCTGTAGTCCAAGAGTTTGGAGATACCTGGTATCTTAGTCAAGTAAATAATAGAATGACAGCTGAAGAAAGGGACAAATTCCCTACCAGTCAGCAAGCCATCCCCAGTATGGATCCCCACTGGGACCTCGACTCAGATCATGGGGACTGGAGTCGCAAACATCTGTTGACCTGTGTTCTAGAAGGACTAAGGAGAATTAGGAAAAAGTCCATGAATTATTCAATGATGTCCACCATAACTCAGGGAAAGGAAGAAAATCCTTCTGCCTTCCTCAAGTGGCTACAGGAGGCCTTAAGAAAATATACTCCCCTGTCACCCAACTCACTTGAGGGTCAATTGATCCTAAAAGATAAGTTTATTACCCAATCAGCCACAGATATCAGAAGAAAGCTCCAAAAGTGAGCCCTGGGCCCTGAACAACATCTGGAGGCATTTTTAAACCTGGCAACCTCGGTGTTCTATAATAGGAACCAAGAGGAAAAGGCCCAAAAGGAAAATCAAGATCAGAGACAGGCCACAGCCTTAGTCATGACCCTCAGACAAACAAACTTTGGTTCAGAGAGGACAGAAAATGGAGCAGGCCAATCATCTGCTAGGGCTTGTTATCGGTGTGATTTGCAAGGACACCTTAAAAAAGATTGTCCAACCAGAAACAAGCTGTTCCCTCCCCCATGTACACTATGCCAAGGCAATCACTGGAAGGCACACTGCCCCAGAGGACAAAGGTTCTCTGTGCCAGAAGCCACCAACCAGATGATCCAACAACAGGACTGAGGGTGCCCAAGGCAAGTGCCAGTTCATGTCATCACCCTCACTGAGCCCTGAGTATGTTTAACCATTGAGGGCCAGGAAATTGACTTCCTCCTGGACACTGGTGCAGCCTTCTCAGTGTTAATCTCCTGTCCTGGACTACTGTCCTCAAGGTCCGTTACCATCCGAGGAATCCTGGGACAGCCTGTAACCAGGTATTTCTCCCACCTCCTCAGTTGTAACTGGGAGACTTTGCTCTTTTCACATGCTTTTCTTGTTATGCATGAAAGTTCCATACCCTTATTAGGGAGGGATATATTAGCCAAAGCTGGAGCTATTACCTACATGAATATGGGGAACAAGTAACCCATTTGTTGTCCCCTACTTGAGGAGGGAATCAACCCTGAAGTCTGGGCATTGGAAGGACAACTTGGAAGGGCAAAAAATGCCTGCCCAGTCCAAATCAGGCTAAAAGATCCCACCACATTTTCTTATCAAAGGCAATATCCCTTAAGGCCGGATGCTCATAAAGGATTACAGGATACTATTAAACATTTAAAAGCTCAAGGCTTAGTAAGGAAATGCAGCAGTCCCTGCAACACCCCAATTCTAGGAGTATGAAAACCAAACAGTCACTGGAGACTAGTGCAACATCTTATACTCATCAATGAGGCAGTAATTCCTCTACATCCAGTTGTACCCAACCCCTATACCCTGCTCTCTCAAATACCAGAGGAAGCAGAATGATTCACTGTTCTGGACCTCAATGATGCCTTATTCTGTGTTCCCCTGCACTCTGATTCCCAGTTCCTCTTTGCCTTTGAGGATCCCACAGACCACACATCCCAACTGACATGGACGGTCTTGCCCCAAGGGCTTAGGGATAGCCCTCACCTGTTTGGTCAGGTACTAGCCCAAGATATAGGCCACTTCTCAAGTCCAGGCACTCTGGTCCTTCAGTATGTGGATGATTTACTTTTGGCTACCAGGTCGGAAGCCCTATGCCAGCAGGCTACTGTAGATCTCTTGAACTTTCTAGCTAATCAAGGGTACAAGGTGTCTGGGTTGAAGGCCCAACTTTTCCTACAGGAGATTAAATATCTAGGCCTAATCTTAGCTAGAGGGACCACGGCCCCCAGCAAGGAATGAATACAGCCTATACTGGCTTATCCTCACCCTAAGACATTAAAACAGTTACAGGGGTTCCTTGGAATCACCAGCATTTGCCGACTATGGATCCCCAGATACAGTGAGATAGCCAGGCCCCTCTATACTCTAATAATGGAGACCCAGAGGACAAATACTCATCTAGGAGAACGGGAACCAGGGGCAGAAACAGCCTTCAAAACTTTAAACCAGGCCCTAGTACAAGCTCCAGCTTTAAGCCTTCCCACAAGACAAAACTTCTCTTTATACATCACAGAGAGAGCAGGAATAGCTCTTGGAGTCCTTACTCAGACTTGTGGGACAACCCCACAACCAGTGGCATATCTAAGTAAGGAAGTTGATGTAGTAGCAAAAGGCTGGCCTCACTATTTAAGGGTAGTTGCAGCAGTGGCCATCTTAGTGTTAGAGGCTATCAAAATAATACAAGGAAAGGATCTCACTGTCTGGACTACTCATGATGTAAATGGCATACTAGGTGCCAAAGGAAGTTTATGACTATCAGACAACCACCTACTTAGATACCAGGCACTACTCCTTGAGGGACTGGTGCTTCAAATACATATGTGTGTGGCCCTCAACCCTGCCACATGAAGGGCAGATTATGCCATATTTAGTGATGTAACCGTACTTGAAAGTAAGCCTCCACTTTGGGAGGCCGAGGCGGGCGGATCACAAGGTCCGGAGATCGAGACCATCCTGGCTAACACGGTGAAACCCCGTCTCTACTAAAAAATACAAAAAACTAGCCGGGCGAGGTGGCGGGCGCCTGCAGTCCCAGCTACTCGGGAGGCTGAGGCAGGAGAATGGCGTGAACCCAGGAGGCGGAGCTTGCAGTGAGCTGAGATCTGGCCAGTGCACTCCAGCTTGGGTGACAGAGCGAGACTCCGTCTCAAAAAAAAAAAAAAAAGAAAAAAAAAAGAAAGTAAGCCTCTTCCCCCAGGCACCAGTGCCCAGTTAGCAGAACTAGTAGCACTTACCCGAGTCTTAGAACTGGGAAAGGGAAAAAGAATAAATGTGTATACAGATAGTAAGTATGCTTATCTAATCCTACATGCCCATGCTGCAATATGGAAAGAAAGGGAGTTCCTAATCTCTGGGGGAACCCCCATTAAATACTACAAGGAAATTATGGAGTTATTGCATGCAGTGCAAAAAGCCAAGGAGGTGGCAGTTTTACACTGCCAAAGCCATCAGAAAGGTGAAGGAGAGAAGGCAGAAGGAAACTGTCAGGTGGATGCAGAGGCCAAAAATTGCTGCCAGGCAGAATATCCCATTAGAAATACCTATGGAAGGACCCTTGATATGGAACAACCCCCTCCTAGAGATTAAGCCCCAGTATTCCCCGACTGAAACAGAATGGGGATGTTCATGGGGGCATAGTTTTCTCCCCTTGGGGTGATTAACAACAGGAAAAGGAAAGGTACTTATACCTGAAGCCAGCTAGTGGAAAATGTTTTAAAACTTCCATCAAACTTTTCATATGGTTATTGAAAACACTCATCAAATGGCCAAATCCCTATTTATAGGACCAAATCTCCTCCAGAACATCCAACAGGTAGTCAAAGTCTGTGAGGTATGCCAAAGGAATAATCCCTTGGTCCATCATAAGGCCCCTTTAGGGGAACAAAGAATAAGTCACTATCCCAGAGAGGACTGGCAGTTAGACTTCACCCATATGCCTAGGTCAAAAGGATTTCAATACTTGTTGGTCTATGTTGATACCTTTATAAATTGGATAGAAGCTTTCCCCTGCAAGACAGATAAGGCTCAGGAAGTGATTAAAGTCCTAACTCATGAAATAGTTCCTAGATTTCATTTTCCCCAAAGCTTACAGAGCGACAGTGATCCAGCTCTTAAAGCCACGATAACTCAGGGAATTTCCAGGGCGTTAGGGATACAATATCACCTTCACTGCACCTGGAGGCCACAATCCTCAGGGAAGGTCAAGAAGGCAAATGAGACACTCAAAAGGCACTTATGGAAACTAACACAAGAAACTCATCTTCCATGGCATGCTCTTTTGCCCATGGCCTTACTGAGAATCCTAAATTCTCCCCACAAAATGGGACTCAGTCCATATGAAATGCTGTATGGATGGCCTTTTCTCACAAATGACCTCCTACTTGATCAGCAAACGGCCAAATTGGTCAAAGATATAACTTCTTTCGCAAAATATCAACAAAACCTTAAAAATCTACCTGAAGGATGTCACAGAGAAAAGGGAAGAGTTGTTTCAACCAGGAGATATAGTGTTGGTCAAATATCTCCCCTCTACCTCCCCATCTATGGACTCTTTGTGGGAAGAACCATACTCAGTAATCCTCTCTTCCTCCACTGCAGCTAAGCTGGCAGGAGTGGAATCTTGGATTCACCACACCAAGTTAAATTTTGGACATCTCCTGAGGAACCTGCGGGACCGTCAGCTCAGGAGTCCCAAGATCAGCCTGACCAGACTCGATACACCTGCAAACCATTGGAGGACTTCAGTCTCCCATTTTGGAAGGAAACATCCCAGACTAAAAAGGCTCCTACCACTGATCCTGAAGAAAAACCCCTTCCTCCTTAAAAAAGATAAGTGAAAACCTACATAATCTTTAACACCTCTCCTTGCCCCTTTAATGAAATCCTTTTACTATTTCATCATATTCTTAAGTAGCATACTAACCATACTCTTTGCGATAGGACTATATACTGTAGCTCCTGCTGGGATGAAAATCCTAATCACATAAACCTTCTTTCTATCTTCCTCCCTTCTAACAGCAATTTACTCCTACCTTTAACTCAGACTGGATAAAATGATCTCGTCTTCCAGAGCACCCTCTTTACCTTCCTATTTACTCTTTGCCTATCTATCCCTCCTGCTTCCTTGGACACCTCATACAATCACCCTTCCCCTTCCACTAGCTCCTATTTCCTCTACAAGACTCTAAACTTAACCCACTCTCTGTTAAACCAGTCCAATCCATCCCTGGCAAATGACTGTTGGCTTTGTATCCCTCTATCAACCTCTGCTTATGTTGCCACTCCCATTCCCACAAAAAAAATGGGTCTTTACCAACTTAAGCTACCATCTACCCTCGTTATGAAGGAAAATACCCTTTCCGACTTCTAAATATCCAATCATTAGCCGACTTCCCCATCTCTGATAGGACCAAGAATACGCTAACAGGACGTGAAATCCAATTCTTACATTCTTACATTTCCAACCTCACCTATTACACAAGCAATGAAAAGCCCATACACGGCCCCGTAACAACAAATACCATCTTAACTTTCCAAGCCCCTTTATGCATCCAACACAACCTGTTATCAGGCCTGCCCCTGGGGCGCCTACTACACTATCAGTGTAATTACACCCTACAACTTCAAGCCCCAACTGAGCATAGTAACTTCCAAGTCACCCAAACAGCTCCATTTAGATGTCTGCTTCTCAGGGCCCCCCAAAATCATCACCTCCTCCCTGCTTAACAAACAGTCCAGGTTTTGTAATGGCAAACATACTCCCTGCATGACCATTCACCACCTGGACCCCCTGCAGCAGCGCCCCCACCACGAGTGAATGCCTTCTTATCCCCTCTTTCACTCTCTTGAATGGCTCCTAGTAGATACAAAACTTTTTTTCTCCAATGGGAAAAAAGAACACAGAGAGCCACTCAGTTTGCTCCCAACACCCCTTTCCAGCCACTCACCAGAGCTACCTTGGCAAGTACTCTAGGAGTATGGGAAAATGAAATCAATAAACTCATATACCTTTTTAACATACATAACCAGTTCTGTCTACCCAGCCAAGGTATATTCTTATGTGGAATGTCGACCTATATCTGCCTCCTCACTAACTGGACAGGCACCTGCACCTTAGTCTTTCTAAGTCCCAACATTAACATTGCCCCAGGAAATCAGACCCTACAAGTACCCCTCAAAGTTCAAGTCCATCAGTGCAGAGCCATACAACTAATACCCCTACTTACAGGGTTAGGAATGGCTACTGCTACAGGAACCAGAATAGCCAGTTGATCTACTTCATTATCCTACTACCACACACTCTCAAAGGATTTCTCAGACAGTTTGAAAGAAATAACAAAATCTATCCTTACTCTACAATCCCAGATAGACTCTTTGGCAGCAGTGACTCTCCAAAACCACTGAGACCTAGACCTCCTCACTGCTGAGAAAGGAGGACTCTGCACCTTCTTAAGGGAAGAGGGTTGTTTTTACACTAACCAGTCAGGGATAGTACAAGATGCTGCCCAGCATTTACAGGAAAAGACTTCTGAAATCAGACACCACCTTTCAAACTCATCCCAACCTCTGGAGTTGGGCAACATGGCTTCCCCCCTTTCTAGGTCCCGTGGTAGTCATCTTCTATTACTTGCATTTGGGCCCTGTATTTTTAACCTCCTTGTCAAATATGTTTCCTCTAGAATCGAGGCCATCAAGCTACAGATGGTCTTACAAATGGAACCCCAAAAGAGCTCAACTAACAACTTCTACCGAGGACCCCTGGACCGACCCACTGGCCCTTTCACTGGCCTGGAGAGTTCCCCTCTGGAGGACACTACAACTGCAGGACCCCTTCTTTGCTCCTATCCAGCAGGAATTAGCTAGAACAGTCATTGCCCAATTCCCAACAGCAGTTGGGGTGTCCTGTTTAGAGGGGGCATTGAGAGGTGAAGCCAGCTGGGCTTCTGGGTCAGGTGGGGACTTGGAGAACTTTTCTGTCTAGCTAAAGGATGGTAAATGCACCAATCAGCGCTCTGTGTCTAGCTAAAGGTTTGTAAATGCACCAATCAGCACTCTGCAAAAAATGGACCAATCAGCACTCTGTAAAATGGACCAATCAGCACTCTGCAAAATGGATGAATCAGCAGGATGTGGGTGGGTCCAAATAAGGGAATAAAAGCAGGCCACGGGAGCCAACAGCAGCAACCCGCCTGGGTCTCCTTCCGTACTATGGAAGCTTTGTTCTTTCACTCTTCACAATAAATCTTGCTGCTGCTCACTCTTTGGGTTCGGACTACCTTTATGAGCTGTAACACTCACCACGAGGGTCTGTGGCTTCGCTCCTGAAGTCAGTGAGACCAAGAACCCACCAGAAGGAACAAACGACTCCGGAAGCGCCACCTTTAACAGCTGTAACACTCACTGTGAAGGTCTGAAGCATCACTCCTGAAGTCAGTGAGACCACAAACCCATCTGAAGGAAGAAACTCTGGACACATCTGAACATCTGAAGGTAGAAACCCCAGACACACCATCTTTAAAAACTGTAACACTCGCCGCAAGGGTCCATGGCTTCATTCTTGAAATCAGCGAGATCAAGAACCCATCAGAAGGAACCAATTCCAAACACACTAGCAAATTAATCAAACCCAAGAATGAAGTGGTGGGAACTTTGATTAATACCCTGTCAGTCAGAAGTATAGATGGCAGAGTCTACGACTTGTGATTGGTGTCTGAAATGGGGAGAAGTCTGGTGGGACTGAGTCCTTAACTTGTGGGATCTGATGCTATCTCCATGTAGTGTCAGAACAGAAATAAATTATAAGGCCAGGCATGGTGGCTCACGCCTGTAATCCCGGCACTTTGGGAGGCTGAGGTGAGCAGATCACGAGGTCAGAAGATCAAGACCATCCTGGCTAACACAGTGAAACTCCATCTCTACTAAAAAATACAAAAAATTAGCAGGGTGTGGTGGTGAGCGCCTGTAGTCCCAGCTACTCAGGAGGCTGAGGTGGGAGAATGGCCTGAACCCAGGAGGCAGAGCTTGTAGTGAGCTAAGATTGCACCACTGCACTCTAGCCTGGGCGACAGAGCGAGACTTCATCTCAAAAAATAAATAAAAATAAAATAAAAAATAAAAATTATAAGACACCCAGTTGGTGTCTGCTAGAGAACTGCTTGGTGTGTAGGATGTGAAAGCTGTCAGAATCAAGATGGAGTCACTTATGCCACACCCTAACAAAATGGATTCAGGAAGGGCTCTCACATGCACAGGTCTGTGATAAAAACTATTACAAGAATGGTCTAAAAAACACAATCTTGCACAAAGACCACCACAACCAAGGTAATCATTTTGGAACAACTTATATAACCTTTTCCATTTTGTCTTTAAAAGTTTCAGCTTGCCTCAACTCCCTGAATATGCCTGTGATCCATCATAGCACACATTTCCTGGTTTGTAATCCCCTGTCATTCATTCCCAAGTAAACTCATTTATTTTGAGATCCACTCTTCCCGTTGTTATTTTAGGCTGACATAATCTGGTGTCAGAAGTGGAATCTGAAGTAAGATCACCTTTGGAAGAAATTGGTATTGCTCAGACTAGTGTACAGTACCCACGTGAGCCCTTTTGAGGATTCTGTTTTCACAGCTCACCTTTTCTGCCCTGGGGAGTCTTCTCTCAGGTTGAGCTCTCATCTTTTTGATAGGAGCTCTTTGACTGTATTTGAGATCTAGCTTGAATGAGACCACCTTCATAAAGGACCTTGCATCCCTCCAGGGGCTCTAAAAGACTTTTTGTCTTTTCTGGCAAGTCCTTTTTAGTATAAAGGCAGTTTGTCTTTCTGTTTCTGTTGAGTACTCTGGTTTTGTTTTTTAGGCATTGTCTGTAAGTGAATTGGCTCTTTTTTTTTTTTTTCCTTGTTTGTTTCTGAACAATTTTGCAGAGCAAAAGTAAACATACCAATGGCAGACACAGGTTGATGAGTTAAAACCCATTAGGATGGTAATCACCATTCTATGAGGGAACAAAGTCTCTCAAGTGAGGATACACTGGGTCACAGACAGGCAAGGTCACCACTAAGCCATGTGCCAGTCTTGAGAAAATCTATGTGCAACAGGGAAAATTTGGTCACAGGTTGGAAAACTAGGGCAAAGGCTGTCGACCAAGCAGAAAAAGTATCCCATGCCATGTCAAAATAAAACACTTGGCCCAAACTCTTAAAGTTCCTTGACAGGGATTATAGGATTTTCTCTTGCTCTTGAGAAATTAATGAGAAGTGAAATGCATCCTCAAATTCTAAGGCATGCCAGATTTTCAGGGGCTCCAGGTGGTTATACATTCAAACATTATGACTCTTCTTTATGCACACTTTTGAACCAATGGACATGTTATACCAAGGATAATTTAAAGCTCTCATGATCATTATGCAGATTATTCAAACTCCCCAAGCTTATGTGTGTTAGAACTAAAATTAGAAGACCATGGCTACAGTATCAAACAGTTCAAATGAGCCATGCATTTTTAATTGGCATCTTAAGGATTCAGAGAGCACATTTAGGACTTAAAAAACCCTCACTGCAAAATATTGCCTGAAAGCTGGCTGAATTTCCTTCTCCAGACTCTGGCACTCCCCTTTCTATAATTCCTCCTTCTCTTTATCCTTGTCTTTATCCTTTTCTAGCTGAACTCCCTTTTTTCCCAAAATTCTTTAACTACTTGCCTGTTTCACCTTTCCACAGCCACCAATTCAGATTTTATTTTATTTTATTCTATTTTATTTTATTTTGAGATTGAGTCTCGTTCTGTCGCCCAGGCTGGAGTGCAGTGGTGCGATCTCGGTTCACTGCAAGCTCCGCCTCCTGGGTTCAGGCCATTCTCCTGCCTCAGCCTCCCGAGTAACTGGAACTACAGGCGCCCACTACCACACCTGGCTAATTTTTTTGTATTTTTAGTAGAGACGGGGTTTCACTGTGTTAGCCAGGATGGTCTCAATCTCCTGACCTCATGATCTGCCCACCTTGGCCTCCCAAAGTCAGATTTTTAACATATGAGATTTCTATAAAACTTCCAGGAAGGAGAAATAAAACTGTTAAAACATGCTTTCCTGGCATATTAACTATTTAATTTAAAGACACTTGAAAAACAATAGGTGCATGGCCCTGCACAGTGGATCATGCCTATAAATCCCAGCACTTTGGGAGGCTTAAGCAGGCAAATCACTTGAGGCCAGGAGTTTGAGATCAGACTGGCCAACAGTGAAACTCTGTCTCTACTAAAAGTACAAAAATTAGCCAGACATGGTGGTGCACATCTGTAATCCCACTTACTCGGAAGGCTGAGGCAGGAGAATTGCTTGAGCCTGGGAGGTGGAGGTTGCAATGAGCCAAGATTATGCCACTGCATTCCAGCCTGGATGACAGGGCAAGACTGTCTCAAAAGACAAAAAAAAAGAAAAAAGAAAAAGACAAACAACAGGTGCAAAAAGATCATGGCATCCTCAAGCTGTTTCTTAAAAGCAAAAGATAAAATTCCCATGTGAAAGACACAATTCCCACACTAGAAGGAACACATGTCTTCTTAGACATGAAGTTGAAACTGAAAGAATACTTGTAAACCTTGTAGAGTAACTTGTCTTTTAAGCCTCCTTGCATGATTTGGTCACATTTTCACAGTTCACTCTTCCTTGTCCAGTCCAGATACTGGTAACTGACTCTGCCTCTTTGGAGTCTCCACTTTCTTATGAGGGCTCCCTGGCCATGTAAAACTTGTATTATACTTTTGTTCTGTTAATCTATATTATGTTGACTTCATTACCTGATCCAGCCAGGACCCCATAGGCTGTAGCACCCCACTGGCTTCATAGTCTACAGATGGGATTCTGAGAGATCTGACAAAAGCCAGCAAACGGTAAAAATTCTTACCAAAGTCAGCTTTCCTGGATCCCTAGCTGTAGTGCCTGGTTAAGAAGGGAAGGTAAACAATTTCCCTTGTCCCTTCATTGTTCCTTTCCCCTGCTAAATGGAGATTGGCAAGAGAGATAACTCTTTGTAAGAATTCGTCATTTGAATTGTGACTTTTTTTCTTTTTCTTTTTCTTTTTTTTTTTTGAGATGGAGTCTTGCACTGTTGCCCAGGCTGGAGTGCAGTGGTGCCATCTCGGCTCACTGCAAACTCCACCTCCCAGGTTCACACCATTCTCCTGCCGCAGCCTCCCAAGTAGCTGGAACTACAGGCACCCGCCACCACGCCCAGCTAATTTTTTGTATTTTTAGTAGAGACAGAGTTTCACCATGTTAGCCAGGATGGTCTCGATCTCCTGACCTTGTGATCCACCTGCCTCAGCCTCCCAAAGTGCTGGGATTACAGAGAATTGTGACTCTTTTGAATATGGTTCCAGGTTCCCATTGGTTATTGATCCACAGCCTCTCAAAAACAGTCCTTGTCTTTTTCTTTTGTGTGATTTGTCATAAGGAGAAAAATCACTGAGACCTTGGCTTTGTGACCAGTGAGGATATTCTTTCTGGTATCTGCCAGCCAGAGAAACACAAGTTGTCAGGTTGGCTTCAGACAACAGCCAGCTGGCTAGGAGTCCAACAGGCAAAAGTGCCTCTGTCCAGCTGTGATTCTCAGGGAAATCTACATTAATTGTCTCAGTCTTCATTGCCTTGTTAACACTTAGAGTGTTCACATTTTTAGGGTATCTTCGGGAGAAACTTTGGATCTTGCAAACTTTTGCACCCTCTTTGGAGATGCCTCTTTTGCACCCTCTTTGGGGATGCCTCTTGCACCCATGGTTAAGCCATAAAAGGCTTATTAATTTTGAATCACAATTGAAAACATTTGGTTTGAAATTCTGGTTTATATTTGGAGCATGATAGAAACTTTCGGTTTGTTTCTTTGACCTTCTCTTCTAAGCGAAAATGAAATTACACACTCAGAAAGAAAGGGAGTTCAGTACTACCAGGAATATTTGTTGTTTGTCCCAGCTGAAACCTAGTAACAAGATATTTTTGAATAATTTTTTAAGCACTGTATGGTGAGAAGTCAACTTAATTAGAAGCTACAATTTTTTAAAGCCTCTCTGTTTCTGTTAGATCCTGCTTCTCTCATGGGAAGTTCTCAGTCAACTGAAACTCCTTTTCTCAGAACCCCACTAACTATATGTCCTGCTCCTCTGCCTGCTTTCTTTCTTGTTGGCATGATTTTTGACTATTTAAAAATTGAGCAAATGAAAAATTGTAAAGCTCTTTTCTACTAATATTAATAAAAGGCATTATTCAAATTGACATAGAGGGCCAGCCCCAGTGGTTCACACCTGTAATCCTAACACTTTGGGAGTCCAAGGCAGGTGGATCACCTGAGGTCAGGAGTTCAAGACCAGCCTGGCTAACGTGGTAAAGCCCTGTCTCTATTAAAAATACAAAAATTAGCTAGGCGTGGTGGCAGGTACCTGTAGTCCCAGCTACTCAGGAGACTGAGGCAGGAGAATCACTCAAACCTGGGAGGTAGAGGTTGCAGTGAGTAGAGATCACACCACTGCACTCCAGCCTGGGTGACAGAGCAAGACTCTGTCTCAAAAAAAAAAAAAAAAAAAAAAAAAAAAAAAAAAAAATGGCATAGAAATAAATGAGCATATCTAAAACTGTCAGAAAAGTAGCAACTGACCCAAATTTTTTAAGGCTTATGTAATCTGAGAAAATTTTTGGTGGATAAAATGGTAATTTTAGATGTGTTAAGAGTTGTTAATATTAAATATAATGCAGACATACAACTTTTATCTCTATTACATACTTAAGATCATGAGAGTATGAGTCTGACCTCAGAAAAATGTGCAAATGAGAGTACAATGCTGTGTCCATTACTTCATATGCAGTAAAATAAGATATTCACATATATAACTCTTCAGGTTCTTGTTTTTGTGATACCTGCCTGATATTCACCTCCTATAAAAGTGGTTAATACAGAAATAACTTGAAATGATGGCTAGCTTTATCTAACGCCTCAGGAAATTTTTCATGAGTAATCCAAATAAGTTACAAATATTGAAACATTAATTGCTAAACATCAGTTTAAGTTTATTCTTGGCTTCTTAAATTTTATTAAAAAATATATTTTTGTATTTGTTCATAAATATGTCCTTGTCCACATTGAAAAAGGGTTCTCTGAAAAAAAAAATGCTCCTAAAAATCATGAAATGTGTATTTATCAAATCTTGGTATGTGTCAAGACAGTTCAAAAATTGCTTACTTTCTGGATTTTTTCTAAAATTTAAGACTACTAAGAGTTAATATTTTTAATTAATATATGTAAATCCATATACAAAGTGTATAAGAAAAACCAAGATGTGTTTTTGATGAGAAAAATTGTAAAAAGACATGAGGATATATTTTTTGCTTAAAAAGAGTGATTTTGTGTGAGTCTGAGGTTACTTAAAGGTCATTTCATGATGTGAATTTATAAAGAAAATAAGGAACCAGTGAGTAAGAGAGACAAATGCAAAGAAAGTTATAAGTCTGGGAATATATTTTTGGTAAGGAAAATAGAAGACAAAGGTGGAAAATTATTCTTTGTATGAGAGACAATCTTGTGTGGTCAAAATGATGAGGGAAAAAGAAAAGTAAAATTTTCATAGAATGGTTGCTTCAATAAAAAATGGGGACAGTATGGGAAAAAAACTAGGTTTGAGCAAGTTATAGAAGGTCTGAGCAATTCATAAAAGGTTTGTGAAAAAGTAATCTTATAAAAGGAATGTTGCATGTGATCAGGGTGGCTAAAACTAAAAGGGAATTGTTTGTATGTTTTTCTAAAGATTAAACATTGATATCAAAATAATACTGACATAAAACTAAAAACTTGTCCTGTGTGAAAACAACAAGATTATCTTGGAGTACTGATCTACTCTTAATTTTAAAAATAGTAAAAGCTCTCTACCTTTTTGGTAATTGGCCTAGGAAACAAAGGTTCTATGGTTTATCAAGAGAATTTCTTGCGTTTTGTGCAGTCTTTTTAGGTCCTTGATTACTTAAGAAAACTAAACCTTCAAGGAGTTAAGATTTTTTTCTTTCTACTTTTTAGAAAGTACTATGTACTTTTCTGTATTTGCTCTTCAAGTCTTTTAATTATCATTCTGGTTAAATGAATTACTTTCTCATGGTGACCTGTGATCCTATATTGATCGAGTGTTTTAAACTTTTTGACAGTCTACAAATCCTAAAATCAAATTCTAAATTGAGTCTATTTGATCTCTCTCATTTTGTAAAAATAGAGATGTTATACTAATTAGGCTTATTTACTATATTAAATCATATGGGAAGCATTCTCAAAATAAGAAATGATGCTTACTGTTTTTAAGTTATATTTGTATGAATATGTGATTGATATGACTGTTCCAAAAATTATGTATATTTTTAGAATCTAATAATTATCAGTCATAATTTTAGTTATTATGTTAAAATGTTATATGACACAAAATAAAACAAATTTTTTCATAGATTTCTGGTTATAATACATTATCATTAAATTCTTTTTTTGTTTTGTTTTGTTTTTTTATTTTTTTTTATTATACTTTAAGTTCTAGGGTACATGTGCATAACGTGCAGGTTTGTTACATATGTATACTTGTGCCATATTGGTGTGCTGCACCCATCAACTCGTCAGCACCCATCAATTCATCATTTATATCAGGTATAACTCCCAGTGCAATCCCTCCCCCCTCCCCCCACCCCATGATAGGCCCCGGTGTGTGAAGTTCCCCTTCCCGAGTGCAAGTGATCTCATTGTTCAGTTCCCACCTATGAGTGAGAACATGCGGTGTTTGGTTTTCTCTTCTTGTGATAGTTTGCTAAGAATGATGGTTTCCAGCTGCATCCATGTCCCTACAAAGGACGCAAACTCATCCTTTTTTATGGCTGCATAATATTCCATGGTGTATATCTGCCACATTTTCTTAATCCAGTCTTTCACAGATGGACATTTGGGTTGATTCCAAGTCTTTGCTATTGTGAATAGTGCTGCAATAAACATACGTGTGCATGTGTCTTTATAGCAGCATCATTTATAATCCTTTGGGTATATACCCAGTAATGGGATGGCTGGGTCATATGGTACATGTAGTTCTAGATCCTTGAGGAATCGCCATACTGTTTTCCATAATGATTGAACTAGTTTACAATCCCACCAACAGTGTAAAAGTGTTCCTATTTCTCCACATCCTCTCCAACACTTGTTGTTTCCTGACTTTTTAATGATTGCCATTCTAACTGGTGTGAGATGGTATCTCATTGTGGTTTTGATTTGCATTTCTCTGATGGCCAATGATGATGAGCATTTTTTCATGTGTCTGTTGGCTGTATGAATGTCTTCTTTTGAGAAATGTCTGTTCATATCCTTTCCCCACTTTTTGATGGGGATGTTTGTTTTTTTCTTGTAAATTTGTTTGAGTTCTTTGTAGATTCTGGATATTAGCCCTTTGTCAGATGAGTAGATTGCAAAAATTTTCTCCCATTCTGTAGGTTGCCTGTTCACTCTGATGGTAGTTTCTTTTGCTGTGCAGAAGCTCTTTAGTTTAATTAGATCCCATTTGTCAATTTTGGCTTTTGCTGCCGTTGCTTTTGGTGTTTTAGACATGAAGTCCTTGCCCATGACTATGTCCTGAATGGTACTACCTAGGTTTTCTTCTAGGGTTTTGATTGTATTAGGTCTAACATTTAAGTCTCTAATCCATCTTGAATTAATTTTTGTATAAGGAGTAAGGAAAGGATCCAGTTTCAGCTTTCTACTTATGGCTAGCCAATTTTCCCAGCACCATTTATTAAATAGGGAATCCTTTCCCCATTTCTTGTTTCTCTCAGGTTTGTCAAAGATCAGATGTCTGTAGATGTGTGGTATTATTTCTAAGGACTCTGTTCTGTTCCATTGGTCTATATCTCTGTTTTGATACCAGTACCATGCTGTTTTGGTTACTGTAGCCTTGTAGTATAGTTTGAAGTCAGGTAGCGTGACACCTCCAGCTTTGTTCTTTTCACTTAGGATTGTCTTGGCAATGTGGGCTCTTTTTTGGTTCCATATGAACTTTAAAGCCGTTTTTTTCCAATTCTGTGAAGAAAGTCATTGGTAGCTTGATGGGGATGGCATTGAATCTATAAATAACCTTGGGCAGTATGGTCATTTTCACGATATTGATTCTTCCTATCCATGAGCATGGTATGTTCTTCCATTTGTTAGTGTCCTCTTTTATTTCACTGAGCAGTGGTTTGTAGTTCTCCTTGAAGAGGTCCTTGACATCCCTTGTAAGTTGGATTCCTAGGTATTTTATTCTCTTTGAAGCAATTGTGAATGGAAGTTCTTTCATGATTTGGCTCTCTGTTTGTCTGTTACTGGTGTATAAGAATGCTTATGATTTTTGCACATTAATTTTGTATCCTGTGACTTTGCTGAAGTTACTTATCAGCTTAAGGAGATTTTGGGCTGGGACGATGGGGTTTTCTAAATATACAATCATGTCATCTGCAAACAGGGACAATTTGACTTCTTCTTTTCCTAACTGGATACCCTTGATTTCTTTCTCTTGCCTGATTGCCCTAGCCAGCACTTCCAACACTATGTTGAATAGGAGTGGTGAGAGAGGGCATCCCTGTCTTGTGCCAGTTTTCAAGGGGAATTTTTCCAGTTTTTGCCCATTCAGTATGATATTAGCTGTGGGTTTGTCATAAATAGCTCTTATTATTTTGAGGTACGTACCATCAATACCAAATTTATTGAGCGTTTTTAGCATGAAGGGCTGTTGAATTTTGTCAAAAGCCTTTTCTGCATCTATTGAGATAATCATGCGGTTCTTGTCTTTGGTTCTGTTTATATGCTGGATTACGTTGATTGATTTGCGAATGTTGAACCAGCCTTGCATCCCAGGGATGAAGCCCACTTGATCATGGTGGATAAGCTTTTGGATGTGCTGCTGAATCCGGTTTGCCAGTATTTTATTGAGGATTTTTGCATTGATGTTCATCAGGGATATTGGTCTAAAGTTTTCTTTTTTTGTTGTGTCTCTGCCAGGCTTTGGTATCAGGATGATGTTGGCCTCATAAAATGAGTTAGGGAGGATTCCCTCTTTTTCTATTGATTGGAATAGTTTCAGAAGGAATGGTACCAGCTCCTCCTCGTACCTCTGGTAGAATTCAGCTGTGAATCCATCTGGTCCTGGACTTTTTTTGGTTGTTAGGCTATTAATTATTGCCTCAATTTCAGAGCCTGCTATTGGTCTATTCAGGGATTCAACTTCTTCCTGGTTTAGTCTTGGGAGAGTGTAAGTGTCCAGGAAATTATCCATTTCTTCTAGATTTTCTAGTTGATTTGCATAGAGGTGTTTATAGTATTCTCTGATGGTAGTTTGTATTTCTGTGGGGTCGGTGGTGATATCCCCTTTATCATTTTTTATTGCATCTATTTGATTCTTCTCTCTTTTCTTCTTTGTTAGTCTTGCTAGCGGTCTGTCAATTTTGTTGATTTTTTCAAAAAACCAACTCCTGGATTCATTGATTTTTTGGAGGGTTTTTTGTGTCTCTATCTCCTTCAGTTCTACTCTGATCTTAGTTATTTCTTGCCTTCTGCTAGCTTTTGAATGTGTTTGCTCTTGCTTCTCCAGCTCTTTTAATTGTGATGTTAGAGTGTCAATTTTAGATCTTTCCTGCTTTCTCTTGTGGGCATTTAGTGCTAAAAATTTCCCTCTACACACTGCTTTAAATGTGTCCCAGAGATTCTGGTATGTTGTATCTTTGTTCTCATTGGTTTCAAAGAACATCTTTATTTCTGCCTTCATTTCGTTATGTACCCAGTAGTCATTCAGGAGCAGGTTGTTCAGTTTCCATGTAGTTGAGTGGTTTTGATTGAGTTTCTTAGTCCTGAGTTCTAGTTTGATTGCACTGTGGTCTGAGAGACAGTTTGTTATAATTGCTGTTCTTTTACATTTGCTAAGGAGTGCTTTACTTCCAATTATGTGGTCAATTTTGGAATAAGTGCGATGTGGTGCTGAGAAGAATGTATATTCTATTGATTTGGGGTGGAGAGTTCTATAGATGTCTATTAGGTCCGCTTGGTGCAGAGATGAGTTCAATTCCTGGATATCCTTGTTAACTTTCTGTCTCGTTGATCTGTCTAATGTTGACAGAGGAGTGTTGAAGTCTCCCATTATTATTGTATGGGAGTCTAAGTCTCTTTGTAAGTCTCTAAGGACTTGCTTTATGAATTTGGGTGCTCCTGTATTGGGTGCATATATATTTAGGAGAGTTAGCTCTTCCTGTTGAATTGATCCCTTTACCATTATTAATGGCCTTCTTTGTCTCTTTTGATCTTTGATGGTTTAAAGTCTATTTTATCAGAGACTAGGATTGCAACCCCTGCTTTTTTTGTTCTCCATTTGCTTGGTAGATCTTCCTCCATCCCTTTATTTTGAGCCTATGTGTGTCTCTGCATGTGAGATGGGTCTCCTGAATACAGCAAACTGATGGGTCTTGGCTCTTTATCCAATTTTCCAGTCTGTGTCTTTTCATTGGACCATTTAGTCCATTTACATTTAAGGTTAATATTGTTATGTGTGAACTTGATCCTGTTATTATGATACTACCTGGTTATTTTGCTCTCTAGTTGATGCACTTTCTTCCTACTTCCCCCACTCTCTTCTGGCTTGTAGAGTTTCTGCCGAGAGATCTGCTGTTAGTCTGATGGGCTTCCCTTTGTGGGTAACCCGACCTTTCTCTCTGGCTGCCCTTAAGATTTTTTCCTTCATTTCAACTTTGGTGAATCTGGCAATTATGTGTCTTAGAGTTGCTCTTCTCTAGGAGTATCTTTGTGGTGTTCTCTGTATTTCCTGAATTTGAATGTTGGCCTGCCCTATTAGGTTGGGGAAGTTCTCCTAGATGATATCCTGAAGAGTGTTTTCCAACTTGGTTCCATTTTCCCCCTCACTTTCAGGCACCCCTATCAGATGTAGATTTGGTCTTTTTACAGAATCCCATACTTCTTGCAGGCTTTGTTCATTTCTTTTTCTTCTTTTTTATTTTGTTTTCTCTTCTCGCTTCATTTCATTCATTTGATCCTCAATCGCTGATACTCTTTCTTCCAGTTGATCGAGTCAGTTACTGAAGCTTGTGCATTTGTCACGTATTTCTCGTGTCATGGTTTTCATCTCTGTCATTTCGTTTATGACCTTCTCTGCATTAATTATTCTAGCTATCAATTCTTCCATTCTTTTTTCAAGATTTTTAGTTTCTTTGCGCTGGGTACGTAATGCCTCCTTTAGCTCTGAGAAGTTTGATGGACCGAAGCCTTCTTCTCTCATCTCGTCAAAGTCATTCTCTGACCAGCTTTGATCCGTTGCTGGCGATGAGCTGCGCTCCTTTGCAGGGGGAGATGAGCTCTTATTTTTTGAATTTCCAGCTTTTCTGCCCTGCTTCTTCCCCATCTTTGTGGTTTTATCTGTCTCTGGTCTTTGATGATGGTGACGTACTGATGGGGTTTTGGTATAGGTGTTCTTCCTGTTTAATAGTTTTCCTTCTAATAGTCAGGACCCTCCGCTGTAGGTCTGTTGGAGATTGCTTGAGGTCCACTCCAGACCCTGTTTGCCTGGGTATCAGCAGCGGAGGTTGCAGAAGATAGAATATTGCTGAACAGCGAGTGTACCTGTCTGATTCTTACTTTGGAAGCTTCCTCTCAGGGGTGTACTCCACCCTGTGAGGGTGGGATGTCAGACTGCCCCTAGTGGGGGATGTCTCCCAGTTAGGCTACTCAGGGGTCAGGGACCCACTTGAGCAGGCAGTCTGTCCCTTCTCAGATCGCAACCTCCATGTTGGGAGATCCACTGCTCTCTTCAAAGCTGTCAGACAGAGTCGTTCACATCTGCACAGGCCTCTGCTGCTTCCCCTTTTGTTGTTTAGCTGCGCCCTGTCCCCAGAGGTGGAGTCTACAGAGACAGGGAGGTTTCCTTGAGCTGCTGTGAGCTCCACCCATTTCGAGCTTCCCAGCGGCTTTGTTTACTTACTTAAGCCTCAGCAATGGCGGGCACCCCTCCTCCAGCCTCGCTGCTGCCTTGCGGTTAGATCGCAGACTGCTGTGCTAGCAGTGAGGGAGGCTCCGTGGCCGTGGGACCCTGCCAGCCAGGTGTGGGTATAATCTCCTGGTGTGCCTATTTGCTTAAAGCGCAGTATTGGGGTGGGAATTACCCGATTTTTCAGGTGTTGTGTTTCTCAGTTCCCCTGGCTAGGAAAAGGATTCCCTTCCCCCTTGCGCTTCCCAGGTGAGGCAATGCCTCGCCCTGCTTCAGCTCTCACTGGTCGGGCACTCCCCAGTGAGATGACCCCAGTACCTCAGTTGAAAATGCAGAAATCACCATTCTTCTGTGTCACTCGCGCTGGGAGTTGGAGACTGGAGCTGTTCCTATTCGGCCATCTTGCTCCACCCGCTATCATTAGATTCTTAATGCTGGTTATTCTAAGTCTTTGTCCATAGACATTTATTGCTTTGGTTTTTCTCTAAAAACACTTCCAACTAGATACAATCTAAAACTAATTCTCATGGAAAAAACTCTGATGAGTACTATCGAATACAGGTTTCTAATAACTTTAAGATCATACCATTGGACTGGGTAAAAATTTCCAAAACTCTAGTGAAGAAACGGATAAATTCATGAAATTGTTAACCAAGATCAAGCAGCACAAGACTTTATTACATGAGATAATAACTGATAAAAATAATGTTTATAACTTTTTACTTAAACTTTTGTTGATTCTTTAATACTTTGTTTTCCATATTTAAGGAAGCTTTCCACTTAAGCTACTTAAGTTCTCTGTAGTTTATGGCAATTTCATAAAGTGTATTTTTATAAACAAAATTCAAAATATTTAAGTTTTTTCTTCTGATCCCTCCAGAATTCAGAAACTATTCATGGATACTTTTATGACAATATATAGCTATTTGCATAAGTTCAATAAGAATCTATTTTCTTTATAACAGGATACAATTGAAAACATTGATTGTATTACTGAGGTTTTGACTAGGATGTCATATTTCAATTGTTTGAACATACTGCAGGTGAAATCTAAAGTTTGCCTTGATTCAGCTTTTTAGTCTCAAGAGGTTTTCAACCTATTAGATCAATCATCATTCTTCTTGGATTTATATAAATAATCAGGTCAAGTTTGCAAACATACTAGTCTTGCTTTGATCATCTATTTTGGTAAAAATAGAGATAGCCTTTTTTAAAAGTTATAATACACCTGTTATTAGATTGTAACCCTGTTCATTGTTTTTACAATTTTTATTATCTATCTGTAGACTGGACTCAATCCTAAATTCTTCTAGTTTCCTCTAATATCTGGCTATACAGCAGGTCTCATTCCCTTCCCCATGGTCAGTTTATTTGTTTTGTTGGTTGCCTTCAGACCTAGATTCATGGCTGAAAACCATTATACAAACTTTGGACATCATATTGCTGTCATTTTTACCCTGTATTATTCTTTTTAAACGTTGTGCCTGTTTCCTATCAAATTCCTATAGAAGTACAACACCTAACCGAATAATGCTGGTCCAGTGCTTCAGAACAATACCTCCCATACCTATGGAACTGGCAAAATTGAACTTGACAATGAACTTCAGGCAAACTTAACCTGGGAGCCCATTCTTCTAAACCTCCTTGTTGGTCAAATGTAGCCAAAGCATCTTGATATTGAGTCATAATTGCTGGCTATTTCCTCCACACAGGATGAAACCAACCAGAACAGGTCCATCAAGTATGAAGGAACAATCAAACCTAACTACTAGTTAATTAATCAACAATCATTTCAGAGAAAATATCTTGATCAAATAGGAAAATGTGAAAGTTATCAGAATCAAAATGGAGTCACTTGTGCTGAACTGTAACAAAATGGAGTCAGAAGGTCACAATAGAGGGCTCTCATACACACATGCCTATGATAAAAACTATTACAAGAATTGTCTGAAAACCACAACCTTGTACAAAGACCACTGCAATCTTACACAAAGAATATTTCCACATTGACATCTGCCTGGAAATCACCTATAACCTTGTACTGATACCACCCTTGTTATTTATCCTTATTGCCAATGATAATTATTTCAAAACAACTTGCGTTTCTTCATTTTGCCTTTAAAAGTTTCCCCTTGCCTCACCCTGCCTGAATATGCCTACAACTCATCATAGCATACAAATTCTGGATTATGCTCCCCTGTCATTCATTACCACATAAGCTCTTTCATTTTGTGTGCCACTCTCTTTGTTGTTATTTTAGGCTGACAGAGGTAACACCCCACATCCACTTTGGTAAATGAGAGGTGAAGTGTTATGGCCAAGTGTTATGTATGAGAGTAGAAAGAAAAAAATGTTTTGGTCTTTCTTCTCTCTTAAAGAAGGTAAATAATAAACTAAGCAAAATGTCTGTAACATATATGAGGCTTAATATCTTACAAAACAATAAAAAGAAGAAAATATATCATAGAAATGTGGATAAAGGACACCAGATAATTCAAAAAGAAAAGGAGTAAGTGTATTTAAAGACGAAACAGTTAAGTTTAAAAATGAAATTCTATTTTTGCCTACTAAATAGGCAAAGATATTTCTTTCCAGGAGGGAAATTGGCAATACAATTTTTAAAAAACAAAATGTTATATAGTATTCAATTTCTAAAAACGTGTGCTAAGAGAATAGTTGTACATATATTCAAAAATAAGCTATCAGAATGTTCTTTGCATTGTTTTAAGTAATAAAATACTACAAGTAACCTAAATATCAAACTGCACAATACTTGACAAAGATTACAAAGCATATATACTATAGGATCTTATGAAATCATTAAAAGATTCTGGAGAAGATTATTTAGTGATTTTTAAAAATATGAATTCTATTTTATTGGGCAGAAAAGTAGATTGCCAAACAGTATAGTAAATAATTCCTTATTTAATAAAATAGATGAGAGTTTTCTAATGTTTCTATAATAAATATTTACCAATAGCATGAAAAATAAGCTTAAAATTAGGCAGAATTTGTATATATGTTATGTAAACAAAAAGTATTTGTCTCCATTTTCCCCCACAATAGAGACACAATTTCACTTGTACTTGGCATAAAATTTTATTTATCTCTGTATTATTTTCTATGCTCATAAACGTTCTCTATACACATATATTATAGTACAAAATATAAGTATGCTGTTAGAGGAGTCAATTATTTTAACTTGTTTTATAATTCACAGTAGCTTCCTACATGAATATGAAATTAGTTTTTGTCTATATGACTTAGATTATTAAACAAGGACATGAAGCTAGCCTCTTAAAATAAATGTTCAGAAATTAACTTTTTCTCAAGCTAGCTGCCCTCTACCCCAACACTACCACTTTTTATCTATCAGAAACACTCAAAAACTTAATAATCTTTACCCCAGAATCCCCCATTACAGTCTGTTATGGTTTGGTTTGTCCCTCTCAAAACTCATGTTGAATTTTGATCCCCAGTGTGGTGGCATTCAGAGGTGGGGCCTAGTGGGAGGTGTTTGGGTCATAATGGGAGATTTCTTATGAATGGTTTGGTGTTATTCTCTTGGTAGTCAAAGAGTTCTCACTCTGGTGAAACTGGATTTGTCCTCCTAGAAACTGATTAATTTCCATGAGAAAGCCAGGATGTCCTTCAGGTTTTATCTCTTTCAAGTGTCCACTTCCCCTTGAACTTTCTGCATCATATTATAATGCAGCATAAAAACCCTCACCAGAAGCCAGGGGCATGCTCTTGAACTTCTCAGCCTGTGGAACTGTAAACTAAATAAACCTCTTTTCTTTAGAAATTACCCAACCTCAAGTATCCTGTTATAGCAACACAAAATAGATGAAGACATATCCTATATAAGTAGTTACCACATCCCACCCATGTCACGAGTAACGTGCCTCCCTCTTCATGCCCACTGCCACTGCCTTGTTCTAAGCACTCATACCCTAAATTCCAGATCATCTGAATTTCCTAATAGTTGACCTTCCTAGCTTTAGGCTATACCCATCCAAACATTCTTTTATAAACGTCCATTTACTCAGGTCATGTATTTGCATTATAACATTAAAGAGCTTTTGAATTCTTCCCAGTGAAAGCTAATAGTATACTAACCTGTTGTTTATTTCATGAGCTCTTTTTGTTTCAATGCTGCACATTGTGATTTCTATATTCCCCAATATATGCCTATCCTTAGGCATATATTGTCCAAATAATAGTCTATATATTCACAAACTTACCGTGTTCACTTGGCTCTCTGTCAGGTTACTTGTTTCACCTAGTTCCTTTCTCGCTGCTTTTCAAAGCATACCCATTTCTTCAGCTTCAGCTTGTTACCATTTCTCCTGTCTCTTAACATCCCTTGTCGATTTCCTTCTTCAAATTCTTTTAGCACTGAGTCTGGATCACAAAATTTAGTATATAAGATTCTTTAGATTATTTGGGTTCTGTCTCAGGTATGTTGCTCATGTTTCTTAAACTTGAATGTAAACTTTAATCATAGAGACTGTGTTTATTATTTTCTTATTATTGCATATAATACCTGACACAATGGAGTTCACAAAAAATATGTGAAGCACCTTTTTGATTGGTAATAAAATACAATAGATTTAGTATAAAATAAAATTGCTACAGTATCGGGAGAACCTGCTCTTGATGTTTAATGTGGGTTCTTTTCTATTTCCTAAGTGTCTCTGCTGGGTTTCCTAAGGGAAAGAACACAAGAGAGAGAAATTTAAAGCTGGGTGTCGGGGGAGACATCACATGTCAGCAGGATCCGTGATGTTCCCGAAGCCATAAAACCAGCAAGGTTTTATTAGCAATTTTCAGAGGGGGAGGGAGTGCACTAATAGGGTGTGGGTCACAGAGATCACATACTTTACAAGGTAATAAAATATCACAAAGCAAATGGAGGCAGGGTGAAATCACAGGACCACTGGATGAGGTGAAATTAAAATTGCTAATGAAGTTTCGGGCATGCATTGTCATTGATAACATCTTATCAGGAAACAGGGTTTGAGAGCAGACAACCTGTCTGACCAAAATTTATTAGGCGGGAATTTTCCTCCTCCTAATAAGCCTGGGAGCGCTAGAGGAGACCAGGGCTTATTTCATCCCTTCGGCTTTGACCTTAAAGGCGGCACAGGCTACTAAGGGGGCCGTTCATAGGCCTACCCTCAGGGCACATTCTCCTTCTCAGGGATGTTCCTTGCTGAGAAAAATAATTCAGTGATATTTCTCCTGTCTGCTTTTGAAAGAGGAGAAATATAGCTCTGCTCCGTCTGGCTCACTGGCGGCCAGTTCAAAGTTACCTCTCTTGTTCCCTGAACATCGCTGTTATCCTGTTCTTTTTTTAAGATGCCCAGGTTTCATATTGTTCAAACACACATGCTCTACAAACGATTTGTGCCATTGACACAATCCTCACAGGGTCCTGAAGCCACATTCATCCTCCTCAGTTTACGAAGAAGATCACAGGATTGAGAGATTAAAGTAAAGACAGGCATAGGAAAACACAAGGGTATTGATTGGGGAAGTGATAAGTGTCCATGAAATCTTCACAATTTATGTTCAGAGATTACAGTAAAGACATGCGTAAGAAATTATAAAAGTATTAATTTGGGGAACCAATAAATGACCATGAAATCTTCACAATTTACGTTCTTCTGCCGCAGCTTCAGCCGGTCCCTCCGTTCTGGGTCCCTTACTTCCCACAACACTAGAGTCCTGCTTTTTTCTCTTTTTTTTCTTTCTTTCTTTCTTTTTTTTTTTTTAAATGGAGTCTCGCTCTGTCACCAGACTCCACCTCCTGGGTTCAAGTGATCCTCCTGACTCGGCCTCCTGAGTAGCTAGGACTACAGGTGCATGCCACCATGTCCCACAGATTTTTGTATTTTTAGTAGAGATGGGGTTTCACCATATTGGCCAGGATGGTCTTGATCTCTTGACCTCGTGATCCACCCACCTCGGCCTCCCAAAGTGCTGATAGTACAGGCATGAGCCACTACACCCAGCCGAGTCCTGCTTTTAAAATATGCCCTCCTTAAATAGCAAATTCAAATCAACTTGGTTTTCAGAATCCTAGGAAACTTGGCTGCATGTCACCTGCCATGAAGCAATGGCTCAAATCCAAATGAGAAGAGTATATTTTCACATCAGATTCTGCATTCCTCTGTATCCCACCATCTGCCTTCCTCCTAAGTTATTTCAATGTTCACATCAGAGACACGTCCCATATTCTAGTGCACTGGGGGTTGACTTCATCAACTCTGAAGTCTACCTCCTACTTACCCCACCTATCCACTTCTAAGATCATACCCTAGATTGTATTATTCAGTGAAAGTTTTTTATCTCCAAAGTAATATTTCAGATATTTCTCACCATAACCTTCTCTCTTTATAGCTTCCCTGTTTAACAAATCTATTTTTGTCTTTGTCCTCTTTAGGGATCCCACCCTCTAGTTTATAATTTCTCATCAAATTGCCCTACTTTGTTCATTTTTCTCCTTAGCCATTATAAGATTAACTGTGTTCACCCAAAATTCATATGTCGAAGTTCCAAACCCCAGTACCTCAAAATGTGACTGCACTTGGAAATGGGCATTTAAAGATGTGTTTAAGTTAATAAAGGCATTAGGGAGGACCCTAATCCAAGCTGCTTGGTGTCTTTATAATAGGGGAAATTTGGACACACCAGAAAACACCAGGAATGCGTGCACAAAGGGGAAAGACCCTGGGAGGACACAGGGGAAAGGCAGCATCTGCAAGCCAAGGAGAGAGGCCTTAGAAGCAACCAGTATTGCCCACATCTATACCTAGGACTTCCAGCCTTCAAAACAGTGATAAAATAAATTTCTGTTATTTAACCCACCTAGTCTGTGGTATCTTGTTATGGCAGCCAAAGCAAAAGAATGCCCATCTTGGATCTATCATTTCACCTTACTTTCTACCAATATGCTGTACTCCTTTGGCCCTTTATCCTTTAGTGCCCAGCTAAACCCTATAAATATTTCACAGTACAAGCCAAAACATGCCTGGTAAATTACACACCAATTCTGGGACTCTCAGCCTTGCCTGGAAAGGAGTACTTGTTCCAGGAATGGCTGGACACAGCAGGAATTGTGTTCCCAGAGAAGTACTCCCATCCCCCTGCTGCTCATCCTTTATGTAGGGACTTTGAGATCACCCAATCAATTAATAACATAGGGAGCTCCTGTGGTTGTGAAAGTGCTGTTGATAGTAGATCTGGCAGCTGGTTTGCAATTGCTCAGGAGAACCTCATTCTACTGCTGATAGCACCTGAAAGACATTGTAGTAAGTTGAAAATCTACAGAGTCCCTCCCAAGTGGGGTTGACAGCGGCTCTAGCCTCAGTTAACTTGTTGCCAGGCAACCCAAGTGACTCACCAGACAATTTGGTTTTATCTCTTTTTGCTCTAACTGCAAATGGCTAGCAAATCTTCATTCGTGGATGAATATATGCATCTTCTCCATGACTGCAGTAGACTTCTGAGTTCTGTTGTAGAAAAAAAGAAACGAAAGAAAGAAAAGGGTGTAGCCTAGAGTTAGGAATGTCAGCTATTAGGCAATGCAGGTGATCCAGAATTGAGGCTATAAAGGCCTAGAATAAGGCAGTGGCAGTAGAAATGGACAGGGAGGCAGGCACACTAGGTGGGATATGGTAATTCATTACATAGGTATGTCTTAGTCCATTTTGTATTGCTATAGCACAACTGTACAAATCAATATTTACCATAAATTCTCAGATGTCAATCTGCATGGAGATATTGGCAGTGACTACAAAGCCCATTAAGATTCCTAGTCATCTCATATTCACCACTGGCATATGCCCCTTATCTAATAGAAAAAAATAGGAAGCATAGAATAAAAAGTAACAGTGCTCTGCACAAGCAGATGGCACATGGTCTCTCCTTTCCCCTCCTTATATCTGAAGTGAACCTCCTCCTGTCAAAGCCCCTCCACCTGGCACATCCACTTTCCTCTCAGTTACAGTGACTTCAAGTGCTCTATCAAGTTCTTCTAACCTCTTCAAATTAGTGACTAAACATGCTCAGGTGTTTTCCATGTTAAGCAAGTGCCAAGAATTTAGGCCTTATTATCAAGGCTTCTGCT
Source organism: Trachypithecus francoisi (assembly GCF_009764315.1). Lineage (NCBI taxonomy): Eukaryota > Metazoa > Chordata > Mammalia > Primates > Cercopithecidae > Trachypithecus > Trachypithecus francoisi. The sequence goes on from NW_022681472.1 coordinate 8,607,718, forward strand.
GAGCTTCAGAGAGGGAAATGGGACTAAAGTACATTAAACACCACAAAGTTTGCTGTTGTTGGCAAGATTTAGCTTTCTTCTTGAATAAGCATTCCCTGGGTTGCTGCAGCATTTGGTTATTTCCAGAGTCCCAAAAATGTTGATTCTTACACTTTTTGCCAGTTTTTTATTGCTTGTATGGAGAGTGGAATTTCAGATTTCCTCCTTCACCATTTTCATTGACATAACCTTCCTTTGTGCCTGAGCCCTTCCATCCACCATCCAAACTCTGTCCTCTTCAATCATAATTTGATTATTTGAGACACCATTGTAAGGAGCATGGCTGTGCTTTGGTCAAAGGATAGGCCAAGGTAAACATCCAGAGTGACTCAGTGAGTTTAGAGCGCAGGTGTATAACTCCATTTGTTATCACAGCCATATAGACATAACAGAGAGAAACTCGCCACCATAGCCATAACATAGGGAAGGCTCATCACCTCTAAGCCACTATTGCCTGTAAAAGGTATAATTGCCCTGTTGACACTGTACAGGCACTGGTGCCCAGAGAAAGAGAGAGAGTCAGAGCTGTCCATCTTTGCAGACAGACAGAGGGCAGCCAGAACACAGCTCAGCTTGCTCATGCCCAGAGAGAGAAAGAGTTAAGCTGCTGACCCTGAAGGCAGGGGAGAGCCAGCTGTGCAGCTGTATGTGGGAGTTGCTGGCTCAAGCAGCCGAGACAGGGCAGACAGTGTGAGAAAGCTATTGATGAGAGCTGCTGATGAATAAAATCCTCTTTCACCTGCCTACAGCCCCCTGAGTTCTTTCTGCTCATCCACCCACTCCCTTCGGACCTCAACATGACATTTGGCATAGTGGTGAACTTGACAACTAGCACAGTTGGCAGGATGAGGCAAGTGGGTCTTCAGCCTTTGGGGATCCCAGGGTTGGCTTTGTGGCTGCAGCATGGGTTGGGATACCCGGTGACAGCAGCACTGGTTGGATGAGCCCCAGTGGAAACATGGGAACCAGAGGACAGGTCTCCTTCGAGTGTGGAGAAAGCACTGAAGCAGCTGGAAGCTCACAGCACAGAGAAAGAACGTACCTTTGCAAGCAGAGTTGATGGGCGTTTCTGACTGCACTGCGGGAAGTGTATGCTCAGTGCAACAGGTAAGGGACCTTCCAGCGCAAGACACATGCCTAGGGGCCCAAGTGCACAGCTTTGAGCAGGACCTTGGGGTGAGAGGCCTCCAGGAGCAAGCACGGTACTTGGAGGCCCAGATAAACAGCCTGGAACAGGAGTTAGCAACAGCTGTTAGTGCGACCTCGAGCCGGTCCTCAAAGCAGGACACTCCCGTTAGGTCTGATGTTCAGGAGGAGGAGGCTCCTCCGCTGCAGGCTCGTCCTGTGATCTGTCAGAAGGTAGAACATAAGCAGCTGATGGGATCCCAGGGGAGAGCCCAGGGACTCCCTCCACAGTGGTGGAACACACCTCTTATTATGCCTATGCCGCCACTGAGTTGTGGAAATTAGGTAAATAGCGCCAGCAGCATCTGAGGGAGCTGATAGCATTTTTTGTTCCGCCTCTGAGATGGAGACGCTGACTTCCATCACAACTCACCCCTGCCTTCGTCAGCAGCTGCAGCTGTGCCAACGGCTGGCACAAGAGCAAGGTGGTCACACATTAATCAAGTGGCTAATGACAGTCATATGGACTCTTTTGAATGATGCCGGAGAGATACTAGGAACTGTGAGTAAATGGCAATCATATACTAATTTGGTGCAGATACTCTTGGAGATGGGTATGCGGCAGGCTATGTTTGGTCTGAATACCGGGGGGTCAGATGATGAACGCTTTACCTCCCACATGAGGGATCTTGTGCTGACTTCATCACCCCGAACCGTTATGGCTTGCTAGCCTGCTGCTCTCATCCCGTCTGTGGGGTGCCGCATGCATGAAGGAACTACTGCTATGGCAGCCCTCAGGGAGGCAGAAGGCCATTCGCAGGACCGGGGAATCCGCAACATAAGGAAGGGGAAAATGCCTCAACCGCAGTTAACCACCCCACGAGATAAAAAGGGGCTGCAGCAGGTGACCTGCATGCAGATGTGGATTGATTTACTTGCAGCTGGGGTTGCTCGGGAGAAAATTGACGGGCAACCCCATGGAATGTTGTTGGCTCTGTGAAGGCAATTGTCCCCGCAGCAGCAATTCCAGAAAATGCCTAAGGTGTGGGGGCCAAAATAATGTTGTTCGACTTAATCCCTCCCAGACGCGGCAACTCAAGGACTATTTGCAGACAGGCAGAGATACGGAGACTTTGTTGTTTGATTAGGGAACTGGCCGACGTCCCCAGCTTGGCAGGGGAAACCAGACAACCAGAGGCTGTATGTGGAGCTGGCAATCCGCTGGTCCCCCACTAATTTACAGCGGGTCCTAGCACTGGTAGATACTGGTGCAGACTACAGTCTAGTTTATGGGAACCCAGATAAATTTCTGGGCAAAGCTGCATTTATGGACGGTTATGGGAGCCAGTCAGTGAAGGTGAAACCTGTGTGTCTGCATCTTGGCATTGGCCACTTGACTCCCCACCTGTACACTGCGTATGTTTCTCCTATACCGGAATATATTCTGGGGGTGGACATTTTGCATGGTCTGGGCTTGCACACCACGGCCAGAGAATTCAGACTCTGAGTCCATGTGGTAAAGCCGGTACTGGGGGGGACATACACATCACCAGTCCCAAGTTCTGCTGCAACCCTGATGGGTTACTTCCACTCATCAATACCGTTTGCCAGGTAGGAATACAAAGGTAACTGAGACTATTAAGAAGTTAGAGGAGGTGCAAATAGGGTGTGGCATCCATAGCCCCTACCATTTTCCAGTATGGCCAGTCAGAAAGCCTGATGGGATTTGGCAGATAACAGCAGATTATCAGGAACTGAATAAAGTAATACCCCTTCTGCATGTATCTGCACCTTCCATCACGGATTTGATGAACTTCTTGACAACAGAACTGAGACAATGCCACTATGTGGTGGAACTGACCAATGCATTCCTCTCAATCGACATTGCTCCAGAGAGCCAGGAACAATTTGCTTTCATGGGAGGGCTACAACGGACTTTCACAGTGTTGCTGCAGGGCTATATGCATAGTCCCACCACGTGTCATGATTTTATTAATGATGTCACGTTAACCTCTGATTCTCTTGCAGATTTAGAAGTAGCAACATTCTTCTTGCCTGGGATTGGGATGATGCTCCTGAGACAGTCTTTCTGGTAGTCTAGTGGGCTATTTAGCAGACACAAGCCATACAGGTGGTTGGCCAGAGGTGCCCATTGAAACTAGATGTGCATGTGACCACAGAGTTTCAGTTAGGGCCTATAGCAGTGCATAGAGCACCTGAGTATGCCAATGGGCTTTTGGTCCCAGCTGTGGAAGGGAGCTGAGCCCCACTATTCCTTGATAGAGAAGCAGTTAATAATAGCGAGATGGGTGCATTCATGGGTAACTACCCCCTGATTAGGGAAGAAGCAGATATCCACTTTAGCGAAGTGGGGCACCTACTTAAAGCAGCAGAGTACGCTGAGTACAGGTCCCTTAACAGTAAAATTACTAGAGGTCTTGAAGCCTATAGTCCTAATGCAAGAAAAGGTCATGGTGCCTGAGGCACCTCTAGATTCTGAGCCTTTACCATAAGGAAGGGCATCCTCCCATTCCTAATGAGGCATGGTATACAGATAGGTATAGCCAGAGTACTGCTGCTGCCTGGATTGCTGATGCAGTCCAGCCTAGTACTGACATGATATGGTTTAAAACCAGGTGTAGATAAAGTAACTAATAAGTTGAACTCAAGGCAATATGGACAGTGATCACCAAGGAGATGACACCTGTGATAATCTGTACTGGTAGCTAGGCAATTTATCAAGGCTTAACTTTGTGGTTAATTACCTAGAAGTTACAGAATTAGCTAGTTAGTCATCAACCCATGTAGGGCCAGGCCAGGTGGCCAGATCTATGAGAGGAAGGACAACCTTCTCCAACCAGGTACAGGGTAGAACAGTAATCTGCTATTGCCTGCCCCAGTGTCCCTAAAGGCAGGGGAACAGAAAAACCTGGTGTTAGCCATGGACCCTCCAAGCCCCTCATTGCAGATGGTTGGCTATCATAGCCCCCTGGGGGGAGGGGCTGCATTATAACTTACATGTTACTCCTTGGGTATTTAATGTGTGGCCTCCACAATTAACCATGCATAGGGGAATGGCCAGGGAAGAGACTCTCCTTCAGGGGACATATGTACTATCTGTGTGGCCTAGCATAAGCTCCCCTGTGACTTTGGCATGGGTACAGCACCCAAAAGAACCATAGGGAGCTGATAAGATGTGGTATCATCGGCCAGGACAGATGCCCTTGGTAGCTGCATTGTTATCCAGAGGTGAAAAGTTGGCCTGTATTTTGCCTGAGGGACATGATTTACCCCTATTAGCACCTGTGCTTGCTTTGTCGTTCCAGTCATAGGTTGGTTCCTCCAACAGCATCATGGACTGGGCCCACACCTATGCCAAGGAGACCAATGTCTTCAACTGTTGGATCTGCACCGCCCTTCCAGCAGCAGCTGCAGGCAGCTTGCCCTGGAACATGCATCCTTCTGTGCAGAACTGGACATGGCTAGAGACTTGGTGTTCAATAGACAATGGGTAGGCTTTGGATAGGGGAGCATCTCAAAACCCATGGCAAGCCTGCCCCTGGCTGACTCATAGTGTCCATGATGGATGGGGCTGGCTAACGGGAAAACATGTGGTGCCCCCATTGCAGATACCATGATGTATAGAGGAGCACTGGGGTAAAGTCACTGTGGGATTGTTGCCTGCTGAGGTTTTACCTGTGCAAACATAACGCATGCCGCCACACCAAGGGTGTGGTGGAATAAGTGGCCTTACCAAGGCTGAATCTTCATGGACTTTATGCCCCCAGGGAGTTTATGGGTCTGTGGGGGCACAGGGTGGCCATATCTACCAGCCAATTGGACTGGACGTTGTACCCAGGGGTGGCTTTCTGTGTCTGCCACTGTGCTTCCCACATTGCCTAGTCATCCGCCTAACTAGAAGGTGCTATGTTCCTGGTTTTTACGAGTTCAGCAAGCCCCCAGTGACTCTACCCCTAAGCGATAACTATCCCTAGAGCAGAGGTTGCTACTGTAGAAATGCAACTTACAGCCTTTGCAGAGCACACAGCTTGGGCCCTGAATTACACCCAAGTTGCTCTCCTTTTTGCTAACTGATGAAGTCAATCAGATCAGGAAGGTGGTGCTGCAAAACCAGATGGCCTTAGACATGGTCACAGCTGCCCAATGTGGCACCTGTGCCCTTGTAGGGACACAGTGTTGTACATTTATTCCTGACAACCACCAGAACATAACAGCAGCCTTACAAGGGACGTCACAAGATATTAAAGTGATCGAGCGCCTTACTGATGACCCCCTGCAGAGATGGTGGGCGTCTCTAGGCTCTGGCCTATGTGAGGCTCTAATAATCACAGGTAGCATAACAGGAATGTTAGTGGTAGTCTGTTGTTCCCTGTATTGTTGCTGTGGCCTAGGGGTCCAAGGTGCTACCCTATGTGCATGGGTCCCCACTAAGGACTCCCTCAGCCTAGGGGAGAGAATGTAAAGCCTGTGTGCCAAACCTGTTTATCAAGCCTATGTGCCCCAAACTTATGTATAAAGCCCGTGGGTGTGTATATTAAGTCTATGTACCCAAAGTTTATGCGTATAACCTGTGTATCAAGCCCTATGTTTCCCTCGGCCCAGGGGTTGGAGTATAAGAAACACGGCTGTGCTTTGGTCAAGGATAGGCTGAGGTAAACATCTAGAGTGACTCACTGAGTTTAGAGAGCAGGCGTACAACTCCAGTTGTTATCACAGCCATGTAGACATAACATAGAGAAGCTCACCACCATAGCCCTAACATAGTGAAGGCTCGTCACCTGGCTCTAAGCCGCTGTTGTCTGGGAAAGGTATAATTGCCCTGTTGACACTGTACAGTCACTGGCACCCTGAGAAGGAGAGAGTCAGAGCTGTCTGTCTTCACAGATGGACTGAGGGCAGCAAGGACATAGCTCAGCTCACTCACGCCCAGAGAGAGAAAGAGTTAAGCTGTTGACCCTGAAGGCAGGGGAGAGCCAGCTACACAACTGTGTATGGGAGGCACTGGCTCAAGCAGCCGAGACAGGGCAGACAGTGTGAGAAAGCTGTTGATGAGAGCTGCTGCTGAATAAAATCATCTTTCACCTGCCTACGGGCCCCTGAGTTCTTTCTGCTCATCCACCCACTCCCTTCAGACCGCAACATGACGTTTGGCACAGTCGTGAACCTGACAACTGTTCACATTCACTGTCGCCCTTACTTACCTCCCTCTCCATCCTCAAGCCTCTGCCATCTGGCTCCCACTCTCACCACTCCACTGAAACTTCTCTTCTGAAGTCACCAGTGACCTCATGTCCAAAATACATTACCTGACCATTTTCTAGTTTTAAAAACACTCTTTATTTTATGCTTCTGTGATGCCACTCTCCAAATACTCAACTCTTAATGCATAGTAGTCCCTAGCACATAGTAGAGACTCAAAAATATGTGTTGAATGAATGAATAAAATAATAGCTTCACTTATCTTTTTGTCACTCTCACTCTGCTGTGGATGCCTCTTTCTTGGTCCATCTCTTTGTCACCTGTGGGTGCTCCTCAAGATGTAGCGACAGGCAATCTTCTCATTTTACGCTGTATACCTAGATGCCCTTACCCATTTGTAAGGCTTCATTTGTGCCCTGTGGGCAAACTCAAGACATCAAAACCTAAATCATGGAATAAATAGATGGAGCCCAGAAGATTTTAAGAGCAGTGAAACTACTCTGCATGATACTACAAGGGTGCATACATGTTATTATAAACATACCCAAGTCCATAGGATGTACAAAATCAAGACTGAACCCTAATATAAACCATAAACTTTGGGTGATGATGATGTGTCAAAGTAAGTTCATCGATCGTAACAAATACACTAGTCTGGTGGGGTATGTTGACAGTGGGGAAGGTGAGGCATGTGCAGAGACTAGAAATATACGGGAAAATTCCATATCTTTTGCTCAATATTGCTATGATCCTAAAACTGCTCTAGAAAATCAAATCCATAAAAAAAATTAAAAAAAATTAAAAAACTCAATAACCATCTTCCCCAATAAATACTAAAACCACTCACCAGGCTTCTTAGCCAGAAGCCTAGGAGCCACTTTCAATTGACATCATTCTTTCCACTAACAATGTTTCTACCAATAACATTGGTAGGAATGTTATTAAAGAAATCAATACTATTGGTAGAGAAGATGCATGCATGTACTGGCCATCTACTAAAGTTTGTATAGTATAGACTAGCTTCCCTAGGAAACTCTACAAAGGTAAAACAAAAAGCAAGTGAAATTGCAAACTCCCACTGGAGCCAACTAGGAGGAAAAAAGTAAACTGGATTCAGATTGGAGACATTTCAGACGCTAGTTGACTGGGCACAAAAGTGGCCTGTATGCCGCAGGATTAATGATGTATCTACATTAAGAAAGAAAAGGCATTTTGACTTTTGTTTTCAGGAGAAAACTCACTGCCCTTTGTAAGAGCTTCCCTAGATAGAGGATGATGAACCCCTGCTGGATATGTTGCTTTTGCAATACTGGACAGACCCTGGGCACTGAATATAGACTAAAGTCTACAATGTGACCAACACAGATTCCTGGTAAAGGGGATGTTGTGGAAAAGCAGGCTCTATAAAATTATATATTAAGAGAAATGCAATGAATCAAAATTATGTTAGTAACTTTCACTAAAATATTGCATACTGATATTATATCTCTTGAAGTGATATTTCTCTGTCAATTTTTATATTCTATATAACCTATGGCCAAATTGTACCATCTAAAAGGAAAAAAAAATATATGTTCTGCCTTGTTAACTGCCAGCTTGTTATACAAGACATCGATTTTTTTGGGAAAAAAAAAATCTCTGTATTGTTTAAAATGGAAAAAAAAAAACCATATATGTTCTGTCTTCTTAACTGCCAGCTTGTTATGTAAGACATTGATTTTTCAGGAAAAAAAAAATCTCAAATGTGCTCTAGTAGTTACCTAAGAGACAAGAAAGGACAGGACATAATTTGGACATATCTGCGAATCTAACATCCAAAATTTTAACATTTAATACCCAAATAATTAGATGATGTATACTACTATCCTTTCTCTAAGTTCATTTCACATTTAAAAATCAAGTTTTTATTAAGATTTTAGAAGCTTCTGATCACCTTGTTTGGGTAGATTTTAAAAAATAAAATGAAAAATGTATCAGTGGCCTCTTAATAAATTAACTGACAAAAAATAAAGCAGGAAAATACTACACAAAACAAAATGTTAATATCTTTGCCGGGATTGAATAAGATTTCATTAGAAATCCACTTTACACATTCTTTACCTTCAAAGGTCATCCTATTTAATTCAAAAAGTTCTCTTAAAGTATCTTTTCCAGTCCTAACTCGATAGAGAAAGAAATGCAATCCCTGTGTAATGACAGAACATAAACTTCAAACACTCCTTTCCCTTTTGTCTAAGTAACATGGACTGGCAAATACGAGAATGGACTAAGAATGACAGGAGTTGAAGTATCCTGATTATCTGGGGGGTGTAGGTCTACCTAAACATGCCTGTGCTCTTCCTCTCATCTAACCTTACCTAAGTCACTTACATGAGGACAGAAAATGAAGCCAACTCATTGCACTTCTAGAAGAATCCTAGAAGAATTATTGGAAAGGAACTCCAACAGACCACCAAATCTAATTTCTACTATCCAGCCACTACAGGACATGACCAGGGAGTCTCTCTCTTTAAAATTCTCCAGAGAGAAATATCCATCAATTTCCCTCGGAAACCATCAGTTTCCTGAGTCACCTGTAACAAATCATGACAAAGGTAGGAGTTTAAAACAACAGAGATGGCCGGGCACGGTGGCTCAAGCCTATAATCCCAGCACTTTGGAAGGCTGAGACGGGCGGATCATGAGGTCAGGAGATCGAAACCATCCTGACTAACACGGTGAAACCCCGTCTCTACTAAAAAATATGAAAAACTAGCCGGGCGAGGTGGCGGACGCCTGTAGTCCCAGCTACTCGGGAGGCTGAGGCAGGAGAATGGCGTGAACCCAGGAGGCAGAGCTTGCAGTGAGCCGAGATCACGCCACTGCACTCCAGCCTGGGCAACAGAGCGAGACTCTGTCTCAAAAATAATAATAATAATAATAATAATAATAATAATAATAATAAAACAGAGATTTATTCTCATAGTTCTTGAGGCCAGAAACCCAAAACCTAGGTGTCACCAGGACCATGCTCCCTCTGGAGGCTCTGCAGAAAAATTCCTTGTCCAGCTTCCATAGTGGTGGACACAACACTTCAAGCTCTGGCTCCTGCTCATGCTGCCTCCTCTGCCTCTGTGCATGTCATCTCCCTCTGCATCTCTCACAGATGCTTGTGATTGGATTTAGGGTCCCTCTAATAATCTAGGATAATCTCCCCATCTCAAGATTCTTAACCACATCTGCAAAGACCCTTTCTGCCATATAAGGTAATATGCACAGGTTCCAGGAATTCGAATGTGGATATCTTTCAGGAGGAATGATTATTCAGCCTACCACAGAAACCCATGAAGTTTGTTACACTCAACCCATGCAAACTTTTGGATAACTTTGAGACAACCTGATGTAGTAGTTGGATAGTTTATTTATTCATTCATTCAGCTAACCGATATCTAGCCTGCACTGACTGTGCCAGATGTGCTAAGCCTGGGAATACAGCTGTGAAACAAACATGGTCGTGGTTTGCAGAAAGTGAATTTGAACTCAAACACTTGCAATGTCCTGGAAGTCACAAATGGCAGATCCATGGTGAAGGGTCTATTTATAATTGGAAAATAAAGTAATGTGGCTTTTTAAAAAAATAATACATCATATTACTTCATTTCCCACTGAAGTAATCCCCATTTTCCCCATTAAAAATTCCACTGCTATTGAGGATGCCCAGAAGAAGGACTGGAAATGCCCAAGCAAAACAGGTAGGCAAAGAGCTCCCATGCAATGTCAAAGGTACGTCCATACACCCCCAGGTGGTTTTCTTTCTGTCGTTCCACACCATATCTCACTAGAATATCATGCAGGGGAGAAGTTTAGGGCTAGGAGCTAGAAAAAACTGTCAGGGTCTCTCATCTTGCAGGCATCAGATCCTCTGCCTCGTAGCCTGTATGTTGATAAATTTCATTATTTTTTCAGGTATAGTGAAGCCAACAGATCAGGGGACAACTACCTTTGAAAAGACTGTGCATTAAACTCACAGATCCCAAGAGAGGGAGCGTGCATCACACCACAGGGCCACATAAGGACTCCCCAGGATCGCTCAGAAGGCGGGGGAAGAGGTCATGGTAGGCAAGTGACCTTTATGATGGTTTCCAAGGAAAACAATGGGAGGCAGGACAAACAAGCTCAGGATGGGCTAATTTAAATAATTCCAGGGACTATCTGATATCTGGTATGGTGATAAGGGCAGGGGGATGGTGGTTCAGAGTGTGAGAGCCACATAAAGGAGGAGGTTGGGGGTGCAGACTCTGGATTAGGTGATTTGCCTTTGAAAAGCACACTCCAGGAGAAGGATTCCTCTTGATGTGGAGGGTGGTGATAAGGGAGGTGGGAGGCCAAGGCAAGGTGACTCAGGCTGTCCAAAACAAGGCGTCAGGTATCATCACAGAGGCAGACGTTAAAGTATCAAGTTTATAGGGGCTACAGACATGGTTAAACACCATGCCTATCAGTTCAAAGGACCATGACATATATTCATGAGAGGGCTTCAGCAATGTTAACTGCTATACAAATTTACAATATGTGTGGCTGTAAGAAGTATAAGTGCCCTGCTGGCCGGAGTGGAGCTGGTCCCACACCCATGTTTCCTTCTGAAATCGGAAGGGAGGCAGCCTATGTCCTCATCATCGCATGATCTGCTTCTGGTCAATGCGCTCCCACTTTGTGAAAGTTGTCTTGGTAACAATATTTCACCATCTCATGGGCTAGCATTTAAATAATTATTATTACATAATTTCAACATCTATTTTAGATTCTGGGGGTACATGTGCAGGTTTGTTACATGGGTATATGGCATGATGCTGAAGTTTGGGGGTACAGATCCTGTCACCCAGGTACTGAGCAAAGTACTCAATAGTTAGTGTTTCGATGCATTCCCCCTCCCTCCTTCCCTGCTCTAGGAGTCCCCAGTATCTGTTGTTGTCATGTTTATGTTCATGAGTACCCAGTTATAACATACAGCACTTTTCTGTTCCTGCATTAGTTTGCTTAGGATTAAATATATATAAATCCCCAAAGTAATGACGTCTTTTTTGGCTGATTACATGGCTGTTTTTTTTTTTTTTTTTTTTTTGAGATGGAATCTCACTCTGTGGCCCAGGCTGGAGTGCAGTGGCACGATCTCATCTCACTGCAAGCTCCACCTCCCAAGTTCACCCCATTCTCCTGTCTCAGCCTCCCAAGTGGCTGGCACTACAGGCGCCCGCCACCATGCCTGGCTAATTTTTTGTGTTTTTTAGTAGAGACGGGGTTTCATCGTGTTAGCCAGGATGGTCTCGATCTCCTGACCTTATAATCTGCCTGCCTCGGCCTCCCAAAGTGCTGGGATTATAGGCGTGAGCCACCGCACCCGGCCATGGCTTTTGTTTTTAAAGACGATTTGGTTTGGGGTATTTTGTGAACAATATCCATGCTCCCCTTCGTTCCAAGTTGACACAGTTCCAATGTGCACAACTCATTCCTCTTCTCTGCTAATTTGTCCTTTGGGTAACAGTGCTGTTTTTTAAGATGGTGACGTAATTCAAAAGAAGAACCTCTCCCTAGTCTGCAGAGATAAAATAAGAAAGTGATCTGCAGCCCTGGATAATGCCAAGGAGAATATTTTTTTAACGTTGTTTAAAGTCCTGCTGCTATGAAATGTCTCATGAACAGCATGATGTGAAAACTGACATCTGTCAACCCTTGGAAAGCTGACCCTGTGGAGCCGCCTTTACAGCTCAGCTGGCAGGTGTTAGAAAGGATAAATGGCGCATGAAGAGAGCCTCCTCTTCAACAGAGACAGAAACATACTTTCCATTCCAACCAAAGAAACATCAACCCTAATTTCTAAAGGGAAACAGCTCCCGCAAAACTCTAAACAGCTAAAGAAGGTATTATCCAATTCCCAGTTGCTAGTCTCCAACCCCAGCTACTTACCACCCAGTTATACACATTCTTACACAGTGAAGCATAGAATGTGAGAGCTAGGAAAGTCTTCAGTGTCCTCCGGTGTAGATGTAATTACCTGTTCATCTGAGACAAGATCACTAAACCTCGAAAATAAGAACTGGGGCCAGGCACAGTGGCTCACACCTGTAATCCCAGTACTCTGGGAGGCTGAGGCTGCTGGATCACCTGAGGTCAGGAGTTCGAGACCAGCCTGACCAATATGGTGAAACCCCGTCTCTACTAAAAATACAAAAATTAGCCAGGCATGGTGATGCACACCTGTAGTCCCAGCTACTCAGGAGGCTGAGACAGGAGAATTGCTTGAACGCAGGAGGTGGAGATTGTAGTGAGCCGAGATTGCACCATTGCACTCCAGCCTGGGTGACAGAGCAAGACTCCATCTCAGAAAGGAAGGAAGGAAGGAAGGAAGGAAGGAAGGAAGGAAGGAAGGAAGGAAGGAAGGAAGGAAGGAAGGACAGAAAGAGAGAAAAGGAAGGAAGGCAGGAAAGCAGGAAGACAGGAAGGCAAGAAGGCAGGAAAAGAAAAGAAAAGAAAACTGACTTGGATAAAGTCATATAGCTAGATAAAGCTTAAGATGAGAACAGACTTACAAATGGTAGTCACCTTCGTCCCATACAGACTTGAATGTACCCCTAACATATTCAGAATATTTTATGTTCTACTTTGCTGTGATCTGCAGCTCTTAGTTGGTCATTTATATACAAATCATTTATTTATAGTAAAACGTTGTCTAGTTTAGACTATATTTTTAGAAGCAGGAAATTTTTCAATATCAGTCCATTTTCTCAGCATCCAATATTGTTCTCCTTAATGTACGCTTCAACCAATTCTGTCCTGCTGCATTTGAATATAAGCCCATTTTAGAAGGAATAGGAAATTGAGAGAATTTAGGAAGAAACAGGAAGCTATACTTGATCTCCAGTTCTAGAATGTATCTTGGTAAGAGGTTGGTTTAGTATTAAGAGTCAGCATTAGTCCTTTAATAAAAACTACAGCAATCTATAGTTTTGACTCCAGATGGTAAGGCAGTTTCAGTAAAGCCCTGGAGCTGAGTGATAGGGCTGACCTGGGGACAGGGGGTGACTCTGCTCTTCTCCACCAGTGACTGGAATGCTGTGTCTGATTCAAGGGTCACACTCACAGAGTGGCGCTGATGGACAGGCAGGAGTGGACCAGGGGGAGGAGGCTGGTGTCCAGCACAGGAAGGCCTAGAGGAGGGAGGAGGGGCTGAGCTGGCTCTGCTGTTCACTGCAAACTTGAACAAGTCAGCCACCTCCCTGGGCCAGGGTCCTCATAGATTAAGTCAGGATGTTGTAACTGGATGGATAAATACACAAGAAAATCACAGTAATAATAATTGGATGGGTGAAATCATGTCTATGACACTGCAGGAATGGACTCTTGGCAGGGCCTGCTGAAACTGATGACCTCCCACAAAGTCTCAGCAAGACCGTGGGCTGCTTTCCAGTCTTCATTTGTCACCTGGGCACCTATCAGAGCCCCTACTACACCCACGTGGAAAGACAAGCCATAGGCACAAACCTCCCGGAGGCCTCCACTGTGGGGAGAATCCTGATAATGTACCTCTTGTACCTGGACCACAACTTGATCCAAAGGACCACCGTACCCATTGGGGGGCCTTTGGTAAGTCTGTAGCCCTGCCATCATCTGGAGCATCCCATGCCAATCCCTGCCTTATCCAGACATTACCCTGAGTTTCCCATCCTTGTCATTTAAGAACATACACATCTTCTACCTGTCTTCTGCCATCTTCCTGACACATCGTGGTTCTGTGGCAATGACCACACAGTACCTGCATCCTCCAGGTCTCTGGGAGTCTATGGGTCCATTGGGGAAAGAAGAGAGAAGGTTCAATATGGGACACTATAGCAAGCTACATTAATTTCATGTGTAAAGAAAATTAACCTCTTATGAGAATAAAAAGTGACTTGGTTTAAGAAAGTCATTTCAAGCCTTCAGACAAGTTCGCTCAGGACTAAATTGTTCTGCATTGCCGTTGAATCTGCAGCAGAGGCTGATGAACTCCTGGGGGTGAGACTAGAGAAAGGAAGAAGCATTGGCTGGGAGAGAATGAGGAGGAGAGGGGGCCAGAGATATCCAGATAGCTTCCAAATGTTTGAATCTTGGAGTCTGTTAGAAAAAAAAAAAAGGAAAGAAAGAAAAAGAAAGCCAATAATTAACCATAAAAATGAGCCAATAGCCAGCAAGGAGAAAGCAAAGTTTGCCAAAAAAGCCAGCTGAATGGATTGTATATATCTGCTTGTCGTCAGCTTTTGGGAGCAGGAGTGGTGACACAGAGCAGCTTGGAACTGCAGAGCGCATCCCCACCAAAAGGAGAACTGACTGCCAGCAGCTTCTCATGTCCTCTTTGCCAACAACATTGTCAAGGTCAGGGCTCAACAATCTTTCCCACTTAAAAAAGTTTAGTATACCATGTTTTTGCCAAGCCAGTATCTCTTTCCATGGAAACCCAAAAGAATGAAGTTGGCAGCAGAAAACCCTAGGCCTGGAAGGGCCTACCAGCCATTGGTTTGGGTTTTTGTTAGAGAAACAATTAGTGACTTTTACACTTGGACCTGGGGCATCCTCAACACATTTGTTTAGGCTAACAAGCTGCACACATCAGCAGTGTGCATGCTGGAGTGAGACTAGCCTGGAGCAGATGCGCAGGAACCAGTCCTCCCGCCTACAGAGAAGGAAGGCCAGGTTGTGGGTATTTACCACTTACCAACGCACAACTGCCCCCCACCCGCCTAGTGCAGAAAGCGGTAGAGTTTGGTGGTTGAGACGGCGCTCTGGATTCATGCATTCTGCAAATAGCTATGCGGCCCCAGTGTGTGTCAGAGGCTGCGCTAAGCCGTGAGATTCCAGTGGAGAACAATACATGCATGGCTTCATCCCAGTGAGTTAGGGAGAAAAACACTTAAAAGCAATCACAGGGCTCTACTCAAGGGTTGCAAGCTGCCATGACCATGAGTGTTACAAACAGCTGCAAGGGACTTGAACTTGAAAGAAGGTGAGCTGCTGAGTGAAGAAAGGAGGGAGGAGGGAAACTGTCCAAGGGGAGGAGCTACCACCCCTCTGCAGAGCCTTGGAAGCTTCCTTTCCTCCTGCAACAAGAACAAGAAACAAGAACAGCATGTGCTTCCCATGGTGTGGCCTCAAACTTCGGGCATGGCAGTACATGGACATCAAGCACCTGCCTTCCAAGAGCGCCAGGGTGGGTTACTATCAGGAAGTGCCCTTCCAGCTCTAAGATCTGATGCATCAATACACAAAGATATTTCTTCACTTTGCATACTTAATAGGCAAATCACTCTGAGCTATAAGATGCCCTGAAGTCTTTCAAGAAAACAAAACCAAAAACAATTAAAAATTAAAAATCTTGAGACTAAAATGCTGTTTATGACCCTCTATCATTATGGTAAGTTACGGAGAATGGCAGAAAGCTTTAAAGTAGTAACCTAGAAGCAGCCCAGGACAATGAGAGGGGGCATGGGCCTGGGCTGGATTTGGCCACTGGGTCTCCTGGTACCACGGCAAGTTCCTTTGACCTGCAGAACCTCAGCTTCCTCTCCAGGCAAAGACAGTTGAAGGAGGTGTTCTCCGGGCCTCTGTGAGGTACTTCTCAGGCTTCTCTTTCTGAGACATGGTTTCCTCCTCAGTAAAATGGAGATAGGCCCCATGCTTTGCTCCCAGGGCTGTTGTGGGGATTAAGTCCGGGGACCCATCGTGCCCCGTGACAGTACAGTTAATGCCGATAATGAAGGTGAGCCGAGAGCAGTGCTGCGACCTCACGCCAAGGACCTTCGAGACGGCAGGAGTGTGAGGTGTACAGAAACACACCTGGAGTGAGTGGACACCCACTCTTACAGGGCCAGCCCTGCCCAGGGGCCTGCTCCTTGGACCTCAGTGCCCAACTTAATAGAGGGAGTAAAAATCAGCCCTGTGTATGGCAAAGTAAATCAAGTGTAGTTTATCATAAGGGTGAAATGAAGACATATATGTGTAGAGGCACCTAAACCAAAATAATAATAAAGGACATGATATGAAAACAAGAAAAGAAAAAACAGGCCAGATGTGGTGACTACGTCTGTAATGCCAACACTTTGGGAGGCTGAAGCAGGTGGATCAGTTGAGGCCGGGAATTTGAGACCTGCCTGGCCAACATGGCAAAATCCCATCTCTACTAAAAATACAAAAATTATCCAGGCATGCGCCTATAATCCCAGCTACTTGGGAGGCTAAGGCAGGAGAATCGCTTGAACCTGCGAGGGAGAGGTTGCAGTGAGCCAAGATTGCACCATTGCACTCCAGCCTGGGTGACAGAGCAGAACTCTGTTAAAAAAAAAAAAAGAAAAGAAAAGAGAGAAGAAATACACACAAGTACCAGGCTTTTTTTTCTCAGAAATTCAAGTTGGAATGCTATCCTCTGGCTAAAACATGAACTGGACAACCCTCCAGACTCTAGCACACTCTTCACCAAGGCCCATCTGCTCCTGGCCCTTGCATGGCGTGATTTCTGCTTTTTATAAGCCCGCCCTCTGTACACACTATAAATTCCTCCTCCTGGAAACCCTCCTTGGTTCTCCCAGGCAGAGGATATTACTTGCTTCTTTGCCCAGGGCTTTGCTCCTATCTGTCTTACAAAAATTGACCATGATTACTTGTTGATACTTCTGTTCAATGTGCTAGAACTTTGCAAAGGTGTGCTGAATAAATACTTAATAAATACTATTTGCTATGTATTGAGTTGTGTCCCCACAAATCCATATGTTGAATCCTAACCCTCAGGACCTCAGCATGTGACCTCATTTGGAATAGATATAATTAAATTAAGGCAAGGTGACTAAGATGAGCCATAATCCTATATGAACAGTGTCCTTATAAAAAGGGTAATTCAAACACAGCTACACTCATGGGAAGAACCCCATGTGAAGATGAAGACAGAGATTGGGACGCTAGATCTCTACAAGCCAAGGAACATCAAAGATGTTCAGCAAACCACCAGCAGCTAATGTGTGCTGCTCATTAGCCTAAACAGGAGAGGCATGGAACAGAGTCTACCCTGGAGCCTCAGAAAAACCCAACCCTGCCGACACCTTGATTGCTGGCATCCAGCCTCCAGCACTGGGAGGCAATACGCTTCTGTGGTTTAAACCATCCAGTTTGTGGTACTTTGTTATGACAGCCCCAGTAAACCAATACACTTAATAAGCAGCATGTATGGGAGTCTTAAGGGCTCTTTTGTTCCAACTCACAAATGAAAAAAGATAAATTCTAAAAAATTTTTTAAGACTTTCAGGCTCTATCCATGCAATAATTTTTACTCTAAATATTTAGGGAAACACTTGTGCATGGCAAATGTGCCATTTGAATAAGTACATACTTTTATAAGAACATGAACACTGGTTGCAAGAATGCATCCATACCTCTACAGCATACATGAGACATCTCAGAACAGGAAGATCAAGGACCCAGGAGCCAAATGGCTCAGACTGTTTCTGCAAAGACGTCCCTGAGAGCTTGCTGGTCATCACTGGGGCACTTCCACCTGGACCTCCATGTAGCTTCTCCTTGTGGCATGGTGCCCCCATTATAGAGCTCTACTCTAAGAGAGGGTACTGCAGGGCCTCTTATGACCTAGTCTCAGGAGGCAACTGACATCATCTCCACTATGTTCTAATAGTCAACAGGGTGGAGATGATAGCCCAGATTCAACACTCTGCCCTGCCTGAGAAGACTGAGCCTCAGCTTCCAAAAATGGAAGGTGTTGATTGATTGTGGCCATTTCAGAGAATATCTGACACACACTGTCATCCTGTTTCCTTCCCTGTTGATAGGGGAAACTTTGAGAATTAAATACATTAACTAAAAGGAAGGCCATTACTAAGTATTGCTGAAGACAATGTCATACTTTCTCCTCTGGTGTCTGTTGCTCCTCAGGGTCATTTGTGCTTTCTCTGCATCCCTCCGGCTTAGTGATTGCTTCTCCTCCCTCCTCTAAATGCTTCCAGGAAGAGACTATCCACTTCTGCAGATGAAGAATCAATTCCACAGAGCTGCTTTCTCAAACTGTGTCTCCTTCCCCAACTCCTGCTAAAGTTCCAACTCACCTGTCCAAAGACTAGATGTTCTGAGGCGTCCACACCTGCGTCCCACCTCCCACCACACTACATCCCACCATCCCACCACACCAACATCTCACTATCCCACCACACCTATACCTCACCATCTCACCACACCTATATCTCACCATCCCACCACACCTATGTCTCACTGTCCCACCACACATCTGTCTCCTGGGGTCTGTCTGTTTCACCTACTTCTCACCAATGACTTCATCCTTTATCACTCCCACCATCACCTCCCTGTGAAACCTACCTATCTCTCTGCTGGGTGTGTGCAGCACCTTTCAAATCTATCTTCCACCTTAATCCCAGAATGATCTTTCAGAAGTAAAATCTGATGATTCTTACACCTCTGTTTAAAATCTTTGCATGGCTAGCCATCGCCTAGAAGATAACATCTGAGCTTGACATATTTAGGAACATCTCAGCTGTTCCCAACTCACCTATATCTCTGTCCTCATTCTTGATTATACTCTTTTCAAAGATTCAGCTTCGAGAAGTTAGCATGGCTCCAGAACCTCAGGCCTCACCTCCATGTAAGATGTCCCTCTCCTAATTACACAGCATTAATACAGATCAATTTCCACCACCACATTCTCAGCCTCATGTCAACAGAGGCCATGATGTTACTCACATTTGTATCCTCAAGGTGTACAACAGTACCTATTGCATAGCAATCACCCAACAAATATTAATTAAATGAGGAGAGGAAATCAATTATTTGTTCCTGGGCCCTGAAAGAGGAGGAAAGTAATATCTTGGAAAAGGATCAGGAACAGAAAAGAGCATATTGATTTTATGACTGTCTCTATAAACTCTAGCTTATGTTTCAGTGAAATTCAACACAAATAATAGCACTTTATTATTCCTGTGCAAGGCAATTAGTAATTTTACGGTATTTGGCCTAGGGATAGTCAAGGTCCCACTGCTGCTTCCTGACTTAGAACTATATGGTCCTTGATTAAGGTAAGATAAATAAGCCTCCCCCAACACACCAGGTATTCCAGAGCATAATTACTGAGGCACTTTGCAAACAGTATCAGGATTTTCAGTTTGCTGGGGTAGTATTTAGCCCTTTGATAGTGCTTAGTGTTTCTCAGTCCCAACATCTGCTACTTCTAAAAGACACTGACGTTCTTTGGGATCCATCTGTGAACTAGGAAAACCTAGTTTATCATGTACAAACAACCAAGAGCAGCTTGGTCTTTCAAACGTGAAGCACTGGCTGAATTCATTCTGTTCCAGTCAACCTCAAAGTTGACTTTAATTTAGATTGTGCAGAAACCATGTATTGACCAACTCAGTGTTCCCTTAGGCATGACTCACCCAGGTGATATTACTTAAATTTGGAGCTGCCTGTAGCTGATTATGATGAATTGAACTGAGCTTATGAAACAGGAAAAAAATGAGAATGTAAAAGCAAATCAAAGGTGCGTCTTAAGAAAGGCAGGAACATGAATTCTACAAATGAGTAGTTCGGCACGGAATGGATAGTCATTTAATTCCAAGACTTCGCGTTGGCTTGCCAAAGACAGTCAGCGAGTGGAACACGTAGCTCCTCAGTCTTGGTGTGACTCAGTAGTAGCTAAATTGACCAGAAGGCTGTCATGTGCAGACCAAAGAATCAATCGCAGTCACACAGAGATTCTTTAAAGACCTGCACATGCCTCTAGTCATATAGAAAAAGGAAAAAGAAAAAAAAATAAAGTTGAAAGAGCTTATCTGGAAATTTTGTTTGGAGAGCATAATTTTTAAATGAAAAAGGCCCATCCTATTCCAAGTTCTGAGGACCTACACTACACACAGTAACCAGCTGATAAAACAGCTCCGCTTCATGAGGGTGACCAGGCATGGGGGTGGATCCCAGCTAAGTGGGGCACCCCCATATGGTCAGGGCATGAGGTGAAGTAGCCATGTGTGCAAAGACCCAACCGGTGGAAACCCCATTGAGGCAAGTGTGGGAGGGATTGAGTGAAGTGGTGGCTGGCACTGAAGGTCAGCAGAGCCCCCAGTAGAAAGGAGCTGGGTTTAGAGGATTTCTTCTGTCCTAGCTGGGTGCCAGCTGTGGCTGTGCTGCAGGAAAGGGCAGCAAATCAGCCCTGCTTTGGCGGGAAGCAGCCAGACCCAGGCTGGGCTCGGAAGAGTCCTAGAAGGAGGCTGGGAATCGAGGTGTGCTGGGGAGTGTGGAGTCCCTTGGATGGCCGAGCATATTTGCTAACTTCAATCAAATGGCACCTCTTGTTGATGCCTCCCAAAATAAAATCCTCATCCCTGGCTACTTCCCTGAATTTCAGACTCACAGGCCCAAATGCCAGCTCCACGTTCCCACTGGGATGTCTCATCCTCACATACACCATGACATGTCTAAAACAGAACACTGGGTTTCCCGCCCCACCTCCCACTGCTCCAACCCCAGCTTCCCATTTCTGTGAATGGCTTCACCTCCACCCAAGTGCTGTGCTGAGAGGCACCCTTGGTTCCTCTCTTCTCCTCTTCCACCCCCAAGCACCCAGCAGCAAGTGCCATCTGCTCCACCTCCACCATGTATCCCAAATTTGCCCACCTTTCTCCACTCTCTGCCACTGTCACAGGGATTCAAGCCACCACCACCTCTGGAAGGGACCGACCACCACTGTAGCCTCTTAACCTCCCTTGCTTCTACCTCTGCCCCCCAAGTCTGTTCTTCCATAGAAAATCAAAGCAATGTAATTTGCATTTTTACAAATGCAAATCAGGGCCCACATCTCTCCCCTGCCACAACCCACCACTAGCTCTTCTGGGCCAAGAGAACAAAATCCCACAGCCCACAAGGCACCTGCTGACCTGCCAGACTTGGCCCCCAACATCCCACCTTCCTCTCTCTCCAGGCTGTGCTGAACAGCCTGTCCCACCCTCACCTGCCCCAAGGCCCAAGGTCTAAATACATGTGCCATGTTTCTGGAATGATCTCCTGGATCTGGGGTTCTCAAACCAGCAGCAACACCTCCTGGGAGCTTGTGGACAACACAACATGCTGAGGCCCCACCCCAGACCTATGAGTCAGAAACTGCACAGTGGGCCCAGTCATCTCACAACACCCTTTGTGCAATAGGGTCCCAGGTGAGCACAGGCTGGCTCCTCCTAGAGAGAGGCCTCACTGGCCATGCTGTCTTTACTTTGTCCTTCCTCTCTCTCTCTACTTCCCTCTCTCTGCCTCTCTACCTTCCTCTCTGTCTCTCTCTCTCTCTCTCTCTCCCCGCTGTCCTCCCACCTGGCTGTTTCCTTTGATTCAGAGCCATTACTCTGCCACTATTTTACCTGCTTTTCCCCGCTTCTTATTGTCACGCCACCCTGCCACCTGGAATGCAGGCTTTGTAAAGGCAAGGCCTCTGTCTATACTGCTCCTCCTTGCTGCCCACCTACCTAGAAGAGCTCAGCAGGAATGGGATATGTGCAGTCAAGGAAGTGGGTTCTGAACAGTGCTGAGCACACAAATCAGGGGTTCCTGTTAACATGCACATTCTGCTTCAATATGTCAGCGGGACCTGGAAGAGCCAGCTTGTGTTCATCTACAGCAAACTCAAATGTACATCAGAATCACCCAGAGGTTCAAACACAACACCTGGATCCACCCTAGAGTTTCTGACACAGTAAGTCCAGGGTGGGACCTAGTGTGATGCATTGCTAGCGAGCTCCCAGGTAAGGCTGGCATTGCTGGCACTTGGACCACAGTGTGAGTATTAAGGCATTACATTCTAGCCTAAAGGGTTGGGCAAGGGGTGGGAAAAGACACTAAGGGGTTACACAGCTTCCAGAGCCCACTCCTGGCACCGCAGCATAGCATCTGGTTAGGGCAAGACCTCGTCCCAAACCTCACCAGGCAAAGGGCTGGCATGCCTCCATCTCCTGGGAAAGAACCATGCACACCACACCTAGGCCCAGCAATGGGACCCTCAGTGACTTGGAGACTATGAGACAGCATAGCCACATGAGCATGGGGCACACACATGGAGGTGGGCATATGTGCACACCAGCGGCCTGCTGAGTTGAGAATGGCCTGAAAGGACATTTTTTATCATGTTAAAATACTTTGTCCATAAGTAAAGGGGAGGCTTGGAAAGGTTGTAAGCATCAGAGATGATAGGATCAGACCTGGGTTTTAATAAATCACTTCAAGGAACAACATGGAAGGAGGAGAAAGCAAGTGCAGACCTTCAGATGAATCTTTATTCAAACCTCGTGTATCTGTTTTGGAAGTCTAGATTTTTATTCCTTGAGTTTGTTTAAAGCTGGATGCAATTGGCATTACATTCTAATCTGATATAACAAAGAAAGGAGCTCAACGCCTCAACATTTGTTTCATCTCTGCTGCTAGAAAACGTCATTATGAAAATAGCAGCATCTGTTGGGAGTCCACGGGCAGATCACAGATATGCAAGCATGTCCTCTGAAATGGTCTCATCGCAAAATATTGACTTTATTTAAGGCTTTCAAAAGCAACAAAGCTCACTAAAACAGCCCACAGGAAATAGGAGACCACAGATTCCCAGAACTCAGTGCTTTCCTTGGGTTTTTTCTTATTTCTTTGTAAAATGTAGAAAATTCTTTTTTGAGTGGAATTAAAAGCATACAACAAATGTCAGCCAAACTTCACAAGGCCCTAACTATGCAAAAATGGAAGAAAAACTGAAAAAGAGAAGGGTGGAAAGAACAATAGCTTATGCTCTTACAACCACCAGCACAGACCAGGCACGGTGGCTCACGCCTGTAATTCCAGAACTTTGAGAGGCCAAGGTAGGTGGATCGCTTGAGTCCAAGAGTTGGAGGCCAGCCTGGGCAACATGGTAAAACCCTGTCTCTACAAAAAAAAATAACAACAACAAAAAAATTAGCCAGGAGTGGTGGTGCATGCCTGTAGTCCTACCCGCTCAGGAGGCTGCAGTGGGAGGACCGATTGCACCCAGGATGGGGAGGCTGCAGTGAGCCATGACTGCACCACTGCACTCCAGCCTGGTCGACAGAGCTGTCAAGAAAAGAAACACACAGGGGCTTATTTTATTATAAATCAAACCATAAATAGGCTTATGTAATTTTTAACAATTCATTTCAAAAGGCTCCCAAGTCCTTTCTGTTTTCAATATCATGATTAGCCTGCATTGTGTCAGTTTTTTTTTCTTTCCTGGGTAAGCCCAGGGCCCCATGGGAGAGGACAGTTTCATTCTGGTCAGCTGCTAGAGCAGATCCTTAGCGAGGCAATGGCACCCGTAAAACAAGTGTGTAGAGCGATGTCTACCTAACAGCATTGTTTGGACAGTTTCATAGAATCATCTATTTACACATTATTTTTGTAAAGTATGCAAACAAATATAACTCCAGTTTATGTTTTAATGACAGAATAGCACTGAACAAGTTGGATGCTTTTTGCTGACCTAGAACTAAGTGCTGACCTAGGGCATGACTGGTAGCTTTTATTCCTATATCCCCAGTCTCTAGCATATTGCTGGGCACATAGCAGGCACCCAATAAATACTTGATGAGTGGATGAAGGAATTTTTCTTACAATGTCTCAGATTCTTTTTTTTTTTTTTCTGTAGAGATGGGGTCTCACTCTGTTACCCAGGCTGCTGTGCAGTGGCGCGTCACAGCTCACTGTAGCCTGGAACTCCTGGGCTCAAAGGATCCTGCCACCTCAGCTTCCCAAGTAGCTGAGACTACAGGTGCGGCCACCATGACCTAAGACACATCATTGCAAAATAGCTTATAAATCATGGTCCAGACCTATTATACTCAGGGATTCTGGAATTATGTTTCACTGCATCAACTCATATATTTCAATGTTTATAAATGTCTTATTAAAGTGTCCAAGCTTATGTGAGGCAAACATGCAGACACAAACTAAAGTGCAGCCTTTTCAATGTGTTTTTCTGTTCTAGCTTGACATTAATTGAAAGGGCTTTTTAAATGAGCATTCTTCTTATCCCAACATTTCATTTGAATATTTTGTAATGACTGTCTCATTTGTGTGTCAACTCATTCAACCTCTTTCCATTAAAATCTATGCAGCTTCTCCCTTTCTTTCTCTACAGATAGAATATATACTTATAACTCAGAGATATCATCACGCTAGATTTATTTAGAACCTGCTGGATCTGACCCACGTGCTCCTCTCACAGCATCAGCACAGTAAATACAAATCATATGTAGCATTTCCTAACCACATACTGCAGAGACAGATATGGATATCCCAGATCTGCCTGTATCAATTCTCTCTCATTCATCATTATTCATTAGAAATCTAGGTTTTCCTGCAAATTAAAACTGGTCCCAAGGTTAGCTTTCCTCTTCTCTATTTGGATAAACAGAAACAGTGGTTTTCCAAACTAGAGGCAAACTTTAGAGACCTTTCTAATAAACCAGACATTGTGATAACAAAACCCCTAATCTTTAGGGCTCTCATAGTGGTGATGACAGCAAGGCACTTAGAAACAAGCAAGACACTAATAAATGTACATTGCAGGGAGCTGATTATTCTGGACTGTCCCCTGAAATACTTTCCCTGCTGGTTTACTTGGCTGTCTTCTCATCATTTCAACATCTGCTTAAATGTTAGACCCAGAGAGTTCTTCTACCTTGACCTCCAGTCTAGGAAGTGGTACTCCCTCCTTGACTTCTCTTGGCTATTTGGGTCATTCTTCCACCCTGACCTCCAATCTAAGATGTGATACTCTCTCCTCAAATTCCCTTCACTCTTTGGGTCACTGTCTGATAATTTACTTCTCCATCAGTTCCCAGTTGCTGCTGGTCTTCCCCACAGGAAGATCAGCAGGACGTGGTCCGTCTCCTTCACCACTCAAACCCCAGATCCAGAGAGAATGCCGAGACCTCTGAAGCTCCCCACAGATAACTGCTGGATGATTGCATAAGCCTACCAAAAAGCTGATATTTTAAATATTTATTTCTTTCCAGGGCTCATGACTCCCTCGGCTTATTGATTTTTCAATACATGTTTCTTGAGTACCTAGCCTGTAAGAACCATTCTACATATTAACAATACATTAGTAACAAACTAGAAAACCAAAACCCCTACTCCCATAGAGCTTGTATTGTAGTGCAGAGAGACAGATGATAAGTCAACACAGCAGGTAAATGCAGGCTGTTAAAAGATCTGGAAGAACAAGCTCGGGGTGCTGAGAGGGAGAATGAATGTCCATTTTAGATGTTATAAGCTGATTTTATGTCTTGCTTTTAACTTTCCAAAGAATCCTCAAAATGATCTCGTTTGGACCTCCCCATAACCCCGTGCATACACGTTCATGAAGACTGGAAGAATAGTTCTAAGTCTTAGCATCCCTCATGCAGTTTCTTCTCTGTGCCTTTAACCAATTCTATGGATTTGGTGGAAAACTCTATCTGGGCCTTGGTTTCTTCATTTGTAAAATGAGAGGGTGAAACTAGACTCCAAAAAACTTTCCAGCCCTAGAAATATTATAATGACAATGTTAAACTTTGCTTGAACCCTCCGATCCTGGGAAACAGAAAATGTCAGGAAATCCCACCCCACAACCCACCCCACCTCCACCTCCCACTCCTAACCCCATCTCCCACCCACTACTTCCCACCCACCACCCATCTCCTACCCCCAACATCCCCCACCACTCACCCTGCACTCCACTGCCCACTTCCTACCCTTCACCCCACCCACCATCCATCCCACCACCACCACGACCCATCACCCACCATCACCACCCACCCCACCACCCACTTTAGCCCAGGAGTTCAAGACCAGCCTGGGCAACGTAATGAGGCCCCATCTCTACAAAAAATATATAAACTTTCTAAGTGTGGTGGTGCACACCTGTAGTCCCAGTTCCTCAGGAGTCTGAGGCAGGAGGATTGCTGAAGCCCAGGAGTTTGAGGCTGCAGTGAGCTATGATCATGCCACTGCACTCCAGCCTGGGTGACAGAGTGAGACTCCGTCTCTAAAAGAAGAAAGAAAAACTCTTGCCTAACCCTAGAGGTGCTCAGAGATCTTATGTTTAGAGCACCCTCCCTATTGCAATAGTCCCCTGCCCCAGCAATGCTTCCCTTCCCCCATCTTGTAATAATACTTTCAAATAGTTTCTCCAAAGTTTTGATTTGCTTTTTATTGGACAATAACTTGGATCAAACTGAGCTAATTTATGACTACTCACAACCAGTCACATTCAAAACAGCAGACTACCATCTGAAAAAGGCCTGAAAAGTATCTTAAATGTTGATGGAAGTCTATTAAAGAAGCACCACACCAGCCGTGCAGACTAAGTTACAGAGGCAGCAAATGGCCCTCAACTTTGATTTTGGCTAAACTTAATGTGTGGATTTTAGAACCTAAGTAAGAAGACATGATGCCTCTGTCAATAAACTGAAATTCGTATCTGCTTGACTATCAATACAGGACACAAACAGACAGATGGGGTTTTCTGCATTTGGTTTTAAAGAATTCGGAGGGTTCCTTGATGTCAGGGTGAGTGTGAGAGAGGCATCAGAAGGAGACATTATTCTCCAAAGCTGCAGAATCCAGCACAAGAAGAGGCTCCTGTCTTCCAATTAGGAGGAACGGGTGTATGTGTGAAGATACGGGCATATGTGTCTTGGCATATAGCCAAGAACAAGCTGCAGTGGCTTTCAATTCAAACCTCAAATTAAAAGTCACCTGAGCTGCAGGTGTTGGTGCTGTCACCATGGTAACTACATGGTGACGTGCTGCACTGCCTCGGTTTGTTGATGTGTGGGCAGCTGATGACTCTCCCAGGCACCCAGATAGGACAGGCGCCACAGCAGTGTCCCACTGGGGTCACCGAATGCTACTGAATACCTACAAGGGAACATTTGCATTGAAATTCACAGCTTATAAATCATCTCATGGGATGATTTATGATCTAAAGATCTATGAAGTCAGGGATTTTTGTCTCTTTTTTCAACTTTGTATACCCTGTGCCTAGAACAGGAACAAAGGTATTGTTGGTGGGTCCACAAATATGTGTTGAAATAATTCTCACAACAATACTTTGAGATAGTGCCCCTATTTTTAAGTTTGGAAGCTGGAGGTTTAGGGAATGAATGCAGCTTGTCCAAGGTGATTGTGACAGAGGGTGACACATCTGAAGGAATGTTAGTGGTGTCACTTTCGGTCATATGGAACTTGAGATACCTGGGACATATCCAGTTTCAGGTGTCAACCTCTCCCGTATCCAGAAGGGATATTTTCCCCCATCAACTCCTAAAATACTTTTTGATGCCATGTGCCCCTTTCAGGCAATTGTCACACACTGCCTGGTTTCACAGTGGTCTCTGTGTAGATCATACTCTTCTAACTGGCTCATGGGTGTGGGTGCAAACTGATCATCTTCATTCTTAAGCCTTAGTAGTCTGGTTTCACTAGGG
The DNA here is from genome assembly GCF_009764315.1 of Trachypithecus francoisi. Classification (NCBI taxonomy): domain Eukaryota; kingdom Metazoa; phylum Chordata; class Mammalia; order Primates; family Cercopithecidae; genus Trachypithecus; species Trachypithecus francoisi. The sequence goes on from NW_022681472.1 coordinate 8,635,632, forward strand.
ACCAGGACGTCCATGAGTTTTACTATCAGTAAAAATTAGGGGTATGGGTGAAAAGGAAAACATCTCCATCACTGAGACCAGAAAAGGATTCTCATTTGCCACTTGACAGCTCTACCAGGACATGCAGCATGAGAAGACAGCGAGGAAGGTCAAAGCCATTTGCATAACTGGCTTTTGACAACTCAGCTACGGCTAGGACTGCCAGTAAAGCTCAGCACTAGAAAAGGTGCTTCATGTCTGCTGCCACATTTTTACTCTGAAGCAAGTCAATACAAAGCTGGTTGGGTCAGGAAAGTTTCAACATTCCTACAAGCCAATGAAACACCCAAAGTTACCAGCACTTTACTCCATAAGCTCCAGGACCCTACAGTCCCTGCCCCATTTTCCTGGTCAGGAGCACCTCCTTCCGGGGACAGCCATCAACCTGGAGCACCTCCAAAGGGGTGACTCTCTGCCTTTTGACTTAAGCTTCTTCGCATAATTCTCACACTATCCATTGTGAGATCCATGAGAACGCGGACTTTATTTCCATACCTCCAGCCTGTAGAACAGTGCCAACAATGTGCTCAATAAATGTATTTTGAGGGAATTTACATGAGTGAATTGCTTCATCAGCCTTCAGCACTCTGGCTCTGCATGGAACTGCCCTGACTGTATGTAACACCTCCACTCTCGATTTTACTCCATGATATCGCTATTCCACAACACCTTAGACAATTATCTCTCAGGACACAGAACTGTACTGGATGATTGGAATCTACCCCTCCATTTCAGTAGTTCTTGTTCCATTGTCACAGTCAGGAGCACCTCCTTCCAGGGACAATCAACCCGGAGCACCTCCAAAGGGGTGGCCAAGCTTTGAAACTGTCATTGACAAAAAATGGTACAATTCTGGGGAGTAGAGAAACAGAAATCAAGAGATCTTCATTATTGACAGCATGCAAAATTGGGAAACTCTATATGCTATACATTGATTTGAAGCAGCCCAATTCATCTTGATGGAGCCACAAGGGGGATTGTTGCCCTAAATCCTGTCAACACCAATGCTTGGTCAGGATAGGAACACATGCTGCAGGTAAGCTTATGTCACCATGGCTTTGGGGCTGCCGACACCTGGAAAACACTTGACAGAATTCTCTAAAAATGAAAAATTCTCTAAAAAATATCTTTAAAAAGCCTGGCGTGGTGGCTCAAGCCTGTAATCCCAGCACTTTGGGAGGCCGAGATGAGCGGATCACGAGGTCAGGAGATCGAGACCATGCTGGCTAACACGGTGAAACCCCGTCTCTACTAAAAAATACAAAAATCTAGCTGGGCGAGGTGGCGGGCGCCTGTAGTCCCAGCTACACGGGAGGCTGAGGCAGGAGAATGGCGTAAACCTGGGAGGCGGAGCTTGCAGTGAGCTGAGATCCGGCCACTGCACTCCAGCCTGGGCACAGAGCAAGACTCCGTCTCAAAAAAAAAAAAAAACCTAGAAAACAAAAAATGACAGAATTCTCCATCACAAGAGTTAAAAGTAAAATTTTCCTAAAGTTCTAGCACAGATATCAGAAACAAAAGTGTCATGGGATTTTGGGGGAAGCAGCACGTCCATGGAGCTCCCTGTTCTTTTGTTCCTATTGTTAACACATTGAGTCTGGATGTCTCATGCTACATTATTCAGTGCAGCACTGCCCAGATCCCCACATGCTTACAGGAATGTGTGTGCCTCGCTGAGGGTCTGTCTGAGCTCCAGGAGCTCCCTGGTGAGAGACTGAATATGCAGATCATTCTTCTCAGCTCCGTGGAAACTTCAGCCTGGAGCCAATTTGAACCTGTTCTCATCTGTCACAGACTGTGCCTGTCGGAGGACACAGAGAAGAGGACGGTTGGGAGAAAGAAATGTTTGCACCCGGGCTTGTGAAGTGCTCCAAAGTCCTCATCAGTCCTGCTGATACTTGGTCTACCAAAATGCTCACACTTTTGGCTTGACAATTCTCCATCCAGAATTCTAGACTTGCATAACGACATAAATGTGCAAGATGTACATTAAGTGTTATTTAAAACAGAAAAAAAATAGAGACAACCTAAATGTTGGTTGTCATGGGGATGGTTAAATAAATGATGCTATGCTTGCATTATGCTATACCATGCAGGATTATTGTTTGTGCTACAATATTGAGGGGTTTTTTTCTTTAGAAAAGGAAACATACTGCATATTCTGTAAGAGGAAAGGCTTGGCATATAAGTGTGTATTTGGACAGACGAAGCAATTCATTGTGATTTCCTCAAGGGAGTGAAAAAATGGGGATGAAGTTAAAACAGACAACTTTTGCCTTTTACTTTAAATACATCTTTATTGTCTGAATTTTTTACATAAGAATATATCATTTTATAAATTAAAATAAAATTTCAAACTAAGTGATAAGAGTTTTAAAATCCTTAAACTGTACAGATGATAGACAGAGACAGATCTAGATTGGTCCATAGTTATTTCTAAGATAAATTTACTGAAAGTTGACACTAGGATTTGGCTGACATGACAAGAAGAACATGAAGAAAATTATCCTTTTAGGATTAAAAGAAAAAAGCAACTGATTTCGAATCATCTAGGTAAAATGAATTATTATACCTTGATGGAAGTCCACATCTATTTCAAATTGGCTGGTACTTCATCTGCTCTCTCGTCTTTGCTAACTGGCAATCTGCCAAGGATGAACAAGATACAAGATGCCTTTTATCAGCAGGAAATTTCACCTACCCTTTTCAGGAACTGCCTCAAATAAGGTTTCAACCAATTTAGCACTGCCCTCAAAGAAGCCTAAAGCTGGGAGATCTGAGGTTTTTGGACACATCAACAAATACAAAGGGAGAGAAATGGTCTCCAGTCACAGAACCCCCCCTTCATTCAAGATCAAGTCTGAGCTGGCAAACTTAATGGTTGGAACCGCAGGCCAAAGCTTTTATCACAACAGAACTTTGTTCTTACCATGTCTAGCCTACTTCCTCGGAGACTCTGTCTCCACAGACCAGGAAAACAGCACTTGGGTTTTGGGCTCTTCTTTTAGAAATGAAATAATACAGAATCAGAACAAAACTTCAGATGACATATAATGGTGTAAAGAGGGAAGCACTGCAAAACTCCCCGAAGATACAAATAAGCCATTACTATTTGATATATATCCTTTTTCATATTTCCTGTGCAAAATATGGCCATGTAAATATATAATTTATGTCCATAAGAGACTTTTACAAAATAATTATGGTATTCACTAGCCTGCCTTCTTTTAAATAATGCTATATGCCAGGTACTTTTTATCTTTATCAGTCTCTAAATATAATTTACATCATCATTTTTACCAGCCACATGGTATTTGCATGTATAGATAAATTATCATTTCTTTAATCCATCCTCCATGGATTTATTACTTTTAACAGCAAAGACCACAATTACTTTAGTACCAACATAATACATTTAGGGTTTTCCTGCTTGTGATTTACTATACTGTAATAAACATCCTTGTACTTTATTTATTTATTTATTTATTTATTTATTTATTTATTTTTGAGACAGAGTCTCACTCTGTCACCCAGGCGGGAGTGCAGTGGTGTAATCTCTCAGCTCACTGCAACTTCTGCCTCCTGGGTTCAAGCGATTCTCCTGCCTCAGCCTCTCTAGTAGCTGGGATTACAGGCATGCACCACCACACCCAGCTAATTTTTGTATTTTTAGTAGAGAGGGGGTTTCACCATTTTGGCTAGGCTGGTCTCAAACTCCTGACCTCAAATGATCTACTGCCTAGGCCTCCCAAAGTGCTGGGGTTACAGGCATGAGCCACCATGCCCGGCTCAGTAATTACTTTCTGTTATATTCATGGCAGTAGAATTGCAAGGTATATTCTGCACTTTAGTGCACACCAAACTGCCTTCAAAAAAGATGAACCTGTTTACACTTTCATTGTTTTATCTGTTTATATGTTTTTAGACACTTTATCCTGCAACTTTGACTACTCAACAGTGGGTTCCAATAGTAAAAATAGTAACATATGTTTTGTGGTCATGTTAGCACTGATTAATTAGTAAACCTGCCACGTTTTCCAGTCAGTATCAACGTGGCCTTCAGTTTACTTTACTAACCTCACTTTTCCTGTCTGAGGCCCTTTATCTTCTTGTCTCACTTCCTTACATTTCTTCTGAACCTCCATATACCTCTCTCATTAAATTTAAGGATTAAACTTTTTAATTACAATCATAAAAGTATCTCTAATCAATTAATACATCTCAAAGATAAAAATGTGGAACTCTCATAAACTGTTGATTAACCAATGAGAAGAACACCGTATTGAGAAAGTGAAGAATGAGATGTGGCAGTATAAAATGATTTCAATGATAAAGTTTTTAGCTCATGACTAAAAAGAAAAATGCTGGTTTGTGTTACAAATAAAATAAGCTGGGAAATGTTTGGATGTTTTGAAATTTAGAAAGGGAATGAATTAGGGCATGGTGGCTTCCAGAAGGAGAAATAAGAAAGTGAAATTTATGATTTTACTTCTATTTTATATAATGTGAAATATTATATACTCATCTCAGTGGGGTATATATGGCTGATAAGAGCTTAAACGGTTACATTTGTGAAGTTATTTGGGCTTTTGCAGAGTACATTATCTAGGAAATGACTCATATGGAGGACAACTGAACTCCTTCAATGGCCTAAAATCGCCTCACGCACAAAGCAGCGAGCTACATATAGCACAATTGTAGTCCGCTCACTATATACTCAAAAGTCCTGTAATTCACAATCCAACACATTTATGGGGCCTGAGAAATGTGCCCATAACTGTAAAAATCACAGTCTTCGTAATTCCAAGGATAGTGGTGCCAGCAGCTTGGAGCCGTCGATGCTTCCAAGTCACTGGTCCTTGATCATCCCACAGTTCTTGGCATGACTCAAGGATGTATTAACATAAGTCAGAACCAGTCATTCACCCTAAAAGCTAGGCTGTCTGGAACATTACTCATAAATTCCTTTCCCAAGATTCCCAAAAGACAGCAGAAGTGGGGAGAAGATACATCAGGGAGGGGTGAGGACACAGGGAGTGAACACACATTGTTAACTCAGGTCTTCAGAGAAGCGGATGGCAAGATGCAATTAACCATGCACCGCGCATGTGGGCGGAAATAGCTGTGAAGGGGAAAGGAGGGGCAGCCAGGGACAGGGAAAGCCCACAGACGGCTAGCTGGTCTAAAGCCTGTGCAAGGAGCGGGGACAGGAAGGAGGATGGGGAGAACACGCTCAGACCAAAAGCACAGTTCTCAGACAGGCTTAGCAGGGCCCCAGTGGAATCTCTGAAAAGTTTGCCTCTTAGAGGACCCCCAGCTTCCCCACTTCAGGTAGAAATGGGCCACCTCCAGAACCCCACTACCTTGTCACTGACTGGGAGCCGCCCAAGGGAGCAGTGGCCCCAGAGGTGCAGACAGCGGGGCTGCCAGCTCCCCTGTAGGGTCTCTTGGAGAGAGATGTGATGGGTGCACCTCAAAACTGCCACCCCATTTGTAAGTGATGGGAAGAACTTTGATGCGATGGGAGCATCCCCATAGAGAGAGACAGAGGGAGATAAAGTGAAAATAAATATGTTTGCCCAATTGCAAAGTCCGGCAAGTCCCACTAGAGACTGGGCATTTCACCCAGTATCAGAGGCTTCAAGAAAACAGGATCTTGTGTGCAAATTCATTTCATGTATGCCTGGAGATTCATACAGCAGAGTAGCATATTAAAGGTTCTGAAACGTCTTGCAGTAAAGAAACCTATATAACATTTTTAAACTCAGTATTTTCCAGACCCACCTAACCAGATACTCACAGAATTCTGGTGGAAGATGCTTTAGCAACCCTGTGCTGTAGACCACATGATCCCAGCAAGGTTTCTGATTAGGCACTCAATTGAAGTTCTGCCCTTCTGATGGCAGCCTCCAGAAATAATTTGAGAGAAGAATATATTACAAGCAAAAACAACTGCAAAGGCCCAGCAATCAATTAAAAGGGCCTGAACTGAGTGAGAAGCTGTAACACAGTGCCACAGGCTGGGCGGCCTAAGCAACAGAAGTGTACTTTCCTGCAGTTCTGGAGGCCAGAAATACAAGGCCAAGGTGTCAGCAGGGTTGGTTCCTTCCGAGGGTTTTTGAGGGAAGGGCTGTGCCTGGCATCTCCCTCTGGATTGGAGATGGCTACCTTCTTATTGTCTTCACACTGTCTTTTCTCTGTGTGCTCACATCCCTAGTGTCTCTCCTATAAGTCCTAATCTCCTCTTCTCATCAAAACACCAGTCAGAGTAGCTTAGGGCCCACCCTAATGACCCCGCTTTAACTTAACTAGCTCTGTAAGGACCCTATCTCGAGACACAGCCACATTCTAAAGTACAGAGGGTGAGGCTGGCAGCATATAAGCTTGGTGGGGTGGAGGGCACAGTTCAGCCCACAGCAGTGCAGTGGAGATCACTGCAGCCTGGAAACACCTGCCTCTGATCCCTCTCCTGATCTGTGGATGACTACACTGCCCAGCATCCCTGCAATTAGGAGGGATGATGTAACTTGTTCTGACCACAAAGCTGTGAGCAGAAGCATCTTATGTCACATCCAGGCCCAGCACTGAAAAGCCCCTGCTCAACCCCTTGCCTGGAAAATCCTGAGCCACGTGCAGAGGAGGTGGCCAGGTAAGACAAGGGGGCCTCTTAAGCCCGAGTCCCTGGGGGACAACGTGCAGCAGAGACCCTGCAGACCTGCACTGGGTGCATCGTAGACGGCAGAAATGGACTTTTTCTGTACTGAGCCAGAGAAATTTGGAGATTAACTTTGTACTTCAGCATAACCTAGATGATTCTTACTAAGTGATGGGAATGGAGAAAGAGTACACTGCCAAAACATGATCATGTCATGAGCAACTCACTCATCCTGGAAGAAGGAAGGAAGGGGTGATATTTCTGAGTATGTTGACCGAATGGATAGCAACATCATTACAGAGAATAAAGGAGATGAGACAGTTTTGCAAATAAATTGACCTTGGGCCATGTTATGCTAGGAATCCTCAGTCAGCAACGGCTAGTAAACAAGTGAAACCTCATATCTGCAATCCAAGAACAATGTCTAAGCTGGAAAGATTAATACTGGCATTCATTGGCATACAGTGACTGGGAGAAGGGAGTGGACTGAACTACCTGGGAAGAGTTTGTGGAATGAGAAAAAAAAAAAGAGCAAATAACCTCTTGGAAGTTAGGCAACTCCAACTTGGCAAGAGTAAGCCGAAGAAGAAAATGCAGGAAGCGAGGCTGGCAGTGGTCAGAAGTCATTGCAGTTTTCCTCTCGCATGACTGTCTCAGCTCAGGGCCATAAGAAGCTGGCAGAAATGATGCTTTCCACCCTTGTATTCCTGGTGCCAAGTGGGGATGACTGTACTTCGTGGCCCTTCAATGTATGCACCAGAAAGCCTGGGACCATAGAAGGCCTTCGGGAGAGGGTGAGGAAGGATGGAGAGTCATGTGTGTCCCATGCTACAGACAGTCAGAAAGAGCACTAAGAAGAGGGCTCAACCATGGCAGGTGTGGGAGTCAGTCAGGGCCAACCTTTAAGACACAAGCTTCAAACCATCATTCAAGACAAAGGCCATGCTTGACATGTTGGGGGATGCAAAAGCAAAGGTCAAAAGTGCAGACTGTTTTTGTAGACTATTCTTTGAAAAAGCTTTGTTATATTAGAAAGGAGAGAAATCAAGTGGTAACTCAAGAAGATAGCAAATTTAAGAACTCATGTTTTTGGAAGGAAGACCCAAAAGCATGGCTATTGATGACAGACAGGGGGCCTATGGAGAAAGACTGAATGCATACCAGAACAGGAGAATAGTGTCTGCAACAAGCCTGGAGGAGGTGTGGGAAGAACTGATCCAAAGAACAAGCTGAGCTGATAGACTTAAAACGAAAATAAAACGATAGTCAGACAATGCAAAGAGTGCCATGTGGGACAGCAGAACTCTAGAGCTTCATCTTGCTTGGCTGAAACTGTATGCCCACTGATTAGCAACTTCCATGGCCCCTCTCCAGCCCCTGGCAACCACCGTGCCAGTCTTCAGTGTATGATCGTTGACACTTTCATTTATATTATATTTTATATTTGCACTTAAAATTTGTTAAGAGGGTGGATCACATGTTAAGTGTTTTTACTAAAATAAAAAATTTTTAAAGAAAGAACCAAAAAGGCCAGGCACAGTAGCTCGTACCTGTAATGCCAGCACTTTGGGAGGCCGAGGTGGGTGGATCACCTGAGGTCAGGAGTTCGAGACCAGCCTAATCAACATGGTGAAAGCCCGTCTCTATTAAGTACAAAAAATTAGCTGGGTGTGGTGGTGCATGCCTGTAATTCCAGCTACTCAGGAGGCTGAGGCAGGAGAATCACTTGAACCCTGGAGCCAGAGGCTACAGTGAGCTGAGATCATACCATTGTATTCCAGCCTGGGCAATAAGAGCAAAACTCTGTCTCGAAAAAAAAAAAAAAAAAGAAAGGAAAAGAAAAAGAAAAAAAAAGAAAGGACCAAAACATGAAAGGGATCATCCTTTCTTTGAGAGGAAAGAAGGGAACAATGGAGAAACACATGTGCCTGAAGCTAGAAAGCACCAAAAAAAAAAAAGGAGCTCACGTCTGGTGATGTGTGTTTTTGCCAGGAGATAGGAGGAAGGGTCAAGTGAAGGAAGGGGAGAGGTGGGGTGTAACTTAAAGGGTGGTGGTTAGGATTTAGAAGCATTACTATGAGGAACAGAATCAGAGGCCAACTTAAAACACACATTATATATATTTCAGAACAGAATTTAGAATCCTGCTGAGTTTTGTTTTTGTTTTGCTGCATGTTCTAAGGGATTTGGTGCAATCTTTTGAAACTAATTTAGACTTTTAGAAAAATACTTTCAGCTGTGAAATCACATTTAAATAAATGCACCATATATATTCTCCACAAAGCCATGCTTTTGTGCAACCAACACACAAACCTGCAAGAGGATTGTTTAGGGCTGAACATTTGTGTCCTTCTGTGATACAAGAAATACATATTTGATCTCTGCCCTTGGTTCCTAACACAGAACTTCTAAACCCCTTTAAATTGCCAGAGTAATACAGGTATCTTTATTCTAAGAGGTAACCCTTGGTGGGCTCCTGGATAGCTTCAGGATAGGGACTTCTCGACAGAGACAACAAGCCATGGTGAGAAGCTTGAAACATTCAGCCTTACCCCCTTATCTTCAGAGACGGGAGAAGGACTGGAGCCTGAGTTAATAATCAATGACACTTACCCAATGAAACCTCCATAAGATCCCTAAACTATGGGGTTTGCAGAGCTCCCTGGTTGGTGTGTGTGTCCATGTGTCTGGAGGGTGGTGTGGCCCAACTCCATGGGACAGAAGCTCCTATGCTTGAGATCACCCTAGACCTCACCTTAGTTGCTCTTCATCTGGCTGCTCATCAGCATTCTTTAAAACATCCTTTATAAGAGACCAGTAAATGTAAGGAAGGTGTTTTCCTGAGTTCTGTGAGCTATTATCGCAAATTATTGAAACTTAGGAAGAGGTCATGGGAACCACCAATTCGTAGCCAAGTCAGAGAGAAGTGTGCACCCTGGGTACCCATTACTTGTGATTGGCATCTGAAGTGGGGCACAGGTTTGTGGGATTTACCTCTTAACCTTGGAATCTGCACTCTGGCTAGTTTGTGTCAGAAGTGAATTAAATTGTAAAACATTCACGAGTTTCTGCAGAGATATGGACAATTGCTTGGTGTAGAACTGCTTGCTCATTCATTATTCACAATACCAAAGACATGGAATCCATCCAAATGCCCATCAATGATAGCCTGGATAAAGAAAATGTAGCACATACACACCATGGAATACTGTGCGGCCATAATAAAGAATGAGATCATGTCTTTTGCAGGGACATGGATTAAGCTGTAAGCCATCATTCTCAAAAAACCAGCACAGGAACAGAAAACCAAATGCTGCATATTCTCACTCCTAAGTGGGAGCTGAACAATGAGAACACATGGACACAGGGAGGGGAACAACATACACTACAGCCTTTTAGGGTTGGATGCAGGAGGGAGACCATCAGGGTAAATAGCTAATGCGTGCTAGGCTTAATACCTAGGTGATGAGTTGATGGGTGCAGCAAACCACCATGGCACACATTTACCTATGTAACAAACCTACACGTTCTGCACATGTATCCTGGAAGTTAAAATAAAGTTTAGTAAAAAGGAAAAAAGAAAAGCTGTTCATTGTTTTCACAAGTGTTGTGGGTAATCATTTTCCTTTACCACTCCACCCAAATTCATATGTCAAAATCTTAACTCCTAACTGATGGTAGTTGGAGGTGGGGTCTTTAGAGAGTGATTAGTTCACGATGGTGGAGTCCTCATGAATGGGATTAGGGACCTTGTAAGAAAACACAGGAGTACTTGCTCCCTCACTCACCCTGTCTCTCTCTCCACCTCTCTGCTCTCTCTCTCTCTCTCTCTTTCTCCTCACTTCTTTCTCTCTCTACTCTCTGCCATGTAAGGGTACAATAACAAAATGGCTGCCTCACCAGACACTAGATATGTCAGCACCCTAATCTTGAACTTCCCAGCCTCCAGAACTATGAGAAGTACATTTGTGTTCTTTAAGCTACCCCATCTATGGGATTCTGTTATAACAGCCCAACCTAGATAACATAAAGATCAATCAAAGGAGTTAGGAACTATCTCATCCCTGAAATTCTTCATTACTGAATTTTCCCCAAAAAGTATAAAATATGTCTAAGCAGTGATCAGTCTTCATCTTTTCTCTCCTTGGCCTACCTTGCTCAGCGGGTCCTCTTTGATCAATGCCTGCTCTTGAGTTCTCACTAAGCAGTCTCATTCCACACTGTGATCCCACACACATCATCTGCATCTCTCTTCACTTGCTTGCTTCTGAGATGCCACAGCACAGTAAGGGACGCAGGTGAAGTAAGAAGAGACTTCCATCCCCCTCCTCCTTCCCACCTCCTTTCTCAACATGCTGACACCTGCCGATCCATCAAGGTTTATGTCAGGTGTCACCTATCTAATATCTGTCTGTGATATCTCCTTTTAGGAGCTGTTTCAATATCTGTCTGTGATGTCCTCATTTTAGGAGCTATTTTCCCATCCTTAAAGTTGTTCATTGATGAATTTTCCCCCAGGCATGTGTTTTTCCTCAAGCACAACCCTGTGTTGGAAACTTAATCCCCAATGCAACAGTGTTAGGAGGTGGGGCCTAATAAAAGATGATCAGGCCATGAGGGCTCTGCTCTGGTAAATGGATGAATGCCCTTGTCTCAGGAGTGGGTCTGTCCTTTCATTAATGGATTCCTTACGAGAGGATGAGTTCAGTCCCCTTTAGCCTCTCTCCTGAGTCTCTCTGCCCTTTTGCCTTCTGCCATGGAATGTTGCAGAAAGAGGCCCTCACAAGATGCCAGCACTTGATCTTGGAGAAATAAATGTCCATTCTTGCTAAATTACTCAGTCTGTGGCATTCTGTTACAGCACTACAAAACAGACCAACACACCCTCTTAGGGGCCAAGTCAGAAACAACTGAAGCCACCCCTGCCTTGGGTAGTTTTCACATCTGTCTCCAACCCCAGATTGCAAACTCCTTGATGATGGAGAACACATATCCTTCCACCTCTGGAATCACAAGTGCCTATTCTTACCACTGTGAATTCAGTACATGTTCAACAAGTATTTCAAACAAGTTAATGCACTATGAATTCTAAAACCTTGGTTTTTGATTACTACTGCAAGCACCACAGATAACAAATTAAAATATCAACCAATAAAATGAAAGACACAGTGTGATGCTCTCAGGCCTCTACTCTTCTTTCTAACAACATCCTGGGCCCCATGGCATAGTTTATGCATAGCTGAGACTCAGATCCATCGGTCCACATCTGGATTTTCTATGTGCCACATGCCTTCACAGAATATCGAGCCCATCAACACCTGATCTGGGATTATGACAAATGTGACTCATTTTCCAGCTCTATGTGATTGTTTTTTGTTTTTGCTTTGTTTTGTTTTGTTTTTGAGATGGAGTTTCACTTTTGTTGCCCAGGCTGGAGTACAATGGCGTGAACTCAGCTCACTGCCACCTCCACCTCCCAGGTTCAAGCAATTCTCCTGCCTCGGCCTCCCAAGTAGCTGGGATTACAGGCATGCACCACCACACCTGGCTAATTTTTGTATTTTTAGTAGAGATGGATTTCACCATGTTGCCCACGCTGATCTCAAACTCCCGACCTCAGGTGATCCACCTGCCTCAGCCACTCACAGTGCTGGGATTACAGGTATGAGCCACCACACCCATCCTTCTGAAGTATTTTAACTATAAAAGATGATATTTTTATTTTTAGAATATTCTTATCATCGTGGCGTAGTGGGGAGATGGAAATATGGCAGAAACTGAATTCTCCAGATCGGACCAGGGGTCACAGTGGATGAAGTCACAATTTGATGGTTACACTATTCCTCCATTCAGATACAATGATGCAGCTCATATTTAAATACAAAGAACTATGAAAAACATAAAGTAAATATCCCACTAAAGACTTGCTTTATGGTTAGGATGAATTTCTGCCCAATAAACTACCCTGAATATTAAACTGATAATCACTTGTGCAAGTAACAGTTTTTGAAAGGCATGAGTTAATAACACACAGGTGATCTGAAATCTTGAAAATAACCAATAATGCTATGAGTTTTTCTTATTTTTCTAAGGTGTAAGAATATGCGCATCCCCTGAAAGGCCAGCTTTCCCTTTAAAACCTTATTGTGTGAATTGGTTTTTGGTTTTGATCATAGTTTGTCTTGCTTTACTTGGATTTCTTTTTTCAAGCTTCCTGACAATGAAGTCTCAAATTTTCTACAATTCTGAAGTCCTTTCTGCTAGGTGACCACCAAACATTGTCACCATCTGAGAGGTCACAGATTAGAATAAGAACAGCACCTGCTCTGCCTCCTTTGGGTTAAAGGTATTTTTTGCAGGAGGAAGAATTGGAAGGTAACCAAGGTCATGGGATTTTAGGACTTCTTTTTATCAAAAGCCTCAGACAATTTTAAGTGCAAGATTTTGCATTATATGATAAAGTACAATTCATTAAAAGGATTAAGTTTGGCCAACATCTTCAAATATTAGGATGTACTCACGTAGGTCATTTTTCTTCTTTCTCTCTCAAAAAACAATGTTTTGACTCTATGCCTATCTAAAAGTGTTGCTAATTTTTGAAGAGTAACTGATATCACCTCATTATTCCTTGTCATTCTCAAGCCAAAATCTTTCCAGTGGATCTGCAAGTGTTGCTAATCTTCACAGATACTCTATAGCATGTAAGAGCGCTATCCACACCACCAAAATCACCAACAGCATGTGCTCATTTTGTGTCTCAGTGTCACAAAATCAGCCATTTTGGTCATTATCACAATATTTCAAATGTTTTATTATTGTTATATCTGTTACAGTGATCTGTGATCAGTGACTTTTGATGTTACTATCAAAATTGTTTGGGGGCACTACAAACCATGTCCATATAAGATGACAAACTTAATCAATAATGCTGTGTGTGTTCTGACAGCTCCACCTACCAGCCATTCCCCCATCTCTCTCCTCTCCTCAGGCCTCCCTATTCCCTAAGACACAACAATATTGAAATAAGGCCAATTAGTAACCCTACAATGGGCTCTAGGTGTTCAACTGAAAGGAAGAGTCACATGTCTCTCACTTTTAAATCATAAGCTTGAAATGATCAAGCTTAATAAGGAAGGTATGTAGAAAGCCAAGACAAGCTGAAAGCTAGGCCTCTTGCACCAAAAAGCCAAGTTGTAAATGCAAAGGGAACGTTCTTGATGGAAATTAAAAGTGCTACTCCGGTGAACACATGAATGTTAAGAATGCGAAACAGCCTTATCACTAATATGGAGAAAGTTTTAATGTTCTGAATAGAAGACTAAACCAGCCACAATATTCCCTTAGCCAAAGCCTAACCCAGAGCAAGGCCCTAACTCTTTTCAATTCTATGAAAGCTGAGAGAGGTGAGGAAGATTCAGAAGAAAAATTTGAAGCTAACAGAAGTTGGTTCATGAGGTTTAAGGAAAGAAACCATATGCATAACCTAAAAGTGCAAAATGAAGCAGCAAGTGCTGATGGAGAAGTTCCAGCAAGTAATCCAGAAGATCTAGCAAAGCTAGTAAATGAAGATTGTCATTTAACACCAAACAACAGACTTTCCATCTAGACAAAACAGCCTTATATTGGAAAAAGATACCATGTGTGACTTTCATAGCTAGAGAGGAGAATTCAATGCCTGACTTCAAAACTTCAAAGGACAGGCTGACTCTCATGTTAGGAGTTAAAGCAGTTAGTGACTTTAAGTTGGATGTAATGCTCATTTATCATTCCAAAAATCCTAGAGCTCTTAATTATTATCCTAAATATCTTCTGTCTGTGCTCTAGAAATGGAACAACAAAGCCTGGATGACAGCACAGCTGTTTACAGCAAGGTTGGCCAAGTATTTTAAACCCACTGCTGAGATGAAATGTAGCAGGACCAGCCTCAGACAAAACTCCTCAGACACCAGGTTAAAGAAGGAAGTGACTTTATTTGGCTGGGAGCTTTTGCAGAGTTGCATCTTAAGAGCCAAGCTCCCTGAAAAAAAATTCTTGGCCTTTTTAAGGGCTTACAACTTTAAGGGGTCTATGTGAAAGGGTTGCAAGCATGGGGAATGTGACTGAGGGCTACATGCATCAGATAACAGAACAGAAAGTTTTACAATGCTTCCTCATACAATGTCTGGAATTTATAGATAACACAAGTACTTTAGGTCAGGGGTTGATATTATTATTATTTTTTAAACATCAGGGCTGGGTGGTGGCACCAAGGTCATCTGGCTATTTATCTTACTTTAGTTTCTTTTTAACTTTTTGCTTTCTCCTTTTTCTCCTGTCTTATAAACTAGGCAAGAAGGGGGAGCAGCAGGAGAAGTGGTGGTCTCCTTCCTCATTTCCCCCCTTTGAGAATCTCACTTATTAGTGGGAGTTCTCACTTTTATCTTTACTTTCTGAGTCTTTCTGCAAAATAGAGTGATAGTGATTTATGTAATATACTTGTGCTGAAGTTTTCTGATGAACTAATTAGCAACAAAACTTTTTATTATTTGAAGGAACACAGGTAATACACAGGGAAGCAGCAAGCATTACTAGCAATACACTTACAATGAGGGTTTTAATTTTTTTTATAACTGGAAACTATTTTTTAAATAAAGACCTATGATTAAACCTGTGCTAAGCCTATACAGGCACATGTGCCAACTTTGTCATGTCCTTGACTATATTTTTGACCACCTGTCCTTGATTATCTGTTTGTAGACAGCAATTGGTTAAGTTAAATTTTCCAGACTCCTCTTTCAGCTGCTAGCAAATATTTTAAGGCCAGTTTATTTTGATAGATGGCATTTTTCATTTGGGTTTCCTGCTGGGCTAAAACAGTTAAAGCTCTGCCAGTTTTATTAGCAATTATTTCTAAGACAGCCTGCAACCATATGATTTGACTGAGCATGTAGATGGGGGTTTGGTATCCTTATAAGCCATCTTGTGCCCAGATGGCAGGCCTATAGTACTGTATGACCTTTTCAGGGGGCCACTTATTATCTTTTTAATGTTTTATAGCTATGCTTTTTTTTTCTTGGAAGGCATAGACAGTGAAACTTAGGAGCTTACCTGTTTGTAAAAGCCTTTTCCTAGCGAGCAACACAGTATTTCCTAATAATAGAAATTTTTAAGAGCCAGATGCTTGAACTTGTGGGTGTCTGCTTGGGGAAAGAGTCAGTTAAAGTAAAGTTATCTTGAGGCTTGAACTTTTTTGCTTCTCAAGACCATTGGTCTCTTATGTTAGCCTTTCTACAAACATAACATGAGAAAACACTTAGACTGCTGGCAATGTTTTCAGCTAGCTGAACAAATAGTTTTGTTTTCAGTTTTTTGTTTTTTGGGTTTTTTTTTTTTTTGGTTTTGGTTTTGTTTTGTTTGCTAAAGGAGGAGGCTCTGGTAACTTCCAGTTTATACACTCAAAGAATGACTTAAAGATGGAATTGTTGCTGGGCCAGACGGGTTTGGGTTCCTTGACCAAGTAGTATGTGTACAGTGGGGACACCTTTCTATAGGTGTTTCTTTTAGCATGGTTAAGGGGGTAACAACAACAAAACAATGTACAGCATATTTATATCCAGCAAGGACAAAAGAGGTCCTTACCTGAGAAAAAGGTTGAGCACAGCGACAGAACAGTAGTAAAACAGTTAGTATACAGGAAAACCACTAGTCCTAAGATTTCTAACTACATTATTTGCTTGACGAGTCCTCAAACTTCAGCCATGCATAGTCTAGTCAGCTTCTGGTGTATGACTAGAGCAGGGCTTGTTGTTTCTTCAAGCTTCAGCCATGTGTAGACTGGTCAGCCTCCAGAGTGACAGAGCAGGGCTGTCGCCCTCAGCAGCAGCTTGGTCTCATCTCAGGATTAGCCAGGTTGGATGGTTTGGGTCTTGCTGGCTGGTTTACTTGTCCTGAGCTGCCAGTGTTAGCCAATGGTGGTGGATCAAAGACATAACACCTGCAACTTTAACAGCAGTGGGAGTGGACAAGATTACAGTATGGGGCCCATCCTATATGGGACCTAAATAAATTAGATTCTACTTTTTAACTTAAACAGATTTACCAGATTTAAAGGGGTATCAGGCTTATAGGCATTTCATGTATTTAATCATGAACACTTTGCATGGCTATTTCTAAAGCCTACATGTGCTTTCTTAAGGTTAATTCCTTCAGTTCCTGGAGGTCACCTTTAATTTGACCTACGATTTGGGGGTGGCTGACCGAACAAAATCTTACAGGGCAAATAACCAGTTTGTTTGGTGGGGGTGCACCTAACTCAGAGGAGGACCATAGGCAAAAACCTGATTCTATTTCAAATGAATTTCCTGGCAATATTTCTTCAGCAGCTGCTTGAGTGTCCAGTTCATGTGTTCTACTTTTTCCTGAACTTTTTTGGCTGATAGGCTGTATGTAACTTTTATTTTATTTTTAACGTCTTGTTAAATCTTGCACTATTTCAGCTACAAATGCCGGCCTATTGTCCGACTTTAAAGTTAGAGGAAGTCCAAACCTGGGGAGAATGTTTTTTAGCAGTACTTTAGTCACTTCTGATACTTTTTCTGTCCTGACAGGGAAAGCTTCAACTTATTCTGAAAATGAGCAAACAAGCACTAGTGTGTACTGATAGCCACTGGCATGGGGCAGTTCTGTAAAGTTTACAAGCAAGTTTTCACAAGGCATGGCTCCTTCTTCTGTTCAGTTTCCTAGAGGAGGGTTTCTTTTTTCTTTTTTTCTTTCTTTGTAATTTTATCTAGTGGCTTAGCTATCAGTGAGAAATTGGAATCCAGATACGGCAGAATTTTGCTGCCTTTAACTTCTAATGTGACCATGGGCTCCTGGGAGCCTAATGAGAAGGTGTCTGGTCTGTCCTAGTCCTTACATCCTTTAGCTCCTGCCAGCCTGATCAAATCAGTATTTGGTTCTTCCAAGGTGCGGCAGTGCTTGGCCAATGGCCTTTTTGTCTTGTGGCCTTGGCCATTTCCCTCATTGTCTTCTGAAAATTTATCCTTCCAGTGTCCTTTTTTGCATCTTACACTTTCTTTCTAGCCTTGTCTGACTCTTGAATTCCTGCCTAACTTGATTTCTTCCACACCTACATCTGTGTCTATGTCCTCTCACATCACTAATCTCTCTTTCTACACGAATTGTTGCCGGGCGCGGTGGCTCAAGCCTGTAATCCCAGCACTTTGGGAGGCCGAGACGGGCGGATCACGAGGTCAGGAGATCGAGACCATCCTGGCTAACACAGTGAAACCCCGTCTCTACTAAAAAATACAAAAAACTAGCCGGGCGAGGTGGCGGGCACCTGTAGTCCCAGCTACTCGGGAGGCTCAGGCAGGAGAATGGTGTAAACCCAGGAGGCAGAGCTTGCAGTGAGCTGAGATCCGGCCACTGCACTCCAGCCCGGGCGACAGAGCGAGACTCCGTCTCAAAAAAAAAAAAAAAAGAATTGTCGCCAACAGATTGGCCTTTTTCTTAAGCCTTTAATTTACTTTCCTTTTTCTTTCCTGAGTTCTCCTGCTCCTTTGGTGAGCCGGCAGGGCTGGGCAATGCATGGGCCTTGCCCCCACACACTGCTGTCTGTCTCTCTTGTTTCTTTCTGATTTTCTTTTTACCTTTTTTTTTCTTTCTCACACTTTCATTTTTTCCTTTCTTTTTCCTTTGTTCTTCTAATACTGATCTCCAGCCCCCTTTTTTTCAGATAGAGCTGGGCTGGGGAGAGGGATTTAACCCTTGGCGTGTCTAGCTGCTGCATTTGTTGCTTTTGCTTTTTCCTGTTGTGTTGCCGGGTCACAGTTAACATAGACCTTGGCAGCTACTTTTATAGACTGGGTGGTATTCATGCCTGCAGCTTCTGCTTGATGTCACCCTGGGCTTGCCTTACAAATGAAGTATTTACCATATGCTGATTTTCAGCAGTCTCAGGGTTAAATGGGGTGTAAAGCCAGAATGCTTTACAGAGTTTTTCACAGAACTGACTTAGCCTTTCTTTAGCTCCATGAAGTACTTCTGAAATTTTCCTTATATTAATTGCTTTCCTTCTATTAACTCTTAGCCCCTGCAGAAGTGCCTCTCGGTACCTCTGCAAACGTTGAAGCTAGGTTGCATCCTCCAGGTCCTTTTTGTCCTTTCCCCTGGAGTTCAATAGGCCCTTTTTCTTTACGTAATGCTCCAGGCACTTGGAGGGTTAAAAAGGCATACCAAGAGTCAGTGTAAATGTTTAGTCTTACCTTCACTGAGTTCTAAGGCCCGAATTAAAGCAATGAGCTCAGCTTTCTGGGTTGAAGTGCCTTGGGGCAATGATCTGGTTTCAACAACAGTGTCCAGGGTTACCACCACATATCCCGCACATCTCTCTCCTTGTGGGTTGATGAAGCTGCTCCTGTCCACATATAGCTTCCAGTCTACTGATGCCCAAGGCTGGTCCTGGAGGTCAGGTCTGCTGGAGTAAACTGAGTCCAATACTTCTACACAGTTATGCACAACAGGGCTTTCTGATACCGGGAGCAAGGTGGCAGGGTTCAGAGTGTTTCCAGTTTGGTAGATCAGTGGTTGAAAAGGGCTGATAGGTGAAAGTCTGTTGCCCCCCACCCCACCCCCGGATGTGGCCCTGGTCATCATAATAGATAGGTCCTCACATCTCCATGAGAGGCATTTGTACAGCTCCAGCATGACCAGATCTGAGACGGCCCACTTGACTCTCTCGACTTCCTTCCCTGGCCTCTCGAGGCTCTGATCCTCCCCTTCAAGGTGAGACTTAGGGCATGTTAGCTCCTGAATCTGGTTTCTGGGGTGGCTGTTGGCCTCGGTAAAGGGGAGGTAGGCTGGGACATATGGAGAAAGAATTTCTGTTGCCTCTGGCGACTCCTGCAAAACTGGCTTCTCTTGCTGTCTCTGGGACTCCCCTTTTAACTGTGTCTGCTGGCAAAGCTGCTTTTACTTTCACTTTTGGCTTTTTTGCAGTAAGCCATTAAACAGGGCTGGATCTATGCCAGTTTTGTCTATATTATATTTAGCCATGAGTTAACATAAAGTAATTTGCTCTGGGTACACTGGCTGTCCTCCAACCCTTGTCACCACCTTGAATACATGGCCAATTCTTCCTTGTCTAAAGTTCCTTCAGTTGGCCATCTAACACCAAATGAAGGCAATTTTAATTCACAGCGAGTTTTCAACCTCTGGGGGGTTAACTTAACTCTAATAATCCCCTGTAAAACCTTGCTTAAGGTTCTGTAACATGCACTCCCATAGAGTAAGTTTTGATGTTTGGATGACTTTCCTTCTATTCCTCCTTTTACAACGCAGCACATTGACCCTTGCACACTCACTCTTCCTGTTGTTTTGGCCGACTACATCGCTTCCTATTATGGGAGTTTTCAGATGCCGCTTGGCTTTGGAGAGGTCCTTATTCCCACTACAACTCTGAGCTGTAGGGCAGCTACTATTAGCCACATGTAGATCGCCCCCAGTCTTAGTCGGCCCCACAGTTTCACGGAGCACACAGTCCACACTAAGAGATCTGTGACTCCCCACTTCGTAGCTGATGAGCCTAATTAGCCCCCTCCATTCACACACTTTCACACACTTTCAGTTCCTATGTTCATAATTGGGGTGGCGAGCCACTCTTGCCACTAGAAGGGAAAGAAAAAGGGCAAAGGGTAAAAAGGTCATTCACTTGCCAAGCAATTCATACCAAATCAGAATCAAAAGCAAAACCAAAGTGCCAATAAAGGCACACTGTAGGTGATCAGGCCTTGCTTCCACTCAAATGGAGTGGGCAAGTTCCTAAGACCAGTCCTACCACGTTCCAGATGTCTGGACTCCAAGTTCCAGTTCCTTCCCGGTGTTCAGCCACTGTGTTGACCCTCCATGGGGGCCTACTATGCACAGCTCTGATGAGACATTCCACCAGGGCCAATGCCTACCTGGGAGCACTCTCAGGATCCGCGATGCTCGAGCCAGCTGAGGTCCCCCAAAGGGACACTCCACAGGGCAGGCAAAAGCTACCTAAAGGGCTGCCTCGACTGACCATTAATCACCTTGCTTCCTGGTCAGGGAACCAAGAAATGTAGCAGGACGAGCTGCAGATAAAACTCCTCAAACACTGGGTTAAAGAAGGAAGTGGCTTCATTCGACTGGGAGCTTCAGCAGACTTACGTCTTAAGAGCCGAGCTGCCTGAAAAAAAATCTTGGCCTTTTTAAGGGCTTGCAACTTTAAGGGGTCTACATGAAAGGGTCACAAGTGTGGGGAACATGACTGGGGGCTACATGCATGAGCTAACAGAATAGGAAGTTTTACAATGCTTCCTCACACAGTATCTGAAATTTACAGATAACACAAGTACTTTAGGTCAGGGGTTGATATTATTATTATTATTTTTTAACCATCAGGGCCGGGTGATGGTACCAAGGTCATCTGGCTATTTATCTTACTTTTGTTTCTTTTTAACTTTTTACTTTCTCCTTTTTCTCCTGTCTTATAAACTAGGCAATGGGGGAAGCAGCAGGAGAAGTGGTGGTCTCCTTCCTCACTATAACTCAAAACAAAAAACAAGAGTCCCTTCAAAATATTATTGCCCATTGACAATGCACCTGGTCACTCAAGAGTCCTGACAGAGAGGTACAAGGATATTTAGGTTGTTTTCAGGCCTGCAAACACAACATCCCTTCTGAAGCCCATGTTTCAAGGACTAATTCCAAATTTCAAGTCTTGTTATTTAAGAAATACATCCCCTAACACTATAACTGCCATAGATGGTGATTCCTCTGATGGACTAGAAAAGGAAATTGAAAACATTCTGGAAAATATTCACCCTTCTAGATGCCATTCTAGAACATTCATGATTCATGAGGTCAAAATATCAACATTAACTGTAGTTTGGAAGAAGTTGATTTCAACCTTCACAGGTGATTTTGAGGGGTTCAAGGTTTCAGTGGAGGAAGCAACAGCAGATGGGATAGAAATAGCAAGAGAACTAGAAGTGGAGCCTGAAGGTGGAACTGAATTTTTACAATCTCATGATAAAACTTGAACAGATGAGGAAGTGCTTCTTATGGAGGAGGAGCAAAGAAAGTGGTTTCTTTAGAATCTACTCTTGGTGAAGGTGCTGTGATCATTGTTGTAATAACAACAAAGGACTTAGAAGACTGCATAAACTTAGTTGATAAAGCAGCAGCAGAGTTTGAGAGGGATGGCTCCAATTTTGAAAGAAGTTCTATTGTAGGTAAAATGCTATAAAACAGTGTTGCATGCTACAGAGAAGTCTTTCACGAAAGGAAGAGTCAATTGCTGTGTCAAACTCCATTGTTGTCTTATTTTAAGAAACTGCCACAGTCACCGTAACCTTCAGCAACCACCACCCTGATTATTCAGCAGCTGTCAAAATCAAAGCTAGACCCTTCACCAGCAAAAAGATGATGGTTTGCTGAGGGCTCAGATCATTGTTAGCATTTTTTAGCAATAAAATATTTTTAAATTAAGATATGTACATTATTTTTTACAC
The DNA here is from genome assembly GCF_009764315.1 of Trachypithecus francoisi. Taxonomy (NCBI): domain Eukaryota; kingdom Metazoa; phylum Chordata; class Mammalia; order Primates; family Cercopithecidae; genus Trachypithecus; species Trachypithecus francoisi. The sequence continues at coordinate 8,657,844 of NW_022681472.1, forward strand.
ATAACACAACTGCATACTCAAGAGATTACAGTGCAGTTTAAGCATAACTTTTATATGCACTAAGGAAAAAATGTATGTGACTCATTTTATTATAATATTTGCTTTACTGCAGCGGTCCAGAATGGAACCCACAATATTTCTGGGGTATGCCTGTGACAGTCTGTGCTTATACAGCACTTCATAGTTGTAATTTATTTCATTATTACAATGGCCTTATGATGTTAGTATATTATTGTCGCACTTTCACAGATAAATAAATTGATGCACACAGAAGCTAAACATATCACCCCTGGAAGTCACACAGCTATTGAGAAAAAGAGCTGATTTAGAATCCAGGATATCTGGCTCTGGAAACTGTACGCTTAACACTGGGCAAGGTGTCATTTATTGACCAACAGCTGGTCTACCTCATCGTGCCTTGCTTAGTTTATCACTTGCCTTCAGAGTACTTCACAGTCTCCTGCAGGCACCTGCCCACCTCTCTGTGGGGCTGTTGGTGCCTGGGCCGACTGGTGCACATGAGGGCTCCATTGGTAATGGGTTAAGGGGCCAATGTGATGTGGTCATTAAAATAAAACTTGGCTTCTGGTGCTGGCCTCATAATGTACTCTAGCTCCTAGCCAGACAAGTTTCTCTAGGCCAGGTCCCCTTTACAACTGTTACCCCCAGAATCTCGAGAGCTGTCCCCGCTCTTAGACCTTCCACTAATGACTGGGTTCCCAAGCACCTTTCAGGGGGTGAGGGGAATTAAAGGAGATGTGCCCATGAAAGCAGTTAAAAATCTGTAAATCACAAAGAGACCATATGTTATTATACAAGTTTTATATTTTTATAAGCCTCCAGAACAGTAGGAAGCATGTATTCTTACAAACATTTGTTAAATAATGAATTAATACATATACTCACCATAAGCTGAAAATGCTTCAAAACTTTAAAAAAATCTAAACCATAATCAAGGTCTTGTGATAGCAGCAACAGAGCTCTAATGTGATTTGGGTGACTTTGAACTACCTGTCTTTACTAACATTTACCAAACTCAGAGTCACATCTTAAGAAATTAGAAAATACACCCCATCTTTGCTATTCACTGATTCAAGGTTTGTCAATTCATCTGCTTACTAAAATGTATTTGTCACTCCAAAGTCAATATTCACAGTGTTTGTATAGTCCTTGCAGACACAGACAGAGAGGCAAAAAATTTGAGAAACCCAACACATGCTCCCAGCTGAGGTCAAACCCTCTGCCTTCTTGTTTCAGCCCTCACACAGAAAACAAGTGTCCTCCCCACACTCTATTTGGTGCCATGTTTTTTGCATTTTGGGGGGCTTTCTGTTGATGATTCTGCTGTTTAAAATAACTCCCTAACTATGGTGCTATCTACGGTTCCTAAGTGCAAGAAGGCTGTGATGTTATTTAAGGAGAAAAATACATGCATTAGATAAACTTCCTTCAGACATGAGTTACAGTGCTGCTGTCCATGAGTTCAATGTTAATGAATCAATGATATGTGTTAAGGTGTCTTTAAATAGAAACACACATAAAGCAAGCTCATGTATTGATCAGTGGACAAAAATGTTTTGACTAGAGGCTTGCAGTGACCTAACCCTGTATTTTTCCTGGGAGCAATGCTTCTGTATTTACTAACTCAGAGTTCACAGCAACATTATAGAATACAACTGCCATGAATAAGAAAAAGCAACTGTATATTTCTAAGAGAATAATCACATAACAGAAAACATTGATTTTTTTTTTAAATCCCAGTAGCTAACAAGAATCCTTTTCTGGACAAAATCTATAGTTCAAGCATTCAAATCTCCATGTCATAATTTATCCCAGGATTTATTTCATCCGCCCCAAGCCACTCAGAAAACAACCTGCTCTACAGTATTCTGTGGCTGATGCCCAGTTCATGAGAGTCCCTGTCATACAGCTACTCAGAGCTCTGAGTACTGATATGATAAAGAGCTGCAATTAGCCAGGTGTGGTGTCTCATGCCTGTGGTCCCAGCTACTCAGGAGAGGAGGCGGGAGGATCACTTAGGTCCAGGAGTTCAAGGTTGCAGTGAGCGATGGTCTGATGGCGCCACTGCACTCCAGCCTGGGTGACAAAGCATGACCCCGTCTCTTAAAAACTAAAATAGCTACAAACAGGATTTTATAATTTATCATAATCTCAAAGGCAATGGAATTAAAAATTAACATTTAATTCACAGCCCAAGTAAAGGGCAGTATTTGATGACGTGTTTTCTTAATGGGACTTGGATCTGGTTTTCAGTCGCCTATTTCTCCTCTTCTCTTTCTAGTCAACACCCCATACACCTGGAATCCTCTGAATCCGTCCAACATTCAATCCACCTATAAAGGCTCAGCCCAAGCCCCCCTTTCATCTTTCCTCACTCCATCTTTTCCTTCCTTCTCTTCTCCAAGGAAGGATTATTGAGGGCTAATGGATGCCAAGCCCTGCTCTAAGCACTAAGGATACAGAAAGTGAGGCCCCTGAGCTTATGGGGTTCATTCCATGAGAGGTAGACAGTAAAAAGCAAGGGCCATAAAGGAAGTGAATGGGAGCTGCAGATGGGGACGGGAGGAGGGGACACAGCAGGTGACAGGTCAGTCTGTGTGACGAGGTGTTGGAAGAGGTCAGCTTTCCGGGTTGGATGAGGCCAGAAGCAGAAGGACACTCCAGGAAACATCAAGTGTGAAACCTCCAGATGGGCAGGGGCTCACAGTGCCCACGACACGGTAAGGAAGCCAGGGTGGTGGAGCATGTCCGTGAGGGCGAGACCAGGCATGCAGTACCACAAAGAAAACAAGCTTCCCACCACAGCTCCGTCCACATGTCCAATCCCATCCTGACCGCGACTGCGCGGCCCAGAACTGGTTATGCTGCCCCGGAGTACCAGGGTGAAATGTCAGTTCTGATGGGTGTATCTTTTGGTCACAGCTTCATTACCATGGAAACCTGTGGACACTGTGTTCTTACTTTGAACTTCGTAGCGAGGGTGTATGAGGCCAGCTCCAGGGTAGGTGCTGCTGCATCTGCCTGGACGCCTGAAGATTGCCCTCGTTTTCAGCAAGGTTAATGACTTCGTGAGGATTGAATTCAGGGCCAGCAATTCTTTATCTGCTTTCCCTTGAGCATAGTGTGATCAGCCCACACACCTGGCTCTTCATTAAGGAGATTTTTGTTTTATTTTATACTCTTATGATTATTTTTCTGTCCCATTTGGTGAACTCTGTCCTCCCAGCACTCTATCATTTAGCTGGATTATTTTGTCTTCTCTATCAATTACTTTTTGCTCTGAATGAATTCATCTTTTTCAGTTTTCTCTGGATTCCTGTTGATTAGCTCAAGCCAGTTATTTATCATTTTGTGTTCAGCTTTGCCTATTTTCCTCTTAGCTCTTCCTCAGTATAGGTAATAGTTCTGGGATGATGTTGTTTGGGTTCTTAACCTCTTTCTTTAGTTCTGTTATATTTGTCCCAGTTTTATCATCTTTTCTTTTCTCTCTTTCTTTTTTTTTCTTTTTCTTTTTGAGACAGAGTCTCTCTCTGTCGCCCAGGCTGGGGGTGCAGTGGTGTGATCTCAGCTCACTGCTGCAACCTCCACCTCCCAGGTTCAAGCAATTCTCCTGCCTCAGCCTCCCGAGTAGCTGGGACTACATGCGCATGCCACCATGCCCAGTTAATTTTTGTATTTTTAGTAGAGATGAGGTTTCACCATGTTGGCCAGGATGGTCTTGATCTCTTGACCTCATTATCTGCCCTCCTCCACCTTTCAAAGGGCTCAGATTACAGGCACGAGCCACTGCGCTCAGCCCTTATCAGCTTTTCTTTCAGGCCTTACCTTACTGAATGTCAGCTTTCCAGGGTTTTCTATAGTGTAAATTACTAGAGTGGAATTGCCCCTGTTTTCAGATTTTCCACATGATATGCTGACCCCTCACTGTCCCGGTGCATTTTTCTTCACTTTCAGAACTTGTCTCGTGGTGCTCCTCCTGGGCAGGGTGCTCATGACCAGACTCTGCTTGCTGATATAAAGTGTGGGAGGCATCACTTTGTTCTCCCCCTCAGCACTAGAGTTTGAAGCCTAGGAAGATCTAGCTGTACACACTTTCCTCTAACCTGAAGACACAGGAGAGGAGATGGGGAAGCCCAGCAGAGGCCCAGGGCAGGCTCTGTGAGGACGCCTGGGCTCTACTCTCTCTTCAGAGGATAACAGCAGACGGTGGATCATTCCCCCAACTCAGGGAAGGGCCTGAGAATGTGCTTCTCCCATTTCTCCAAACATTTCTCCTGCCCACCAAACAGAAGAGAGCAAAAACAACGATGCCCACGTAGTTCACTTTTATCCTGAGTTTGGGATAGGAGTAGCAGACCCTTACCTAGGGGTACTACATACACATGCTGTTGTAATCACCTTCAATATATTTACCAGTTTTAACCCTTACAGCTTCACTTTGAGGTGGGAGCTGTTTTCATCCCCATTTTACAGATGAGGAAGCTGAGTCACTGAGAAGTTAGGTGTTGTGCCCAACATCACATAACTAGAGGTAGAAGCTGTCTGACTTCAAAATCTGTGCTCTCAGATACTGTCCTAGACTGGGTCCCAGGTTTCATGTTTCTCTTTCACTGGCTATCATCAGTGCATGAAGCCTCATCCCCCTCATCAGCCAGCCTGCTCCTGGATCTTAGTCAAGATACTCCTAGGAAGCAGTTCCCCAGGACGGGATTATTAGCAATGCCCTCTACTCCTTCCTTTTTCAGACTAACTTCACTAATTCTTCCTCCACCTGCCACTAAACTCTCATCATCCGCATTCCCTAGGCTCAGTGGTTTCACCTGCTCCCCACTTAAAGTAGAAACTAGAAACAATAGAATAATCCTTGATTCAGATTTCTACTATACCTTCCTGAATTAATCACCAAGTGTCAAATATTTTACTTTCTAAAATGTTGTCAGATTTATCCCTTTCTCTCCATGCTTGGTACAACTACGTTAGTAGAAATCTTCATGAGTTACCATTTGATTGCTGCAACAGTTTTTTTGCCTCTCATCTTGTGTCTTGCAAATCTGTCTTTGATGCAACAGCTGGTGTAATCTATTTAAATAAAATCTGGAGTCCCTTGATGAAAAGTCTTCAATGGTTTCCTGTAGCCAGCACCTTCCCTAGCATGGTGTGTGCAAGGCCAACCTTGACCCATCGTCTGTATTTCTCTAGCCTCATCTCCTCACTCAAGGGCTCGGCTTTGGGATCTCGGGAACAACTACAGTTGTTCTGGGGTTTTTTGTCTTTGTTTTTAATTAGACAAGGTCTCACTCTTTCACCCAGACTGGGAAGCAGTGATGCCGTCATGGCTCACTGCAGCCTGGAACTGCTGGACTTAAGTGACCCTCCCTTGGAAGGACCTTCTTCCTTCCCCTGTTCATCACATTCTGAAGTCAGTGGAGTTAGATTTTGTTCATTGTTTGACTTGTGGTGGTAAATTTGGGGGCAGGAAGGAAGACAGTTTAGGGAGTCTGAGCCTTTGGGGTTTATTTTACAATTTTTGATCATTTTACCAGGTGCTAAATGACAGAGATTCTGTAATCCATTTTCATTCTGCCATGTTTGCCCAGATGTTTCTGAGAGAAGTCTTTATCTTTTTTGAGGGCATAATAGGGATACATGGGATAAAACAGAAGCACAGAAGCAGGGGCTCCTACTCCCTCAGTTTTGTCAGATTAGGAAAGGCTTCTTACAGAACGTTGACTCTTGAGTTGAGACTCAAAGGATATACGGGAATCAGATAGGTGAAACCATTGTAGAAATGTATTTGAGAATGATGTACAAGGCAGAGAACCTAGAAACAGCAGTTGTATAAACAGAACTAGGCCAGGCATGGTGGCTCACACCTGTCATCTCAGCACTTTGGGAGGCTGAAACAAGAGGATTGCTTGAGGCCAGGAGTTCAGGACTAGCCTGGGCAGCATAGTGAGACCCCCCCTACTCTCCAAAAACTTCCAGAATTCACTGTGTGTGGTGGTACACGCCTGTGGTCCCAGCTACCTTGGGAGGCCGAGGTGGGAAGATCACTTGAGTCCAGCAGTTTGAGGCTCCACTGAGCTGCGATGGTACCACTACACTCCAGCCTGGGTGAGAAAGCAAGACCTTGTCTAATTAAAAGCAAAAACTGGCCTTTCAGCTGGAAAACCACCATCTTCCAGTAATTCACCAAAATGACTAACACAAAGGGAAAGAGGAGAGACACCTGACAGGTGTTCTCTAGGCCTTTTAGATGACATGGAGTTGGCTGGGCGCGGTGGCTCATGCCTGTAATCCCAGCACTTTGGGAGGCCAAAGCGGGCGGATTGCCTGAGCTCAGGAGTTCGCGACCAGCCTGGGCAACATGGTGAAACCCCATCTCTACTAAAATACAAAAAATTAGCCAGATGTGGTGGCATGTGCCTATAGTCCCAACTACTCAGGAGGCTGAGGCAGGAGAATTGCTTGAACCCAGGAGGCATAGGTTGCAGTGAGTCAAGATCATACCACTGTACTCTAGCCTGGGTGACAGAGTGAGACTCCATCTCAAAAAAAAAAAGGAGTTGTTTCTTTGACCATATTTATGAAAATCTGTAAGAGAGGTGGTATTGTAGATATCAAGGGAAGGGGTATTGTTCAAAAAGGAATGCCCCACAAATGTTACCATGGCAAAACAGAGAGTCTGCTGTGTTGCCCAGCATGCTGTTGGCATTGTTGTAACAAACAAGTTAAGGGCAAGATTCTTGCCAAGAGAATTAAAGTGCGTATTGAGCACATAAAGCACTCTAAGAGCCGAGATAGCTTCCTGAAATGCCTAAAGGAACATGATCAGAAAAAGAAACAAGCAAAAGAGAAAAGTACCTGGGTTCAGCTGAAGCGCTAGCCTGCTCCACCCAGATACACGCACTGTGTGAGAACCAGTGGGAAGGAGCCTGAGCTGAGGAAGCTATTCCCTATGCATTCATGGCATATTAAGTGTTTAAATGAAAATAAAAGACCTCTGCACTGTAAAAATGTTTCTCTTCATTGAGTAGAAGTGTGGTGTCTCCTCCTCCAAAGAAATATTTAAAGCAAATTTGAATTTTGTCCTAATTCATTCTGTAATTTACTATTCAAATTTAGTGTATTTCTTGCTGAAAGATGTGAGGTGGCTTATTGTGCAACAAATTACTCAACCGGTTAGAAAACAACCAGATATTAATTATGAAATATTTGTAGTGATTTGAAAATAGTCCCTCCAACTCATCATGGAAGCTCTAAAATAATTTTCAAAAAGAAAAAAAATATAGTTCAGAGATCCTAAAGCCTAGCTCTTGAGTAAGAAGATGAGGCTAGAGAAATACAGAGGACAGGTTGAGGTTGGCTTTGCACGCGACATAGTAGGGAAGGTGCCAGCTATAGGAAACCATCGAAGACTTTTGATCAAGGGACTTCAGATTTTGTCTAAACATATCACACCAGCTGTTATGTGAGAGAAGATTTTGCAAGGCACAAGATAAGAGGCAGAAAAACTAGTTGATAAACTATTGCAATAATCTAATGGGTAAACTCATGAAGGTTTCTATCAAGATAGTTGTGCTAAGTATGGCAAGAAAAAAATTGATCCGAGAACATTTTAGAAAGCAAAATATTTGACACTTGGTGATTAATTCAGGTACAGTAGAAATCTGAATCAAGGATGACTCTATTATTTCTAGTTTCTAATTTAAGTGGGTAGCAGCTGAAACCACTGAGTATGGGGAATGCAGATGATGGGAAAATTCAGTGGTAGGTGAAGGAAGAATTAGTGAATTTAGTTTGAAAAATATACAGTTTGTGTTGCCTATTGCCTATGAGATATCTAAGAAGAAATATCAGCCTCTATCCAGAAGTGATTTCTTTCTCCAATACCATTATTACATGCATACTCTTCAACTATTTACCAAAAACTTTCTTATATACACAATGTACATTTGGGTCTAGTTTTTCTTGCTGGATTGCAAACTCGATTATAGGAGGCATATTGTGTAATTTATTTGTATAAGCTCCAGAGTGCCTGTATAGCACAAAGCCTTGCATGTAATTGATGCTTAATTTATGTAATGAGTTAAAAGATGGCTAGAAGGATAAATGCATGGATGGATGCATGGATGGATGGTTGGATGGATGGATGGTGGCTCATGAATGGATGCATGGATGGATGGTTGGATGGATGGATGGATGGTTGTGTGGGTGGATGGATGGACGGATGCATGGATGGGTGGGTGGATGCATGGATGGATGGATGGATGGATGGATGGATGGATGGATCATGGATGATCGTGGATGGATGGATGGTTGCATGGATGGATGGATGGAAGATGGATCATGGATGGATAGATGAATGCATGGACAAACGGAGTAATGACTTCAAGTTGACTCTAGAGATGTAAGGTGACAGAAAAAAATATGAAAAATGAAACCCAAGTAATAAAATTCTAGACCGATATTTGCTACCAGAAAATACGAGTTTTGTTTTATGTTTGTTTAAATTTATAAGCTGGATGTTTTTCAGGGAATTAAATTTATCAAAGAATCAGAAAAAAAGAGTAGTCTTAAATTATAAAGTAAGATAGATTTATGTAGCTGCTAGGAAGCATTTATACTTATGAAACACATTAAGGCTGAAGCAACATGATTAGCAGTGTTAATAGTACTGAAGGTGATTTCTATGGTAACTCAGTATATCAATTCTGTGCACATTATTATTTCAAAAGATAATTTTTCAAACTACAATCTCATAGCCTGTAAAAATTAAAATATCCATTAAACAGCTCAATTACCTCTGCTGTTTAATGGGTAGCTAGGTTTCCATTAAGGATTCATGTTCAGTTCATTCTTGTTGATGATTTCCCTCTTGTACTTCTTCACCTTCCTGCAGCTTCAGATGACACCTGTGACAGCTCCCTTTCTAGCATGAAGGTACATTTCATAATTATTATTATTATTACAGAAATTATGTTTGACCTGATTGTCTGTAGGAAATGAACTGCTCACCTTTTAGAATCAATAGCCATTTAATACATCAGCAAAGTAATTAGCTAAAGAGCAGCCCAATACCCTGAGGCTAATCATCCACCTCTAAAAGGTAGATAATTTATTCCCTCTCTACTAGTGAAGTGAGCCCCAGTATTATTTACAGAGTGAAATTCTTATATTTCTCATCAATTAAATTCAACTGTTGTCCTTTAGAGTCAAAGTCAGTATTTCAAGTGAAAGCACATCCCACCCTCCTTCCCAACACAACCACCTTTAGAACAACTTGGGCTTGAATTTTCTACACTCTTTGACCTTGAACAAATTTCCTAATATCTCTGAGCTGGTATTCGTATCCATAATATAATCTTATAAGGTTATTGTGTGTGTTCATGAGGCAATACGTGCAAAGACCAGCATACAGAAATGATCCATCAGTATCACCTTCACTAAAGACGGATTGTGAAATTAAATCTACCGAGACAGACTTTCCCTCACGGAAGCAGTGCCATTCCACTACGGAATTTAGTTGATGCAATTTCCTGGTTTCTGATTTCCACCCGCAGCACAAACATAAAGTCTTCTAGCCTGGGTTGGTTCTGGAAACATCAACCAAAGCTCCCCACGGATACAGACAGTCTACTTCCACCCCACGCAATTCTCCCCTGCCCACCAAAGCACATACATTTTAAAAAGACCAGAGTCAGGTCACGGTTACACGGCGGCAACTGCGGCAAAGCGAGAGCCTGGAGACCTGAGCCGACACTGGGGGCTGTCCGCCCGCCCCGCATTCTCTCGAGGAGTCGAGAAGTCCTGTTGTATCAAAGTAAGATGGACGGTAGCTTTGACTGTGAGTGTGCTGAGCTGGAGCCACCTGATCACTAACAAAAGACATCTTCTGTTAAGCAACAGCTGCCAGGGCTTCCTGTTGAAATACACGGCAACAAAGGAAGCAAAGAAGCAAAACGGAAATGGTGCCTACCAGCTCCTTAGAACGACATTGCTCAGAACTAGTGAGGAGAATGTTCATAGAAGCCTGTTGTGTGCATATTTATTCACATGTTTGTTAAATGTCAAATCATTTAGCACAGTAATATGAGTGTATAATATGTCATTTCATTCCGTTTGAGTTTCTTGGGTGTTTTCTTTAAACGTCTGCAGAGTTGCTGCCCCTTTCTTGAACTATGAGTACTGCAATCTTTTTAATTCTCGATAGGAGTAGAGTTTTTTGAGCTTTAAGTCTAAGGGGAACTCAACAGGCCTGTTTGGCATATGCAGTGAACATCAAGAAACCATCTTGCTGTGGAAGCATAATTATTTTTCTTCTCCCTTTTTGAAAAATCTTTCCTTTTGATGCCAGTTTCCTTGTTTACACAAGTTCAACAATTTGAAAGGAAAAGGCAAGAGTTAGGGTTTCAAAATGGCAGAGAAATTTGAAAGTTTCATGAACATTCATGGTTTTGATCTGGGTTCTGGGTATATGGACTTAAAACCAGCGGGTTGTGGAGGCAATGGCTTGGTTTTTTCTGCTGTAGACAATGACTGTGACAAAAGAGTGGCCATCAAGAAAATTGTCCTTACTGATCCCCAGAGTGTCAACATGCTCTACATGAAATCAAAATTATTAGAAGAATTGACCATGATAACACTGTGAAAGTGTTTGAAATTCTTGGTCCCAGCAGAAGCCAATTAACAGATGATGTGGGCTCTCTTACGGAGCTGAACAGTGTTTACATTGCTCAGGAGTACATGGAGACAGACTTGGCTAATGTGCTGGAGCAGGGCCCTGTACTGGAAGAGCATGCCAGGCTGTTCGTGTATCAGCTGCTACGGGGGCTCAAGTATATTCACTCTGCAAACGTACTGCACCGAGATCTCAAACCAGCTATTCTTTTCATTAATACTGAAAACCTGGTGCTGAAGATATGTGACTTTGGTCTTGCACGGATCATGGATCCTCATTATTCCCATAAGCATCATCTTTCTGAAGGATTGAATACTAAATGATACAGATCTCCACATCATTTACCTTCTCATAATAATTATACTGAAGCCATTGACATGTGGGCTGCAGGCTGCATCTTTTCGAAATGCTGATTGGTAAAATACTTTTTGCAGGTGCACATGAACTTGAACAGATGCTGCTGATTTTAGAATCTGTTCTTGCTGCACATGAGGAAGATCGTCAGGAGCTTCTTAGCATAATTCCAGTTTACATTAGAAGTGACATGACTGAGCCACACAAACCTTTAACTCAGCTGCTTCCAGGAATTACTTGAGAAGCACTGGGTTTCCTGAAACAAATTTTGACATTCAGCCCCATGGATCAGTTAACAGCAGAAGTGCTCTCCCATCCTTACATGAGCATATATTCTTTTCCAATGGATGAGCTAATTTCAAGTCATCGTTTTCATATTGAAGATAAAGTTGATGATGTTTTGGTTACGGATGAAACTCACAGTCACGTTTATAACTGGGAAAGGTACCATGATTGTCAGTTTTCAGAGCATGATTGGCCTATACACAACAACTTTGATATTGATGAAGTTCAGCTTAATCCAAGATCTCTGTCTTATGTCACTGATGAAGAAGTACAATTTGATCCCTGAAAATATGTGGAGATTGGGAAAAGTATCTGGAGGCTCCTGCTTTTGATACCAATTACTCTACTGAGCCTTATGAGCCAGATAATCATGAAGACAAATACTGTGATCTGGAGTGTAGCCATGTTTGTAACTACAAAACGAGGTCATCATCATATTTAGATAACTTAGTTTGGAGAGAGTTGAGTTAACCATTACTATGAACCCAGGCTTATCATAGGTCTTTCCAACTGGAAAGAACAAAGCAACTAAAAAAATCTGATTAGAAAGGCAAGACAAAATGTGAAAGGAATTGATTGGTTAAAGCCCAGATAGCACTAGAGGAAGCATCAAAGCAATTGGCTGGAAAAGAAAAAGAAAAGAATCAGGGGTTTGACTTTGATTCCTTTATTGCAGTAACCATTCAACTTAGTTCCCAACATGAGCCTACTGATGTTGTTGATAAATTAAATGACTTGAATAGCTCAGTGTCCCAACTAGAATTGAAAAGTTTGATATCAAAGTCAGTAAACCAAGAAGAACAGGAAAAAGGAATGGCAAATCTGGCTCAGTTAGAAGCCTTGTACCAACCTTCTTGTGACAACCAGTTTGTGAGTGGTGGGGACGACTGTTTTTTCATAAATCAGTTTTGTGAGGTAAGGAAGGATGAACAAGTTGAGAAAGAAAACACTTGCACCAGTTACTTGGACAAGTTCTTTAGCAGGAAAGAAGATCCTGAAATGCTAGCGACTGAGCCAGTAGAGGATGGGAAGCTTGGGGAGAGAGGAAATGAGGAAGGATTTCTGAACAACAGTGGGGAGTTCCTCTCTAACAAGCAGCTTGAGTCCACAGGCATCCCGCAGTTTCACAGTCCAATTGGGTCACCACTTAAGTCAATACAGGCCACATGAACACCTTCTGCTATAAAATCTTCCCCCCAAATTCCTCATCAAACTTACAGCAGCATTCTGAAACATCTGAACTAAAACACTCAGCAGACATTTGTCTTTGTATTTTTCATGAAAAGCATTTTGTCTTTTTTTTATAACTAGTGTTTAAGTCACTTTTTACTTGAATCAAATGGTGTCATTTAGTAAGGATTTTATTAGTTGGTTTATTTTATTATTGGTTTTTAAAATGTAGACTTTTCTTCTACATGTGAGATGGTTTTCATTTTAACTGGCGTGTCGTTTGCACACAAAATTAAAGAATAAAGCAAAATAATGCAACACAAGAAATGCGCTAAGACAAGTAAAGAACATTCTCTCATAAAATGATGATCTGTTTTACAGGAAACAAACCTGGCCTTGAAATTTACACAGCGAGACTCTACATAATTGCATGAAAATATCTATTTTCTTTCCAAAAATATTTTTCACTCATGAGTGTTTTCAAGTTTTTCATACTGTACACATTTCTTAAAAGACATGATACCAGCAGCAATTGAAAATGAATGCTGAATTTGGTGCACATGTGTTATCTACCTCAAGGTAAGAAGAGTATGTAGCAAAACATATACCACCCAGTGCTTCACAATACACACTTCTATTTAGCCAGCATTTATTGCAGTAAACTATTCTTAATAAGACTCACTCGCTCTTTATAAATGTTCTGGTATGCATTCTTTACAGTGAAGTGTTAATACATCACATCTTATTTATTTTAGCGTATCAGTATATTTTCTGTATTTAATTATAAAAATTAATTTGGCTTAAAAAATTTATTTGCAAATACACTTCTTCAATTTGGCACTATGGTTTGTTGCCTACCTAGCTTAATATATAATGTCAGCTTATCCTAAGGCTGTCCACGTACTTAATTTACTTAAGTGTTCATTTTAAGTCATGTGCTCACTGTGTATAGGAATTTGTATTTTGTAGGTGCTTCGTCTATCTACCAAGAAAAATTAGGAACTGCTTTATTATAAAATGTTCCTAGAAGTCTTGTTTATTTAAAAAAAAAAAAAGCCTAATGATTTGTGTGCATGGAAGTAATTAAGGTATATCATTATTGTAGTTTAAAAGTTGTACATGATAAGGTATTTTGTTTTTACTGTATGTTTTTATTGAATGATCTATTCCCCATCCCAAGACAAGCGTGAATAAAATTAGGTTAAATGTAACATGTGGCATTGCAGTCTCTTAGAATTTGTTTCATCTATTTTATTTTATTGCATACTATCTGTATCTTCAGTTATCCTATTTGAAGAAAAAGAACAAATAAAACATGGCCAGCAAAAAAAAAAATACAAGACCAGAGTTGGTGAAAGAGAGAAACGCTAAGGATGGTAGGAAGTGAAATGGGTCACCTTGCAGATTTGACTGCTGTCCATGCAGACTGTGCTTCTCCTTTAGCCCGACACACTGTAGTTTTCTCTTCACACCTCTCTGCCTGAACCTGTTCTATTTCATTATTCTTTAATAGCCAGTCCTGCTAAGCTGAACTTATCATCGTTTATAATAAACAATGTTGTCTATATCTTTATTCATTCTGAAAACTCCTATCAAGCAGCTACTTTGGGCCAGGCGATAAGTAGTTATGGGTCCTGCCCTCCAGCACCTACCAGCGAGAGGGGAGAGCCTAGATGCACACAGAAAAAGGACAATACAATACTGAGCACACTGTGGGATTAGAAACATAAGAGCTTTGCACCCACTCACCGCTGTGACCACCTACAGCCACTCCCGCAAACTGAAGTCGGCTCAGTGAAGCGGTCACTTGCCAGCTATATAATCCGTCCTGCCTGCTCTCAGCCAGCTGTTTCTCACTAAGCTCTGCTGTCTTTGATACCTTCTCTTTTCAACTAGAGCCTGCTGCCCTTGGCTTATCAGAGGCCACTCCCTACTGTCATCTCCAGCTCTGCCCACAGCACCTGCTTGTGCATTTGACGTCTGCATGGACTGAATGTTTGTGTCCTGCCAAAATTCAAATGTCAGAATCCTAACCCCCCATGAGATAGTATTAAAAGGTGGGGCCTTTGGGAAGTGATTAGATCCTGAGGGTGAAGCCCTCATGGATGGGATTAGTGCCCTTATAAAAGGGACCCCAGAGACACCTCTTCTTTTCTGCCTTGTGAGGATAAAGCAGGAAAGTGGCCATCTATGACCAGAAAGCAGGTTCTCACCAGACCCCAAATCTCCCACTGCCTCTATCTGGACTTCCCAGGTTCCAGACCTGTGAAAAATAAATGCTGGCTGTTTTAGCGACGCAGACTATGGTATTCTGGCAGCTTGCACCGCACAGGCTAAGACAGTGCCTGTGCTTGGGTCAGTCGGAATTCATGGCTTTCCTCTTGACCATTCCGCAGCTCCCTTCTCCTCACCCCTTCTTCCAGGACCAGGGTGCCAAAATACTCAGGCCACTCCACAAGCACTTAGAGGGTGCTGAGACCCTTTAAGACATCTTGCAAGATCAAAACTATTTCCTTTTTTTTTCACTTTTAGTTTAGCTTCAGGGGTAGATGTGCAGGTTTGTTATGCGGGTAAACTCACGTCACCAGGGTTTGTTGTACACATTATTTGGTCACCCAGGTACTCAGTACCCAACAGTTATTTTTCCTGATCCTCTCCCTCCTCCCACCCTCTGCCCTCAAAAGGCTCCATTGTGTGTTGTTCCCCTCTTTGTGCCAATGTGTTCTCATCATTTAGTTCCCATTTATAAGTGAGAACATGGGGTATTTGGTTTTCTGTTCTGCGTTAGTTTGCGAAGGATAATGGGCTCCAGCTCCAACCATGCTCCTGCAAAGGACGTGATCTCGTTCTTCTTCTGACACGTGCACTGATGGTGGGTTAAACTGCTGGTGTTTGGCAGGAATCAGACAATGACACCAAATGGTGCTAGAAGTCAGTGAGCTCAAAACTAAGGTTTAAAAAAAGCCAGTTTTACTTAAGCACTTCACTTTATTGATGAAGCTGTAACAATTATTAACTTTAAGTCTCAACCTTTGAGTACACATCTTTGTAATATTCTCTGTGATGAAATAGGAAGTATGTATGAGGCACTTCAGCTGCACAGGAAAGTATAATGGTTGTACCACAGAAAAATACATGTGATCATTTGAGTCTCAAGCTGTACTAACCACTTCTTTCATACAACACCATTTTTACTTAAAGAAATATTGCAAACTACCTATGGCTATTCAGAGTTGGGTCTTTAAGAGATATTTTTTTCCAAGATGAACCAAGAGAGCTTGTCACTTCAAGGAAAACAACGGACAGTATTTCTTGCTGATATAAAATCCAACCTTTCAAGCCAAAACTTAAATTTTAGAACATTCCAAAATAAAGATTTTCATGGTGAAGTCAGTAGTCCTTCTAACAATATAATTTTTTGATACCACATAATGAAATGCAGTGACATTTGGCAGATCTGCATAACTTGGTGAACCAATGTTTTCCAAATAACCAATGCATGAAGGTTCAAAAGCATACATGGGTTATAAAGCTCCATCCAAAGTGAGATAACCCATTGGATTTGAATGTTATGGAGTATAAAATGATACTGGCAGGGTTTCAGACTTCATGCTGCAATTAGCCTTTAAGAAACTGTCACTGGCCCAATCTGGTATAGTATCAAAGACAAATATCCACAATTTTCTGAAAAGGCTATTGATATTAATATGTCCATTTTCTAACTGCATATATGTATGAGACTGGGTTTTCTTTATATACTTCAATCAAAACAGCACATTGGAGCAGACTAAATGCAGAAATAGATATGAGAATCCAACTGCTTTCCTATTATGCCAGACATTAATTAGAAAAAGTGTATCACAATCACAAAAAAAGTAACACGTGCCACTTTTTCCATTTCTTTTTGTTTTGTTTTGTTTGAGAAATTATAGCGTTTGTTTTTGTTTTTGTTTCTGGAGACAGTCTTACTCTTTCGTCCAGGCTGGAGTGCAGTGACGCGATCTCAGCTCACTGCAACCGCTGCCTCCCAAGTTCAAGCGATTCTCCTGCCTCAGCCTCCCGAGTAGCTAGAACTATAGTCACCCGCCACCATGCCCCGCTAATACTTGTATTTTTAGTAGAGATGGGGTTTTGCCATGCTGGCCAGGCTGGTCTCGAACTCCTGACCTCAGGTGATCCACCTGCCTCGGCCTCCCAAAGTGCTGGGATTACAGGAGGGAGCCACCACGCCTGGCCTATAGGTATTTTTATTAAAATGCATTATTTTTATGTCATATAATTGTCATTTTCATTTTTAAATGGATTTAATAAATACATATTTTTAACCTTCTTAGATTTATTTCCTAACTTGGAAAATATAGATATCACCCACATAAACCCAAGCTCTTTGTGCCCTCAACAATTTTTAAAAATGTAAAGAGGATCTGAGACCAGGAACTTTGAGAACTACCATGATATGTGTCTCTGGCTTACCCCACCCATGAGACATTCGCGGGAAACGAGCTTCAGGGGGACCCCAAGGAACACTGCAATCTTTCAGTAGTCAGGGAAGGCATCATAAAGAAGGCCCCTTATGAGCTGCCAGCTGAAGGATGTACAAATTATCTAAGGAGTTTGTGTTCTCCTTAGATAGCTCTCTAAAAGAGCGTAATAATGCCTGTTGATTAGTGTAATGGAAGAACTCTGAACCAAGAGTCATACAATAGGATGTTACTATTTTATAATATAAAGCCATTGATTTATCATCTATGGGTTTCCTGATCTATAAAATGTAGACATTTCTCAGCCTTCCTTGCACATCGGTGTGGCCACATGACTGCTACTTAGTTAATAAAGGCAGGCAGCAAGTTCTGTGCAACTTCGGCATCACACTAGGGAGCTGCTTACATCCACTTTCTCTTTCCTGCTTTTCACTGGCTGGAAAATGGCGACTGCTAGAGAAGACTGCCTGGACCCTGAGATATCTACTTGTTGAGGATGGCAGAACCACGTAAGAAACCTGGTAACAAGGAGGCCTCAGGGACCAATGCCACTTAATTTACCCTGGGCTATCTGGTTTGCTCTGGGCTGTTATGTGAGGGAGAAATAAACGTCTAGATTATTGAAATAACTTTTCTACGCATCTCTTTGGTGCAATTTTTGCTTCTACCAAAACTGATGTGGAGCTGAAGACGATTTCTTGATCCTCAACTAAGTAGCAAATAGGTTGGTGTTTCTGCATTCACAAATTCAACTCTCAGAAACTCAAAGACTAATTCATCATCAAGAAACAAAATCAATGTACATTATAACCCTGTCTAAAAGCACTGAGACAGGTACGATTTTCAGTTATTTTTCTGCAGGCATTTAATGACACCTTGACTGAACATGCAAATGTCCCCATCAGGATTGTTTCCTTTGCTAGCAAAATATTTTGCTCAGTTATAACCACTTCTTTTTTCTTGATATCATTTATTGCTCTGAATTAATAGAATCTGAATTCACTGATTGGGTGGATGTCAACTTGAAAGCCCATATAGTTCAAAAGCAGGATAACCATTTTTCTTACAATTATATGGTTCATGAACACAGAGGCTTTGGATAATGTGTCACATAAGGTCACTCCTGAGACCAATATAAACAGAAACGGCAAGAGAAATAAGACAGAGGTGTAGAACAACAGGAATTTCTAAAGTTCAATGAAGTAGAAAAAGGTTTGACTATAGACTTTTAAACTGGCTTGTCATAAAAGACAATCCTTTTAGAGTCTCTGAACTAGAACAAGATTGGCAAGTAATATAAAAAGTAGAGTATGCCCACACAGTCCAAAATTAGATGGAGAACTACCTGGTGCATTTGCTCTACAAAGACTTCTATATAAGAATAAAATCGGAGGGGCGGAGCAAGATGGCCGAATAGGAACAGCTCCAGTCTCCAACTCACAGCGCGAGCGACACAGAAGACTGGTGATTTCTGCATTTTCAACTGAGGTACTGGGGTCATCTCACTAGGGAGTGTCAGACAATCGGTGCTGGTCAGCTGCTGCAGCCTGACCAGGGAGAGCTGAAGCAGGGCGAGGCATCGCCTCACCTGGAAGCGCAAGGGGGAAGGAAATCCGTTTTCCTAGCCAGGGGAACTGAGACACACAACACCTGGAAAATCGGGTAACTCCCACCCCAATACTGCGCTTTAAGGAAACAGGCACACCAGGAGAATATATCCCACACCTGGCCGGGAGGGTCCCACGCCCATGGAGCCTCCCTCACTGCTAACACAGCAGTCTGCGGCGATCTATCAGCAAGGCAGCAGCGAGGCTGGGGGAGGGGCGCCCGCCATTGCTGAGGCTTAAGTAGGTAAACAAAGCCGCTGGGAAGCTCGAAATGGGTGGAGCTCACAGCAGCTCAAGGAAACCTGCCTGTCTCTGTAGACTCTACCTCTGCGGAGAGCGCACAGCTGCAGTCCAATAGGGGAAAGAGCGGGGACAGTGCAGACGCGAACGACTCTGCCTGACAGCTTTGGGGAGAGCCGTGGATCTCCTAACGTGGAGGTTGAGATCCGAGAACGGACAGACTGCCTGCTCAGGTGGGTCCCTGACCCCTGAGTAGCCTAGCTGGGAGACATCCCCCACTAGGGGCAGTCTGACACCCCACACCTCACAGGATGGAGTCACCCCTGAGAGGAAACTTCCAAAGAAAGAATCAGACAGGTACACTCACTGTTCAGCAATATTCTATCTTCAGCAACCTCTGCTGCTGATACCAGGCAACAGGGTCTGGAGTGGACCTCAAGCAATCTCCAACAGACCAACAGACAGTCCTTCTGACTGTCAGACGGAAACTATCAAACAGGAAGGACACCTATACCAAAACCCCATCAGTACGTCACCATCATCAAAGACCAGAGACAGATAAAACCACAAAGATGGGGAAGAAGCAGGGCAGAAAAGCTGGAAATTCAAAAAATAAGAGCGCATCTCCCCCTGCAAAGGAGCGCAGCCCATTGCCAGCAACGGATCAAAGCTGGTCAGAGAATGACTTTGACGAGATGAGAGAAGAAGGCTTCAGTCCATCAAACTTCTCAGAGCTAAAGGAGGAATTACGTACCCAGCGCAAAGAAACTAAAAATCTTGAAAAAAAGTGGAAGATTGACAGCTAGACTAATTAATGCAGAGAAGATCATAAACGAAATGACAGAGATGAAAACCATGACACGAGAAATACGTGACAAATGCACAAGCTTCAGTAACCGACTCGATCAACTGGAAGAAAGAGTATCAGCGATTGAGGATCAAATGAATGAAATGAAGCGAGAAGAGAAACCAAAAGAAAAAAGAAGAAAAAGAAATGAACAAAGCCTGCAAGAAGTATGGGATTCTGTAAAAAGACCAAATCTACGTCTGATTGGGGTGCGTGAAAATGAGGGGGATAATGGAACCAAGTTGGAAAACACTCTTCAGGATATCATCCAGGAGAACTTCCCCAACCTAGTAGGACAGGCCAACATTCAAATTCAGGAAATACAGAGAACGCCACAAAGATACTCCTCCAGAAGAGCAACTCCAAGACACATAATTGCCAGATTCACCAAAGTTGAAATGAAGGAAAAAATCTTAAGGGCAGCCAGAGAGAAAGGTCGGGTTACCCACAATGGAAGCCCATCAGACTAACAGCAGACCTCTCGGCAGAAACTCTACAAGCCAGAAGAGAGTGGGGGCCAATATTCAACGTTCTTAAAAGGAATTTTCAACCCAGAATTTCATATCCAGCCAAACTAAGCTTCATAAGTGAAGGAGAAATAAAATCCTTTACAGATAAGCAAATGCTTAGAGATTTTGTCACCACCAGGCCTGCCTTACAAGAGACCCTGAAGGAAGCCCTAAACATGGAAAGGAACAACCGGTACCAGCCATTGCAAAAACATGCCAAAATGTAAAGACCATCGAGGCTAGGAAGAAACTGCATCAACTAACGAGCAAAATAACCAGTTAATATCATAATGACAGGATCAAGTTCACACATAACAATATTAACCTTAAATGTCAATGGACTAAATGCTCCAATTAAAAGACACAGACTGGCAAACTGGATCAAGAGTCAAGACCCATCAGTCTGCTGTATTCAGGAGACCCATCTCACATGCAGAGACATACATAGGCTCAAAATAAAGGGATGGAGGAAGATCTACCAAGCAAATGGAGAACAAAAAAAAGCAGGGTTGCAATCCTAGTCTCTGATAAAACAGACTTTAAACCATCAAAGATCAAAAGAGACAAAGAAGGCCATTACATAATGGTAAAGGGATCAATTCAACAGGAAGAGCTAACTCTCCTAAATATATATGCACCCAATACAGGAGCACCCAGATTCATAAAGCAAGTCCTTAGAGACCTACAAAGAGACTTAGACTCCCATACAATAATAATGGGAGACTTCAACACTCCACTGTCAACATTAGACAGATCAACGAGACAGAAAGTTAACAAGGATATCCAGGAATTGAACTCATCTCTGCACCAAGCGGACCTAATAGACATCTATAGAACTCTCCACCCCAAATCAACAGAATATACATTCTTCTCAGCACCACATTGCACTTATTCCAAAATTGACCACATAATTGGAAGTAAAGCACTCCTCAGCAAATGTACAAGAACAGAAATTATAACAAACTGTCTTTCAGACCACAGTGCAATCAAACTAGAACTCAGGACTAAGAAACTCAATCAAAAACACTCAACTACATGGAAACTGAACAACCTGCTCCTGAATGACTACTGCGTACATAATGAAATGAAAGCAGAAATAAAGATGTTCTTTGAAACCAATGAGAACAAAGATACAACATACCAGAATCTCTGGGACACATTTAAAGCAGTGTGTAGACGGAAATTTATAGCACTAAATGCCCACAAAGAAAGCAGGAAAGATCTAAAATGGACACTCTAACATCACAATTAAAAGAACTAGAGAGGCAAGAGCAAACACATTCAAAAGCTAGCAGAAGGCAAGAAATAACTAAGATCAGAGCAGAACTGAAGGAGATAGAGACACAAAAACCCTCCAAAAAATCATGAATCCAGGAGTTGGTTTTTTGAAAAGATCAACAAAATTGACAGACCACTAGCTAGACTAATAAAGAAGAAAAGAGAGAGGAATCAAATAGACACAATAAAAAATGATAAAGGGGATATCACCACTGACCCCACAGAAATACAAACAACCATCAGAGAATACTATAAATGCCTCTACGCAAATCAACTAGAAAATCTAGAAGAAATGGATAATTTCCTGGACACTTACACTCTCCCAGGAAGAAGTTGAATCCCTGAATAGACCAATAGCAGGCTCTGAAATCGAGGCAACAATTAATAGCCTACCCACCAAAAAAAGTCCAGGACCAGATGGATTCACAGCTGAATTCTACCAGAGGTACAAGGAGGAGCTGGTACCATTCCTTCTGAAACTATTCCAATCAATAGAAAAAGAGGGAATCCTCCCTAACTCATTTTATGAGGCCAACATCATCCTGATACCAAAGCCTGGCAGAGACACAACAAAAAAGAGAATTTTAGACCAATATCCCTGATGAACATCGATGCAAAAATTCTCAATAAAATACTGGCAAACCGGATTCAGCAGCACATCCAAAAGCTATCCACCATGATCAAGTGGGCTTCATCCCTGGGATGCAAGGCTGGTTCAACATTCGCAAATCAATCAACGTAATCCAGCATATAAACAGAACCAAGACAAAAACCACATGATTATCTCAATAGATGCAGAAAAGGCTTTTGACAAAATTCAACAGCGCTTTATGCTAAAAACGCTCAATAAATTCGGTATTGATGGAACGTACCTCAAAATAATAAGAGCTATTTATGACAAACCCACAGCTAATATCATACTGAATGGGCAAAAACTGGAAAAATTCCCTTTGAAAACTGGCACAAGACAGGGATGCCCTCTCTCACCACTCCTATTCAATATAGTGTTGGAAGTTCTGGCTAGGGCAATCAGGCAAAAGAAAGAAATAAAGGGTATCCAGTTAGGAAAAGAAGAAGTCAAATTGTCCCTGTTTGCAGATGACATGATTGTATATTTAGAAAACCCCATTGTCTCAGCCCAAAATCTCCTTAAGCTGATAAGCAACTTCAGCAAAGTCTCAGGATACAAATTAATGTGCAAAAATCACAGGCATTCTTATACACCAGTAACAGACAAGCAGAGAGCCAAATCAGGAATGAACTTCCATTCACAATTGCTTCAAAGAGAATCAAATACCTAGGAATCCAGCTTACAAGGGATGTCAAGGACCTCTTCAAGGAGAACTACAAACCACTGCTCAGTGAAATCAAAGAGGACACAAACAAATGGAAGAACATACCATGCTCATGGATAGGAAGAATCAATATCGTGAAAATGGCCATACTGCCCAAGGTGATTTATAGATTCAATGCCATCCCATCAAGCTACCAATGACTTTCTTCACAGAATTGGAAAAACGGCTTTAAAGTTCATATGGAACCAAAAAAGAGCCCGCATTGCCAAGACAATCCTAAGTCAAAAGGACAAAGCTGGAGGCATCACGCTACCTGACTTCAAACTATACTACAAGGCTACAGTAACCAAAACAGCATGGTACTGGTACCACAACAGAGATATAGACCAATGGAACAGAACAGAGTCCTCAGAAATAATACCACACATCTACAGCCATCTGATCTTTGACAAACCTGAGAGAAACAAGAAATGGGGAAAGGATTCCCTATTTAATAAATGGTGCTGGGAAAATTGGCTAGCCATAAGTAGAAAGCTGAAACTGGATCCTTTCCTTACCCCTTATACGAACATTAATTCAAGATGGATTAGAGACTTAAATGTTAGACCTAATACCATAAAAACCCTAGAAGAAAATCTAGGTAGTACCATTCAGGACATAGGCATGGGCAAGGACTTCATGTCTAAAACACAAAAAGCAACGGCAGCAATATCAAAAATTGACACATGGGATCTAATTAAACTAAAGAGCTTTTGCACAGCTAAAGAAACTACCATTAGAGTGAACAGGCAACCTACAGGATGGGAGAAAATTTTTGCAACCTACTCATCTGACAAAGGGCTAATATCCAGAATCTACAAAGAACTCAAACAAATATACAAGAAAAAAACAAACAACCCCATCAAAAGTGGGGAAGGATATGAACAGACATTTCTCAAGGAAGACATCCATACAGCCAACAGACACATGAAAAAATGCTCATCATCACTCGCCATCAGAGAAATGCAAATCAAAACCACAATGAGATACCATCTCACACCAGTTAGAATGGCAATCATTAAGAAGTCAGGAAACAACAGGTGTTGGAGAGGATGTGGAGAAATAGGAACACTTTTACACTGTTGGTGGGATTGTAAACTAGTTCAACCATTATGGAAAACAGTATGGCGATTCCTCAAGGATCTAGAACTAGATGTACCATATGACCCAGCCATCCCACTACTGGGTATATACCCAAAGGATTATAAATTACTCTACTACAAAGACACATGCACACGTATGTTTATTGCGGCACTATTCACAAAGCAAAGACTTGGAATCAACCCAAATGTCCATCTGTGACAGACTGGATTAAGAAAATGTGGCACATATACACCATGGAATACTATGCAGCCATCAAAAAGGATGAGTTTGCGTCCTTTGTAGGGACATGGATGCAGCTGGAAACCATCATTCTTAGCAAACTATCACAAGAAGAGAAACCAAACACCGCATGTCTCACTCATAGGTGGGAACTGAACAATGAGATCACTTGGACTGGGGAAGGGGAACATCACACACATCACACACTGGGGCCTATCATGGGGAGGGGGGAGGAGGGAGGGATTGCTTTGTGGAGTTATACATGATATAAGCGTCATGCACATGTACCCTAGAACTTAAAGTATAATAAAAAAAATAAATAAAATAAAATAAAACAAACAAAAAAAAAGAATAAAATCTAAGATTTTTCTTTTTATTATAATTATTATTATTATTTTGAGACAGAGTTTTGCTCTGTCATCTAGGCTGAAGTGTAGTGGTGTGGTTTTGGCTCACTGCAACTTCCACCTCCCAGGTTCAGATGATTCTCCTGCCTCAGCCTCCTGAGTAGCTGGGATTACAGGCACCCACCACAGCGCCCAGATAGTTTTGTGTATTTTCAGTAGAGACGGGGTTTCACCATGTTGACCAGGCTGGTCTTGAGCTCCTGACCTCAAGTGATCCACCTACCTTGGCCTCCCAAAGTGCTGGGATTACACATATGAGCCACCGAAAATTTAAGGTTTTTCTTAATCCTTTTGAGAGTATCATCATTTTCTGTTTTGATATTAGAATCCACCATGATACCTTCGTCTCAAATCTCAGCTATCTTATTTAGGATCTTCTCTTTATCCTTAAAGTCCAACTAAATAGGTGGAAAAATGGAGAATGACTGCATATCATGATGAGATGGTATTAAACTTCCTCAGGCTGTGGTTGCATTTGTCGCTGGATGAGACAGGAGGGCACCCAGTGACATGGCCAATCCCAGTTGCCTGTGCTTCTCAATTTCCCCATGCAGGTCACACTATCCTGGAGTCCTCCACAGCAGCTGTTCCTCCCATTTGGGAAGCCAGGGAACCTCAGAGGACCTGCAAAATCATTCCCTCACACACCCGAAATCCTCGTGTACACTGTTTCTCACACAATTTCAGGTGGTTAAGGGAGCTTCTGAAACCCATTCCTGCATCTTGAGCTTAGATGATTGCCAGGCCCCAGTCTCACTGGGTGGAAATCCTCAAGCTTCATGCATAAAATTACCCTGCTCAGCAAGTCCCCAGGGAGCACAAAGGAGGCAAAGTTGAGGCACAGAAAGAGGCCTCCAAGTGTCTCTATGACTAGGGTAAGAAGCGCAGGCAGAAACTACACATCGTCACAGATCCCTTCAGACGAAGCCATCCACTCAACAAACGAGGAGACCACCAACAGGTCCAGGGAATACCTGGGACCATGGAGCAGACCCGGGCCTCTGATTGGCCTGCCCAGAGCACTCTGCATCCTACTACACGTGTGGACATGCGCAGGTGATGCTAGAGGACGGGGGACAGCAAACAGCATTTCTTTCTTCTCCAGTGTCATTTGTAACCATTGAGAAAGGAGGCACCTGGACACTCACTAGATGGAGGTCATAATGGCACCTTCATTACTGATGAATTGATGTGAGGGTGTGGTTCTATGTGTGTGTCCCAGGGGCCTGGGAGGAAATCAGGGGGCCACACAACCGGAGTGCCCAGCCAGGACTGCGGGAAGAGAGAGGGGAACAAACCTCCAGTGCTTTCAGATTGTTCATAGATTAGCTGCACCCAGTCGGGGAGGATGGTCAGCGGCCAATCAGGCAAGTCAATTCTTCACTGGGGAGGAAGAAGGGGAAAGGAATGTCCCTGCAGTGGCGGTCTCTGCACTTGGAAACGCAAAGCCAGGTGTAGAGTGCACATGCATTTGAGTTACGTCTCTGACTCCCAGGGCTGGCCACAGCTTTTTATCATGCCAGTACACGACAGCAGTCACACCTGGTGAGGGCTGCCCCATCTCATGAGGATGCACATGACAGCGTGCGTAGCTTATAAGCATAGGAAACCTAGTATCACATGCATGTAAGCAGGCACAGCATGCACTCATCATATCTGGGATCAACATTGGGTTCACGTGGTATAAAAATGCTGAACTTGCATAATTCAATGATGCTGTGTTCCTGTCAGGTCGCTGGTTTTTCCTCATGCTCCAAATCCAGTCTCTGGCCAGACACTAGGCCCTCACTCAGACACTTGCTCTTGCACGGGATTCATTTGACAATGATGGTACCCGCGGTCACCAGGAGAGGGAGTCTCTGCACCCAGAGGGTGCCTCAGGGCCCATCGAGGCAAACTCGCACCTAGATGTTAGGGCCACGGCTTCCATGCCTCTCCCATAGAACTCTGTGTGTGACCAACAAGCACATGAAAAGTGCTCAACATCACTAATCATCAGAAAGATGCAAATTAAAACCACAATGAGATACCACCTTACACTGGTCAGAATGGCTGGCTATTATTAAAAGGTCAGAAAAACAGCAGATGTTGGTGTCGATGTCAAGAAAATGGAATGCTTAAACACTGTTGATGGGACTATAAATTAGTACAATTTCTATGGAAAACATTATGGAGAGTTCTCAAAGAATTAAAATAGAACTACCATTTGACTCAGCAATCCCACCACTGGGTATCTGCCCCCGAAAAAAGAAATCATTATATCAAAAACATACCTGCACTCATATGATTATTGCAACACTATTTACAATTGCAAAGATATGGAACCAACCTAAGTGCCCATCAGCCAATGACTGGATAAAGAAAATGTGGTACATATATACCACGGCATACTAAACAGCCATGAAAAAGAATGAAATTATGTCTTTTGCAGCAACATGAATGGAACTAGAGGCCACTAAGTGAAATAACTCAGAAATAGAAAGTCATACCACATATTTTCACTTATAACTGGGAGCTAAACAGTGTGAACACATGGACATTGACTGTGGAATAATAGTCATTGGTGCTCCATTAGGTAATTTCTCATCCCTCACTCCACTCCCACCCACCCATTTTTCCGAGTCTCCAGTGGGTGTTATGCTCAGCCATTTTAGTGTAACTATCATCCAAATAGTGTAACTATCATCCTAATAGTGTATCCATCCATTAGAAATTACCTAATGCATACATACACTATTTGGATGATACTTACACTAAGAGCCCAGACTTCACCACTACACAATATACCCATGTAACAAAACTGCAATTGTACCCCCTAAATCTATAAAAATAAAAATATACAAAAATATTTTTAAAGAACTCTGTGTGTGTGTGTGAGAGAGAGAGAGAGAAAGAGAGAGGTGTATCCATAGGAAGGCCTAGTTGAGATAGATTTAATAGTTATGCATTAGATAATCTTCTGTTTATCCAGTAATTGTGCTGTAAATAAAAGTAATTTGAGCAGGTTGCCTCTGGTTGGTTTCTACATTCTCATATCTACTCCACTGGAGTGAAAGTACTGAAGTGCAGTATCAGACTTTGTATTAATTACATTTTCTTATTTTCTGTGTTCTTGATTCTTTAGCATTTAGGGCCTTGCTGACCCTGGAGACGCTGCCCCTCCCAGAGTTTGCTCTCCTAGAGAAAGCAAATAGCTCACCTACGAGCACGCCTTTCAAACACAAAGAAACCAATCCAGAGCCCACTCTCACCACCTTCTCTATGTGGCTCTTACACTCTGGCTCCTGTCCCCCTGCTCTGGTCACCCCAGACCAGGGGCAAAATATCTAGGAACAACCCCTAAGTCCTAGAGCCCACTGAAACGATTCAAACCAGCAAATGCTAAACCTGCTCACCCATTCCTTCCCAAGACAGCACAGTAAAGGCTCCCGCCAGCAGCCCCCTCTCTCCACCTGCTCACCTCGCCTCGGTGCTTCCCCACGTGAGCCCCCATGGAGGGAGGGCCACCACACCCAGCTAATTTTTGTATAAAGGACCGGCTGTATGTCTTATCATACTTGATTAAAACAAATCTCAGGTATCATTAAAACAAATTTGAATTCCCTTCTATCCCCACCCTACCTACACCCTAGCCATACATAGCTTTAACACAAGGGAAAGGATCCGTCCTTCTCCATACCAGCCAGGCTAAGGAAACTTAGAAGCAGAAGGTACTCCATGAAGAGATAAAACCCAGCATCAGGGGTCACAATACCTCACAATGCTGGGCAGGTTCCCATGGAGAGAGCACTGGCCGAGAATAAGAGAGGCACCGTGCTCACGGGGAAGTGAGTTGTTTGGTCATGGTATTTTAAACATATAAGACAGAACATCAAGATAATGCATTCCAAAGATACCATCCAGAAACAAATCAGCAAGTACTGTCAATAGTGAAAAACAATGATGTGTGTGTAAGAGAAAGAAGGAAGGGGGAAGAGAGAGAGAAGGCCTCCCAGCAAGGTCAAGTTAAGTTGGAGGCATCATTAAACTATATTTCAACATAAACTTAAAACATCTCTCGGCCAGGTGCAGTGGCTCATGCCTGTAATTCCAGCACTTTGGGAGGCTGAGGTGGGCAGATCACTTGAGGTCAGGAGTTCAAGATCAGCCTAGACAAAATGGCAAAACCCTGTCTCTACTAAAAATACAAAAATTAGCCAGGCATGCTGACACATGGCTGTAAGCCCAGCTACTTGGGAGGCTGAGGTGGGAGGATAACCTGAGCTCAGGAGATTGAGGCTTCAATAAGCAGAAATCACACCACTGCACTCCAGCCTGAGCAACAGAGTAAGACCCTGTCTCAGAACATAAATTTTTAAAAGAAAATCTCTCATCTTACCTTCTAGGACTACAAATTAAAGGTATGGTTCCTTCCTATGAGCTTCTAAAGCAACTAACACAATGAAAATAAATATTTACACAATAATCTAGAGATTTCTGCATATTAGAAGAGACATTTCATATATTATTCTTAAATATAAATTTGTTTATAAAATTTTTTCACTTGTATGCCAATTTTGCAGCAAATTATTTTTATACAAAGATATTCAAATGGAAAACTGTAAAGAGTAGTTAGCATTTTTACCTAATTTACATACGAAAAAGTCTAAGTTAAAGTGCACATTACACATGCTCTGACTTCAGCAAGAAACAGATTAGTACACTTTATAAAACATTGACTATTTTTTATTATAAATATAATAAGTGCTCATTAAAGACAATTTGAGAAATACCTTATAAATATAATAAATAAGCCTTTACTCATATTTTCATTTTTCAGTTGCAACCAATATTAAAATTTAGATGAATTTCTATAGTTTTATGCATAAATTTTTGCATCTCCTTCAATTTACCTACATACTTATTTGCTCATCTCACATGACACTGATGGCAGAGATGGCCAGTCCTCCAACTTCTACAGAGAAGAGATGTTGCTGAAAAGTGATGACATGCCCTAGGGACTGCAGCATCCAGGTGTCCAGGGATGAGATCCTGGCTTACAGGACATGGTGAAAGTGAAGATGCCACCTCCAAGTCTGGTCCAAGTAAACCTCCCACGTGAGCCTCTCAGACTCTCCCTTCTCTCCCTTTTCCTTGTTGGACATCAGCACCAGGCTAGCCACAGATGCCATGCATCAAAACATCAGAGCTTTGTTCAGTCTGAGTGCCTGGATCCCAGCTACGTGACACAATCCCCCTTGTCCTCATCAACTTCAGGTGAGACCTGTGTGAAGGGACAGGACTGGGAGTCTCATTCTTATAATGGCTGATGTAAACAAGTAGAACTGTCCCACCTCCAAAGAGAAGATTAGCACAAAATTAACAAATGCAATTTAAGTTATTCTTTTAATGATGAGGTTCATTTGTGCAAGAATAAAATGAAAGACACTTCATTTCAAACATTGACCTGCTCGTATGCACAGATGAAATATTCACAATGATAGCATTGCTTTCAACAAGACCTATAATTTCAGGGATTGCAGATATGTAAGCAGAAAGGATGACAGAGCCAGGTCTGCCATGATTATATTGCTAGAATAGCCTTAAGTCATTTTAAAAGGCATTTATTATTAGACATCTTTCTTTCTGCAAGCGAAACTGGGACTTGAAAGAAAAAGTGACATAAGTATAATAGGCCTTTTTCAGATCACAATCATTGGCCTACCCTAAAAGCACATGTCACTTCCTTGCTCCCTTTCTCTATCTTGAATGCAGCCATCCTGTAAATCACTCACCATGAGTAATAGCTGAAAACATACGGAGTCCCAGCCAGATGCAGTCCAGCCAGAATGAAGAAACCTTGCATCCTTAGTTCATTTACAGCAATGGCATTTGTAGCACTCTTTAAAATAATCTGGATCAAAGCACTTTGCAACCTTTTGTGTGTTATTAGAACACCCATTGTCCTCACTGTTTGTATTCCTGCCTCCAGATGGTCCCAGCATCCCAAAAGAACCCACGTTACCTTTGTGAGAGTGATCTCCATTATCTGCCTTGAATTCCCTTTGAGAAGTTCAAAGGAATAAACCTCGTAGGAGATCTCAGTTATAAAGGCAACTTTAAGGTTTTTGAAAATTTAACAACCACATTTCACTTCAACTGTAGTGAGAGGTCTCCCAGGCACCACCACCTGCCCCCTCATTCTCTCAGACCCTCAAGACCACATAGAGTCCCAGTCAATACACTGGAAGCTGGTCTCCACCCTCAGACAACCAGATCCATTCAGCCATAGAGCATCTGTCCTGACTTTGACTTCATTATACGCAGTAGAATCATTTCTCTGAAATGTTCAAAACCTGACATTCCAAGACCAGATATCAGGGACTGAGACCTCTTAACATCAAAGGAACACAATGATTTAAAAGAAGAAGGAAAGAAAAATACTTCAGAAAAACCCATATAAATGTTTAGAATATGGTCTCACTCTTGCCTTTCCAGAAAGAACAGGTAGCAATTACCTGTCCTGGCCTCTGCCAGCTTGTTGATATGACTAGGTATTTGCCTGAAAAATAACTCCAATAATAAGAATCTTATGCAAAGACCACAAATCATTTTCAATCACTACAATACTTTTCTAGATTTATCCATTAAAATTATGTTATTTGTAAATAATCATCTACTATAATTCATTTAATTGATCTTTCTAAACAGCTGTGATCAAAGTTCTCAAGAGTGGATCCAAACTAGAGTATCAAAAGAGCTCGACTTAAATGTACGTGTGTGTGTGTGTGTGTGCATTGCCAAAACCTTCGTTACATCAACACTTAGATGTATTATTGTCATTTTCAATTCATGAGTTCTAATTAAATGCTTTATTCTTTCCCAAAAACTTTTAGTTTCCCCTTCCTGATGGTGAACAGAGCTCTCATTCACCAATCACTCAAGCCAGAAACATAGGACTCAATCTCACCTACTCCACCCCTTCCATACTATTCTCATTCCAAAGCTGAATGTTTTTTGTTTATTCTGTTTATTTAATATCTCTTCCTTCAATATCCTTCCCTTCATTTGCACTACCATTCAGTCAACAAATACTAAATGTTTATTGAGCACCTAGTAATGTGGTAAGTAGGTACTATCCAAAAATGAATTCAATTTAGTCCCTACCTTTAAGGAGGTCACAGTCTGCAAAGAGAGAAAAACATACAAAAATAAACTCAAAGTTAATCATCATCATAGTTAACATTTATTGAGTATTTATAATGTGTCAGACTCCATTACATCAAATTCTTCAAATGACCCTAACAACTATGTGCTGTCATTATCATCCTAAATATGAAATCACTGAGGCTTAGACAAATCAGTTTGTCAAGGTTACAGAATACAAGCACAACAGACAAAACTCAATTTTGTTTCTGTATGCTAACAACAGACTATTAGAAATTAATCTTTAAATGCCATTCACAATAGCATCAAAAGAATATGAACTGCTTTAGGATAAATATGTCAAAAGGTGAAAGGCCTGTCACAGTAGGAGTAATTCTAAAATTATCCCCAGTCAGCCATGACTTTGTATAATTCCCTCCCGTTGAGTGTGGGCGGGACCTCCAAGTGGCTTCTAACGAATAGGGTATGACAAAGGGGAAGGGACTTTTCGGATGGATTTAAAGTCACTAAGAAGTTGGCTAAATTAATCAAAAAAGAGACTATCCTAAATGGGCCTGACCTACTCAAGTGAGTAGTTTAAAAGCTGGTCTCTCTCTCTGTGTATATCTATCTCTTTCTATCTCTTTCTCTTTCTCCCCTCTTCCTTGCTGGCCCTGAGAAGCAAGTCACCATGATTTCCACAGCTGCAATAAAAGGAACATGGAGAACAATGAGCTAAGCTTAGAACCTCAGATGAGACCGCAGCCCAAACACACAACCTTGGGAACCCCTGACCAGATTTCCCAACTAAACTGTACCTAGGTTCCTTTTACCAGATAATAAATGTGTGTTGATTTAAGTTGCTACGTTTGTAATACTTTGATGTGTGGCATAGAAAACAAACATGCTTGCATGGAAAACTATAAGATATCATCAAGAAAAATTTTTAAAGACCTGAATGAATGGAGAAATATACTAGGTTTGTGGTTCAGAAGACTCATTACTAACATTTTAATTCTCCCTAAACTGATCTATAGATTCAATGCAATCACAGTCAATATCTCAGCATGCTTTTGTATAGAAATTGACAAACTGATGCTAAAATTCACAAGGAGGTTCCAAGGACCTAAAATAACCAAAACAACTTTAAAAAATTGGAGAATTAATTCCGTTTGCTGTCAAGACTTCATATAAAGTTTAAATAACTAACACATACTGTATTGGTGTTAAGACCAATGTGTTGGTATCAAGATCAATTGAAAAGAGTAGTCAGAAACAGGTTGGTACATATGTGAGCAAGTGATTTTTAACAAGAGTGCAGAACAATTCAGTGGAGAATAGATCGTCTTTCCAATGTGATGAAAGAATTGGATATTTTATGTGAAAAAAAAACTTTAATACATAATGCCCACTATATACAAAAACTAACTCAAAATGGATCATATATCTAAATGTAAAACTTAAAACTACATAAAATTTTAAAAACATAGGAGAAACTGTTATGGCCTAAGTAAACTTTTTAATGTAACACAATAAAATAACACATTGATAATTTGGGCACCTTCAGAATTAAAACCACGAACTCATTGAAAAACACTGTTAAGAGGATGAAAAGACACCCTACAAACTGAGAGAAAATATCTTCAAATATTATATGATACAGGATTTGTAATTTAAAAAATGCTTTAAAAATGGGCAAAGAATCTGAATACGCATCACAGCAAAGACAATACGTGTATTTCCATAAACACATGAAAGGACATTCAACATCATCAGTTATAAGGGAAATGCTAATAAAAATCACAGTGAGATGCATATGCCTATTAGAAAGACTAAAATTTAAAAGGCTGATCACATTAAATGTGGGGAAGTCTACGAAAGAACTTAAACTCTCATCACTGCTGATGAGAACGTAAAATGGTACAGCCACTTTGGTAGGTATTTTAAAAGTTGGGCACACACCTGTCATATGGCCCAAGCATTCCACTCATAGTTACTTACCAAAGAGACATGAAAGCATATGTCCATGCAAAAAAATTGTAAAGAATATTCACAGCAACTTTATTTGTAAGAGCCAAATACTGTGAACATCTCAGATGTCCATCAACAGGTAAAAGGATAAACTGTTGCATATCCATACCATAATTCTATGGTACCAGCATATACTACCCAGCAACACAAAGAAATAACTATTGATGTATGCCACAACATAGATGTATCTCAAAGTAGTCTTGCTTGGTGAAAAAGGCCACACATAAAGGAGTACATTGTGTGTCTCTTTATATAAAAAATCTAGATATTGCATATTAATCTAAAGTGACAGAGAGCAGGTGAGTGGTTGGCTGTGGACGGGGGTGCTGGGAGAGGAGGTTAGAGGAGGAGACAGGTTTGAGGAGGGGATTACAAAGGGGTGGCAGATATGTTCACTATCTTGGTTGTGGATTGTGGTGATGGTGTAATAGGTATATACATATGCTAAAATATATCACATTGTGTCCTTTAAATATGTGCAGTTTATTGTATTAAATTATACTTAAATAAAACTGTCTTTACAACTCTGTAGTAACACTACATCCCACTTGGAATAAAATCCAATCTCCTTTACATGCTACAAAGCATTACACAATCTGGTCCTCAAAGCTCATCTCCCACCCACTCTTCCCTCTGCCCACTCATTTGCAGACATATTGTCTTTCGTTCTATTCTTCAACAGATTACATTTATTCTCACTCCAGGGCCTTTTTTGGATTTGATTTCCTTCTCCCTGAAACACTATTTCCCTGACTCCACTTCCTTTCAGATCTCAGCTCAGATGCCACTCCTCACCCAGTCTAAAATAGCACCCCAAACCATATATTACTGTTCATTTTAACATTTAGCCCTGCTTGTACCTGCGTCTATAACATTGTCAATGAGAGTGTCTGGGAAAGATGTGCATGCAGCTGGGTCTGGAGAGATTATTAGATTAATAGCATTAGAAGTGATAGGGAATGAGGAACCCATAGGCAGAGATAGGGAGAAGAAAAACAGTATGGTACATTCCTAGAACCGAAAACATTACCTGAATTTGTGGAACTACAAATGTCCATAGCAACAGAAGTGGAGCAACCATCAGATCCACAGAGCCTTATACATAATGCTTAAGAGCCAAGACTTCACACTGAAGAATTTTAAGTAGGATAGCTAACATTTTTGGCTTGGATTATGCACCCTGGTGGTGGAAACAAAAATAAGAAACCCCAATGATAGAGATAGAAAGAAAGATGAAAGTTTTATGGCATTACATTTAAGAGCTAAAGTACACAGCACTCAATGACTGAGTAACGTTAAAACAGAAAGTCAACTGTGTTCCTTGTGCTGTTAATTTGGCTTCAGTAGGAAGAGGATGAGACTACTTAACTGAGAGAAAGAATGCAGAGAAGCCAGTTTAGATGAACTGGGAACATACTGGATTTGAGAGTTGTCTCTCATGGCCGAGAAGAGATATCCAGCAGTCGAAGTATATATAAGTCTAAAACTTGGGGAAGTAGGCTAACTTGAAATCATTAGATTGTGAAAGGAAATTTGTAAACCACAAGAATAACTGGAGTTATTTACAGAGAGTCTATGGATATAGAAGAGCATTGAGCCAAGGCAGAACCATGGAGAACACCATCATCACCATCCCTCATATTGATTGCCACCTGCTACAAGACGGGCTATGAGCTTTAACTATGTTGGTTCATATAACCTGTTATGCTATCACGAGTCTGCCTCCCCAACATTTTCCTTCCAACCATCTAGAGCCAAATCATAATTAAAGAAGCACTGAATAATTCAAAAATAAGTCCAACATATATAGATTGCGATCGTTCTCCTGCTTCTCAATGGCATAGGAGAGTCAAACGTCACTTGTGTGCTAGCACTGAAGGTTTTCATTAAAAGGAACATAAGAATGAAGACAATTTGGCAGGGCACGGTGGCTCACGCCTGTAATCCTAGCACTTTGGGAGGCTGAGGCGGGTGGATCACAAGGTCAGGAGTAGAAGACCAGCCTGGCCAATATGGTGAAATCCTTTCTCTACTAAAAACACAAAAATTAACTGGGCATGGTGGCACATGCCTGTAGTCCTAGCTGCTCAGGAGGCTGAAGCAGGAGAATCGCTTGAACCCAGGATGCAGAGGTTGCAGTGAGCCAAGATCGCACCACTGCACTGCAGCCTAGGCTAAAGAGTGAGATTGGTCTAAAAAAAAAAAAGACATTTTAAAAGTAAAGAGAAAACAGTGAAGGGGTGGAGGAGGGTTTCTAGAACAAGATGAAGAAAATAAACTGGAATGTCAGTCACAGATAATTTGCAGGGTGCAGGGGCTGTGGGGTGGTGTAGCTGTCCAGGGCTCTGATTAAAAGTAGTCTTATGGTTCCGAAATGAATATATTATTTAAGAACCTGGCAGGAAAGAGAAACATGTTTTGAAACAAAATGACAACCTGAGGATTTCAATGTCAATTAAATCAACATAATAACAGATAATTGTAAGAAAAGAACATTCAAGTACAAAGAGATCCAACAAAACAAGAACTAAAAGAATCTGTTGGTTGGGCACGGTGGCTCACCCCTATAATTCCAAGAGTTTTAGAGGCCAAGGTGGGAGGATCACTTGAGCCCAGGAGTTTGAGACCAGCCTGAGCAACATAGGGAGACCCCCATCTCTACAAAAAGAAAAAAAAAGAAAGCAGATGGCCAACTTGAAGCAGCCGGTGTGTGACACTCTTACGGAGAGAAATAAAACAGGCGAGTAAATACTACAACTGAAGCATCCAGGGGCATGCATTGCGATTCATCAAGGAAACAACTTGACCCATGGAGAATGGACAGGAGCAAGACAGGACGACTGCCCACCCGGGAGTGACTCGGAGTCCGTGGAGGCTCCCCCACCCAGGGAAATGGTAAGTGAGTGAGAGACCCCGGGGACCCACACTCTTCCACAGATCTTCACAATCTTTAGGCCAGGACACCCATCTTGAACCCACTCCACCAGGGTTTTCAATCTGACATGCAGAGCTACAAGGAGATTGGCAGAACTGCCCATCAGGCATATGTGGAACCCTGGGAGCCTTGGATCTGAGAGAATCCCAGCAATGGCAGCTGCAGCTTCAGGAAAGGAAGAAGTCAGGTCCCCTCACATCCCCCCAGGAAAGGGAGGAGGTCAGGCTCCCTCACACACCCCCAGGAAAGAGGGAGTCAGGCTCCCTCACAACCCCCGCCCCAGGAAAGCAGGGAGGTCAGGCTCCCTCACATACCCAGAGAAGGGGCTGAGTCCAGTGGGCTCAGCAGCGAGGGGCTGCGGCCTCACTTCCCCAGCACCCCACGGGATAAGATCCACAGGCCTGGGACTCCAGCCACCCACAGCAGGTGCTCTCAGGCCTGTTCTCAGGTAGCAGTTCCAAGCCTTGGCTGAGATGGAGCTCCTGGAGGGAGGTGGGCCACCATCCTTGCAGTCTCACAGCCTTTGTTATTGCTGCCTTCAGGCTCTAGAGAGTCCGAGGTGACTAGGAATTGGAGCGGACCCCACCCTACGGAAAAGCAGCCAGACTGCTTTTTTTACGCTGGTCTCAGATCCCATTTCTCCTCACTGGGTGAAACCTCCCAACCTGGGACTCCAACATTCTCTTACTGGTTCTCTTGGGGTGGCAGCAGCTCCACACCTCCCTGGGCCTAAGCCACCAGAGGGAGAGGTGGATGGGCATATTTGCCGTTTCACGACTTCACTGCTGTTGCCTTCAGGGCCTGGGGAGTCCAAGGTGACCAGGGACTGGAGCAGACCCCGGTACAGTGCAGCCGCCCTGTGGAAAAGGAGCCAGGTGGTCTCATTTCTCCTCCCTAGGCAGGACCTCATGACCTGGGACTCCAGCCACCTGCTGCTGGGGCTATCAAGCTGGCGGCAGCTCTGCACCTCGCTGGGACAGAGCTCCCAGAGGGAGGGGTGACTACCATCTTTGCTGTCTTGCAGCACTCACCTTTGCTACCTCTAGGCTCTGGACAGTCCACAGGGGCTAGCGGCTGGTCCAGACCCTGCCAGCACAACCACCCTGCCTCTGCCTGATCACTTCAATTAGAGGTGGTTCAGCATTTCTCCCAGGAGGAAATCCCAGGGCTAATAGGCAAACAACTTTTCCACCATCGCAGCTGCAGTGCTAGAGAAGGAGCAAAGGGCCTGGTCTCTGTGCCGAAACCTCCAGCACACAGCAACCGCCTTACAGAAAGGAGTTCTGTCCCTCTACCCTGAGAATCCCATCCCTGACTTTTCACCAGGCAAGGCCTGGGATCAGGACCACAGAACAACTGCCCCACCCATGGCTGAGCATTCCTGCTGGTAGTGGCTCTAAATTTCCCCTGGGGAAGAGCTTCCTCGGGGCAACTGATCCCCCCCGCCTGCCACTGCCTGAGTTCTGCCCCAGTACCCTCTGCCTGGGGAAGAAACGAAGAGCCTGAGGGCTACAGCTGAGCTTACAGCACACCACAATCACCATGTGGAGAGAAGCCCAGTCTCCTCCCAGTGAGCCCTCAACCCCACTGCTCCCCAACAAGCAGAACCCCTAGCTAAAGCCAGCAGTGCAGCCGCCCCACCCTCTGGCTGAACACTCCCAGTAGCAGTGACTCCACAGTTCTCAGAGGTGGAGCTCCCAGGGACAACCAAAAGTCCCTCTCCCACTTCCTCAGCAGTGATACTGCCCCTGCTGCCCTCAGACTGACAACAGAGCAAAGAACCTAAGTGCCTCATCCACATCTCCAGCAACTTGCAGTTGCCCTAAGGAGAAGAAGTCAGTGTGTCTCCCAGAAGTCCCACCCACCATCTCCCCGACTCTTCAACCGTCAGGGCCCCCAACTTGGGCTCACAGCACAGCCCCCCAATCGCAAGCTGATTGTACCAAATGATTGCAGCTCCGCACCTCTCTAGGGTGAAGCCCTAGGAGACAAGTGAAAGACCCCTGACCACAACCACTGCTAGCGTCCTTTCCTCCACTGTCTCCAACTTAGGAAGGAAATATAAGCCCTGAGATCACCCCAGAGCTGTGGTGTGTAACCCGGGAGTGCCAAGCCGAGATCTGTAGCCAGTATTCAGATGGGAGAAGAGCCCACACTTTCAGAGCATTGAGAGGGAGCATGGCTGTAACTGTGAGGAAATTAATATAGAGGAGTCGTGTGGCTAAGAGCCTACTTACTGACCATTACACCTAAGCACCACCTACCGGATCACACCCCAAAACTTCAACACCGAAAATACTTTGCTAACATACCCTCCTATGCAACCAAAAAAAAGAAGTCAGCTACAAATAAAGTCCCTGCACAAAGCCTCGGTTCTGTGGAAACATCCAGAAAAGAAGTCTACTGACTGTACTCAAACTATACTGCAGTTTAAGGAATAGCCACACAAAGAGGTGAGAAAGAATCAGCACAAGAACTCCAGCAACTAAAATGGCCAGAGTATTTTCTGTCTTCCAAACGACCGCATTAGTACTCCAGCAAGGGTTCCTAACTTGCCTCAGATGACTGAAAATACAGAAATAGAATTGAGAATATGGATAGGAAAGAAGACAATTGAGGTTCAGGAGAACATCAAAACCCAATCCAAGGAATCTAAGAATAACAATGAAATGATACAGGAGCTCACAGACAAAATAGGTAGTACAACAATAAAACAACCTAACTGACCCAATAGAGCTGAAAAACACACTATAAGAATTTCAAGGCCAGGAGCAGTGGCTCACGCCTGTAATCCCAGCACTTTGGGAGGCCAAGGCAGGCAGATCATGAGGTCAGGAGTTCAAGACCAGCCTGGCCAACATAGTGAAACCCTGTCTTTACTGAAAATACAAAAAATTAGCCAGGCATGGTGGCACGTGCCTGCAGTCCCAGCTACCTGGGAGGCTGAGGCAGAAGAATCACTTGAACCTGGGAAGCAGAGGTTGCAATGAGCCGAGATGGTGCCACTGCACTCCAGCCTGGGCGACAGAGTGAGACTCTGTCTCAAAAATAAAAATAAAAAAAATAAAAGAATTTCAAAATGCAATCACAAATGTTAACAATAAAATAGATCAAGCCAAGGAAAGAATCTCAGAGCTTAAAGCTTGGCTTTCTGAAATAAGATAATTATACAAAATAAATAAAAAGGAATGAACAAAACCTCTGAGAAATATGAGATTGTATAAAGAGGCCAGATCTATGAATCATTGGTGGCCCTGAAAGGGATGAGAAGAAAGCAGTCAACTTGGAAATCATATTTCAGGATATGGTCTATGAAAACTTCCCCACCCTCAATAGAGAGACCAACATACAAATTCAAGAAATGCAGAGAACCTCTGCAAGATACTACACAAGAAGATCATCCCCAAGACACATAATCATTGGATTTTCCAAGGTCCAAAATGAAAGAAAAAACTTTAAAAGTGGCTAAAGAGAAAGGGCAGGTCAACTACTAAGGGAATACCATCAGACTAACAGTGAACCTTTCAGCAGAAACCCTGTAAGCCAGAAGAGATTTTTTTTGGGGGGAGGGCGATGCCTATGTTCAACATTCTTAAAGAAAAAGATCTCCAACCAAGAATTCCACATACAGTCAACCTAAGCTTCATAAATGAAGGAGAATAAGATCATTTTCAGACAAGCAAATGCTGAAGGAATTCATTACCACAGACCTGCCTTACAAGAGCTACTGAAAGACACATTAAATATGGAAAGGAAGGATCATTACCAGCCAATACAAAACCACACTTAAGTACACAAACCAGTGACACTATAAAGCCACACAAATAAGCCAGCATAATAATCCACTTACAACACATTGACAGAATAAAATACACACATATCAATACAAACCATGAATGTAAATGAGTTAAAGGCACAGAGTGGCAAGGTAGATAAAGAAGCAAGAGTCAATAATATGTTGTTTTCAAGAGACACACCTCACATGCAATGACACCCATAAGCTCAAAATGAATGAATGGAGAAAAATCTGCCAAGCAAATGGAAATCAGAAAAAATCAGAGATTGCAATCCTAATTTCAGACGAAACAGACTTTAAGCCAAAAAAGACAAATAAGGGCCTTACATAATGGTAAAGGGTTCAATTCTACAAGAAGACCTAACTATCCTAAATATATATGCACCCAACACAGATTCATAAAGCAAGTGCTTAAAGACCTATGAAGAGACTTAGACTCCCACACAATAGTAGTAGGAGACTTCAACAACCCACTGACAGTATTAGACAGATCATCAAGACAAAAAATTAACAAAGTATTCAGGACCTGAACTCAACACTTGACCAAATGGACCTAATAATGTCTGCAGAGCTCTTCAACCAACAACAGCAGAATACACATTTTTCACATTACCACATAGCACATACTCTAAAATTGACCATACAAGCTGACATAAAATAATTCTCAGCAAATGCAAAAACTAAAATCATACCAACCACACTATCAGACACAACACAATGATAATAGAATACAAGACTAAGAAAATTGCTCAAAACCATACAATTACCTGGAAATTAAACAAGATGCCCCTAAAATGACATGCAGATTAACAATGAAATTAAGTCAGAAACCAAGTTACTTGAAACTAACGAGAACAAAGATACAATATACCAGAATCTCAGGGACACAGCTAAGGCAGTGTTAAGTGAAAAATTTATAGTACTAAATGCCCACATAAAAATGTTAGAAAGATCTCAAATTAACAATGTAACATCATAGCTAGAAGAACTAGAAAAGCAATATCAAACCAGCCCAAAAGCTAGCAGAAGAAACAACCTAAAATCAGAACTGAACTGAAGATTGAGATACAAAAAAAATTCAAAAGATTAATGAATCCAGGAGTGATTCTTTGAAAAAGAAAATGAGAGAGAGACTTATAGTTAGAATAATAAAGAAGAAAAGAGAGAAGATCCAAATAAACACAACTGAAAATGACAACGGGGAAATCACCACTGACCTAGCAGAAATACAAATAACTATCAGAGACTACTATGAACACCTTTATGTCCACGAACTAGAAAATCTAGAAGAAATGGATACATTCCTGGACACGTACACCCTCCCAAGACTGAACCAGGAAGAAATTGAATCCCTGAACCGACCAAAAACAAGCTCCTAAATTGAATCAGTAAAAAAATAGCCTACCAACCAAAAAAACCCCAGGTCCAGGTGAACTCATAGCCAAATTCTATTGGATGTACAAAGAAGAGCTGGTACCATTCCTACTGAAACTATTCCAAAGAATTGAGGAGGAGTGACACCTCGCCAACTCATTCTATGAGGCCAGCATCATCCTAATACCAAAACCTGGCAGAGACACAATGAAAAAGGAAAATGTCAGGCCAGTATCCTTGAAGAATATAAATGCAAAAGTCCTCAACAAAATACTAGCAAATGAAATTCAGCAGCACATCAAAAAGCTAATTCACCACTATCAAGTAGGCTTAATTCCTGGGATGCAAGGTTAGTTCAACAAATGCAAATCAATAAATATGATTCATCACCTAAACAAAACTAAAGACAAATACTACATAATTATCCCAAGAGATGCCAAAAAGCCTTTTGATAAAATTCAACATCCTTACATGTTAAAAACTCTCAATAAACTAGGTATTGACAGAACATATGTCAAAATAATAAGAGCCATCTGTGATAAACCCACAGCCAACATCATACTGAATGGGCAAAAGCTGGAAGCATTCCCTTTGAAAGCCAGCACAAGACAAGGATGCCCTCTCTCAACATTCCTGTTCAACACAGTATTAGAAGTTCTGGCCAGGGCAATCAGGCAAGAGAAAGAAATAAAGGGCATTCAAATAGGAAGACAGGAAGTCAAACTATTCCTGTTGCAGATCACAGAATTCAATACCTAGAAAACTCCACAGTCTCTGCCCAAAGGCACCTTCAGCTGATAAGCAACTTCAGCAAAGTTTCAGGATACAAAATCCATGTGCAAAAATCGCTAGCATTCCTATACACCAACAACATCCAAACCAAGAGCCAAATCAGGAACGCAGTCCCATTCACCATTGCCACCAAAAGAACAAAATACCTGGGAATACAGGTAACCAGGGAGGTGAAAGATCTCCACAAAGAGAATTCCAAAACACTGCTCAAAGAAATCAGAGATAACACAAAGAAATGAAAAAATATTCCATGCTCATTGATAGGAGAACCAATATTGTTAAAATGACCATACTGCCCAAAGTAATTTATAGATTCGATGCTACTCCTGTCAAACTACCAATGACATTCTTCACAGAACCAGAAAAAAAAAAGTATTTAAAAATGCATATGGAACCAGAAAAGAGTTGGAATAGCCAAGGCAATCTTAAGAAGAAAAAAAAAAAAAAAAGCTGGAGGCATCACATTACCAGACTTCAAACTATGCTACAGGGCTATAGTAAACAAAACAGCATGGTACTGGTACAAAAACAGGCACATATGCCAATGGGACAGAATAGAGAGCATAGAAATATTGTCACACACCTACAACCATCTGATCTTCAACAAAGCTGACAAAAAGAAGCAATGGGGAGAGGAATCCCTAGTAAATAAATGGCACTGGGATAACTGGCTAGCCATATGCAGAAGATTAATATTGTACCCTTTCATTCCACCATATACAAAAATCAACTCAAGATGGATTAAAGACTTAAATATGAAACCAAAAGCTATAAAAACGCTGGAAGACAGCCAAGGAAATACCATTCGGTACACAGGAATGGGCAAAAATTTCATGATAAAGATGCCAAAAGCAATTTCAACAAAAGGAAAAATTGACAAATGGGATCTAATTACACTGAAGAGCTTCTGCACAGCAAAAGAAACTATCCACAGAGTAAACAGACAACCTACAGAATAGGAGAATATATTTGTAAGCTATGCATCTGACAAAGGTCTAATATCTAGCATTTACAAGCAACTTAAACAAATGTACAAGAAAAAACAACCACGCTACCCCATTAAAAATCGGGCAAAGGACTTGAACAGACACTTTTCAACAGAAGACATACATATAGCCAACAAGCATATGAAAAAATGCTTAATATCACTAATCATTAGAGAAATGTAAATCAAAATCACAATGAGATATCACCAGTCAGAATGGTGATTATTAAAAAGTCAAAAAATAACAGATGCTGGTGAGGTTACAGAGAAAAGGGAATGTTTACACACTACTGGTGGGAGTGTAAATTAGCTCAGTCATTGTGGAAAGCAGTGTGGCAATTCCTCAAAGAACTGAAAACAGAACTACCATTTGACACGCAATCCTATTACTGGGTATATGCCCAAAGGAACAGAAATTGTTCTACTATAAAGTTGCATGCATGTGTATGCTCCTGGCAGCACTATTCACAATAACAAAGACATGGAATCAACCTAAATGCCCATCAACAGTAGACTGGATAAAGAAAATGTGGTACACAT
Source organism: Trachypithecus francoisi (assembly GCF_009764315.1). Taxonomy (NCBI): domain Eukaryota; kingdom Metazoa; phylum Chordata; class Mammalia; order Primates; family Cercopithecidae; genus Trachypithecus; species Trachypithecus francoisi. Next base: position 8,701,959 of record NW_022681472.1, read on the forward strand.
ACACCATGCAATACTATGCAGTCATAAAAAAGAAAGAGATCATGTCCTTTTCAGGAACATGGATGGAGCTGGAGGCCATTATCCTTAGCAAACCAACACAAGAACAGAAAACTAAATACCACATGTTTTCATTTATAAGTGGGAGCTAAATAATGAGAACATGTGGACACAAAGAGAGGAACAACAGACACTGGAGTCTATTTGAGGGTGGAGGGTGGGAGGAGGAAGATGATCAGAAAAAAATAACTATCCAGTACTATGCTTAGTACCTGAATGATAAAATAATCTGTACCCCAAGCCCCCATGACATGAGTTTACCTGTATAAAAAACCTGCACATGTAGTCCTGAACCCATTAAAAAATAAAACCAGGTATGGTGGCATGCACCTGTTATCCTAGGTACTCGGGAGGCTGAGGTGGGAGGATCACTTGAGCCCAGGAAGTTGAGGCTGCAGTGAGCTGTGACCGCAGCACTGCACCGCAGCCTGGGAAACAGAGCAAGACCTTGCTTGTCTCAAAAAAGAAGGAAAGAAAGAGAGAAAGAAAAAGGAAAGAAAGAAACAAACAAACTGTTCATTGTCATTGGTAGGTGAGCATAGAAAATGTTAGTAAAATTGGCAGGAATAGTTTTATGCGTGTGTACTTATGTAGAAAAGTAAAAATGTACATTTAAAGAGTACATACCAACTTCAGGACAGTGGTTACCTCTGGAGAGGAAGAGGAAAAGGTAGAAAAGGGATGTTTTAGCTGTACCTGTACATTTTTCACCCCAAAAATTTTGAGTCAAAGACAGTTAAATGTTACTTTTATTCAGACTGTGTGATGACCAGGCATGGTGGCTCAAGCCTGTAATCCCAGCACTTTGGGAGGCCACGGCAGGTGGATCACTTGAGGTCAGGAGTTTGAGACCAGCCCGGGCAACATGGTGAAACATCATCTCTACAAACAAAAATTAGCCAGGCATGGTGGCAGGTGCCTGTATTCCCAGCTACTCAGGAAGCTGAGGCAGGAGAATCACTTGAACCCAGGAAGCAGAGGTTGCAGTGAGCCAAGATCACACCACTGCACTCCAGCCTGGGTGACAGAGTGAGACTCCGCCTTAAAAAAAAAAAAAAAAAAAAAAGACTGGGTGGTGAGTACATGGAGGTCTGTATTTGTTTTCTATATATTTCTGTGCTTAAACTATTTCAAAAATTTTAATAGTGAATAGAAATTGGAAACATTGAGTTTAAAATACTTCTTTGAGGTAATTAATGTGGCAAAGTCCCCAAAGAAAACAGGGGAGGGGCAGACTCGAAGAGAAGGAATCATGTCACAATATCCGATCCTAAAGAAAAATAAGTAAGGGGATTGTGACCATCAAACAACATCTAGGATAACGTGATATTCAGGCTCTAAAATGAGACTGTGATCACCCTTTGGTCCACCACCTCCCATAGCTTCCAAAGACATCCTGCCAAAATGAAAATTGGATGATGTTATTCTCCTGCTTACATATATTCAGTAGTTGCCTTTTGTCCTAAGGATAAAAACCCCAGTTCCTTTCATGGCAGTATGTTCCCTGCTGATACCATCTTCATCACTTTTCTTTTTCTCATTTTGTTTCTGTCTCTTCCAACCCCAGAAAACAACATTGCGGACACAGCAAAATTCATTCAGTCACCTGAACTTACCCTTGTATTTGGTGGCTTCATGATTAGGAATATGTGGTTGCCTCTTCTGGAAATGTCCATCTCCGCCCCACTTCTTAGCCACCATACCAAGCTCAAGAAAATTGGTAAAATCTGCCCTAACCCTAACTGTCTGAACTTTTTCATGTCAACACTGAATCCTTTTGAAAAAACTTATCACAGTGTATTGCAATTAGTGGTTCATGTAACTGACTCACCTACTAGACTGACTTAGGTTAGAGGAGCTACCTATTAGATTTTGGTCCCCCAGGGCCTTACGCATGCCTGGTATATTGCAGGCGCTCGGTAGTATTTGATAAATGAATTAATTAAGACACATTTAAGTGAATGTCAAGCTTTTATATTTAGTAAGATAATTTATTCTCAGACTTTCTCAGAAATTTTTTCAACTTAAAAAAGTTTAATTGAGCAAAGAACAATTCTCAGATCAGGCAGCCCCCAGAACAAGCTTAGGTTCAAAGCAACTCCAAGGCTGCCATGTCTGAGAATTTTTCGAGTTCTGAAATATTATACCTATCTTTCAGGATTAGAATCTGATGCAATTTAGAGAAATAAATTTGTGTTACTATTTCTCCACATCCTCTCCAACACCTGTTGTTTCCTGACTTCTTAATGATTGCCATTCTAACTGGTGTGAGATGGTATCTCATTGTGGTTTTAATTTGCATTTCTCTGATGGCGAGTGATGATGAGCATTTTTTCATGTGTCTGTTGGCTGTATGGATGTCTTCTTTTGAGAAATGTCTGTTCATATCCTTTCCCCACTTTTTGATGGGGTTGTTTGTTTTTTTCTTGTATATTTGTTTGAGTTCTTTGTAGATTCTGGATATTAGCCCTTTGTCAGATGAGTAGGTTGCAAAAATTTTCTCCCATTCTGTAGGTTGCCTGTTCACTCTGATGGTAGTTTCTTTTGCTGTGCAAAAGCTCTTTAGTTTAATTAGATCCCATGTGTCAATTTTTGCTTTTGCTGCCGTTGCTTTTGGTGTTTTAGACATGAAGTCCTTGCCCATGCCTATGTCCTGAATGGTACTACCTAGATTTTCTTCTAGGGTTTTTATGGTATTAGGTCTAACATTTAAGTCTCTGATCCATCTTGAATTAATTTTCGTATAAGGGGTAAGGAAAGGATCCAGTTTCAGCTTTCTACTTATGGCTAGCCAATTTTCCCAACACCATTTATTAAATAGGGAATCCTTTCCCCATTTCTTGTTTTTGTCAGGTTTGTCAAAGATCAGATGGCTGTAGATGTGTGGTATTATTTCTGAGGACTCTGTTCTGTTCCATTGGTCTATATCTCTGTTGTGGTACCAGTACCATGCTGTTTTGGTTACTGTAGCCTTGTAGTATAGTTTGAAGTCAGGTAGCGTGACGCCTCCAGCTTTGTCCTTTTGACTTAGGATTGTCTTGGCAATGCGGGCTCTTTTTTGGTTCCATATGAACTTTAAAGCCGTTTTTTCCAATTCTGTGAAGAAAGTCATTGGTAGCTTGATGGGGATGGCATTGAATCTATAAATCACCTTGGGCAGTATGGCCATTTTCACGATATTGATTCTTCCTATCCATGAGCATGGTATGTTCTTCCATTTGTTTGTGTCCTCTTTGATTTCACTGAGCAGTGGTTTGTAGTTCTCCTTGAAGAGGTCCTTGACATCCCTTGTAAGCTGGATTCCTAGGTATTTGATTCTCTTTGAAGCAATTGTGAATGGAAGTTCATTCCTGATTTGGCTCTCTGCTTGTCTGTTACTGGTGTATAAGAATGCTTGTGATTTTTGCACATTAATTTTGTATCCTGAGACTTTGCTGAAGTTGCTTATCAGCTTAAGGAGATTTGGGCTGAGACAATGGGGTTTTCTAAATATACAATCATGTCATCTGCAAACAGGGACAATTTGACTTCTTCTTTTCCTAACTGGATACCCTTGATTTCTTTCTCTTGCCTGATTGCCCTAGCCAGAACTTCCAACACGATGTTGAATAGGAGTGGTGAGAGAGGGCATCCCTGTCTTGTGCCAGTTTTCAAAGGGAATTTTTCCACTTTTTGCCCATTCAGTATGATATTAGCTGTGGGTTTGTCATAAATAGCTCTTATTATTTTGAGGTACGTTCCATCAATACCGAATTTATTGAGCGTTTTTAGCATAAAGGGCTGTTGAATTTTGTCAAAAGCCTTTTCTGCATCTATTGAGATAATCATGTGGTTCTTGTCTTTGGTTCTGTTTATATGCTGGATTACGTTTATTGATTTGCGAATGTTGAACCAGCCTTGCATCCCAGGGATGAAGCCCACTTGATCATGGTGGATAAGCTTTTTGATGTGCTGCTGAATCCGGTTTGCCAGTATTTTATTGAGAATTTTTGCATCGATGTTCATCAGGGATATTGGCCTAAAATTCTCTTTTTTTGTTGTGTCTCTGCCAGGCTTTGGTATCAGGATGATGTTGGCCTCATAAAAAGAGTTAGGGAGGATTCCCTCTTTTTCTATTGATTGAAATAGTTTCAGAAGGAATGGTACCAGCTCCTCCTTGTACCTCTGGTAGAATTCAGCTGTGAATCCATCTGGTCCTGGACTTTTTTTGGTAGGTAGGCTATTAATTGTTGCCTCAATTTCAGAGCCTGCTATTGGTCTATTCAGGGATTCAACTTCTTCCTGGTTTAGTCTTGGGAGAGTGTAAGCGTCCAGGAAATTATCCATTTCTTCTAGATTTTCTAGTTGATTTGCGTAGAGGCATTTATAGTATTCTCTGATGGTTGTTTGTATTTCTGTGGGGTCGGTGGTGATATCCCCTTTATCATTTTTTATTGCGACTATTTGATTCCTCTCTCTTTTCTTCTTTATTAGTCTTGCTAGCGGTCTGTCAATTTTGTTGATCTTTTCAAAAAACCAACTCCTGGATTCATTGATTTTTTGGAGGGTTTTTTGTGTCTCTATCTCCTTCAGTTCTGCTCTGATCTTAGTTATTCTTGCCTTCTGCTAGCTTTTGAATGTGTTTGTTCTTGCCTCTCTAGTTCTTTTAATTGTGATGTTAGAGTGTCAATTTTAGATCTCTCCTGCTTTCTCTTGTGGGCATTTAGTGCTATAAATTTCCCTCTACATACTGCTTTAAATGTGTCCCAGAGATTCTGGTATGTTGTATCTTTGTTCTCATTGGTTTCAAAGAACATCTTTATTTCTGCTTTCATTTCGTTATGTACCCAGTAGTCATTCAGGAGCAGGTTGTTCAGTTTCCATGTAGTTGAGCGGTTTTGATTGAGTTTCTTAGTCCTGAGTTCTAGTTTGATTGCACTGTGGTCTGAGAGACCGTTTGTTATAATTTCTGCTCTTGTACATTTGCTGAGGAGTGCTTTACTTCCAATTATGTGGTCAATTTTGGAATAAGTGCGATGTGGTGCTGAGAAGAATGTATATTCTGTTGATTTGGGGTGGAGAGTTCTATAGATGTCTATTAGGTCCGCTTGGTGCAGAGATGAGTTCAATTCCTGGATATCCTTGTTAACTTTCTGTCTCGTTGATCTGTCTAATGTTGACAGTGGAGTGTTGAAGTCTCCCATTATTATTGTATGGGAGTCTAAGTCTCTTTGTAGGTCTCTAAGGACTTGCTTTATGAATCTGGGTGCTCCTGTATTGGGTGCATAGATATTTAGGAGAGTTAGCTCTTCCTGTTGAATTGATCCCTTTACCATGATGTAATGGCCTTCTTTGTCTCTTTTGATCTTTGATGGTTTAAAGTCTGTTTTATCAGAGACTAGGATTGCAACCCCTGCTTTTTTTTGTTCTCCATTTGCTTGGTAGATCTTCCTCCATCCCATTATTTTGAGCCTATGTATGTCTCTGCATGTGAGATGGGTCTCCTGAATACAGCAGACTGATGGGTCTTGACTCTTGATCCAGTTTGCCAGTCTGTGTCTTTTAATTGGAGCATTTAGTCCATTGACATTTAAGGTTAATATTGTTATGTGTGAACTTGATCCTGTCATTATGATATTAACTGGTTATTTTGCTCGTTAGTTGATGCAATTTCTTCCTAGCCTCGATGTTCTTTACATTTTGGCATGTTTTTGCAATGGCTGGTACCGGTTGTTCCTTTCCATGTTTAGGGCTTCCTTCAGGGTCTCTTGTAAGGCAGGCCTGGTGGTGACAAAATCTCTAAGCATTTGCTTATCTGTAAAGGATTTTATTTCTCCTTCACTGATGAAGCTTAGTTTGGCTGGATATGAAATTCTGGGTTTAAAATTCTTTTCTTTAAGAACGTTGAATATTGGCCCCCACTCTCTTCTGGCTTGTAGAGTTTCTGCCGAGAGGTCTGCTGTTAGTCTGATGGGCTTCCCTTTGTGGGTAACCCGACCTTTCTCTCTGGCTGCCCTTAAGATTTTTTCCTTCATTTCAACTTTGCTGAATCTGGCAATTATGTGTCTTGGAGTTGCTCTTCTGGAGGAGTATCTTTGTGGCGTTCTCCGTATTTCCTGAATTTGAATGTTGGCCTGCCCTACTAGGTTGGGGAAGTTCTCCTGGATGATATCCTGAAGAGTGTTTTCCAACTTGGTTCCATTTTCCCCCTCACTTTCAGGCACCCCAATCAGACGTAGATTTGGTCTTTTTACAGAATCCCATACTTCTTGCAGGCTTTGTTCATTTCTTTTTCTTCTTTTTTCTTTTGGTTTCTCTTCTCGCTTCATTTCATTCATTTGATCCTCAATCGCTGATACTCTTTCTTCCAGTTGATCGAGTCGGTTACTGAAGCTTGTGCATTTGTCACGTATTTCTCGTGTCATGGTTTTCATCTCTGTCATTTCGTTTATGATCTTCTCTGCATTAATTAGTCTAGCTGTCAATTCTTCCACTTTTTTTCAAGATTTTTAGTTTCTTTGCGCTGGGTACGTAATTCCTCCTTTAGCTCTGAGAAGTTTGATGGACTGAAGCCTTCTTCTCTCATCTCGTCAAAGTCATTCTCTGACCAGCTTTGATCCGTTGCTGGCGATGGGCTGCGCTCCTTTGCAGGGGGAGATGTGCTCTTATTTTTTGAATTTCCAGCTTTTCTGCCCTGCTTCTTCCCCATCTTTGTGGTTTTATCTGTCTCTGGTCTTTGATGATGGTGACGTACTGATGGGGTTTTGGTAGAGATGTCCTTCCTGTTTGATAGTTTTCCGTCTGACAGTCAGAAGGACTGTCTGTTGGTCTGTTGGAGATTGCTTGAGGTCCACTCCAGACCCTGTTTTCCTGGGTGTCAGCAGCAGAGGTTGCCGAAGATAGAATATTGCTGAACAGCGAGTGTACCTGTCTGATTCTTTCTTTGGTAGTTTCCTCTCAGGGGTGACTCCACCCTGTGAGGTGTGGGGTGTCAGACTGCCCCTAGTGGGGGATGTCTCCCAGCTAGGCTACTCAGGGGTCAGGGACCCACCTGAGCAGGCAGTCTGTCCGTTCTCAGATCTCAACCTCTGCGTTAGGAGATCCACGGCTCTCCCCAAAGCTGTCAGACAGAGTCATTCGCGTCTGCAACGCCCCGCTCTTTCCCCTAATGGACTGCAGCTGTGCGCTGTCCGCAGAGGTAGAGTCTACAGAGACAGGCAGGCTTCCTTGAGCTGCTGTGAGCTCCACCCAGTTCGAGCTTCCCAGCGGCTTTGTTTACCTACTTAAGCCTCAGCAATGGCGGGCGCCCCTCCCCCAGCCTCGCTGTTGCCTTGCGGATAGATCGCCGCAGAGGGCTGTGTTAGCAGTGAGGGAGGCTCCGTGGGCGTGGGACCCTCCCGGCCAGGTATGGGATATATTCTCCTGGTGTGCCTGTTTCCTTAAAGCGCAGTATTGGGGTGGGAGTTACCCGATTTTCCAGGTTTTGTGTGTCTCAGTTCCCCTGGCTAGGAAAACGGATTTCCTTCCCCCTTGCGCTTCCAGGTGAGGCGATGCCTCGCCCTGCTTCAGCTCAGGCTGGTCAGGCTGCAGTAGCTGACCAGCACCGATTGTCCGGCACTCCCTAGAGAGATGACCCCAGTACCTCAGTTGAAAATGCAGAAATCACCGGTCTTCTGTGTCGCTCGCGCTGGGAGTTGGAGACTGGAGCTGTTCCTATTCGGCCATCTTGCTCCGCCCCCCAAAACTTTATATTATTGATTAGGCTTCATATTTATTATCTCACTTAAATACCACAGAATACCATTTATGTGACTAAGGGTCAATATCGGCATTCTATAGATGGAAAATAAAAAAACAAGGCTGGGAGGGTAGGGAACTTGCACAAGTTCAAATGCCAGAAGTGGTAGAACAGGATTTGGACTCATGCCTTTCTGATTCCAGAGCTCATGCTTTCTATCATTATTAGGCTGAAAGTGTCTTTAACTGGGGCATCTGCCTATGCTTCAGCACTGTGTCCTCCACAGCTGGCAGTACTGCATCTGGCTAGTAGGAGGTGCTGAATACTGTCTGGCTGAATAAATGAATGAATAAATAAACACTTGCAACATTAAGTTGTATGAAAATATACAATGCAGAAATTCTCAGAAGAAACCTGGGATATATATATGAATATTGTCTCAATTTTACAGGTGAAGAAACCAAGTTACAAATAGTAACTGGCAGATTTGAGTCATAGCAGGTTTTTTTGTCCCCAGAACCAGTTGTGTCTGCTCGCTGTATTAGTGAGTTGTCACACTGCCATAAAGACATACTTGAGACTGGGTAATTTATAAGGAAAAGAGATTTAATCAGCTCATGGTTCTGCAGGCTGTACAGGCTTCTGCTTCTGGGGAGGCCTCATAAAACTTACAGGCACATATTTACATGGCCAGCAGGAGAGAAAAAGAAAAGGGGGAAGTGCTACATACTTTTAAACAACCTTATCTTGTAAGAACTCATTCACTAGCATGAGAATAGCAAGCAGGAAGTCCACCCCCATGATTCCAATCACCTACCACCAGGCCCCTCCTCCAACACTAGGGATTACAATTCTGTATGAGATTTGGGCAGAAACACAGACCCAAACCATATTATTCTGCCCCAGCCCCTCCCAAATCTCATGTCCTTCTCCCATTTCAAAATACAATCGTGCCTTCTCAACAGTCTCCCAAAGTCTTAACTCATCTCAACATCAACTCAAAGTCCAAGTCCAAAGTCTCATCTGAGACAAGACTAGTCTGTTCTGCTTATGAACCTGTAAAATCAAAAACAAGTTGGTTACTTCCAACATACAAAGGGGGGTAGGCATTGGGTAAATGCTTCCATTCCAGAATGGAGAAATTGGCCAAAGCAAAGTGGCTACAGGCCCCATGCAAGTCCAAAACCCAACAGAGCAGTCATTAAATCTTAAAGCTCCAAAATAATCTCCTTTGACCCCATGTCTCACATACAGGCCACGCTGATGCAAGGGGTGGGCTCCCAAGTCCTTGGACAGCTCTGCTCCTGCAGCTTCACAGGGTACAGCCCTCCCCACCAAACCGGACCAGCTGCTTTCACAGGCTGCTGTTGAGTGCCAGTGGCTTTTCCAGGTGCACAGTCAAGCTGTCAATGGATCTGCCATTCTGAGGACTTGAAGATGGTGACCCTCTTCTCACAGCCTCACTAAAGCGCTGCTCCAGTGGAGATTCTATATGGGGGCTTCAACTCCACATTTCACCTCTGCACTACCCTAATAGAGGTTCTCCATGAAGGCTCCACCCCTGCAACAGACTTCTGCCTGGACATCTATGCCTTTCCATACAACCTCTGAAATCTAGGTGGAGGCTCCTAAGCCTCAACTCTTGCCTTCTGCACACCTGTGGGCTTAACACCACATGGAAGTCACCAAGACTTGCAGTTTGCCTGGAGCAGTGGGCTGAGACATATCTGGGGCCCTTTTAGTCATGGCTGGTGTTGGAGTGACCACAATGCAGGGCACCATGTCCGAATGCTGCATAGAGAAGTGGGACCCTGAGCCTGGCCTATGAAACCATTTTCTCTCTTAGGCCTCCAGGCCTGTGATGGAAGGGGATGCTGCAAAGGTCTCTGAAATGCCTTGGAGATATGTTCTCCATTGTCTTGGCTACTAACATTCAGCTCCTCTTATGCAAATTTATGCAGCCCACTTCAATTTCTCCACAGAAAATGGGTTTTTCCTTTCTACCACATGGTCAGGCTGCAAATTTTTCAAACTTTTATGCTCTGCTTCCCTTTTAAATATAAGTTCTCATTTCACGTCATTTCTTCACTTATGCAAATGAGCATAGGTTTTTTGTTTGTTTGTTTGTTTGTTTTTTAACAGAGTCTTGCTCTGTTGCCCAGACTGGAGTGCAGTGGTGCCATCTTATCTCATCTCACTGCAACCTCCGCCTCCCGGCTTTAAGTGATGCTCCTCTCTCAGCCTCCTGAGTAGCTGGGACTACAGGCATGCACCACCATGCCCAGCTAATTTTTGTATTTTTAGTACAGGCAAGATTTCACCATGTTGGTCAGGCTGGTCTTGAATGCCTGACCTCAGGTGATCTACCTGCCTTAGCCTCACAAAGTGCTGGGATTACAGGCATGAGCCACCACACCAAGCCAAGCACAGGCTTTTGGAAGCAGCCAGGCCACATATTGAATGCCTTGCTGCTTAGAAATTACTTCCACCGGGTACCCTAAATCATCTCTCACAAGTTCAAAGTTCAACAGATTTCTAGAGCAGGGGCACAATGCCACCAATCTCTTTGCTAAAGCATAGCAGGAGTGACCTTTACTCCAGCTCCCATCTCCATCTGAGACCTCATCAGCCTCGACTTCACTGTCCATATCACTATCAGCATTTTGGTCACAACCATTCAACATGTCTCTAGGAATTTTCGAACTTTCTCTCTTCTCTCTGTCTTCTTCTGAGCCCTTCAAAATGTTCCAAACTCTGCTTGTTATCCAGTTCCAAAGTCACTTCCACATTTTCAGATATCTTTATAGAAATGCCCCACTTCTCTGGTACCAATTTTCTGTATCAGTCAGTTCTTGCACTGTTGTAAAGGCATATCACAGACTGGGTAATTTGTAAAGAAAATAGGCTTAATCAGCTCATGCTTCTGCAGGCTATATGGGCTTCTGCTTCTGGGAGGCCTTAGGAAACTTACAATCATGGTGGAAAACAAAGGGGAAGCAGGCACATCTTCATATTGCTGGCAGGAGAGATAGAGAGAAGGGAGAAGTGCTACACACTTTAAACAACCAGATCTTGTGAGAGCTCAATCACTGTCACAAGAACAGCATGGGGGACGTTTGCCCCCATGATCCAATCACCTCCCACCAGGACTTTCCTCCAACACTGGGGATTACAATTCTACATGAGATTTGGGTGGCGACACAGACCTAAGCCATATCACCTGAAGTTCATTTTCCTGTACTACAGAAAAAGAGGACATCACAAAGCATAGCTTGGAGAGGCTGTGCAGCACAGTTATAAGGAGGGACTTGATGTCCACACAGACTCTAATCAAGACCCAAATCTCCACTTTAAAAGTTGTGGGATCTACAGCAATAAGGCTTCATTTCCTCATTCGTTAAATGTGAATAGGAGAAGTCCCTGCCCTATGGGATTGTTGGGAGCACTATATGAGATAGTATGCTAGCTCCCCAAGAACAGAGTTAGAAGTCAGTACACATCATATATTATTTTATACACTCTTTTGGCAAAATAATAGAGCGCCCAATAAGGAAATCTCATACCACTAGTGACATACAACTTCAACGTTAGTAATACAAAGACAAGACATTAGTAACATGCATTTGTCTTCAAGAGCTATTTTCATTTCAATGATCTTTAAATTCTTATGATCACACCAAAAAGAAAGTCTCCAGTCATTTTTAACAGAATCACCTGTTAATCTCACTTTTTTTTAACAAAGAAAGACTGAGCTGTATTATAAGGCAAGAGTATTAATAGGCAAGAGTAATAGCTGAGAATTTAATTTAAATGTTCTGTTTTCATGCCGTGCAGTTTTACATTTACTTAATTTGCATAGTAAGAAATGTTTGTTTTACATTTTATGCTAGTGATATTGTTTACCTTTTAGATAAATTCATTGATGTTGGAAAAGTGCCCAACTGGCAAAAGACAGCAAACAACTCAAAAGTCCATCAATAGAAGACTGCTTGAATAAATTATACACATCCACACAAATGAGTACTGTGAAAGGAAGGAGGAATATCCCTATAAATACCATAAAGTCACCCACAGCCTATTAAGTGAAGAAAAGCAAGGTGTAGAGAAGTGCATATAGTAGGCTATCATTTTCTAGAAAGTAGGAGAATACACACACACACACACACACACTCGCACACATATGGATATATAAACCAGAAACTAAAGAGAAAAAAAAAAAACATTGTCTAAAGGAGAAGAGGTGACAGGGTCGAGGCAACAGGAATACAGGGTAGTCTTAGCTGAATACAATTTACTTTGAAGATTTGTCTTTGGAAATACATAAATGTTTTTGCATAATGATAAAACAAAAACTAGTGAATGCTGCTTCCAAGAAAATGGAATGGACATACTTTTCCTTATTCCTCCTGCTAACTACAACTTAAAATCCTGCACAGTATACATAAATATAAGAAAGCTAAAAGATGGAAAGAAGAAGGCAGACTAGCAGGAGACCTTGAGACCTGAGAAAGGGCATAATAATAATAAACTTTCTTTTTGCATCAGATACCCATACTGAATACTGCAGAAGCTGGCAACCTAGAAATTTCAATGGACACAGACAAAAAATCCTCCAAGAAGAGCCTGGTTTTCAACTCAAAGGACCAGGAAAGGGACAGCCTAGCAAGAGAGAAAATATTTTTACAATAACCACTCTACTCCAGCCCAACACTACAGAAAACAGCCCCACTCACACCCACCAGCAAAAGCCAACTGGAGACTTAGACCTGTGCCATGCTGCAATGAAGCACACATCTCCCCTTCCTCCAGGGAGGTGATAAGGAAGGATGAATCAGGAACTGAGACTTTTGTCCCCACTGCCTTCCCCATCCCCTAGTGTCAGTGGAAACCACATGGGGAACCTGGACTCCAACCCATGCCAGTAGCAGTGAGGTTCCTCACATTCTCTAAGTTGGAGTGGGATCAGAGGAGGTTCACTGGAGAGTCAAGACTTTTCATTCCTGCTCAAACGGTAAACAACACCGCCCACCCACCACCACGGTATTAGTGGTGACCACATGGGGAGATATATCAAGGTGCCCCTTTTCCTGTCAAACTCGATGTTATCAAAAGAGATCCAGTGGGGAGTTTGAACCTTCAGCCCCACCCAGCAATGACAAGGATCCACTTCTCCCCAGATGTCAACAGGGTCTGACTGGGGAACATGGATTTTTACCACCATTTGGCAATAACAGGACAGTGCCCCCTCCCCTTAAACATGGAGCAGTGTTACAGAGACCTAAAACACAATATTTTAGTAAGATTCAGAATCTTATAATACCCAACATTTCCAGGTCTTAATTGACAATCACTCATCATACCAAGAACCAGCTATTTCTTCAACTGAATTTAGAAAGACAATCAAAAGAGGAAAACACGAACACCACAGAAGACATTAGAATTATCTGACAAGGATTTTAAAACAAACATCATAAAAGTGCTTCAACAGCATATATAAAATCACTTAAATGAGAAAATACTAAGTCTCAGCAAAGAAATAGAAGATATAAATAAGAACCAAATGGACATTTTAGAATCAAAAAATATAATAACCAAAATACAAAAAGAACTCAAAGAAGAGACTAAACAGCAGACTGGAAAAGACAGAAGAAATAATTAACTGGAAGAAAGAACTATAGAAATTAACCAATCTTAATGACAGAGAGAAAATAGACTGAAAAAAATGAACAGAGCTTCAAGGACATGTGGGGCTATAGTAAAAGATCTAATACTTTTGTCATGGATGAGTCCGAAGAAGAAGAGAAAGAAGGTGAGGCTGAAAAGGTGCTCAAACAAGTAATGGCTGAAATTTCCCCAGACTTGGCAGAAGACATAAACCAAAGGCTGAATAAGATAATTGAAACCCAAATGGGAGAGATGCTTTCCCCATATGATCAGGAAAGAGGCAAGGATGTCCACTGTCACCTTTGCTACTCAAAATATTGGAAGTTCTAGCCAGAGCAATAGGGTAAGAAAAGGAAATAAAAGTCACACAGATTGGAAAGGAAGAAATAAACTGCCCCTATTTGCAGATGACATAGTGTTCTACATAGGGAATCCCAAGGAATCTACAAAAAAAATGCCATAAAGAACTCATAGTGAGTTCTGTAAGATTAAGAGATATAAGATCAATGTACAGAAGGCATTTGTATTTCTCTGCATCAGCAGTAAACATGTGAAACCAAAAGTAAAAGCACAATACCATTTACAATAGCACAAGAAAAACAAAGTGTAATAAAACACATTCAGAACTGTTATGCTGAAAACTAATGAAAGAGGAAAGAGATCTAAATAAATGGAGAGGTATACCATATTGATCGTGTGACTTAAAGACGTCGGTTCTCTCCAATATGAAATACTAGGTTAACACAACATCTGTCAAAATAACAAGCATGATTTTTATGGAGATATACACATGATTATACTAAAAAAAAAAAAAAAAAACTTTTTTTGAGACACAGTTTCACTCTGTTGCCCAGGCTGAAGTGCAATGGTGCAATCTCTGCTCAACGCAGCCTCAACCTCCCAGGCTCAAACTATCTTCTCACCTCAGCCTCCCAAGTAGTTGAAACTACAGGCTTGCACCACCATGCCTGGCTAATCTTTTGGGTTTTTTGTTTGTTTGTTTGGTTGGTTGGTTAGTTGGTTGGTTTTTTGTTTTGTTTTGTTTTGTTTTGTTTTGTTTTGTTTTTTTGAGAGATGGGTTTTACCTGTTGCCCAGTCTGGTCTTGAACTTTTGAGCTCAAGCAATCTGCCTGCCTCAGCCTCCCAAAGTGCTAGATAACAGGTATGCACCAGCGTGCTGGACCTATTCTAAAATTTATAGAGCAAAGTAAATTAATTAGAAGAGCTTAAACAATTCTGGAAAAAGAAAAATAAAGTGTGAGTAGTCACTCTCCTTGACTTAAAGACCTATGTAGTCATAGCAATCAAACAGTGGGTTGTTGGCTGAGGATCATTTGATCCACAAAGATTAATGGAACTGAACAGAAAACTCAGAAATACAGCCGTGCAGTATAACCAACTAATTTTTTACAAAGGTATAAAAGCAGTTTAATGAAGAAAGGATAGCGTTTTTCAACACATAGAGTCACAATAGTTAGACATCCATAGGTTAAAAAATGAACCTCAACCTGCACTTCACACCTTCTCCAAAAATTAACTCAAAATTAATCATACATTTAAGAGTAAAATGTAAAACCATAAAAATATTAGAAGATAACATAGGAGCGAGGGTTTTGTTGAGCATTCTTAGACATGACACCAAAAGCATAATCCCTAAAACAAAAAGTAAATAAATTGGACTTAAAATGAAAACCCTTTGCTCTGAGAAAGATTCTATAAGAGGATGAAAAGGCAAGCTACATAGTGGGAGAAAATATTTTCAAACTACATCTATGACAAAAGGCTCACATCTAGAACTCTCAAAGCTCAACAACAACAATAAAACACAATCCAATTAGAAAATGGGCAAAAGACATAAATAGGTACCTCACCAAAGATAATATGCAGATGACAAATAAGAACATGAAAATATGTTCAGCATCAGTAGCTACTAGGGAAATACAAATTAAGATCACAATGAGATATCACTATACACTTATTAGAACAGTTCAAAAAAAAGTAGTGACAACATCAAATGCTGATGAGGATGTGGAAAAATTGGATCTCTCATACATTGCCAGTAGGAATTTAAAATGCTACAGGCACTCTGGAAAAGTTTGGTAGGCTTCTTAAAATCAAACATGCACTTCGCATTCAATCCAGCAATTGCACTATTGAGTGTTTATTCCAGAGATATGTAAACTCATGTCCACACAGAAGCCTGCACACTATTGTTTATAGCTTCTTTATTCACATAGTCAAAAACTGGAAATAGCCAAAATGACCCTCAGTAGGTGAATGGATAAACAAACTGGGGTGCTTTCGTATCATGGAATAACACTCAGAAATAGAAAGAAACCAACTATCAATGCACACAACTTGAATATATTTCAAGGACATTATCCTATTTTTTAAGGCCAGTCCAAAATATCATGAGGTATAATTCCGTTTATATAACATTCTCAAAATGAACAAAATTATACAGATGGAAAACAGATTAATGGTTGTCAGAGTTAGGCATGGTAGTGGGAGGACGTGGGCATAATTATAAAGGAGTAGTATTAGGGAGATCTTTGTGGATGGAATAGTTCTGTATCTTGATTGTGATGTTAATTACACAAATCTATCCATGAGACAAAATAACATAAAACTATACACACACATTTTATCAACATCAAATCTCTGACTTTGATATTGTCCAAAAATAATGTAAGATGAAATATTAGAGAAACTGAGTAAAGAGTACTTATGACATCTCTATGCTATCTTTGTGAATTTTTGTGAATCTATGATTATTTCAAAATAAAAAGTTAAAAAATACAAAAGTAAAGGGAAAAGATAATTCCTAAAAACCTACAGCAAAATGAAGTAAATGAACCTAATTTCATGTCAAATTGGTGGCCTAACCACATGTAGAGATTCTTTCAAGAGACTTCACAACCAGTAATTTGATCACATATCCTTAGAGAGATATATCCTAAAGATAAAAAGATTGCCCAAAAGTAAATCTTCAACTTCCTTCAAATAATCATATGGTTGATGATAGTATTAATTTTCTGAGAAAGTTCTGTATGTATTATGGAAAAAAGCAAATGCACTGTTGTATTAATGTCATTTGTAATTGATATTTTCAGAATGAGAGAAGAGAAATAGACATTTAAGATCAATAAGGCTGAATGAAACCTGTAGTTCCAAATTTCAGTTGGAAATATTGGTATAAACTAGATATACTTTATCATTAACATTATGTCCAATAAAAAAGTATGGAAACAAATGAACAAGCCAAGAGCAGTGATCAACTCTAGAATACAGAATATGCTTCCTAAATACCTTTTCCCACACTAAGGAACCAAGGCTCCTTGTAGAAGTGGAGCATAGTAACATACATCATCATAAATATATGTCTTCATATACATGATAAATATAAATACACATGGTGAAGCTGAAATATCTTAACACCAGAGGCAAGAAAACTATCAAGGACTATTGGGGTCATGTCAAAAGGATTCAGAAGTGGCTCTGAATGGCCAAAAATAGAGCAATTTGAGTCTTTGATGATGATGATGATGATTGCAATGGATTGAAACACATCAAAAATCTTTAGATCTATGAAATTGATAATGATAATAATAAAAATTCATGGTTCATCTTTGGTGGATATTAGGAAAGCAACTCATTTTTTTAAAGTGGTAAATTCAAAAAAGGGATTATCCATTTATTTGCCTTTCCTATATAATTTTACCTCAGGTTATCAAATAATTGATCAAAGGAAGTTTTTTTTAATATACTTGCTCTAGCTATTGATGAAGAAAGAATGACAGAATTAGAATATTGCCATTGCACCCCTTAATGGAATAATGAAGCAAGGTAATGATTGTCAATGAGCATCGCAATAAAAGAGACAACCAGATGAAATAACATAACACCACCTGGGAAGTATTCTTGGGTGAAGGATTTCTGAATTATTACAAGTGTAAGGGACTGAAAAGTATCTTTACTTGAGAATGTAATCAGCAAAATTCAGATTGAAGGAATCACTACAAGACAAATTCATCATTTATTAGCAACAAATAAATTGTGAGGAAAAAAGTAAGAATGTGTGCAACAGAGAAATTTATGAGACATATGAACCAATTGCAGTGTACAGACATTTTGAAATTTGGATTCAATCTGTAGAGACTATGAGACTATTTGCACACGGACTGAATATTTGATATTATAGAACATTACAAAATTGCTATGACTTTTAATGTAATAATGCTAGCACTGTTGCAGGACAGGCAACCTCAAAAATTCCAGGCTTAGCCCAAAAAGGTTCTTGGCTTTGTCCAGGAAAGGGCCAGGCACAGTGGCTCACGCCTATAATCCCAGCACTTGAGAGGCTGAGGTTGGTGGATCACCTGAGATCAGGAGTTTGAGACCAGCCTGGCCAATATGGTGAAACCCTGTCTCTACTAAAAATACAAAAATTAGCCAGGTATGGTGCCGGGCACCTGTAATCCCAGCTACTCGAGAGGCTGATGCAGGAGAATCACTTGAACCGGAAGGCGGAGGTCGCAGTGAGCCAAGATCGTGCCACTGTACTCCAATCTGGGCAACAGAGCTAGACTCTGTCTCAAAAAAAAAAAAAAAAAAATCAAAAGCAAGCCAGTTGTGTAAGACAGTAATCTTTGATGAAGGGTACTGCCCTTTATGGAGCATGGCTACCTCACAGGCAGTGCACCAGGGTTGGCAAGGTCTGGGTTCTCAGCAACTATATTTATGCTCAGACTCACTTTCAATTGCATGCAAACTAAGTGGTAGGTGAATGCAAATAACTGAGTGGGTTATTTAGAATTTTCTAGGAAAGAGGCGATAACTTCCACGTTATTGCCATGGAAAGGGTGGTAACTTCCGGGCTGTTGCCATAACATTTGTAAACTGTCATGGCCTGGTGGGAGTGCCTTGTGTCAATGAACAATGAAAGCTGCTAGGGATCACTTTTGTTGCCATCTGCTGCTTTCTGCGGGTTTCTTCACTTTATCCTGTCTGGACCATATCCCGTTTTGGTCAGCAGGATTGTGACCAGAAAACAAGTATTGCCCATCTCCTACCTCAGTATAGTTATGAATTTTTAGAGAGCCCTCTTATTTGGAGATATAATTTTTTTTTTTTTTTTTTTTGAGACGGAGTCTTACTCTGTTTCCCAGGCTGGATTGGAGTGCAGTGGCATGATCTCAGCTCACTGCAGCCTTCACCTACAGAGTTCAAGTGATTCTCCTGCATCAGCCTCCTGAGTAGCTGGGATTACAGGCATGCACCACCATGCCCAGCTAATTTTTGTATTTTCAGTAGAAACGGGGTTTTGCCATGTTGGCCAGGCTGGTCTGAAACTCCTGACCTCAGGTGATTTGCTCACCTTAGCCTCCCAAAGTGCGGGGATTACAGACGTGAGCCATGGTGCCCAGCCTATATACTTTTATTAATTTATGGATGAAATGATAGGATGTCTGGGATTTACTTCAAACAATGCAGAGGAAAGAGGGTATGGGGAGAGAAGAAACAGGATTGACCTCAAGTTATTGATTGCTGAAGCTTGCTCTGGATACATGAGGGTTTATTATGCCAATTTTTCTACTTTTATATGTATTTTTAAATTGTCCATGATAAAAACATTAAAAATAACTTGAGTCCATTTTAAAACTATCTGCTAACAATAACACACATGGTAACTAGTTATAGCAAATATCATGAAGGTGGGTTTGACACAACAGGTTTGGGAAACAGCTATAAAACAGTAACAATATCATACTATGTTTATTGAACACTGTTTAACCACTAAGGTAATTTTGAGGCAGAATTATTGTCTTTGATCTGATTTGTATTTATACAGCCACCATCCTTCCTAAGAGCTCATCTCATCAACCATCTCCAGATTCCCAAAAGGTACGTAGACAATCTCATCTCCATCCATGATAGCTTAAAATTTCAGGCTCCATTAAGTTGCTGCTTTAAAATGCAGCCAGTGACTATGTGCTCCAAACTTCTCATGAAACTGTGCACCATGGAAGATGTTGACTGATGAGACTGCTGAGGGTCTCAGCCCTAACCTGAGGCTCAGGAAATAGTGGCAGTGATTCAGCAGGACAACTGGGCCAACATGGAAACAATAGCAAACGGTATGCCTTATTTTTGTATCTGTCCACATCTTTCAGAACTCAGGTCATGTGTCAGGGTGTTTAGCTCAGCTTGACTCTAGACAAAACAGAGTCCTACTAATCTCATTCATTACTTTCCAACTCAATTTACCCCTTACCCCACACCACTATCACCTATTTTTCAAAGACAACAAAATTACCTGCACCTTCGCATAATTGTCACAGTATTTCCAAAGATGCATCCACTTCTAGAGCCCAAGTTGTCTCCAAATGCAGGCAAGCTGACTGCAGGACACACTGTTGATAAACTTTGGAGCCAGTCTAAGGATATATTTTTTAATATTAATGTGATAGATACCTTGCTCATGTAGAGCACTTCATAATTTTCAAAGGATTTGTTCATTGAATAAGTTATATCAAATATGATTGCTACTATTATTAGGGTATACACACACACACAGAAATATGTAAGTATTAACAGTATTCTTTAAAATGTAAACTGAACACTTGCTCTTCCACTATGCAGAAGAGTTTAAACAACCATCTTATGCACTGTAATTCATTTATCTACCACATCATTAATTCAGCATGTACTCTATGCCAGAGGAAACAGCGGTGCATAGATTTACAAAGTCCCTGCTCTCATACATCGTGTATTTTGGTAATAAGAATAGAGACAATTATGTTAAACTCTACATTGGTAAAATACAATTTGACAACCTAATAAGTGTGATCCTTAGTTCACAAACTAAAGTATATGAGAAATATTATAGCTATTTTATAACAAATGCAATTAATCTCTATTTTGAGCTTCAACTCCCACCAAACAGGCAAAAGAAATTAACCTCAGATATGTGGGGAGTTTTTTTTGTTTTCATCCTTCTGTAGGCTCATGTCCTAAAAGAATCTTTTAAGTCCAGGAAAATCCTTCCCCCTTCATATTTTTGCCTCAGCCACTTTGTCTATACCATGGAACTCTCTCCAACATGTTTACTTCCTTTGCAAGCCCTCCACATTCATGTCAAGAGTTATGGTTTTGGAAAATAAAAGGCATAGGATCTTACAGGTTATTTCTGATTTTCACTTTACCAAATAACTTCCCTCAGGCAACAAAGTACAGAGTTGGCTGCCCACTTAACCCTAGAGAAACGGATAAGAAAACAGTTGGAGAAAAAAATAGCTTGCAAAACAATATCCTTGCATGTTCTCCAACTAGTAAATCTTTGACTCTTCACTAAGAAAAAATTACTTCTAATACAGATCTCTTCCCCAATTAAAGGATTCTGAATATGATGTTTTAGCCTAAGAATTACCCTGTCTTTATTTAAAATGTTGTATTTTGAAGATCATGGGCTTTTTTGGAATTGATTTATTTTAAACATTGCATTGAAATAGGATTTGTCTTGATGCCTCAGTTCCGCCTGCTCTGTCTCCAGTTGTCCAGGGCAATGTGCCGTGGAAATAGAGTCTGGGAAGAAGCTCAGAGCCAACACCAGTGAGCTGTGGATGACAATTTATTTTCACTTCTGATAAACAGCTAACTCCCCAATTAACTTCATCCAGAAAGTGTGTTTTTCCCCAACTAAGTTAACAGGACTTTCTGACAAGCAATAACAGTGTTAGCACCTCTCAATTACACTGCTCAGGGCCACTGCTACTTTGAGTTTACATCTTAAAAGGCTCCGGGGAAAAAAATTATTCAAAAGGCAGTGAGCCCATCAAATGTGTTCAAGCCCAAGAGTTCACTGCAGTTTAATTATTCAGGCAACCACTTTTCATGTAAAAGCTTTTAAAACTTAGAAAATAAACAAGGAAAGGGAATGTGTAACATTGTGCCTAGATTTTTTAAATTTTTAATTATATTTTTATAGAAGTATATTTCAAAGAAGAAATAATCTTAATGAAGGAAAGCTCTTTTTCCTAAAAGAGACTTTGGGAAGAACATTCTTATAACTATAAATCCCTCTTCGGGATTAGAAATATCCACAGCAGCAATAACATGTGGCTACACAATAAAGTCAAGTTCAGAAATACAAGAAACAGGGCCACGTTTAAGTTCAGAGATACTAGGTGATCAATCAAGATACCATGACATCATGTATTTTAAAATGCATTTCTTGCCTTGTCCAGGAAGGATTTATGATAACCTAAAAGGGCACACAAAATCCAACCATATAATACAAGTCAAAACAGGAGACAAAAAGGGAAAGGAAAACAACTTTTCAGACATAAAAGGAGCCAAGAAGGAAGCTAAACGGTGTCCCCAGAATACCTAATCATGAGCAGAACCACGTCTAATATGCTCTGGCTTCATCATTGGCAGAAATGTTGAAATAGATGCTGAAAGGGAAATTTAGAAAGAGCCTCAGGGGTTATCTGTTACTAAATCCTTGAGTTGTAGAGATGGAAACCCAGAGACAAGCACAGTCTCCCCAGCTGGGTAGAAAGTTGATCTTCTTTCCTTCTAGCTTCACGTTCTTTCTGCTTTTGTTGCTTTAACCCCAGATCTCACCTCTCCTTTTCCTTTTGGGTGAATCTTCAATGGATAACCAGTGTGGAGAAACAAGAAGACGGAGACTTAGAGACAATATATGGATAGGTATTGACAGAAGCTGGTTAATAATCAATCAGGCTGGGCATGGTGGCTCACACCTGTAATCCCAGCACTTTGGGAGGCCAAGGCAGGTGAATCACCTAAGGTCAGGAGATCAAGACCAGCCTGGCCAACATGGCAAAACCACATCTCTACTAAAAATACAAAAATTAGCCGGGTGTGGTGGTAGACACCTGTTAACCACAGCTGCTCAGGAGGCTGAGGCAGGAGAATTGCTTGAACCCGGGAGGCGGAGGTTGTAGTGAGCCAAGATCACACCACTGCACTCCACCTTCAGCAATAAGAGCAAAACTCCATCTCAAAAACAAAAATAATAATAATAATAATCAGTTAATCAGCAAACACAGTTAAGTACTGATTGCTCACCAGTCACCACGCTAGTCATTGGTGTGATGGGGAAAGTAACACAAAGGGGTAGCAACAAGATGTGACCATGAGTGTCAGTCATACCATCACTTTGCTGCTGATTCCTCCATCATCAAAAGACAAAGATTTCTAAATCTTTATGGATCTATTGGTGATTTTTAAGTGCTGTCATATTTTTTCATCTATGATCCTAGAAAGAAAATTACATTCTCAATCTAGTATTAAAACTTTATAATTGCAGCTCTCATATTCTTAGCACTTTCAGTAAGAGATACACGCTAGAAATGAAAGAGGAATATGGATGTTATCATAATGTAATATTGAAGTTGACCACCTGGCAGTACTGTGTGATCCCCATCGGTAGGGGAGGAGATGACAATATATTCTTTGAAGTTTCTTACTTTTTCCTTTTGAAACATATTCAAGTAAAAATGAGGTAGATGGGACCATAGATGATCTTGTATGTTTATAGAAGCAGCAGCTAGTCAGAAAAATAACCCCACTGTTGCCATGGCGATCATAAATTATGGAACCATTCCACCAGAAACCTCATTCACTTGAAAATTGAAGTCCCTATGTGACAATAAGCTGAGAAAACTGTCGTATCAATTGGATGAAGAGGACATCACAAAATCTAAGGCACCAAAAGGCATGTTACAAGGAGTGAGTGCCTTGGTTGACTTTGTTTCAGTCACAGGCAGGTGAATACCCTCTCCGGACCCTCCCGTTAGAGATCAGATCACTTCTACAGCTGAAAGACACATCTGCAGCTTTATTTGTTTTTAATGTACTTTTAAGAAAGTGATGAGATGAAAAAGACACGGTGGTAAGTTTGTCTTCTATAGTACTGACCGGCTTAATCAAGTGGTGTTACCTCCAAAGTGGAAGCAGTGTCTTTAATCAACTTAATTGTTATGGAACACTCATTTAAACACTTATTGGCTCCATATAAGAAGGAAAGGGCCAAGCGCAGTGGCTCACATCTGTAATCCCAGCACTTTGGGTGGCCGAGGTGGAAAGATCACTTGAAGCCAGGAGTTCGAGACCAGGCTGGGCAGCATAGTGAGACCCCGTCTCTACCAAACAAATAAAATAATAAAATAAAGCATGGGTGTTACTGTTTAGGCTGCAATTGTGGGCCATGCGAACATTGCTCGTTGGAGGCCTCCTCCGAGAAGTGTGACAGGCTCCCTCCTTGGTGTTGCTATTACATGACTCATACATGACTCATAACACTTCCTCATGCCCTGTTGATACTACGTGACTCCCATCCCCTCTCCCAACGATGAGGGCCTGTGGGTGAGGGCAAAAAACGTGAGCATCACCATATGGCGGAGCAATAGCACACAGACTGGGAGCTGCTGGTGGCCACCTTCCACCCATCCAATCAACTGAGGAGCCGCGGAGGTCGTCTACAGAGGGAGAACCCTGAAAAAGAAGCAGAGAGAGAAACAGGGAAGAGAGGAGAGAGCGCCCCACGAATCCCAGCAGCCTCCCGGCGCCCTGTCCCGGTCTCTCCTGAGGCCCAGCTGCCCACTGCCCTCAGGTCTGTAAGTCATTCCCACATCTTACAGTTAAGTCCCTGCTACCCGCACCAGCTGACACTTAAAATAAAACAGGCTTAAGCAACCAACTCCATTCACACAGTGATAAGGAAATTCTTCAGCCCTTGTCAACTTCAACCTATTATAATGTCACCACATCCTCTTCCTTCTTCCTTTTCCCCTGAGGGGCCTGTCCTTGACATTGGCATTTTCTATTGCCTGCTCTCATCTCATGATACTGCCTGCCCAACAGAACATATGACATTTCCCTTGGTGATCATTCAGCTGGCTGTCTGGTTTAAGCTTTATTTCTTAGTGGCTGGCTGTCTGCATCAACTCCCTGGTGTCTCTCAGTAAGTAATAGTTAACTAACTTTTATTTTTGAGCATTTAGTATATGCGGCATCCTGTTCCAAGTAATGTATCATTATTAATTTATTGATTCAATTAGTATTCACAACAACCCTATTGTGTAGGTACCAGAATATCCCCATTTTACAGCTAGGGAAAGTGAGGAAGTGAGTGGTCAAGCCATTTTCCCAACCTCATACCACCAGTAGGTAATGGAAGAAGTATTTGATTCCAGGCAGTCTGACTGCAGAGCCTTAACACACAACCACCAGCCAGCACAGCCTCCCTGGCAGATTCAAGTCCATGCGTACACTGAAAGGCATTCAGCAATATCCCCCAAGAGATGCTACATTTTGAAAAGAGCTCCTGGCTTTTGGAGTGAAATTCCTTTAGGCAGCTTCAGCTATCTTCAATGATGTGCACACACACACACACACAATCCACACACACAAATATACAAATACACACACATGGAATCACATACACAAGTATACAAACATATGAATGCAATAACTCACACAAATATACAAACACACATGCAATCACACACAAATACACACATGCACATACACACACATCACATACACACACATAGGGCAATCACACACAAGTGCAGAAACACACACATGCACATACACATAAATATATGTGTGTATGCAGTCACATACACAAATATACAAACATACACATGCAATCACACATACAAATGTACACACACACATGCACATACACACAAATATGTGTGTATGCAATCACACACACAAATATGCAAACGCACACATGCAATCACATACACAAATATACACATACACACACACACCCCTCAACTCATGGTTAAAATTGCACTGAAAGATCACATCAGCTTGAGGAAGTTGTTAAAGCTCTGAGTCTGGAGACCAAAACAAACAAGCCTGAGACAAAGCATGCCACAAACCTGCAGCACCAGGGGAAGAGCCAGCTAGCAACAAGCACACCACTCTCCACCACCCTTACTTATTCCCGTACTGTTCATTGAACTAATCAATACACTAGACCTTGGAGGGTTAACAAAACTTTGAGAGGGTTAGTTTTCTTTTTTCTTTTTGTTTTTAATAGAAAACCAATCCCACCCCAGAAAAACCTCTTGCTTCCAGATTGGGGCTGTCAGTGTTGAATGGACTTCATACCCACAGGAGAGAAAGGCACACATGTAAGAAAGGCACACAGTGACTGCACACATGTAAAGCAGTGTGCCTAGCTACAACTCATGGGTAAAATGGAATCGGTCTCAATATACCAGATCTGTAGAAATTGAAGGCTCATACAGAAAAAAATATGGTTTGCAACAAGAAATGTAAAACGTGTAGGAGGAAATTGAGCTCTTGACAGAGAAGTGAAACATTTTCTTAGAATTGTTGGAAACAAATAGTTTCCCACCTAATATAGCCTTCTCCCTATCACTGTAGAAATGCATCCAATTTCTCTTTTATGTTAAAGCAGTTGACATGCTAATTTTCACATCTTGCATAATCTTGAAAATAAGAACAAAATATTTACCATCCACAAAAGTATCTCATTCCCTTGGCCCTATATAATGAGAGTTAAAGAAATGGAGTAACCATGAGCTATTACTTGTCCTCAACTCTACTGTTCTAACATAAACTTAAAGAGTTTAAGAGGTGACAAAGCAATGCTGTGGAAATAATTTAGATTGAGATGCAAGAAATGTGGACTTTGGTCTTGAGTCTAATGTTTAAATGGAAAGCAATTTCTCCAACCTGTACCTCAGTATCCCAAATAGAGAGTAAAAAAGCCTTAGATTCTATCATCTCAGCCCTTTCCCAGCACTGGAATTCAGTGATTCTCTCCCAAGATGTTACCTTCAACATACTTGTGAGAGACAAAGGCCATGGGGCTTGGAGTTTCAGACCTGCTAAGAATTCTAACTGTCTTGCTTACTAGCTACATTATCTTGAACACCTTTGCCTTAATTTCTTGCTCTCTAAACTGGAAATAATGGTGCAAGCACTGTGCAGATTGCTGTGAAAAGAAGTGTGGAGAATGGAAATGCATCTATCACAATATCAGGCTAATGGTTGTCACATGGCAAAAATGGAAGAAAACCGTGTGAAAGTGGTGAGTGGTTGAAAACAGACGTTTTGCAGAAAAGTGGAGGAGAGTGGAGGGAAGCCTGTGGGGGCTGGGTGGAGGGAGGTAAGGCTGGAAGGGCAGTGGTTGGGAGTACTATGGAGTGGAAAAACAGCTCACTTCAGAATTATGCTAATATTCTTTCTTTTCTAAAAACTTTGAGGAGCAGAGAATTGGAATATCTCATTTGGTATAACCTAAAGATTTGGTCAAAATGAATGAATAAATACATGAATACAAAAATAAAAGCTACTCTAGAAAATCTGGAAAGCCCTAAAGCATGAGCTGCTAAATCATGAGCTGTGGCTCTATATCGAGATATTTGGCACATTATTCTCTAGAGCCAGGATTTCCCAGACACTGATCTTCAGAATCCTGCTGCAGAATCATCTGGAGTGTTTGTTAAATATGCAGAACCCCAGGACCCACCCAGACCTTTCAATGCTGAATTTCTAGGGCGGGCACGGGACTGTGTGTTTTCAAGCAGCTTCTTAAGTGACTCATGCACACTCCACTCTGAGAATCACTGTAGGACAAGATTAAGGAGCTCCTACTGATCAAGCAGAGATTTCCAATAGGCCTTGTTGCCCTCATTGCCTGTCCCTTTTAGTACAGGAATAATCAAGGATTTTGCCCAGAGTAACATGCCTTTGCAGTCTTTTTCTAAGCATGCAATGCTGCAAACGCCCTCTATCCCTGGGAGGTTTATCCGTGAGCTTGGCCAAGAGAACTTAACGGTTTTCCAGGACTTTAAAGTCAAGTTCGCCCTCTTTCTCTCAGATTGACACATATGAGCATTTAGGAATAAATAGTTAACAGAAAATTCAGAAATGCTTACAACAGGGAGAAATAAATTATTTACATTATCTCTAAATGCTAAATAATAGAGATTTCTACAATTCTTATGGTTTTGTGTGGGTTTTACAGATAACCATGCATGGAGATTTTGTTGGAAACCCAAAGAGATACTCACAAATCATAGCCCACATTTCCATCTCTGCCATCATGACAGAAAGCCAATGTTGCCCAGCAGGCGGTACAAGGAAGCACTAAAGTCTCCAGAGAATGGTGAGTAATCTCTGACTGAACAGAGCCTGACAGCAACCACTTTAAAAGGCTAATCTAAATGTACGAGCCTTCACCCTTTGCCTGTTCTCTGAATGTTGATTTCAGAAGATGTGCAGCAGAGATGTGCCACTTGCGTTTCCTAGATGGATGTGGAAAGGTCAAAGCATTTGTGGCAGAAAACAGTAACTCTTGGGATGAAGCCGATTTAGAAATTACAAGATGTCCTCTGACACTCTTTCCCTTTAGCCAGATGAATACCCTGATTTGCTTTTCTAACCCCCAGTTAATACTTTGTAGCCTTCAAAGGGCCTTGGGTTATTCAAGTTCCCTATCAAGGGACTTCCCCTAAGAGTGAGTGGGGAGATCATTCTGGAAGAAGCACAGAAGCAAGTTTGCAGAAATTTAAGGTGAATTTAGAAGATGAGGTACTGAAAAGCAAGACTGATAATTTTCAAATCATTCACAGTAGATAAGTAAACATGGGGAGCAACTGATTACGGAAAACCATGCAGGTGAGAGGTTGATGTCACATACCAAGTTCATGCACGGTTGCCTCGTGTGTGGAAAGGATCCCTTCCAACTATATTTTACATCTCATCAGTGGAATTCTTCCTCCAAGTTTTAAGATGAAAAATCTCCCCAGAATCACCAAGTCATTTCAAGTTTACAAATTCCAAAACTCCAAATAAATGTTTCTTAGGGAACAATAAAGCTCTGATTAATTTTTGATGACAAAATATTAGGAATCATCATTGTGATAATTGTAAGCCTATCTGAAAGGCTTAAAGCTTATCATTCATTACGTCATGTCCTACTTTACCCAATCTTACAGAAGAAAAATTAAGAAGAGATTAATTCTTAAATATAGAGAAGTGACCTCAAATCAACTCTCAATAATCCAACTAATGGGATATAATAACTTGGGAAATTCAAAATAGCAGATAATTTTTAAAAATCTATTTACTTTTGTATTTTATTGGGATTCTTTCAAATTAGTGCATATAACACATAAAGTATAATAAAACTCTTTAAATTACATATTATGCCCCTTATCAGATAGTAAGAAACTGTAAATAAATAAAGAAGAAAAAAAGATTTCTCAACTTAGGAGGAGATGATACTGAAATACTCTTCATTGTATTATCCAAAAATAAATGTGAAGAGCTCAATACTGTAGCTCAAAGGAGAAATTGCCTATTAAACAACAATCCAATAGTTATTAGGGAATATTCTGGCAGCATTTCTAGAATTTTAGCACATATACATGCAGATATGTTTTATGAGCATAGCACACAGGTCACACAGCCATCCTGAGCAAGAGGCACACCGAGCATCACCATCTTCGAAGAGTTGGGGTGGTTGCTGCTAGGCTGAGATCACAGAGCAGGAAGTGCCTGTCCAAGACTTAGCACCAAGCTCAGCCTGGGATCTGGCACTCACTGCACTGTGGCAGGTGTGTCTGCATTCTCATTATGCCAAGAATATTATCATTCTCAACCAAGACATTCACAGGGAACATCAAGGACTGTGGAAAAGTTAAGGTACTCCAATGCTCACTGTTCCATATATTTGTCCTCACTGTATTTTATTCATTGAGCTCTGTGTTTGTGCTAATAAAAATAAGTCAAGTGAACAGCTTTCACTGAAACTGTAGTGAGAAATAGCACATCTACAAGTCATTGATATTGCTTAAACTTTGAGTGCATTTCTTAAAGCTTTTAAGGCAGTTGAGAAGCAGATTGCAAAGTTCTTACTTCAGTTCCCCAAATCAGACAAGCTGGCAACGTGACTCTCTCCCCTAATAGGTTCTGTGTGGGGAATGAGCTTGTGCTTACACCCACTTTGCCTTGCTGGAAGTAACAGTTTCAGGCTTCTTTCAACATAGTTTCTCCTTGGATAAGAAGGATGGAACAAAAGACTCACACAGCAGATGGCACAAATCCCAGGATGCCAGGCAAAACTTGTGGCCATTGCTTCCTCTCCTGTTCCGTCCCCATGATGGGTGAAACGCACAGCTGTCACTCACCACAGGCCACTAAGTAAACCTCTCTTCTTTGTCACATTGGCCAACTCTGCACAGGCACAGAGGAAACACAAACACATCCTTCAAAACATCAGGATGGGCATTTGCCTCAACAGCCTAACAGCAAATGCCCACAGACAAACTGTTCCACCACAGGGACCTCTGGAGAGAGCTGGCAGAGGTTTGTTGGAGATCAAGTCAGAGAGACAGGATGATATTTTGTTCCAAATGGCTGGATTAGGCTGGGTTCTAATTCATTCTCAAATGCCATTCCCCTCCCTCAAAACTGAGCATAAACACCACACAGCACCGCCCTGCACTCAATACCACAAGCCAAGAGCCTTTAAAGCAGGAGGAGAGGAAGGGATGGCGAGAGATTGTTTATTATCTCAGGTGGGGAAAGAAGGGCGGTAGATTGCTGATCCCCCTCACTTCCACTAAGGGCGGTGGAGTCTGTGTTCTCCTGCTCACCCCAGTGCAAATACTACACTCTCTGGCATACGCAGCTTGGCACTTTTTCTTTTTTTTTTTTTTTTTTTTTTTTGAGATAGAGTCTTGCTCTGTCACCCAGGCTGGATTGCAGTGGTGCCATCTCAGCTCACTGCAACCTTTGCCTCCCAAGTTCAAGTGATTCTCTTGCCTCAACCTCCTGAGTAGCTGGGACTACAGGCACATGCCCACATGCCCAGCTAATTTTTGCATTTTTAGTTGAGACAGGGTTTCACCATATTGGCCAGGCTGGTCTTGAACTCCTGATCTCGTGATCCACCTGCCTTAGCCTCCCAACGTGCTGGGATTACAGGCATGAGCCACTGTACCCGGCCTGCAGCTTGGTAGTTTTTAATAGCAGATAAAAGAGCACAGTGCATGGATTGTCTTATAATGCAAATTTGCCAAGTTCGTGACCTCGGCCTCCAGGAAATCTACTGTTTCAGAAAAGCCTTTCTTCATTCTTGAGAATGATAGTGACTTCATGTGTTGCATCCAGATATCTCTCTTGGTTACCTTGCGGCTTCCTTGTCCCTGGCTCAACCCTGTCTTTGGCCATCACTCCTCCTGTCCACAGATCAGCCTTAAACAAATAAAGCTCTACTTTTGAGGGATATTGCAGGAAAAGTCTACCAAGTTGCTTTATGAGGAAAATGCCAGCAAATAATGATTTAGATAAATTTCTTAAAACGGGACTGTAGACAATTTTGCACTCAAAAATGTTAGGGAAAGAGGGGAAAATCGGGGCCAAGGGGAAGATCTCTAGAAAAGGATTTTCACTGGCCAACCCCTCCAGGACCTCTGCCATTAAACAGACACCCAACTCAAGTTGACACGCAGACCCCCTCCCTCAACACTCTTGGGTTTCTCCGAGTACCTTCAGGACATGAGGTGCTACTGCAGAAAGCACAAAGGGAAGGCTTCATTAAATCACAGCCTTTGAAAGTGACTGGGGAATGTAGAGACCATCCATCCAAATCCTTCATGTCACTGGTAGGGAAACAGATGTAGAGAGGTAAAGAGACTCACCCAAGGCCACAGAAGTAAGTGGAAAAGATCATAGATGTGAGTTTCATGTTGACCGTAGGGGTTGGAAGCTCTGCCGAGCCACCTACACATTGTCAGACTCAATTCATTTCAGTTGCACTTTAGCTCAGCTACAGCTCCCAGCAACAACTTGGTAGCACCTGGGAGAAACAGAGAGAAGCTAGCAGAGATTACCACCCCTTCCCCCGCCACCGTCTACCGAGGTCAGCCAAACTCTTAGAATAGAGTCCAGAGGACTGCACCTGTTTTTCCTTGTTTTTTTAGACATCCACTGTTTGACCTAATATTTTCTGAAATGGCTGTATTTTATCTCTGACCTTTCTCATTCTCTACGGCGAAGTCACTGAGGCTGTCAACTGGATCACAGCACCTTTCTGTGAACACTTAGCACACAGTATGGAGGAAGGAAGAAGTGCTTGTGACTCTGAGCCACCCTAGCAAATGGGCAGTGCTCTAACTCAGAAGTCCAGAAATGAGTGACATTTGAAGACTACAGAAAGTGGCCCAAGGAGAAGGACAAACATAATTGGAAGGAAATGAGCCAGCTGAGAACAGTCGGAGAGAATGGGGAGTGCTCTATTCTCTATTAAATATCAGGGCCTACAAGGACTCCAATAAATGTCTCTAAGTTGTATTGATGGTAATGGGAAGCTATTTCTCACTCCACTGAGAACGAAGGTAGAGATGTGAAAAGAAATAGGAACTGAGATGAAGAGGGAGAGAGGACTGAATGGAGCCGTATGTCTGTGTCTGTTAGAGTGGCTTTAAAGCTGGCCGCTACAGCGATTTGGAAACTATTGCCCTGGTTTCAGAAGTGAAGGAGGTCAAGCTCCAGGGCACACTGTACTCACCTAGACTCAGAGCCAGCCCTGGCTCAGCAGCTCAGCACCCAAGGCCTTCTGGAATCTGTCAGCTGAATTTGTCCTGCTGCTCCACGCTATGCACTTAGTCTCTCTCTCTCAGTCTCTCCCTCTCTCTCAATCTCTCTCTCAATCTCTATCTCTCTCTCTCTTTTTCTCTCTCTCTCTTTCTCTCTCTCTCTCCCTCTCACCCCCCAACACACACACACACAGACACACACACACACACACACACACACACATGTTCCTTGGAAGCTACTGCATAAGAATAACAGAATAAATTCTATTTTTCTGAATTGTATTTTTAAAGACACAGGAAAAAAGATAAGATTAGGGTACTTTTATATCCAACAAGTGATTTTATAAAGAGTCAAAATAAAAATGAAATGATTTTCAAGAAGAAAGATCTGATGGAATGAATGAATTAGAAGGGAATTGCCAAAGGAAATCCTGATTAGAAAGATCCCCTAAATCCAGGAGCTGAAATAATTAGCCAAGATATGAGCTGAGGTAGCTCCATTGGGAGATTCGGTTCATAGTCAGGAGAAAGTACACAGGGGTCGAGAGCTCAGTATCACCACCCAGGTTGGCATATTCTTGGAGAAATGGAAAAAGTGGTGAGGAAACAAGGATAGAAAATCTCAGATTTAGAAACAGAGTGTTGACGCGGCAGTTGACATTTTCACTTTTGATGACTAACTTGAGCCGCGTGTCATGAGCAGGATGGGCTGTTAACACATCTATCTGTAGGCTTGTTTTTAATTTTTTCTTCAATTGTTGCATCAAAGGCTTATCAGAAAGTAGTATTTGATTAATATGTGTCATTTCAGTAAAGATGCATATTTTGCTGGAAAAAACAGGACCCCAGTTGGTCTCAGTTACTGTCCTGAATTGAGCCTACCTTGGAGCTCACACATGGCAGGAAGGGCACCAGCATTATGCCCCACATGCAAGCTGGTCACTCACCACAGCTGGAAGGAGAGAGCACTAAACAGTGGTGTTTTCTGGAACAGTTTTCTTCCTTCACTCTGCTCAGCTAAATTAGACTCACCCTTCCAACTCGAAGCAAGTCCCACCTTTCCCAGAAGTGTTTCCACTCCGCACACATTGAACCTTCTTTCTGTAAACCTGAATACACGTATGAAACTCAGAATGTCCTGGTAATGCTTAGCTGTGAGGAATCTCATCTTCCCCTCAGTAAGCCAGTTCTCTCAAAAGGCAGTGACCAGTCTTACTGATTCTTATACCCCTTGAGTATCTCCCATGAAACATGGCCTGGTGCCGAACCTATGAATTCACAGTGAACACACACCAGATATACAGACAATACACACACAACACACAAGACTCAACACATCACATACACACCACACACCCCATATATACACACAGTACGCACTCATACCACATACACACCACACACCCCCTATATACACACAATACACACACACCACATACACATAATATATACACACAATACACACACCACATACACACCATATATACACACAACACACACACCACATACACAACACACATCACACCAAATATACACAACACACACCAGATATACACACAACACACAAGACACTCACATCACATACACACCACACAAGAATAAGACACATCACACACACCATATACACACGACACAAGACACACCACAACAACAACCACAAAAGACACATCATACCACATACACACTGCACACACCATATATATACAAAATACACACACCACACAAGAACAAGATATCACACACACACCATATGTACCCACACACTATATACACACCACACAAGACACATCAAACCACATACAACACATACCATATATACACACAATATACACACATCATATACACACCACACAAAACACATTGCACTGCATACACACCACACACACCATATATACACACACCACACAGAAGACATACACACCACACAAGACATATCACATCACACACACCATATATACACAATACACGCACACCACATACACACCACACACACCATATATACACACAATACACACACACCACATACACACCACACACACCATATATACACACACACATACACACCACATATACACCACAAAAGACACACCATACTACATACATACCACACATACCATATACACAAACAGCACATACACACCAAGCCAGACACATCACACAAGACACATCACACCTCATGCACACCATATATACACACAACACATACGCATCACACAAGACACATCACACCGCATACACACCACATACCATATACACACCCATAGCACATACACACCAAACAAGACACATCTCACCCCATACACACTATGTACACACAACACACACTGCACATACACATCACACAAGACACATCACACCGCATATACACCATATATACACACAACACATACACACCACATACACCACATATACACACAACACATACCACACAAGACACATCACACCACACAAACACCACGCAGACCATATAAACACACAACACATACACACCACATATACACCACAAAAGACACACCATACTACATACATACCACACATACCATATACACAAACAGCACATACACACCAAGCCAGACACATCACACAAGACACATCACACCTCATGCACACCATATATACACACAACACATACAACACATACGCATCACACAAGACACATCACACCGCATACACACCACATACCATATACACACCCATAGCACATACACACCAAACAAGACACATCTCACCCCATACGCACTATGTACACACAACACACACTGCACATACACATCACACAAGACACATCACACCGCATATACACCATATATACACACAACACATACAACACACACACCACACAAGACACATCACACCACACACACACCACATACACCATATATACACAATACACGCACACCACATACACACAAGACACATCACACCACACACACAATACATACAATACACCACACATACCTACACATAACATGCACAACACACCACCTACAAACCCACACAACACACATTACACAAAACATACATGTCCACACACATACACTCATCACACACACAAACACAGCAATGCCCCACCCCCAGTGGCTGCGATGGTTCCTGCATTTCTCTTTAGTCTGGTGCAGCCCTGCAGCCCTGCAGCCGGTCCTGAGCCTTACCCAGCCGGGAGATAACAGACCTAATGCCTCCGCCTCCAGCCCAGCCCTACCAACCCCAGGCGATCTCCTCAGGCCCTAATCCTGCTCCAGGAGCCCGGCCCCAGGCGGACCGTGTAACCCCCAAGGCGCGACAGCCGTGCCCGCTTGGCCAGATGCAGGTGCCCACCCTCCGTGGACCCTGGGGTTGGCATGGAGGGCCCCACCTGGGCAAACTCGTTCCCCACAGTCCAGTCCCAAGCGTGGTGGGGCCCAGTTCCTTCCCGGCCGAGGGCGCCAGCTCCCGCCTTGCCCTGCAGCTCAGTACCCCAAGGACAGCATCTCTCAGACGCCCCGGTCCGATGGGCTGGGCTCATCTTAGAGAAGTTGCCCAGCCAGCCCCACCCCATGGGGACAGGAAATCAGGCACTGCGGCGGCGCCGCGTGACTGGTGGATGCCGTGGACGTGAAGGCGACAAGGCACGGGTGACGAGTTCCCTGGTGTCGGAAAGGATTGCTCCGCTCACGCCTGATGGCTGTGCCGCGCCGTTGCAGCCAAGCTTCCCAGCCTTGGGGGTGCGGGTCTGCCTGCGATTGCCTCTGCCCACTCGGATCCTTCTTGAAGGCCAACCTCGCCAGCACTGGAAGCATCCTGAGCACGATGGAGTAAGGGATGAACCCAGCCAGGAAGCTTAGGACTCTTGATCCAGCTTGGCTGGCGCTCCTCTGCTCAGCCTGCCCTCACTCTAGGCAGGGAGGTCCCCAAAGCTGTGGCCTGCTGCGCAAGGCCTATTTGACAGCTCTTCCTGTGCCCTGGAGAGTCACCCCATGCCCAGTATTTCCGGCCATCAGAGAGAGGGCCTGCCCCTCAGGGCAGTGTGCACCAGCCCCAACCCCTGCATCCCAGTGCTGCCCACCCCACGCCCCCCTAGTGCAGACCTCCTGAGCTGAATCCCTACCTGAATCAGGCCCCCACCCCTCAGCTTTCTCAGATGGTTCTACTTGTCCAGTCTCTGTTGGGCCCTGCCTTTTCTCCCATTCTCAGTGGCTGCGCTTCTGGGCCCCACCTCAGCTGCAAGGACACGGGAGAGCAATATGGTAGAGGCTCTGGCTCTGGACTCAGACCTTTAGAGTACAAATCCTGGATCAACTAAATAATTCTCACTGTGTTGATTTGGGCAAACCATATAAACTCTCTAGATATCAGTATCCTGCATAATAGAAGTATTAATAGTACCAACTCCATTGAGTTATTGCATAAATTAAACCATCAGATTCACGTAGAGCATTCAGCCCTGATAACTAGTACTGTTATCACCAGCTACATCTTGACTTGGGGCATACTAATGTCTGTTTTTATCCCTTTCTCTCACTTTCTTCTCCTGCTTCTATGTCCCCATGGCCAGGCCTCCCTGTTAATGTCCCCATGCCCTGGATCTTTCAAGAAACCCACCCCCACAGTATAAATGACCTGCTCAGGACCTGACCCTCTCACATCCTGTCCTGTGCTGTTTTCTTCTTAGCTGATAAGTGGACCTCCAATGAGGACGTTTGTGGCTGACGACGGAATGTTCTGATCTGCAGTATTTTCAGCTAAAGAAGTGCCCGAATGAGCCATAACATCATCACCCTGGCTACATGTTGGCCCCATCTGGAAACTCTTAAAAGCATGGATGACTGGGTTGAACCTGCAATTTGCAAGTTCATTGGTATGGACAGCAGCCAAGGTGTCAGTAATTTTAAAGATTCCTCAGGAGCTTCTAATATGCAACCGAAGTTGAGAACCTGTACCTTAGCTCAGAGGATGGATCACCTGGAAAAGAATTCTGAGCACAGTGGTAACTGGGCAGGGTAATATCCCATCCAGGCCATGAGTGTGCAGGGGAAAGGTTTGGTATCGGGAGACCTGACTCTTAATCTGCTTCTGTTAATTATGAACAAGTTACTTCAGCTATCCAAGCCTCAATGTTCTCATCTAGAAATGGGACAGTAACACACACTTCATTAGAGTTTGGGGAGGTTGCATTGAGCTGATGCACACAAAGTGCCTGGCATGGTGCGTGGGCCTGAGTGGTCTCTGGAATATAGTAATTTTTTACTTTTTCCCTTTTCCTACAAGCCACAGGATTGCAGCAATGCCACCTCTATGAAGGTTGCAAGAGCCAGTCCACAGGATTTGAGGTCTAGTATGCTAATCCATGGGAAAATAGACTTCACCCTTGTTTCTTGCCATTTGGCCCTCACTGCCTGCAGGACCACGCTGTGACTTTACTGCTCATGGCCATGCTCTCCTTCCCCATCTGATACTTCTTGGACTAGCTTGTATTCATCTAAAGATGGTCCCCTGTCCACTCATCTACCATTGCACATCAATCATTCTTTTCCTTCCTACAGTCCAAACTTTCCCTCCCATGATTTACAGCACACTTTCTGACAAGTGCACTGTCAATCAATTGTCAAAACTCACAAAGACAGACAATCTGTGTCTTTGTTTGTGCTGCCACAACAAAACACTGAAGACTGAGTCATCCATAAATAATAGAAATTTATTTCTCACAGTTTTAGAGGCTGCAAAATCCAAGATCTAGGAACCAGAAGGTCCAGTGTTTGGGGAAGGGCTGTTTTCTGCTTCCAAGAAAATGCCCTGAACATTGCCTCCTGACAGGGCAGAAAAGCAGAAGAGAGTGAACCCATTCCCTCCAGTCCCCCCACCCCCACCCCGCCCCAGCTTTTTTTTTTTTTTTTTTTGAGACAGAGTCTTGCTCTGTCATGCAGGCTGGAGTGCAGTGGCATGATCTCGGCTCACTGCAACCTCCACCTCCTCCACCTCCCAGGTTCAAGTGATTCTCCTGCCTCAGCCTCCCAAGTAGCTGGGACTACAGGCATGCACCACCATGCCCCACTAATTTTTTGTATTTTAGTGGAGACAGGGTTTTACCGTGTTTCCCGGAGTAGTCTCGAGCTCCGGAGCTCAGGCAATCCACCCACCTTCGCCTCCCAAAGTGCTAGGATCACAGGTGGGAGCCACTGCACCCGGCCTCCTCAAGCCCTTTTATAAGGGCCCTAATCCCATCATGAGGGCTCCGCCTTCGTGACTTAATTATCTTCTAAAGGCTCCACCTCTTAATACTATCATCTTAATGATAACATGTCAACATATGAATTTTGGAGGACACATTCTGAGAGAGAGGATTTGCCTGGTTCACGGGCAATGTCTACCAAGTGTCTCTTGCCTTTCCCTGACTTTGCTTGTTACTTAGAAGAGAAACTATGCATGACTCATCAGGAGCGCCCTCACCTAACCAATTCCCTGCTGTAAGGTGGGAGGCTGGCTTCCACTTCTGGGCATGGGGATCACCTGCTGACCTCCAGAATCCTGTCCCACTGTCACCACCAATCTCTCCTGTCTCTGACTTCTCTCTCCTGCCTCTGACTTCTCTCTCCTGCTTTGAACCTTCCATCAAACCTCACACAAGCTCGATTACCCACCATCTTCAAAACGCTTTCTCCTCATCCTCTCTGCTTTCTTCCCTTTGCTTTCAAACATCTTAAAGGCACAGTCTTTCTGCTCCCTCCCTCCTCTTTCTCACTTCCTAGCTACTTCTCTATCCTTAGATTCAGGTATTTGTACCCACAAATGAAACTGTTTTCAAAAATTCCCTAAAAAACTTTCTAGCTGCCAAACCTGATGCATAATCCTGCATTTTGGCATCTGAGCTATTGCTCATGCAGATGGGCAGAAACTTCACCGTCGTTTTCTGTTGCATGGAGTAAGCCCTTATGGTAGGAAGAGCCAGACACAGGCCACTGAAACTGCCCCCTCCCAGCCAAGATAATAAATCAGAAGCAATACTCTGGTTGACCATCCCCAGCCTATCCCTATTTAACTCACTTGCATGGCCCCTGCAAAAGTCAGAAAAAGTAAGGTGAGAATGGCGTGTGTCTCAGTCTGTTTGTGCTGCTATAACAAAATACCGGAGACTGGACAATTTATTTTCTTAAAAATAGAAATTTATTTCTCACCGTTCTGGAGGCTGGAAATTCAAGATGACGGCACCAGCAGGGTTGGGGTCTGATGAGGACTTGGTCTCTGCTTGTTGCTGCATCCTCTGGAGGGGATAAACTCTGTGTCCTCACATGGCAGAAGAATGGATGGGCAGAAGGGGCCTAACTGGTTCCCTCCAGCCCTTTTATAAGGTTGTTAATCCCATTCATGACTCCTCTGCCCTCATGACTTAATCTCCTCCTGAAGGCCCCATGTCTTAAAACCATTGCTTTGGGGATTGAGCTTCAAGTTGAATTTTGGAGGGAACACAAACATTAAACATTAGCAGCACACTACCGTGAACTTAACCAATAGCCCTCATCATTGTTGCTGGGCCAGATATAGCATATTTACTGAAATTGCACAGCCTCTGGCAGTTGGTACACAGCTATGGTCCGGATGAATGTGTTCTTTTCAGTCTTCATGACTAAAGGAGACCAAAGGTCATTGACATTCATGGTAATGAGAGAAGTGCACATACATTCTCTTGCCCCAGGTCTGGGTGAGCTCTCCTGGACTATCCCAAAATACTACACAGGGACCTGGATCACCTGATGATCCACATAGCTTCTCAAGTCCACTACATTGGCGAGATCATACTTACTGTACCTGGTGCACAGGAATGGCAAAGCTGTAAGGGCAATGATAAGAAACATGCGTTCCATAGTGTGAGAGATAAACCTCAAAGAAACTCAGGGTCCTCCCACATCTGTGATGCTTTCAGGGGTCCAGTAGCCTGGAGAAAGATCAAAGATAAGTCATTGCCTCCAATACCACTAAGAAAGAGGCTAGAACTCGATTTAGATTTTGGAGGAAACATATACTGCACTTGAGCATTCAATTTCAGTCTCTATATTAGGTGCTCCCAGAAGGCAGCTAAGCCACAAGGGTTCTGTAGAAAGTCCAGGCTCCAGGGCCAGCTCCCAAAGCCAACCATGACCTGACAAATCCAAATGGGCTAGAGGTCTCCAAGGCAGATTGGGAGACCACATGGAGTCTCTACCAGGCCCCACTAGGAAAATCATAGCAGAGACCCCAGGCATCTGCAATAAGGCCATGCAGAGGACTTCAAAAAGCAGCCCCTGTGTGTCACTGAGACCTACTAAGGAGTGAGCACCTATCCACACAAACAATTGGAGCTACCCATCATGAGCTAGGTGTTGTTGGTATTTGTTACACAGCAATAGCCATGTTTCAGTTATCTATTAGTATGTATCAAAGTCTGGCACCAAACCCTTTCTCCACCCACATCTCCTGATGTTCCCCACACTTTTTACAAAAAGCCACACTAAACTTGCCCTGTTTCCTGACAGTACATACCCTCTAAGGCCATGTCACTTGAATTTGCTACGCCTTTTTCTGGAATATCCTTGCTTTAACTCTCCCCCTATAACATTCTCCAGCCCCTTTAAGACCTGTGTTAGCAATCTATATCTGTTAGCAAACAAATTGTCACAAATGTAACAGCTTGAAGGTGCACCCATTTATAATATTATTCCAGCACCCGTGGGATAGGGATCCAGATATGGCTTAGGTGCATCCTCTGCTCCAGGGTACTTCACTAGCTGCATTCAAGGTATTGGCTAGGGCTGTAGCCTCATCTCAAAGCTCAACCAGGGAAAGATCTGCTTCCAAGCTCCTGCGACTGTTGGCAGAATTCAGTTCCTTGCAGGCTATTGGAGGAGGACCTAAGTTTTTTTTGCCATCAGTCAGCTAGAAGCCACCCTCAGCTCCTGGACACATGCGCCTCTCAATAGGGCAACTCACAACATGGCATCTTTCCTCACAAAAGCCAGCAAGAGAGAGTCTGCTTGCAAGACACAAATCACACTCTGATGTGACATAATCACAGAAATGCCGTCCTATCACTTGCCATGTTCTATTCACTAGAAATGAGTCACAGGTCCTGCCTACATTCAAGGGGAGGGGACACAGGGGCATGGACACCAAGAGCTAGGGGGCGTTGAGACCCTCTTAGTGTCCCCAACCATAGGCCCTGATTGTATCATCACTGATGTCTCCCTGAGCCACTCTGTCCTGCATCTTTACAGCACATGTCTCAGATGTAGTCTTTTATTTATTATTATTATACTTTTTTTATTATACTTTAAGTTCTAGGGTACATGTGCACAACGTGCAGGTTTGTTACATATGTATACATGTGCCATGTTGGTGTGCTGCACCCATCAACTCGTCATTTACATTAGGTATATCTCCTAATGCTATCCCTCCGGCCTCCCCCCTCCCCACAATAGGCCCCAGTATGTGATGTTCCCCTTCCTCTGTCCAAGTGATCTCATTGTTCAATTCCCATCTATGAGTGAGAACATGCGGTGTTTGGTTTTCTGTCCTTGCGATAGTTGGCTGAGAATGATGGTTTCCAGCTGCATCCATGTCCCTACAAAGGACACAAACTCATCCTTTTTTATGGCTACATAGTATTCCATAGTATATATGTGCCACATTTTCCGAGATCAGACGAGATCGGGCGCGTTCAGGGTGGTATGGCCGTAGACGTGCCACATTTTCTTAATCCAATCTGTCACTGATGGACATTTGGGTTGATTCCAAGTGTTTGCTATTGTGAATAGTGCTGCAATAAACATATGTGTGCGTGTGTCTTTATAGCAGCATGACTTATAATCTTTTGGGTATATACCCAGTAATGGGATGGCTGGGTCAAATGGTATTTCTAGTTCTAGATCCTTGAGGAATAGCCACGCTGTTTTCCACAATGGTTGAACTAGTTTACATTCCCACCAACAATGTAAAAGTGTTCCTATTTCTCCACATCCTCTCCAACACCTGTTGTTTCCTGACTTTTGAATGATTGCCATTCTAACTGGTGTGAGATGGTATCTCATTGTGGTTTTGATTTACATCTCTCTGATGGCCAGTGATGATGAGCATTTTTTCATGTGTCTGTTGGCTGTATGAATGTCTTCTTTTGAGAAGTGTCTGTTCATATCCTTTGCCCACTTTTTGATGGGGTTGTTTGTTATTTTCTTGTAAATTTGTTTGAGTTCTTTGTAGATTCTGGATATTAGCCCTTTGTCAGATGAGTAGATTGCAAAATTTTTCTCCCATTCTGTAGGTTGCCTGTTCACTCTGATGGTAGTTTATTTTGCTGTGCAGAAGCTCTTTAGTTTAGTGAGATCCCATTTGTCAATTTTGGCTTTTGTTGCTGTTGCTTTTGGTGTTTTAGACATGAAGTCCTTGCCCATGCCCATGTCCTGAATGGTATTACCTAGGTTTTCTTCTAGGGTTTTTATGGTTTTAGGTCTAACATTTAAGTCTCTAATCCATCTTGAATTAATTTTTGTATAAGGAGTAAGGAAAGAATCCAGTTTGAGCTTTCTACTTATGGCTAGCCAGTTTTCACAGCACCATTTATTAAATAAGGAATCCTTTCCCCATTTCTTGTTTTTGTCAGGTTTGTCAAAGATCAGATGGCTGTAGATGTGTGGTATTATTTCTGAGGATGTGTGGTATTATTTCTGAGGGCTCTGTCCTGTTCCACTGGTCTATATCTCTGTTTTGGTACCAGTACCATGCTGTTTTGATTACTGTAACCTTGTAGTATAGTTTGAAGTCAGGTAGCGTGTTCTCCAGATTTGTTCTTTTGGCTTAGGATTGTCTTGGCAATGCGGGCTCTTTTTTGGTTCCATATGAACTTTAAAGCAGTTTTTTCTAATTCTGTGATGAAAGTCATTGGTAGCTTAATGCAGATGGCACTGAATCTATAAATTACCTTGGGCAGTATGGCCATTTTCACAATATTGATTCTTCCTATCCATGAGCATGGTATGTTCTTCCATTTGTTTGTATTCTCTTTTGTTTCACTGAGCAGTGGTTTGTAGTTCTCCTTGATGAGGTCCTTTATATCCCTTGTAAATTGGATTCCTAGGTATTTTATTCTCTTAGAAGCTATTGTGAATGGGAGTTCATTCCTGATTTGGCTCTCTGTTTGTCTGTTACTGGTGTATAAGAATGCTTGTGATTTTTGCACATTGATTTTGTATCCTGAGACTTTGCTGAAGTTGTTTATCAGCTTAAGGAGATTTTGGGCTGAGACAATGGGGTTTTCTAAATATACATCATGTCATCTGCAAACAGGGACAATTTGACTTCTCTTTTCCTAACTGGATACCCTTGATTTCTTTCTTTTGCCTGATTGCCCTAGCCAGAACTTCCAACACTATGTTGAATAGGAGTGGTGAGAGAGGGCATTCCTGTCTTGTGCCAGTTTTCAAAGGGAATTTTTCCAGTTTTATCCCATTCAGTATGATATTGGCTGTGGGTTTGTCATAAATAGCTCTTGTTATTTTGAGATACGTTCCATCACTACCGAATTTATTGAGAGTTTTTAGCATGAAGGGCTGTTGAATTTTGTCAAAGGCCTTTTCTGCATCTATTGAGATAATCATGTGGTTCTTGT
This sequence comes from Trachypithecus francoisi, assembly GCF_009764315.1. Classification (NCBI taxonomy): domain Eukaryota; kingdom Metazoa; phylum Chordata; class Mammalia; order Primates; family Cercopithecidae; genus Trachypithecus; species Trachypithecus francoisi. The sequence goes on from NW_022681472.1 coordinate 8,745,631, forward strand.
CTTTGGTTCTGTTTATATGCTGGATTATGTTTATTGATTTGCATATATTGAACCAGCCTTGCATCCCAGAGCTGAAGCCCATTTGATCATGGTGGATAAGCTTTTTGATGTGCTGCTGGATTTGATTTGCCAGTATTTTATTGAACATTTTTACATCAATGTTCATCAGGGATATTGGTCTAAAATTCTCTTTTTTTGTTTTGTCTCTGCCAGGCTTTGGTATCAGGATGATGTTGGTCTCATAAAATGAGTTAGGGAGGATTCCCTCTTTTTCTATTGACTGGAATAGTTTTAGAAGGAATGGTACCAGCTCCCCTTGTACCTCTGGTAGAATTTGGCTGTGAATCCCTCTGCACCTGGACTTTCTTTGGTTGGTAGGCTATTAATTATTGCCTCAATTTCAGAGACTGCTATTGGTCTGTTGAGGGATTCAACTTCTTCCTGGTTTAGTCTTGGGAGAGTGTAAGTGTCCAGGAAATTATCCATTTCTTCTAGGTTTTCTAGTTGATTTGCGTAGAGGGGTTTATAGTATTCTCTGATGGCAGTTTGTATTTCTGTGGGATCGGTGGTGATATCCCCTTTATCATTTTTTATTGTATCTTTTTAAATCTTCTCTCTTTTCTTCTTTATTAGTCTTGCTAGCAGTCTATCAATTTTGCTGATCTTTTCAAAAAACCAGCTCCTGGATTCATTGATTTTTTTGGAGGGTTTTTTGTGTCTCTATCTCCTTCAGTTCTGCTCTGATCTTAGTTAATTCTTGCCTTCTGCTAACTTTTGAATGTGTTTGCTCTTGCTTCTCTAGTTCCTTTAATTGTGATGTTAGGGTGTCAATTTTAGATCTTTCCAGCTTTCTCTTGTGGGCATTTAGTGCTAAAAATTTCCCTCTACACACTGCTTCAAATGTTTCCCAGAGATTCTGGTATGTTGTATCTTTGTTCTCATTGGTTTCAAAGAACATCTTTATTTCTGCCTTCATTTCGTTATGTACCCAGTAGTCATTCAGGAGCAGGTTGTTCAGTTTCCATGTAGTTGAGTGGTTTTGATTGAGTTTCTTAGTCCTGAGTTCCAGTTTGATTAGACTGTGGTCTGAGAGACAGTTTGTTATAATTTCTGTTCTTTTACATTTGCTGAGGAGTGCTTTACTTCCAACTATGTGATCAATTTTGGAATAAGTGCAATGTGGTGCTGAGAAGAATGTATATTCTGTTGATTTGGGGTGGAGAGTTCTGTAGATGTCTATTAGGTCTGCTTGGTGCAGAGTTGAGTTCCATTCCTGGATATCCTTGTTAACTTTCTGTCTCATTGATCTGTCTAATGTTGACAGTGGGGTGTTAAAGTCTCCCATTATTATTGTATAGGAGTCTAAGTCTCTTTGTAAGTTTCTAAGGACTTGCTTTATGAATCTGGGTGCTCCTGTATTGGGTGCATATATATTTAGGTTAGCTCTTCCTGATAAATTGATCCCTTTACCATTATGTCATGGCCTTCTTTGTCTCTTTTGATCTTTGATGGTTTAAAGTCTGTTTTATCAGAGACTAGGATTGCAACCCCTGCTATTTTTGTTTTCCATTTGCTTGGTAGATCTTCCTCCATCCCTTTATTTTGAGCCTATGTGTGTCTCTGCACGTGAGATGGGTCTCCTGAATACAGCAAATTGATGGGTCTTGACTCTTTATCCAATTTTCCAGTCTGTGTCTTTTCATTGGACCATTTAGTCCATTTACATTTAAAGTTAGTATTGTTATGTGTGAACTTGATCTTGTCATTATGATATTAGCTGGTTATTTTGCTCGTTAGTTGATGGAGTTTCTTCCTAGCATCAATGGTCTTTACATTTTGGCATGTTTTTGCAATGGCTGGTACCTGTTGTTTCTTTCCATGTTTAGTGCTTCCTTCAGGATCTCTTGTAGGGCAGGCCTGGTGGTGACAAAATCAGCACTTGCTTGTCTGTAAAGGATTTTATTTCTCTTTCACTTATGAAACTTAGTTTGGCTGGATATGAAATGCTGGGTTGAAAATTCTTTTCTTTAAAAATGTTGAATATTGGCCCCCACTCTCTTCTGGCTTGTAGCATTTCTGCCAAGAGATCTGCTGTTAGTCTGATGGGCTTCCCTTTGTGTGTAACCCGACCTGTCTCTCTGGCTGCCCTTAACAGTTTTACTTCATTTCAATTTTAGTGAATCTGACAATTATGTGTCTTGAAGTTGCTCTTCTCGAGGAGTATCTTTGTGGTGTTCTCTGTATTTTCTGAATTTGAATGTTGGCCTGCCTTACTAGGTTGGGGAACTTCTCCTGGATGATATCCTGCAAAGTGTTTTCCAACTTGGTTCCATTTTCCCCATCACTTTCAGCAGGCACACCAATCAGACGTAGATTTGTTCTTTTCACATAATCCCATATTTCTTGGAGGCTTTGTCCATTTCTTTTTTCTCTTTTTCCTCTACATTTTTCTTCTCGCTTCATTTCATTCATTTGATCTTCAATCGCTGATACTCTTTCTTTCAGATGATCGAGTTGGTTACTGAAGCGTCTGCATTTGTCACATAGTTCTCGTGTCATGGTTTTCATTTCTGTCAGTTCGTTTATGGTCTTCTCTGCATTGATCATTCTAGTTATCCATTCTTCCATTCTTTTTTCAAGGTTTTTAGTTTTTGTCCTGTGTACGTAGTTCCTCCTTTAGCTCTGAGAAGTTTGATGGACTGAAGCCTTCTTCTCTCAAATCGTCAAGGTCATTCTCCGTCCAGCTCTGTACCATTGCTGGCGATGAGCTATGTTCCTTTGGAGGGGGAGAAGCGCTCTGATTTTTTGGATTTCCAGCTTTTCTGGACTGCTTTTTCCCCATCTTTGTGGTTTTATCTGCCTTTGGTCTTTGATGATGGTGACGTACTGATGGGGTTTTGGTGTGGGTGTCCTTTCTGCTTGTTAGTTTTCCTTCTAACAGTCAGGACCCTCAGCTGCAGGTCTGTTGGAGTTTGCTTGAGGTCCACTCCAGACGTTGTTTAACTGGGTATCAGCAGCGGAGCCTGCAGAAGATAGAATATTGCTGAACAGTGAGTGTTGCTGTCTGATTCTTGCTCTGGAAGCTTCGTCTCAGAGGTGTACACAGCAGTGTGAGGTGTGAGGTGTTGGTCTGCACCTAGTGGGGGATGTCTCCCAGTTAGGCTACTGAAGGGTCAGGGACCCACTTGAGCAAGCAGTGTGTCCATTCTCAGATCTCAACCTCCATGCTGGGAGAACCACTGCTCCCTTCAAAACTGTCAGACAGGGACATTTACATCTGCAGAGATTTCTGCTGCTCTTTGGTTAGCTATGCCCTATCCCCAGAGGTGGAGTCTACAGAGGCAGGCAGGCCTCCTTGAGCTGCGGTGGACTCCACTCAATTCAAGCTTCACAGGGGCTTTGTTTACCTACTTAAGCCTCAGCAATGGTGGGCGCCCCTCCCCCAGCCTCACTGCCAGCTTGCAGTTAGATCTCAGACTGCTGTGCTAGCAATGAGGGAGGCTCCGTGGGCGTGGGACCCTCCGGGTCAGGTGTGGGATATAATCTCCTGGTGTGCCGTTTGCTAAGACCATTGGTAAAGCACAGTATTAGGGTGGGAGTTACCCGATTTTCCAGGTGTTGTGTGTCTCAATTTCCCTTGGCTAGGCAAAGGAATTCCCTTCCCCCTTGTGCTTCCCAGGTAAGGTGATGCCTCACCCTGCTTCAGCTCTTGCTGGTCGGGTTGCATCCACTGACCAGCGCCAACAGTCCGACGCACCCCAGTGAGATAAACTCAGTACCTCAGTTGAAAATGTAGAAATCTCCCATCTTCTGTGTCACTCATGATGGGAGCTGGAGGCTGGAGCTGTTCCTATTCAGCCATTTTAGGGGCCCCTCAGGCTATTATTCTGTTTCTATTATTATACTTTAAGTTCTAAGGTACATGTGCACAATGTGCAGGTTTGTTACATATGTATACATGTGTCATGTTTGTGTGCTGCACCCATTAACTCGTCATTTACATTAGCTATACCTCCTAATGCTATCCCTCCCCCCTGCCCCCACCCCAAGACAGGCTCCACTGTGTGATGTTCCCCTTCCTGTGTCCAAGTGTTCTCATTGTTCAATTCCCACTTATAAGTGAGAACACATGGTTGGCTAGATGTAGTCTTACGTAAGCACTCTCATGGCATTCCTGGCAAAAATTCCTCAGCAGGCATCTTTCTGCTCACTGTAGATATCCTGCACAGTGGCTTTTCATGTTATGGCAGGGAGGACACTGGTACAACCACCCTCTTCCAGGTGTGCCTTCACTTTCCAGAGCAGGAGTGGATGGGAGGTTTACAAAGGTGGATTTCTATAAATTTACTCTCTTTATAGCTTTCTGCTTCTCATAAGAAAAATACTTGTAGATTAGACAATCCAACCAAAAAATTATTCTGTTTGAAACTGAAATCAAGGTTTAGGTTTTATCAGTACATGGTATCACCTAAGGTAACTTCCATACCAAAACAATTTTAGCCATTCTTTCCACGGAAATTTTTAGCCAAGGGAAAATAGATGTCATGAATTCTGTGCACAATACTTCAAATCCCCATGAACTCCCTGTAGAATAAGCATTATTGCCTCTATTTTGCAGATTAGAAAATGGAAGTTCAGTTTAACTAATTTGTTCTTGACAGAATCAGAACTGAACGTTTGAGTCCCAGATCCTTCCATCATTATACTTGCCTCGTACTCAGTGCCTATTGGAGGCTCAAGGTCAGGGGGTGCATGCCCCCACCCTGCTTCTCCACCAATGCATATGCACCTGTAGCCGTTAACTGCAACACCCTCTCCCATGGCTCCTCCAGCCACCATTGCAGTATTGTTGCCAGCGGACTGGGAACATCTCAGCCCCTCCAGCACAGCAGGTGCATTACCTCGAAGGGCCGGAAAACAGCCATGAGCCTGAGTTAGAGTGTGCAGCTCAGGAGTGCTGAGCTAAGCCTTGGCCCCCTGAAACCATCCAGAACCAAAGCCAATCAACTAAAGCCAACTTATACCAGTTAAACCCTCAAGGGCATAAAAGAATACAAAAGCAAAAAGCCCCATCCAAAGAACAGCAACTTCAAAGATTAGAGAAACATCATCCCACAGAGATGACTAAGAACCAGTGCAAGAATTCTGGAAACTTTAAAAGCCAGAGCACCTTCTTACTTCCAAACAACCACACTAGCTCCCTTGCTATGATTTTTAACCAGATTGAAATGGCTGAAATGACAGACATAGAATTCAGAATCTGAATGACAAAGAAGCTCAACAAGATACAGGAGAAGGTTGAAATCCAATACAAGGAAACCAGTAAAACAATCCAAGAGTTGAAAGATGACATAACCATTTTAAGGAAGAACAAAACTGAATTTTTGGGAATGAAAAATTAAGTATAAGAATTTCATAATGAAATTGGAAGCATTAACAACAGAATAGACCAAGCTGAGAAAATAATCTCAGAGCTCAAAGACTACTCTTTCGAATCAAGACAGGTAGGCAAAAATATAGAAAAAATGATTTTTTTAAACGAACAAAACCTCAAAGAAATATGGAATTATGTAAAGAGGCCAAACCTACAACTCATTTATATACCTGAAAGAGATGGAGAGAGAGAAAGCAACTTGGAAAACATATCTAAGGATATCATCCACAAAAATTTTCTCAACCTCATTAAGAGAAGTCAATGTGCAAATTCAAAAAATTCAGAGAACCCCTTCAAGATACTGTACAAGACGTCCATCCCCAAGACACATAGTCATCAGATTCTCCAAAGTCAATGTGAAAGAAAAAATCTTAAAGGCAGCTAGAAAAAAAGAGCATGTCACATACAAAGGGAACCACACCACACTAACAGAACTCTCAGCAGAAACCCTACAAAACAGAAGAGATTGGGGGACTATGTTTAGCATTCCTAAAGAAAAGAAACTGCAACCAATAATTCCATATTCAGCCAAATTAGGCTTCATAAGAGAAAGAGAAATAAGATCCTTTTCAGACAAGCAATGCTAAGGGAATTTGTTACCACCAGACCTACCTTCTAAAAGCTCTTTAAGGGAGTGCTAAACATGGAAATGAAAGACCAATACCTGCCACCACAGAAACATACTTAAGTACAGAACCCTCTGACACTAAAGCAACTATACAATTAAGTCTGTATAACAACCAGCTAACAACATGATGACAGAATCAAATCCTCACATATCAATATTGACCTTGAAAGTAAACAGGTTAAATGCCACTTAAAGGTACAGAGTGGCAAGTTGGATAGAAAGCAAAATGTAACTGTATGCTGTCTTCAAGAGACCCATCTCACATGAAATGACACACATAGACCCAAAGTAAAGGGATAGAGAAATACCTATGAAGCAAATGGAAAGCAAAAAAGAGCAGAGGTGGCTATTCTTTGCTATTCTTATTTCAAACAAAACAGACTTTAAACCAACAACAATCAAAAGGGGCAAAGAAGGGCATTATGCCATGTTAAAGGGTTCAATTCCACAAGAAGACTTAACTACCCTAAATATATATGCACCCAATATTGGAGCACCCAGATTCATAAAAAAAGTTCTTAGAGACCTGTGAAGAGACTTAGATAACCACACAATAATAGTGGGAGACTTCAACACCCCACTGACAATGTTAGACAGATCATTGAGGCAGAAAACTAAAGAAGATATTCAGGACTTAAACTCAACACTTGACCATTTGGACCTAACATATATCTACAGAAAAATCCACCCCACAGCAACAGAATATACATTCTTCTCATCTACACACAGCACCTACTTTAAAATCAACCACATGCTCAGCCATAAGGCAATTCTCAACAAATTCAACAAAACTGAAATCACACCAACCACATTTTTGGATCACAGTGCATTAAAAATATAAATCAATACCAAAAAGACTTCTCAAAACCATATAATTATATAGAAATTAAACAACCTTATCCTGAATGACCTTTGGGTAAAGAATGAAATTAAGGCAAAAATCAAAAACTTATTTGAAAACAATGAAAACAAAGATATAACATCCCAAAAATCTCTGGGACACACTAAAGCAGTATTAAGAGGAAAGATTATAACACTAAGTTTCTATATCAAGAAGTTAGAAAGATTTCAAACTGACAACCTAACATCATGCCTAGAGAAACTAGAAAAACAAGAGAAAACCAACTCCAAAGCTAGCAGAAGAAAAGAAATGACCAAAACCAGAGTTGCCCTGGGCAAAATCGAGACAAAAACATCCACACTAAAGATCAATGAAGCCAAAAGCTTGTTATTTGAAAAAATAAGCAAGATTAATAGACTGCTAGCTAGATTAATAAACAGAAAAAAATGAGCTCCAAATAAACATAATCAGAAATGACTGAGGTGAGATTACCACCAATCCCACAGAAATACAAAAAACCCTCAGAGATTATTACGAACAACTTTATGATTAGAAACTAGAAAACTGATAAGATGGATAAATGCCTGAAAACATACAACCTCACAAGATTGAACCAAAAAGAAATTAACACCCTGAACAGATCAATAACAAGTTCTGAAACTGAATCCATGACAAAACACCTACCAATCAGAAAAAGCCCTGGATCAGATGGATTCACAACCAAATTGTACCAGACATTCAAAGAAGAGCTGGTATCAATCCTACTGAAGTTATTCCAAAAAATTAAGAAGGGGTTCCTCCCCAACTCATTCTATGAAGCCAACATTATTCTGATACCAAAGCCTGGCAGAGACACAATAAAAAAAAGAAAAATTCAGACCAACATCCCTGATAAACATAGATGTAAAAATCCTCAATAGTATACTAGCAAACCAAATCCAGCAGCACAAGAAAAAGCTAACCCACCGGGATCAAGTAGGCTTTATTCCTGGAATGCAAGGTTGTCTCAATGTATGCAAATCAACAAATGTGATTCATCACGAAAACAGAACTAAAAACAAAAACCACACAATCATCTCAATAGACGGAGAAAAAGCTTTTGATAAAATTCAACATCCCTTTCTGTTAAAATCCCTCAATAAACTAGGAACAAAAGGAATACACATCACAATAATAAGAGCCATCTATAATAAGCCAACAGCCAACATCATACTGAACAGCAAAAGTTAAAAGCATTCCCCTTGAGAACTAGAGCAAGACAACAATGCACACTCTCACCACTCCTATTCACCACAGTATTGGAAGTCCTGTCCAGGGCAATAAGGCAACATAAATAAATAAAAGGCATCCAAATAGGAAGAGGGGAAGTCAAACTATCTCCCTCTGCAGATGATATTATTTTTACCTAGAAAACCCCATAGTCTCTGCCCAAAGACTCCTAGGAAACCAGTAAAACAATCCGAGTTGAAAGATGACATAGCCCTTTTAAGAAAGAACCAAACTGAACTTCTGATAAACAACTTAAGTAAAGTTTCAGGATACAAAATCAGTATACAAAAATCAGTAGCATTTCTATACATCAATAAAGTCCAAGCTGAAAGCCAAAACAAGAATGCAATCTCATTCACAATAGTCACAAAAAGAATAAAATATGTAGGAATACAGTTAACCAGGGAAATGAAAGATCTCTACAATGAGAATTATAAAACACTATTGTGAAAGAAAAAATGGAAAAAACATTTCATGCTCATGGATAGGAAGAATCAATATTGTTAAAGTAGTTCTACTGCCCAAAACAATTTACAGATTCAGTGCAATTCCTATCAAACTGTCAGCCTTATTTTTCACAGGATTAGAAAAAAACTATCCTAAAATTCATGTAGAACCATAAAAGAGCCCAAGTTGCCAAAGGAATCCTAAGTAAAAAGAGCCAAGTTTGTGGCATCACATTATCCAACTTCAAGCTATACTATAAGACTATAGTAACCAAAACAGCATGATACTGGTGCAAAAACAGACCCATAGACCAATGGAACAGGTTAGAGAGCCCAGAAATAAAGCCACACACCTACAACCATCTGATTGTCAACAAGGTTGACAATAACAAGCAATGGAGAAAGGACTTTACTCAATAGATGGGGCTGGGATAACTGGCTAGCCAAACACAGAAGAATGAAACAAGACCCCTTCCTTTCATCATGTAAAAGACTTAAATGTAAGACCTAAAACTATTAAAAACCATGGAAGAAAACCTAGGAAACACCAATCTGGACATTAGAACTGGCAAAGATTCCATGATGAAGTCTCCAAAAGCAACTGCAACAAAAACAAAAATTGACAAGTGGGACTTAATTAAACTGAAGAGCTTCTCAGAGGAAAAAAAAAATCTCAAGAGAGTAAACAACCTACAATATGGAAGAAAATATTCACAAACTATGCATCCAACAAAGAATCTTTAAGGACTAAATCAACAAGCAAAAAACAAGCAAACCCATTAGAAAATGGGTGAAAGACATGAACAGACACTTCTCAAAAGAAGACATACATGCAGCCAAGAAGTATATGAAAAAAAGTTCAGCATCACTAATTGTTAGAGAAATGCAAATCAGAACCATAATGAGATACCATCTTGTATTAGTCAGAATGCCTATTAGTAACAAGTCACAAAATAACAGGTATTGGTAAGATTATGGAGAAAGGGAATATTTATACACTGCTGGTGGGAATGTAAATTCATTCAGTCACTGTGGAAAGTAGTTTGGTGATTTCTCTAAGAACTTAAAACAGAACTACCATTTGACCTGGCAATCTCACTACTGGGTATACACCCAAAGGAATATAAATCATTCTACCAAAAAGACATATGCACCCATATGTTCATCACAGCACTATCCACAATAGCAAGACATGGAATCAAACTAGGTGCCCATTAATAGTGGACTGGATAAAGAAAATGTGGCACATGTACACCATGGAATACTATGCACTGTGAAAAAGAAATCGCATGATTTCCAGCAACATGGATGCACCTGGAGGCCATTATCCTAAGGGAATTAATGTAGGAACAGAAAACCAAATATTGCCTATTCTCACTTATAAGTGGGAGATGAACACTGAGTTCACATGGACACAAAGATGGGGACTACTTGAGTGGGGAGGGTGGGAGGAGGAGGGTGAGGATCAAAAAACTATCTATTGAGTATTATGCTCACTACCTGGATGAGGAAATCATTTTTACTCCAAACCCCAGTAACACACAATTTACCCAGGTAACAAACATGCACATGTACTCCCTGAATCTAAAATAAAAGTTGGAGAAAGAAAAATGATCAGAGGGTGGCTGCTGGACAAGGAGGGGAGCTCCCAGGCAGCTCTAATTCCACATCCAGGCAAACATGCAGCATGGTGGCTTTTAGCTCCAGAAGCTTCTCCCTGGGAGTTCAGCTACCCCATCTGGTGGGGCAGAGTGGCCTCAGGTGTAGCCACAGGGCCAGTGAGGACACCACAAGTGGAAGCCAGGGCAAAACTCGAGGTCTAGAGAACTGTCACTTGATTAGCTTAAGAGTTCCTCTAATATCCCAGGTGCCAAATCAATGTAAGAACTCTCACCAAACGAAAATTTCCTTGAAAGCCTGCTTTAGTCAACTGCATTCATGACATCTGTGTGGCTTCCCCATTTTGCCTCAAAGACAATCACTTTCCTCAAAAATGCCCAATTACATGCAAAATCCTGGCAATTACCAATTTACTGTATTCAGGATCCTCCTCTTGGCAACCTCAAATCTAACAATCAAGTCACATTCCTGTGAGTCCACCAGGAGAAGCAGGAGGCACGAAGCCTCATCTCCTTCAGGGGGATTTCACAGCCAGTAGGTGGTGAGGGCCACGGGGCATGGGGTCTTTCTGGGACAGAAGAAGGTGAGGGAGCCCTCAACAATAAAATGATTAACCTGGGCTCTGTCTCTAAGTATTATCCCATAGAACTCAGTTTACCACTATCAGAAAAATTTTGTTTTGTGTAAAACGCCCTCACATGTCACTAGTTCATTTGTGAACGATTCATTTTTTTCAAAAATGAATCCTTACTGCATGCCTGCTTTTCCCCCAGGGCTCTCTTTCATCACAGACTTCCATCATCTTCAGGTTCCCTCCCTGATGAAGGGGTGTGATGTACTAGAAAGTGCAACAAACCATTCTTCAAAGTCTCCACTAACAAGGTGCACGGCTCTAACTCTAACGCGCTTATTTCAGTTCTCCTGGCCTTAGGACAATGAGAGGAGGGAGAAAGAATAGATGGTCCCCGGGTTTGTTTCCACTCCTGAAGGGAAATAAATTGAATAATCTTTAAGCAGCTTATTTTACCAGCTTTAAATATGACTTTTACTAACTTGCCTTGGATTAAGTCCCTCCAGGAGGGCACTTAAAAAAAAGCAGCAGCAGCATAACTGGGCACAGTGGCCTGGGCCTGTAATCCCAGCTACTCAGGAGGCCCTGGACGGAGGGACACTTGAGCCCAGGAGTTCAAGACCAGCCTGGACAACATAGTGAGGCCCCCATCTCTAAACAAAATTAAAATATAAAACAACAACAACAACAAAGAAACATAAGAAATAAACAAGCTTAGCCTTTTCTTCAGAAATCCCATGTCATTTCTCCCAAATTGTTTCTGTTTTATGGGTGCCAAAACCACCTGTCAGTATGTCCTCTGGGCTGACTGTAAGTTTGCTCAGCCAAAGTATTTATAACACACAGTATCTTTCAACATTACTTCCCCTACTCTTATTGTCTCATCTCCTAATTTCATCTTTTATCTTACATTTCTAAGCCCCCACAAGACAGGTAATAAAATATTTTATCCAAAAAAAAAAAAGAAGAAGAAAGAAAGAAATCCCATGTCATTGGGAGTAGCTGAAACTGGTCTCTCTCAAAAATGAATGAAATAGGTTTGTATGAACTCTAAGGACGGGCTGGGCTTGGCGAACCCTGCCCCAGCGCCGTACTTTGCTCACACCAGAGACTTGACGGGGCCCTGGAGCAGCGCCCCAGGAGCGCAGGGCACAGCCCCACATATGCTGGGCATTCGGTAGTATTCCTTCTACAGAGACCCTGCACCAGTGACATGGGCGGGTCGCTGCTTTGCTCTCCAGAGAGAATCCCAGAGGCCTAGGGAGAACCCGAGCCACTCCGCTGAGGCGGGTGAGACCTCGATCCCGTGTCTTCAAACTGCAGTTCTGGAAATGTTCACCTAAAAAGATGAGGCTCCTGGGAGTGAACCCTGCAAAGCCAGGGAACCTGGCAGTGTCCACGGGTTCATGATGTACGAAGAGGCTCTGTGCCCCACTACCCACCACCCAACGCCAGATTCACAAGCTCATCTGCAGCCCAGGTCATGCATTATCCTGGAGCATGAAGGGGCCAAGGCATCAGGAGCGGTGGCTCTGGGTCTGTGGTGACCTGACTTTCTGAGACATGGGAGAGAGTCCCAATGTCACAGCAAGAAGCTCCTCAGGCCACTCACCCTGAAGAGGGAACCGGCTCCTAAGGGAGAAAAAAAGGAAAAGTCAGTTAGGTAAAGAGTTAAGACTGGGCCCTGAGAAGCCGCCTGCCTGAAAAGTTGCAGCTGCTGCAGCTGCACAGATAAGCTGGGACAGATAAGCTGGGCCGGATAAGGAGCCAGCAAAGCACAGAAGCCTTTTATTCTTTGTATAATTAGTGAGCTCCCAGGAAAAAGTTTCTTCCCTTTTTCAGGAATATACACGGTGGGCACTGTGGGAACTTTCACAGGGAGGAGGAGGCTTACCTAAAACAAACCCACAGTTACACAAACCAACACAAAAAGCTGCACTTTGTACTTGCCTAGAGACATACCCACAGCAGCATAAGGGAGGTGCACAGACAGTTTTACTGGTAAGAGAAGTTACTCAAACTGCTACAGAGATGAGAAGAGTTTCTTATAAAAGCTTTTGAATTCAGCAGTAACCCAGCAATCCACTCAGACTCCCTTCTTCACTGAAGAGTTTTCTTCTTTTGCTTATTCAACTTTCGCTCTAAATCCCTCCTTGTGTCTGCACTCCTTAATTTTCTTGGACATAGGACAAAGAATCCCAGGTACTAGTTCAGACAATGAGAAACTGCTACATTAAGGTGCATTGGCCAGACTCACTGTGTCCCCAGCTCTGGCTCAGGGAGCATCCAGGGAGCCGGCCTTCTCAGCTTTTTCCCTTCCCAACCACAGACATTGAGAACATGCCTCAACTCTGTGCCTCTGCTTCTGCATCTACAAATGGGAATCATAACAGCCTGATTACAGTAAGAGTTGCATAATTCAACATGCATGACATGCTGGGGACAAAGTCTGCAACACAGACTGTGCTCAAAGCCTGTTTGCTGGTGCCTGGTGGCACTGTCCAGGGAACCTCCAGGAGTGGGGAGTCTGGGCACCACTGAGAAGAGGCAGAAACATAGTGTCTGTTGGATACTGTGGTTTCATCTTACCTCATTTCCATGAAAAATTATAGCCATTAGGAAAATGCCCCCAATCCCCACTGGGGGAATTAAAATTGCTGTTATTAATCCTGGATTTCCAAGAAAAGAAACAGAACTGGCATCCATGCACCCAAGCTTAGCATCAAAACCTTAGATCCCAGGGAATCTGTAATCCAAAGTTCTCTGACCAAGCAACAGTTTCACTGCCTCTGTCTAATCCTAGATACAGATATTGTATTTACTGAACAAAATGACTAATCAGTTTATTTCCTTAATAGGCACAGTAAATGGTCAACAAATATTTATTAATTAAATCAAATAAAAGAAATCAATGGATACTTGGTGTTTTTGCAAGGTATTTGGAGGGAATAACATTTAGAGAGACATAAACAATGTGTAATCTATTTGGAAAATAAAATTTAATATACAACCAGAGATTATATCTGGAAAGACACTTGAGTTTCATAATGTAGTCTTTACCTCTCCCCCCAAATTAGTTTAAACTATTTTAAAGACTGTTGGGAACAGGCCCCCAAATCTGGCCATAAACTGGCCCTAAAACTGGCCAGAAACAAAACCTCTGCAGCACTGTGACATGCTTGTAATGGCCATGACGCCCACACTGAAGGCTGTGAGTTTACCAGAATGAGGACAAGGAACACCTGGCCCACCCAGGGTGGAAAACTGCTCAAGGTGCTCTTTTCTTTTTTTTTTTATTTAAGTTCTAGGGTACATGTGCATAACGTGCAGGTTTGTTACATATGTATACTTATGCCATGTTGGTGTGCTGCACCCATCAACTCGTCAGCACCCATCAATTCATCATTTATATCATGTATAACTCCCCAATGCAATGCCTCCCTCCTCCCCCCTCCCCATGATAGGCCTCAGTATGTGATGTTCTTAAACTACAAACAATAGCATGAGCAATCTGTACCTTAAGGACATGTTCCTGCTGCAGATAACTAGCTAGAGCCCATCCCTTTATTTTGGTCCCTCCCTTTGTTTCCCGTAAGAAATACTTTTAGTTAATCTGTAATCTATAGAAACAATGGTTATCACTGGCTTGCTGGCAATAAATATGTCGGTAAATCTCTGTTCGAGGCTCTCAGCTCTGAAGGCTGTGAGACCCCTGATTTCCCCCTCCATGCTCTATATTTCTGTGTGTGTGTATTTAATTCCTCTAACACTGCTGGGTTAGGGTCTCCACGACCAAGCTGGTCTCAGCAAAAGATGTAAGCATGTTCAACACACCATAAACACATTTGTCCTCTGGATTGGGAAGACTGCAAGTTGGTGGGTGGGGACACACAGAGGGGACACACAGGGCACAGAAGCTATGGGTTTGCTGAACTCCAGAACTGAAAGCAGACAGAAGCAGCCAGGCATTCTATCACTGCAGGGTCAGCTAGAACCAAAATAGTTCCTTGCATGGCTATTCCCAGAGCCATGCTCCTCATAAGAAACCAGGAGCTGAAATAAGAATTCCACCCCTAAGAAATGACACCAACATATCTGCAGCAATCACTACCCATGGCTGTGCCTAAATAGAATCAAACTAAATAGAACCAAACTGGGATCAAACCTCTCATTTCTCAATCTATGATCTCTCCCACATCAGTCCCAGGCAAGGATCCCAAAGCCGCCAATACAACAGCTGGTTGCAGACCAGGCTTCCAGGGAGATGAGAGGAAGCAACCGCACAATAGCTTCTTAGAGAGAAGAAAATTTCCCACTCAGGATAAAGCTACAAATCAAACCTCCAAAGTGCATAAGAAAACATTTGTAAGAGACAGCCAGCAAATGCAACAATCATGATATAAATTTACTGCTCTTAAAATCCAAGTAGAACAACCCAAAAATGACTTTAAATAAGTATAGGTAATATTCTTAATAGTAACAAAGAATAATAAAAATATGATTAAAATAGAGTTATAATTAAGAACAGATGGAGATGAAAAATGTGAAAATAGAAATTCTGAAAGTAAAAATCAGAAACATTAAAATAAATGGCCCAAACAATAAAAAGAAAATAAATAAAAAGATAGAAAAAAATCTTTAAAAGAAAGAAAAAATAATAAATAATAAATGGCTCATTAGCCAGGCATGTCTAGACTGGATTCAATAAAATAGAGAATTAAAGTTTACATAAAGACAACATATACTCCAGTGTTAAGTGATATTCACTAGAAAGACTATCAGAGCCCAGAGAAGGGAGAGATCTCTGTGGATTGAAGTAGCTTCAGGGAGTTCCTGGAAGAAGTTACTTGAACAAGTCCTAGATGCTCCTAACAGAAAGGCTCCTAAAACTAAATGAATTACAGGTCTATGTTCCAGAATGCTGCCTGCCACCCCAACCATGGTTTCACAAATCCTTTACAAAAAATCCTCTAAGTTAAAAAAGCAAGAGGGGGGGCGGAGCAAGATGGCCGAATAGGAACAGCTCCAGTCTCCAACTCCCAGCGCGAGCGACACAGAAGACCTGTGGTTTCTGCATTTTCAACTGAGGTAACTGGGGTCATCTCTCTAGGGAGTGCCGGACAATCGGTGCTGGTCAGCTGCTGCAGCCTGACCAGCGAGAGCTGAAGCAGGGCGAGGCATCGCCTCACCTGAGAAGCGCAAGGGGGAAGGGAATCCCTTTTCCTAGCCAGGGGAACTGAGACACACAACACCTGGAAAATCGGGTAACTCCCACCCCAATACTGCGCTTTAAGCCAACTGGAACACCAGGAGAATATATCCCACACCTGGCCGGGAGGGTCCCACGCCCACGGAGCCTCCCTCACTGCTAACACAGCAGTCTGTGGCAATCTATCCGCAAGGCAGCAGGGAGGCTGGGGGAGGGGCGCCCGCCATTGCTGAGGCTTAAGTAGGTAAACAAAGCAGCTGGGAAGCTCGAACTGGGTGGAGCTCACAGCAGCTCAAGGAAACCTGCCTGTCTCTGTAGACTCCACCTCTGGGGACAGGGCACAACAGGGGAAGGAGCAGAGGCCTGAGCAGACGCGAACGACTCTAACAGCTTTGAAGAGAGCAGTGGATCTCCCAACACGGAGGTTGAGATCTAAGAACGGACAGACTGCCTGCTCAAGTGGGTCCCTCACCCCTGAGTAGCCTAACTGGGAGACATCCCCCACTAGGGGCAGTCTGACACCCCCCACCTGACAGGGTGGAGTACACCCCTGAGAGGAAGTTTCCAAAGTAAGAATCAGACAGGTACACTTGCTGTTCAGCAATATTCTATCTTCTGCAACCTCTGCTGCTGATACCCAGGCAAACAGGGTCTGGAGTGAATCTCAAGCAATCTCCAACAGACCTACAGCTGAGGGTCCTGACTGTCAGAAGGAAAACTATCAAACAGGAAGGACACCTATACCAAAACCCCATCAGTACGTCACCATCATCAAAGACCAGAGACAGATAAAACCACAAAGATGGGAAAAAGCAGGGCAGAAAAGCTGGAAATTCAAAAAATAAGAGCGCATCTCCCCCTGCAAAGGAGCGCAGCCCATCGCCAGCAACGATCAAAGCTGGTCAGAGAATGACTTTGACGAGATGAGAGAAGAAGGCTTCAGTCCATCAAACTTTTCAGAGCTAAAGGAGGAGTTACGTACCCAGTGCAAGAAACTAAAAATCTTGAAAAAAGAGTGGAAGAATTGACAGCTAGACTAATTAATGCAAAGAAGGTTATAAACGAAATGACAGAGATGAAAACCATGACACGAGAAATACGTGACAAATGCACAAGCTTCAGTACCGACTCGATCAACTGGAAGAAAAGTATCAGCGATTGAGGATCAAATGAATGAATGAAGCGAGAAGAGAAACCAAAGAAAAAAGAAAGACAAGAAATGAACAAAGCCTGCAAGAAGTATGGGATTCTGTAAAAAGACCAATCTACGTCTGATTGGGGTGCCTGAAAGTGAGGGGGAAAATGGAACCAAGTTGGAAAACACTCTTCAGGATATCATCCAGGAGAACTTCCCCAACCTAGTAGGCAGGCCAACATTCAAATTCAGGAAATACAGAGAACGCCACAAAGATACTCCTCCAGAGAGCAACTCCAAGACACATAATTGCCAGATTCACCAAGTTGAAATGAAGGAAAAAATCTTAAGGGCAGCCAGAGAGAAGGTCGGGTTACCCACAAATGGAAGCCCATCAGACTAACAGCAGATCTCTCAGCAGAAACTCTACAAGCAGAAGAGAGTGGGGGCCAATATTCAACGTTCTTAAAGAAAAGAATTTAAACCCAGAATTTCATATCCAGCCAAACTAAGTTTCATCAGTGAAAGAGAAATAAATCCTTTACAGATAGCAATGCTTAGAGATTTTGTCACCACCAGGCCTGCCTTACAAGAGACCCTGAAGGAAGCCCTAAACATGGAAAGGAAAAACCAGTACCAGCCATTGCAAAAACATGCCAAAATGTAAAGACCACCGAGGCTAGGAGAACTGCATCAACTAACGAGCAAAATAACCAGTTAATATCATAATGGCAGGATCAAGTTCACACATAACAATATTAACCTTAAATGTCAATGGACTAAATGCTCCAATTAAAAGACACAGACTGGCAAACTGGATAAAGAGTCAAGACCCATCAGTCTGCTGTATTCAGGAGACCCATCTCACATGCAGAGACATACATAGGCTCAAAATAAAGGATGGAGAAGATCTACCAAGCAAATGGAGAACAAAAAAAAGCAGGGGTTGCAATCCTAGTCTCTGATAAAACAGACTTTAAACCATCAAAGATCAAAAGAGACAAAGAAGGCCATTACATAATGGTAAAGGGATCAATTCAACAGGAAGAGCTAACTCTCCTAAATATATATGCCCCAATACAGGAGCACCCAGATTCATAAAGCAAGTCCTTAGAGACTTACAAAGGGACTTAGACTCCCATACAATAATAATGGGAGACTTCAACACTCCACTGTCAACATTAGACAGATCACGAGACAGAAAGTTAACAAGGATATCCAGGATTGAACTCAGCTCTGCACCAAGCGGACCTAATAGACATCGATAGAACTCTCCACCCCAAATCAACAGAATATACATTCTTCTCAGCACCACATCACACTTATTCCAAAATTGACCACATAATTGGAAGTAAAGCACTCCTCAGCAAATGTCAAAGAACAGAAATTATAACAAACTGTCTCTCAGACCACAGTGCAATCAAACTAGAACTCAGGACTAAGAAACTCAATCAAAACCACTCAACTACATGGAAACTGAACAACCTGCTCCTGAATGACTACTGGGTACATAACGAAATGAAAGCAGAAATAAAGATGTTCTTTGAAACCAATGAGAACAAAGATACAACATACCAAATCTCTGGGACACATTTGAAGCAGTGTGTAGAGGGAAATTTATAGCATTAAATGCCCACAAGAGAAGCAGGAAAGATCTAAAATAGACACTCTAACATCACAATTAAAGAACTAGAGAGGCAAGAGCAAACACATTCAAAAGCTAGCAGAAGGCAAGAAATAACTAAGATCAGAGCAGAACTGAAGGAGATAGAGACACAAAAAACCCTCCAAAAAATCAATGAATCCAAGAGTTGGTTTTTGAAAAGATCAACAAAATTGACAGACCGCTAGCAAGACTAATAAAGAAGAAAAGAGAGAGGAATCAAATAGACGCAATAAAAAATGATAAAGGGGATATCACCACCGACCCCACAGAAATACAAACTACCATCAGAGAATACTATAAATGCCTCTACGCAAATCAACTAGAAAATCTAGAAAAATGGATAATTTCCTGGACACTTACACTCTCCCAAGACTAAACCAGGAAGAAGTTGAATCCCTGAATAGACCAATAGTAGGCTCAATAGCCTAACAACCAAAAAAAGTCCAGGACCAGATGGATTCACAGCTGAATTCTACCAGATTAAAAGGAGGAGGAGCTGGTACCATTCCTTCTGAAACTATTCCAATCAATAGAAAAAGAGGGAATCCTCCTAACTCATTTTATGAGGCCAACATCATCCTGATACCAAAGCGTGGCAGAGACACAACAAAAAAATAGAATTTTAGACCAATATCCCTGATGAACATCGATGCAAAATTCTCAATAAAATACTGGCAAACCGGATTCAGCAGCACATCAAAAAGCTTATCCACCATGATCAAGTGGGCTTCATCCCTGGGATGCAAGGCTGGTTCAACATTCACAAATCAATCAACGTAATCCAGCATATAAACAGAACCAAAGACAAGAACCACATGATTATCTCAATAGATGCAGAAAAGGCTTTTGACAAAATTCAACAGCCCTTCATGCTAAAAACACTCAATAAATTCGGTATTGATGGAACGTACCTCAAAATAATAAGAGCTATTTATGACAAACCCACAGCTAATATCATACTGAATGGGCAAAAACTGAAAAAATTCCCTTTGAAAACTGGCACAAGACAGGGATGCCCTCCTCACACTCCTATTCAACATAGTGTTGGAAGTTCTGGCTAGGGCAATCAGGCAAGAGAAAGAAATCAAGGGTATCCAGTTAGGAAAAGAAGAAGTCAAATTGTCCCTGTTTGCAGATGACATGATTGTATATTTAGAAAACCCCAGGGTCTCAGCCCAAAATCTCCTGAAGCTGATAAGCAACTTCAACAAAGTCTCAGGATACAAAATTAATGTGCAAAAATCACAAGCATTCTTATACACCAGTAACAGACAAGCAGAGAGCCAAATCAGGAATGAACTTCCATTCACAATGCTTCAAAGAGAATCAAATACCTAGGAATCCAGCTTACAAGGGATGTCAAGGACCTCTTCAAGGAGAACTACAAACCACTGCTCAGTGAAATCAAAGAGGACACAAACAAATGGAAGAACATACCATGCTCATGGATAGGAAGAATCAATATCGTGAAAATGGCCATACTGCCAAGGTGATTTATAGATTCAATGCCATCCCCATCAAGCTACCAATGACTTTCTTCACAGAATTGGAAAAAACTGCTTTAAAGTTCATATGGAACCAAAAAAGAGCCCGCATTGCCAAGACAATCCTAAGTCAAAAGGACAAAGCTGGAGGCATCACGCTACCTGACTTCAAACTCTACTACAAGGCTACAGTAACCAAAACAGCATGGTACTGGTACCACAACAGAGATATAGACCAATGGAACAGAACAGAGTCCTCGGAAATAATACCACACATCTACAGCCATCTGATCTTTGACAAACCTGAGAGAAACAAGAAATGGGGAAAGGATTCCCTATTTAATAAATGGTGCTGGGAAAATGGCTAGCCATAAGTAGAAAGCTGAAACTGGATCCTTTTTTTACTCCTTATACGAAGATTAATGCAAGAGGATTAGAGACTTAAATGTTAGACCTAATACCATAAAAACCCTACAAGAAAATCTAGGTAGTACCATTCAGGACATAGGCATGGGCAAGGATTTCATGTCTAAAACACAAAAAGCAATGGCAGCAAAAGCAAAAATTGACAAATGGGATCTAATTAAACTAAAGAGCTTTTGCACAGCAAAAGAAACTACCATCAGAGTGAACAGGCAACCTACAGAATGGGAGAAAATTTTTGCAACTACTCATCTGACAATGGGCTAATATCCAGAATCTACAAAGAACTCAAAAAATATACAAGAAAAAAACAAACACCCCATCAAAAAGTGGGGAAAGGATATGAACAGACATTTCTCAAAAGAAGACATTCATACAGCCAACAGACACATGAAAAAATGCTCATCATCACTCGCCATCAGAGAAATGCAAATCAAAACCACAATGAGATACCATCTCACACCAGTTAGAATGGCAATCATTAAGAAGTCAGGAAACAACAGGTGTTGGAGAGGATGTGGAGAAATAGGAACACTTTTACACTGTTGGTGGGATTGTAAACTAGTTCAACCATTATGGAAAACAGTATGGCGATTCCTCAAGGATCTAGAACTAGATGTACCATATGACCCAGCCATCCCACTACTGGGTATATACCCAAAGGATTATAAATTATTCTACTACAAAGACACATGCACACGTATGTTTATTGCGGCACTATTCACAATAGCAAAGACTTGGAATCAACCCAAATGTCCATCTGTGACAGACTGGATTAAGAAAATGTGGCACATATACACCATGGAATACTATGCAGCCATAAAAAAGGATGAGTTTGCGTCCTTTGTAGGGACATGGATGCAGCTGGAAACCATCATTCTTAGCAAACTATCACAAGAAGAGAAAACCAAACACCGCATGTTCTCACTCATAGGTGGGAACTGAACAATGAGGAAACTTGGACTCGGGAAGGGGAACATCACACACTGGGCCTATCATGGGGAGGGGGGAGGGGGGAGGAATTGCATTGGGGAGTTATACCTGATATAAATGATGACTTGATGGGTGCTGACGAGTTGATGGGCAGCACACCAACATGGCACAAGTATAATATGTAACAAACCTGCACGTTATGCACATGTACCCTAGAATTTAAAGTATAATAAATAAATAAATAAATAAAGCAAGAAAACTCTTTAAATTAAAAAAGAAAATGCACAGAAGTTGGGGAAAAATTGGAACCCTGTGCATTGCTGGTGAGAATGTAAAAAGGTACAACCACTATGGAAAACAATATGGCAGTTGCTGAAAAAAATTAAACATCAATCACCACATGATCCAGCAATTCCACTTCTGGACATACACCCAAAAGAATGTTAAGCATCAACATAAACAGATATCTGCATGCCAGTGTTTATAACAGCATTGTTCACAAAGACAAAAGTTGGAAACAATCCAAATGTCCATCAACACATGACTGGGTAAACAGCATGTGATATACATACAAAGGGATATTCCATAAAAGGAAGGAAATTCTGACACATGATATAACATGAGTGAACCTTGAAGACACTATGTTAAATGGAAAAAAAAAAAAAACAGATACAAAAGAACAAAGATTCCACTTACATAAGGTATGTAGAGTAGTCAAATTCATAGAGACATAAAGTAGAATGATGGCTGCCAGGGGTGGGGAGTTGGTGTTTAATGGTACAGAGCTTCAGTTTGGGAAAATGAAAAAGTTCTGGAGGTGAATGGTGGTGATGGTTGCACCACAGTGTGAATATACTTAATGCCACTGAAAATACATATTTAAAAATGTACACTGGGCCAGGTGCAGTGGCTCACACCTATAAACTCAACAATTTGGAAGGCCATGGCAGTAGGATTGCTTGAGGCCAGAAGTTTATGACCAGCCTGGGCAACATAGGAGACCCCCATCTCTATAAAAACAAAATTGTCATAATTAGTCTGGTGTTGTGGTGTGTTCATGTAGTATTAGCTACTCGGGAGACTGAGGCTGGAGGCTGCAGTGAGTTATGATTATGCCCCTGCACTCCAGCATGGGTGACAGAGAAAGACCCAGCCTCTAAAAAACAAAAAAAGAAAGAAAAACTGTACACGTAATATACACTTAAAATAGCTAAAATGGTAAATTTTGTTATTTATATTGTACCACAATTGTGAAAAAAAAAATAGAAAATGCCCACAAAAAATCATTGGATCACAAATAATTCTAAGTGATGTGTACTGAGCTACCTCCCTCATCTGCCTCAGTGGTCTCATGTTCATGAACCTGACTTGCATCTCACTTAAGCCAGCATCAGTAAAACATTTACTGTTACAATAAATGTCAAAGGAGACCGTATGTGAAAAAGCCTGCTACAGTGTGGAATCTTAACACTTAGTTATAAGATAACAGGTAGAATCTTAAAATTTAATATGATATTCAACACTTGTATAAATTTTTATTACATATAGTGTGTACATATTTTTACTCATATCCTGGACATGTACAGTCTAAAATAAAAATAAAAGTATATTTGGGGGCAGAAAAATAAAAATAGATATGCTAGATATTATATATAAAAGGTAGATTATTCTTTAAAATTGTAACCAGGACAATTGTGGCACAGTGAACAGAACTGTCTGGAAGCAGCTCTGGGCTCTCACTCTGAACCACAGCCAGCTGGAACCTGGAACTCTCCCTTCCCCCAGACAGAGGGAACTGAGGTCAAGCTCAGCTTCCCACATGCCATGAACTGGGTGCTGGTGCCCCTCCAAAATTCCTCTGTTGCCATGCTAACCCCCAAGGCGATGGTAATAGGAGGTGAGTCCTTTGGGAGGGGATTAGGTCATAAGGGTGGAGCCCTCATGGATAGAATCGGTGTTCTCATAAGCCTCCAGAGAGCCAGCCAGCCCTCTCCCAATGAGGCTAGGAAGCAATGAGAAGGCAGCCATCTGTGAATCAGGAATAGGGCTCTCCCCAGGACTCAACCCTGCTGGTACCCTGATCTTGGACATGCAGCCTCCAGAACTCTGATACGTGTTGGAATCCCGCTCGGCCTATGGTATTCAATAACAGCAGCCAAAACAGACCAAGACACCAGAGAATCAGTGGCTCCTGTCTGCCAGCAAATGACCTGCTCATTCCCAAGGACACTGCAGACTCCAGTTTCTGGATAGCTAGTAATCCAGATGATAATCACTGGGGAAATTCACAGACCTCAAGCTTATCCTCTAAAAAGGTCAAAAGGGTAAAGTCCCTCCCCTGAAACACAAACCCAGCCTGGAAAACCCACTGCGGGCCCAACTCGCTGTGGAATGAGAGGACACACAGGTCTCTTCTTGCTGGGCCTTGGTCTATTCACACGTCCCTTTCTCCTAATCTGCACCTCGTGACCGCGGAGCTCCTCCCACTCCCAGTGTGTGATGCTGAGCTTTTTGGCCCTTGACTGTCTCCTCTGTCAGTATTATAGGTTGGGTTCAGAGACAAGGAGGGATACTGTGAGAAGAAGTCCTGCAAGACAGCCACGTCCCTGCTTGCAACTTGCTGAATCTAACACACACTCACTTGGCATTATAGTTACACCAGAACTTGAAGAGAATACTAATAATCTCAAACTCCAACATAATTACTGCCGACTCCTCTCCTACTTTTCCTTTACTTGCCAGCAAGCTTAAAATTAAGAATATATTGAAATAAACATACCATGGCTCCTAAGAAGAAGGGAGAAAGACCAGAAAAAAGAAAATATTGACTATTAATTATAAGCCAAAAAGTAAGACATATTTCCATGATTTCTTTGTTACTAGTTATAACATATATGCAGAAAGGCACACAACAGAATAACAGTTTAAAGAACAAGGTGTTTCTTTAAACTGTAAATACTGTATACTATATAATATATAAACTGTAACCTGTAAATATCCAGCGTAAATAATAATCATAAAGCAAATCCCTCTGTAACTAACACCAGGTCAAGCAATCCTGTACCAGGGCCCAGAGCTGCCCCTCCCTCCTGCATCCTTCCTAGACGACCACTGTTCTCTTCTTTCCCTTTGGAGGTTGCCCTCCCACTAACTGTTACGATAATGGCTTTAGTTTTACCACTTCCGTATATATCTGTAAATAAGGTATTCCAATTTTGCCTGGTTTTGAATGTTATATAAATGGAATCATACCATATGAGTTTTTTGTATGTGCTTGTGTTCCTATGTGTCTTGCTAGTTTAACATGGTATTATGTTTGTACATTCATCCATGTTGCATTCATATGGTTTATTTCATAACTATGTAATACTTCCTTGGAGAAATCTATGAATGAACTTGGATCTTAGGTGTGAATATATTGAACTCCAGTAACCAATGACAAATTATTTTTCATAGTAGTTGCATACATGTTGCCCATCATTTAGCAGTGTATGAAGTTGTTTCATAATCTCATCAACACTTGGAATTGTCAGTTATTTTAATGTTGTCCATCTGGTGGGTATGTAACGGAATCTTACTGTGGTTTGAATCTGCATTTTCCTGATTCCCAAAAAGTTAGATTTACTTTCAGTCTCTACTGGTTATTTGCATATCCTGTTTTATAAAATATCTATTCAAGTCTTTTGCCCATCTTTTCTTTGGTTTTTCTTTCTTTTTCCTTTTCTTTCTTTTTTTTTAATTGAAGCAGAGTCTTACTCTGTTGCCCAGCTGGAGTGCAGTGTCATGATCTGGGCTCACTGCAACCTCCGCCTCCTGGGTTCAAGCAATTCAATTCCTCTGCCTCAGCCTCCCAAGTAGCTGTGATTACAGGCACCCACCACCAAGCCTGGCTAGTTTTTGTATTTTTAGTAAAGACAGGGTTTCATCATATTGGCTAGGCTGGTCTTGAACTCCTGATCTCAGCTGATCTGCCTGCCTTGGCCTCCCAAAGTGCTGCGATTACAGGAGTCACCTCACCTAGCCTCCTTTGGGTTTTCTATCTACTGATTTGCAGGAGCTCATTACATATTCTTGATACAAGAATATATAATGATAACTTGATATAAGTTCTTCCTCAAATAACATATGTCACAAATATCTTCTACTGGCTTATCTTTTCAGTCTCTTTAATGGATTCTTTTGACGAAATTTGCACTGAATTTTTGTGCATTTATTTTATTTTATTTTTTGAGATGGGGACTTTCTCTGTCACCCAGGCTGGAGTGCAGTGGCACAATCATAGCTCACTGCAGCCTCGAACTCCTGAGCTCAAGGAATCCTCCCACCTCAGCCTCCCAAGTAGCTGGGACTGCAAGTGCACTCTACTGTGGCTGGCTAATTTTTAACTTTTTTGTAGACACAGGATCTTGCTATGTTGCCCAGGCTGGTCTCAAACTCCTGGCCTCAAGCAATCCTCTTGCATCAGCCTCCCCAAGTGCTGGGATTACAGATGTGAGCCACCACACCCAGCCTTTTTACCAAGGTAAATTTTATTTACCAATACTTTCCTTTATGGCTAGTGGATTTTGTGTCTTTTTATGAAATTATTCCCTGTGTCCTGGGTTATGAAGATTCTCACTTAAGATTATTTTTGACTTTTTTTTTTTTTTTTTTTTTGCTTTTTTCATTTTGTTGTTTAACCAATCCAGAATTTATTTTTCGAATATGGTGTGAGTTAGAGTCCACTGGGCTATCCAACTGCCCCGGCATCATTTGCTAAAAACAATGTTCTTTCCCCACTGCTGTGTAGTACCAACTCTGTCATGTATCAAGTGTCCATAGTGCCTTGGTCTCTTTCTGAGCCCCCAAGTCTAATTTTTACCCCAAGCCTGACCCTGCACTGACACTTCCCTTACCACTTACTGTGCTTTTATAATCTCCTAACATCTGGTAGGGCCAGTTACTCCACCTCCTCTGCTTCTCCATGTGTGTCTTAGCTATTCTTGATTTTTGCATTTGTTATGAATCTCAGAATCAGCTTGCCAAATTAAAAAAAAAAAACTTCTGCTATATTTTTATTGCAATTACTCTGACCCTGTATCAATATTGAGTCTTCTGATCCACAGCTGTAGTATATCTTCCCTCTGATCTAAGTCACTTTGAACCATATCTCATACTTTTCTGCATGGAGGTCTCCCATATCTGTTGCTAGATTTATTTAAGTGCCTTCACACTCTTAATACTTTGACATATGACACTCTTTGTTATTTAGTTTTCCAACTCTTTAATCTGGTAGAGAGAAAATAATTGATCTTTAGAAGTGTATTTCATATGCCAGGAACTTTGAAACCCTTCTTTTTCTGATGATTATTGTTAGATAAAATGTTCTCTCATAAAGAAACACAATAAAAATGTATGAATGGCTATATACATAATTTGTTTTTAATATGATGGAAGGTGCTAGCTTTAACTAGTTAAGTCTCCTGATGGTCTAATGATGTCAAGGCTAATGTGCTACACTGTTAACCACTTTCACAAAAATGTCAGGTTACATACACATATCACATCTTACATAATTTAATTTTTCTTTATAATGAATGTGGCCTGCTAATCAGCTTTTTATAATAATGCAGCATTCTTCCCCACCTGGCAACCATAGTTCATTTGGAGGATTGGTAGAACAAGCATCGATTGAGAGCCTATGATGTGCCAGGGACATCACATGCCTCCTCTCATTTAATTTTAACAACAATCAGACGAGGAAGTAACAATAAGATGAAATACGTTTACGGGTAAAGAAATTGAGGCTCAGAGTTAGAATATCACTTGCTTAATGCCTCAAAGCTAGTAAGTGGCTAGGTAGGATTTCAGCTACTAATAGCCCTAATTTTCTTCCACCATCATGAGCCTCAGAGGAGATGGCACCTATCAGCTCCTTGGCAGACCAAGGCAGAGCCGCGGTGCCCAGCTCCCTGCCCCATTTTCTGGATGCACTGCTGCATGTCAGTCTTTCTACATGAGGTATTAAAAGACATGCTAACTTTGAATGGTATTTCAATGTCCTATGCCTTGAGAGAGAGAGAGAGAGATGTATAAAACGATGTTTGACCTTGTTTTAAGTGTAGGTTTCATTATTATTCAGGTATAGTGAGGTCAATAGACCAGGAGATGGCTGCCATTGAAAAGGTAGTTTATTACTCACAGACCCCAAGAGGAGGGGGAACACCACCATGGGGTGGGGATGGGCCACAGGAGGAGGCACCAGGGTGGGCCAGGAGGCAGAGGGAGAAGGAAACTGTGGGTAAGAGCCTTTACTGTGGTTTCCAGAGGAATGAATGAGAGAGGCAGGATAAGCAGGCTGAGGATTGGCTGACTTGAATAATTTCGGTGGACTCTGGGGCATAGAGGCTGTCCTTTGTTGTCTGTTACCTGGCCCACAAAAAAAAAAAAAAAAAAAAAATTGTGTTTCTTTATGAGAGAACATTTTATCTAACATAATCATTAGAAAAAGAAGGTTTTCAAGGTTTCTGGCATATTAAATATACTTCTAAAGATCAATTATTTTCTCTCTACCTGATTAGGACAGGGGAATAGTGGCCCAGAGTATAAAAGCTCAATAAAGGATGTGATTGGGGTGTGGGCACCGGATTGGGTAGCTTGCATATGAAGAGTCAGTTTGCAGGTGAGTCCTTTACTCTTTCTAGGACTTGGCTACCCTAAGAGGAGCAGTCTCTCCAGAGTCAGC
Organism: Trachypithecus francoisi; assembly: GCF_009764315.1. NCBI lineage: Eukaryota > Metazoa > Chordata > Mammalia > Primates > Cercopithecidae > Trachypithecus > Trachypithecus francoisi. The sequence goes on from NW_022681472.1 coordinate 8,774,014, forward strand.
AAGACTCCAGATGTGTCAAAGCATTAAAGCATCAGCCCATCAGCCAGAAACACAGGATTACTGCAAGTTTATATGCAGAAAAGGGTTAGCATAGTAGGCCTGACTGCTCTCCTTTGAAAGATCTGCTTATGAGATTGGCCCTCAGCTGGTTTCTGGGAACTTGGATTTTAGGGAGGTCAGGGTTCCCATTGCCCTAATTAATAAGGGATCACTGTGGATCACTGTACAATGTGGTTTGTGGAGAATACCTGCTCTCCTTTTAGAAGTCTGAAATTTTGACATGTGCTAGGCAGCACATGAAAACCCTGGGCACTGAGTCTCTAGTGAGCTTCCCTGGTAGGCAACACTTTACATGTGTTGTCATAAAGCATCGTAAAGGGGAGTTAAGTGCATCCCCCATGACTCCACTGGGACAGGATTCCTGGAAGCTCATGCCTGCTTTCCCCAAAATGTTGCCCCATATGCCTTTTCCTTTTGATGATTTTACATTGATCCTTTCACTGTAATCCATTATAGTCACAAGTATCACTGTATATGATGTGAGTCCTCCTAGTGAATCAGAACCCAGGGATGATCTGGGAAACCCCCAACACAGCCTGTGTTTCCATCCAGGGAATATTGAAGCACAATTGTATTAGTCCATTTTCATACTGCTGTGAAGAAACACTCAAGACTGGGTAATTTATAAAGAAAATGAGTTTTAATGGACTCAGTTCCCCAAGGCTGGGGAGGCCTCACAATCATGATGGAAGGTGAAGGGGGAGAAAGTTATGTCTTTCATGGTGGCAGGCAAGAGAGCACGTGCAGGGGAACTCCGCTTTATAAAACCATCAGATTTGTGAGACTTATTTACCATCATGAGAACAGCATGGGAAAAACCCACTCCCATGAGTAAATTACCTCCCACCAAGTATCTCTCATGACACGTGGGGATTATGGGTGCTACAATGCAAGATGAAATCTGGGTGGGGACACAGCCAAAGCATATCACCAATATATTTGTTAGTGTCTTTGTTTCTAAAGAATCAGGGTTGTTTGTTTGTTTGTTCGTTTTTGAGACAAGGTCTCTCTCTGTCACCCAGGCTGGAATGCAGTGGTGCTATCATGGCTCACTGCAGCTTCGACCTCCCAGGCTCAAGCAATCCTCTTGCCTCAGCCTCCCAAGTAGCTGGGACTACAGGCACACTCCACCACGCCCAGCTAATTTTTAGATTTTTGTAGAGATGCGGTCTCACTATGTTGCCCAGGCTGGTCATGAACTCCTGAGCTCAAGGGATCCTCCTGCCTTGGACTACCAAAGTGCTAGGATTGCAGGGGGTGAGCCACCATTAAACCCGTCCTAGAATCAGGGTTTTTTAAACGATAACCACCATTAAATTTTTGATGTATGAAATAAAGTTTACTCTTCTGACAGGCTAACCTGTGAGAGATCGTAGTGCTTATTCAGTACACGTTGCCCCCACATCTGTTTTGAGGTCAGGTTTAGCTTTCTTGTGTCAGAGGCAGGGCTCAGTCACCCCCAAAACAGTACTCAGCTCTGCATCACACCCAAATGGCCTTAGCCGGTGGTCAGAGATTAGCACACAATGGCAGTTCTTCCACCTAGTGGACCGGCTCCTGGCTTTCCCCACCACTCTCTTTAAAGGCTCCATTTGAGCATTTGCCCATGAACATACAATGACCCACACCCTGTTCCCCAGTATACACTGCTAGTTGCCACAGCTTTTCCCTCTGTCTCCCTGCCTGTGCTCCCAGCATGCAGTGTATGTCCCATGGTCCATAAGTACTGGAAACTCTTAAACTTTCCTATTGCTGTTGTGTCATTCAAGCTATAACTGCCATCCAACTCCTGCCAGCAAGACCACCCCAAAGGGGCCCATGCAGGTGGATCCCCTCCTGAGACTCTTAAAGAGTTTCAATCAAAGCCACCACATAGCATGATGAAGCTGTTGTCCAGCTCTCTGAAGCCTTAGCTTTGATCCTTCATTAAGCAACTCAAGGGAGTTCCTTTCATGCCCCTTCTCTCACAGCCTCCTTTGCTCCATCCACACTTTTCTCATGTCTCTGGACTTGGTAGAATGTTAGTTGACTTTTAAATGTTTTTCTGATTCTTTGTCTATCCCTTTTCAGATAACTATATATTCTCATGCAGTTCTAAGACATAATACAGAGAGGGCCCTTTTACCCTTTATCCAGTTTCCCCCAGTAGTAACATTCTGCAAAACTGTAATACAATAGTAATACAATATCACAGTCAGTATCTTGACCCTGATAGAATCCACTGATCTTACTGAAATTTCCCTAGTTTAATTTGGACTCTGTGTGAGTATTAAATCCTATACATTTATATCACCATTATAGGTTTGTGTATCCACAATTACCAAACAGTTCCAACTCCACAAGGACCCCTTGTGCTGTCTGTTTATAACCAAGTCAATTTCTCTTCTCTGGCAACTATTAATCTGTTCACCATTTGTAAACTGTTATACAGCATGTAACCTCAGACAGTATGTAATCTTTTACATTCAGCATACTTCATGAAAATTCATCCAGGTTGTTTCATGTATCAATACTTTGGGCTTTTCATTGCTAAATAGTATTTCGTGGTACAGCTGGACCACACCATTCACCTACAGAAGGACACCAGGTTCATTCCAGTTTGGGCACTTAGAAAGAAACCTCCTTTGAACATTTGTGTGCAGACTTTTGTGTAAATACGCATTTTAATATCTCTAGATAACTGCCCAGGAGCACAATTACTGGGTCAGACTGAAGTCGCAGGTGTCATTTGCTGAGAAGCCACCAGGCTATTTTTCCAGTGGGAGTGATCCACTTACTTCTCCTATTGACTTTTCATTACCCCAGATTTCCATTTTGAGTGACTATGGACGTAGTTACAAGACACCCCAAAACCGTGTTCCTCCTCTTGAGAACTTATCTAAGTGCTTCTAAATGGGTCTAACATAAATACAGAACACAAGATACCATGACCTCCCATGCCATTGCAAACACCATCTTCCTATTTCCTCTCTGCCCCTACAAATCCTTGACCATTGCTTCCTACAGGGAACTGTCTGAGACCCCTTAGACCAGGTGAGATGTTTCAACTCTGCCCCACCTGTCCTCACACAGCATTGCCCCTTCTATTGGAATTACTGAATTAATCGTCTTCTTCACCACACTTCAAATTCTCTGAAAGCAAGGACTGGGATGTTCTATCTGCTATCACACCCTCAATGTCTAACTCAGCACCTACACATAGTAGGTCCTCAATTAATATTTTTGCGGCTGAATGTGCTGTCTCAATCTGAAAAGCCCATTCAATATCGTATTCCAGGTACCCCTTGCTAATTAAAGTTGAAAGACTAGGTCAATAAGAAGGCAACATTCACTAATTGTGGTTGACATGAATCAATGTCTTTTAAGTATTTCCAACTGATACATGTTAATGAATTAATCATTTCAACTAGAAGAGCAAATGGGCTTATTGTGTGCCTTGTTTTGCTTGCTGTGAGAAAATCAACCCTTTATTACAATTACAGATGCAGACAGAATCTGAATACATTCACACATAGACCTGCAACGCTTAGAGCTCCACACATGCTCTAATAACCTAATTTAACTGCATTTTAAAAGTTCCTAAAATTAGTAATTTCTAACACAATTGTTGCCTGGATTTTAATACCCCATTTTATGTTATTATGTTCCTTTTAATGCTAGAGACATTCTCATATTTCCAATGGAAATAATTCAATATCACCCTAGAGGTGTACATAATTGAATGCACAATCTAATTTCTTCCCAGGGACTTGGACACTTCTAATTAGTCTGAGTTTCTAAACCCCAGGCCAGTAGTTCATCCAAGGCAAGATCAGACCAGGCCGCTACCTATGCCTTCCAGAGAGGGCTGTGTCCTCCCTCTCTCCACTGATCCCAGAAGGTCTCAGATCCCTGTTAGGGTAAGATGAGCTAATACCCACAAAGTACCTAAAAAAATGACTGGAAAATAGTAAGTGTGTGTATTCATCTGGGGTCTCCAGAGAACCAGAACCAATAGAATGTGAATCTAAACAGGGAGATTAGTTTTAAATAACTGGCTCATGTAATTGTTGGGCTGAGAAGTCTGAATCTGCAGGATAGACCAGCTGGCTAGAGACCTAGGGAAGATTTGATGCTGCAGCTCAAGTGTGGAGGCAGAAGTTCCTGTTCCTCTGGGACCTCAGTCTTTTCTTTTAAGGCCTTCACCTGATTGGATAAGGCCCATCCACACTATGGAGGGTAATCTACTCAAAGTATACTGATTAAGACATTATTCACATCTTTAAAAATATCTTCACAGCAACATGTAGGCTGGTGTTTGACCAAACACCAGATACCATGGCCTAGCCAAGTTAACATTGAATTAATCCACACACCATGGTATAGGTGTAAGCAAGTGATATCTTTCCTGTGGGATTCTCTGGGCATACAATTTGCTATAGGTCTCAAAGCCCTAAATTTTTTTTTTGCACTAAAGTATCTACATTTGTAGTTAACTGTATAAATATGTACTATTTGATTTATAAACTGAGGTTGGGGTGCATATTTTATTAACCTGTATAGCCATCAAAAACTTAGTTTTTAACACAATACACATCATTGAAATAACTGTAGTTCCCTTTTTCTCACTCTTTTTTAAGACCTTTTTTTCTTTTCTTTTCTTTTTTTTTTTTTTACTTTAAGCTAGGCATACATGTGCAGAAAGTGCAGGTTTGTTACACAGGTATACATGTGCCATGGTGGTTTGCTGCACCTATCAACCTGTTTTCTAGGTTTTAAGCCCCGCATGCATTAGCTATTTGTCCTAATGCTCTCCCTCCCCTTACCTTCCCCCCTCCCACCCACTGACAGGCCCCAATGTGTATTGTTCTCCTCCCTGTGTCCATGTGTTTTCGTTGTTCAATTCCCACTTATGAGTGACAACATGCGGTGTTTGATTTTCTGATCCTATGTTAGTTTGCTGAGGATGATGGGTTCCAGTTTCATCCATGTCCCTGCAAAGGACATGATCTCCTTCCTTTCTGTGGCTGCATAGTATTCCGTGTTGTATTTTCTTTATCCACTTTATCATCGATGGGCATTTGAGTTGGTTCCATACCTTTTCTATTGTGAATAGTGCTGCAATAAATATACGTGTACATGTATCCTTATAGTAGAATGATTTATATTCCTTTGGGTATATACTCAGTAACGAGATTGCTGAGTCAAATGGTATTTCTAGTTCTAGATCCTTGAGGAATCACCACACTGTCTTCAACAATGGTTGAACTAATTTACATTCCCATCAACAATGTAAAAGCAGTCCTAATTCTCCACTGCCTCACCAGCATCTGTTGTTTCTTGACTTTTTAATAATCGCCACTCTGACTGGCATGAGGTGGTATCTCATTGTGGTTTTAATTTGCATTTCTCTAATGATCAGTGATGTTGAGTTTTTCATGTTTCTTGGGCACACAAATGTCTTCTTTTGAGAAGTGTTTGTCCATATCCTTTGCCCACTTTTTGATGGGATTATTATTTGGTTTTTTTCTTGTAAAGTTGTTTAAGTCCTTGTAAATTCTGGATATTAGACCTTTGTCAGATGGATAGATTGCAAAAATGTTCTCCCATTCTGTAGGTTTCTTGTTCACTCTGATGATAGTTTATTTTTCTGTGCAGAAACCCTTCAGTTTAATTAGATCCCATTTGTCAATTTTAGCTTTTGTTGTAATTGCTTTTAGCGATTTCATCATAAAACCTTTGCCTAGGCCTATGTCTTCAATGGCATTTCCTAGCTTTTTTTCTAGGGTTTTTGTGGTTTGTGGCTTTAAGTCTTTAATCTATCTTGAGTTAATTTTTGTATAAGGTGTAAGGAAGGGGTCCAGTTTTGGTTTTCTGCATATGGCTAGCCAGTTTTCCCAGCACCATTTATTAAATAGGGAGTCCTTTCCCCATTTTGCTTGTTTTGTCAGGTTTGTTGAAGATCAAAGGGTTGTAGATGTGTGGTCTTATTTCTGAGGTCTCTGTTCTGTTGTGTTGGCCTATATGTCTGTTTTGGTACCAGCACCCTGCTGTTTTGGTTACTGTAGCCTTGTAGCATAGTTTGAAGTCAGGTAGCATGATGCCTCCAGCTTTGTTCTTTTTGCTTAGGATTGTCTTGGCTATGTGGGCTCTTTTTTGGTTTTATATGAATTTTAAAGCAGTTTTTAACAATTCTGTGAAAAATGTCAATAGTAGCTTGATGGGAATAGCATTGAACCTATAAATTATTTTGGGTATTTTCACAGTATTGATTCTTTCTATCCATGAGGATGGAATGTTTTTCCATTTGTTTGTGTCCTCTCTTATTTCCTTGAGCAGTGGTTTGCAATTCTCCTTGAAGAGGTCCTTCATATCCCTTGCCAGCTGTATTCCTAGGTATTTTATTCCCTTTCTAGTAATTGTGACTGGGAGTTCATTCATGATCTGGCTCTCTGTTTGTCTATTATTGGTGTATAGGAATGCTTGTAATTTTTGCACATTGATTTTTTATGCCGAGACTTTACTGAAGTTGCTTATTAGCTTAAGGAGTTTGGCGCTGAGATGATGGGGTTTCTAAATATAGTATCACGTCATCTGCAAACAGAGGCATTTTGATTTAATCTCTTCCTATTTGAATACCCTGTATTTCTTTCTCATGCCTGTTTGCCCTAGCCAGAATTTCCAACACTATGTTGAATACGAGTCATGAGAGAGGGCATCCTTGTCTTGTGCCGATTTTCAAAGGTGATGCTTCCAGCTTGTGCCCATTCAGTATGACATTGGCTGTGGGTTTGTCATAAATAGCTATTATTATTTTGAGATATGTTCCATCAACATCTAGTTTGAGAGTTTTTCATGTGAAGGGATGTTGAATTTTATTGAAGGCCTTTTCTGAATCCATTGAGATAATCAAGTGGTTTTTGTCATTGGTTTTGCTTATGTGATAGATGACATTTATTGATTTATGAATGTTGAACCAGCCTTGCATCCCAGGGATGAAGCCAGCTTGATGGTGGTGGATAAGCTTTTTGATGTGCTGCTGGGTTTGGTTTGCCAGTATTTTATTGAAGATTTTCTCATCGATGGTCATCAGAGATATTGACCTGAAATTTTCTTTTTTTGTTGTGTCTCTGCCAGGTTTTGGTATCAAGTTGATGCTAGCCTCATAAAATAAGTTAGGGAGAGTTCCTCCTTTGCAATTCTTTGGAATCGTTTCTGAAGGAATGGTATCAGCTCCTTTTTGTACCTCTGGTAGAATTTGGCTGTGAATCCATCTGGTCCTGGGCTTTTTTTTACTGGTAGGCTATTTATTACTGCCTCAATTGCAGAACCTGTTATTGGTCTATTCAGGGATTTGACTTCTTCCTGGTTTAGTCTTGGGAGGGTGTATGTGTCCAGGAATTTACCCATTTCTCCCAGATTTTCTAATTTATTTGCGTAGAGGTGTTTATAGTATTCTCTGATGGTAGCTTGTATTTCTATGAGGTCAGTGGTGATATCCCCATTATCATTTTTTATTGTATCTATTTGATTCTTCTCTCTTTTCTTCTTTATTAGTCTAGCAACTGGTCTATCTATATTATTAATTTTTTCAAAAAAAAACAGATGCTGGATTCATTGATTTTTTTAAGGATTTTTCGTGTCTCTATCTCCTTCAATTCTGCTCTTATCTTAGTTATTTCTTGTCTTCTGCTAGCTTTTGGATTGGTTTGCTCTTGCTTCTCTAGTTCCTTTAATTGGATTTTTAGGGTGTCAATTTTAGATCTTTCTAGCTTTCTGATGTGGGCATTTGGTGCTATAAATTTTGCTCTTAACACCACTTTAGCTGCATCCCAGAGATTCTGGTATGTTGCCTCTTTGTTCTCATTGGTTTCAAAGAACTTCTTGATTTCCACCTTAATTTCATTATTTACCCAGGAGTCATTCAGGAGCAGGTTGCTTAATTTCCATGTAGTTGTGTGGTTTTGAGTGAGTTTCTTAATACTGAATTCTAATTTGATTGCCCTGTGGTCTGAGAGACTTTGTTATGGTTTCAGTTCTTTTTCATTTGCTGAGGAGTGTTTTATTTCCAATTATGCGGTCGATTTTAGAGTAAGTGTCATGTGGCACTGAGAAGAATGTATATTCTGCTGTTTTGGGGTGGAGAGTTCTGTAGATGTCTATTAGATTCACTTGATCCAGTGCTGAGTTCAAGTCCTGAATATACTTGTTAACTTTCTGTCTCATTGATCTGTCTAATATTGACAGTGGGGTGTTAATGTCTCCCACTGTTATTGTGTAGGAGTCTAAGTCTCTATGTAGGTCTCTAAGAATTTGTTTTATAAATCTGGGTGCTCCTGTATTGGGTGCATATATATTTAGGATAGGTAGCTCTTCCTGTTGCATTGATCCCTTTACCATTATGTAATACCCTTCTTAGTCTTTTTTTACCTTTGTTGGTTTATAGTTTCCTTTGTCAGAGATGAGGGTGGCAAACCCTGCTTTTTTCTGCTTTCCATTTGCTTGGTAAATTTTCCTCCATCCCTTTATTTTGAGTCTGTGTATGTCTTTGCACATGAGATGGGTCTCTTGAATACAGCATACTGATGGGTCAGGATTCCATCCAATTTGCCAGTCTGTGTCTTTTAATCGGGGCATTTGGCCCATTTACATTTAAGGTTAATATTGTTATGTGTGAATTTGATTCTGTCATCATGATGCTAGCTGGTCATTTCGCACACTAGTCAATGCCATTTCTTCATAGTGTCATTGGTCTTTATATTTTCATGTGTTTTGTAGTAGCTTGTACTGGTTTTTCCTTTCCACATTTAGTGCTTCCTTCAGGAGCTCTTGCAAGGCAGGCCTGGTGGTGATGAATTCCCTCAGCATTTGCTTGTCTGAAAAGGATTTTACTTCTCCTTGGCTTATGGAGCTTAGTTTGGCAGGATATAAATTCTGGGTTGAAAATTCTTCTTTTTAAGAATGTTGAATACTGTCCCCTTCCTCTCTTCTGGCTTGTAGGATTTCTGCTGAGAGATCTGCTATTAGTCTGATACGCTTCCATTTGTAGGTGATCTGGCCTTTCTCTCTGGCTGCCCTTAACATTCTTTCCTTCATTTTGACCTTGGAGAATCTGATGATTATGTGTCTTGGGGTTGATCTTCTCTTGGAGTATCTTAGTGGTGTTCTCTGGATTTCCTGAATTTGAATGTTGGTCTGTCTTGCTAGGTTGGGGAAGTTCTCCTGGATAATACTTTCAAGTATGTTTTCCAACTTGCTTCCATTCTCCCCATCTCTTTCAGGTGCTCCTATCAGTCATAGGTTTGGTCTTTTTACATAGTGCCATATTTCTCAGAGGTTTCATTTGTTCCCTTTCATTCTTTTTTGAAAGACAAGATTCTAATCTTGTCTGCCTGCCTTATTTCAGCAAGATAGTTTTCCATCTCTGATATTCTTTCATCCGCTTGATCGATTCAAGCAGCTATTGATACTTGTCTATGATTCACGAAGTTCTCGTGCTGCGTTTTTCAGCTCCATCAGGTTATTTATGTTCCTCTCTAAACTCATTATTCTAGTTAGCCACTCCTGTAACCTTTTATCAAGGTTCTTAGCTTCTTTGCATTGGGTTAGAACATGCTCCTTTACCTCAGCGAAGTTCGTTATTACCCACCTTCTGAAGCCTACTTCTGTCAGTTCGTCCATCTCATACTCCATCCAGTTCTGCGCCCTTGCTGGAGAAGTGTTGTGATCATTTGGAGGAGAAGAGGCACTCTGGCCTTTCGGGTTTTCACCATTTTTTTGTTGTTTCTTTCTCATCTTCATGAGTTTGTCTAGTTTCAGTCTTTGAGACTGCTTGGATGAGGTTTTTGTGGGGACTTTTTTTGTTGATGCTGTCGTTGCTTCCTGTTTGTTTGTTCTTCTTTCAATAGGCAGGTCTCTCTTCTGTAGGGCTGTGGCAGTTTGCTGGGGGTTCACTTCAGGCCCTATTCATCTGGTTTGCTCCCACACCTGGAGATGTCACTCAAGAAGGCTAGAGAACAGCAAAATGGGTGCCTGCTTCTTCCTCTGGGATCACTGACCTTGAGGGGCACCCAACCGATGCCAGTAGGAACGCTTCTGTATAGGATGTCTGACAGCCCCTGTTGGGGGGTCTCACCCAGTTGGATGGCACGGGAAGCAAGACCCATTTAACAAAGCACTTTGGCTGTCCCCTGGTGGAGGGCGTGTGCTGCACTGGGGGGAAACATAGGCATCTGGGCTGCCCTGATTCCTCAGAGCTAGCAAGAGGAAAGACTAAGTCTGCTGGTCTGCTGAAACTAGAGCCACCCCTCCCTCTAGGGGCTCAGGCCCAGGGAGATCAGAGTTCTGTCCCTGAGTCCTCGACTGGAGATGCAGTTGGTGCAGGGAGACCCTGCAGCAGCACTGTTGGCTGCACTCCCTCCCCAAAGGAGTTCGGGATGGCTTAGACCACAGGCAGCTGCAGCTGTGGTGATGGGCGCCCCTCCACCCTGGGAACTCGGCAGGCTTATGCCGATTCTAGCCCAGAGGCTGATGAGAATCTGTGCAGCTCTGTGGTTGAGACCCAAGGCCCCGATAACATGGGCTCCCAAGTGGGATCTTCCGATCCGTGGGTTGCACAGTTCCATGGAAAAAGCAGGGTTTCCCAGGCTGGGTAGCACACTCAAACGCCGCCTCCTTTGGCTGGGGGCTCCCTTGTCCTGTGTGGCTCTCAGGTGGGCTGCAGCACCACACTGCTCTTCTTTCCTCTGGGGTCACGCCAGCCGGCTAGTCAGTCCTGGTATCAGAACCTGGATACCTCGGTTTCCGAAGCAGGATTCGCATGCTGTTGTGGATCTTTTCCTTGGGAGCCTCTGACCGCAGCTGCTTCCAGTCAGCCATCTTGGCCCTGCCCCTCTGTCCTGAATTTTATACTCCTAACTCAACTTCCCTCAGCTCTCCTCTCCCCAAGACCTTTCCACTAGCCCCTACTCCAAAGCAAATAAACACCAGTAAATCCATTGTCCAAAGTCTCCCATACCCTCCTTTTCTCCACTGAGTCCCAGCTCCCCTGGTAATCCCCCCAACAGGCCTCTGTGTCATTCCTGTGTGTGTGCCAGTGCCCCCCAGGCCTGCAGTGGGGAATGCCTGAGCCTTCTCTGTCACTCCTCTCCCAGGCTGAGACTCCTCCACCCTCAGTGAAAAGCCTTCTTTCTTTTAGGTTCCTGCTATTCACCTATACCACCTCCTCCCTCCACCCCAAAGATTTTTTTTTTTTTTTTTAGATTGAAGGGGTGGCATGTGCAGGTTTCTTATGTGGGCATATGGTGGAATGCTGAGGTTTGGCCTTCTAATTCTCCCATTGTGCCAATAGGGAGCACAGTACCTGACAGGCCGTTTTTCAATCCTTGCCCCACTCCCTGCCTCCTCCTTTTAGAGTCTGCAGTGTCTACTGTTTCTATCTGTGTCCATGTATATCCATTGTTTAGCTTATACGTGAGGATATGTGGTATTTGTTTTTCTGTTTCTGCATTAATTTGCTTAGGATAATGGGCTCCAGCTGCATCCATGTTGCTGCAAAGGACATGATTTTATTCTTTTTTATGGCTGTGTAGTATTCCATCCAGTTTATGTACCAAATTTTCTTTACAAAGATTGAGACATGAGCTCAGAACCTCTCTACATCTCAGCCCCTCCATCCTGCTGTACCTCATGTTGTGGGTGTGCACGAGGCCAGCCATCAGCGGGCTTCTCAGTACTCTAACCTCCTAATTCCCAGCCCTTCCCTCTTCTTCCACTGCCATCCTCATGAGAATTGTCGACACTTGAGACAATCCTTCTTTGAAACTGTAGATTGATTAGAAGTTCTGATGGTGTGAACTTCATCTCCATTATTTCCACTGCACCTCCAGGATGCTGACCGCTTTCACTTAATCCAGTCAATGAATCCCCTGCCAGCTTCACCCTCTTCTTTGTCCAGCCACATCCTTATTTCAACCCCTCTGCTGTAGCTCCACTGTCTCCCTCCTTCCCCATTCTTAGCTGCCTGCCTTCCCTCACCTGCTGAGACAGAGCCACCACAGGGATGTCCCTCGCCTCACCTGGCCCTGCAGCCCTGCCTGGGGGAGCTATGTGCGTGTCCTATTTGCACAAGATGCAACTGGTTCATTTTTCTCTTGCCCGGTTTTTCATTTGCATAGATTCTTTGTTGATGTACTGTTTTTAAGTTATATTTTTCTCATTTTTAGAAGTTTTGTTTATCTGCTTATCACTGTTGATTGTTTATGAAATTTGGTGTCTAATAGAAACACACTGAATTCTCCCTAAGTCAATTATCAATTCCAAGTGAGAAATTAAGAACATCTGGCAGGCTCAGGGTCCCAGAGTTTCAATTTAACACATTATCGTGTTACAATGTAGCCTTGGACAGGACAGCCACACTTTCTCTGGTTGACTCCACATGTGGAAAATTTAAGTTGGGGACAGAAATTGGGAGGGAGAGCAAGCAAAATGTGTTGCAAAGTTACATAAAAATGTAAAGTTGCCAAGCTATCCAAAGCATTGCAATTATTCTGCTGCTGTTGCCCATGGTCCTCTCTGTAGAATCTAAGGAAATGATTAACCTTGAGAATTCTGATAAACTCACAAAAGATGAAAAAGCTCACAGGTAGTATATCAAGGCTACATGAATATTTGAAGATAAGTATCACCAGGACTACTGTAATTAGAGCAATCAAAAGAAATACCGTATCTGCAAGAAGAAAGAACTATCTGATGTGCTTCAAGGGCAGTGAAAATATCCAGCTAAAGTATTTTACAAGAGTTCTCGCTCTCTCTCTCTGTCTCTCTCTCTCTCTCCCTTTCCCTCTCCCTCTCCCTGTCTCTTTCTCTCTCTCTAGATTTTTCAGCCAGAAATCGCATCTGTTTTGGGCAGGAGGCAGCACCACACAGTTTCTACACGATGGAATGTCCTTTACACTCCTGATGAAATGGGTGCAAAATTTGCTCTCAACGTAGGAGGTTGTGTTTCCTGAATCTAGAGGATGCCAATAGGAGGTATAATTCCCACAGGGGTTAGTAAGCAGAAACCAGACTCTTGCATTTTCATGGCCATAGTCACCCACTCCCAGTGATGGGCCGGTCTGCCCATGACCTTGCCCCCTCCAGTGGGGCTTGCTCCAGCTGCGCTGCTCACGGCTCTCAATTCTGTTTCTATAGAGAGTGAGTTCTTCTCACACTGTGGAAATGCCTCCCATAGCCTGTAAGACAGCAGACACCCATGGGTCATATGAATATGACCTCCTGAATCATTTGTAAATCATAGAAATGGACTTTCTCTAATTCAGAAGGAATTTAGCAAATGACATTGAGATATTCAAAATATCTCTTGGTTCCTAGAAAGCCAGCATCTGAGGTTACATAGCCAGGCAAAATTATACCATAAACTTGCCCTAGGGAGCCCTCCCCGCTACCATCTCCAACTCCAGACTGTGGACACTCTGCTAGAGGTCCCTCCCCCAACCAGCTGTCCCCAAGAGTGGTCACCACCCATGCTGTTGTCCTCAGCAGTAAGGAGTCCCTGTAGCTCCTGCTTCTTTAGGACACCAGCTCCTGAGCCAAGGCTACGCAGGTGCTTCTGATGAAGGGAACTGGATCACTGTGATGGACAATTTGGCGTGAACTTGGCCAAGCTACAGTACCCATTTCAGTACCTGCTCAAATGCCATCTATCACAGATGTTGCCTTGAAGGTATTTTTTACATATGATTAACATTTAAATCAGTAGAGTTTGAATCAAACAGATCACCCTTAATCACGTGGACGGGCCTCATCCAACCAGCTGCAGGCCTTCAAAGATGAAGATTCCCCGAATAGGAAAGAATTCTGCCTCCAGACTGCAAAGTAAAAATTCAGCCTGAGTGTCCAGCCTTCATACTCAAGATAGCAACCTCAGCTCTTACACAGATCTACAGCCAGTGCAATTAGTTGAGCCAATGCCTTAAATTAAATCTCAGTGTCTCTTTCTTTCTCTCTCTCTCTCTCTCTCTCTTTCTCCCTCTGTATAACCTATTGGTTCTGTTTCTCTGAAGAATCTTGACTAATACAGTCACTTGCCTGTGCATAGCTGCAAGGAGGGTTGGCTTCCCTTATGTGAGAGAGTCAGCCTGTCACCAAAATTCTGAGGAGAGAAGTGTGCTAGCAGCCAGAGAGAATAGCAAATTATACTACTTTTATTCTTATATACTTTTTATATGAAAAAAGCTCATAATCTTTTACTTTGCTAGGTTTGCAGGTACTGCTTTTAACAAAGTTTCTAGAGTGACCAAAAATGAAGGATTGCCATCTTTCTCGAAGCACAGGTGTGCATCCCCATGAAGCTGCAGGACTGACTTGCACAGTGGGGAGCATGGGCAGGCCAGTAAGTACATGCCATGTTGGCCCACTGCTGTTTACCAATCGCCAGACTCAGTGACCCTTCTGAAGGAAAATTTGGTTTCTTTATGAAATTACCTTCAAAAGAAAACCAACTTCTGGCTGATGATGGAAAAGATGAGGTTTTGTAGTTAGATGATTCACAGTTTAGAGAAAATTGAAGCTTTAAATAAACTAATAAAATGGGATTTTGGCATTGACCATGACTTACAGTTCTCCCCTAAACATAGTCACCACATACTCTAGAAAGACAAGAAAATAGAATTATTGAACTGGATCAAGAAATCCTCAAGCCAGGGAAAAACCTGCTTATCAAATGAAAGATTAAAACATCAGAGAAACTTGAAAAGGTCATCAATTGGTGATGTAAGGGAACAGGTGACTCCCAACTGAAGTGTGATTCTGACGAAAGTCAACCATGTGTTATGAAATGTGGGATAAACAAGTGTTCCAGTGCATTATAATCAGAGCTGCACACCAGACATAGTGCTATGGGCTTCGCTTGGGTTCACCCACATAAGCCTCCCAGCAGACATGGGGCAAATATTACTGTCATCATCATCATCATCGTCGTCATCATTTCTGATAAGGGATCTGAGGCTCAGAGAAATTAAGTCAATTTCCCAAGATCGACTGTAAACTAGTTCAACCACTGTGGAAGACAGTGTGGTGATTCCTCAAGGATCTAGAATGAGAAATACCATTTGATCCAGCCATCCCATTACTGGGTATATACCCAAAAGATATAAATCATGCTGCTGTAAAGACACATGCACACATATGTTTATTGCAGCACTATTCACAATAGCAAAGACTTGGAATCAACCCAAATGTCCATCAATGACAGACTGGATTAAGAAAATGTGGCACATATACACCATGGAATACTATGCAGCCATAAGAAAGGATGAGTTCATGTCCTTTATAGAGGCATGGATGCAGCTGGAAACCATCATTCTCAGCAAACTATCACAAGAACAGAAAACTAAACACTGCATGTTCTCACTCATAGGTGGCAATTGAACAATGAGATCACTTGGACACAGGAAGGAGAACATCACACACCAGGGCCTGTTGTGGGGTTGGGGGAGGAGGGAGAGATAGCATTAGGAGATATACATAATGTAAATGACCAGTTAATGGGTGCAGCACACCAACAAGGCACATGTATACATATGTAACAAACCTGCATGTTGTGCACATGTACCCTAGAACATAAAGTATAATAAAAATAATAATAAAATAAAAAGTAGAATCATAAAAAAAAAATTTCCCAATATCGTGAAGCTAATCAATGGTAGAGTCTAGATTTAAACTCAGCCAGTCTACATTCTGACAGCCACACTGTACAACCTCTTTCAACACAAAGTATCTCTAGAGAATGTCTATTGCAGCCAGCTTTCTGGCTCATTTTGTGTGTCTGTTTGTTTGTTTGTCTCATTAAATGTAATTGTTTAATGACTACTATCTAAGACAACTTTGGTGTCAGCTATTTAAGTTTTGATCCCAAGTTATCTGAAGTTTATGCACCACTTCTCAAGGTATGCAAAAATGACACTTCACAACTATGAATGCAACTTGACACTCTGAAATCAAAGGTGTCTACCATTATAGGTATGTCCTTATACATATATGTGTAGCCAAGCCTCCACCATATGGATAGATAGGTAGGAAGATAAGAAAGCAGGTATAGGTAGATAAGTAACCTCCCAACATTATTTTCAAAACTCCATCCAGGTTAGAAGGTGACCTTTATCTATGGAAAAACTTTATCTTTGTCCTGAGAGGGACCATTTTTATAAGCAATTTTGCCTATACAGGTATAAGCTTGTCTCTAACTTTGTTTTGTTTTGTTTTTTGGAGAGGGGATCTCACTCTGTTATCCAGACTAGTCCACAGTGGCATGATGAAGGCTCACTGCAGCCTCGACCTCCCAAGCTCAAGTGATCCTCTTGTCTCAGCCTCCTAAGTAGCTGGGACTACAGACTCACTCCACCATACCTGGCTACTTTTTAATTTTTTGTAGATATGGGGTCTCACTATGTTACCCAGGCTAGTCTCAAACTCCTAAGCTCCAAAAATTCTCCTGCCTCTACCTCCCAAAATGCTGGGATTACAAGTGTGAGCCATCATGGCTGGCCTTGTCTTGAACTTTGGTGAAATTATCCAAATGCAGATGCTTCTATGTTCACTTTATTATGACTAAATACAGGAAAAGTTCCCTCTATTGTGGGTGGAATGTGTCTCTGTGGGGATAATTATGAGGTAAGGGATTTGTGGATCCCAAATTTGGGGTTCCCACTAACAAGCTTGCAATCATAAAATCTGGGGTCCTAGTGTTCTGTGGGGAGGAAAGACATAAGTCAGGAGCCGCACAGTCCATCCCTGCCACCCCCTAATTGCCCTGTCCTCCAGGAGATGCAAGTGAGTAACGTAACAAGAAGATAGCGAGGAAAAGGGGATCTTGGTAGGCGAGGACTCTGCAGGGTGCAGGTAATGCCTATGAGGCTAGCAAGGTGTAACCTGTTTCCTGTTCTGGGTTCTAATTCTGCTCTCACCTCCTGGCCTCCACACCAACTTTGTGTTCGTTTGCTCTGTCTTGTGAGTTATGGGGATATCATTGTTTCAACATTTGAGTTGAGGATGAACTTCACAATAACAAGCAGAGTCAGTGACATCGTGCATGGCCAGAGATGGCAAATAGTAGAAGCCACTTGAAGCAAGAGGAAACAAGCAAAAACCAAGGTTGGTGGGGGTCGTGGGGAGGCAGACTAAGAAGAAAGCAGGATCTTCAGAGACACCCTTAGGGTCTCAAACTCCAAGACAGTGTCTCACTCTGTCACCCAGACTGGATTGCAGTGGCTGTGTTATACCTCACTGGAGCCTTGAATTCCTGGGCTCAAGAGATCCTCCTGCCTCAACCTCTTGAGCAGCTGGGACCACAGGCACCCACCACCATTCCCTGGCTTATTTTTTTATTTTTAATGTTTTGTAGAGACAGAGCCTTCCTATGTTGACCAGGCTGGTCTCAAACTCCTGGCCTCGAGGGATCCTCCCAGCTTAGCCTCCTGAGTAGCTGGGATTACAGGCATGAGCCACCATGCCTGGCTAATCTTTTTAATTTGTTTTGTAGAGACAGGGTCTCATTATGTTGCCCAGGCTGGAGAGACATTCTTTGGTAAAGGGACTGATTTGCTGCAAATCATGGAAGATAAGGGCTCATTATTTTGGTTAGATATTCAAGAGGAAGGTGACTCCCAAGGGCTGGAGAGTTCAAGGACAGAGACTCCGAGGTACATATAAAGGATGAGTTTTTAGGGAGAAAGCTAATAATTGTAGTAACTAAAAGTTGACAGCCAATTCTTGAGAATAAAAATGGTAAGACTTAACATATTTTCAGATGTGCAAATGGGAAATTAGTTTTTTAGAATTAAATTTTCTCTAAAGCAATAATACTATACCAAAACTCACTGCAAGAACAAAATTCCCTTAAGTTATTGCTTTATTAAGTACAATGTATACCCCTGAGGAAATTTACAATGGGATTATGGCTAAAATACACATTTAGCCCTCATTTTCATTTCACATTAATGAGTAAGGCTATGAGATCTATACTGTATAATGAAAACATTATGACTAGTCATTCTCAATTGTTTTAGTAACATGTCAAGACAATATATGCAAATAAGAAATTGATTGACTTTTTGTCTAATCTCCTCTTCACCCAGAAGGCCTTTGACTTGGAGAGGACGAGTTAAATAGTGGGTAGTTCACCCAATGTCCTTTTAAAGTGGGAAGCACAGTGGTTTCTAAAGCACAAAAAATAAAAATAAAAATAAAGGAGAAAAGAAAAACAGAGGAAACTGTATTTTCAGAGGGCAACAAGTATACCTGTGTAAATAGACAAGTGTCCACCGCATTGTTACTGTGCAGTCTTTAGGAAAGCTTTACATGTGACAGATCTTCGTTTGGAAAGGTCTTTGAAATGAGGACATGAAAAACTATTAAGAGTCAGTGATTTCAGATTTCAAATTTAAGAAGACAGCTACACAGTTTTTCCCATTTTCTGCTGAACACTTCTTCACATCGTCTCCAAGGCTCCTGGTCCCCTTGTTTCTCCGGCTTGACCCCTGCCCTATTTAAGGCACTCACAGTCAAGAAACCTTTGCCCAAGCTCTGGCTTAAAATTTCCCTCCAAACTGAGCTCCTCAGAGCACCAAGTCCTCTTGCTCCATGTCACTATTCCCTGGTATCCCACTTCCTCAGTGTGGCAGCCAAGATTGGAGACAGGAGCAGGGGCTGCCCCCAGACCACACCATGCAGCAAGAGTGTCTAAATGGCTTCCATTTGCCACCTCCTTCTCTACCCCAGGACATCTGCACTGATTGTGAGTTAGTATCCATAATGACTTAACCTCAGCTCCTACTTACTTGCTGAGAGCTCTCAGCAGGACTGTCTGTACCCACTGTGAGCTACCAGAGGTCTTTACACAGGCTTTTTGCATAAGAGGGCTTAAGGTAGCTTTAACATGACTCCTTTTAATGGTTAGATACTGAAAAACAAATAGGGCTAGATATCACCTACAAGGTCATCCTCATGAGTGTACTTTGAGGTTTTTAAACTTATTATTCCTTTAATAAACATAAATATTTTATGCATACCTCCTCTCACCTCCCCTTGGTTAGAAATCACTATGTATTATTGGAATACTATAGTCTGGAAAACTAAAAGGCAACCTAAAAGCATCCTAATGACTTATCCACCATCATCCGTGTCTTGGCTGCCTGCCTCCCACCATCTCTTGGAATACTGGTTTCCACTCTGCTTCCTGTTAGCCCTTTCAGAGGAATGGGGAAGAAAACTGCTTACATAGTAAAAGCAAAGGGCAGCCCATGAGGAAGACCCCCTCTCCTTCACACTGTGCTCTCCTTATCCAGTGTGGAGCGGCTTCACAGACTTAATTGGTAATGTTCACTGTACCTTCTGAGTGGCCACGAAAAACAATGTAATACCGTATGTATGAATAAATGCTACCAAAGGAAGCATTTACATTTTATCTATACTGAGCAAGTTAGGGAGAAGTAAAAATATTGATGGATTTGGAATAATTGAGAGAACAGACCCTTTCATCTTAAAAAGAGGTCTTAGTAGCTTATAATATTAAAATATAGAACTGATTTTTACACAAAAATGTCCATCTGTGAACAAACAATTTAAATATCTCAAAAGGCTAAGAAAGACTTCCTGTTTGCTTAAACAGAAAGGGGTTTTTAATCCATTTTCATGGGTGCATTTCAAAACCCAATAAGCAATTAGATGGTACTATTTTCTAGATGAGCATTTTCCGGTACAAACACAATATGAACCATATGTATAATGAAATTTTCCAGTAGCCACATTTTAAAAAGCAAAAAGAAGCAGGTAAAATTATTTTTAATAATTTAAGTAATCAATATAATCAAAACATTATCATTTCAATACGTAATCAATATACAAATTATTAGTAAGACATTTTGCTTTTCTCATACTAAATCTTTGAAATTGGTACATATTTTACATTTGCAGCACATCTCAATGTGACCTTAATGGACCAGCCAAGGTCCCAGTACCCAGTAGCCACATGTAGCCGGAGGCTACCTATTAGACAGTACAATTTTAGGTGATTAAAACAGTAAGATAATATAGACTTCATAAAAGTGCTCGATTCTTAGCTACAACTGTTAGCTACCTTCATTATACAAATATATTGCTTTTGTGTAAAACAAATAGAAATAATGATTCCTGAAACGGCCATTTTCCAAACTATAACATGCATTTGCATTGAGACTATTCAATCCTATCAGATTAATAAATTTATAGTTTCTCAAACATAAGCAAAACTTTTTAAGATGTTTTAAATGGATAAGAAACTGGAAAGCAAAAATATTGTTGAACATAAACAGAACTCATAAGATGTGTTAAGCACAAGATTAGCAGTTAATCAGTAGACCATGTGTGCTAAACATAGACAGAAGGAAGGATCAAAATAAATCTAATAATCATGAAGCACCACTTGGGTACTAAATAGTCATAATGTAAAAAGTATAGAAGAGACACTAGGTATTTGGGATATGCTAAAAACACACGAGTACTTAATATTCATGAGTCTTCATTTGGCCACCCACGAATGACACCCATTCAGGTCTCAGATGATCTGACATTGAGTGCCCCAAGATTCAGAGAGGAATCTTTTCCTCTTACTGCACCTCACCCAAGTGTGTTAACTGGCGCTTCTCTTCTCCTTTGCTTCTCACTGTGTGATTTCAATTAAGTTAACAATATGATTTGAGCATTTTAATTGGGTCCATGAGCCCATCTGTTCTGTGTGGTAGAATAGAACAGCCTGCCTGGTAGTATACCTGAGCGATTTTCCACACACCACAAGCTGTGCTTACTCAGCCAACATGGGATGGGAATGAACACCACTTCTGATGTCTGCTACACACAGACCCCAACTTAAAATGGTCTGACTTTACAATGGTGCAAAAGTGATACACATAAAGTAGAGTACCCATACAGCCATTCTGTTTTTCACTTTCAATACAGCATTCGATAAATTACATGAGCTATTTAACGCTTTATCATGAAATAGGCTTTGCATTAGATGATTTTGCCCAGTGTGAGCTAATGTAAGTGTTCCGAGCACATTTAGGCTAGACTAAGCTATGATATTCAGTAGGTTAGGTGTGTTAAGTGTATTTTCGACCTATGATTATGTAGGATGGATTTATCACAACGTAACTTCACCATAAGTTGAGGAGCATCTGTACTAAGGTAGTAAGAAAACAGCTGAAATCAATTTGAAATTATGGTATCACTGCCACTTTTTCAAGGAATAAATCGGTCTTCTTCCTGAAGTACTGTATAGCAGACAAAATACTGTTGGCATTAAATAAGTCAGAAAGATTTATAACAATTTGAAAGCCTACATACAGATAAATCCCAGCCAAAATTCCATTAGAAATCAATGACAGCCTTTTTTTTTTTTTCTGAAATGGCGTTTCCCTCTTTTACCCAGGCTGGAGTGCAATGGCGAGATCTTGGCTCACTGCAGCCTCCACCTCCTGGGTTCAAGCGATTCTCCTGCCTCAACCCCCCAAGTAGCTAGGATTAGAAGTGTGCACCACCAAACTCAGCTAATTTTTGTATTTTTAGTAGAGATGGAGTTTCACCATGTTGCCAGGCTGGTCTCGAACTCCTGACCTCAGGTGATCCACCGGCCTCAGCTTCCCAAAGTGCTGGGATTGCAAGCGTGAGCCACTATACCTGGCCCAGTGACAGCCTTATATAAAAAATAAATATTGTGTCTTCTCTATTTTCCCTTTTTCTTCCTAAACCCCCACCAGGTAGAATGTGTGTGGTGCCTGAGTCCATGAGGGTGGCGTAGTGTTGGCTTACCTTCCCAGCAAGCTGTGGGACCCTGAATGAGATCCTTGCCCCTCCTACGCCTCAGTTCTCAGGTGTGAAAGTATAGTAACTACTTCCTAAGACTGTCCTAAAGATTAAGTAATAGAAAGTTCTGGTATTTTAGTAAGCTCATTCATCTATAACAACACAATTAAAAATTAACATGTTATCTCCATTTATTGAGGTTTTCTTTAATGTATGTCAATAAGGTTTTATGTTTTTTGTCATAAATAAGCAATTAATGAATCAACACTAAATTTATTCTTCAGTATACTAGTTAGAACAGCACAAATTTAAGAAGAAATACGTGGCCAGGCACGGTGGCTCACACCTGTAATCCCAGCACTTTTGGAGGCCAAGGGGAGCGGATTGCTTGAGGTCAGGAGTTTGAGATGAGCCTGACCAACATGCTGAAACTCTGTCTCTACCAAAAATATTAAAAAATTAGCCATGTGGTGATACATGCCTGTAATTCCAGCCACTCGGAAGGCTGAGGCAGGAGAGTCACTTGAACTCAGTAGGCAGAGTTTGCAGTGAGCTGAGATTTCACCATTGTACTCCAGCCTGGGCGACAGAGCAAGACTCCGTCTCAAAAAAATAATAATGATACATTTTTTTAAAAAGAAGAGATATGTGGCTATACTAAGTTTAGGGAAGACAAAGAAACCAGAATTCATACACTGGTGGTTTAAGTATAAATTGGTACATTCATTTTGGAAAACAATTTGGCAGTATTTTGGAAGTTAAACAAAAACACAACCTACAATTCAGCAGTTCCATTTCTAAGTTTGTACCCTAGATAGTGGCTGTCAAAGTGTGTTCTACAAAACTCTGAGGGGCCCCTAGAGATATTTTTTGAGTGCTCTACCGAGTCAAAACTATTTTTTTCATGATAATACGAATACATTATATGCTTTTTACATTGTGCTGACATTTGCACGGCGGTGCAAAAGCCATGGTGGGTAAAACTGCTGGTGCTTAGCATGACCCAAGGCCATGGCACCAAACCACGCTAGTAGTCATGTGGCCACCACCACCAAGCGTTTGCAACTAAAAAATAAACAGCCAGTTTCACTTAACCATTTCACCCCAGTGAAATTGAAATTGAATTGATTTTACAAAATCTAGGGCCTGATTACATGTCTTTTTAATATTCTGTGTGACTAAATAGGAAGTACAGGGCACCAGCGTGTGCACAATGATTATACTGAGGAAAATTCTCTGTGCAACTGTTTGAGCTATGAACTGAACTAGGCTTTTTTTTTTTTAAACTAACCGTTTTTTTCATTTTTTCATTTTAGTTGACAGAATGACTGGCATCTTTTTAAAAACCACCGAGCGAGCTCATCCCTTAAAAAAAAAAAAAAAAAAAAAACCTGGTGGCCAGGCGCAGTGGCTAACACCTGTAATCCCAGCACTTTGGGAGGCCAAGGAGGGCAGATCACGAGGTCAGGAGATCGAGACCATCCTGGCTAACACAGTGAAACCCCATCTCTACCAAAAATACAAAAAATTAGCTGGGCGTGGTGGCACACTCCTGTAATCCCAGCTACTCGGGAGGCTGACACAGGAGGATCGCTTGAACCTGGGAGGCAGAGGTTGCAGTGAGCCGAGATCGCGCCACTGATCCCCAGCCTGGCAACAGATAGTGGTTACTGAAAAAATGGGGGAGGGGCAGGGATTACAGAGGGGCCAGGGAGCTGGGAGGGCCTAACATGAGATTTTCCTTAAACAGGTGAGGATAGAGGGAAGTGTCCAGGTGTTCATTTAGTGATGATGAGGACTACAGTATTATTTATATCTTTATATATGCAAATGCGTTTTAGTAGGTATCCAATATTTTATAAACAAAAATGTTTAAGGTTCGAAAGCAAAGAGAGAGACAAAGAGACACAGACCCCACGCTGTTGAAGGTGTTGTGTTGGCTCCTAGCACTTCGGCTACATCATTAGGAAGGCAGAAAACACTAGTGTCTTCTGCTTGGCTCCCTTGACAGCAGACGTCCTGGCCTCTTGTTTTGTAGACCAAGTGAGAGGGGTCAGGTCGTGCTCCATGAATGAGGCTGAACCTGCGGGGAGGAAGCGCAAACCCATCTGACTGCTTACCCCGCACGCTGTGCGCAAGTGCCCGCGGGGCTCCTGCCTTGGGTCGGCTCTGTGCATTTGAGAAAACAAATATTAGAACAGTCGTGAACACTATCCGTCTCTTTCGACAGAGAAGGCGGTCCCATGGGGGCTGCAGAAGGAGAGGCAGCGGCAAGGTGCGCCCTACGGACCCCCTTGCAGCGTCGGAGACGCGCACAGTGAGGGTAGACTGAGGCAGGCTCAGCCTCGGGGGTCCGCCACGGCTGGGACAGTTTATGCAGAATCCGAAATAAAATGGTTGCCTTGCAGCTTTCATTTGTGTTAAGGACCCAAGTTTCTGGGCTGAAAACCTTTTCCACAAATTCATCAAAGAACCCTTCCCCGCGCATCCTACCAAACTTTCGGGACTTCTGGGATGAGGGCCATACCAGCAAGGCGCTTGCCGCCCTCCCTCTCTCTCTCACCAAGGCAGGGGCAAGGAAAGGAGACCCTCAAGAGAAGACGAGGCGAGAGGCTGATCTGGGAAGGCTAGGGCTGCCCCCCACTGCCTAGGCGACGGCGCAGCTCCCACCTGGCTTCCCCTCCGCAGAGCTGGGACCATCCCCCCATCCCCCATCCTCACTCTGTGGGCGACGCCTGCACTCTCTGTAGCGCCAGGCTCTGCACGGTGTGGGGCTGGGACCTTTCGCTCCCTTTGGCTGGCTTTCTCCTCCTTTGTCATTTGTCTTTGTTCGCTGTGTGTGTCTGGTTCAAAGGGCACTCCTACCGAGCTGGATGGAGTAAAGAAAGAATCAGAAAGAGAAAGCGCTCAGTGCGTGTTGCTTAGCAGCACAGACTCAAAACAAGACAAAGCAATTAGAGAAAATGATCACGGGCGGAAGGGGCAGATCGGTCCCCTGAGATCTTCAGATCATCCAGACAGATTACCCATTGGAAATGGGATAGAGACACACAGAAAGGGGAGGGAATAAAAGGACTGCTGGAAACACAGCCCTGGATTCTGGGGCTGTATGAAAAAAGAACACAGCTTTATCTCCCCGTGAAACTCAGATTTTCCGCTCAGGACGCTCACATTTCTTCTGCGCTGGAAGTGCCAGCTGTTATTGATGATGTTGTCTGTTTGATTATACTTCATTCCAAAAACTGGCTAGGACATCAGGCACTAATGGATGGGATGTATTTAACACGTCTACAGCTTATTATGTGCTGAGCTCTATTCTAAGGCCATATCTCACGCATTCCTAAAACAGCCTACCAGTTAGGTACTCTTGTTATCACCATTTTACAGAAGTAGAAACAGTGGCACAGAGAGGTCAAGTTGCTTGTCTAAGGCCTCAGAGCTGGCGAGTGAGGGACAGAGCCAGGACTTCTGCCCAGGCCCTCTGTCTCCCTAGCACGGGCTCTGACCACACCACAGAGTGTGGTGATGCAGGTGACAGGGAGAGTGGGAAGGTAGTCCTCTCACGGCCCTATAGGTGGCAAATGCTGGCCACCTGCAGGGCTGTGAGTCACAGGACATTAGGGATATTAAGCTGTCTGAAGAGGCCCAGGATCTCAGGGCTCACTTTTGTGCATGCTCCTGAGTGTTTCCGAGTGGTTACAGTGAGGAATCCCTCGCACAAAGCAAGTGAAGCATATCTAGCTGAGCCTCCCTCCCTTGGCTGCCCAGAAACACCCTGGTCTTGAGCGTGCAGAATGTTTTGCATTCCAGCTGCTGTGACCTGGGAAGGACCGCTGGCCCCATCCTGGCCTTTTGAGCACAGCCATCCCACTCACCCAGATCCCACAGCAGCCTCCAGGGTCCATGCCCCACCCCAGGTGTCCCCTTTCTCCGCCCTAATTATCAGTCTCTTGCCTTCAAAAGCTGAATTTCCTAGACATGTTTCCCTGACACTTTGAAGACCCATTTAGACACCATTCCCTGGCTTTATGATTTCTGTTATCCCCTATGCCCACTCCCCTGCCAACACACACACACCAGCTTTACCTAATCCCTTGATTTATTGTGGCACCTTATCCACATCCCAGACCTCCCCACCACTGCCCTGGGGTCATCTGTGCTCACTAAAGGAGTGAATGAGACAACCTCAAAGATACCAGAGATGCCCTGTAAACACTCTACAGCACTGAGGATGGGTGTGGTGGCCTGGATTTTATTGTGATGTTAGAAATTATTTCATGTGCTGACTCATAATTTGTCTTTATGAGTTGTTTGCTTATGAAGTTACAAGAGCATTAGCTAAGAATATCAAGCCAGAACAAGTGATTGTGATTTGGCCAAGAACCTGCCATCTTTACCTCCACCTTCGTCCGTCCTCATGTCTTTCACAGGAAAATCTGAAGGGAACAGGAACACGACTCAGCCAGACCATTTCTTACATTGGTTTGCCCCAGTTTTCTATCCGTGCTGCTCACAATTTTTCTTCCTCTACTGTGAAGATTGACTTAACAATTCGAATGATGTTTATCTTCAATGCACCTTTGAAAACTGTAAGAAAGTGCTGCTTTCCACTCCGCTTTCAACTTGTCCGGATGCACACATAAAAGCAAGAAAGCAAGAGCACGGAGTGTCATTCCATTGTCTCTCTCACTGAAAGGAATTGCAGAGGCGTCACTTGCGGGTCAAAGTTCCAGAACAAAACAAACCTGCTATTGGAAATGACATTTCACAATGTCCACCCACGAATTAGTGACCAAAACAAGGCCATGATATTCACTTCCAGAAACCCATTTGCATTAATGGAAATTTTAAAAAGAATTCTTTTGTGTTTTTTCACCTAAATTAGCATAGCAACGGTAATTGCCGAGGGGTATTCAAGAAGCGGATATTGGCAGGTGACTTGGAACCACTCTTTTTGAAAATTTAGGGCAAGAGGAAAGTATGGACAATTACAGGCCAGTGAATGCTTCAAGACAATGGCTCCCAAACTGGATTCTAGCTTAAATTGTACAGCACAATTCCCATCCTGGGAAGCCTCTCTTTTGTAGGGAGATGACCCCACAGAATTTGTTTCTGGTTACTAGAGTAAGTAAGTGAGCACTGACTTTGCCTCAGGACCTGTAATAAACCCCTAACTAAAACACCCGATCTCATTTAATCTTCCTATCAAAGCTGTCAAACAGGCACTATTAATGTCTTAATTTAATTTAATGTAACTTAATTTAGGAGAGCTAAATAATTAAACATGAATTTAAGAGAGCTAAGTAATTAAACATGAGGCCAAAGTACATAAGAAAGCGGCAGCCCTTTATTGCAAATGTGCACACACTCTCAGGGGAGGTTCCCCGGTCCTCAGGCATGGGGCCAGGGAAGTCACCCCGGTGCTCTCTGGTGAGGTTCCCCTGTCCACGAATGCGGGCCAAAGAGGTCACACCGGCTCCTGCCTGCCGCGGACTTTTATGCATTGGTACTGGAAGGGGGAGGGCAGTGGGCGGGATAAGGGTGTGATAGGGGCGTCTCCGTAGGCCTGGCCGGGTAAGTTTCGATCTTTTCAGATTGACGTCCCGGGTTTCGGCACCATCTGTCTTAATTTAATTTAATGTAACTTAATTTAGGAGAGCTAAATAATTAAACATGAGGCCAAAGTACATAAGAAAGCGGCAGCCCTTTATTGCAAATATGCACACACTCTCAGGTGAGGTTCTCTGGTCCTCAGGTGTAGGGGGCCAGGGAAGTCGCACCAGTGCTCTCAGGTGAGGTTCCCCGGTCCACCAATGCGGGGGCCGAAGAAGTCACACCGGCTCCTGCCGGCGGGGGGACTTTTATGCATTGGTACTGGAAGGGGGAGGGCAGTGGGTGGGATAAGGGCGTGATAGGGGCATCTCCGTAGGCGTGGCCAGGTAAGTTTCGGTTTCCTCAGATTGAGGTCATGCGGCGCCTGCTCAGTTGATCTGCATTTTCCCGGGTGCGGGCTGCATTTTCCCGCGCACAGGTAAGTTGGTGATGAAGAACCCGGAAGCAACATGGATTGTGCCTTCTTGTTCACCTTCCTCCATCTTGTCCCTTCTCCCTCACCCAAACAATTAACACCATTTTATAGATGGAAAAACTGAACCTCCAAAAAGGGTTTAGCAGTATGAACCACAGCTCCAATGTAAATCACCACCCTTTATCAGGAGGCATCCCACCAGACCCTGGCACTGCCTCCCAGGCCCTCCTTGCATGCACTCTTGAGGAAATCAAGCAACTCATTCCCTACCTCTTGACTACTTTTTTAAAAGGCTGATTTAACCCCAAAGTGCCTCTCACTTTTCGTGGCTCAACCCTCTGCTATGCCATAGCCGAATTTGTCCATTCTTCTCCAGAGCCCAAGGCCCTTGGGGTGCGAAGGAGCTCAACTCACTCTCCCCTCACTCCCACCCAGGAGCCCATGTGCCTGCAAGGACCACCTCCACCTGGACCTTTCTGTGGTTCTGCAAGGGACCTGCCCAGAATCCTGAAATCTGTCCTCCCTTCATTGAAACTTCAGGGGGCGGGCGTTCTTTCCTTGGCCTTCCTTTTCTTAAGGCTTTTCTCTGATCTCAAAATTAATTAATTCTCGTTGAGAAAAATTGCAAAATACATAAATGTATAGACAGGAAATTAAATCAGTCCTGATTCAACCTGCCAGAGACCAGCGTTGTTGAATACGCTTACCAAGGCCTCGCCAGGGCCTGTTTACTGTCCACTCCGTGTGCACATTGTTCACACACACATTGAGCATCTATCATTTACCAGGCGCTGCATGAGGAGCCGGGTGCAGGGGAGTGACTCTGGCTTCCTCTGATTTGCCTTGGGGAGGCCACAAGGTGAGCAAAGAACCACAATAAAAACCTCATAAACTGTCATCAAGTTTGTGAAGGAAGGGTGTGAGAGATTGCTGTGAAGGAGAAGAACAAGGGAATACCAGTTAGATGCGGGTCAGAGAAGGCCTCTGGGAGGAAGAAGTAGACTCTGAGGAGTCCAGCGCTGAGGCCAAGGTGCCTGGCAGCTGACTCCAGGGGAGACGTGAGAGGCGCGGGCCACAGCATGGAAGGAAGCTCTTCAGCCCTGAAGAAAGTGCCCAGGCCAGATCCGCTAGCCCAAAGTCTGTGCTCCTCAGCCGAGGAGGCTTCCTGGGGAAGCCTGGGCGAGGAGTGGCCTGCGCAGAGCCCAGATTCAGAAGGTTCCTGGCAAACATGAGGAACAGGAGAGAAACCCCGCGGGAGGAAGAGATGGGTGTGGCCACCAAGAGGCCACATCCCAGATACATTTTGTAGGTAAAATATCATGGGATGTAGATGTGTATAAAGAGGGAAACATGAGCTCCAATACTCGTTTAGCCTTGGTTTAAATCAAGCTTGTCCAATTCAGCCTGTGGTCCACTTGCAGCCCAGGATGGCTTTGAATGTGGCCCAACACAAATTTGTAAACTTTCTTAAAATATTATGAGATACTTTTGTAACTTTTTTTAAAGCTCATCAGCTGTTATTAGTGTTAGCGTATTTTATTGGTGGCCCAAGACCATTTTTCTTCTTCCATTGTGATCCAGGAAAGCCAAAAGAGTGGACACCTTTTATTTAAATCATCATTAAAACCCGAGGCCACAAGATCCAAAAGCAATTACAGTGGAGTTTTATAATTTTGAGGGTGCCAAGTGCTGATCTACCCATTAGAGAAAAGAGGGAACCTGGGAGAACATGAGAAGAGGCTTTGAAGACAATAAAAATTATCCGATGAGCCAAATCCAGCAAAGATTGTTTGAAGGCATTTGTATTTTGCATTTTCCACCATGAAATGGAGTGATTTATTTACAATCAATACCACTGTGAGTTTATACTGTAGTCAAAATGGTTTTTGTAAAACCCTTGATCTTGAGACTATAATACCTGTTCTACTTGTTTGTGAGAAATTTTATTTATTATATAGGGTTATTAAAATTTAAAATTACTATGTAATTAAATCCAAACTCATTCTGCTCACTGCACCAGCCAAAAATTGAGAGACAAAAGTTAAAGCAAGGAAGGCAACTTTATTTTGACATGCCAGCAAACTGAGAAGATGGTAACCAATGTCCTAAAGTAACATATGAAGTCAGTACAATTTCAGGGTCTTCTTATATTATAGGCAGGGGGAAGAGGACGAAATTGGGATTGCAAGGTAATCGATGACGGCAGACATCTGGGCTCCAGCGAGGGTCCGAGGAGGCTGGGAAGTCTTTTGTTCTTGGTCAGGTCACAGTGCACCCATAAATCTTCAACAAAACATTGTTAGTCGTTTACATACTTCCCCTTTAATCCCAGAGTTAGCTCCAAAAACTACGTAATTGCTGTTTCTGCATTTTTTCTCAGTGCTCTTCAATTATCCTAGCCTATGTGCAGCGATGAGTAAAGGTTACTTAAACAAAAATGGAATTAGTTATGTTCATTATTTTGCTGTTCCACTGTGACACCTGTGAGACCTGCAGTACTTAATTCAACTTTGACTTTACTGGCCTTGTTTCAGTTGACCCAAATCACAGTATGAACATGTATAGATTCTCTTAAAAGTTATGAAAACCCATTTGTGAGGTTTCTTTCTTCCTAACATAGGATTTATAAGTAAAAGTAACTAGTAATCATAGCACATACAAATTTTACATACAATGCATTATTGTACTTAAGATTTTAAAGTAAATTATGATCTTAATAGGCCCAAATTTTAAATACAACGCAGAAACTTGTTATTCTACAAATATACATATATAAGCATATATCAATTCACCTAATCAAAATTATAATTTATTTTATTCTTTTTTTAATTAAAATATCTTGAAAAGTTGTCTTGTATCATTAAGAATTCTTAAACAAATTGACTTCCAATGTCAGCATAGTAGCCTTAAATATAAATGTGTCTGACTGATGTATTAATTTTCTCATTAATCATTTAGAGCATTTTTCCAAACTATATTGGTCTAGCTATTCCCTGAATAGTTATATGAATCTCTGGGAGCATCACTTAGGATTTAATTAAACTAGATTCCTATAAATGGAGTGACAATATTAGAAGGTATATTTTTAAAGATCTTGAAACTTATTGCTATATTGCCTTTTAAAACAGGATCATTTTACATATTCTGGATACTAAATCTTTGTCAGATGCATTGTTTACAAATTTTTCTCTCATTCTGTGGGTTGTCTCTTCACTCTTGAATATTTCCTTTGCTGTGCAGAAGTTTTTAGTTTGATGTAATCCCATTTGTCAATGTTTGCTTTTATTGCTTGTGCTTTTGAGGTCTTATCCAAAGCATTCTTGCCTCGTCCAATGTCATAAAGCATTTTCCCTGTGTTCTTTTCTAGTAGTTTTATAGATTTGGGTCTTAGGTTTAAGTCTTTAACTCACTTTCAGTTTATTTTTGTATATGGTGAGAGATAGGGGCCTAGTTTCATTCTTTTTCATGTGGCTATTCTATTTTCCCAGCACCATTTATTGAAGAGGCTATCCTTTCTCAATGTGCATTCTTGGCATCTTTGTCAAAAATCAGTTGGCTATAGATGCATGGATTTATTTCTGAGTTCTCTATTCTGTTCCATTGTTCTATGTGTCTGATTTTGTGACAGCATCATACTGTTTTGGTAACTATAGCTTTGTAGTATATTTTGAAGTCAGGCAGTATGATCGCTCCAGCTTTGTGCCTTTATTTATCAAAAGAAGACATACAAATGGCCAACAGGTATATGGAAAAATGTTCAACATCACTAGTCATCAGGGAAATGCTAAACAAAACCACAAGGAACTATCACTTCACTCCAGTTAGAACGGCCATTATCAAAAAGACAAAAGATAACAAGTGTTGGTGAGGATGTGGAGAAAAGGGAACCCTTGCATACTGTTAGTGGGAATGCAAATTAGCCTTTATGGAAAACCATATGGAGGTTCCTCAAAAATTAAAAATAGAACTACAATATGATCCAGCAATCCCACTTCTAGGTATATATCCAAAGGAAATAAAATCAGTACAATCTGGCTAAGAGTTACCTGCACTCTCATGTTTATTGTAGCACTATTCACAATAGCCAAGATTTGGAATCAACCTAAGTGTCCTTCTACAGATGAATGGATTAAGAAAATGCAGGACATATACACAATGGGATACTATTCAACCTTTAGAAAGAATGAAATTCTGTCATTTGTGACAGCATGGATAGACCTGGAGAACATTATGGTAAGTGAAATAAACCAGGCACAGAAAGACAAATAGCACATGTTCTCACTCATATGTGGAATCTAAAAAAGTTGATCTTACAGAAGTAGTGAATAGAACAGTTGTTGCCAGACCCTAGCTAGAGTGGTGGGGGGTGAGAGGTTGGTCAATGGGTAGAAAGCTACAATTAGGAAGAATAAGCTCTGGTGTCCTATTGCACAATAGGGTGAAAATAGTCAACAATAAGGTATTGGATATCTCAAGATATCTAGAAGAAAGGATTTTGTATGTTCCCACCACAAAGAAATGATAAATGTTTGTGGTGATATGTATGCTAATTATCCTGATATGATTATTACACAAATCATCATATATACAATGTGATAATTACACAATGTAGACATGTATCAAAACACCACACTGTACCCCCTAAATATGTACAATTATTATGTCAATTAAAAATGTAAAAAATTATTTCAAAATAACATATATATTTAAAAATAAAAAAATCAGAAAGCATTAAACATTTTTTATAAACAGGGTCACCAATTAACCGTACCCCACCCCACCCCAACCCCACAGTCATGAGCATCAGCTCATCTTGCCCTTGCCTTCTCCTCCATCCTCCAAGCTGCTGGTGCTTCCTTCCATCCCCTTGGTGCTGTTCTGGTGACAATGAGTAAGTCTCCCAAGACCTGGTTGTTGAAAAGTGTGTAGCACCTACCCCCTCTTCCTGCTCCCTCTACGTGATGTGGCTGTTCACCTTCACCTCCCACCATGATTGGAAGCTTCCTGAGGCCTCTGCAGAGACAGAGCAGATGCCAACACCAGGCTTCCTGTACAGCCTGAGGAACCCTGGGCCAATAAATCCTCTTTTCTTTATAAATTACCCAGTCTCCGTTATTTCTTTTTTTTTTTTATTTTCAGGATTTTTTTTTCGTTATTTCTTTATAGCAATGCAAGAATAGATGAATACATTGACAAATCCCATGAAATATTAAATGTGTGTGTGTGTGTGGTGTGTGTGTGTGTGTGTATGTGTTGTGGCATTTTGGGGGGAACAGGATTTATAAAATCTATGCTATTTTCAAAGGGGTCCGTGACACCATAAAATGCTGAGAAGCCCTGATTTAGATCCATCAATTCTGTGTCTTTACTAAATGGGATGACTTGCCTGAAATAGAAGTGGCAGATAAACAACAGATTTAGACAGCAGAGATGAAAAGACAGGCTTCAGAAAGTTTCCACAAGTTGGGAAAGAGGACCAGGAGCAGAGGGAAGAGCTCAGATGGCCCTACCTCCTGCGCACCCATGGGAGAAAGGCCCAGCCCCAGCAGGGTGCACAGAGGGTGGAGGCTCAGAAGGGAAGAACCGACCTCGCCATAGGCTTGCAGGATCAGAGAGAAAGCGTTGCTCACGAAGGGCTGCCAGGGGTGCAGGTTTGCAGGGAAGCTCTCTGCCCTCCATTTGCCTAAAAGCAGGACAGAGATTTACAAAGCTAAAGGCATCCCCTTCTCTCCACCCTCCACCCTCCCACCTCCCCAAGATCAAAGTTTAACCACTGAGCACAGCTTTGGACCTTCATTGCCTGGAGACAACGTCTGGAGATGATACCAGAGGACTCTACATTAACTAACCTTTATCTGCCTTGTGTCTGCCTCCCCAGGTGTGGGGCAGCAGGACTGCCACAGCAGGAAAGGGATTGCACAGCCCAGGCATAGCGCAGAAAGCACCTAAGCGGCTCATTGCCCGGCAATGAAGAAAAAATGAGTACCAAAAATGGGACTCCATCACAGTGACAGGGAGGGCCGGCAGGCTGCGGTGGCCGCATCTGAGGACCCAGAGTGAGCAGGACTGCGGTCCCTCTCCACAGATGCCAGCACAGGAGGAGGAGATGACCACTGCTGCCCAGGGGAGAGCAGCTCCAAAGGGAAGGAGAAAGGGGATCCCTGCACGGACCCAGAAAGCTTGAATGAACGGCCTTGAGCTGAATTTAATTTTCTGCCTTCAGTAGAAGAAAGGTTCAAAACAGAACTGAGTTGAGTTATTTTAAGAGTGCAGGATTTACACCCCGAGTTTGTGGCCTGCGAGTGGCCAGCTTGGTCCAGACCCTCACCATCACCCCTTCCACGCCACAGAGTGAAATAATTAGCAATCCACATCTGAATCTGAGATTCTTATTGTACCAGAGAAAGGTGAGTGCTGGGAATGTCAAATGATTTACCCAAAGTACATTTAATGGCACAGCGAAAATCTTTTACTTGAAAACTAACAGCATAATGCATGCAATCTGCAGGTTAGTGCAGGCCAATTATATCCCGTCTCTTAATCCAGAGACCTATCCTGTACCAAACTTCTCTGAATGTCATTAACACAACCCAGAACCTAATGGCCCACTTCAGTCTTCAGGCTCGATTCCGATTCGATTGTCTAACCAAAGGGTCTGGCATGTAACAGACATTCAAGAAATGTCTTAAGGAATGAGTGAATGAATTTTATACAGTATTTTTTTACTATAGTTTTCCTCTTTTCAGACCTTTATTCCATATACGGCATTGATATCCGGCTGTCTGACGACACTGCAAAGAAGTCAAGTTCCAAATGCATACCTGGAAAAGTATCCACTGACAATGGCCAGGGCGTCGCTGTGGAGAGTGCAATGACAACCCACAGCGCATGCTGTGCACTCACTTAAGTCTCACAGTCACCCTCTGAAGTCAGTACAATTATTATCCCTCAAGTTCTAGTAGACAAAAGGAACTTCTCACAAAGTGAAGTGGCTTGCCTGAGGTCACAGCCTGGGAGTTGCCAAACAGAGACTCGTCTGTTTCTGAAGGCCGCCTCCAGGCTGCCATCCCAGTTGGAGCTCTTGAAATTACATTATGGTCAAGTATGTTCTGACTTCATGCGCAATTGATGCTGCAGACTACCTGCCCTATACTGCAAGGCACCTTCAGTGGCTGGCCTTCTGACTGTTTCCAGTGGAGAGAAACTGCACCATCATGAGGACAGCAGGGGACCCAGTCTTGTTGGGTGTTTCCTGCTTTCAGCAATCTATGCTGCAGTTCTGCATCCTCGGCACAAACAGCCAGGAATCCACTGTATCATACGAGAAGGATTAGCAGCCAGTTTTTGTGTGTGTGTGTGTGATATAATACACATAACATTTACCATCTTGACCATTTTTAAGCACACCATTTAGTTTTTACTTTTAAATGTAGATAAGCTGCTTAAATGCCCCTTACCTTGAGCAGGCTGACTCCTCATAGCAGAGAGAGAGACTCAACCTCACTTCTAGTTTACAGTGTAGCAGACAAGCCAAAAGAAAAAATCATATCCCATAGAGATGTCAACATAGCAAAGTCCACTGAGTTTAGGAGGAGCCAGGAACTCCCCTGCATGGTCCAGCATCAGACTGAGCACAGTGCACCACAGAAAGTTCCCCAGAGATGGGAGAACAGTTACCAGCTGCCGGCAAGGGTCACCTCCCATGAGTTCAGCCAGCAGGCCTCAGAGACATCACCAACAGATGGGAGGCTGAGGGATGGCAGATACCCCTCCATGCCATTCTTTCCAAACAGTTCATGGGTTTTGCTGTTTTTAAACTTGCAGAGTAAACTAAATTCCAGTTACTTTTGCTGATAAAGTTTGATTCTGGAATTTGTACCATCTCTCCTTGAGGCTACTATAAAGTTAAGAATAAACTCTATGTTATAACTTCTAAATTATAAGCTATATAAGTTAGAGTTGAGAATAGGGTTAAAACTTTTCTTAACTAAGACTATACTCTTATCTAGCCTCCTTACTCTTACTGCAAAAAGACATAAAAGTAAGACATGTCCCATAATCCTCACAAGATCAAGATGAATCTTATGTGTTGCAAACATGCGGGATGAAATGACTCATGAGGAGTGTAACACTTAGTACCTCCAGACGAAGCTACAACTTATTAAGAGAGAATCCTAACAAGCTATGTTCTTTATTTGAAAGGTTAGGAACTGGAATCGTCACTTTAAAATTCAGGAAAGATCTACACTGCTCACACCATCTGCATATGAATCTAAAACAATCCCTCAAAGCTTCCCTGACTTGGGGATTAATCAAGGAGCAAAAGGATGCACTGAG
The DNA here is from genome assembly GCF_009764315.1 of Trachypithecus francoisi. Classification (NCBI taxonomy): domain Eukaryota; kingdom Metazoa; phylum Chordata; class Mammalia; order Primates; family Cercopithecidae; genus Trachypithecus; species Trachypithecus francoisi. The sequence continues at coordinate 8,810,258 of NW_022681472.1, forward strand.
AAGCTAGAATCCCCACTCAGGGCTTTACACGCTTATATTAAAGGAAGCAAAGAGCAGTGGTTTGCCAACATTTTTGCTTACACACCTCCTTCTTCATTTGTTTGTGGTGCTATAACAAAATAACTGAAACTGGGTCATTCATGAAGAACAGAAATTTAGATTTCACAGTTATGGGGGCTGGAATTCCAAGATGGAGGTGGCAGCAGATTTGGTGTCTGGTGAGGGCTGTTCTCTGCTCCCAGATCGTGCCTTGTGCTGCCTCCTCAGGAGTGGGGAGAATGCTGAGTCCTCTCACGGCGGAAGGCAGGGGGTGAAAGGGAGAAATTCCCCCTCCAAACCCCTATGAACGGGTAATCCCATTCACAGAGAGGAGCCCCCATGGCTTAATCACCTCCTAAAGGCCCCAACTCTTAATTAACGGTAATGAGTTTTCTGAAGTTCAAGCCTAGTTCATTATATCCCAGACTGAGTATGGGAGATGTTTTGCCTCTAACTACATAAGGAGGTCTGCTTTTTTTTTTTTTTTTTTTTTTTTTTGAGACGGAGTCTTGCTCTGTCGCCCAGGCTGGAGTGGAGTGCAGTGGCTGGATCTCTGCTCACTGGAAGCTCCCCCTCCCAGGTTCACGCCATTCTCCTGCCTCAGCCTCCAGAGTAGCTGGGACTACAGGCGCCCGCCACCTCGCCCGGCTAGTTTTTTGCATTTTTAGTAGACATGGGGTTTCACCATGTTAGCCAGGATGGTCTCGATCTCCTGACCTCGTGATCTGCCCGTCTCGGCCTCCCAAAGTGCTGGGATTACAGGCTTGAGCCACCGCGCCCAGCCGAGGTCTGCTCTTAAGAGTATAATTTAGGTGGGGTGTGGTGGCTCATGCCTGTAATCCCAGCACTTTGGGAGGCGAAGGCTGGTGGATCACTAGAGGTCAGGAGTTCAAGACCAGCCTGGCCAAGATGGTGAAACCCTCATCTCTACTAAAAATGCAAAAATTAGCTGGGCGTGGTAGTGGGCGCCTATAATCCCAGCTACTCAGGAGGCTGAGGCAGGAGAATCGCTTGAACCCAGGAGGCAGATGTTGCAGAGAGCCCAGATCATACCACTGCACTCCAGCCTGGGCAATGGAACAAGACTCTGTCTAAAAAAAAAAAGGAGAGAGAGAGTATAATTTAATCTTCTCTGTGGAAATAAACAGCAAAAAGAAGAGGTACTACTGTTTACAAGTAGTTATGGAACTTATAAAATATGTATTAGTAATTCTTATTAAGTGCAGTATACTCACAGTCTCCAATAACCTGGCAAACATGAATGTAAATATTTTTCCCTTGGGTCTGAATAAAGGTTTGTGAAAATATAAAATAATTATGTATATGTGCTCTACGTGGCTTTTCTTTTTTTGCAAATTTATAACACCAGAAGTAAACATGAATCTTTTCACATTCTCCTCTTTGAAACCATGCAAAATTGAAACTGAGTCACAGTCCAAGAAATAAGCCCGTGAGAGGGGTCTGTCTCCTGTCTGAGGGGAGGAATTACTGAGGGCTCCTTTGGAGGCAGAGAGATGCTTCCTTGTGTGCTTTTTACAAATCTTTAGTATTTGATTCCACGGATACTTCAAAAAAAAGCCTGGAGCTTTGCTGTGAGCCTGTATTCGGATGGATAAGTGCCTTGCCCTCATGGCCTTCATGCTTTTACTGATACTTGCCAAGATTTGCTGTCAGGAAACTGTCCTGAAAGATGGATGCACAGCTCAGCAACAGTCAGGACAGGAAAGGTGAGATCACAGAATCAAAAGTGGCTTTCTGCACTGCCCCACTGGGCAATATTTCAGAACTCAGAACCTCCCAATAGTGACCAAATGCTGTTTCTAATGTCTTCTTTACTCTGAACAGAAACATGTTTAAGACAGCAATGCAAATGACAATATCTCACATTGTTCCTTTGTTTTGTGAAGTGGAAGAAAGGCTGTCCTTACAGGGGCAGGGAGAACGAAGAACAGCTGTGACTGTCAAAGCAGGACCCGTGTGAAGGCTGCTGTCCTGAAGGATTCACGTAGATGCCAAGACACCTGCTGGTTCCTCCTCCCTAGGGAACTATTTGCTCCTTCACTTGTTGCTCTGCCGGCTCAGTCTGAAGCCCCTTCTGTGCGTTCCACGGTGGCCCCATCCCAGATGATCTGGTCTCATTTCCGGAATGCCCATTTCCAGTTGGTGCATTTTTTCTAGGTGCCATTTTTCATAGCTGCAGCTTTGCTAAGTGATCTCACGAGTGGCTCTGCGAGGCTCCAACAGTGTGTCTTTCTCTCCTGAGTGGGTGGGAAAGTCTCATCCTGGTGGGACCAGAGATAAAACTGAAAATGGAGCATCCTTCAAAGAAAGCAGGGATAATGAAGTCTGGTGGATAAGGACCAACAAGTACCTGTTGAACTTAGCAGCAAGGTAAAGTATTTGAGAGCAGTTACGTCCCAGGAGTGCCACAGGAGGCAGCTGGCAGTGAGCTGAGCACGTGCTGAAAGATCCCTGGAAAGGCTGCGTGGATCTCCAATCTCATCCTTTCCTCTGTGAAACTTTCCCCAGTTTCTCCAAACCACAGCAATGCATCAGTCCTGGAAGCCACATGAAACATTTTTAATTTTTCTTAAAATAGTCATCACATTTTACCTTATGTTGAAGCCATGATTTCTCTCTCTTCCTATATCATGAACTCTCCGAAGACAAAAAGTAGCATCAATCACAGATTCTCTTATTCACCCATGACACACACACACCATACACCACACACACATATATATACACACCACACACCACAAACACACACCACACACTCTACACATACACACATTACACATATACACAACACACACATACACGCTACACGCACTCTGCATATACACAACACACACATACACACTACACGCACTCTGCATATACACAACACACACTACAACACATCACACACACTCTACACATACACATACATCACACAATATATACACACCACACACCACAAACACACACACACTCTACATTTATATGCATACACACCACACACATCACACCACACACATATACACACTACACACACTCTACACCTACACACCACACACATCACACACACTACACACACATACACATCACACACACTCTGCATATAAACACACACTCTACACATACACACCACACACATGTTATACACACTACACATCTCACACATACACATTGCACACACCACATAGCTCACACACACTGCTTACACTATACACACACACTACACTCATACACACACAGCACACACACACCACAAACATCACAAATACTGCACATATAGACATACACACCTCACACATACAAACCAGACACACACACACACACACACAACAAACTTACACAGGCATATGTGCTTGGATTCATTCCAACACACAGTAGTTGGTTTAAAATGCTAATTTAAATTGAGTTAAAGTACTCTACCGTTTTTTAAAACACTCTATTCCACTGGTTTATTGTTGAATTATATACAGCGGTGATACAGAAACTCCTTTCTGATCATTTGATTTCTTTCCATCTCAGTGTCATGTTTTCACCTCCAAATAAAACTCGATTTGAATAAATCGACACCCAGCATTAATCGTGTGCTTACTAAATATTCTTTGGAAGCATGGATATACACAGCATGTCTTTTAGAGCTCAATGCTTGAGTTAGTTTTCACTTGGGATGTCAAGTGAATTTTAACATCCTTGGCAAACAGTGACTCCGTGTGTAATGTGAAGATTCATCATACACGTCTCAGCTTGGAGCAGAGTTTTGTCAAGGCAGACAGGCCTCTCCTAGACTGCACCTCTCTTGGGTACCCATGTGCTCCTCAATTTTCAAGTCCCAGAGCCATGATATTACCAAAAACACTGAAAGCTGACCAGCTTTTCAGATGCTCTGCTGAACAGAGTGTCATGTAAGCAAAACACTAATTCACCCATTTAGGAAGTGAGTGCGGCTGTCCGGGATGCCACACCCACTCTGTCTGACCAGCACACATTGCCCAGCACAGAGGAGCCAAAACACCAGGAAGTGGGGTGTGCCTCAACTGCATCTTCCAGATCTCATCTAACAGGAAATCCTCATTCTCATCCAAAGCACTGGCAGCAGGTGTTTTAAATATAGTCTATTAATAGAAAATTTGGGGTATAGTAAGGCCAACAGATCAGGAAATGATTGCAATTTGGAAGATTGTTTTTCACTCACAACTCCCAAGAGGATGAAGCATGCCATGCCATGCAGGACCAAGGAGAATAACACTGAGGGTGGTCAAGGGTTGGGGAGCGGTAACTGTGGGCAAGAGCCTTTATGGTGGTTTCCACAGGAAAGAATGTGTGAGGCAGGGTGAGCAGGCTTAGGGCTGAATAGGTTGAATAGTTTCAGTAGGTTCTGGGGAGATAGGTACTTTCCCCAGCTGTCTGAGGTCATTAGGGTAGGTAGATAGTGGCCCAGATGTGAGATCCCAATAAAGCAGGCCTTTGAGGTGTGAACTTTAGATTGGTTGGCTTGTATTTGAAAAGCATTCTCATGGCAAGTGGTTTGCTATCTCTAGGAACTGGCAAGCCTGGGAGGGGCAGTCTTTCCAGGTTCAGCAAGGTTCCAAATGCCAAAGCATCAGAACACACACACAAAAAAAAAATATGCTGAATACAGCAGGGAGTCTGGAGAGGGTAGCTTGGGCTTTCCAACCTCTGACATGAAGACACAGTCAGCAGTCTCAGTGGATGCTGAAGGCCAGGGGACCTGCTCGATGCAAGATCCTTTGCAAGGCTCAAGGTAAACATGACTCTCGTGCTCAGATACTCACAGGCAAGAAAGAGACAAGAGAGAAAACAGCACACAACACTAATACAAGGCAAAGCGAGACAAGGGTCACTGAAGTGACAGAGTTTCCTACATGAATTACTGAAAGGAGTGAGCACACTCCACTGGGGGGACCAGGAAGGCCATGGCAATCGCATTGAGCTAGACTTTGACAGATTGGTAAGATGTGAAAGAATGAGGACAGCAGGAATTTCAGATGAAAAGAAGAGGCAGTGAGGGCTTAAAATAGAGTGTCCTTTGACTCCTAAGTTGGTATGAAAGAAGAGCATGGACTCTAGGCCAGATCTAGAGTTCGAAAAAATCTTCTAACAACAGCATCTGGAATTGACTGGAGTAGTCAATTCAGACACTTCTGCAATTAACCAATTGACAGGTCATGAGACCCAAACTATAAGAGTGGCAAGTGAAATGGCATTTATAAAGACAGGCTGTTTTTTAAGTTGAAATGACAGATCTTGATGGCCAGACTAGGAATTCTTCATAGACATGATTAAGTCCTGTGTATCTTATTAATGTCCCTGCTTTGCACAGTGCCTGGGGAAGACGGGCAAGATACTGTAAAACAGGATCTACATGACTTGGTAAGTTGAAGACATGTTGACAGTGAGTCACAAGGTTGTGAACCTTAATGGCAGAATGCTGTACTCCCGACTGTGGTCGCAGGGAAGCCACAGGGATGTCTGAATGAGAAGTGAGCCTGACTTGCTGAGATCAGGGGAGTAGCAACACTCATACTAAACCTAAGAAAGATCACAGTCAACAGTTTGGCGGCCAAATATGAAGCAAGAATCAGAGAGCAGAGGGAAGCTTTAGAGTATAGCCTTGAGGTGAAGGAAGAGGAAGAACCAGGAGCAGACAGAGCCAGAAGAGGGCCTGGATCAAGCAGCATCCTGGAAACCAGAATCTGAAGGCCAAGAAAGACGTCCTGTACCATGTCACAAAAGGCTTAAGGGACAGTGGGGAAAAGCTATTGATTCTGTGCCTGGGAGGTGATTGGTGATGTCTGAGGGAGCACTTGCAATAAAGCAGTAATCCCCAACCTTACGTTGTTCACTGTATTCTCTTGGAAATTTAAGAAGTTTCTTGCCTCAAGTCCATCCCTAGAGATCCTTGTCTAAAAAGCCTGGGTTAAGATCTGGACATCAGGATTTTTAAAGCTTCTCAGGAAATTCTAATGAGCTGCCTGGCTAAGGTTGAGAATCATAGCAGTAGAATATTGACAGAAGAAGCCAAATTACCCGAATTAAGAAGAATATATCGGGAAGGTGCCGGCCTTGTGCAAAGCACTGCTCCTCAGATGCAAGGGTGCATCAGAATTACCTGCAGAGCTTGTCCACCACAAAGCGCTCGGCTTCAGCCTCACTCACCTAGAACTTCTGATTGAGTAGGTCTGAGTGGGGACCAGGAATTTGCATCTCTAACAAATTCCTAAGTGATGCTGATGCTTCTGGTCTGGAAATCACACCATGAGACTCACTGGTATAGAGATTATGCTTTCAAAAACTTTAGTAGTGAGAAAATAAGAAAAACATTGTAGTCAGTGGATGGGAAGATTGACTCAAAAGATTTACCTCTGTAAAACAGCCTAAAATCTGTTACTCACTAATTCAGCAGGCTGAGGGAAATCATTTCACCCAGTCCCGTTCAATGCTGCCTTACCTCACTATCACCTGGGAAACCTCAAAGGCATGCCCATGTTCAGGCTTCACTCACAGAGATTCTGGTTTTCTGACCTGATTTGGGATCCAGGGTTTTATTTATTTTTTATTTTTTATTTTTAGAGACATAGTCTTCCTATGTTGCCTGGACTGGAGTGCCGTGGCTATTCACAGGTGCTATCATTGTGCACTGCAGCCTCACACTCTTGGGCTCAAGTGATCCTCCTGCCTGAACCTCCCCAGTAGGTAAGACTTAGAGGCACATGTCACCGTGCTTGGTGGTGTTGGACATTTTTTAAAGCTCATTAATTCAACTTACCAGTCTCACTTTTCTTGATGAATAATAAGAATCATATCACTGTGTGGTCAATTTTCTTATTTAAAAACTAAAGATAAATTGTACTTAATGGTGAAAGATTCCCAAGAGTGGGAACAAGACAAGGACGTGTGCTGTCCCCACTCTTGTAAACAGAATGCTTGACATTCTGGCCAGTGAGTAAGGCAAGAAAAGAAACTAAATAGCACATATATCAGAAAGGGAGAAATAAAATTGTTTCTATGTGCAGATGACATGACTGTCTCTATAGAAAATCCCAAGAATTCTTTTTAAAACTATTAAAACTAATAAGTGAGTTCAGCAGGATTGTAGGATACAAAATCAACATTAAACATTAATTATATTTCTTCATACTAGCAATGAACATATGGAAACCAAAAATTAAAACCACAGTACCATCTATATTCACCCAAAGAAAGTGAAATACATAGGTAGTATAAATCTAACAAAACATATATAGATTCTTATGCTAAAACTTACAAACTGCTAATAAAAAACAAATAAGACTTGAATAAATGAAAATACAAATTGCGTTTACAAATTAGAATACTCAACATCATAAAGATGTCCATTTTCCCCAAATTGATACACGGGTCTAAAGCATTTTCTATCAAAATCTAAGCAAACTTTTGTAGATATTGACAAGATTATCCCATAATTTATATAGAAAAGCAAAAAACAAAAAACCTAGAATCTCTACAATTTTGAAAACAAAGAATAAAGTAGGGAAAATGAGTTTACCCAATTTCAAGAATTACTGTATAGTACTGATAATCAAGATTGTATAGTATTTGTGAAAAGATAGACAAAGATCAATGAAACATAATTTTTTTAAAAATGTAGGCCTAAACAAATGTGCCAATTTATTTTTGGAAACGGTGCAAAAGTAAATCAGTGGGAGAAAGATAGTCTTTTTAACACATTGTCCTGGAGGAGTTGGACATTCATATACAAAAAGAAATCAATAACCTCAATATAAATCTCACATATTATTCAGAACTTAACTCAAATTGGATCATGGACTGAACTGTAAAATGTAAGAAAAAAAATAGAAGAGACATTGTAGAAAATGGTGCAGTAGAGAGGACCAAGGTTTAGTTTCCTCATTGAAGCAACCATTAAGTTGGCAAAAAGAAAAAGAGAGAGAGAAAGAGAGAAACAAGAGAAAACTTTTTCAGGACTTGGTAAATCTAATTTTAAAGAGTCAGGTGGGGCATGGTGGCTCATGCCTCCCTTTGGGAGGCTGAGGCGGGTGGAACACCTGAGGTCAGGAGTTCAAGACCATCCTGGCCAACATGGTGAAACCCCGTCTCTACTAAAAATACAAAAATTAGCCAGACATGGTGGGTCACACCTGTAATCCCAACTTGGGAGGCTGAGGCAGGAGAATCTCTCGAACCCAGCAGGCAGAGGGTGCAGTGAGCCAAGATCGCTCCATTGCACTCCAGCCTGGGCAACAGAGCAAGACTCCATAAAAAGAAAAGAAAAAAAAATACAGAGAAGTCCGAGATAAATAGAAAATGGTTACTACATTTTGGCATTTGGGGAAAACTCTGTTGGGTCACAAACTTACTGCTAAAATAACCGAAAAGAGATCAGTGACTACAGATGACAAGGAATGCAATCTTTGCCAAAATAGTTTAGAAAGATCATTAAACAAATGGACTATTGCAGCCCTCAACAAGAACCAACAGCAAATGATGGGGAGCGCAAAAATTTGATTTCCATACTTACCACATGATAGCATTCAAAATATCCAGTTTTCAGCAATTACAAGGCATAAAAAGAAACAGAAAAGTATGACTCGTATGCAGGAAAAAAGTCAAAAAGAAATGGACAGAAACCACTCCTGAAGAAGCCCAGACATTAGACTTCTTAGACAAAGACTTGAAATCAACTGTCTTAAACATGCTCAAAGAACTAAAGAGAACTAAAGGCAAATAACCAAAGGAAACAAAGAGAATAATATGTGAACAAATAGATAATATTAATAAAGGGAACCAAATAAAAAATGTTGTGCTAAAAAGCACAGTAACTGAAATAAAAAAAAAATCTGTAGAGAGGTTTAACAGCAGATTTGAGCAGATAGAAAATTCAGTAAACTTAAAGATACAACAATTAAAATTATCCAGTCTGAGGAGCAGAAAGAAAAAAGAGTGAAGAAAAGTGAACAGAGCCTGAAGTATCTGTGGGAAACCATCAAGTACACCAACATGCACATAATAAGAGTCCAAGTAGAGAAGAGAGAGAAAAACAGACAAAATGAATGTTTGAGGAAATAGTGGCCCAAACCTTCCCAAATTTGATGAAAGATGTGAATCTATACAACCAAGGAGCTCAACAAGTTTCAAGTAAGATAAAGTCAAAAAGAAGCACACTGATACAAGTTATAACTAAACTGCCTAGAGACAGAGTCAAAGAATCTTGAAAGCAGCAAGAGAGGAGTGATTCATCACATACAAGGGATGCTCAATAAGATTAACAGCCAATTAATCTTATTTAATTAAGATTAAATAAGAAACAAAGGAAAAACAAACCTGTCAACCAGGAATTCTATCTCAGACAAAACTATTCTTCAAAAATGAAAGACAAATTAAGATTTCCAGATATAACCTCAGGAGGTTTATTACTAGGAGATTTGTCTTACAAATAATACTTAAGAGACTCATTCAGGAAGAAATGAAATGACACTAGACAGTTACTTGAATCCATATTAAAAAAAAAACACCAGTAAAAGTAACTATGTAGGTAAATATATGGCCAGTATTATTGGATTCTTTGTTTTTAACTTCTTTTTTAGTTTTCTATATGATTTAAAGAACAAATGCATAAACAGTAATTATAAATATGTCAGCTGACAAAATGTATAAAGATATAATGTTTGACAACAAAAATATAAAGAGTGAGTGTATGGAGTTGTATAGAAGCAAAGTGTTTACTGCTACTGAAAATAAATTAGTATTGATGCAAACTAGAGTGCTATAAATTTAGAATACTAACTGCAATTCTGAGAGTAACCTCTAAAAAAAAAACACTTAAAATATACAGAACGAGGAATGAGGAGAGAATCAAAATGGTATACTACCAAAAGAATCAATCAAACACTAAATAAGGCCATAATTGAGCAATTGAGGAACATAAAAGATAAAACCCACAGAAAACAAGTAGCGAAATGGCAGAATTAAGTGATTCCTTTTCTATAATCATTTTAAATATAAATAGTTTAGACTCTGCAATTTAAAGAAAGACATTAATGGAATGGACAATAAATATGATCCACCTCTAAGCTGTCACTGTAGATCCAAAGACATAAAGAAGTTGAAAGTAAAAGGATGAGAAAAGTCTTTTTCCACGCAAATAGTGCTATTTTTTTTACTATGAAAATAGTAACCGAAATGAAGTTTGAATGGCTATGATAATATCAGACAAAGTAGACTTTTAGTCAAATATTGTTACAAAAGGTAAAGAAGAACATTATATATGGATAATTATAAAGTTACATACATCAAACAGCAGAGCCCGAAAATATATGAAGCAAACATTAGCAGAATTGCTGAGAGAAGCAAACAGTTTTAAAGAAATAGTTGGAGACTTCAATACCTCACTTTCAATAAATGGATAAAACATTGAACCAGAAGGTCAATAAGGAAAATAGAAAACGTGAACAATATTATAAAACAACTAGACCTAACAGACTGCTATAGAGCACCACACACCAAGAGCAAAATAAACATTCTTTTCAAATGCCCATGAAGCATTCTGCTGAACAGCCCATATGTTAGGCCACAGAACAAGTCTCAATAAGTTTTAAAGACTGAAATCATACAAAGCATGTTCTCCAGCCACAATGGAATAATAAAAGAAGGAAAACTGGAAAATTCAAAAATGTGTAGAAATTAAACAACACACTCCTAATCAACAAGTCAAAGAAGAATTCACAGGGAAATTAAGAATATACTTAGAGATGAATGAAAATAAAACACAAAATCCTGAACTTATGGGATGCCACAAAAGCAGTGCTCAAAGGGAAGTTCATTGCTATAAATACCTACATTAAAAAGAAGAGAGATATTGGATCAACAACCTAACTTTATTCTGTAACAGGAGAATAAATCTTGGGGCCCTCAAATCACTAAGCCAAAGGGAAAAGTCAAGCTAGGAACAACTAGGGCAAACCTGCCTCCCATTCTATTCAAAGTCATGCCTGTGCTCACCAAGATAAATGCATATCTGACTGCCTCCCTTAAAAAGGCTAATCAGAAACTGAAAAAAATACAATTTGTCACTTATCTACCTATGACCTAGAAGCTCCCTCCCCACTTCGAGTTGTCCCGCCTTTGCTTCAAGTTGTCGCACCTTTCCAGACCAAACCAATGTTCAACTTACACATATTGATAGATGTCTCATATCGCCCTAAAATGTATAAAACCAAGCTGTGCTTGGACCACCTAGGGCACATGCTATCAAGATCTTTTGAGGCTGTGTCACGGGTACACATCCTTAACTTTAGCAAAATAAGCTTCCTAAATTGACTGAGACCTATCTCAGATATTTGGGGGTCACAATATCTTAAGAAACTAGAGGGAAAAGAATAAATTAAATGTGGAGCCAACAAAAAGAAGGAAATGACAAAGATTAGAGGAGCAATAAATGGAATAAAGTATAGAAAAACAACACAGAGAATCAATGAAACCAAAAGTTGGTTCCTAAAGAAGATCAACAAAATTGACAAATTTTGATGAGACTAATTTAAAAAAAAAGAAAGAAGACACAGATAATTAAAATCAGAAATGAAAATGGGAACATTACTATAAATATTACAGAAATAAAAAGAATTATAATAGAATACTGTGAGCAATGCTACACCAACAAATTGGATAACTTTGATAAAAGAGCCATATTCCTAGAAACACACAAATTGCCAAAAGTGACTCAAGAAGAAATAGAAGATCTCAACGAACTTATAACAAGTAAAGATATTGAGCCAGTCAAAAACTCTTCTGTCAACGAAAAGTGCAGGATCAGATGGCTTCTTGTGAATTCTACCAAATCTTTAAAGAATTGACATTGATTCATCTCAAACTCTTCCAAAAAATAGAAGGGAGAACACTTCCTAGCTGACTCTATGGTACCAGTATTACCCTTATATCAAAGGCAGACAAACAGACCACATGAAAATAAAACTGCGACCAATATCCCTTACGAATATAGATGCAACAATCCACAACAAAATAAGAGCAAACTAAATCCAGCAGCATATTAAAAGGATTATACAATATGACTAAGTGAGATGTATCCCCAGAAAGCAAACATGGTTCAGCATTCTAAAATCAATCAATGTAATACCACCACATTAATAGAATGAAGGGGTTAAAAAAAAAAATGACCATCTCAAATGACACAGAAAAGGCATTTGACAAATTCAACAGCCTTTCATAGGAAAAGCACTCAGGAAACTGGAAATATAGAAGATCTTTCTCACCATGATAAAGGGAATTTATGAAAACTAACAGTTAACATTGTACTCCACAAAGAAAATTAATTCCATTTACCTTACTTATACAGTATCAAAAATAAAATAAAATAAAATAAAATACCTAGGAATGAATTTAACCAAGGAGATGCAAGGCTTATACACTGAAAACTGTGAAACACTGGTACAAGAAATTTTAAAAGACCTAAGTAAATGGAAAGACATTTTGTGTTTATGAATTGCAATAATAAATATTATTAAATTGACAATACTCTTCCAGAAAACAATCCCCTACAGAGTTAAGGCAATCCTTACCAAAATCCAACTGTTCATTTTGCAGAAATAGAAAAGCTGATCTTTAAATTTATGTAAGCATGTAAGAAACCCTAAGTAGCCAAAATAACAAAGTTGAAGTTTTCACACTTCTCATTTTCAAAACTTACTATAAATCTACAGTAATGTAGATTTATAAAGACAATGTGGTACTAGTATAGACATAGATATATAGAGCAATGGAGTAGAATTGAGAGCCCAGAAACCATACTCCATGGTCAGTTGATTTTCAATAAATGTGCCAACACCATTCAATGGAGAAAGAATAGACATTTCCAACAAATGGTACTAAGACAACTGGATATATCCACATGCAAAAGAATGAAGTTGGGCCTTTATGTCACATGATACATACAAAATAACTCAAAAAGTACCAAAGATCTAAATATAAACTAAAACCATAAAACTCTTAGAAGAAAGCATTAGGCAAATCTTCATGACCTTGAATTTGTCAATGGTTTTTTTAGACGTGACATCAAAAGCACAATAAACAAAAGTAAAAACAGATAAATTGGACTTCACTAAAGTTAAAAATTGTTTTGCCCCAAAGGGCACTTTCAAGAAAGTGAAAAGACAACCCACAGAATGAAAGAAAATATTTGCAAATCACATGTCTGATAAGGACCTAGTATAGAATATATAAAGAATTCTCACAGTTCAACAACAAAATAACAAACAACCCAGTTTAAAAATGGCAAAGACTTGAATAGTCATCTCTCTGGAAAAGTTATAAAAATGGACAATAAGTACATGAATTGAAAGCAAGTATTCAAACAAATACTTGTACACAAATGTTCATAGCAGCACTACTCATAATAGCCAAATGCGGAAACAACCCAAATGTCCATCAATTGATAAATGGATAAAGAAAATGTGGGCCGGGCGCGGTGGCTCAAGCCTGTAATCCCAGCACTTTGGGAGGCCGAGACGGGCGGATCACGAGGTCAGGAGATCGAGACCATCCTGGCTAACACGGTGAAACCCCGTCTCTACTAAAAAAAAAATACAAAAAACTAGCCGGGCGAGGTAGCGGGCGCCTGTAGTCCCAGCTATTCGGGAGGCTGAGGCAGGAGAATGGCGTAAACCCCGGAGGCGGAGTTTGCAGTGAGCTGAGATCCGGCCACTGCACTCCAGCCCGGGTGACAGAGCGAGACTCCGTCTCAAAAAAAAAAAAAAAAAAAAAAAAAAAAGAAAATGTGGTACACCAACATGGCACATGTATACATATGTAACAAACCTGCACATTGTGCACATGTACCCTAGAACTTAAAGTATAAAAAAAAAAAGGCCGGGCGCGGTGGCTCAAGCCTGTAATCCCAGCACTTTGGGAGGCCGAGACGGGCGGATCACGAGGTCAGGAGATCGAGACCATCCTGGCTAACACGGTGAAACCCCGTCTCTACTAAAAAAAAAATACAAAAAACTAGCCGGGCGAGGTAGCGGGCGCCTGTAGTCCCAGCTATTCGGGAGGCTGAGGCAGGAGAATGGCGTAAACCCCGGAGGCGGAGTTTGCAGTGAGCTGAGATCCGGCCACTGCACTCCAGCCCGGGTGACAGAGCGAGACTCCGTCTCAAAAAAAAAAAAAAAAAAAAAAAAAAAAGAAAATGTGGTACACCAACATGGCACATGTATACATATGTAACAAACCTGCACATTGTGCACATGTACCCTAGAACTTAAAGTATAAAAAAAAAAAGGCCGGGCGCGGTGGCTCAAGCCTGTAATCCCAGCACTTTGGGAGGCCGAGACGGGCGGATCACGAGGTCAGGAGATCGAGACCATCCTGGCTAACACGGTGAAACCCCGTCTCTACTAAAAAATACAAAAAACTAGCCGGGCGAAGTGGCGGGCGCCTGTAGTCCCAGCTACTCGGAGGCTGAGGCAGGAGAATGGCGTAAACCCGGGAGGCGGAGCTTGCAGTGAGCTGAGATCCGGCCACTGCACTCCAGCCCGGGCGACAGAGCGAGACTCCGTCTCAAAAAAATAAATAAATAAAAAATAAAAAATAAAAAAATGTGGTACACCCATACAGTAAAATGGTGGTCATAAAAAGGAATTAAGTATGATATATACGTCAATATGGATAAAGCTTGAAAACATTATGCTAGGTGAAATAAACCAGACACAAAGGCCACATATGCTATTATTCCAATTATCTGAAGTATCCGGAGTTGGCAAATCCATAGGGATAGAAAAAAGATTAGTGGTTGCCAGAGGCTGGGGGAAATGGCAGTGGAGAGTGACTGCTTAATGGGCATTGGGTTTCCTTTTGGGGAAATGAAAATGTTTTGGAACTAGATAATGGTGACAGTTGCAAAACATTATGAAGGTACTAAATGTCACTGATAGTAAATTTTATATTATATGTATTTTAATTGCACTCTAACCACCCCCAATAAAATAAGAGACAGCTTCAGGATCTAGGCCTAGGCAAAGAGTTCTTAGACGTGACACCAATAGCTTAATTTATAAAGGGAAAAAGTAATAAATTGGTCTTCATCCCAAAGTGAAACACTTGCCCTGTGAAAGACCCTTTTAAGAGGTGAAAAGACATGCAAACCATATACCTGTCAAAGGACTTGTATCTAGAATATATAAGGAACTCTTAAAACTCAAATTGTTTTTAAAAATCCAATTAGAAAATCAGTAAAAGACATGAAGACATCTCCTAGAGAGACTGTACAGATGGCAAATCAGCACATGAAAAATGTTCACCACCACTAGCCATTAAGGAAATGCGAATTAAAACCATGATGAGATAACACTTACCCACCTATTATTAAAGTGTCTAAATTCAAAAACAGTGACAATACCAAAAGCTGATGAGGATGTGGAGAAACTGGGTCACTCACACATTGCTGATGGGAATGTAAAATGGTGCAGCTATTCTGGGAGCCCGTTTGGCAGTTTCTTAAAAAAACTAAACAGGCAACAACCATTTGATCCAGCTATCAATTGCACTCTCCTAGACAATTATCCCAGAGAAATGAAAACTTATGTTCATACAAAAATGTTTGCATGAATGTTTAGAGCAGTTTTATTCAAAATAGCCCCAAACTGGAAACATTCCAGATATCTTTCAATGGGTAAACAGTTAAAGAAACAAAACTATTGATACATGCAACAACCTTTATGAATCTACAGAGGATGATGCTGAGTTAAAAAAAAAAAAAAAAAGCCAATCCTGAAAAGTGACTTACTATATGACTCCATGAAATGCAAAATAAAAGAAATAGAGAACAGATTAGAGATTACCACAGGTTAAGGAAGGAG
Organism: Trachypithecus francoisi; assembly: GCF_009764315.1. Classification (NCBI taxonomy): domain Eukaryota; kingdom Metazoa; phylum Chordata; class Mammalia; order Primates; family Cercopithecidae; genus Trachypithecus; species Trachypithecus francoisi. The sequence goes on from NW_022681472.1 coordinate 8,826,178, forward strand.
AATGGAAGAAGGTGGGTGTGGCTACCTAAGGAGGGATCCTTCAATGGGGGAAATGTTCTTGACTATATCAACGTCAATCTCCTGGTTTTAATATTGTACTAGAATTTTACAAGGTGTTATCCTTGGGGAAAACTGGGTAAATTGTACACAGAATCTCTCTGTATTCTTAAAATTGCATATGAATCCACAATTGCTTGGGAAAGAAGTTTAATTAAAAAAAAAAAAATTCCTTCAGTAGCCTGGGCCATTGAATTCTGATCTCCTCAGCTGCTTTCTAGCTTTCTCCACCTGATTCCTCTTGCACCACTTCTCACGCCCATGAAAACAACAAGATTATTAAAAGGCACCTAATTCAGAAGTTTTTCAAACTTTGCACAGGTAAGTCCTAAGGATTTTCAAAGATGCTCGAGGTTCAGGCAGCATAGGGGGCTGGGAAAGAAGGTGCAGTTATATCCTGTTAATACAGAGCAAGTCCACTATTGTCTGTGATAAATACTGGGATTCCACTCCCTTAAAGTCAGGCTTTACTGCACTATAACCTTTGAAAGTTGCTCATTCCATAACATTTGATATTTATTTTGACTTTAGAACATCTTTGACATGTTGCTATCCCTGATTTTCCTGACCCCAACCAAGTAATTGTGAAAGCTAAATTCAAATCCTGTTAGCTTGGGCAAGTCACATCAGCTTGCTAAGACCCATTTCCTAATGTCTAAAAAGAACATAAGAATCATCTGCTCACAATACAGCTGCTCTGAGCTTTAAATGAGATAAGGCATTTAAAGCATTTCACACAGTGCCTCCCACAAAGTAGGACTCATTGTGTACTAGCTAATTTCAGAAATACTACCTCTCAGCAACACTTTATCCTACACAACTCTAATAGAAATTTCTTTCTTTACATAGGGCCAAAAATCTATTACCTGACAATACTGAGGAGTCTAACCTTCCCTAATTTCTTTCGTCCCCTTTCGTATGACCCAGTTTTAAGTGCTGCTCTCGCATCACTCAGTGTTCTCTGGTTTCCAGGTTTCTCACAAATCACGATGCCCAAGCCTGAGCACAGTGCTCCCAATGTTACCATGCCCGTCTTCGGGACGCCAGTTCCCTCTCCTTCTGCATCCTGCATGCTCTACTGCACTTGTGCAACTCACATGGCCTGTCGATGACAGCCACGCGCCACTGCTGATCCATGGCAGGGACGCTCTTCTTGAAAGTCCCTGAGCCGGTTTCCCACATCTCACTGTCAAGACACATCAGCCCAGGCCAGGCGTGGTGGCCCACACCTGTAGTCCCAGCACTTTGGGAGGCTGATGGAGGGCCGATCACCTGAGGTCAGGAGCTCAAGACTAGCCTGGCCCAGATGGTGAAACCCCATCTCTACTAAAAATACAAAAAAAATAGCCAGACATGGTGGCAGGTACCTGTAATCTCAGCTACTCGGGAGGCTGAGGCAGGAGAATTGCTTGAACCCAGGAGGCAGAGATTGCAAGTGAGCCGAGATCCTCCAATTGCACTCCAGTCTGGGCAACAAGAGCGAAACTTTGTCTCAAAAAAAAAAAAAAAAAAAAATACGTATCAGCCCAGTTACTTAAGTTGCTGGGAATTCTTGGACTATGAGTCTCAGGTGAGAGCCACAGTTGAAGGTAGAAAACAAAGCCCACTCCACACACTTAACCTATCCAGCTTCATCTTACATGTCCCCCAGTCCACCTCACTTCTTAGGAAGCTTGCATTATTTGTTCCTCACACAAATAGGGCTGTTTCTTGACCCCAGGCCCTTACACCATAATGCTCTCTCAGGCAATAAGAGTCCTCACACCCTCTCTCCTCTCCTTTTGGCTGGTGAATCTCTGCTCATGCGTTAAGGTTCAGGTCTGGGGGGGGGCGGAGCAAGATGGCCGAATAGGAGCAGCTCCAGTCTCCAACTCCCAGCGCGAGCGACACAGAAGACCGGTGATTTCTGCGTTTTCAACTGAGGTACTGGGGTCATCTCGCTAGGGAGTGCCGGACAATCGGTGCTGGTCAGCTGCTGCAGCCTGACCAGCGTGAGCTGAAGCAGGGCGAGGCATCGCCTCACCTGGAAGCGCCGGGGGAAAGGAATCCCTTTTTCCTAGCCAGGGGAACTGAGACACACAACACCTGGAAAATCCGGTAACTCCCACCCCAATACTGCACTTTAAGGAAACAGGCACACCAGGAGAATATATCCCACACCTGGCCGGGAGGGTCCCACGCCCACGGAGCCTCCCGCACTGCTAACACAGCCGTCTGCGGCGATCTATCCGCAAGGCAGCAGCGAGGCTGGGGGAGGGGCGCCCGCCATTGCTGAGGCTTAAGTAGGTAAACAAAGTCGCTGGGAAGCTCGAACTGGGTGGAGCTCACAGCAGCTCAAGGAAGCCTGCCTGTCTCTGTAGACTCTACCGCTGCGGACAGCGCACAGCTGCAGCCCATTAGGGGAAAGAGCAGGGGCGGTGCAGACGCGAACGACTCTGTCTGACAGCTTTGGGGAGAGCCGTGGATCTCCTAACGCGGAGGGAGATCCGAGAACGGACAGACTGCCTGCTCAGGTGGGTCCCTGACCCCTGAGTAGCCTAGCTGGGAGACATCCCCCACTAGGGGCAGTCTGACACCCCACACCTCACAGGTGGCGTCACCCCTGAGAGGAAACTTCCAAAGAAAGAATCAGACAGGTACACTCGCTGTTCAGCAATATTCTATCTTCGGCAACCTCTGCTGCTGATACCCAGGCAAACAGGGTCTGGAGTGGACCTCAAGCAATCTCCAACAGACCAACAGACAGTCCTTCTGACTGTCAGACGGAAAACTATCAAACAGGAAGGACACCTATACCAAAACCCCATCAGTACGTCACCATCATCAAAGTCCAGAGACAGATAAAACCACAAAGATGGGGAAGAAGCAGGGCAGAAAAGCTGGAAATTCAAAAAATAAGAGCGCATCTCCCCCTGCAAAGGAGCGCAGCACATCGCCAGCAATGGATCAAAGCTGGTCAGAGAATGACTTTGACGAGATGAGAGAAGAAGGCTTCACCCCATCAAACCTCTCAGAGCTAAGGGAGGAATTACGTACCCAGCGCAAGAAACTAAAAATCTTGAAAAAAAAGTGGAAGAATTGACAGCTAGATTAATTAATGCAGAGAAGATCATAAACGAAATGACAGAGATGAAAACCATGACACGAGAAATACGTGACAAATGCACAAGCTTCAGTAACCGACTCGATCAACTGGAAGAAAGAGTATCAGCGATTGAGGATCAAATGAATGAAATGAAGCGAGAAGAGAAACCAAAAGAAAAAAGAAGAGAAAAGAAATGAACAAAGCCTGCAAGAAGTATGGGATTATGTAAAAAGACCAAATCTACGTCTGATTGGGGTGCCTGAAAGTGAGGGGAAAATGGAACCAAGTTGGAAACACTCTTCAGGATATCATCCAGGAGAACTTCCCCAACCTAGTAGGGCAGGCCAACATTCAAATTCAGGAAATACAGAGAACGCCACAAAGATACTCCTCCAGAAGAGCAACTCCAAGACACATAATTGCCAGATTCACCAAAGTTGAAATGAAGGAAAAAATCTTAAGGGCAGCCAGAGAGAAAGGTCGGGTTACCCACAAAGGGAAGCCCATCAGAATAACAGCAGACCTCTCGGCAGAAACTCTACAAGCCAGAAGAGAGTGGGGGCCAATATTCAACGTTCTTAAAGAAAAGAATTTTAAACCCAGAATTTCATATCCAGCCAAACTAAGTTTCATCAGTGAAGGAGAAATAAAATCCTTTACAGATAAGCAAATGCTTAGAGATTTTGTCACCACCAGGCCTGCCTTACAAGAGACCCTGAAGGAAGCCCTAAACATGGAAAGGAACAAGCGGTACCAGCCATTGCAAAAACATGCCAAAATGTAAAGACCATCGAGGCTAGAAGAAACTGCATCAACTAACGAGCAAAATAACCAGTTAATATCATAATGACAGGATCAAGTTCACACATAACAATATTAACCTTAAATGTCAATGGACTAAATGCTCCAATTAAAAGACACAGACTGGCAAACTGGATCAAGAGTCAAGACCCATCAGTCTGCTGTATTCAGGAGACCCATCTCACATGCAGAGACATACATAGGCTCAAAATAAAGGGATGGAGGAAGATCTACCAAGCAAATGGAGACAAAAAAAAAGCAGGGGTTGCAATCCTAGTCTCTGATAAAACAGACTTTAAACCATCAAAGATCAAAAGAGACAAAGAAGGCCATTACATCATGGTAAAGGGATCAATTCAACAGGAAGAGCTAACTCTCCTAAATATCTATGCACCCAATACAGGAGCACCCAGATTCATAAAGCAAGTCCTTAGAGACCTAAAAAGAGACTTAGACTCCCATACAATAATAATGGGAGACTTCAACACTCCACTGTCAACATTAGACAGATCAACGAGACAGAAAGTTAACAAGGATATCCAGGAATTGAACTCATCTCTGCACCAAGCGGACCTAATAGACATCTATAGAACTCTCCACCCCAAATCAACAGAATATACATTCTTCTCAGCACCACATCGCACTTATTCCAAAATTGACCACATAATTGGAAGTAAAGCACTCCTCAGCAAATGTACAAGAACAGAAATTATAACAAACTGTCTCTCAGACCACAGTGCAATCAAACTAGAACTCAGGACTAAGAAACTCAATCCAAACCGCTCAACTACATGGAAACTGAACAACCTGCTCCTGAATGACTACTGGGTCCATAACGAAATGAAAGCAGAAATAAAGATGTTCTTTGAAACCAATGAGAACAAAGATACAACATACCAGAATCTGGGGACACATTTAAAGCAGTGTGTAGAGGGAAATTTATAGCACTAAATGCCCACAAGAGAAAGCAGGAGAGATCTAAAATTGACACTCTAACATCACAATTAAAAGAACTAGAGAGGCAAGAGCAAACACATTCAAAAGCTAGCAGAAGGCAAGAAATAACTAAGATCAGAGCAGAACTGAAGGAGATAGAGACACAAAAACCCTCCAAAAAATCAATGAATCCAGGAGTTGGTTTTTTGAAAAGATCAACAAAATTGACAGACCGCTAGCTAGACTAATAAAGAAGAAAAGAGAGAGGAATCAAATAGTCGCAATAAAAAATGATAAAGGGGATATCACCACCGACCCCACAGAATACAAACTACCATCAGAGAATACTATAAAACCTCTACGCAAATCAACTAGAAAATCTAGAAGAAATGGATAATTTCCTGGACACTTACACTCTCCCAAGACTAAACCAGGAAGAAGTTGAATCCTGAATAGACCAATAGCAGGCTCTGAAATTGAGGCAACAATTAATAGCCTACCCACCAAAAAAAGTCCAGGACCAGATGGATTCACAGCTGAATTCTACCAGAGGTACAAGGTGGAGCTGGTACCATTCCTTCTGAAACTATTTCAATCAATAGAAAAAGAGGGAATCCTCCCTAACTCTTTTTATGAGGCCAACATCATCCTGATACCAAAGCCTGGCAGAGACACAACAAAAAGAGAGAATTTTAGACCAATATCCCTGATGAACATCGATGCAAAAATCCTCAATAAAATACTGGCAAACCGGATTCAGCAGCACATCAAAAAGCTTATCCACCATGATCAAGTGGGCTTCATCCCTGGGATGCAAGGCTGGTTCAACATTCGCAAATCAATAAACGTAATCCAGCATATAAACAGAACCAAAGACAAGAACCACATGATTATCTCAATAGATGCAGAAAAGGCTTTTGACAAAATTCAACAGCCCTTTATGCTAAAAACGCTCAATAAATTTGGTATTGATGGAACGTACCTCAAAATAATAAGAGCTATTTATGACAAACCCACAGCTAATATCATACTGAATGGGCAAAAACTGGAAAAATTCCCTTTGAAAACTGGCACAAGACAGGGATGCCCTCTCTCACCCTCCTATTCAACATAGTGTTGGAAGTTCTGGCTAGGGCAATCAGGCAAGAGAAAGAAATCAAGGGTATCCAGTTAGGAAAAGAAGAAGTCAATTGTCCCTGTTTGCAGATGACATGATTGTATATTTAGAAAACCCCATTGTCTCAGCCCAAAATCTGCTTAAGCTGATAAGCAACTTCAGCAAAGTCTCAGGATACAAAATTAATGTGCAAAAATCACAAGCATTCTTATACACCAGTAACAGACAAGCAGAGAGCCAAATCAGGAATCAACTTCCATTCACAATTGCTTCAAGAGAATAAAATACCTAGGAATCCAGCTTACAAGGGATGTAAAGGACCTCTTCAAGGAGAACTACAAACCACTGCTCAGTGAAATCAAAGAGGACACAACAAATGGAAGAACATACCATGCTCATGGATAGGAAGAATCAATATCGTGAAAATGGCCATACTGCCCAAGGTGATTTATAGATTCAATGCCATCCCCATCAAGCTACCAATGACTTTCTTCACAGAATTGGAAAAAACGGCTTTAAAGTTCATATGGAACCAAAAAAGAGCCCGCATTGCCAAGACAATCCTAAGTCAAAAGGACAAAGCTGGAGGCGTCACGCTACCTGACTTCAAACTATACTACAAGGCTACAGTAACCAAAACAGCATGGTACTGGTACCACAACAGAGATATAGACCAATGAACAGAACAGAGTCCTCAGAAATAATAACACACATCTACAGCCATCTGATCTTTGACAAACCTGACAAAACAAGAAATGGGGAAAGGATTCCCTATTAATAAATGGTGCTGGGAAAATTGGCTAGCCATAAGTAGAAAGCTGAAACTGGATCCTTTCCTTACCCCTTATACGAAAATTAATTCAAGATGGATTAGAGACTTAAATGTTAGACCTAATACCATAAAAACCCTACAAGAAAATCTAGGTAGTACCATTCAGGACATAGGCATGGGCAAGGACTTCATGTCTAAAACACCAAAAGCAACGGCAGCAAAAGCAAAAATTGACACATGGGATCTAATTAAACTAAAGAGCTTTTGCACAGCCAAAGAAACTACCATCAGAGTGAACAGGCAACCTACAGAATGGGAAAAAATTTTTGCAACCTACTCATCTGACAAAGGGCTAATATCCAGAATCTACCAAGAACTCAAACAAATATACAAGAAAAAAGCAAAAAACCCCATCAAAAAGTGGGGAAAGGATATGAACAGACATTTCTCAAAAGAAGACATCCATACAGCAACAGCACATGAAAAAATGCTCATCATCACTGGCCATCAGAGAAATGCAAATCAAAACCACAATGAGATACCATCTCACACCAGTTAGAATGGCAATCATTAAGAAGTCAGAAACAACAGTGTTGGAGAGGATGTGGAGAAATAGGAACACTTTTACACTGTTGGTGGGATTGTAAACTAGTTCAACCATTATGGAAAACAGTATGGCGATTCCTCAAGGATCTAGAACTAGATGTACCATATGACCCAGCCATCCCACTACTGGGTATATACCCAAAGGATTATAAATTACTCTACTACAAAGACACATGCACACGTGTTTATTGCGGCACTATTCACAATAGCAAAGACTTGGAATCACCCAAATGTCCATCTGTGACAGACGGATTAAGAAAATGTGGCACATATACACCATGGAATACTATGCAGCCATCAAAAAGGATGAGTTTGCGTCCTTTGTAGGGACATGGATGCAGCTGGAAACCATCATTCTTAGCAAACTATCACAAGAAGAGAAAACCAAACACCACATGTTCTCACTCATAGGTGGGAACTGAACAATGAGATCACTTGGACTCGGGAAGGGGAACATCACACACGGGCCTATCATGGGGAGGGGGGAGGAGGGAGGGATTGCATTGGGGAGTTATACATGATATAAACGTCATGCACATGTACCCTAGAACTTAAAGTATAATAATAAAAAAAAAAAAAAAAAAAAAAAAAGAAAAAAAAAAGGTTCAGGTCTGGGATCATGCTTTAAAAAAGCTTCCCTGAGCCCCAGGCTAGTTAGGGGTTCCATTTTCTGTTCTCTCCTTGTAGGTATTCTTACTGTAGGTATCTTTGAGGGCCCTGATAAATGACATTCGTTTCCCTAACAGATACTGAACCCATTGAAAATAAGGCCAAAAATCATCTTTATTACTAACGTAGCTGTTGTTGGCTTTAAGCAAGAAGCTTCACAATTCCAAACTCCAGACCTTGGCGGGCTCATCCCTAGTCATGGCTGTGATAAACCAACTCCTCCCAACACGGTCAACTTCCCTACAAGCAGCTTCCTCCAGTGAACTGGAAAAGAAGAACCTGAGATCCACATGCCAAGTTTCTCCTCCCAAATTCACTGTTAGCTAAATCACTCCCTCTCTTCTGGGTGAAGTGAGTGAAGGGCTCAAGAGAGGCCAGGTGAGTTATCACTTGGAAAAAGTGCCTTGCTTGGTTTTCCTCTTAGCAAAACTAGTGTAAATTTTCATCTACAGCTGACTCTTCTCAATGGACTGTAAGCTACTGAAAGACAGAGTGCCCATTGTCTATGCAGGCCACATAGAGGGAAGTTGCCCAGTAGGTAGGTTTACTGAGCTAAACAGGGCTGGATTCCTTCCCATTGAGATTTGTCTCCATACCCTCTGCTCACTGATACTGATCAGGGATCCTCCAGGTGAGCCTACCCCATCCTTAAGGAGAAAAGGCTTGCCACCTAGGAGATCTCTTAGAAGGACTTGTGTCCACTTTGAAAAGGGCAGCAAAGTCAATAGACATTTATATGTGATGGTAACAGTTAAATTATCTGGAGGTAAATAACGTGAATCATCATTGCAGGGCAAGCAAATAACGTCGAGGTAAAATTCTACATGCATGACAGTTCCAGTGGTCATTGAGATCCTACTTGCTTAATCCAGTTTGTCGAAAAATAAAGCCACACTGAAATGCAATCTCTGTGCATGTGATTATTGTGTTCCAGATCAATGGTAAAAATGAGATTGCCTTGGGCGGGCATGGTCACTTACATCTGTAATCCCAGCACCTTCTAAGTCTCCAGCGAGAAAGTTAGGAGCTGCTGTGGTTTGAATATATGTGTTTCCTCCAAAATTTATGTGTTAGAATCTAAACTCTAATGTAATAGTATTAAGAGGTGTTAGTATCAAGAGGTGGTGACTTTAGGAAGTGATTAAGTCATGAGGGTAGAATCCTCACAAATGAGATTGGCACCCTTATGAAAAGGCTGAACTAACGAGGCCCCTTTTGCCCTTCCATCTCTGCTGCTGTGCGAGGGCACAGCATTCCAGCAACAAGGCTTCATCCTGGAAGCGAGACCAAGCCCTCACCAGACTCCAATGCCGGTGCCCGATCTTGGACTTCAAGCCTCCGGAGCTGTGAGAAATCAATCTCTCTTCTCCACAAATGACTCCATCTCTGGTATTCTGTAATAGCAGCACTAATGGACTAAGACAGGAACCAGTGTAGGAACATAAGCTCTGGGCCCAGCCTTTGAGGTGCTAAGAGGGAGCAAGGCATGCAAAGGAGGGGTCGTGGTGCCTGTGGTCAGAGGAAAATAAGTAGACTTTAAATACTCAGAAATGTGATGTTTTCAGGTTTCACATTCAGGTCAATAATTTAGTTTGAGTTCACTTTTAAAAAGATGAATATCCAATTGCTCCAGGAATATTTGTTAAAAAGATTGTCATGTCTCCACTGAATTGCCTTTGCACTTTGACAGATCAATTGCCGTATCTGTGTGGGTCTGTTTCTGGACTCTTCCTAAGAATAGAGATTTTTAAATTGCGTTGATTTCTATACTTATTCTTATGCCAATACCACCCTGATCAATTGCTGTATCTTTAAAATAAGTCCTTACATCAGGCACTGTAAGTCTCCAACTTTGTTCTTCCTTCCCAAAATTGTTTTGACTGTTCTAGGTCCTTTGCATTTCCTTATAAATTTTAGCATCAGGTAGTCATGAGTTCACTCTAACTTTTTCCTAACTTAATATATTTTGTTTCCCAAACCCTGCCTTTTCATATAGTATGTGTGTCATTGATTGCTAAGACTTTAATATGAGTTTCACTGATAGCTAAGACTTTGACATAAGTAATATCAAGGAACTTTTGAGTCCATGGTACTATGCAAAAGGCTGTGTAAGTACCATATTAATCTTTTTGATAATGTGTATTCAAAATCCAACTCACCTAGCATTTATTATCTCTTCCATGCCAGATATTTTGCATGTATGATCTCCTTCAACCCTCAGAACAGTCATAAGCAGCTATCATGGTGGCACTGCTTATCAAAGGTAATGCCACAAACCCAGCAACAGTAAGTCTGTGTCTTGCAAAGCTGGCCCGAACAACTCAGGCTAGGGGATTCCCAAGGTGGAAATGAACCTTTACAGAGCCAGTAGATGGCTTTCAACCATCCTCCCCCTGCTCTTCTGACTGTCCTCTGGCTGTTGCAGACGGGTTGGCCTTCGTCAGGATGGTGCCCATGACCCTGGCCACACAGGCAGCATATCTCACCTGTGTCCCCAAACCTCTCATAATCATAATCATCTAGGAAGCTTCTGGCAAAATAAAATGTAAAAAGAAACGGATTCCTGGGCCTCAGACCAAATCTATTAAGTGTGAATTTCTGAGGATGGAATACCCGATCCTTACCTAACTCCGGTACTGAAGGGGAAATATTGCTATAAGGGATATTAAGTCAAACTAAAAAACTTAAGATAGGGACAGTAAATCAGATAAAAGTAAATACACACTTATTTAGTTGGTCATTGTACTGTGGTTATATAAGAGGATAGTCCTATTCTTAGGAAATACACATTGTAATATTAAGGTCACCATTAAATGGTTTAGGAAAAGAAGGTATTTGTGTGGAGGGAAGGAAAGAGAGAAGAGAGAGAATGTGCAAATAATAATTTAGCAAATGGAGTAAAATATTTTTAAAAGATGAACCTATGTATAAAGGTTCTTGGTACTATTTTTGTTTTAGCAAACTTGAAATTATTTCCAAACAATTTTAAAAATTAATTTCATGTTAATTTTTAACACCCCTTTGCATCAGTCAAGCTCTTCACTCTGAATAAACTCAGAATCCCTGGGAAATGTTCTCCATCCTAAAGGAATTAAACGGAACCACAAGTTCCTGTGCAATACACTTGTATAAATAGAACAGTGTGAGGTTACTAAGCAACTCAAGGCACCTTGCACTCACTCTATTTAAAGGCTAAGTCAGGTTTTCCTTTTTAAAACCTATTTAAATAGAAACCCAACTGTTTTATGCGCTTTGATTCTTTTTTCTTATTTTCAAATCCTCCAGAATTCTTCCCGAGGGCTGATTTGCAGATGCACATCTCATAAAAACCACCAATATTTACTAAGCGACTACTCTGTGTAGGAGATGGTGCAAGGCGCTGGGAATACGAGGCCTCTTAACAGTCCGGCGTGCACACTCTGTGAGGAGACCTGCTCGGAGGGCCTGCTCGCCTGCCTGGACAGTCAGGCCTGGAGGACAGGGGCAGGAGTGCAGACACACTCACACACACACACACACACACACACCCTATCGGAGAGTAAACTTGTGCAGGGCTCGGAGGACCAGCACGCTCCTTCATTTACTAGAAAATCCTGGAACGGCCTTGGCAGCTCAGGAAGAAGCCCGGCCTAGAGTACCGCAGGTGGGACCCGGGATCGGACAAAGACCAGCGCTCCCTGCGCATGCGCCAGGCTCTGAGCTACTTCCTCCCGCCTGATGGTCACCAGCCCTGTCTCATTGGAACACGTTTTGGGGACCAGGTCTCAAAGCTGATGGGTGGGTGGGGGAGCTGGAATTTCAGCTTCTCTCTATCTGACCTCGACAGTCATGGCTTGGTTTTCTCTTATTTTTATTTTAAGAATTATCCTAAATATGCCACCATGAATATTTAACATAAAACTTAAAAGTTAAGCAGCATCAATTTCCTCCTTCCAAACAAAGCGAGGACCTTAGAACACAAAGTCAGAACACAAATCTCAAAAATCGGTCTATTGTTGTCTGTTTTTTTTTTTTGTTTGTTTTTTTTGACAGAACCTCGCTTCCTTGCCAAAACTGGAGCGCAATCTCGGCTCACTGCAACCTCTGCCTCCCAGGTTCAAGAGACTTTCGTGTCTCAGCCTCCCGAGTAGCTGGGATTACAGATGCGCACCACCATGCCCAGCTAATCTTTGTATTTTCAGTAGAAATGGGGTTTCACCATGTTAGCCAGGCTGGTCTCAAACTCCTGGCCTCAAGTGATCCTCCTGCCTTGGCCTCGCAAAGTGCTGGGGTTACAGGTGTGAGCCATCACACCTGGCCTCCATATAAATTTTAAAATCAGCTTGTCAGTTTCAAAAAAAAAAAAAAAACTGAATGCATTTCTATTGAGATTGTATTCAATCTATAAATCAATTGGGGAGAATCGACATCTTAAACGTACTGCATCTTCCAATTCATGATCATGATATAGTATCTCTCTTCATTTATTTCATCTTAATTTGTCTCAGCAATGTTTTGTGGTTTTCAATGTGAAGGTTTTGCATCCATTTTGTTGAATTTTGTTGAGCATTTCATATTTTTACACTCTTACATTTCAATTTCTATTTCACGAAAATAAGTGCATTTGATTGTTATATATTGACCTTATATCTCATGTATAAGTTCTAGGAATTTTTATACATTACTTCAAATTTAAAATTTTTTTTGCTTTCCAACCTACATGCTTTCTTTTTTCTTGTCACCTTGTGCAGGCTTGGACTCACATTATGATGTTGGATAGAACAGCCATCATTGACTTATTCCTAATCTTAGGGGAAAAGCATTGTCTTTCACCATTTAGTATAATGTCAACTGTAGGTTTCCAGCATGTGTCTTTACTAAGTTGAGGAAGTTTCCTTTTATCCTTAGTTTGCTGGAAGTATTATCCTTTTTATAGATGGTTGAATTCAGTTGCTAAAATTTTGTTAAGACTTTTATATCCACATACATGAAGGATGTTAGCCTGTAGTTTTCTTTTCTTGTAATTTTGTTTTCTGGCTGTATGTCATGGTAATTTGGGGCTCTGAAAAATGCACTGGGAACTGTTCCCTCTTCTTTCTTTGCCTGGAGAAATTTATACAAAATTGACATTGATTTTTTTTCTTAAATTATGGTACATAATTTAATTATTTCTTCATATTTTTACTGTCTCCTCTCCTCCTCATACTTTATGACACATATGTAGACCACTTGATATTATCCCACAACTCATTGAAACTTTTTTTTTTAGACTTTTTTCTCTCTGTGCCTCGTTTTGGATACTTTCTTGTGCTATGTTTTCAGGATTATTATTCTTTTCTTCTGCAGTGTTTAAACTGCTGTTAAGCCAATCAAGTGCGTATTCATTTCTGATTATATTTCTTTTATCTCTAGACATTCATTTTGAGTCTTTCTGAATATCATTTATTTCTCTTTTCATTATATTCATGTTTTCCTCTATTTTCTTGAGCATTTGGAGCACATTCTAGTAGTCGTTTTAACCTCCTTGTCTGTTAATACTCTCTTTTTGTCATTTCTGGGTTTGTTTTCCTTGAATGATTTTTCTCACAATTGCGGGTCATTTTTTTTGTTTTGCTTCTTTTCATGCTGTATGATTTTTAATTGGATGTTAGACATTGCGCGTTTTATATTTCATTGTATTCCTTTAGAGGAAGTTGGCACACAGGTTACTTAGGAACAGCAATCCTTTCGAACCTTATTTTTAAGCTTTGTTAGGGCAGGCCCAGGGCAAGCCTTTAGTCCTAATTTAGCCCCACAACTGAGTGTCATTTTCAAAAACTCCATCTGATTGTCCATGTATTATGAGGTCTCTCTGTCCTACTGGTGGGAACACAGACTCTTCTCAGCCCTGTGTGAGCTCTGGGGATTGAGTGTTCAGCCTGCTGCCCATCAGCTTCATGGAGGTTCACTCCATGTGTCCACAAACCAGTATTCACCAAAGATTGCAAGGGATGCTTCTTTAGATTTTATGAGTTAGTTCCATAAAGGTCCTAAAATTCTAGCTGCTTTGGTCTTTACAAATGCTAATATGTTTTTCCTCAACTAAGCAGAATCACTCGTGTCTGCACTGTGACCTGGACCCTGCCTCCAGGTAGTCAGCCAGGACAATCCTTTCAGGAATTGCATTCCCGCACTGCCTGTTGTCCAATGTCTGGAAGAGCTGTTTTACAAGTTTTGTCCAATTTTCTAGTTGTTTACAGTAGGGAACTATGACAGACAGACTCTAGAGTGGCCCCAGGACCATCATATCCTGTTGTCCCCCTCTAGCATGTACTATCTCCCCTTGAGTGTGGACAGGCCCTGGGACTTTTTTCTAACTAATAGAATTTGGGAAAGGCGGTGGGTTGTATGTGATTATGTTACATAAGATTGTAATCCTCATCTTGGGTGGAGTCACTCTTCTTTGATGGTTTTGAAGAAGCAAGTGGCCTTGGTGTGAGCTGCCAGTTGGAGAGAACCACATGCCGAGGAGCTAAGCATGGCCTCTGGCCGCAGCCAGCAAGGAAAGGAAGCGCTCAAACCAGCACCCTGCAAGAAACCGGACTCTTCCAATAACGTGTGAGTTTGGAACTGGATCCCTCTCCAAACTTCAGATGAGCCCACTGCCCTGGCCAATATCTTGACTGCAGCTTTGTGAAACCCTAAAGCAGTAAAACCAGCTAAGGTATGCCCAGACCTGACCCACGGGAACTGTGATGTAATAAATGTGTGTTGTTTAACTTGCTCAGTGTGCAGTGCTATTGTTAATGCAGCAAGAGAGAACTAATACAGAAGGCAGTTCCCATAACAGTTAATACTTCAGGGGCAGAAGCAGAAATCCTGCTCTACAAGTCCATAAACATATTGCTTTCTACAGAAGAGATCATGAGTGTCATTAAAATAAAAACAAATGTAAGAGAATGAGTGATGGCTGCTCCAGACATCAAGATCCTTTACAAGGTGGGGATTAAGAACATCCTGACTTGAGTTTAAATGCTGGCCTTGCCCCTGGGGACTTGCTACTCCTTACCTCTCTTGGTTGTTGTTTCTTCATCTGTACAGTGAGACTAACACCTGAGTCACAGCATTCCTGCAGGGTGATGGGCCAGTGCAAGTAGAGTGCTTGCCACAGTGCCAAGCACAGAAGAGTTCAAGACATTTTAGGTGCTATATTTGTTATTTCAGTGAAGTGAGCAAGATTAAATAACACTTTCATAACCTCTAGTGACCAATACCAGGGCCAGTGGCGTGATCTCACGACTGTAATTCCAGCACTTTGGGAGTCTGAGGCAGGCAAAACCCTTGAGCCCAGGAGTTTGAGACCAGCCTGGGCAGCATAAGGAGACTCCATCTCTGAAAAAAAAAAAAAAAAAAGAACGGTCAGGACAGATCCTGAAGAACATTCTGAAACAGCCATGCAGCAAATATTTACCAAACTGTACTTTGTACAGGACTTCAATAAATACTCTGGCGAATAAATTAGACGTGGTCTCCAATCCCGTGATGCTTACGATCTTGTGTGGAGAACATTAGATAGGTAGATACATAGATAAGAATGTGATTGGTTTGGTTGAGGAATCCTACTGTAATACATATATTAAATAATACTATTTTTCTGGAAACTATTCTTATATTAATTTGCTTCATCAAAGTCCTCCTTTCTCTGAAGTGAGTGCCCTGAATGACCTTTCAGTCTGATTCCATGTTTTTCGGTCACTTTTAATGATTAAAACAACCTGGTCAACATGTCAATCTCCTACTCAATTAAAATTACTCTTTCAGTACAAGTTTCAGTTAGACAGGAGAAATCAGATTTAGTGATCTACTCACAGCATCATGACTATAGTTAATAATAATCTGTTGTATATTTCAAAATTGGTAAAAGAGTAGATCTTAAATGTTCTCAAAACAAAAGAAATAAGCAGGGGAGGTGATGGATATGTTAATTTGTTTGATTTAATCTCTCTACAATTTATAACCATATCAAAACACCACTGTGTGCCCCATAAATATATGGTTATCGTTTGTCAGTTAAAAATAATAAACAAGGCCGGGTGTGGTGGCTCACGCCTGTAATCCCAGCACTTTGGGAGGCCAAGGTGGGTGGATCACCTGAGGCCAGAAGTTCGAGACCAGCCTGGCCAACATGGTGAAACCCTGTCTCTACTAAAAGTAGAAAAATTAGCCAAGTGTGTTGGCGGGTATCTGTAATGCCAGCTACTTAGGAGGCTGAGGCAGGAGAATCGCTTGAACCTGGGAGGTGAAGATTGAAGTGAGCTGAGATTACCCCATTGCACTCCAGCCCGGGAGATAAAGTGAGACTCCATCTAAAAAAATTAAAAATAATAATAATAAATAAGTAAATACATGTCTAAAAATGACTCTCTCTTCTCCGCAGCATTCACTCCTGTTGCATGGGGCGCTGCTGTCACCAGGAGCAGAGAGGCTCTGCTTTGCCTCTCACACACCTCCGCTTGCCCCTTTGCAGTTGGAAAAAGGATGAAGAAGAAGATGCTATTTCCCTGCATGATTCTGTACCTGCTGAGTTTACCAAGTTGGCTATAACTGCTAATCCAGTATATAAGCAAGAACATGGTGAGAAAGAGGCTGCTGCTGTGTTAGTATTGATTATGATTGTCTAAAATTAGTTCCTTGTGTGTAGAATTGATGAGGATGGGACCTCCACCAGACCCACTGACAGCTGAATTCCAAGCCGCCCTCTAATGTCTGAGAGGTAACTGGCAAGAGCTGGTGTGTCTTTCAGCTGGCCCCACCTGGTGGCATCATGCAAAAATTCTCAAATGTGTCTCCTTACTTTTCCCACACTGAGATGCTCTCCAGTAAACCTACAGCCTCCAGTCTCACCCGCTCCCCAGCCAAGTCCCTCTCCCTAAGGGAAATCTGGCTCGTCCTATGCTGTCTGACAGCGGCCTGTCACTCCATCTCTCACCATGCACTTTCCCCGGGTCCAGCTGCCAAAGGGCAGATCAGCCAGCACCACAGCTCAGGGAACATCCAAATAGGAACATCCAAATGGATCGCCACTATCCCCTGCTTCCAGCACCCACACATTTTGGAGCCTCATCTAACTCGGCTTTAGGGAGGGGAGCTGGTTGAGGGAGCCCTTCATCTGTCCTATGGGCCTGCCTCTTTTCATAAATACTGCAGTCTCCCTCAAGGTCACTTGTCTCCTGTGACCTCTCACAGCCCCCGTTTTCGTCTCTTAATAGTAAAGAGTGAAGCATGTACCCTTCCTGATTGCCAAGGTAGAGGAAGAGATGCTAGAGCTGCTCTGTCATGGGCTTTTCACAGCCTCAGCCTGGAAGTGACATCCGTCACTGCCCCTCAGCCTACTCTGTGTGCCCTCTTCAACCTGGGAGGGCTGGCAGGGGCAGCCTTCAAGGGCCCAGAGGGGAGAGCAGTGTCCACCTCGCAAAGGACAGGAAGGTGCTTGCTTCATGGTAATGGCCCTGAACCTTTCCAATTTAGGTGGCATTTAATGGTATCCTTAAACTCAAATCACGATTTCCAGCATTCTAGAATAGTTCTACACCTCTTACTGGGATGCCAGAGATGTGTGTCAACATAGTTGCAATCTTTTTCAGAAATGCGGATTGCCTATTTTCCTTTGCTTTGGTTGTAGGTGATTCCCCTTAATATGAGGGTTCTCAGTGTCCTGCCAGGTAAGGTTCGTCCCATCCTCTGTTGATGAAAATGCCCAGATGTGCACCAGGGATTGGGAGCAAGCACAGGAGGCAGACCCCAGAAAGCATAGAAAAAGGCAAGGACTTGAGATCCAGAGAAATAGACAGAACAAGGAAAGCATGGATGGTGGAGCACCCTTTCCACATCCACGGCCAGTGAAGCACCTCCTCCCGTAGCTGCCGGCCAACACGGGGCTTCATGCCCCTAAAGGGCCCATCAGCCCATCAGAGAATGAACCAGCCATAAAAAGATCCTGGTCAACAATCCTTTATTTTCCTTAATTCATGGCTTTTCCACACCATCAATTTTCCTAGGGAACCATGGCCTGGGAAGCATACAAGTGGGCATTGCTTCTGAAGCAGCTGATCACTTCCAGTGGGAGTTAGGTAGGAGCTCTTGGGCAGTGCCTTGGACCTTTGGAGCATGGTTTTTTTGGTAACAGGTGCTACTAGTGTTATGATCCTTGGCCTGGTGTGGACCAAACCCAGACCCTTAAATAATGGAATTCCCAAGGAATTGTTTTCCCACTTTTACCTTTAGTAAAAATATTAAAGCTGTTATTGTCTGAGAGGTTAGGTGACGTGGAGGTTTACTAGGACAAAAATAAGACAGAGAGAGCAAGAGGAGCAGGGACTTCAAACTGAATTGATGTTGAGACTTCTGAGCTGACGGGAACACTGACATCTCCTTCCTATTAGCAAGGGTATGCAGAGCGGGGTCCTGGTAGAGAGCTTCCTGCAACAATTTATGAGTCACCCTGACTCTCATTTAGTGGCCCCACAGCTCTGTGTGATTATACGTAGCATAGCCTCAGCAGTAACCTCTTGACAAACTTGAAATATGTGTTGAAACCTGATTTTTAAAAATTGACGTGTAATTGTACATATTTATGGGGTACATACATAGCAAGTTTCAATGCATATGCAGGTAAAGTGACCAAATCAGGGTTATTAGCATATCCAGCACCTCAAACATTTGTCATTTGTTTGTGTTGGGAACATTCAAAATCCTCTCCTCTTGCTCTTTCAAAATACATAATAAATTATTGTTAACTATAGTCACCTTACAGTGCTATAGAATACTAGAATATATTCCTCCTATCTAGCTGTAATTTTGCATCCTTTAACTAATCCCTTCCTATCCACCATCTACCCTCCCCTTCCCAGCCTCTGGTAACCACTATTCTACTCTCTAGCTTGATGAACTCAACTTTTGAAGCTTCTGCATATGAGTGAGAACATGTGGTATGCAACTGTGCCTGGCTCATTTCACTTAACATAGTGTCTTCCAGGCTCATCCCTGTTGCTGAGAATCACAGGATTTTATTTTTATGGCTGATTAATATTCCATTGCATACATATATACCTGTTTTAGTTTACTTTTCATTTTAAATTTTTTTACTTTTAATTTTTATGGGTACATAGTGGGTGTATATATTTATGGAGTACATGAGATATTTCAATACAGGCATACAATGCCTAATAATTACATCAGGGTAAATGAGGTATTTATTATCTCAAGCATTTATCATTTTTTTGTGTTACAAACATTTCAATTATATTTTTTTAGTTACTATTTAAAGTATAACAAATTACCATTGTCTGTAGTCACCCTGCTGTGCTATCAAATACTAGACCTTATTCATTCTACGTATAACTTTGTGCCCATTAATCATCCCACTTTTCCCCCAACACCTCTCACAACTACCCTTCCCAGCCTCTATCTATTCAGATCATTTGTCTATTTTTTAATCAAATCATTAGATGTTTTCCCAATGAGTTGTTTGAGCTCCTTAATATATTCTGGTTATTAATCATTTGTCAGATGGATAGTTTGCAAATATTTGCTTCCATTCTGTGGGTTGTCTCTTCACATTGTCAATTGTTTCCTTTGCTGTGCGGAAGCTTTTTAATTGGCTGTGATCCCATTTATCCATTTTTACTTTGGTTGCCTGAGCTTATAGGGTATTATTACTCAAGAAATTTTTGCCCAGATCAATGTCCTGGAGAGTTCCCCCAGTGTCATCTGGGAGTAATTTCATAGTTTGAAGTCTTAGATTTAAGTTTTTAACCCAGTTTGATCTGGTTTTGTATATGATTAGAAATAGGGTTCTAGTTTCATTCTTCTGCATCTAGATATCCAGTTTTCCCAGAACCATTTACTAAAGAGACTGTCCTTTCACCAATATGTTCTTGGCACCTTTGTCAAAAATGAGTTTACTGTAGATGTATAGATTTATTTTGGGGTTCTGTATTCTGTTCCATTGGTCTATATGTTGGTTTTTATGCCAGTACCATGTTATTTGGGTTACTATAGCTCTGCAGTATATATTTGAAGTTATCTAATTTGAAGTTAGATAATGTGATTCCTCCAGTTTTGTCCTTTTTCTCAGATATCTTTGGCTATTCTGGGTCTTTTTTTTTTTTTTGATTCCATATAAATTTTATGATTATTTTTTCTATTTCTGAGAAGAATGAATGTCACTGGTATTTTGGTAGACATTCCATTGAACCTGTAGATTGGAGTAGCGTGGACATTTTAACAATATGATTCTTCCAATCCATGAACATGGGATATCTTTTCATTGTTTTTGTGTCCTCTTCAATTTCTTTCATCAATGTTTTATGGTTTTCATTGTAGAGATCATTCACTCATTTGGTTAAGTTTATTCCTAGGTATCTTATTTTATTTGAAGCTATTGTAAATGGAATTACTGCTTGATTTGTTTTTCAGATTGTTTGCTGTTGGCATATAGAAATGCTACTGATTTTTTGTATGTTGATTTTGTATCCTATAACTTTACTGAATTTGTTTATCAGTTCTAATAGGCTTCTAGTGGAGTCTTTAGGTTTTTCCAACTCTAAGATCATATAAACTGCAAATAAGGATAATTTGACTTCTTCCTTTCCAATTTGGATGCCCTCTATTTATTTTTGTCTGATTGCATCAGATAGGCCTTCTAGTACTATGTTGAGTAACAGCTGTGAAAGTGGGCCTCCTTGTCTTGTTCCAGATCTTAAAGGAAAGGCTTTCAGTTTTTGCGCATTCAGTGTGACACTAGCTGTGTGTCTGTCGAATACAGATTTTATTATGTTGAGATATGTTCCTTTTAAACCCAGTTTTTTGAGGGTTTTTATAATGAGTTTTATCAAATCCTTTTTCAGCATCAACTGAAATGATCATATGGTTTCTGTCCTTCAATCTGTTAATACAATGTATCACATTGGTTGATTTGTGTATGTTAAACCTTGTCTGCATTTCTGGGATAAATCCCACTTGGTCATGATGAATGATCTTAATAATGTGTTCTTGATTAAGTTTGCTAGGATTTTGTTGAGGATTTTTGTATCAATTTTCATTAGGGATATTGGCCTGTAATTCCATTTTGTTTGTTTGTTTGTTTATTGTTGTTTTTGTTTTTTGATGTATCTTTGTCTGGTTTTGTTATCAGGGTACTACTGGCCTCAGAGAGTGAGTTTAGAAATATTCTTTCCTCAAGGTGGTGTGCCCAAGATGGCTGAATAGGAACAGCTCCAGCCTCTAGCTCCCAGTGTGAACGACAAAGAAGAAGGGTGATTTCTGCATTTTCAACCACGGTACCGGGTTCATCTCACTGGGGCATGTCGGACAGTTGGCGCTGGTCCGCTCACCTGGTAAGTGCAAGGGGGAAGGGAATTCCTTTTCTTAGCCAAAGGAAATTGAGACACACAACTCCTAGAAAATCGGGTAACTCCCACCCTAATACTGCACTTTACCAAGGGTCTTAGCAAATGGCACACCAGGAGATTATATCCCACACCTGGCCCAGAGGGTCCCACACCCACGGAGTCTCCCTCATTGCTAGCACAGCAGTCTGAGATCTAACTGCAAGGTGGCAGTGAGGCTGGGGGAGGGGTGCCCACCATTGCTGAGGCTTAAGTAGGTAAACAAAGCCACCAGGAAGCTCGAATTGGGTGGAGCCCACCACAGCTCAAGGAGGCCGGCCTGCCTCTGTAGACTCCTCTTCTGGGGACAGGTCATAGCTAAACAAAAAGCAGCAGAAACCTCGGCAGAGGTAAATGACCCTGTCTGACAGCTTTGAAGAGAGCAGTAGATCTCCCAGCATGGAGGTTGAGATCTGAGAATGGACAGACTGCCTGCTCAAGTGGGTCCCTGACCCCTGAGTAGCCTAACTGGGAGACATTCCCCACTAGGTGTAGACCGACACCTCACACCTCACACACAGGGTACACCCCTGAGACGAAGCTTCCAGAGCAAGAATCAGACAGCAACACTCACTGTTCAGCAATAATCTATCTTTTGCAGCCTCCGCTGCTGATACCCAGGCAAACAACGTCTGGAGTGGACCTCAAGCAAACTCCAACAAACCTGAAGCAGAGGGTCCTGACTGTTAGCAGGAAAACTAACAAACAGGAAGGACACCCACACCAAAACCCCATCAGTACATCACCATCATCAAAGACCAGAGGAAGATAAAACCACAAAGATGGGGAAAAAGCAGTCCAGAAAAGCTGGAAATTCAAAAAATCAGAGCACATCTCCCCCTCCAAAGGAACACAGCTCATTGCCAGCAATGGAACAAAGCTGGATGGAGAATGACTTTGACGAGTTGAGAGAAGAAAGCTTCAGTCGATCAAACTTCTCAGAGCTAAAGGAGGAACTAGGCAACCAGTGCAAAGAAACTAAAAACCTTGAGAAAAGAATGGATGAATGGGTAACTAGAATAATCAAAGCAGAGAAGACCTTAAAAGAACTGATAGAGATGAAAACCATAACATGAGAACTACGTGACAAATGCACAAGCTTCAGTAACCCACTCGATCAACTGGAAGAAAGAGTATCAGCGATTGAAGATCAAATGAATGAAATGAAGCAAGAAGAGAAGTGTAGAGAAAAAAAGAGTAAAAAGAAATGAACAAAGCCTCCAAGAAATATGGGATTATGTGAAAAGAACAAATCTACATCTGCGATGTCTCCCTGAAAGTGATGGGGAAAATGGAACCAAGTTGGAAAACACTCTTCAGGATATCATCCAGGAGAACTTCCCCAACCTAGTAAGGCAAGCCAACATTCAAATTCAGGAAATACAGAGAACACCACAAAGATACTCCTCAAGAAGAGCAACTCCAAGACACATAATTGCCAGATTCACCAAAGTTGAAATGAAGGAAAAAGTCTTAAGGGCAGCCAGAGAGAAAGGTCGGGTTACCCACAAAGGGAAGCCCATCAGACTAACAGCAGATCTCTCGGCAGAAACTCTACAAGCCAGAAGAGTGGAGGCCAATATTCAACATTCTTAAAGAAAAGAATTTTCAACCCAGAATTTCATATCCAGCCAAACTAAGTTTCATAAGTGAAGGAGAAATAAAATCCTTTACAGACAAACAAATGCTTAAAGATTTTGTCACCACCAGGCCTGCCCTACAAGAGATCCTGAAGGAAGCACTAAACATGGAAAGGAACAACAGGTACCAGCCATTGCAAAAACATGTCAAAATGTAAAGTCCATCAATGCTAGGAAAAACTGCATCAACTAGCAAGCAAAATAACCAGCTAATATCATAATGACAGGATCAAATTCACACATAACAATATTAACGTGAAATTTAAACAGACTAAATGGTCCAATTAAAAGACACAGACTGGCAAATTGGATTAAGAGTTACGATCCATCAGTTTGCTGTATTCAGAAGACCCATCTCACATGCAGAGACACACGTAGGCTCAAAATAAAGGGATGGAGAAAGATCTACCAAGCAAATGGAAAACAAAAGAAAGCAGGGGTTGCAATCCTAGTCTCTGATAAAACAGACTTTAAACCATCAAAGATCAAAAGAGACAAAGAAGGCCATTACATAATGGTAAAGGGATCACTTCATCAGGAAGAGCTAACTATCCTAAATATATATGCACCCAATACAGGAGCACCCAGATTCATAAAGCAAGTCCTTAGAGACTTACAAAGAGACTTAGACTCCCATACAATAATAATGGGAGACTTTAACACCCCACTGTCAACATTAGAGAGATCAACGAGACAGAAAGTTAACAAGGATATCCAGGAATTGAACTCAACTCTGCACCAAGCGGACCTAATAGACATCGACAGAACTCTCTACCCCAAATCAACAGATACACATTCTTCTCAGCACCACATTGCAATTATTCAAAAATTGCATTAAAAAATCAGGAAACAACAGGTGCTAGAGAGGATGTGGAGAAATAGGAACACTTTTATGCTGTTGGTGTGACTGTAAACTAGTTCAACCATTGTGGAAAACAGTGTGGCGATTCCTCAAGGATCTAGAACTAGAAATACCATTTGATCCAGCCATCCCATTACTGGGGATATACCCAAAGGATTGTAAGTCATGCTGCTACAAAGACACATGCACACGTATGTTTATTGTGGCACTATTCACAAAGACTTAGAATCAACCCAAATGTCCATCAGTGACGACTGGATTAAGAAAATGTGACACATATACACCATGGAATACTATGCAGCCATAAAAAAGGATGAGTTCGTGTCCTTTGTAGGGACATGGATGCAGCTGGAAACCATCATCCTCAGCAAACTATCGCAAGAACAGAAAACCAAATACTGCATGTTCTCACTCATAGGTGGGAATTGAACAATGAGATCACTTGGACACAGGAAGGGGATCATCACACACCGGGACCTATTGTGGGGAGTGGGGGAAGGGATAGCATTAGGAGATATACCTAATGTAAATGACAAGTTAATGAGTGCAGCACACCAACATGGCACATGTATACATATGTAACAAACCTGCACGTTGTGCACATGTACCCTAGAACTTAAAGGATAACAAAAAATAATAATAATTTTAAAAAAAGAAATATTCTCTCCTCCTCTGCTTTTTGGAATAGTTTGCATAAAATTGGTACTAGTTCTTCTTTAAATGTTTGGTAAAATTTGGCAGTGAAGCCATCAGGTCCCAAGCCTTTCTTTGCTGAGAGACTTTTTATTATGGCTCCAATCTCATTACTTGCTATTGGTCTGTTCAAGTTTTGAATTTCTTCTTTATTCAATTTTGAAGATTGAATGTGTCTAGGAGTTCATCCATTTTTCCAGGTTTTCCAATTTATTGGCATATAGTTGCTCATTGTAGTCTCTAATGATCCTTTGAATTTCTGTGGCATCCATTATAATGTCTCATTTTTCATGTCTGATTTCATTTCGGTATTCTCTCTTTTTTTCTTAGTCTGGCTAAAGGTTTGTCCATTTTGTTTATCTTTTAAAAAAATAACTTTTCATTTTTTTCATCTTTTGGGTTTATTGCATTTAAATTTCATTTATTTCTCTTCTGGTCTTTATTATTTCTTTTTTTCCACTGATTTTGGGTTCAATTTGCTCTTGCTTTTCTAGTTCTTTACGATGCATTGTTAGGTTGTTTATTTGAAGTTTTTCTGCTTTTTGATGTAGGCACTTATTGCTATAAACTTTCCTCTTATGACTGCTTTTGCTGTATCCCATAGGGTTTGGTATGTTGTGTTTCCATTTTCATTTGTTTTAAGAAATTTTTAAATTTCCTTCTTAATTTCTTTTTTGACCCTTTGGTCATTCAGGAGCATACTGTTAAATTTCAATGTGTTTGTGTAGTTTCCCAAGTTTCTTTCTCTCTCTCTCTCTCTCTTTTTTTTTAAGAGTCTCACTCTGTCACCCAGGCTAGAGTACAGTGGCACAATCTCAGCTCACTGCAACCTCCGCCTCTGAGGCTCAAGTGATTCTTCTACCTCAGCCTCCTGAATAGCTGGGATTACATGTGCCCATGACCACACCTGGCTAACTTTTGTATTTTTAGTAGAGACAGGGTTTCACCACGTTGGCCAAGCTGGTCTCAAACTCCTGACCTCAAGTGATCCGACTGCCTTGGCCTCCCAACGTGCTGGGATTACAGGCGTGAGCCATCACACCTGGCCTTTTTTTATGATTTCTACTTTTATTCCATTGAGGTCAGAGAAGATACTTCTCTGAACTTCAGTTTATTTGAATGTCTTAAGACTTGTTTTGTGGCCTGACATGTGGTCTATCATTGAGAATGGTCCATATACTCAGGAGAAGAATGTGTATTCTGCAGTTATTGGATGAAATGTTCTGTAAATATTGATTAGGTCCATTTAGTCTATAGTGCAGAAGAAGAAACAGTATCTGACATTTTTTCATCTGCACTATAGACCAACTGGACCTAATATTGCAGATTGAGAAGCTGATGTTTCTTTGTCGATTTTCTGTATGGGCAATCTGTCTAATGCTGAAAGTGGAGTGTTGAAATCTCTAGATATTATTGTACCAGGGTTTATCTCTCTCTTTATCTCTGATAATATTTGCCTCCATCTGGTGTCCCCTCCTTCCCCATGCTGTGCTCACGGTTGTGTGAAACGAGCATTCCAGAATGGAATCCAGGCCAGTGATGGGGGGATTGTCCTCGAAGAAGCCATCGGAGTCACACCTGCCAAGGACAGTATGTGTCCTCTTTGCATAAAAGGATGTTAAGAGCCTAGTCCAGTGAAACGTTTAACGTTGATGGGTTATATTCCCCTAACCTGAAATGTACCACTGAGTTGCTTCCTAGAAACCTGGGAATTGATTTTCCTCAGTGTAAGTGCGCTTTGTAAAAGACTTCAAAAGTTCAGACCAGTATTTTAAAAAACAAAGTCTCCAGCCTGGAGACACACAGCCCCTGCCCAGCAGGGGCATTCAGGGAGCACCCTTCTTGGGGCCACCTGTTGGTGACAGGCTTAGGGAAAGCAGGCAGGGCCTGTGGAATCTGCTTCTAGGGCACCAGCATCAGCTTCTGAGTGTGCTCACAAGGGGACTCAGTCTTCCAAGGCCCAGGGTGGGTGCAGTCATCTTCAGGGTGAGCTGATGTGCTAGACCCATGCCCATTGCAGGGCTCTCCTTCTAGAACCCCTTCCTCCTGCATACCCACACTTCACTCTCCTAACCCCTGGCTCCCCAGCAAGCCACCCTGACAGAGAAACCAAGGAGGAGGTACTTTAGGGGAGCCCAACAGACCCAGACAGGCAGACTCACACTGAAAATCCTGTGGGATTTCTTGCCGGAGATGAATACAGCATGTACTGAATGATTATAAGCATCATTACAGAATAGCGATTTCATCTCACTTGCTACCAACATAGGCTTGCTGGGGAAGGGCTGGAGAGCACATTGGCGTTCCCTTTAAGTAGGAATTGTTTTGGTGCTTTTCTTACACTGGCAATGGTGTACATCCCAATCCAGGCCTCGCACAGAACCCTGACAGAGCGCCCGGTTCCTTCCAGTCCTCCAAGGTCTTGGGAAGTCACCCTCTGCGCCACCCCAGAGTCAGAGGGGCTTGTGGATCCAGCTGTACTGCCTTGGGCTTCTTTGCTGGTGGAATCCTGCTATGTTCAGGCACCTCCACTCCTCCACCTGCTTCAGAGGAAGGTGGTGCTTGGCCAGATCCCGACTGATGTGGTTTGAACGTGTGTGCCCCTCAAATCTCATGTTGAACTGTGATCCCCAACGTTGGAGGTGGGCCCAATGGAAGGTGTCTGGGTTGGGGTTGCAGGGGGTGGGTCCCTCATGAATGGGATGGTGCTGTCCTCTTGGTAATAAGTGAGTTCTTCCTCTACTAGTTACCGTGAGAGCTGATTGTTAAAAGGAGTCTGACACCTCCTCTCTCTCTCAGACACTCTCTTGCCATGTGACACACCTGCTCCCTGTTTGCCTTCCACCAGGAGTAAAAGCTTCCTGAGGCCTCACCAAAAGCTGAGGAGATGCTGGTGCCTTCAGAACTTGCCTGTATAGACTGCAGGCAAGTCTATACTTGCCTGTATAGACTCAGAGCCAAATAAAACTCTTCTCTTTATAAATTATCCAGCCTCTGATATTCCTTTATGGTAACACAAAACAGATGAACCCACCAACTGTAAAAGCGTGCAAGGCCATCCTATTTAACCTCACTGCCCTGCCATTGACCGTGCACTGCTTTCCGCCCATGAGAAGCAAGTGGGTGGCTTCCGCCCATGAGAAGCAAGTGGGGACCTGTAGATAAAAGACGTGGAGAGAGGCTGAGGCCTGGTGTCTGGGACAGAGGGGAGCTGGCTGCAGCACACAGTCACAGGGCTGTGGGCCCAAGTGAGAGTCCGGAGACTGACATACCTGGGCTTCTTGTAGGGGACTCAGTTATTGTCTTTAAGTTACTTTCAGTCAAGTTTCCTACTGCTTGCAGCCAAAAGTATCTTAAAGATACACTTATGTAAGACTTAAAGGACTAGAGCTCATCACTCAACACTAAACACTCTGCAGGCCAAAGCTGTTATAACAAACCCAAAATTCCAATTCTGTTTACTATAGCCTTACCGATAATGAATTGTATAATAAAAAGCGAGATGCATCATAGAATTGAAGTTCTAACCTGAATGTTTGGGTTCCCTTCATCTATTTATATGTTCATGGTCTGGTATTTTAATCAACCACTTGGATAAGGACATAAAAGTTATAGTTATTAAATACAATGCAGATTGGCCAGGTGCAGTGACTCTTACGCCTGTAACCCCAGTGCTTTGAGAGGCTGTGGAAGGAGGATAGCTTGAGGCTAGGAGTTTGAGACTAGCCTGGGCAATACAGCAAGACTGCATTTCTACAACAAAATTTTAAAAATTAGCTAGGCATGGTGGTACACACCTGTCATCCTAGCTACTCAGAAAGCTGAGGCAGGAGGATTGTGTGAGCCCAGGAGTTTGAAACTGTAGTCAGCTATGATTGTGCCACCGCACTCCAGCCTTGGCAACAGAGCAAGACCATGTCTCAAAGAGTAAAACACTAAATAAAATAAATGGGCAAGTGGCCAAAGCTGAGAGGCATTGATTAATAAACGAATCATAGATGAAGCATTTGAAAATATGGACAGAATTTATTTGTATTTTATAATAATAATTTTCCATGAGCAAATGTAATTTATTCCACAACTATAAAGATATCTTAGTATTAGGAAATTCATAGACTAATTTAGAGGTTACCTTAGGAGATTACATTGATAAGTGAAATATGAACATCTACAGAATTATTTCAATAGATGCCACAAGAGCACGGAGAGAATTCAACATCTATCACTGATGGGGAGAAAACTCAAGAGTAGACTGGGAGCAGGTATATCCCTCCTTCACATAAATATCTCAGACCGACAGTTGTATCTTGCAGAAGAGTGAAACGCCACGGGCATCACCTTTCAAATTAAGCCCCACAAAAGATGCCCCACTAAGCAGCAATGTCCTGTGAATTCAGACCAATGTGATAACTAGTAAGAAACATTTTAAGTGCTTGTTATTTATGTACAGAGTGTTCTTTAACCTTCACAACTCTATGACATAGGTACTGTCATTTTTCTATTTTACAGGCAATGAAGCTGAAGTCTAAACAAATGTGACAGTATTGAGTTTACAGTATGAGGCAGAGTTTACTGAGCCTAGATCTCTCTATTACTGACATAAAACAGAAGTGAATTGCATTCCTATTGGAAAGGAAATAAAACTGTCATTACTTATAGAATATGTAATTTTATACCCAGAAAAAAAAGACTAAAAACTGTTAAAGTTAATAATAATATGGTAAATGACTAGATACAGTATAACTATTTACATATAATTATAAATAATGTTCCTATAAGCTAGCAATAGTGGTTAGAAAATATAATGGAAACTCCTTTCATGACAATGACAAAAAAATTAAAATACAAGTAGAAATCACTTTAACAAGAATTTATGGAATTTTTATGTTGAAATTCCAATAACTTTAGACACATTGACTAAATGCAGAGACATTCAATTTTTTTGGATGGGAAAAGTTAGCACTATAAAAGTCTTCCCAAATTAATGTACAGATTTTAAAAACTCACATCAAAATCTCAATGGAATCTTTTAAGACCTGAAAAAATGATTCAAATCTCATCTAGAAAAAGGAACTGACAAAAAATAAAAATTCTAAAAAGTGTTAAGGGGACAAGAGTTATTACAGGTGGGCCTACCAGATCTTACAAGTTCTCATAAAACAACAATAAAGCCAGCATGGACCCAAGTAGAGGCACACGGGAGCTCTTCTTACTCTTCTTGCTACTTTTCTGTATGTGTGACATAACATCAAAATAAGGAATGACATTATATCAAAGTCAATATGGGTGCCCACAGCCCCTGAGTCTATTACACCAGGGGTCCCCACCCCAACCCCCGCCATGGACCGCAGCCTGTTAGGAACCAGGCTGCACTGCAGGAGGTGAGCAGTGAGGGAGCAAAGCTTCATCTCTATTTACAACCACTTCCCATTGCTCATATGACTGCTTGAGCCTCACCTCCTCTCAGCTCAGGGGCAGCATTAGATTCTCACAGGAGCACGAACCCTGTTGTGAACTGTGTATGTGAGGGATGCAGGTTGCATGCTCCTTATGAGAATCTAATGCCTGATGATCTGTCACTGTCTCCCATCACCCCTAAATGAGACTGTCTAGTTTCAGGAAAACAAGCTCAGGGCTCCCACTGATTCTACATTATGGTGAATTGTAAAATTATTTCATTATGTATTATAATGTAAAAATAATGGAAATAAAGTGCACAATAAATGTAATGTGCTTGAATCATCCCAAACCATCCCTCTCCTGGCCAGT
Source organism: Trachypithecus francoisi (assembly GCF_009764315.1). Taxonomy (NCBI): domain Eukaryota; kingdom Metazoa; phylum Chordata; class Mammalia; order Primates; family Cercopithecidae; genus Trachypithecus; species Trachypithecus francoisi. The sequence continues at coordinate 8,856,591 of NW_022681472.1, forward strand.
CCATGGAAAAATTGTCTTCCACGAAACCAGTGCCTGGTGCCAAAAAAGTTGGGGACCGCTGTATTACACCACAGAGACTTATATCTCTGAATAGATCCCAATTGCAAATCCCTGGAAGAGAGTCCACTGAGGCCCAGTCACCTCTGGGCAGGGTGGCAGGCCCTGGGAGGCCAGGGTTTCTGTCTCAGGTGGGGAGGGCTCCTGGAGAGAGGGACCTGGAAGTCAATTCCCTGGTGTGTTCAACCAGGCAAGGCTGACTGGACACTCACTGGGATAAAGCACTGTGTTCAGGAGTTAGGTCAGAAAGTCCACCTTTTAATCAGCCTAAGAAGACTGGAGGCCAACAAGTTCATCTTCACAATCACTGAAATGTCTCTGAAGCACTGAGGTCTCAGTAGCAATAAAACAGAACTGTGATAAGATGATGCAAGGGAAGGATGAGTGAATGGGCAGATGGACGGGCAGATGGGCCTGTAGAAAGAAGGGTGGATTAACAAGGGAATAAACTTACCTGGATGTCCAGGAAGGATTTGGAACTCTTTCTACTCTGACCTTGCGTAGTTCACTCTCCTTCATAACTGGCCTGACCCTTCCATTTACAAGTACCAAAAAGGTTTTTCTCAGACAAGCTTGTCTCTTCTTTCATCACACAAGCTTCACTGCAGCACCTTCTCCTCTGCCAGTGGGAATTAACTCCATACAAAAGGCACTCTGTGTGTATCTTTCAGGAGGCCACCCGAGATGATGGTCAGCATCTCCTGTTTGCTGCCTGTGGGTGGGTCAGGATCCAGCCAGCAGTGCAGGCACAGAGGGTCACAGAGCAACCCGGGTGACATCGCCACACAAAGCCCAGACAAGCCCACTCCTTCAAGGGTAATGAAGGGCACGGCTGCCCACCAGAGGGCTGGCCCTCAGAGGGTCAAGTCCAGCACACAGGTGTTGTGTTGTGTGATAGTTCTGCAGCAAGCAGCCAACTCAAAACCTCACGTGTGTGATCGTTTCTCCAAACACTTCGGGAGGTGGGTCACGGCCACACGGTCTGATTGACATCACATGACACACATTTGCCTCACCTCCTTATGTCAAATTAAGGCATATTCAGTTTTATCTCCACTAATGGCTCTTTAGCTATACCCTGTAATTTCAGTTTATTGTTTAATGGTTGCTCTAGATAATATTAAATATGCATCCTTGACCTAAAATGTGACCTAAAATGTTTAACATTGAAATAGAAACATTTTAAATGACAAAAATAAACAATTATTGTTTTAGAATAAACATTTTTTAAAAGTAGACTCTTAAATTTAACCCTTGCTCTTTATTCCAAAGGTAGGATTTGGCTCAAATATTGAAAATTACAAGAAAGTGACGCTGGTTCAAAATTAGAAACATTCTGACTGGACAGGTTGCCTGTTGCTGGTATCAATCAAGTAGAAGCAGGATATTCACTTGCTACGTGAAATAATCATATCAAACACGTATGATGGTTACAATTTGTTTGTAATCCTCAACTCATACTAATTTTAATTCTCACAACTGCAGATGCTAAGGATTGTTAGAATGAATGGCCTTTATAATCTTTTCAACTGTGAGTCCATATACTCTGGTACGTCTGCCCCCCTTATTTCCAAATTTAATCTATGCTTATTCTAATATGGACCTTATACATCAACAATGATTAAAAATACCACCTTAGAGGCTGGGCGTGGTGGCTCACACCTGTAATCCCAGCACTTTGGAAGGCTGAGGTGTGTGGGTCGCCTGAGGTCACTAGTTTGAGACCATCCTGGCCAACATGGCAAAACCCTGTCTCTACTAAAAATACAAAAATTAGCCAGGCGTGGGGGCAGGGACTCGTAATCCCAGCTACTTGGAAGGCTGAGGCAGGAGAATTGCTTGAATCTGGGAGGTGGAGGTTGCAGTGAGCTGAGAACATGCCACTGCACTCCAGCCTGAGTGGCAAGAGCGAAATTCCGTCTCAAAAATAACAAAAAATCCTTTGGGATTTCAGTTTAATCATGATGAACTAAACACACATACTCATTTCTGCTTCCTCTGCAACCCCAACTGAAAGGCTAGAAGGGATTTTAAAAAAAAAGATTGGGTGGGACAAACAAAAGGAATAAGCCCATAAGGACAAAGAAAACAAGATGACAGCAAATGCTATCAGGAAAATTTTGGTAGCAGGAGAGTTGGTGGACAAATGATAACTTAGGTTTCTGCTTTTTCCACTCTATCAGCAGCCTGCGAAGAGGTGGGCGTTTGGGAGTGGTGACAGAAATAAGCCATGTAGCACGCCAGAAAACGTACTCTCCACAAATCTGAGACCTAGAAGCAATGAGTTTCCTGGAGGTGGCCATGCTGAAACACTTAAAGTTCTGGATGCGTAAGGGCAGGAGTCCTGGATCCTTGCCAGTTACTGTAGCTATTGCTATTGGTGGACGTAAAGTCTACTTCATTGCTACTTATCTTTTTTTTTTTTTTTTTTTGAGACTGAGTCTCGTTCTGTCGCCTAGGCTGGAGTGCAGTGGCGCGATCTTGGCTCACGGCAACCTCTGCCTCTCAGGTTAAGTGATTCTCATGCCTTAGCCTCCCAAGTAGCTGGGATTACAGGCGCATGCCACCTCGCCTGGCTAATTTTTGTATTTTTAGTAGAGACAGGGTTTCACCACATTGGCCAGGCTGGTCTTGAACTCCTGACCTCAGGTGATCCACCCACCTCAGTCTCCCACAGTGCTGGGATTACAGGTGTGAGCCACCACGCCCAGCCTCCCTGCTACTCATTTTCTATGTGTCTTCTCTCTCCCATGTTCTTCTCCTGCACTCTTGTGGGTTAATCAAGCATTTTTTTGTATTCAATTTTATCTCCACCAATTGCTCTTTAGCTAGCTATACCTTGTAATTTCAGTTTGTTTATTGTTTCAGTGGTTGCTCTAGGGAATTAAATACGTATCCTTAACTCATCACAGTCTACTTCTTATTCCTGTTATATCACTTCCTATCTGATGTAATCAGCTGTCTTACAAGAGCAGAAGTTCGTTGCCTCACCATGCAACCTTTGTGCTATTGTTTCAAATATTTTATTTCTACAAGCTAACAAACTTTATTATTTGGTGTTCTTTGTAGATTGGTTCTTTCAACCAACTTCCTGGATACATTTTTTCTTCCTTTGTAAAGGGAAAAAGACACAGGTCTACATAGTACTGAAAGATAAAAGCATCTCAGACTAGTATTCCTTCAATCACGGAAGTGTCTCTTCCACTTTTATCCTATTTTTAGAAGAGTAATCAACACTCGTTAAGAACTAAAAGAGAAGGGAACTCGCGTCAGATTTGCATACAATGTTGAAGGAATTTAAAATTATTTATAGCTCCTTTTTCTTTCCAACTGACTTTTTCATTGGAAATTTGTTCAGAAAGTTAAAGGCACATCTCTTAACCAGAACAGAACATTTTGTACAGCAAAACAAGAGAGAAATTTCAAACTAAAAAGATATTTCATCACAAGGTTCGTATTTGGGAAGTAACTTTGCCACCTACCAACTTTGAGTGGTTTCAAAATTTAGTCTAAAATATTCTTATTTTCAAAGGCAAAGAATGAGAACAGAGAACTTTTTATTTTCAGATAATCAAAAGCATCAAAATTTGGATCTGTGCTTTCCAAGATTTAAGAGCTAGAGGTTAGAAATTATTTAAATTTTAATTATATGAAAATTAACACCAATTACTCTGATGCAGCTAAATAGAAAGCAGAAAAAAAATCTAACTGGAGACATTCTGTAAATTTAATATTTGTGCCTGGCTAGGGACAATGTGTGGGAATGAGCTTCACCTGCCAACGGGAGGTGCATCTTTTTAAAAATTAGAGTCAACAAGACCCAAAATAAGAGTTTTCTAAGAAAATAAGATATAATTTCATTCTCCCTTTAATGTCTATATGCTTCTCAAAATCTAAAAATCAGAAGTTTTCTTTTTAAAAATGACTATGTATACCTGCTCAGATTGGACATTTTAGCAATTGGTTTATTTAGTTTGGTTTCTGGTAAACTTTGTATAACCTATTATGCCGTCAACAAAAAATCCAGTAAAGCAATACCTCAACTCTACATTTTTTTTCCTCAGTATTTTTTTAGTGACATTATTCCTGACAAATTGAGAACAGAGGGTCAATGAGACACAATAGGATTTTAAGACAGAAAGGGGAGAGATTGCCTCCTATTGGAGAAGGCATTCAACACTTAAATCAGGGTTTTATCTATCACTGAGATGAGCAATATCCAAGAACTTAGAAACCTCCCTCATACACTGGGTTGCAAAAAAGAGACACATAGATAACAGATTCAAACCCAGTTGAAGAGCATGGATTTTTAACTCAACTGACAAAAAAAAAAAAAAGACATGGGGTGGGGAGGACGGGTGGAGACTGACCACAAAAAGAAATGTACCCCACCAGCGTCTGGATGGTCACACCCAGGTCCTAAGACTGCCAGTCTCAAGGTTTGTTGTTTAGTGCCTGTGATGGTCACCATAAAGTGTCACCCACAGTTCTGTGATCCATAGCAGTTTTATTCCATTAACCATGGCTGGCCTAAAATGCCCGGTCTTGGTCTAGATTAGGTGAGGACTTATGAAACCAAGGAAAATGTCAAAATAAGTACAGAGAAAATGAAATTCAACAATCCTATACTGATCACATTGTGTAAATGGTGTTTATACCTAGGTGTAATAACACATTTTGTAGTAACTGGGCTCTTTGTTTAGGGTGTTTTAAAGATACATAAAAATGCTTAACAGTATTTTTACTACCTGTATCCCTAGGTAGAGTCACCTGTATTTGACTCATGAGCAATTTCTAAGATTTGGTTTGTCATATTTGTAAGTCTGCTCCATTCGGTGTTTGCAGTTTAATTGAACATGTAGGTGGTATTATAGTTTAAGGTGGGTTTAAGCATTGAATGTTAATCAAAAACATTGATAAGCAAAGGAAAAATGAAAGTGACTGCTTTCATAATTGCTATATGCTCTATAAGTTGAGTGTAAAGGTTTAAGGCAGAAAAAAAGGTACCTCAAGGGAATTAATTCTAATATACAAGATAATAAGTAAAGCATGATTACATGGGAGTATTGCTTCCCATGTACAAAAGCACTTCTTAGGAACTAAAGCACTAATACTTTCTACAAGAGTGACTGTCACTGATTTCTACTTTACAACTATAGCTATGGCTGTGCAAAATGAAACTAAAATCAGGAACTATGACACCAAACAATCAATGCATTCTTATGAAATTCAGAAGATGGCAGTGTCTCTGGTTACCAGGACTTCTAGAAATTGAGTGCCTTAAAATCCTGAAGATTTTACAGACTAGTAATATATTAACATGAAAACTGATCTTCTGCTAATGCAGTCTCTGTAATTACTACAAGAAAAGCTCTATTTAATGATTTTCCACATTTCGAAAAGTAAACTACATATAAGCAATGTTTAAACTTTTAGTAAAAGAAAAAATTGATCAGACTACCTCTTTTCTGGCAAACATGAACCCCTTTAAGGAAAATCATTCGAGTCACATGAACCCACTGACTAATTTATCCATATTTTTAACTAATTTCTCCCACAGGAATTCTATGTTGAAAATGAAACAATGTTTGATTCTTAAACAGGAGATGGATTCTATGAGTGGCTTTCTATAGGAGAAAAAACTTACTAGAATAAATGTTTTATTAGCTTTAGCACATCTACTCAACATTCATAGAACTGCTAGGAATAAAGAGTGAAAATAACATGAAAATGAATGAAAAATGAGACTCAGAGAGATCAGCTGATGGGGTTAAAAAAACAAAAGCCTCAGAGGAGGCCTGCATGCCATATATGTACTGCTAAAGGGATGTGGTTCTAGAAACAAAAGGGGAGAGAATAAAATATCTATTGGCAATGCTTAAATCAAAATGTAATAAGACAAAACAAACTTCAGGAACTAAAAACCAAGGATAAAAGTATTGAAAATAAATCTAACACTAAAACTTTTCACCGAACTCCAAAAGCAAGTCTTTTGAACCACAGTATCGTGTTAAAAACTAAGATTTTAAAGCTACGCTACCACTAAGGAATAGTTGCAGACTGTGTGTGTGTGTGTGTGTGTGTGTGTGTGTGTGTGTGTGTGTAGATACATAGATGATATATAGATGAACAGAGAGCTGGATAGAGCCATAGATCGATAGAGATTGATAGGTCGATAGATTTTAAAAATTTATTTGCCATTCACTACTTTGCAACAATTCTCCCAATTTGGTTTGAAAAGAGACAACAGGTGACTTTTGTTTAAAGTCCAAGTAAAGAGAGAGGCCGTGTTTGGAGTGAGAATCCTTTAATAACTATATTTATTTCCAGAGAACAATAAATACAGAAATTGCAAGCAGTATATGTAACAGTAATATCTTTTTTAAATATAGAATCACCTACTTTTATACAACTTAACAGGCAAACATGTTTTTTTGTTATTGTTGTTTGGAAATTAGCATTGGGAAAAGCTACGTAACAGAGGAAATTCCAAGTAAAATCAAACAGTGTTCACTCTTAACTCTAAACAGTGCTCCCACTACTGGTTCTGCATCGAGGCGGAGGGGAAGGCCAGAGGCAGGCTCAGCTTCGGGCGGCAGCGGTCTGGGGCTGCTCGGATTGGAGCTGCTTGCCAAGGTATTCCCTAAAAAATAAGAATGAAATAAGGAGAATGAGAATTTCAATAGCAAAGAATCACTTCCAAAACTGAAACACACTAGGCACTGTCATATTTAACATCCAAAAATAATAAAATCCTACAAAATTAAACTTTTCCAAATTTCAAAAGCACTTGTACTGTATGACTTCTACTTCATGTATCATACACAAGTTATGAAGACAAACTAGTCATTCTTGAATTTTTATGAATAACTTGTAAAGTTATTACAATTACACAAACAGGTGATTACAAGGAAGTGTAGTTACTTCCTGGGGAAAGACTACTTTCCTGTTCATTACTGCTACTGCCACTTCTGCAATCTAAGAAGTTCAAAATCAGCTCAATTACGATTCTGAATGACCTCATAAATGAAAAACAAATGTCCTGCTGTTAGAGAATATGTGTATCTTCACCCTGGGATGACACAAGAGTACATGAAAATAAATCACCAAAACTAGCATTGGGAGTCCCCACACTAACAGGAGCTACTGGTCTGGGGCACTCACTCTGCCCCAGCACAGTCTAAAGCCCGCACAGAGATGGTCAGGCCAGAGCCACAGAACAATTCCAGGAGCTGAGTAGCAGCACTCACTCCACAGGTAGAGCAACTGGGGCTCAGAGCAGTGGTCCCCAATCCTTTTAGAGCACTCTCCTTCAGAAAATAAGCATGCGCCCACAGTATGTGCACACTTAGCTCTAAAGTACACACAGACACCACTGTGAATTCCAGGACAGAAAACAATCTTGTCCCTATTTTCCTTTGAGGCACTTGCCCAAACTTTTGTTTTAGAACCAATTAGGAAGAAAAAGAAGCTATTCAAGAAAAAACTATTTAAAAGTTTTCCTCTTACAAAAAAGCGTGAGTTTGGAATAGAGACGTAGGTTTACATTCCAGTTCCATAACCTCCCAGGTATTCCCATGGGGGCTCTAGGAGGCACTGGGTATGCAGGCCCTGGCTAGGCTGCAAGCAGCAGGTACACTGTCAATGCCATCCTCTCTTGCCTATTGTCTATCAACTGTGTGAGCGTTACCAAGAAACCACCTTTGGGGGCCACCGATGTCCACAGGTAAATGTGACTCCGTCTCTCTCCACAGTGGTCCAGAAGAAGGCAAGCATTTCGCCTGCGCTGCTCTCCCCTGCTACTGCAGCCTAGGCCAAAGCTGCAAAGATTTTAAGACAGAAAAGACAGAAGCACTGGGAATGCGGACAAGATGTCACGCAGTGGCAGAGCAGCAGGGAGGAGGAACCGGTGGCCCAAAGCATGTAAAGTGCCACGCCCCCCGCCCCAACCCAAAGGCTGCTCACTTTCTAATACCGTGAGACTGAACGAAGCGTCCCAGGACACAGAAGTGGGTTATGATCTTTTCCATCCCTCAAGGAAAGTTCTTATAACTGACTCATTAATTTTGGATGTTATATTAAAGTGTTTAATATTCTTGTGCTACCAGGAACTGTGCTGACACACACAGACACACACAGACAACAGGATCTTATTTCCAACCAGAAGTTAAGTAAATAGTCATGTCTACTTCATGGAAAGGCTGAAAGGGAAGACATCCTATTATCTTTGTTAGACAGGAAAAACAAGAGTTTACAGCCACTATCATGCTGCCACTCTGGGAATGCCTGCAACTTGGGAGCATCTGTGATCACACAGATTTGTTTTCTTGGTGGTGGAGGTAATAATATTTATGGCAAATTTCCAGATCTTATATTTTTCCTGCATATATGTGAGAAATCAAGCCTGAAGTTAGATATGCTTCATTTTAGAGAGGTCTTCAAATATTTCAATTTTAGACTACTTAGTGCGGAGCCTTAGAAAACATTTTAAAAGTGTGCTTCAAAGACACTGTGCCACTCTTCAATGACAGTAAGACATGGTTCTCTCCCTGAAGGACTGATGTCAACGACCAAGTTTTAAATGTAAGTTTTCAAAAACGACTAGTAAGAATGTATGACAAAGCCTCCAGGAGCTCAGGCAGGGAACTGGTAAGTTACCACAAAGGGTCCTGTGTATGTGGTCACAGACAGGCTCCCAACCTGCTCCGTCCCTTCCAGAGGCATGAGGGTAGTTTGTTCCCCATATCACACTTCACTAATACTTAGGAGACAACAAGTGGTGAAGATAATTATTTCTTCACAAAAGGAACACTCTTGTAGGGCCAAAGTAGGACAGTAAAACTCGGCACAGGTGGGCTGTTCCAGCAGAGAATGAAAAGACACATGCAGCCACGGCTTCCACCCCACCATCTTCCACTCGTTTTTTGTCTTCCTGGTCAAAGATATACATTACAGGTAACATCCTCTCCTACACAATTTTTTTTTTTTTTTTTTTTTTTGAGACAGGGTTTTGCTCCGTTGCCCAGGCTGGAGTACAGTGGTGAGATCACAGTTCACTGCAGCCTTGACTTCCTGGGTTCAAGCCATCCTCCCACCCTAGCCTCTTGAGTAGCTGGGACTACAGGTGCTCACCACCATGCCTGGCTAATTTTTTTAGTTTTTGTTGCCCAGGCTGGACGCTAACTCCTGGGCTTATGCCTGCCTCAGCCCCTAAAGTGCTGGAGTTACGGGTGTGAGCCATCACACCCAGCCAGGCTTTCACTCTCGTTTTTTCGTACATACAAGGTAGCCCGGAGGCATCCACTTCTTCCTGACCTAAGTACGTGACACATAGAAAAATCAGCACCTCCTTTCTTCTGCCTAGTTGAGGGTTTATGTAATTTGGATTTGGGGGAAGAGCAAGGACTCATATAGATGAAAAAGGGTCCAACTAAGAACCTGCACATCAGCGGCCCAAGGTGGAACTTTGTGAGCCTGGCTTGAGTGTTGTAGGTCAAAATGCCAAAAGCCCAGCAAGAGAAGAGCCCAGACAGGATTCATGGAAAGAATCATCCAATTTCCTCCTCAAGCTTTCCTGAAATTGCTGTTTGTTATGGCATGTGGGGTGTTAGATGGCTTGCTAACATACCAGGAGGAACTGAACGGTGGCTCCACTGAAAAGGGTATTAAAAACACCTAACCTATACGAACTTTGGGAAAAATCCACTCCTTTGAACTTGGCTTTTATTTATTTTATTTTATTTTATTTTATTTTATTTTTTGAGACTGAGTCTCACTTTATTGCTCAGGCTGGAGTGCAAAAGGAAAAACTAGTATAGATTTTACCTCAGGGGATAATAATGTATCTAGAACAAAGGATGCAAGGAGATCTTTTGTCAATTAATCTTGATATTGAGTCAGCCTTTCTCTCTATACATGAAGATCAATACAAAAAAATTTCTTTTTTTTTTTTTTTTTTTTTTTTTGAGACGGAGTCTCGCTCTGTCGCCCGGGCTGGAGTGCAGTGGCCGGATCTCAGCTCACTGCAAGCTCCGCCTCCCGGGTTTATGCCATTCTCCTGCCTCAGCCTCCCGAGTAGCTGGGACTACAGGCGCCCGCCATCTCGCCCGGCTAGTTTTTTGTATTTTTTAGTAGAGACGGGGTTTCACAGTGTTAGCCAGGATGGTCTCGATCTCCTGACCTCGTGATCCTCCCGTTTCGGCCTCCCAAAGTGCTGGGATTACAGGCTTGAGCCACCGCGCCCGGCAAAAATTTCAACTTATAATTCAGTCAAAAGGTGCCTGACTTGTACAAGCAACTTACAGAAATGTGACATTAAATCTGTGCTTCTGCTACCTAAGATGCAAAATTTGTGAGGGGCAGTATTTTTCTTCTTTAACTTCATCTACACCTGAAATCTCCTGAGATCTCAACATCTCTGCAACTGAAAAAAGGGCAGTCTGAAAACCTACTCCCCTTTTTAAAAACCCAAGTACATAAACGGCTCACAAAAGAGATCACACTGCTGCAATAGAGTTTACGTCTGATGAAGAAACCCTGAAAAACTGACTTTCACTTCCCACAAGGCACCACTGCAGCGGCTGAGAATTGACGGGGGCATTCTGAAGGTGACTAACTATCTGGGTTCTATTCTGTTAGGAGCTAGGGCACCAGGAAGCACTTACTTAGCTATAGTAACTCTTCAAACAACAGAAAGACCATTACCCATTCTAATCAAATGCCTCACCGTCACAGTATATTTAGTTGCTTAAAGACTCAAACATTATAGATGTTTCTTTCTTTAAAACTGTAATTGAAGACACTATAATAGTATTTCAACATACAAACTTTACCTACATAACTTGAAATACATGGTAACTTCAGCTGTGTAATTTAGTGACAGGAAAAAAGTGATTTTCTACTGTCAAATATATTAATCAATGAAAACTACTAAGTCTCTTTTATTTTCCTTTATTGGCCTTGCCTGCCCACCAAGTCAAGTAGAAAACCCATTGTTAGCAGCATTTTTGTACTGTTTTCTCTAGTCTTCCTTTGGTATGCAAATTTTTCATAATTAAAACCATAATGCTATTAGAATTCTACAGCCTACTTCTTTCAGTACGTTTGTCATAATGATCATTAAAACTACATCTGAGTCATAATTACATGTTTCTTACTCTTTACCTATCCTGTTTTGGAAAACAAGTTGGTATAAAATAAATCATTAACAAACTATTCTTTTATAAATATATAAACACAATTTATCTTAGAAAATATAAACTTTATAGTTGTTTATAATACAGATTTATATTTGGTTAAGGGGAAAAATAAATCATCAATAATTTTATATAGCTCTGCTTTCTTTAATGCTAACTCACTATAGTTTAGTTATACATTCAGTGATTCCTCTAGCTTTTATCATCATTTTTAACACAAAGCAAACTTTGTTTTATGAACTGAAAAAAAAAAAAAAACAAATTTTGTTTTATGAAAAAACAAATTGTGTTTATATGAAAACCGCAGTGCCTTCTCTCATCTGTATCTAATTTACAAAAACATTTAAATTCCAAGAGTAAGTACTATATAGTCCAACTCTTTCTACAGTATTTTGATCTCAGCCTAGGAAAAACAGTATTTAACATCACAACATGTACCATTTTTTAGTGCCTGCTAGTTACTAAGCAATGCACTAGCTGCTTGACATACATTTTCTTACGTACTCTTCACAAGAATACCCATAAAGGTACAGAAGAGCCCCACTTATAGATATGTAACTCGAGTTAAGCAATGATAACTAACATGTTGTAAGGTTAGGACAACTAGATTAGTGGGGAGTGTATTGGTACCAAGTCTGATTTCAAAATTCACAGTTTTAATGACTAATAGTACAACCTCATGGTACATTATTCTTCCTCTCACTGGCTAGAGATACGTTATTGTACAGCTGTGAGAATAAAAAAGATTAAGAACATCACAGTGCAAATCCTCAATTTATTTTCTCAAACATATTTTCATGATCACTAGACACTTCACTTTCTAACAGCATCTAAATCCAAAGACTAATAGGTTAGCAATCTCCCTAAAGAGGTGATTCATGGAATTAAAAAGGAAAAAAAAAGAGATCAGTGATTCTAAAAGTCTATTCTAGAGTCTGTTTATAGGATTTGTAGTTCTAAGAAACAAAAATGTACATTTTAAAAGAAATTGCATTAAAGAGTGTATTCTAAAAGCAATTTACGTAAAATTTGCAATAACAAAGTTATTTTTCCTACAGGAATTCCACTAATCAAATCTTTTTATTTTTCTTTTTAATAAGCTGTAAAATCTAAATGCCACTAAACAGTTTAAACCTGCATTTCTTTATGTCTGGCTATGCTCAAGAGTTGTCCTCGTCCCCTGCTGCTACCAGCTCTGTCACAGATAGGCAGGATCTTCCGTGTTTCATTGCTTTTCCAATGCGTGATTATGATGGGCAGGCAACGCACTGAGCCACTCAAAGAATTGGAGTTGGCAGCAAACACTCCTTTACCTTTTAAATGCTGGTTCCTGATCATCAAGTACTTATAACCAAAAGCAACCTGCACAACACAGGGCACACCCCAGCCAACTGCACTGCATACAAATCCAGTCACGCAATGCGCAGTGTGGGAGAAATGCCTGTGCAGTTACAAGAGCTTCTAATAAGAATATTTATTTTCTATTTATTACAACGATAGCATGTAAGCGAAGTCCACATTTAAGACTTATTGCAGATTTCTTTCTCTCAAATTATATTTAGGAAGACTGAGAGCATATGAGAGTGGAGATGGTATCCCATTTATCATCTTCCAGTTTTCAGATCAGTCCCTGGTATAAACTAAGAGATCGATGACTGTTGAATAAAGGGTACTTGAAGAGTCCTCCAGGAGAGTTAGACCCGGAAAAGGATGCATCTTTCTCCTAAAGGAAAATGTGCTGCAACACTGTAGAGCCAGTCTTCAGCAGTTAAACCTACCAACTACTCCATAATCTAACTGCAGAATTGCTCAAACAAAATTTAAAAGTTATTTTTAATTAGAATCTGCATATAACATAAGAAAACTCAACTAAATCCACAATAAAGAAATAATATTTTAGAAGATTAGTTCAATGTTTTAATGATATGTAGTAGAAAATGAATTAAATCAGCTTTATAATTATACTTGAAGGATCTCCTAGCCTACAAAATTATTCTTTAGAGAATCCATTTTCCCACAAGATATGCAAAAACTAAAATAAACCAAAACACGTGGGCCAGATGTTTCTTCAATATGAATATAATCACCTGAAATGAGTCTCAGAGCTATTTAAAGAATAAAGCAGATTATACAACTTTGGCACACTACATAGAAGGTGACAGACGTTTTTGATTTGTGTGTGTGATTTTGTTTGGTAACTAAGAATGTCAAGGATAAACCTGGGAAGTCGCTGGCCTCCTCCCTCGGATTTCTCCTTCACATCCAACTGGTAACCAGGTCTCACAGATCCCCTCTCCTCCATACGCTGAATCTCTCCCACCCTACTCACCCCTGATCCCGCCTCTCACCATGGCTGGATTGGATCTGCAGCCTCTCTACTGGTCTTTTCCCTCTAGTCTTTTACAATCCAAAATCCAGTACCCTCCCCACAACCACTGTCTCTAAAGTGGCCGTGCTAAAATGACACTGTTATTTTACCTCTCGGTGGTTTTCTACAGCCTTCAGGAAAGAACTCAGAACATCAAAGCAGAGATGGTTTATCGTGATGTGGCCACTTTGCATGTCTCCTACTTTATTTTAGCTTCATAACAGACTCCAGCTGTCTGGTAATTCCCCAGCTGGGTGAGGATCTCCCTACCCGGATGTGTCTGCATGCACAGCTCTCTCCCTCACTTCCTCCTTCTGTTCACAGTCCCCATCTCCTCTCTGCCCAGAACCCTCCTGGGCCTACTCTCCATGTGGTCATGTGGTAAGCCTACTCTCCATGTGGTCACGTGGCTGTGCGTCCTTCCCATGGGGTCGCAGCGCAGCATGCGCTTGCTGCCTCACCGTGGGATGAACCATCGATCTCTCTAGCTTTCCCCAAAATGGTAAACAGAAAAGTTAGACATGTTGAAATTTGTAAATCCAATATAAACTTTTTTATAAGGAGGTGATGAATGGACCTACTATCACCAACCCTCTCTGTCAAAAACCAGTTTTTAAATTAAATTAAATCTCATTTAAATGTGATCTACAATTTACTATTTTCTAAGTAAGCTAATAAAAGTAGTATAACTACTTCAGTTGTTTTAATTTCTTAAACATTTCAAACATTAAAACAAAAATTCTTGGCAAAGCCTATGCCATCGGAATTACCAAATATTAACTTTCAAAAACCTACAAACAACGGATTACAAGACTTTTCTCAAACTCTGAAAGGAAGAGGGGCGTTAAAAGGTCCGGAAATCCAAGCACAACCACAGCATTCTAAATTATCTGCCAGTGGAAGTAGGTCATATGGCCCCCCAAAACCTAAGAATTAAAATCAAAGCAATTATTTATAATCTAGTACAGACGAGTACAGATTTATAACTCCTGGGGAAGAGATCGCTAATGTTCCCCAATATCCTTTTTCTCTCCTTCCTCAGTAACAGAACGCTTTCATCTTAGTAGGCCACATAGCCTATCAGAGGAAAGATTTCATTTCCCAGTTCCTTTGTAGCTACATATGGCCAGAAGACTGAGTAATGGCCAATACGGTATAAGGTGGAAGTGTTGAGGGGCAACTTCCAGGAGCCTCCCCACGGCCTGGAACATACCCCTGCTCCCTGCCACCCCGACAGCCAAGAGGACCAGGCCACGCCCCAGGGATGGCAGTACACTGAGCTGAAGGAGGCTGGATCTCTGCGCATTGTCTAGTTCTGGTCTGCCCAGCCCACCCCTGGATGTAAGATAACAACAAATCTCTCTCTTAAGTCATGGTATTTGGGGTTTCTGTTACATCATTAGATGAACCTATCCTTCCCATTACTGTTCTCTTGAACAAAAATAACTATCCTTGAGACATAACGTTGGCTGGAAAAACAACAACAATAGCACCTATACTAGATATACACTGGCTTTAGTGCAAGTATATGTGACTAGATCAGTCAACTTGGGATTTAAAATATATTTAGGTAACAGCTTACCTACAAACTTAAATAAATCTAGACATATGACAATAGAACCAATATTTTTTTCCCCAAATATTGGAATTCTGAAACTTTCTGCTATGGTTTAAGTATCTGCCCCTTCAAAACACATGTTGAAATTTAATCCCCAATGTGGCAGTATTGAGAGGAGGGGCCTTAAAGAGGTGACTGGGTCATGACAGTTCTGCCCTCATGAGCGGATTAATCCATTCATGAATTAATAGATGAACGGCTTTTCATTGAGAGTGGGACTATGGCTTTATAAGAAGAGGCTGGGCACGGTGGCTCACGCCTGTAATCCCAGCACTATGGTAGGCCGAGGCGGATCACGAGGTCAGGAGATCGAAACCATCCTGGCTAACACGATGAAACCCCATCTCTACTAAAAATACAAAAAAAAAAAAAAAAAGAGAGAGAGAAACCCTAGGCTAGCATGAGCGGACGCTTAACCCCCTGGCCATGTGATGCCTGTGCCACCTCGGGACTCTGCAGAGTCCTCACCAATAAGAAGGTCCTCAACAGATGCAGCCCCTCAACCTTGACTTCTCAAACTCCGTAACTGTAAGAAATAAATTCCATTTCCTCAGACATTACCCAGTTCAGGTATTCTATTATAAGCATCAGAAAATGGAGAAAGACACTTTGCTCAGTGGTTTGTCTGAGCATGCAGCAGTCTTGACACCATTTCCACCTGACAGCTCATCTGTCATCTAGGTTGCCCCATCTAATTCCCTTACACAGCGAAGAACAGAAAGATGGACTATGATATCAGGCCAGAACCAACAAAATCAAGTGTAACAACATACGACAGAGAAAATCTTGAGTACCCAAAAGGACAGTCAGCAAGGTTAAAATACATTAGGACCATATAATACTATCATCTACCCCAACTGGGAGACTAGCACAATTCAAACAAAGAGAAGAAAGAAAGGAGAGGGAGACAGACAAAAACAGCTGGGAAAAAAATGCCAGAGTATGATGACTTGCTTGTATGTTCTCCTTTATAAAGAGCTCTAAGTTTCAAACTGCATGTTAATGATGTTCCTAAAAGCATAATATATGAACAATTTGGTCTGAAGGGCACTGACCATTGACAAGAAATCATTTAGTGGGAGAAAACTAGGCAAAATTTTTAATTAGTAAAATGTAAAATAAATCAAAATTCTGTTTTAAACATTTTAGACCACAACTTATACTCAAAACTATCCAAAGATTATTCCATTAAAAAATGTTAATACAAGCCACTCTAATAGTTCCCTATTCTTTGAAAAAGTTGTTACTCTTTCCAGTGCTATGCTGCAAATAAAAACACTTTCAACAATAGTAAATAATCTGTTGTACAGACACCCCTATACATTTACTTTTATATTTATTAATCAACCTTGATTATATACCCATACTTTATATTAGCTCTCATTTAACATGACATAATGGCAAAATAATTTGTAACAATTTTTTCCAAATTGGAAGTTTTTTTCTCTTAAAGCTTCAAATTAAAAATTTATTTCAGGAAACTAACTGGTCCCTAGCTGCCACAATATAAAAAGACTATTCTTATACAGTAACAATGTTTTTAAGTATATCATATTTTAAATCTAAGGTGCTTCACATTTTTTATTTGGACAGAGGTTTCAACAAGATTAAAGCAAATCATGCCTATCAAATTCTGAATAGATACTATTCTACCCTGCTACCCAGAGGAACTTCAGAACATTATCTGAAGAACAGAGATTCAAACAACAAATATATGCTATCACCGCCAAGTTAGTTCTGTATATTTGAAACCCTAAGGCATAAAAAAGGGAAGGGGGGGCGGAGCAAGATGGCCGAATAGGAACAGCTCCAGTCTCCAACTCCCAGCGCGAGCGACACAGAAGACCGGTGATTTCTGCATTTTCAATTGAGGTACTGGGGTCATCTCTCTAGGGAGTGCCGGACAATCGGTGCTGGTCAGCTGCTGCAGCCTGACCAGCGTGAGCTGAAGCAGGGCGAGGCATCGCCTCACCTGGAAGCGCAAGGGGGAAGGAAATCCGTTTTCCTAGCCAGGGGAACTGAGACACACAACACCTGGAAAATCGGGTAACTCCCACCCCAATACTGCGCTTTAAGGAAACAGGCACACCAGGAGAATATATCCCACACCTGGCCGGGAGGGTCCCACGCCCAGGGAGCCTCCCTCACTGCTAACTCAGCAGTCTGCGGCGATCGATCCGCAAGGCAGCAGCCAGGCTGGGGGAGGGGCGCCCGTCATTGCTGAGGCTTAAGTAGGTAAACAAAGCCACTGGGAAGCTCGAACTGGGTGGAGCTCACAGCAGCTCAAGGAAGCCTGCCTGTCTCTGTAGACTCTACCTCTGAGGACAGCTCACAGCTGCAGTCCAATAGGGGAAGCAGCGGGGGCCGGTGCAGACGCGAACGACTCTGTCTGACAGCTTTGGGGAGAGCCGTGGATCTCCTAACGCAGAGGTTGAGATCTGAGAACGGACAGACTGCCTGCTCAGGTGGGTCCCTGACCCCTGAGTAGCCTAGCTGGGAGACATCCCCCACTAGGGGCAGTCTGACACCCCACACCTCACAGGGTGGAGTCACCCCTGAGAGGAAACTTCCAAAGGAAGAATCAGACAGGTACACTTGCTGTTCAGCAATATTCTATCTTCGGCAACCTATGCTGCTAATACCCAGGCAAACAGGGTCTGGAGTGGACCTCAAGTAATCTCCAACAGACCAACAGACAGTCCTTCTGACTGTCAGACGGAAAACTATCAAACAGGAAGGACACCTATACCAAAACCCCATCAGTACGTCACCATCATCAAAGACCAGAGACAGATAAAACCACAAAGATGGGGAAGAAGCAGGGCAGAAAAGCTGGAAATTCAAAAAATAAGAGCGCATCTCCCCCTGCAAAGGAGCGCAGCCCATCGCCAGCAACGGATCAAAGCTGAATGACTTTGACGAGATGAGAGAAGGCGGCTTCGGTCCATCAAACCTCTCAGAGCTAAAGGAGGAATTACGTACCCAGCGCAAAGAAACTAAAAATCTTGAAAAAAGAGTGGAAGATTTGACAGCTAGACTAATTAATGCAGAGAAGATCATAAACGAAATGACAGAGATGAAAACCATGACACGAGAAATACGTGACAAATGCAAAAGCTTCAGTAACCTACTCGATCAACTGGAAGAAAGAGTATCAGCGATTGAGGATCAAATGAATGAAATGAAGCGAGAAGAGAAACCAAAAGAAAAAAGAAGAAAAAGAAATGAACAAAGTCTGCAAGAAGTATGGGATTATGTAAAAAGACCAAATCTACGTCTGATTGGGGTGCCTGAAAGTGAGGGGGAAAATGGAACGAAGTTGGAAAACACTCTTCAGGATATCATCCAGGAGAACTTCCCCAACCTAGTAGGGCAGGCCAACATTCAAATTCAGGAAATACAGAGAACACCACAAAGATACTCCTCCAGAAGACCAACTCCAAGACACATAATTGCCAGATTCAGCAAAGTTGAAATGAAGGAAAAAATCTTAAGGGCAGCCAGAGAGAAAGGTCGGGTTACCCACAAAGGGAAGCCCATCAGAATAACAGCAGACCTCTCGGCAGAAACTCTACAAGCCAGAAGAGACTGGGGGCCAATATTCAACGTTCTTAAAGAAAAGAATTTTAAACCCAGAATTTCATATCCAGCCAAACTAAGCTTCATCAGTGAAGGAGAAATAAAATCCTTTACAGATAAGCAAATGCTTAGAGATTTTGTTACCACCAGGCCTGCCTTACAAGAGACCCTGAAGGAAGCCCTAAACATGGAAAGGAACAAGCGGTACCAGCCATTGCAAAAACATGCCAAAATGTAAAGACCATCGAGGCTAGGAAGAAACTGCATCAACTAACGAGCAAAATAACCAGTTAATATCATAATGACAGGATCAAGTTCACACATAACAATATTAACCTTAAATGTAAATGGACTAAATGCTCCAATTAAAAGACACAGACTGGCAAACTGGATAAAGAGTCAAGACCCATCAGTCTGCTGTATTCAGGAGACCCATCTCACATGCAGAGACATACATAGGCTCAAAATAAAGGGATGGAGGAAGATCTACCAAGCAAATGGAGAACAAAAAAAAGCAGGGGTTGCAATCCTAGTCTCTGATCAAACAAACTTTAAACCATCAAAGATCAAAAGAGACAAAGAAGGCCATGACATAATGGTAAAGGGATCAATTCAACAGGAAGAGCTAACTCTCCTAAATATCTATGCACCCAATACAGGAGCACCCAGATTCATAAAGCAAGTCCTTAGAGACCTACAAAGAGACTTAGACTCCCATACAATAATAATGGGAGACGTCAACACTCCACTGTCAACATTAGACAGATCAACGAGACAGAAAGTTAACAAGGATATCCAGGAATTGAACTCATCTCTGCACCAAGCGGACCTAATAGACATCTATAGAACTCTCCACCCCAAATCAACAGAATATACATTCTTCTCAGCACCACATCGCACTTATTCCAAAATTGACTACATAATTGGAAGTAAAGCACTCCTCAGCAAATGTACAAGAACAGAAATTATAACAAACTGTCTCTCAGACCACAGTGCAGTCAAACTAGAACTCAGGACTAAGAAACTCAATCAAAACCACTCAACTACATGGAAACTGAACAACCTGCTCCTGAACGACTACTGGGTACATAACGAAATGAAAGCAGAAATAAAGATGTTCTTTGAAACCAATGAGAACAAAGATACAACATACCAGAATCTCTGGGACACATTTAAAGCAGTGTGTAGAGGGAAATTTATAGCACTAAATGCCCACAAGAGAAAGCAGGAGAGATCTAAAATTGACACTCTAACATCACAATTAAAAGAACTAGAGAGGCAAGAGCAAACACATTCAAAAGCTAGCAGAAGGCAAGAAATAACTAAGATCAGAGCAGAACTGAAGGAGATAGATACACAAAAAACCCTCCAAAAAATCAATGAATCCAGGAGTTGGTTTTTTGAAAAGATCAACAAAATTGACAGACCGCTAGCAAGACTAATAAAGAAGAAAAGAGAGAGGAATCAAATAGACGCAATAAAAAATGATAAAGGGGATATCACCACTGACCCCACAGAAATACAAACAACCATCAGAGAACACTATAAATGCCTCTATGCAAATCAACTAGAAAATCTAGAAGAAATGGATAATTTCCTGGACACTTACACTCTTTCAAGACTAAACCAGGAAGAAGTTGAATCCCTGAATAGACCAATAGCAGGCTCTGAAATTGAGGCAACAATTAATAGCCTAACAACCAAAAAAAGTCCAGGACCAGATGGATTCACAGCTGAATTCTACCAGAGGTAAAAGGAGGAGCTGGTACCATTCCTTCTGAAACTATTCCAATCAATAGAAAAAGAGGGAATCCTCCCTAACTCATTTTATGAGGCCAACATCATCCTGATACCAAAGCCTGGCAGAGACTCAACAAAAAAAGAGAATTTTAGACCAATATCCCTGATGAACATCGATGCAAAAATTCTCAATAAAATACTGGCAAACCGGATTCAGCAGCACATCAAAAAGCTTATCCACCATGATCAAGTGGGCTTCATCCCTGGGATGCAAGGCTGGTTCAACATTCGCAAATCAATAAACGTAATCCAGCATATAAACAGAACCAAAGACAAGAACCACATGATTATCTCAATAGATGCAGAAAAGGCTTTTGACAAAATTCAACAGCCCTTTATGCTAAAAACGCTCAATAAATTCGGTATTGATGGAAGGTACCTCAAAATAATAAGAGCTATTTATGACAAACCCGCAGCTAATGTCATACTGAATGGGCAAAAACTGGAAAAATTCCCTTTGAAAACTGGCACAAGACAGGGATGCCCTCTCTCACCCCTCCTATTCAACATAGTGTTGGAAGTTCTGGCTAGGGCAATCAGGCAAGAGAAAGAAATAAAGGGTATCCAGTTAGGAAAAGAAGAAGTCAAATTGTCCCTGTTTGCAGATGACATGATTGTATATTTAGAAAACCCCATCGTCTCAGCCCAAAATCTCCTTAAGCTGATAAGCAACTTCAGCAAAGTCTCAGGATACAAAATTAATGTGCAAAAATCACAAGCATTCTTATACACCAGTAACAGACAAGCAGAGAGCCAAATCAGGAATGAACTTCCATTCACGATTGCTTCAAAGAGAATCAAATACCTAGGAATCCAGCTTACAAGGGATGTAAAGGACCTCTTCAAGGAGAACTACAAACCACTGCTCAGTGAAATCAAAGAGGACACAAACAAATGGAAGAACATACCATGCTCAAGGATAGGAAGAATCAATATCATGAAAATGGCCATACTGCCCAAGGTGATTTATAGATTCAATGCCATCCCCATCAAGCTACCAATGAGTTTCTTCACAGAATTGGAAAAAACCGCTTTAAAGTTCATATGGAACCAAAAAAGAGCCCGCATTGCCAAGACAATCCTAAGTCAAAAGGACAAAGCTGGAGGCGTCACGCTACCTGACTTCAAACTATACTACAAGGCTACAGTAACCAAAACAGCATGGTACTGGTACCACAACAGAGATATAGACCAATGGAACAGAACAGAGTCCTCAGAAATAATACCACACATCTACAGCCATCTGATCTTTGACAAACCTGACAAAAACAAGAAATGGGGAAAGGATTCCCTATTTAATAAATGGTGCTGGGAAAATTGGCTAGCCATAAGTAGAAAGCTGAAACTGGATCCTTTCCTTACCCCTTATACGAAAATTAATTCAAGATGGATTAGAGACTTAAATGTTAGACCTAATACCATAAAAACCCTAGAAGAAAATCTAGGTAGTACCATTCAGGACATAGGCATGGGCAAGGACTTCATGTCTAAAACACCAAAAGCAACGGCAGCAAAAGCAAAAATTGACAAATGGGATCTAATTAAACTAAAGAGCTTTTGCACAGCTAAAGAAACTACCATCAGAGTGAACAGGCAACCTACAGAATGGGAGAAAATTTTTGCAATCTACTCATCTGACAAAGGGCTAATATCCAGAATCTATAAAGAACTCAAACAAATATACAAGAAAAAAACAAACAACCCCATCAAAAAGTGGGGAAAGGATATGAACAGACATTTCTCAAAAGAAGACATCCATACAGCCAACAGACACATGAAAAAATGCTCATCATCACTCGCCATCAGAGAAATGCAAATCAAAACCACAATGAGATACCATCTCACACCAGTTAGAATGGCAATCATTAAGAAGTCAGGAAACAACAGGTGTTGGAGAGGATGTGGAGAAATAGGAACACTTTTACACTGTTGGTGGGATTGTAAACTAGTTCAACCATTATGGAAAACAGTATGGCGATTCCTCAAGGATCTAGAACCTGATGTACCATATGACCCAGCCATCCCACTACTGGGTATATACCCAAAGGATTATAAATTACTCTACTACAAAGACACATGCACACGTTTGTTTATTGCGGCACTATTCACAATAGCAAAGACTTGGAATCAACCCAAATGTCCATCTGTGACAGACTGGATTAAGAAAATGTGGCACATATACACCATGGAATACTATGCAGCCATCAAAAAGGATGAGTTTGCGTCCTTTGTAGAGACATGGATGCAGCTGGAAACCATCATTCTTAGCAAACTATCGCAAGAAGAGAAAACCAAACACCGCATGTTCTCACTCATAGGTGGGAACTGAACAATGAGATCACTTGGACTCAGGAAGTGGAACATCACACACTGGGGCCTATCATGGGGAGGGGGGAGGAGGGAGGGATTGCATTGGGGAGTTATACATGATATAAACGTTATGCACATGTACCCTAGAACTTGAAGTATAATAAAAATAAAAATTAAAAAATAAAAATAAATAAAAAAATAAATAAAAAAGGGAAGGATCTCTAAACAGGAGAACATCTACCCATCTACTGTAGAGATGTGTAAAGATTCAAAAGATAACATCCCTCCTTAGTGCCTCCTTAGTGCCTCAATAATCCGAATTCTCTTCCCTCCCATTATCTGAAATAGGACTGTCTTCCTCCGCTCTCTCCTGCTATCTGTGGCACACAAGATCATGGAGAAAGACCAGGGAATACTCTGACCATGTTTCAAGAATGGTTCTGCTTCCTCCCCACTATCTAGCCCCACTTCCACTTCCAAATCACAAGTTTGGACCATAACAAGTTAAATCTTTAGCTATGAGGAAAACATTTATTCAGCATGAATCAGACAGCTCACCCCACCCCTGAATTAGCAATTCCTTTTAATAAATACATATTTGCTAAGTCAGTCGATCTGAGCTAGTCTGGACAGATGTTTTGGTCTCACTAGCAGGAGTATCGGCAGGAAAGTTTTCTGCATTTTTAATGGTAGACAGTCCCACCTGGTTACTTTCCCTAAGTAACCATCCCATCCTGGCTCTTCAGGGTCTTGCCTCCATCAATTACCTGGCCCAGGTGGCCAATGGCCTTCTCGCTGCCACACCCATTGCATACTTTTCAGTCCTCCCTTCCTCATCCTGTCAGCTTATTTTACACTGCTCACTACTACTCTATCCTTCCTGAAATATACTTGTTTTCCTTTCCTTCCCTAACAGCACATGTTTCTGGTTTTCACCTAATTTTCCAGCCAGTTCTCCTTAGAGTTAAGCAGTTAAGGTCTTAACTGCTACCACCCCACCCTCCCTGGGTAAAATCTACTCCTTTTCTGTCAGCCCATTCAATGTTTTGTCAGAGTCCACGGCAGCAGGTGGTTCTTAGCCTTTCTTGGATCACACAGCTCTTCGAGACTCCTGTGGAAAGCATGGGCTCTTCCCCTACTGCGTACAATTTCAGGGAGTTCATCCAAAACCTCCCCAGTGAAGAGCCCCTGTTCTACACACACTTTTTCAGGTAATCTCATCCCCTTCCACGACTTCCACTCTCACTCCACTGATTACTTTAAATCTCTCAATCTAGCTTATGTCTTACTCCTGAACTCCAAACCTGTATTTCCAGCTTTTGAATTTCTCCTCGGCTAGTAAGCAGAAACATCAAATTCAATGTGTCTAAAAAATGAACTCCTCAGTGCCACCCCAATTCTGTTCCTCTGTCGACATTCGTGCGTGAGTCAATGGAAAACATCCAGCTGCAGGTCGCAAGCCAGACTGCCAATCTTGATGTGACTCATTCGCCACCAGCTCCATGCAATCATTAAGCCCTGTCACTTCCATATTTTTAATAACTAAAAAAACTGGTCTTTCCTCTGTCTTTGCTGTCACCATTATTACCTAGGGAACAACTGCCTCATCTCTAGAGTGATCTAAGAGTTCCCACCTGGTTTTCTTGCCTCTAAACTTGCCACGCAGCAGGAAGGGTGACATCAAACACGAGCCTTCTCATAGTAGCCCTCTGTTCAGTCCTCTGATTGCTTCCATTATTCCGGGAAAATGTCCACACTCCTTAACGTGACAAGGAAGGCTCCCCTACCTCGGCAGCCACATCTCCCCAACTCGCCCCTTCAGCCTCTGTCCTCAGCCTCACAGGGGCCAAGAGCCACTCGGCATGGGTGGCTACTGAACCCCAGGAATGGGGCACATGCAGACTGAACTGTGCTGAGTGTGAAGAACTTGCCAGATTTTTCAGACTCAGTGTGAAAAAAGTGGAAAATATCTCATTAGAAAATTTTACACCGATTACTTGTTGAAATAATGTAGATACAGTGGGTGAAATAAAACATTATTAAAATTAACTTCACTTTTTTTTAACTTTTAAAACTATGGCTACTTGCAATTTTTACATTTCTCCTGTGTCGCTTGCATTAAATTTCACTGGGCCGTGCTCCTCTACGCAACAGAACTCCATGCAGATCCCCTGCTTTGTCCCTTCTGGCAATGCCATCCACTCGACAGTATTTGTTAGGTGCTACCCTGAGGTGGGCACCAAATGTGAGCTAAGAGAGGGCCAGCAAAGCACAAAGCCCCGCCCTCCCCCTCGCCATCACATGGGTCAGCCCTGCTTAAGGCCTCAGCACAGGCCGCCTGCCTCCAGGAAGACAGTCCTGATTTCACCAGAACCAAGATAAACGCTTCACTCATCTTTCCCCAGTGAACGAATTAATAATTAATACAATTAGTCTTGCGGTTCCAGTTCTGCTCTTGGCTGATGACTGACAGCTGGAGATTCGAGGGCAGAGGCTGAAAACCTTTGGGCCAGAGCAGCTGCCCTCCTCAAACCTCCCCACACCAAACATAAGAGACTAGCACCACATGATTTTTTTGGCCAGCCCAGTTTTTTTTTTTTTTAAGTTATACTTTTTGTCTTTAAAATTAGGACAACCAGACCAGAAAAAGTTGATATTTTGGAAGAGAGGAAGAAGAAAATATGAAACAAGTTCACTGTGCACTGGTTACCAACTTGGCTGAATTTGGAGAAACAGAACACCCACATACAGGAGTCTATATGAAGCCTATTTATTACTTACAGATAGGCAGGAAGGGACAACAGAGGCCTGGGATCCATGGCAAGCCAGTCCCCAAAACGTGCAAGAAAGCAGCCCAGGGCAGATGAAGTCTCATCTGTGCATGCCTCACTTGCAAGGCAGCTGAAGGACCCCAGAAAGTAGCCCACCCTGAGTTTTACACCCTGGGGCCACGTGATGTGTTGGGCTAACGTGCTGAAGCTCACCCTGTTGCGGGGAGGAAGAGAGCATGGAACGGAGCCCAGGCTATTCCAGGCTGTCCTTCCCTATCTGAGGATATTACATTCCCAGCATATCTACAGTTATTCTTGTAAACTGCAAGTGAGAAAGGAGACAGAATTGAGTCTGTCAAAGGACACCAGAAGAACTGCCCTGCAGACAGGGCAGGAAGTCCAGCTGCAGCTCTGTGGAAGTCTTGCAAAGTCCTCTGAGGAATGGGCCTCACGCACTGTACTAGTCCAGGTCATCCTCCCACTCTGGCTTCACTCAGCAGGTAAAGGGGAGACAACCAGCCAATGAACAGGCCAGGTAGGAAGCAAGAGAGCTTCCTGCACCCAGGAATTTGGAAGGGCATATCCAAACCATGCCCACTGCATGTGGAAAGCTGAGCTAGAACGTCATGATGACAAAGCTCAGCCTGCGCCTCTCGAGCAATCATGACAGGGTCTTGGGCAGGAAAAGCAGTCTACAGAGAAGAAGTGAGCAGCCTGGCTATGAATGTGAGAAACCACGTGAGAATGGGAGGTGGAAAACACTGCTGCCTGCCGCGCTTCCCGCCAACTTTCTGGTCCCCAGTTTCAGTGGACTGTGTGACTTCACTTAACTTAGATTCTGTGAGCCACCTGATATCCTTGTCACCTGTCTCCTTATATTTAAGCTAACTCGGGTAGGTATTTGTTTCTTGTAAACAAACTATTCTTGGAGAAGAACAAGAAAAACATGTTTAGACTTAGTTTAACTAAGGTATTCTCACTAGCAGAATCAATTACATTCCTGTTTTGTTCTGATGGATCTTCTAGTGGCTACCTTGTTTCTATCATCTACATTATTTCTTAAGGTATAGCTTCTGGAGTTTATTAAAATATTGCAAAGTTTTTTTAGATTATCATTTAACAATCAATTTTACCAAAACCATGAGTCTGAGTAAGCACCATATATTGCATCAATGGACCTCAGTTATGTAAGAGAATATCCTACTTCTGAGAAGATCCGTGCCCACGTATTCAGGGCTGCAGGGCCATAACGTCTGCCACTTACTCTCCAACAGCTCAGAAAGATAAAGAGAACACACACAGATACAGCATAATGTCAAAGCTGGGGACTACAGATGAAAGCAGCTTTTCAATAGTTAAAATTCTTTCCAATTAAAAAACTCAAAAACAAAAACTCAAGAGAACATTTTTTCTTTCCACACTTCCCTTTTCCACCTCAACCAGGAGGACAAAAGTGCCATACTGAGGGGAGGGGAGCAGTAGGGTGAAAGACTCTGGCTTATTATTATTTTTTTTTTTTTAAGATGGAGTCTCACTCTGTTGCCCAGGGTGGAGTGCACTGGCGTGACCTCGGCTCACTGCAAGCTCTGCCTCCCAGGTTCACGCCATTCTCCTGCCTCAGCCTCCCAAGTAGCTGGGACTACAGGCACCCGCCACTACGCCCAGCTAATTTTTTTTTGTATTTTTAGTAGAAACAGGGTTTCACCGTTTTAGCCAGGATGGTCTCAATCTCCTCACCTTGTGATCCGCCCATTTTGGCCTCCCAAAGTGCTGGGATTACAGGCATGAGCCACTGCACCCGGCCGACTCTGGCTCTTTCATGATTTTGTTGGGCTCTGGACTCACCAATATCCACAGTCCACATGACATGAGAAAGATAAACCTCTTACTTAGTAAAATAAAATCCAAAAAGAAGTAAAATTAACATTCAGGTGACTGTAATTTTATTAAGCCTTCACACAACTTCAAAGGATGTCTTCTGATGTTAATTCCACTACTGCTAGAATCCGAGTTCCACTTCTGACAGCACTGCTGCGACTCCCTACACACAGCGTGCTCACAGGGCGCCTTTGCCCGAAGTCCTCCTGGTACCCCAGCCACATCTCCACTAACTCACTCCTTAACCCTTAACACCTCTAGCACTGCCTGTTCCCGCCTGTTCCCAAGCTCCTGTGACACCTACATACACTTCTGTCACAGCTCTCATGATAAGGAAGGAGACCACCTCTCTTAATGTCTCATACCTCAGAAAAAGAAAGAGGAAGTAAAAGCTAAAGAAAGGCAAAAATGAGATCAATAGTCAGACAGCCCGGTGCCACACCCCAGGCCTGGTTTGGTAGTTAAAAATCAACTCCTGATCTAACCGCTTGTATTAGCTATAGATTCCAGGCATTGTATGAAGAAGTATTGTGAAACTTTCTGTTCTGTTCTGTCTTGATTAGTGATGCATGCAGCCCCAGCCACGTACCCCATGCTTGCTCAATCGATCACGACCCTTTCACATGGACCCCCTTAGAGCTGTAAGCCCTTAAAAGGGGCAGGCATTTCTCTCCCGGGGAACTTGGTTTTGGGACACAAGTCTGCTGATGCTCCTGGCCGAATAAAGCCACTTCCTTCTTTAACCTGGTGTCTCAGGGGTTTCGTCTGCAGCTCGTCCTGCTACATTTCTTGGTTTCCTGACCAGGAAGTGAGGTAATTAACAGATGGTCGAAGCAGCCCCTTACGGGGCTTAGGCCTGCCCTCTGGAGCATCCCTGTGGGGACTCCAGCCAGCTTGAGCAACGCGGATCCTGAGAGCGCTCCCAGGTAGGCATTTGCCCCGGTGGAATACCTCATCAGAGCGGTGCACGGCAGGCCCCTGCGGAGGATCAACGCAATGGTTGAACACTGGGAAGGAACTGGTGCTTGGACTCGGACATCTGGAATACAGGAAGACGGTCTTAGGAACTTGCCGACTCCATTTGAGTGGAAGCATGGCCTGATCACCCACGGCATGCCTTTATTGGCACTTTGGTTTTGGTTTTGATTTTGACTTGGCTTGAATTGCTTGATGAACAGGTGTGCCTTTATCGACACTTTGGCTTTGGTTTTGATTTAGTGTGAATTAGACAACTGAGTGACCTTTTACCCTTTCCTTCTCTTGTAGTGTGAGAGTTGTTTTGTCTCAAAAAAAAAAAAAAAAAAAGTTACACTCAAAGTAAGCCCACTCCGCTAGGAACTATGTTAAAAAACATACATATATAAAAAAATAAGAAAAAAGTCATCGAAACATCCAAAACTTATGCTATTAAAGTGCATGTTACAGAACCTTAAAAAAGGTTTTGCAGGGGATTATAGAGTTAACCCCCAAGAGATTGAGAACTCTCTGTGAATGTAAATCAGAATTGCCCTCTTTTGGTGTTGGATGGCCAACCGAAAGAACTACAGACAGGGAACAACTGGCCATGTATTTCAGGTGGTGACAGGGGTCGGAGGGAGCCAGTGTACCCAGATCAAATTCCTTTATACTGATTCATAGTTAAATATAACATAGACAAAACCAGCATAGATCCAGCCCTGTTTAACGGCTTATTGAGAAAAAAAAAAAAAGCCAAAAGTAAAAGAGCAGCTTCGCCAGCAGACAGTGTTAAAAGAAGAAATCCCAGAAACAGCAAGAGAAACCAGTTTTGCAGGAGCTGCCAGAGGTAACAGAAATCTTTCCTTCATATGTCCCAGTCTACCCCTTCTTTACCGAGGCCAATAGCACCCCAGGAACCAGGTTTAGGAGCTAACACGCCCCAGGTCTCACCTCGAAGGGGAGGATCAGAGCCTTGAGAGGCCAGGGAAGGAAGTCAAGATAGTCAAGCGGGCAATCTCAAATCTGGCCTTGCTCGAGCTATGCAAATGCTCCTGAGGGAGCAGCGATATACTGGGGTAGACGAAGACAGGCGTATGGTAGAAAGGTGTGCCTTTGTGTATCAACCCTTCACCTCTGCTGATCTCCTCAATTGAGAGAACAATACCCCATCTTATACTAAAAAGCCTCAAGCCTTAACTAATTTGTTTCAAACTATTATCCAGACTCATAAACCTACTTAGGCTGATTGCCACCAGTTGCTCATGTACTGAGGACAGCTGGTTCACCTGCCTGGACTTGAAGGACGCTTTCTTTAGCATCAGACTAGCTCCTGACAGCCAGAAACGACTTGCTTTCCAGTGGGAAGATCCAGGGTCAGGTGTCACCACTCATACACTTGGACCTGGCTTCCCCAAAAGTTCAAGAACTCCCACATTATCTTCGGGGAGGCCCTGGCACAAGACCTGCAAAAGTTTCCCGCCAGAGACCTAGGCTGCGTGTTGCTCCAGTGCATCAGCGACCTCCTGCTGGGAGACGCCATGGCAGTCGGGTGCACCAAAGGAACAGATGCCCTGCTCCGGCACCTGGAGGACTGTGCGTATAAGGTGTCCAAAAAAAAGCTCAGATCTGCAGAGAGCAGGTACACTACCTAGGATTTACTATCCAACAGGGGGAGCGCAGTCTAGGATCAGAAACAACGCAGGTCATTTGCAACCTGCCGGAGCCTAAGACCAGAAGGCAGGTGAGAGAATTCTTAGGAGCTATAGGGTTCTGTAGGTTATGGATCCCAAGCTTTGCAGTACTGGCCAAACCTCTGTACCAAGTCACAAAGGAGGGTGACCAGGAACCTGCTGAATAGGGGTGTTAGCAGCAAGCCTTCCGTGACTTAAAAGAAACTCATGCCAGCCCTAGCCCTGGGTCTGCCTGACTCTGACACATACTATATGTGTCAGAGAGAGAAAAAAATGGCAGTTGAGGTTTTGACTCAGACTGTGGGGCCCTGACTGAGGCCGGTGGCCTACCTCTCCAAAGAACTAGATGAGGTTTCTAAAGGTTGCCCCCTGTGTTTGAGGGCCTTAGCAGCAACTGCCCTGCTAGCACAAAAAGCAGATAAACTGACTCTTGGGCAAAAGCTGAATATAAAAGCCCCCCAATGCTGTGGTGACTTTAATGAATACCAAAGGACATCATTGGCCAACGAATGCTAGACTAACCAAGTACCAAAGCTTGCTCTGTGAAAATCCCCACATAACCACTGAAGTTTGTAACACCCTGAACCCCACCACCTTGCTCTCGGTATCAGAGAGCCCTGTCGGGCTTAACTGTGTAGAGGTGCTAGACTCAGTTTACTCTAGCAGACCTGACCTCTGGGACCAGCCTTAGACATCAGTGGACTGGGAGCTGTATATGGATGGGAGCAGCTTCGTCAATCCACAAGGAGAAAAATGTGCGGATATGCAGTGGTAACCCTGGAGACTGTCATTGAAGCCCAATCATTGACCCAGGGTACTTCAGCTCAAAAGGATGAACTCATTGCTTTAATTCAGGCTTTAGAACTAAGTGTAGGTAAGACTGTGAACATGTATGCTGACTCTCAGTATGTCTTCTTAACCCTCCAAGTACATGGGGCATTATACAAGGAAAAAGGCTTGTTAAACTCCGGAGGAAAAGACATAAAACATCAGCAAGAAATCTTGCAACTACTAGAAGCAGTGTAGAGGCCCCAAAAGGTGGCAGTCACGCACTGCAGGGGACACCAGTGAGCTTCCACTAAAGTTGCTTTCGGGAACTCCCGGGCTGACTCAGAGGCTCGGAAAGCTGCATCCACCCCCTTCCGGGCGTCAGTCACAGTCCCCCTTCTCCCTCAAGCACCTGACCCTGTACCTACTTATTCTAAAGAAAAAAAGGACTTTTTCCAGACAGAAGGAGGACAAATAATAGAAGAAGGATAGATCTGGTTACCGGATAAAAAGATAGCTGTGCCACAACTGCTAGGAGCCACAGCTGTACTGGCTGTGCATGAGACCACTCACCTAGGCCAAGAGTCACCTAAAAAGTTGTTAGGCCAGTTATTCTACATCTCACATTTATCAGCCCTTGCCAAAACGGTGGCACAGCCATATTACCTGCCAGCAGCACAATGCGAGGCAAGGTCCAGCCATTCTGCCCGGCATACAAGCTTACGGAACAGCCCCCTTTGAAGATCTCCAGGTGGATTTCACAGAAGTGCCAAAGTGTGGAGGTAACAAGTATTTACTAGCTCTTGTGTGTACCTACTCTGGGTGGGTGGAGGCTTATCCAACACAAACTGAAAAAGCTCGTAAAGTAACCCGTGTGCCTCTGAGATCTTATTCCTAGATATGGACCGCCCTTACGAATCGGCTCAGACAATGGGCCAGCATTTGCAGCTGACTTGGTACAGAAAATAGCAAAGGTATTAAAGATCACATGAAAACTGCATGCCGCCTACCAGCCACAAAGTTCAGAAAAAGGTAAAATGCATAAACCGGACACTCAAGCAGCTACTGAAGAAATATTGCCAGGAAATTCATTTAAAATCAGGTTTTTGCCTATGGTCATCCTCCAAGTCAGGTGCACCCCCAACAAACAAACTAGGTATTTTCCCTATAAGATTTTGGTCAGTCACGGCTGGGCGCGGTGGCTCAAGCCTGTAATCCCAGCACTTTGGGAGGCCGAGACAGGCGGATCACAAGGTCAGGAGATCGAGACCATCCTGGCTAACACGGTGAAACCCCGTCTCTACTAAAAAATACAAAAAAACTAGCCGGGCGAGGTGGCGGGCGCCTATAGTCCCAGCTACTTGGGAGGCTGAGGCAGGAGAATGGCATGAACCCGAAAGGTGGAGCTTGCAGTGAGCTGAGATCCGGCCACTGCACTCCAGTTTGGGTGACAGAGCGAGACTCTGTCTCAAAAAAAAAAAAAAGAAAAAAAAAAGATTTTGTTCAGTCAGCCACCCCCAAATCATAAGTCCACAAAATTAAAGGTAATCTCCAGGAACTAGGGGAATTGACCTTAAAAAACGGCAAATGCAGCCTTTCGAAATAGCCATACACAGTGTTCATGATTTAATAAGTAAAAATAATGCCTAGAAGCCTGACACCCATTTAAATCTGGTGACTCTGTTTAGGTCAAAAAGTAAAATCTAATTTCTCTAGGATCCATATGAGATAGGCCCTATATTGTAATCTTGTTCACTCCCACTGCTGTTAAAGTTGCAGGTGTTGTGTCTTGGATCCACCACAGTCGGCTGACACCGGCAGTTCGGGACAAGTGAACCACCAGCAGGACTCAGATCAACCAACCCGGCTAATCCTAAGGCGAGACTGAGCTGCTGCTGAGGAAACAACAATCCCTGCTCTAGTCACACACCAGAAGCTGACTAGTCTAAGCACTGCCGAGCTTGAGGACTCGTCAAACAGGTAATGTAGTTAGACATCTTAGGACTAGTAGTATTCCTGAATACTGTTTTACTATTGTTCTGTCACTGTACTCAATCTTTTTCCCAGGTAAGGACCTCTTTTGTCCTTGCTAGCACCTATATAAAAGTGTTCCCACTGTACACATACTACTTAAATCAAAGAACCCAGACCCGTCTGGCCCACCAGCATTTCCAAGTCTTTAAGTCATTATTTAAGCATATAAACCAAAAGTTACCAGAGCCTCCTCCCTTAGCTAAAAACATTGCCAGCAGCCTAGGCATTTCCTCATGTTATGTTTGTGGAAAGACTAACATAGGAGACCAATGGCCTTAGGAAGCAAAAAAGTTAATGCCTCAAATAAGTTTACTCTGACTAACTCTTTCCCCAAACAGACGCCCACAAGTTCAAACGTCTAGCTCTTAAAAACTTCTATTATTAAAAGTCAAACCCCATCTACATGCTCAATTAAATCATACAAGTTGCAGGCCATCTTACAAATAATCACTAATAAAACTGGCAGAGCTTTGACCATTTTAGCCTGGCAAGAAACCCAAATGAAAAATGCTCTCTATCAGAATAGATTGGCCCTAGACTATTTACTAGCAGCTGAAGGAGAAATGTGTGGAAAATTCAGCCTAACCAATTGTCTGCACATAGATGATCAAGGGCAAGTAGTTGAAAATATAGTTAGAGACATGACAAAGTTGGGACACGTGCCTGTACAGGTGTCACAGAGGTTTAATCCTAAGTCTTTATTTAAAAAATAGTTTCCAACTATAGGAGAATTTACAACCCTCATCGCATGTGTATTGCTAGTAATAAGAACTTGCTTGCTGCTCCCCTGTGTATTACCCTTGCTCCTTCAAATAATAAAAAGTTTTGTTGCTACCTCAGTTAATCAGAAAACCTCGGCACAGATGTATTACATGAATCATTATCAATCTGTCTTGCAGGAAGACCTAAGTAGTGAAAATGAGAATGAGAACTCCCACTAATAAGTGAGATTCTCAAAGGGGGGAATAAGGAAGGAGACCACTTCTCTGATTGTCTCATACCTCAGAAAAAGAAAGAGGAAGTAAAAGTTAAAGAAAGGTAAAAATGAAATCAATAGACAGCCCGGTGCCACACCTCAGGCCTGGTTTGGTAGTTAAAAATCAACCCCCGACCTAACCTCTTGTATTATCTACAGATTCCAGGCATTGTATAAGGAAGCACTGTGAAACTTTCTGCTCTGTTCTGTCTTGATAACTGATGCATGCAGCCCCAGGCACATACCCCATGCTTGCTCAATCGATCACGACCCTCTCACATGGACCCCTTAGAGCTGTAAGCCCTTAAAAGGGCAGGCATTTCTCTCTTGGGGAGCTCAGTTTTTGGGGCGCAAGTCTGCCGATGCTCCCAGCTGAATAAAGCCACTTCTTTCTTTAACCTGGTATCTGAAAGGTTTTGTTTGCGGCTCGTCCTGCTACCACAGTGTACTGAAACTGTGGGCTACACCTTTATTTTCTACTTCTTATTTCTCTACTTTAGCACAAACTGAATTTTCTAACAAGTATTTCTGTCTGTAACTAAATTAGAGACAGTTACAGAGATAAAAGTAAATACTCCCATAACTCTCTTAACTGAGAAAAGAGCTGGATACAAATGGAACAGCATAGTGTTCAAACCAGACACTGAAAAGTTTTCTCAGAATACATTTCTGGGATATTTAGCAAGGCAGGAAATACTGTCATCCAAGAGACTGTTTTCATTTCAGGCTTCTAAATGCCTAGCCCTTAAGGAAAATAAGGCAAGAAGAGCACAGCTCCTACCAGTGTGAGAGGTGCCTCTAGGAGAATGCCGTACAGATCTGATACAGTGTGGTGGGAGAAATCTGGTCTTTTAGGAAAACCTCTGGCCCTGTACTAACACTTTGGCACCTTTATGCTGAATTCCTTTTTTAAAACAGAAGTAAAAACAGATGATAAACTTTATCTAATTCATCTAAGAGGATTTAGATTTTTAAATGTAACTGCTGCACTGCTGTACAATTCTTTTAAAATTTAAATGGAATAAAAATTCAATTAAAGAATATTTACATCAAAAGGTACCTTTCTTAAGACAATAGGCTGATACTTCTCCCCCTCTTTTTGGTCAATTCCTTAGGTTTTTACTAATGACAAAAACCTGTCAATTCATTTCCATTAGCTATGAAACATTTTTCCCCCATCAAGATGTAACACCTGGGTGACATACATAAAGGGACACTGAGAAAATAATTCGAAAACTTAAATCTCTTAGAGAGTGAATATAAAGTTTGCTTAATCTTAATTAAATTTATAGTATATTCTGCCAACCATTCTAGTGAGGTTTATTGGATTTAAAAGATGTGCCGTCTCTACTAAAAATACAAAAAAATTAGCTAGGTGTGGTGGTGGGCACCTGTAATTCCAGCTACTTAGGAGGCTGACGAAGGAGAATCGCCTGAACCCAGGAGGTGGAGGTTGCAGTGAGACGAGATCACGCCACTGCACTCCAGCCCAGGCAACACTGCAAGACTCTGCCTCAAAAAACAAAAACAAAAACAAAAACAAAAAACAGATGCGTGCATGTGCACACACAAAGCCCATGAAATGAAATATGCCAACTGACCACAAATGTAACTGCTCCACCCACACAGAAGGAAGAGAAAGCAATGAAAACCAAAGCAAGTTAATTCATTTTTCTCTACTTCTCCTTACTAGACCAGCCTTTTCTTTCGTCTATGCTTTACTGATCCTTTAAATGCCACTTCAGGTACCTGTTTGTCTAAGAAGCCAATCATAAGCAAACAAAACTAAAACATTAACTACATCCACAGATCCCCACACTTAGTCATGTGCACTTATGTGTGAAACCTGTAATTGATTTTATGTTTAATTATAAAGTCCACAGACTACATTATCCATCAGGGGTTTTCTTTACTGTCAAATGCTTATTTTCCAGCTCTTCTGAATGTTTACTTAGGCTGATACTTTGCAACAATCTGAGATTTATGTTATGCTGGTATTTCCAAATCAACTGTAATTCAGTGGTGCATAGTGTCCAGAAAAGTTAAAGTTAATACAGTCTTAGGGAACATTGCTAACTTGCAAAGAAGCAGCAACCTTCGATTGGGAGGCTGAATTACCAGTTGATAGTGAGATAAGAGCTGTAAAAAATTCCTCTTTTTACAGCTGAAATTAGCTTTCATATTTTAAAAAATCCAGTTATATTTGTTTTTTTCAAAGACACAAAACATTTGACATTAAAAACATTTTCAAATGTTCCTCCACTAAAAATGTCGTAATAATGTGGAAAATTAGGCGGGCGGATCACGAGGTCAGGAGATCGAGACCATCCTGGCTAACATGTTGAAACCCCGTCTCTGCTAAAAAAATACAAAAAGCTAGCCGGCGAGGTGGCGGGCACCTGTAGTCCCAGCTACTCCAGAGGCTGAGGCAGGAGAATGGCGTAAACCCGGGAGGCGGAGCTTGCAGTGAGCAAGCTCTGGCCACTGCACTCCAGCCTGGGTGACAGAGCGAGACTCCGTCTCAAAAAAAAACAAAAACAAAAAAAAAAAGTGGAAAATTTCAGGTACCCAGAAAGAGACCAGGGACCCAGAAAATTTCAGCTACCTGGAAAATCCAGAAACCCAGAAAGAGAATCTAGAAATTAATTTAGAAATTAGAAATTAATTCTGGAAAACATTAAATCTAGAAATGTTATTTTTATTGAAAATCATGTGGAATGTTTTGGTAACTTGATTATTATCCTAAAAGTTAGCTAAAACACATAAGAGTTTTTTTTTTTTCTCTCTTTAGTTCGTAACTCTTCTAATTACAGTATTTATGCCTCTGCACTTACAGTACTAAAATATGCAAAGCTAATAAAAATACCAGAGAACAAAGTAATATCATCCTCAGCCTGCTGAGTTTTTGTTACATTAATTTACCTAAGCATAAAAAATCGAGATGGTAACACTCTTATAACTTATTATGCTGCTTAAGAAAGGGCTGAATAAGAATCTAGAGACAAAAATAGAAAATTCTACATGAGATCCTCTACCTATAAACATCAGTGTTTCTTTCCTGAAGTCTTGAACTGTTCATATGCACATATTATTGCTTCTGCATTAGAGGCTGATTACATTTAAAATCATTCTGTAGG
The DNA here is from genome assembly GCF_009764315.1 of Trachypithecus francoisi. Classification (NCBI taxonomy): domain Eukaryota; kingdom Metazoa; phylum Chordata; class Mammalia; order Primates; family Cercopithecidae; genus Trachypithecus; species Trachypithecus francoisi. The sequence continues at coordinate 8,893,730 of NW_022681472.1, forward strand.
AGAAAAACAATTGACATTTTATGATGTTATTTAACATAAATGGATGAATTAGGTGTATAAACACAAGTTCTCTAAGTTGTCACTGTTTATATATTCTGCCAAATTTATGAATATAAAAATCCAGCACTGCACAAAAGAACAAAGGGCGCGCCAGGAATGCCATGGTGGGCACAAAAAGATGAGAGATGTGGAGGCCCATGAGTAGGACTGGCCTGCTCAGGCTCCCCATCTGAGGGCGCCCAGTGGGTGCCACTGTCCCCTCCCTCCCCGGCAACTTTATTCCTCCCCCACCGCTCCTCACCCACTCTCAGTCAGGGTTATTTATAATCCATTGTTCCACAGAAATACAGATGTGATGTGGAAGGGGAGAAACGCTGGTATTCTAACACCTACAATTCAAGGATGCAGTTTTAAAATCAATCATAAAATAATTAAATAAGTATTTTCCCATTATATAACTCTATACTCCATGTGATATAAACTCAAAATGTATCTCTACATTATCAAGAAACTTAATATTTAACTCCTTGTAACAGAATCAAAATCAAAATCCATATCTGACCCAGTTCCATGATTTCTTAAGTAACATAAATTACACTTAAAATGTAATTTTGAAATTATAATTTTTTAAATTCATGGCAGAAAGTAATAAATGTTAACTTTATTGTATCCAAAGTTACAATGTAATCTGATAAACAAAAACTTCAGGAATAATGCAATACCAAAAACCTAAAAATCCTTTAGGGCAGAAAAGCCCAGGGATGCAGGCAAAGTGCTGCTGCTGCTGCTGCTGCCTGTTATGCAGACCTTCATGCTTTCATCTGTGCTTGCATTTTAATTATGTTCAAATAACTATTTCACTATGGAGGGCTAAAATACACCATTTATAATAACTCGTTTCCACTTAAATCAAGCCAATGCTAAAAGAAAAACTCCACTGTATTTCAAATTTTCACTTGATGCAAAAGAAAACAATTTAGAGAAATTTATAGATTCTTTATAACCCCAGTAACATATTTTAGGTTAAAAAGCCCCTATTTTAGGCAGGTAGAAAGGTAGTCTTTATAAGTATAGTTTAGTACAGACAACTAGGTTACCTGAAAAAAGATATTGATCCAAACTTCTTTTACATTTGGGGATATAATTTGCAAAAGACTACTTTCCAAATGGTATTCTATTTAGTCTCATATTAAACTGGTATTGTAATAAATTGTTATTACTTGAGTAACTTTCATTCTCTGGCACACGGAGCCACAGAAATTTATAAGTCACAATCAAATACAGAGATCACAGGTGAATTTTAATCTTCCTTTATACAAAAATTTCTCTATGAAGGAAGTGTGGGAAAATACTAACACTAAACTTCTCCATTAAATGTAAAGGAAATAATCATAGCTAAAACATTAAAATTTTAAAAGTTTGGCATATAATTAGAAAGATAAAGGAAAAAAGAATACTCTCTCATAAAGAGCAAATAAACTAGTATTTCCCTGTAAAGACAGAATACTCTTCCTCTTACAATCATACACGGAGAAAGGTACTATGAGGCTACACCAAGTTTCTAAATTCAAGAAAAAAGTCAAATTTTAAATATTTCACCTTCAATACATGATCATCTGAACAACAAAAATTCTCAACCAAAAAATTTCCTCCACTGGCAAACATCCTGTTTCACACACATCTTGACTTTCATATTAGGAATATACATTTTTTAAAACAAGAAAACCACTAGATCCAACAAGAAAGATTTCAAGAGAAATAAATAAAATAATAATTATATTTCAATAGCCTTAATTTCGACACAATGGGAAAATAAGACTTTGACTTTCATAGAAACTTTAGAAAAACATCTGGCAACTATAAGCTCATTGGTTGCAATGGACTCAAATTCTATTAAATGCCAACATCCTTTAAATTAAATTCCTGAAAGAGATATAAACAAACCATAAAATATGCAATTACTAAATAATTGATTTATCTTGAAAAATCTAGCTTGGGGTAAAGTGAAGTAAGGAGAGAAATCCAGTGGTGTATCCTAAGTTTTACTGACAGACCTGAAGTTTTTCCTCCTGCTAAACAGATAAAAACCATTCTGGCGTTTTTACCTTCTGTTTTGATCCCATTCTTCTTGCACTGAAGTTATGGAAAAAAGTAAAAACATTTTCAGCCCATCAAGTGCTGTCAGCACTAGCTGTGAATCTACCCCAAGTCCATCTACTTCTTATCTCAATGTTTATCGTCTATACCAAGCCACCAACTATCTCAGCCCCAGACTATCATGAGAACCAGTTCAAATGTTCTTCATTCTTTCTCACTTACCCTTGCACAATCCATTCTCCAGGGAGTAGCCAAAGTGACCTTTTCGAAACATAAACTACATCTTGTCATTCCCCTATTTAATATCCTTGCAATGGTTTTCAACTCATCTTATTGGAGTCAAATTATAGCCTACAAGGCCCTACACAATCAGGTCTCTGCCTACCTCTCCTGAACCGTATTTTTCCCCTTGTACCGTCCTTCATGTCAGAGTTTGCCCTTGACCATCCTTCATATCAGAGTTTCCCAACCTCAGCACTGACATAGACTTCTTTAATGCTGGGGACTGTCTGCATTACAGGATATTACCAGCACTCCTGGTCTCTATCCACTAGATGCCAGCAGCACCTCCAACCCTGAGTGTTACAACCCACATAAGTCCCTATACATTGCTTTAAACAAGCCAAGTTCATTACTACTTCATGGCCTTTTCACCTCTCATTCCCTCTACCTAAAATGCTTATTCACCCCAGTAATAGAGCTGTATGGCTGGTTCCTTTTCATTACTGTCATCTTAGCTCTGTGGCCTACTCAGGGAGGCTTTCTCTAATCATCTTATATAAAGTTGCACCCACTTCCATCATACCTAACATCATTTAACTTATCAGGGCACAAATTTGTACACTTAACTTATTAGAGTACAAAGTGCTCAAAAAGCAGTTGTAAGAATTTACATAAATGTCACTATTTATGATAAAAGTGTTAAGTGGCAGGAACATAATATTTAACACATGATACCACAGCAGCACTCCTGGATATTCTCCTACATTGTATTTGCCTGCATCCTCAAAACGCACCCATGCTAGTGCATCATTAATCCTCTCCTTTGGAAAGGCTGGTAGCATTACTGTCAGTTAAAAGCAATGTATATTTGTTCCTGATGCCTTAACAAAAATAGTCCAAAACAGAGCATCCTTCCAGAGGCTGGGGAATGGAGAGGCATTTGAACTGTTTAGGATAGTGATGAAGGCACTGAACACCCAACCTACAGCTAAAAAGCAGCTATGCCAAGGGGAATCTTCATTTCTTCATTTCTTCTATTATGTACACAAAGGGCTCACCATTATGTCTAAGTAGTTACTCTTTAATGGATCTTGTTTTAAGTGGATACAAAAAAGTCACTAATTTTTATTTTAAAAATGAAAACAGGCAACAAAGAAGCACAACTTTAGTTACTTCAAAAGCATAAACTATATGAATGAAATGTGAGAGCTGAATCTGAGTTTCATCAGCTTTTAGTGTTTTTATGTGAATTGGTAAAATTCATTCAATTTACCATATGCTGAATAGTTAAGCCTTGCAAAATTGTGGCATCTCTAAAGGAATCAGTAGTCCAACTGCATTCAACTCCAAAAAGAACTGACTGACTTATGTCACAGGATCCTTTGAGTTACCTCTGGAGTTGTTTTTGAAATTATTATTTTGAATATACACCTGAGACCTTGAGTGCAGCCCATCTTTTTAAAACTATTGTGTTATTGCTTTGAATTACTAAAATATATTTCTAAATTTTGAATCAAAATCACTGATTTTAAAAATGGTCATTCAAGGCATTTACATAAGAACTTTTAGAATGGCAAGTGAGATTTTGCAGACTAATGTACGAGTGTGAGCAAAAAGCTGTGGCATACCAGTTGTGCACCATGAGCTTCTGCACGGCCAGCAGAGCGTTATAGCGGACCTGCTGGTCTTCGTGATGCATGTGGTTCATGACCAGCTGCTTCCCGCCGAGCTGCTCGATGACCCTGCAAACAGGAGAGACGTGGTGAGGAAGATGCAATTACTCTCAAATTCACAGTTTGTAAGCATCTCAAATACCAAAATGCTAAAAAGGAAAGTAATGATGTGTGTAAATAAACCAAACGTGTCTTTTTTTTTACATCATTTTCCCTGAACCACAGATTTACAGTATTCAAATATTTTCTTTTTTGAATTCCTAATGATAAATCCAACAGTTGTTCTCATTTCTCATCTCTAATCCAGAAAAGTATGATCTGCCCAGTTATCACCCAGTCACCAGCATTTTAGATCGTGGTTTTCTAAGTGGTTGAGTATTAACGTTTTTATTATCAGTATTTCTTGCTTGTTTAAAATCAGTATTGAACACCATCTAATTTTCATCACAACATACAATCAATATCAAGCCCACCAGTGACTGTGCTGTGTGACAGATAGGGGCTTAGATGTAGATAGCAGGGAACAGAGGGTTAAAGAGCACCCATGGTAATTTTCTGGAAAAGACTACTGATTTTAAGATAACCACCCATTTCTCAGAACAACGGGATATGCCATGTGACTTGGGCAGTGAGATGGAGGAGAACATTCATATCTTTGAGAGCACCAAGATGACTGACAACCAACACTGCTTTCTATCACCACACTTCCAACACCCTGAAAATCCACTTATTACATACACAAAGGAAAGTAAAAATGGTTATTTTCGTCATGCACAGAAATAGGTCCTCTGTTCTTTGCAAAAGTGTGGTTACAGACAGAGCTGTGGAGTCTCAACTTCCACAAAACAGTGTGGACTGCCCTGTCCATTCTTCAGTCACCAGTCCTGTCTAGTGGAGGATACCTACTATACAGTCAGTGACAAGTGGCACCTTAATACAGTACGGTGTTTGGTGGTTTAAGACAATCTCACAGATCAGTAAGGTTTCTGGGGTCAGAAAGAAAGAAGTAGATGGAGTGGGAGTGAAAGGGAAGCTTTTATCTGCATACCTTTTCATATTTTATTCTTTAAAGCATGGTTTTTAAAAAAAATGTATTGAACTGAGGGGAACAAAAAGAACATAATGTAAGTATCATCAAACATTAACTGAGTGCTTACTGCATGCCAGGCACCGTACTTTAAAACATTATCTAACATATCAGCTCAGCCATTTATCAAACATGTTCATTAGACGAGTCCTTTACCTGGTAAATTCCTCCCTGACAAATAGGGAGGACAAGGACATCTTTACAGCGTTGCTGTGATGATTAAAGGACATAAAGCCTATGTCCCTGCAGGACACCAAGCCCAGCTCTGCAGCGACGATGATACAAGATGCTCTCCTCTCATTCTCACTGTAGCCCAAGGGATCTTAGCAAAACTCGGCATATTATTTTTACTACTTAAAATCCAGTGGCTTCTACTTCTCTTAACAAAAGGACCCAGGCCAGGCTCATGCCTGTAATCCCAGCACTTTGGGAGACCAAGTTAGGACAAACTGCTTGAGCCTAGGAGTTCGAGACCAGCCTGGGTCACACAATGAGACACTGTCTCCACAAAAAAATTAAAATAAAAAATTAGCCAGGCATGGCGGTGTGCACCTGTAGAACCAGCTACTTGAGAGGCGGAGGTGGGAGGATCACTTGAGCCCAGCTCAAGGTTACAGTGAGCTATGATCACACCACTGCACTCCAGCTGGAGCAACAGGGTGAGACCCTGTTTCTTAAAAAAATAAATAAAAATAAAACAAAGGACCCAAATCCTTAAAATAGCTGACAAGGTCCTTTCACAGTCGGTTTTGGAGCCCCACTGAGCTTCACAGAGCACAGTCACAGGCTGCTTGTTCTCTAGACTGCCTCTGAGGCCTGAGCTAGCAGCCAACAGCACCATAGCTCCTGCCCGAAGGAAGCTTCCCTAATGCAGGAGTTTTCTCCACAGGCACGTAACAGCCCCTTCTTGCGCTTAGGAACATTACACAGCACTCCAGCAGAAGGTTTGAGGCAATTTTAAACAGCAAAATCGCCCCCCCACACACAAAAACCCCACAAAACTGCAAAAAAAATATGGCACTAAACAGACCACGTAAAGGACGCTTGTTTCTAGCATAAGAGAAAACACAGGATGGCGAAACGCTGCCTTGTTCCCCCACAGCTGCGGATGTGTCCATGAGCGACTCCAATTATTCAACAACTCTATACACGTCCACGGATAACTGCGAAAGCACCTCAGCACTGGCACAGGTGTTGAAAATAAACTTTTTAGGAGGTGGGCAAATTCACAATTCTGGAACCAATGAATAATGAGGATCAAAATACAATCTCAGAAAACTGCCATGTTGTGAGCAAAATACGACTGAATCCCGAAGTGCTGGGATTACAGGCGTAAGCCACTGCGCCCAGCGATCCTTTCTTATGACTCAAGAAGTCTGTTCTAGATAACTTGGTAAAAGTTCAAAAACAAAATAATTCTAATACTTGACATGAAAGAATTACGTAATTTAAAATGTTTGAGTATTATGATTAATCTTTTTGAAAACTTAGTTCAAATTGTTGGTCTGCAAATCCACTGAACATCCATAAAGTTTGGGGAAAAAAAAAAAAACCTCCTATAACCATGAGAGAAAACACTGCCTTTTTTTTTTTTTTTTTTGAGAAGTTTCAAAAGGCAGAGTCTTAATGAGGAGAAAATAATTCAAAAATATATCTCAAAGCAGAAGGATCTGGAGCTTGCATAGAAAATAAGTTATGCTGGTGAGAGGCTTCAGAATAAAGAATGACTATATTAGTCCATGATGTAAATATAAGCCACTGGAAGGACGTAGAAAAGAGTTAGCATGGCCACGGTTTTGGGCCAAAAAAGGCTATTTTAGGAAAAGCACGGAGGGTCGACTACAGCAGTTACTGGTGATAGGAAGTCTAACGAAGGTACAGCACGGTGGGAGAGATCATCCTTTCTAAGGCAGGGAGAAAGAAAGGAACAGAGCAGTAGAGCAGAATCACGTGAAGGCACAGCAGGTTTCTGCCTGGGCTGCAGGTCAGGTGTGCACAACACAGCCATAAGAAACATCTGAAACACTGGCTGGCTACTGAGGCAGTGCTGTGAGAAGATAAATTCTTCAACAAGCTTTTCACTTTCAGGATTTTAGAACGATCATATTTTTATCTTCATTTGCTTTTTAGCACTTATAAATCTAAGAGAACTGTATATACCATCGATCATCTGTTTTTCATGTTTAACACATTTTAGATGAGTTACAGATTTGACTATTAGCTACATTTATATTTGCCTTATCTAAAGATCTTTAATTTTCCATAGAAAAACAGATTATTTTGGAATGGTATTAATTTTGGACAGCTCTTGATATTACAGTGTCAAGAACTATGAGGGTCTTAGTTTTTACCCTACTTGCAGCTAACAAGTTAGCCTGCCATAGTTTCATGGATCCTGGTAGAAGACATGAGACTCCTAGGTCTGAGACAAAAGATAGTTTATTGTTCACAGTAACAGAAATAGCAAGATACTAGCATTTTAGTGCTGGTCCCCCAAGCCTCAATTTCCACAAGCCAACATAAAGGGAGCCAGATGAGCCCTGTACACTGTATAAGAGGAACCCTAAACTTAGAGAAACCCCAATCTCTCATATGGCAGTAAGCACATCTGCCCATTGCTCTTAGGCAGACGAACCTCTCTGTAAAGGGCATTCAGTGCCTCGTCTTGCAAGAAGTTCAGAAAGCTGAGAGAGAGGAGTCCAAAAGGCTTATTGGGAAACAAAGAAAAAAGAAAGGCATGAGAAATGTCTTTGTACAATATCAACCCCTCATTTCTACACCATCTTACCTTCCAAAAAATTTATCCATAAACACAACACTTGTGGGTGGTTCTGATGAATTTGGCTGGCACAGGCTGGGACCAGGTCCACTTAATTAGTTTTATATGCCATTTCATTAAGGCTACTACCTACAAAACTCCAAGCACCAGGATAAGGCCAACATGCAGCACTGACCTCACCACCCATGTCCCGCAGGGTCCTGAACTCAACCACCTAAACAAATGCAATGAATCATCAGAGTCTACAAGGACAGCCTGCTTTTACAGAGCTCTCCACACCTGTCTGATGACTACGCAATCTACTGGTAGTGTTTCCTGAATTACCTGAAGGTTCCTTAAGACCACCCCTAAAGTGCAAGTTACTGTCCCTGTAAGAGGCAGATGAGTTAATGCCTGGCTTCCATAAAGTATAACACCAGGGTACTCACCATGCCCCTGGAAAGTGGTTTATCATTGCTAGGGCCACCCAAGTGAGACCTTCATGAGTTAAGGAAACAGGCTGGGTGACCTCCTGGCTGGATGATAAACCTTCAGAGTCTGAGTTCAGTTCAAATAACTGAGTCCTTATTTTAAGGAGAGACTGGCCTATTTGTCGATGCCACCAGTCAGAGGACATTTGTCCGCACCATGGGATGGCTGAGGGATAGCTTTAGAATTGGGGAAATGGGAGAGACATACGGAGTTGCTGACAGGCATTTTGCTTAGGAGGTGCAGGAGCTACCATTATCTCTTCTGTTTCCAATAAATTTTTCAGTAAGGTTAAACAGAGTGGCCATGGTATAGCAGTGAGAGCTATCTGGCAGTTGGTGACAGGTCCAGCACTCAATTAAACAGAAGTCACTGGCAACAGCTTGGGAGATCTGTGTGTTTTCCTTTGAAGAAAGCTCTAGAGGCAGTTCACTGGAAACAAAGATCACTGATGTCCCTCCCTCCCCTGTATCTCCAGGTTCTGAGGTATTCTTCAGATGCTGAGGTTGCTGTTATCCTTCCACTGCTACAAAATCTATGTGGCCCATTCCAATAGCAAACCTCACTACTTTTTAACCATCCCTTAATTGTATCCAGATATTTGGTCTGAAAGGGCCACGTACAAAAGGGACAACCGCATTTCTGCGAAACTTGGAGAAATCCATTAAAGTTTTCGTCTTAGTGTGCGTGAGTCACTACAGAGGGACTTGGCAAGCACTAACCAAGCAGTCCTTTTCCTTATGATTCAGGTTACGGGGGGTGGCAATTCTTTTCCTAAGGGCCAGATAAGTAAATATTTTATGCTTAATTCATCTCTGTAAGTACAAATAGTAGACAAAAAATAGCCAGTGCTCGCAAAATGGCTACTGAATTAAATCATACAAACCAAAGAAAATATTTAACATGAAATATCTAATGTGATCTACACAGTAGTATTATACAAGTGTACTTATATTTTTATACTACTTTTTTTTTTTTTTTTTTTGAGACAGTCTCGCTGTCACCCAGGCTGGAGTGCAGTGGTGCGATCTCGGCTCACTGCAACCTCCGCCTCCTGGGTTCAAGCAATTCTCCTGCCTCAGCCTCCCGAGTAGCTGGGACTATAGGCGCGTGCCACCACGCCCAGCTAATTTTTTTTTTTTTTTTTTTTTTCCAGTAGAGAAGAGGTTTCACTGTGTTAGCCAGGATGGTCTCAATCTCCTGACCTCGTGATCTGCCCACCATGGCCTCCCAAAGTGCTGGGATTACAGGCATGAGCCACCACGCCAGGCCTATACTACTCATTTTTAACTGGGTTTATCATAATTCTCACTACTGTGGCAAACTTGATTTCATTTACTTTGTTAGTTCCTTTGCTAACCTACTCCATTTTAGATAAGTACATTATTTTAGACTCTACATTGAAGGTTTCAAGAAACCAAATGAAATGAATGGCTTTTTCTTACCGTTTGCCGCGTGGATAATGCCGCACATATTCTCCAACATCATGAGCAGCAACGGCTAAGACCTGGGGATCATCTGACACTTCCAAAAGTTTTGTCAAGATTCTGAAACAAATTTTATCCAAAGAGAGATCAAGTTCTAATTTTTCTATAGAATACAACAGAGCACAGGTATAATGAAGATATCTTCCTGAAAATAGACATTTATTAGTATATTCATATTCTTCTAAAGATTTCACTATTACACATAAATTTGCACTTTTCAAACCTTCAAAGCGTCATACATATATAACAAGTTTCTTTCAGATTCACAATGTAGGCCATGCACAATTTCCAAAATATCAGGGACTCCCCGCCTCAAGAAAACTAGAACATGAATAAAAGTTATTTTAACACAAAACTGCTAATTATATATATTTCCATAAGCTATTTGTAAACCCTAGGACCTACTGGTATTTTAATGCTCAAGGGCCTAAAAATAGATGGAAAACTTCTCAATTCATTCTAAAAGCAGAGCATAACTGTGATAATCAGTCAGAATGAAGGTTTTTTAAATGGCTTGGCAGAAGACCAACATATAAAAACAACTCTTTCTAATATCCCAGCAACTCAGAAACAGATACATAAACCTTAACAAATTAGCCAACTGAACCCACTAGTACACTGAGAGACAATATTCAGTTTTCAGCTCAAATGTCATCTCTTGTATAAGAGCCCAGGATTACCCTAAGGCAGTACTCTTCCCATCACTCTCTTTTCCTACTCCACTTTTCTTTATAGTACTAATTACCACCTGCCATTGTAATATGTATTAAGACAGTCATGTTAAATGACTTCAAGTCATAGGAAGGAAAAATGACAGATCACAGATCAATACATTTAGTCTGATGACATGTATAAGTAATGGTATATAAAGATGTAGGTAAGGTATGTCTAGGCACCGAAAGAGACCACGGCCTGCTGATCCTAGTTCCTCCTCAGGAAGAGTCTGAGATTGAATAGCAGTGAAGAAACCTCTCCACTTTAGTTCTCTCTGCCTTCAAGATGAAACAAGACATATATTCAGTTTCTCATATATCTATTTATGTTTTTAACATTTCAAACTATGTATGTTTTTAAAAGGCTAACTTGCAAATTATTCTAAAATTAAATTTAATTCAACTGAAACAATTTGATAATTTCAAAAGATTACTTCTATGTTTTTATTTTGAAAATTTAAATATCAAGAAATTTTATGAAATTATAAGCAAATTACATTAACAAAAATTATTTAAAATATAACATCTGTTCTCAAGAAAAGAAAAATAGCTCAGAGTCGTCAAAGCTATGTGAAATATATAAAATTTTTCACACCCAGAAACAAGAGTGTGGGTCCAAGGGCAATTATTTAAAGGCAGTTTGTCCCTAACTGTCCCACTCATTACCCTCATGTTCCTGGAATTTGTGATACGAACATCAATGTACAGCTAATCAACAGTTTATGTCATTTTAATGTAAATTCTTGATAAACAACTTAGGAACGGCCTCTTCTTTTTCCCTTAAAAGCCCACTTGTAACTGCTACTAATTGGAGTGTATATTCAAGGCAACTTGAATCTATGCTCTCAGGTAGCCATCTTCAAGCTTTGAGCTAGAACAATCTCTGTATTTAATCTTACTTTCTGAATTTCGTTATTTAAGACTGACATTCTGAATACATCAAACCAGAAGTCAGGAAATAACAGCTCAAGTCCAAACCCAGATGCCATCTGTTTCTGTAAATGTTTTACTGGAACACAGCCAGGTTCATTAGTTTACTTGTTGCCCATAGCTGGCACTGCAATGGCAGAGGTGAGTAATTTGGGATAGAAACAAAATGGTTCAAAAAGTAAAAAATATTTACTACCTGGGTCTTTACCAAATCACGCTGCCAATCCCTGCCTTAAACCATTCTCAGTGATTTAAGCCATTCTCCATACGGCTGAGACCCTCCCTGATACCCAAAATACGGTGTACACGCCAGCAGCATGGACATCACCTGGTTACTTAGAAATGCTGATCAAAGACCCTAATCTAGGACTACTGAATTAGAATCTGCATTTTAACAAGATCTCCATTAACATTTGAGAAGCACAGTCTTAGAGTCAAATAATGTTACAACTGGAAGGAATCACAGACTTTCTAGTCAAATCTGCAAAATGTGGACATGATTTTAATTCTTACCCTTCAGAACCATTAAGTCCACTGAATATCTTCAGCAACAAAGAAAACATCTTTGTATTATTAGCTATAAACCTGCTGAGCATGCTATTTCTCATGTCAAATCATCAATTAAAATGTTCAAAAGAACAGGTTCAAAAAAAGAGATTTTTATGGTACTCAATGAGAGAGTTCCCTCCAAGATGTATCTGAATACAGTTAAGTCAACAATAGATTCATCAATCACAATCCAAACCTCTTTTGCCACATTAACCACAAGTCATGATTCTATCAAATAGTCCAATGGATCCAGGCAGCAACACACCACAGCTCTGTAGTTAGACCAAATGTGATTTCTGCCTCGACATTAGCTAGAAATGTAATCTTGAAAAGCATCTGTTCAAATCAAATTAGAATTTACATTATTATTCTAATTCATCACTCAACAAATACGTTCATTCTCTTTCACAATGTTTTCCCTCAGTTTTAGAAACTTGTTTTCCCTCTCAGCTTTTCCTTTTCTTCTATCACCATGGGTTCTTATATTTCAGAGTATTTCCTTATTCAAAATATCTATTTATTTCAAAACTACTAACATACAAGCTACAAGGTATTTTCTCTACAGTTCAAAAGCGAGAGGGAAAAATTAACTTACCTACTTGCCAAGTCTGGAATTACCTGATGTAAGTGTGGTTATCCACAGATAAAAGGAAGACCAGTATGCATGGTGCTTTTTAAACAGCAGAATCAAATAAAGATTTCATCCAGATCTATCTCAAATGGGCAGCACTAGTACCTGTCATTGACTTCTTGCAGATAATTTATAAGAATGTAAAGAATATCAGGTGACATGATCAGGAGGTTGTTAAGCTGCCGCTCTAAAATAATAATTGGTTGCGGCCGGGCGCGGTGGCTCAAGCCTGTAATCCCAGCACTTTGGGAGGCCGAGACGGGCGGATCACGAGGTCAGGAGATCGAGACCATCCTGGCTAACATGATGAAACCCCGTCTCTACTAAAAAATACAAAAAATTAGCCGGGCGAGGTGGCGGGCGCCTGTAGTGAGACAGGAGAATGGCGTGAACCCGGGAGGCGGAGCTTGCAGTGAGCTGAGATCCAGCCTGGGCGACATAGCGAGACTCCGTCTCAAAAAAAAAAAAAATAATAATTGGTTGCAGCTGGCGCCAGGGAAAGACAGTTTCCCAACAATAGAAAACACCTGAAGCTGGTGATTAGCAGCTTCCCAATAATATCTCAAGAGTGGGGGGTGGGCAGGCTCAAGCCTGCGCACTAAGGTGCAAAATGGCAGAGTTTAACTGGTATATGACCTTCCTCTAGGAATGCTCAACCAAGGGAAAAATGCCTCCAGTGAGCATGAACACAACTTCAGTAAACATACTGTGCATGTGGCCCCTCCCAAGTGCTGGCAGGCCACTGAACGTGACAGGCCAGCCCAAGGGAAACATCGAAGGAGGAGAAATGGAAACCCCAGAACCATGCCAATGTATAAAACCCCAAGTCAAGGGCAGAACAGGGCACTTGGATCTCCTAAGTCACCTACCTGGCCCTCTTCCAAGTGTACTTTACTTCCTTTCATTCCTGCTCTAAAATCTTTTTAATAAGCCTTCACTTCTGCTCTAAAACTTGCCCTGGTCTCTCACTCTGCCTTAAACCTATTTCTGCCCCTCAGCAGTATTATTTCCTCCAAGGAGGCAAGGATCGAGTTGCTGCAGACCCATACAGATTCACAACTGGTAACACCCCAAGTGACAGAAGAGACTCCCTTCTTGGCCAAGGGGACCCCAGAGAAACCTCAAAAACTGAGTTTCAGGCTATGATGGGAAGAGGGATCAGACAAAACTCATAATACCCTTTTCCTTTTGGAGTTTAGGCACAACTGGCCACCATTAATGTAAATCAGAAATCAGGTACACTTTCTCAGGGCTCCATAAGACTGTTTTTCCCAAGATGGTGGTCACTCATATTGGCTCAGAAGAAACCTCTTAAAAATATTTCACAGAGTTTGGTTTCTCCATTAACAAGAATAAAAACTAAAGACAAACAATAATTTTAAATTTTTCATCATCATACAAACATAAAAGAAAAATAGCATACATCAGCTGGGCACGGTGAGTTCACACCTGTAATCCCAGCACTTTGCAAGGCCGAGGCGGGCGGATCATGAGGTCTGGAGATCGAGACCATCCTGGCTAACACAGTGAAAACCCGTCTCTACTAAAAAATAGAAAAAATTAGCCGGGCGTGGTAGCGGGCACCTGTAGTCTCAGCTACTCAGGAGGCTGAGGCAGGAGAACGGTGTGAACCTGGGAGGCAGAGCTTGCAGTGAGCCGAGATCGTGCCACTGCACTCCAGCCTGGGTGACAGAGCAAGACTCCATCTCAAAAAAAAAAAAAAAAAAAAAAAAAAAAAAAGAAAAATACCATATACCATTGTTCCTGGCTATTCAGAAAAATCACAGTGTCATACAAAGGAAAAGGGAATAATCTGAAGAAGCCACAAAAATTAAAACCTAACACCAAAATATAGAAGGTACCCTTTTCAAAAGTCTCTTTAAGTGTATCATAATAAAGATATACATAATGCTTTTGTAACAATTTGTAAAATGTTCCCCTCCATGATATTCAAGTTTTCTAAAAACTAGATTTAAAAAATAAATCCAAGCTCTTTTTGTTGTTAAAACTCAAAGTCAAAAGGTAACAATGAAAAACTAATCCATTCCTTCCCACTTCCTATTCTGTCAGTCTTGCTGACATTAATCACTCACTCTGATTTGCCACACTTTGTTTAAATAAGAATAATGTATCATTTTCAGTAATACACAGAAAATTGAGTCTAAACAACACAGACAGGTGGATCTAAAAAATGCTCCATCTGGATGCGTCATTTAAATGACAGTAAGAGGATTTCTTAAAAGTATAAATCTATAAGGAAGGACGAAATGGGAAATGAAACAAAAACAATAAAATATTGAAGCGGAAAGTCAGAAGAACAAATGTTAAATATGAGAAAACCAAATACCAAGCTGGCAGGGAGGTAAGCCAAAGGAGCAACCTGATTTACAACACAGAACTATTTATACCAGTATTTTTAGATACCAGACTCAAACTGTGCTGCCTCATAGGACAATCACTAGCCACATGTGGTTTGTTTTAAAGTTAAATTGGGTTAAAATTTAGTTTCCCAGTTACCAAGAACATTTCCAGTGCCCTTTAGTGACAAACTATTGTACTGAGCAGCACAGATATAAACTACTTCTATCATCACAAAAAGTTCCATTGAAGTTGAGGTAGAAGGTGAAAAACTGTAATGCAAGATCTATAGGAACACTATAAAAAAATCACACACAAAGGAAAAAATGTAATGAAAGACGGACAAGAGGGTAACATTATCCAACGGAAATCCTACATAAATGAAGGGATATACTACCATGTTCATGGATTGGAGGACCCTCCTTCCAAATTAAAATAATATCAGTTCCCCCTGGAATAAACTATGGTTTCAATCCCAATCGAACTACCAGTCAAACCATTTGTTTGACAAGCTGATTCTAAAATGCATACAGAAATGCAGAGGTCCAGAAAGCACCAAGACACCTTGGAAGAACAGGCAAGCTCATACTACCAGACACCAAGACAGAAAAAATGAATGGCAATTAACATAACATAGTATTAGAGTAAGAACAAATAGATTATGGAATGTAACAAAGAATTCATAAAGACATTTGCATAGGAGAGGTTCTAGCCAGAGCAATTGGGCAAAAAACAGAAATAAAACGCACCCAGATTGAAAAAGTGAAAAGTAAAACTCTGTATTCACAGATGACATAATCTTGTACAGTTGATCATTGAACAGCACAAGTCTGAACTGCACAAGTCCACTTACACATGGATTTTCTTACACCTTTGCCACCCCTGAAACAGCAACACCAACATCTTCTCTTTCTCAGTCTCCTCAACATGACGACGAGGAGGATGAAGATCTTTACAATTATCCACTTCCACTTAATGGATGGTAAATATATCTTCTCTTTCTTATGATTTTCTTAATAATATTTTTCTCTAGTTTATTGTAAGAATACAGTATATAACACAGGTAACATTCAAAATATGTATTAATCAACTGTTTGTTATCAGTGAGGCTTCTAGTCAACAGCAAGTTATTAGTAGTTAAGTTTTGGAGAAGCTCAAAATTATACATGGCTTTTTGACTGTGGGGAAGGAGGGTCGGCATCCCTAATTCCTGCATATTCGAGGGCCAACAGCAGACAGAAAATGCAAAGGAATCCAATAAAGAAAAGGGTATTATAAGGTCAATCTACAAAACTCAATTGTTTTTCTATAAACTTGCAATAAATAATTTAAAAAAAGAAAACAACTTCATTTACAATAGCATCAAAAGGACAAAATATTTAGAAATAAATTTAACAAAAGACATGCCAAATTTATATCCTGAAATCTACAAAACACTGTTGAAAGAAATCAAATATGATCTAAACAAATCAGAAAACATCCCAGGTTCATGGATCTGAATACCAAATACTTCCCAAACTGACATACAGCTTCAACGGAATCCCTATTAGAGTCCAAACTGGGTTCTTTGTAGATTTTAACGAGGTGATTCTAAAATTCATATGAAATGCTAAGGGACCCAGAATAGCCAAAATCATCTTGGAAACAAAAGAGCAGACTTCTTCCAGTTTCTGGTATAGCATGTAAAGAGCTTGGAAATCATCACTCCGATCCTCACAGCAGGAAAAAAAACAAATGCTGAACAAAACACGTCTTCTTAGATCCATCGGGATCCACCAGAGAACTGAGGTCCCAGGACAAACCACCTCCCTGGAAGCTAGAGAGATGGGTGACAGAGAATCAAAGCTTATTGGGAGCAGAAACTGCTGTTGGATCTATCAACTGGTAGAAACACTTAAAGGGAAACTGACTAATTGCTAAAGATTGAACAAAAACTAGCTACAGAAATAAAAACCCCAAGGAGTCCAGTCTTATGGAAGTTAGGTGGCCTTCACAGTGCTCACCTAAAGGAGAAGTGGATAATCGAATAGGCTTATATCTATTAAAGAAATGGGTAATTAATAACCTTACAAAACAGAAAGCAGCAGGCCCACATGTTCTCACTGGTAAATTATGTCAAACATTTAAGAAGGAAACAATACCAATTCTCTACAGTCTCTTCCAGAAAATAGAAGCAGACGGAACAACTCTTAACTCATTCTATGAGACCAACATTACCATAATCCCAAAATCAGAAAAAGACATCACAAGAAAGGAAATTTACAGAGCACTATCTCTCATGAACACAGATGCAAAAATCCTCAACAGAAATATTGGCAAATCAAATCTAATAACATATAAAAGGAATTATTAAACTATGACCAAACAGGATTGAGTCTGGCTATGCAAGGCTAGTGTAATATTTGAGAATCAATTAATGTAGCCCATCACACCAACAGGCTAAAGAAGAAAAATCATACCAATAGACTCAAGAAAATTATTTGACAAATTCAATATCCATTCATGATAAAAACTCTCAGCAAATTAGGAATAGAGGGAAACATTCTCAACTTTATCAGATAAAGATGGTGTGCAAAAAAAAAAATCTATAACTAACATCATACTGAATAATGAGAAACTAGATGCTTTCCTCCCTAAGATCAGGAGCAAGGCAAGGATGTACCCTCTCATCACTGTATTCACCATCATATTGGAAGTATTATTAAGTGTAATAAAACAAAAAAGGAAATAAAAGAAATAATTACAGTAAAGTTGCAGGATACAAGGTAAATCTATGATTCACTTGTTTCCCCATACACTATCCCTGAACAATTGGAATTTCAAATTAAAAACATAGCACTAGGCCAAGCATGGTGGCTCATGCCTATAATCCCAGCATTTTGAAAGGCAGAGACAGGAGGACTGCTTTGAGGCCAGGAATTCGAGACCAACCTGGGCAACAGAGTGACATCCCATCTCCACAAAAATTAAAAAAAAAAAAAATTGGCCGGACATGGTGGTATATGCCTGTAGTCTTAGCTGCTCAGGAGGTTGAGATGGAAGGATCTCTTGAACCCAGGAGTTTGACATTACAGTTAGCTATGATCACACCACTTCACTCCAGTCTGGGTGACAGAGCTAGATCCTGCCTCTTAAAAAAGGGGGAAAAGGCCAGGCACGGTGGCTCACGCCTGTAATCCCAGGACTTCGGGAGGCCGAGATGGGTAGATCACGAGGTTAGGAGTTAGAGACTGGCCTGGCCAACATGGTGAGACCCCGTCTCTACTAAAAATACAACAATGAGCTGGGCATGGTGGTGCGCTCCTGTAATCCCAGCTACTCAGGAGGCTGAGGTTGGAGAATCTTGAACCCAGGAGGCGGAGGCTGCAGTGAGCCAAGATTGCACCATTGCAACCTGGGCAACAGAGTGAGACTCTGTCTCAGAAAAAAAAAAAAGGGCAGGGGGGTGGACAACAACACACACACACACACACACAAACACACACACACACACACACACAAGACCATTAGCACCAAAAAAAAGAGAGAAAGAGAAATATTTAGGTATAAATGTAACAAAATATGTGCAAGATCTATATGAGGAAAACAAAAGCCAAATGAAAGGCATCAAAGAAAATCGAAACAAATAAACAGATATTCCACATTCACAAGTAGAAAGACTCTATACTGTCAAGATACCACTGTTCCCAACTCCATCTACAGATTCAATGCAATCCCAATCAAAATCCTTGCAAGTTATTTTGTAGATACTGACAAACTAAAGTTTGTTTCCATATATTCTAAAGTTATGGAAAAGCAAAAAACCCAGAATGGCCAGCACAATATTAAAGAACAACAAAGTCAGAGGACTGACATTACCAACCTCAAGATTTACTATAAAAACAGTACTCAAAACAATATGGTATTGGTAAAAGAATAGACAAATAGATCGCTAAAACAGAAGAGAGGGCCCAGAAATAGACCTACACAAATACAGTCAACTGATCTTGTGACAGTGGAGCAAGGGCAATTCATTGGAGCAAAGATAAGTCTTGTCAAAACCCACAGAACTAAACACAAAGTTGAAAAGTTCAGAATGAGGAAACTACACAACACAAAGAGTGAATTCTAATGCAAACTATGTATGAACTTTAGTTAATAATAACATATCAATATTAGTTCATCAATTGTAACAAACGTACCACACTAATGCTAAAAACTGGATGTTAGAAACAGGAAATGGTATTGGTGGAGGTAGAGGTAGCATATGAAAGCAATCTACTTTTTGCTCGATTTTTCTGTGAATCTAAAATTGTTCTAAAAATTAAAGTCTATTTTAAAAGTTGTAGTAAGGTATATATTAGCAATTCTCACCCTGTGTGTGACAGCAAACTCTAGTAACAATTTAAAATATCTACCAATTACAGACTCATTAAAGATACACTCTTTTTCTTAATAAAAAGAAAAAAGGTAGAAAGTCATACTTCCTGTTTTCCAAACTGACTATAAAGCAACAGCAATCAAAACAGTGTGGTACTGCTATCACTGTAATCTTATTGACCAGCAGAGAGTCCAGAAATAAACCCAAGTCTACAGTCAACTGATTTTCAACAAGGATGCCAAGATAATTCAATAAGTAAAGAATAGTCTTTTCAACAAATAGTACTTAGGACAACTGGATAGCCACATGCAAAAGAAAGAAGTTGTACCCTTACTTCATGCCATATACAAAAATTAACTCAAAATGGATCAAAAACCCAAATGTAAGAGCCAAGTCTATAAAAATATTGTGAAAACATGGGAGTAAATCTTCATAATCTCAGTTTTGGCAACACACCAAAAGCATGAATAACTAAGGAAAAAATAAATTAGACTTGATAGAAATTTTAAAACTTTTGTGCTTCAAAGGACACTGTCAAGAAAGTGATAAGATACCCCACAACATGAGACAAAATATTTACAAATCACATATCTGATCTGGGACCTGTATCCAGAATATATAAAGAACTCTTACAACTAAGTAATAAAAAGACAACCCAACTGAAAAATGAGCCAAGCATCTAAACAGACATTTCTCCAAAGTAGATATACAAATGGCCCACGAGCACATGAAAAAGATGCTTGACATTATCAGCCATCAGGAAATACAAATAGACACCACAATGAGATATCACTGCACACTCACTCAGGTGGCTAGAATCAAAAAGTCAGGTCATAACAAATGTTGGCAAAGATGTGGAGAAACCAGAACCCTCATTCACTGTTGGTGGGAATAGCAAATTGTGTAGCCACTTAGGAAAACAGTCTGGCAGTTCCTCAAATGGTTAATCACAGAGTTAACATATGACTCGGTAATTTCACGCCCAAGCATCTAACAGCAAGACAAATGAAAACATATGCCCACACAACTTGTATCACAACTATTATGGGCAATATTTATAATAACCAAAAGGTAGAAACAACCCAAAAGTTCATGAACTGATGAGTGCATAAATAAAACGTGGTCTTATCCACATAATGGAAAATCATTCAACCATAAAAAGGAATGAAGTAGTGATAAATTCCACAACATGGACGAACCCTGAACACATTACGGTACGTGAAAGAAGCCAGTCACGAAAAACATACATGATTCCATTTACATGAAATTTCTATAACAGGCAAATCCAGGTATCAGTGGTTACTTAGGGCTAGGCAGATGGGTGGATACAGAGCTGATGGCCAAAGGATATGAGGTTTCTTTTTGAAGCAATGGGCACAAATACCTGAATATACTAAAAACCACTGAATTTTATCGCTTAATCATATGAATTGTATGCTATATAAACTACATCTCACTAAAAAAAGAAACAAACCTACACATATCAGTCATCTTATTATGACAAAGGTAAACCCGGAGAGCACTGGGGGAAACGTTTTCAACAAATGGAGCTGGTTCAATTAAATATCTATGGAAAGAAAAAAATAAATCCTGTTCCCTACTTTATGCCTTACCCAAAAATCAATTCCAGATGGACTGGGTATCTACCTATAAGAAGTTAAACAATAAAGTTTCTAGGAGATATCATATAAAGACATCTTCGTGACCTTGAGTAGGCAAAAACTTCTTAACCAGGACACAGAAAAGCACTAGCCATACAGGGAAAGACCGATGAATTGAGCTACATCAAAATTTAGAGCACCTCTTCATCAAGACACCATTAAAAAGTAAAATGGCATGCGACAGAGTGGGGACAAAATGGCTGTGATGAAAATACACATATGAGACAACACCCTCATGTTCAGAATACATATAGAACTCCTGTAGAAGGAAAGAAAATAGACTTGAACAGGCACTTCTCCAAGAAAAGATGTCCAGATGGCCAAATGGATATGAAAAGGTATTTAACCACATTAGTCAGCAAGAAAATACAAATTAAAACCACAGAATATCTAAAATTTAGAGTGACAAAAACAAGTGTTGGTGAGGATTTGGGATAACAGACATTAAGAGTGTAAAGTGGAACAATAAACTTACTTCAAGAGTTCATAATTCTTCTCATTTAACCTCACGGCATTCTCTCTCCAAAATTTCTCAGATTTGTGCACAGGACTCCATTCCAACCTTCCAGATTTAAGTTCTGAACTGTATTCATCAAATGAACTATAAAAATGTTTAAAGAATTCAAGGTTTGTAAGAATCTGACAGTTACTCCAAAATTAAGCAAAATAAAATGTCTTCACTTATTATTTAATTACAAAGACTGACCATCCTGTACATTAACAAACTACCACTAAACGAACTTTAAACAGTTTAAATAATCTTTAATAAATCATGTGAAATGTCCTTCAGTGTAGTAACGTCCAACCCTCCTGTCAAATTTGAATGCTGGGTATGAGACATAAAAATCAACACTTGCTTTCAAAATTCTTACTCCAATATATACATGAATGTGTATAAGAAAAAAATTGATAGATCTATCAGAATTTCTACCATGACACTTGAAATACTATATTTCCCAGACCAATAGGCAAAATAATATGTTATGTAAAAGCATAGTACTTTAACATAATAAACTCCATTATACTATAAATATCATAAACTATAATAATACATCACAAAAACAAAATCACACGTATTGGCACAATATTTTACAATGTGATGACAAAGAGTATAGACAGAAATAACTGAATTAATCCATTACAGACTAAAGACAAAAGCCTCTGTACATATAACAAACTGCAATTCACCTTAATTTTAAAACCATTCACTGGAGAATAACTTGATTACTCCAAGCTTTACAGTATGAAAATTTTTAATGTGGTTAGCCAGCAGACAAACACACTGTCAGAACATACTTGGACTTTCTCTCAAGTAAAAATTTAAAAAAGATGTAACCATTCAAATACTACGAGTAATTCAGTATAACCAAGCTGTACTAGATAAGTTGATCAGAGGGTACCATTTGAATAAAGCAGTAAAATACTTTAATGTAGGGCCAGTTAGTACAAGAAGTAAACTAGTATTTTTAATATTCATATCCTAATCCTATAATAGCAAAAACAGAGACCAGCCTCTTTTAGCTGCGCCCATCACCCTATTAGCTTTATGTAAATAGTATTTTTGAAATTACCATATTCAAGGTAAAAAAACAATAACAATTAGCTAAAATGGATTAAATCATTTAGAAAGCGATCACTAATCTTATTTTTTACAAAAACAGGCCTTAAATGACTATTACAGAGAACCAGTCATCAGTTTTTAATAAACATAGTAACAGAATGTATAGCTGTGAAGCCTATTCCTGGCCTGCCTATTATAATCAATGTATCCATATTTGAAATATTTGAAATTCTAGAATAATAAAAATCATTTTTCTTCCTCCACAAAATCCATTACAAACCACTGATACAGATAACACCTCCCACCTCTGGGAAATCTTTGGGCCTTGGGATTATGGCTGCACTGAATCATCTGGTAAATACATTTCTGGAGCACATACTATGCTGAAGGCGTTCGCAGAGCAGACGGAACCTCACAACAAATCCTGCAAGGTTAACATTTTTATTACTGTTTTACAAAAAGGAAAACAGACTTGAAAAACTCAAGAAGCTTGTGCAAGACCACACATGGAAAAAGTAGCCAAACAATTCCAAGAATCAGCCTGGCTCCAAACCCCAGTCCACCTAAGACAAGTATCTATTTCCAGAGAGTAACTCTTTAAAAAAAGTGCCAATGGTAATTTAAAAACAAAGAATACAAGTGTTAATGGAAAAGATCATCAAGATATTATGTACGAAACAGAAAAAGAACAAGATCCAAAAGAATATGCAGAGCCCCATTTGTGGGTTGTAGGGGACAGGCAGAGAGGGGCTAGAGGGCTTTTTGGAAGCAAACACAAGAGACCCGAGGGAGAGTGAGGCGAGGCAGTGAAGGTGGTGGGAGTGGCATGCCGTTCCTTCCATACTGGCTAATTCTTTCCCTGTATATACATTATTTACATTACTTTTAATATTAAAAAATGAGACAAAAGTCCTTCAAAAAGCAGGAAAACAAATACTTTCTCCATATACAGGCAAACCTCCTCCACTAATTAACAAACTACCGTTGTTGCTTAAAAAGACTCTAAGAGAAGACTCTCGAGGAGCTCCAGGGTGGAGTCACATCCTGAGGCAGTAAAGCTGGTCAGAGTTTAGACAGCAGAAAACAGTGGGAATCTCCCTAAATGAGAAGAGATAACACACAGTTCTGTCCAGCTGTTGCCATGTCAGTATGATGTCTTCACAGGAGACATTAATGTATTTTAGTGAACTCTCTTGATTTGTACAGGTGACAACAAATTCAGGTTTTTTTAAAATGCTATGCAAGTCAAACAAAGTCCGACAGATCTAGCACATGAGAATTAAAAAGAATAACACACCTAAGGTCCTGGACACTCTCTCCAAGTTTTTCCAAAAGAAATTTGATATCTTCACTGATATCTTCATCATCGTACTTCTGCTGCTCCAAGTTCTCCAGCTGTTTCAGAACTTTGCACTGAATCATAGCCAGGGCATATTCTTGGCGAGTTTCTCTTTCAGTTGATTTTTCTAAAAAGTTCTGGGTTAGACAAAGTGATAGTGAGAAATTATATAATTTGTTATGTGATGTTTACAGACCTCCGCACATTCTTTTATAGTCTCTCTCCTCCTCCTATTCTCAAATTTAACTATCACCTTTAAGTGGATGACTCTATCTCAAATCCTTACTTCGCTCCTGAGTGTCTGTCCCATATCAGAAGCCTACTTCTGATCACTTTTGTATTTCCTGGATTACCAAACATCTTTAATTATTGACCCAGATGAGCCCTACAACACTGAACACGTTTACAATGAAATCCACCAGAATCCTTTCTCACGGCCTTGCTCTGGCTGTGAGCTCTCGTTTGTTGCCCACCTAGACCACACAGGATACTAAGAAAGAGTGTTTCTTCAAGTTCGCAGTCAAGCCAAGTTCTCCAGTTCCCAGTCTGTCACCATTTTCCCACGTCTGTAACAAAACTGTAAGTGCACAAGGCACAACAATTTTTAAAACTCCCTTGTTTGAACAATTATCAGAAAAGTTTTGCAACATTCAGGCAAATTTCTGAGTTCTCTTCTAGGATTTTCTATTTTTAAAAATACTTAAGAAAACAGCAAAAGAATCCACAAATTTGTAACAATAAGCTGTCATGGAATTAAGCAATGTTTCTAAGTAAGGACCAGGCTATAAACTCTTGGAACAAGAGGCAACAAGACAGACCTCTGTTTTCAAAAAAGTTACTTTCACAAAGCTAGTTTAAAAAGCCTGTCAAATTTAAAAAAACACACACACAGTAACAATTAACTTCAATTGTAACAAAATTTGAATTTTTTTCTTTTTACAAGTTAGTTCTATCCCTAATAATGAGGCTGAACAAATGCACAAAGTGATTTAGCTTAGCATGCAGAAGTCAGTGAAACCAATGCCCACCAATCTTCCCTTTATGTTTCTACCAGATTTTAAGTACCCTGAGAGTAGTTTGCCTTATTTTTCTTTCTATCACAAGTGCTCGGCTCAGAGTTGATATTTAATAATAAAATGTTTGTGAACCTAATATTCCTCCTCAGTGCTTACATCTATAGATAGGAGAAATTACTTGCAATCCTCCTTATTATGAATAGATGAGTAGAGTAACAGCAACAGTATAACTAAATTAATTTGCTTTTAAAATTACTTCAAAACTAAAACATGAACGTCCACTCAGGTATGATGGATTTAAGAACCTACTGAACCAACCTCTCTCTGGCAGAAAACAACTATAAAACCTGAACAGACTGAAAAGGCAACTACTTAAAAAAACAGTAAATAGAAGCAGACACACTGGTATGAAGTTCATACTCACATACAGTAGGGAAGTCAAGGAACAATACAAGTACGTTCCTGTCACTGCAATTTTTATCCTGAAGCTAAGGCACAGTGGCAGAGAAGCCACAGAAAAGCCAAAAATAGTCTTTCTCGCCTGGGGAACCAGGAAAGTGAAGCTGGAAAAACATGAACGCTGAGGGGTAAGGCTGGGGGGAGCCCCAGAAAACAAAGAGCAATAAAGGAGACCCAAATCCTGTCTGAATACAGCTCCAGAATGAACCAGACACTAGAACAAAGACTTCAAAGCAATTATTATAAAAATCCTCAATGAAATAAAATGCTTTCAATACATGAAAAATTTCAAACAAAAAACATATAAATTATTTAAAAAGAAACAGAAATCCCAGAAGTAAAACTACAATTTCTGAAATAAAAAAATCAGCTGATGGAGTTAAGAACCAAGTGGAGATAAAACAGAAAAAGAGTAAGTGAACTTGAAAATGGTTAAAATTATCCAAGGAGAAGAATAAAGAGATAAAAGATTTTTTTAAACAAATGAATAGAGGCTCAGTAATCTGTTACATATTATCAAATGACCCAACATATGAGCAACTGGGATACCAAAAGGAGAGGAGGAAGAGAATGGGGCTGATATTTTATTTAAAGAAATAATGGCTGAAAGTTTCCCAAATTCAATGTCAGAGAAATTTTCAGACACAAGATGTCCAGTGAATATCAAGCTCAAGACTACTGAAGTTAACAAAACTTCCATCTACTTAAAGTAGAAAGTATTCATTTCAGAGAGAGAGGACAGTTCAGTTTGAACTGTTATCTTAAGTCAGAAAAACAAAACTACGATTCTGTGATATTTTCATCAGGTTACTTCTGAATTTCTATCATGTTACTGTTTTATCCTTTCATGTAAAACATTGTGAACAAAGTGTATATTTACTGGTTCAATTTTAAATATATTCCAGAGACTCCATTTCCAGGAATGGTAAAGTGGCTTCTATCGGATCAACCCTTCCATAGAAATCAACTATAAAATCTGGATGAAATATAAAAGATTACCCGAAGGAACAAAAGGTAGCAGAAACTAGAATGGAGTCTAGATATGAAAAAAAGAAAGGAATGGCACTAGGAAAATTTCTAGTTTTATATATGGCTCTCCTCCTGAAGATAGGCTCCACTCAGAAAAATTCAGGTAAAACTCAGACAGAAACCACAGCCTCAATCGCCTAAGGAGACAGAGGACAGTTTAGAGTGACGATAGCAGCTAGAAAGTGAGAGGAGAAATCAGAGAGAAACAGAGGACAGTTTAGAGTGACGATAGCAGCTAGAAAGTGAGCGGAGAAATCAGAGAGAAACATAAAGGAGACCTAAATTCTGTATATGAACTCTGCCCAAATCTCTAGCTGACCAGGGACCTATGCAATGCAAGGACAGACTCCCAGCAGCCCAACTACATCTAAAAGAACTGAAAAAAGATTTAAGCTGCTTCTCACCACAGGAAGAGAGAGCTTGGAGTTGGAGCCCAGCCAAGTTAACTGCCTGCTAAAGAACCTCAATGTCCTATGGAGAAACATAACAGAAACCAGTTCTAGGATGTATCATTTACAACATTCAGAATATACTCCCAAGTTAATAAGCATATGAAGAAAGAGGAAAATGTGACCAACATTCAAGAGAAAAGTCAGAGAAAGACCAACCCTGAGATGAATTAGATATTGGAGTTTGCAAAAACAGATTTAAAGTAAACATTACGACTATGACCAAAGAAAAAAACGGTACCAATAAAAAAGCAACAAAAGAAAGTTCAGTGGAGACACAGACACTAAATTCCCAAATGGAAATCCTAGAAATAAAAATATAGATGATTTGTAATTTTAAAATTTACAAATGAGCCTAAAAGTAGACTGGAGATAACAAAGGAGTCAGTGAACATGAAGACAGAACAATAGAAATTATTCAACTCCAGAGACAGATAGAAAAAAATACTGTTTATTCCCTCCCACAAACAAAGTGAACAAAGGCTCGGTGACTTGCAGTGCAGTATCAAAAGGTCTAATGTAAGTGGAATCAGAATGCCAGAAGGCAAGGATAATTAAAAAGGTGCAAATGTATACCTGAAAATATAATGGCCAAAATTTTCCATCTTTAGCAAAAGATACAACTCTACAAATCTATAAGTTCAGTAAAAGGTAGATACAAATAAAACTAAATCCAGACACATCACGATAGTCAATCTTCAGAAAACCAAATATAGTAAAATTTTCATAGCAACCAGAAAAAGATAACACATTATATACAGGGAACAAAAACACAAAGGAAAGGTGACTTCTCATCAGAAATGATGGAGATAATTCTGCTGAGAGAGAGCATTAAAAAAAGAGAGAAAAATAAAGGAGAGAGGTCAGAAGAAAGTGGAATGATATCTTGAAAGTACTGAAAGAAAAAAAAAAAAAAACAGAACTATATCCAGCAAAAATATCCTTCCAGAATAAAGGTAAAATAAAATCATTTTGTATAATAAAACTGAGATAATCAGTCACCAGCAGACATACGCTGGAAAATATCCAAAAGCAGGGATTGGCTAACATTTTCTGTGAAAGGCCGAAGAGTAAATATTTTAGGCTTTGCAGTCTCTGTCACAACTGCACAACTCTACTATTACAGTGCAAAAGCAGTCATTAAAAAACATAAATGAGCAAAGCAGTGTTCCAATAAAGCTTTATTTATAAAAACAGGTGGACCACATTTGGCCCATAGGCTTCCACAGTTTGCTGATCCCTGGGCTAAAGAAAATTCTGCAGCTACAGGAAAGTGATACCACAAGCAGAAAGCTGAGTGTCCAGAAAAGAAAAAAGAACTGCAGATATCATATTAATATATAGCTGGATAAATATAAAACACTATTTTCCCTCTTTACTTCCATAATATACATGAGATTGCTTAAAGCACAGGTTAAAACCCTGTATTGTAGGGCTTACAACATGTAAATACAGTAATATGACAACTGTAGCATGAAAGACAAGTGCTTACATTTTCCATAAGTTAGTACAATAGAAAGGATGTGGACTGTGACTCCAAAATCACCTCTAAGAAATAAAATAGTGCAAAAAGAAACAGTTAAAGACCCCAAAGAAATGTTATGATAATTTTTTAAAATTTATTAATATATAACAGATGGACTTATTTGGGGAGTACATGTGACATTTTGATACAATCATATATAATTTATAATTATCAAATCAAGGTAATTGGGATGCCCACCACTTTAAACATTTATCTTTTCTTTATGTTGGGAACATCTAAATTATTATCTTCTAGCTATTCTGAAATATATAGTAGATTACTGTTTACTATCAACCTACTGAATTGTACAACATTAGGTCTTATTTCTTCTATATAACTGTATTTTTGTACCCATTAACCAATCTCACTTCATCCCCTCCTATCCTGGTACCCTTCTCAGCCTCTGACAACTGAAGATTATTCAGCCATAGAAAAGAATGAAATCCTCTCATCTGCAGCAACATGGACAGAACTGGAGGTCATTACGGTAAGTAAAATGAAATTTTTAAAGGATGCACTTAACCCAAGAGAAAGCAAAAATGGAAGGCAGAAGAACAAAAAAACAGATAAGCAAAGAGAAAACAAAGAGTAAAATGGCAGGCCTAAATCCAATCATATCAACAGTTATTGTAAATGCCAGTGAACTAAATACTCCAGTTAAGAGGCAGAAAATATTTGAACAGATAAAAATTTAAGACCCAAGAATGTGTTGCCTAAAAGAGACAAACTAAATATGACACAGGTAAGTTGAAACTAAGAAGGAAAAAGATATAGCATGCAACCATAAGCATAAGAATGCTGGAGTGTGATATTAACTTCAAATAAAGTAAACAAAGAGCATTACCAGTGATAAAGAAGGATGTTTCACAATGATACAAAGGCCAATTCACCAGGAAAATGTAACATTCGTAAGTGTTTTAATTACAGAGCTTCAAAATTCATAAAGCAAAAATTGACAAAACTGAAGAAAGAGACAAATCCACAGTAATAGCTAGAGATTTTAACAGCTCTCTCAGCAATTGATAGAACCACTAAACAAAAAAATCAGTACACAGAAGATCTAAATAACACTGTCAACCACCCTGACCTAAATGACACAGAACACAACTCCACTTGCAAAATATGCATTCTTTTAAGTGCACTTGGTACATCCACTATGACAGACTATAAGACAAGCCATAAAATGAGTCTCAAATTTTGAAGGGTTGAATTCTTACAGAATATGTTCTTAACCATAATGGAATTAAGCTAAACACCAGTAACTTTCTACTTGGAAATTTAACAATGCACTCCTATGTAATCCAAAGTCAAAGAAAAAAATCATGATGTATGACACTAATATTATTACACGCTTGTCTCCTTTACTAAAATGTGAGATCCTAGTAAATAGGACATATTAGATATCACAGATTATTTTTAATTCTTTTCTTAATCCCCAGTTCCTTGTATGACTACTACAAACTATTCTCTTTCAGAACACCTGTTATTTCTTTCTAAACAAATTATTTTCTGAGACCTT
The DNA here is from genome assembly GCF_009764315.1 of Trachypithecus francoisi. NCBI lineage: Eukaryota > Metazoa > Chordata > Mammalia > Primates > Cercopithecidae > Trachypithecus > Trachypithecus francoisi. The sequence continues at coordinate 8,923,642 of NW_022681472.1, forward strand.
CAACTATGGGGAGGCGTAAATCTGTTAACCTCTTACTCTTATAAAACTCTTCCTCTCTTCCTTTCCTTTTGTGAGATTTCACTTATTTTTCTACTAAACTTTCTATGGTCTTTTCCAGTTACTTTACCTATTACCCTCTCTTCTAACTTTAGAAACATACCAAAGCTCTTTTGTTTGTATGTTTTGTTAATTTCATTACATGTATTTGTTGACCAGAGAATTAAACTCCATCTTTAAGATATTATCGGCTGAACGCGATGGCTCATGCCTGTAGTAATCTCAGCACTTTGGGAGGCCAAGGCAAGCGGATCACCTGAGGTCAGGGGTTCTAGACCAGCCTGGTCAACACAGTGTAACCCCATCTCTACTAAAAATACAAAAATTAGCCAGGTGTCGTGCTGCATGGAAGGCTGAGGCAGGAGAATCGCTTGAACACAGGAGGTACAGGTTGCAGCGAGCTGAGACCACACCACTGCACTCCAGCCTTGGCGACAGAGTGAGACTCCGTTTCAAAAAAAAAAAAAAAGATATTATCATAACTAATGGCTTCAACTATAACTTCAACACATTCAATAACTAATGTAGAACAGTCCTATGGTATTCTTCTAAAACGAACTTCTCTTTCAATTGTCCAAGATAACAGCATTTCAAAGATTAGTCATTTTTGATTCTCCCTTTTTCTTCAACTGTGTCAAATCAATCATTAAGCCTTCTCTATTCTTCTTTAAATACATATTCTCATTTCATTGCTTCATCTTACTATAAAAAATGAAAAGAAGGAATAAATGGGTTATAAAAAGTAGTTAAGAAACTGAATCTGCCAGAAACAATCTACCTAATCTGGCAGCAACACTTTCTTTGAAATACGTTATTCTTTCTCTAAAAGTAAATGATATCTTCACCTCAACAAAAGCAAAAGTGACCAATCCAGTATAAACATCATTTTTGCCTTTGGCAAATTAATGGTGCAGAGGGATATTGACATCTCTAAGAACAAGGTGGAATCAGGTGACAATTCAGATCTTTCTGTCAGCAAAACTGAACTGCTGGCCTTGTAAAATATATGTGAAAGCAGTGCTTCGAAAACCATCGGTGGTAAAGACCGGTTTTGCTTGTTTTTTGATTTTCAATCACTCATGAACAAATACTTTTATAAAACACAGTAAGAATAAATTTTAAGACATGTAAAATACAAGTTCAATTTTCCTATAAAATTCAATAAACCATTATTCTGTCAAATTCCCACAAGTTTCTATGCTTTCTGTACTTATGCTGACTTTCACTTTCTGTACTTATCCATTGCAGGTTACTAACAAACAGTTCACTGCACTGCACTGATAATGTGGACCACACTTTAAAAAATGCTGTATTAAAGGACTCACCTCAAAATTTAAAAAGTCTCAGTCTTACGAGACCTCATCCAAACCTAGTATCTACTAAGCAAGATAGAGGTTAGGCAAAGAGGATGAGGCAGAATTCCTGAAACAGGGTATAAGCGACAGACTCTAGAATAAAATTTCTTCCTGGCAATACTTCCATAGCAGTGGCCAGAACAGCTCCACACACTCAGCCTAGAGCTAGCCTCTTTGAAAGGGTTATTACTATGAACTGCCTGCATGGAAAAATGCATGTACATGTGTGTGCATGTTTATGTCTAGTGAGTATACATGTGTAGATATGAGTTAAACATCATGATTAGTCTATCTAATTTGGCTGTAATTCTTAAGCCTTTCTGATGAAAAGCATATCACTGTAAAAATATGATTCACTTTATCTGACATATAATGTAGGCTTTTGACTAAGCAGAGCCCAAAAGAGAAATCAAATGCACAACATACAGATGTAAAACTCTAGGCAACAAAGATGATCTTCAATGTCTTTATCAGTCACAGCCCTAAAACATCCTAATTTATTTTAGAACCTAAAGACTGACAAATCAATTTAACCAACAGCAGTAATATATGCAGAGACCTGGAGTTCAGCATGTACTATGAATAAATGAGATGGACATTTTCAAAAATAAAATTCATCCAGCCAAATGGAAAACTAATAATAATCATTAGCAGCTGCTAGATTTGTTCAGCTCACAGTAGTTCAGCAAGCTTTCTAAAGCCTCCCACAAAAATATATTTCCCTAAGTTTTAGGATGTGTCTATACTATCTCCAAATAACCTCATCAGTAAAATCTTTTTTAAAGGTTATAGGAACTTGAAAATGACTTTAAAAATCATCATTTTTAAAATAATTTGATGGTATAAATCAAATGGCTTTACTATGTCTTTATCAATGGCTCAATTTTAGTTCCACTGTGCATATCAAAATTGTGGATGTCTAAAGATGTTCTTCTTTCTGCTCTCAGCATATTCACATAATGATTGCATTACCCCAAATTTAGTGTATGAGAATCTAAAAAAAACTAGTATTTCTGCCATTGGATTGGGTCTATTTTAAATATTCTGAAACCCAAAATTAGACAATAGAAGCCCATAAATCATGAGATTCTATGCATTATAGGTAAAAATTTGAAATTATAAATATAGTTTAAAGAAGATTTTTAAATCTTTCTAAATATTAGTAACATATTCATGCTGTCTCTTTTAAATCAAACAAAACAGCACTAGATCTTTACCTGGGCTTAATATTAACTTAGCAAGAATCCAACTTACAGAGATAAAGAGGAAAATGTTATTATTCCATGATTTTATGGAGAAAAAAGGCAGGGAAATAAATACATACTGTATATTTACTATTGCAGACACTTTAACTGTTATTTCATGGATTCCTTACCTAATGTTTAAATGAGTTTAAATGAGTTAAGTACCATCTACCACCTTTCACCATAAAGAAACTAGCTCTGGGAGTTCAAGCCACTCTCCCAACACTAAACAATCAAGTGCTGGAATTCACACCTAGGTCTATCCATTCCAGAGAGACTCTTGTCTATCCTTCTACTGCGCCATTACAAAAGAGCTACTCTACTCTATTTCTCAAATTTCCATAAAAGTGCATAATTAATTCAGAAAGCTCCCAAATGAGGTCAAAAGAAAAAAACTTAGGAATCTCAGTCTGGCTCTACACTTATGGTGACTTTTTGAGCTTTGTATATGGTAAACACAGTGACTTCATCAAGTTACTCTATCAAAGGTTTAAACAAAATGCAAAGGTTCTGAGAAAAGGTATTCTATCTTATGCATCTTTCCACACATTTAGTAACCAACAAATTGCCTTACATATATTTGGTCTTCAATAAACATCTGATGCACTGATAGATAGATGAATAAATACAAGAGGAAAAATGGAAGAGAAAAGGAGAAGGAAGAACTTAAAGGCAGGATTCAATTAACATCAACTAACATCTCTCTTCTGTGATATTACAGTATTAGATATGTGCTTCCAATAACCTTTTATTTTAATTAATGATTCAAAACGAAAAATAATGGAAAGGAGGAGGAACTAAGTGGGGACAAAAAAGTAGGGTATGTGGGAAGCTTAGATAGAATATCATATAATGATTAAAGCAGCTTTTGCTGGACTTTAGATTAAATCTCAGCCCACTAGTAAAAAGTAGTACCTAGGCCAGGTGCAGTGGCTCACACCTGTAATCCCAGCACTTTGGGAGGCCGAGGCACGCAGATCACTTGAGGTCAGGAGTTTGAGACCAGCCTAGCCAACATGACGAAACCCCGTCTCTACCAAAACTACAAAAATTAGGTGGGCATGGTGGCACATGCCTGTAGTCCCAGCTACTCTGGAGGGCTGAGGCAGGAGAATTGCTTGAACCCGGGGGGCAAGAGGTTGCAGTGAGCCAAGATCATGTCACTGCACTCTAGCCTGTGCAATACAGCAAGACTCTGTCTCAAAAAGAAAAAAAAAATTATTAGTACCTGGTTTTTCATAGAAACTTGCAGCACTTAAAATATTTTCTAAATAATAAGTCATGTAGTCTCTTGAAACTGAGAGAAAAAGATATAAGGGAAAGAATATTCTTTGAAAAAACAGGACAGCTAAAATAAGACCCCAACTTCTATTACAACTCTTCCCCACACCTCTATTTCACCTTAAATAGACAAGTTATTAACAAATTATCAAAAGCCTATAACAAGAAATAATTATAATTTTTTACAATCTTTAACAATTTGAAAAATAGTTATTTTAACTCCAAAAACTATATAACATACAGAAAAGAACAGGTAGAGGTAAATGCCATATTAACTACTTAGGAAACTGCTGACCTTTCCATTGCCCATCAGAGAAAGTCACACAAAAGATAATAAAAACAATAATAATTGTTTTTATCAATATCCTTTCTAGGATAACAATATCCTTTCTAGGATAATCTAATTGCAAAGACATTGAGTCAAAGGTAACCATCTTTCCTAACAGTTTAGCAATTACAAAATATACCTCCTTTTCTGAAAAAAAGCTTTCAGTACCAAGTTTATTAACAGCTTCCAATTTAGACAAAAGTCCACGTACTAACAGAAAATAGGGACCCTCTCTCTCCAGTCTTGCTTTCTGTGATATGTTCATCAAATTAAGTAAACATGTTTTTACTTTTCTCTTAATTTTAAAAATGTGAACATTTAGTAACTGGGCCAGTCTTTACTTCCAGGTAACTTTTTCATTGGATCGCAATTCCCTTATAAATAACACACTTTCATTCCAAAAGGCTTTTCACTATTCTTTCTGTCTAGGTAACATCCAAAGACAAACCCCACAGAGACAACCATATGAACCCAGTGTTCACATAACCTGAAGTAAGTTCACGATGACTGCTGTAGCCCTGGTGCCAACAACCACCCCACGACCAGCCCTTTATAGTCACAAATATTTACTGAGGGTCTATTAGGTGCCAAAGGTTCATTTAGCACACATTTTTCAAAGGGTATTATCATGTGAGCATCAACAAAGTAACGGATGTAGGAGAGATGATATTACTCTAACAGGACACATGAAAAAAACTAAAGCACAGAGAGGCTAAGTAACTTGGCCAAAAGCCTGGAGGCCAGCCCAACAGCCCAGAGAACCTGACTGCCACTGCACATGCCAGGACACTCACTACAGGCCTGAGTGCATACAGACTTTCTAGTGAGGAACGTCAAGCATGATTCACCCAAATCATGAAGAGATGAGATTTCAACGACTCCTTCAGCTATTCAGTGCCTACCACAATTCACCCAGAGTTGAAGCCTAGTTGTATGCAGTAAAGGAACAGAGATAAACTGCAGGTTTTAAAACATCAAGGGGGTTCCATATGTGGGAGTGATATTGTGGGTAATTTACAATTTTACTTAATATTTTTCTATCGTATCTTTTTAACCATAAAACCATATAATTTTTATAACAGTAAAAGATCAAACTAGCTCTATTTTTGCAAATGGTAGATGCTTAATTTACACTAGAAGATTTTGACAAAATAAAGGCTCCTGTGACAACTGTAGAATTAAAAAAAGGAAAGACAAGGGAGAAACTCAAAACTAAGACAAATGGAACAGAAGGAGCATTAAGCCCTCAGAGAACAAATTTATTGAATTGAAAAGATGCAATATCTATTGTGCCACAGAGAACAAATTTAAAAGAGGAATCAGATATTATTCCATGTTCCCTCAGAGCAGGAGAGTACAGAATAAAGTGCTAAAAGTAGATCTGACAAAGGGTCTTATTTGAAGGTGCCATGCTTGGTGAGTGATGCCCAAGAGTGTGAGCACAAGTTAGTGTCAGGTGATAACCAGGATGACTGAAATATTCATGTTGGCCCCACTAGTTCTATGCCCAGAGTGGTAGGGGCAAAAGATCCATTCACAGAACAAGTCTGTGCCTAGTTAGTGTCAGGTGATAACCAGGATGACTGAAATATTCATGTTGGCCCCACTAGTTCTATGCCCAGAGTGGTAGGGGCAAAAGATCCATTCACAGAACAAGTCTGTGCCTAGTTAGTGTCAGGTGATAACCAGGATGACTGAAATATTCATGTTGGCCCCACTAGTTCTATGCCCAGAGTGGTAGGGGCAAAAGATCCATTCACAGAACAAGTCTGTGCCTTCAGAAAGTAAACAGCCACAAATCCCAGGATTGCATCTTCAAGAGCCAGATTCATGTGCTGCATTTACTCTCTCAGAATTCACCTGGGTCAGGGAAAGGAATAACAAATCCTACAAGAACAAATTACTGATGATTGTAGACGATTCTTTCTTCACTTGTTAACATTCAACCTCTCCCCACCGTTGCACTTCCAAGATAACTATTCCTGGTTCAAAAGGCCCCTTGAGCCCTCTCTTCTCCTCACACCCCCGTTCAAAAGGCCCCTCGGGCCCTGTCTCCTCCTCATACCCCCTCTCTGGCTGTCCACCTCTCTTCTACCGCCTTTCCTCCCTTCGTCACTCATCACTGCATTGCACTGGCATTGCTTATTCATGTCGACTGTCTTCACCAAACCATAAGACCTTCGATGTCCAGCTCTATCCTGGTCATCTGTGTCCCCTAATAATTAGCATAGCCCCTGGCACATACATGGAATCCACAACTGTTTTGTGATTTAGGAGAGATTGGCAAAAGACTCCATTTCTGGAATTTTTTACTTTAAATAAATAAGAATATGGATAATGAAGCACGTAAGTAGAAGAAAAACATACATTCAGTTTACCTACTAAAATACTTCAAAGTAAAGCCTCATTAACACAACCTTAACGACTTAAGAACTGATTATTATTTTAGCTGGACTGAATTTACTGTGACAACTCATGTGGACAGAGTGCGCAGGAAGTACGAAGAGCAGAGCCACCATGGGGAGGGAGGGAAGCAAGGAGGCTCCGCATTTGCCTCTTTCTCAAGCGTGAACTTCAAGGACCACAGAATGATTTTTATATGAAAAAGAGTGTTACTTTCATAAATAAACATAATGGAAAGAAAATCTAATGCTCAGCCTAACACCTGGTCAATAGCTGGTCAGTGATTATCACACCCAGCAGGCCACACCTGGATCTTACTGTACAGTCCCTCAGAATCCACACTGAACACCACTCCTCCATGCCATCACTCACTCACTCAGCCCTTGCAGGCAGCCAGGAAATACACGGGGCTCAACACATCCAGCTGGTATCTTAAGCAAAGAAATCTTCCCCTGATGGTAGCTTTGGTTTTCCTTTTCACGTTTCCCCCTTTTTAATGCCAGTCTTAAGGTTCCTGAGAAAATGCAACAAGACAAGAAAAAAAGGAGATGGCAGGGTGGTTAAGAGGACAGCTTTGGAGCTGGGCAGATCTCAGTGAAATTCCAATCCTTTCACTTACTGAGGAATTATCTCCGAGTCTTGGTTTCCTTATCAATAAAATAAAAATAGTAATAGAACTTATTGGGTAATCACGAAGCTTAAATAAGGCAATGCATAAAAATTACTTAATAAATTTTAACAATTATTATTCTCTGCATCAAAGACAGATTAACATGATGGTTAAAAGCATGCATCATACTGCCTGAGTTTAAATTCCTGCTCTGCCACTTTCTAGCTATTCCAGCAAATTACTTAACCTCTCGTGTCCTAGTGACCACTAAATGGAGTTCCTGGGACAATTATATGTGGAATACATTTAAAGTAATTAGGACAGTGCCTGACACAGAATAAGCTCTCAATAGACATTAGCTGTTAATTAACTACAGACATCTAGAAAAGAGTTCCTGCACATCAAATTTTAAAATTTGGAAGGTGACAAATGCTATGAATAAGCAATTTATAGAAAGAATATAAATGGCCAATAATATTAAAAAATGCTCAGCCTCATTCATTATTAACGGAATGCAAATTTAAAACAATGATTTAGGCCGGGCACGGTGGCTCAAGCCTGTAATCCCAGCACTTTGGGAGGCCGAGACGGGCGGATCACGAGGTCATGACATCGAGACCATCCTGGCTAACACGGTGAAACCCCATCTCTACCAAAAAAATACAGAAAACTAGCCAGGCGAGGTGGCGGGCACCTGTAGTCCCAGCTACTCGGGAGGCTGAGGCAGGAGAATGGCGTAAACCCGGGGGGCGGAGCTTGCAGTGAGCTGAGATCTGGCCACTGCACTCCAGCCTGGGCGGCAGAGCGAGACTCCGTCTAAAAAAAAAAACAATGATTTAGTTTTCCAACCAAGATTTTGTAAAAATTAAAAGAAGGGTAATATTAAATCATAGTGAGCAGAAAAATATGCACTCCCAATACATAGTTGATGGAAATGTAAATCTGCACATTTTTGAAAAGTGTATGATATTATCTATCAAAAGTGTAGGCCAGGTGCTGTGGCTAACACCTGTAATCCCACAATTTTTGGAAGGCTGAGGGAGGAGGACTGCTTGAGCCCAGCAGTTCAACATCATCTTGGGCAATGAAGCAAGATCCCTTCTCTACAAAAGATTTTATTTTTTAAATTAGCCAAGCTCAGTGGCATGCATCTACAGTCTCAGCTACTTGGGAGGCTGAGGCAGGAGTATCCCTCAAGCTCAGGAGTCCGAGGTTGCAGTGAGCTATGATCACGCCACTCTAGTCCAGCCTGGGTGACAAGAGTAAAAACCCTGTCTCAGAAAAAAAAAGGTGGGGTGCAGTGGCTCATGCCTGTTATCTTGGCACTTTGGGAGGCCGAGGCAGGTGGATCACCTGAGCTCAGGAGTTCGAGAACAGCCTGGGAAACATGGTAAAACTCTGTCTCTACTAAAAACACAAAAATTAGTTGAACGTGGTGGTGCATGCCTGTGATCCCAGCTACTCAGGAGGCTGAGGCACGAGAAATGCTTGAATCCAGGAGGTGGAGGTTGCAGTGAGCCGAGATTGCACCACTGCACTCCAGCTTGGGCAACACAGTGAGACTGTCTTAAAAAAATAAAAATAAAAAAGTATAAAAACACATTCTTTTGACCCAGCAGTTCCATCTCCAGAACTAAATCCAAAAGAAATATTCATCAAAGTGGGCAAACATATGTAAAAGAAACTAGAAACACCACCACATGGCCATCAATAGAGCACTGGTTAAACACACAGCTTTACACCAACACAGTGGAAAACAGCCATTAAAAAAAATTGAATATCCACATATACAGAAATGAAAACATATTCACTATATATTAATAAAGTTATAGACCAGTATAACATGTCATTTTTATTTCTAAATATAAAACAAAATTACACATCTATTTATTTATCTGTGCTTAGAAACATCTGAAAGATGCTAGTAATTATATTTGGCAAATGTGATATTTACATTATTTAAATTTTTGCAATACATGTGCACCACTTTTTATTTTCATTTTATTTTATCTTTTTTGAGACAGAGTCTCACTCTGTCGCCCAGGCTGGAGTGCAGTGGCACGATCTCAGCTCACTGCAACCTCCGATTCCCTGGTTCAAGCAATTCTCCTGCCTCAACCTCCTCAGCAGCTGGGATTACAGGCACGCACCACCATGCCCAGCTAATTTTTGTGTTTTTAGTAGAGATGGGGTTTCACCATGTTGGCCAGGATGGTCTCGATCTCCTGACCTCATAATCCGCCTGCCTGGGCCTCCCAAAGTGCTGGAATTACAGGCATGAACCACCACACCCAGCCCTACTTTTTATTTTTTACTTGTTTTTTAAAGAAAGTATAAGAACAAAAATGGTTAAAAGCACAGATTATACAGCCAACATTCTAGATTTGCAAGTCTGCTACCTATCAGCAATGTGACCTCTATGCCTCAGTATTCCCAGTGTATAGCAATGACACCTATACGTTAACAGTAACAACGATAACTGTTGAGTTACAGAACTCTGGTGAGCATTAAATGAGTTAAATGGAAAGATCTTAGAACAATGTATGGCAGAGGGTAGGCACTATATGGGACATGTCCACTATTACTAACCTTGAAGAGCATTCTTAGATTACTTCAACCAAGCCATCCCACAGAAGCCCATCTAAAGTGACCAACAAAATTATCAGTAGACAATGGGCACAGCAAATACACTGGCTCTCGGTAGCCAATTAGCAATGTGAAGCATTAAAACCGCCTGGCAACCTAGGATTTCGATTCTAGCTAGGCTTTCTCTTGTCCTCAACTTCCTCATCTGTTCAAAGGAGGAAGATGACTTAGATAACTGACAAATCTAATATCCTAAAAAGTTTACTGTTTAAATCATGATAGATTTTTATAGTTGCCTCAAAAATGTACTCCAGTCAGTAGGTCCAGAACCTGAAACACAATTCCATACTAAAATACATGCTCCATAAGAGAGAAACTCCTTCAAGAACAGTCTCTTGGAATACACTGCAGCAGAAAAGGATTTCCTCCATCTGAACATAATCTAATTACATTTCCCTACAAGCATACTATATAACTCACATATTTCATTCACTTAGATGGTTTCCTCTCACCTATCCCACTGCCCACACCATAAATACAAATTAGTGATATTTTACTCTATATTCACCAACACTCTGTGGTTTCATAACCACTAGAAGAACAAGTAACTGTTTCCCACCTGCTAAAAACTCAAATATACTGCAGTCAAAAATGCCTCACTTACACACAAACCAACATAAAACACTTACACGAAATGCTGCAAGAATGATTCTCGTTACTTTCTCTTTGACAGACTCCTGAAGGATATCGGACAGAACTGGAATGATATTATAGCGCCGCAGGTGTTCACACATTTGAGGACTGAATGCCAGGAGCCATATTGAAAAAATCATTTGATACTGGAGCTGAAAGCCACACTTGTTACTCAACACTCCCATTATGCTGGAAAAAAAAAAAAAAAACCAACACATTTACAAAACATTTAATATGAGAGCAGAAGAAAGAAGAAATAAGCAATTATTTTCTTTTTGCACTAACGGAACAGGTCTCTCTGAATTATGTTCTGTTTCTTTCCTGCCAGCAATAACAAGCAGCTAGATTGTTACTCACAGAGAACAATTTCCAGTACAGCTCCACTTAACCCTCTCTCCAAAAGTCACAGGACCTCAGGAAGCAGGAGCTCTTGCTGTGCGGCAAGAAGGGAACAAAGACAGGCAATATGGCAACGGGAATGGAAACAGCAATCGGACAGACAATAGAGCCAAAAGTTACATGGAGATTTTGAGTTCGGGCAACCAATAAGACCACTGATAGCTTTAAAATATAGAGGAAACAGAGAAAAGAAGGGATGAGTTTGGTGAAAACCTGTGATAGGTTCAAATTTGACATAGCCAATTACTGAATTCGGGGGTCAGGAAAAACCTCAGTTTGATCAAGAGATCAAAAACTCAGTTTGATCAAACTTCTATTTTGATCTCTTACTTTACTGATAAGGAAACTAGGAAAATGACACGGAAATGAAGGAGGTTACACCAAGAGAGATAATATATACAACAGAAGAAAAGCTAAGGAAACCGCCCTAGGGAATACCTACATTCAAACAATGGAGTTCAGAAATCATCAAATAAAAAAAAAAAATCATCAAATAAGACCATTAAAAGTAACCTTCATATTGGAGCAGAGCCTACTATTTAAAAAAAGACCAGAGGGGTTAAGAGCTCGAAGACCACAGAATGTACAACACAAACAGTGAGTCCTAATGTAAGCTATGGAACTTTTTAATAAAAATCTATTAACACTGGATCATCATTTGGAACAAACATACCACACTAATGCAAGACGTTCATGATAAGGGAGTTTGCAGCGGGGAGAGTGGAGGATGTAATGGGAACTCTCTGCACTTCGGTTTTTCTGTAAAACTAAAGCTGCTCTAATAATATACACGTTTAAAATGCTAAGCCTGATTTTACAATCTAATCCTACTGTAACTTACTGAAAGGCTTTTATCTGTGTTATTTCTCCATTTGTATGATTGTATATAGTTCAGTTCACTAATTGTTTTTAATGTTCTCATGCATGACTTTTGCCTTGTCTTCTCTATTTTTGGTTTCTATGCAAAACTTGCTTTTTAATTAATATTGACATTGGTATATAAGCTGCTGTAAAATCATGTCATTTTATACTGTAAAAACCCTAGTCCCTGGTTTCCTTTGCTCTCTGTTCCAGTTATTAAGGCAAGCCTTCTGCACTTGGCTTTGTGATGCTGTTGCTGAGACCCTGAAAACCACATTTCTGTTCTACCAGTTGGCTCCCTGTTAGGCTATGCCAAGAACAGGAGCTAGAGGCTGACTTCAAGGAAGGAAGAATGGACTTCCTCCTGTTGGCTTCCTGATCCTGAGAGCATTACCCCAGTAACACTCCTTCAACCCGGCAGCAGCAGTTCTTTCCCTTGGCAGCAGCCAAATATAGTTTGCAGTTTTTCAGCTCTAGCAGAACAAGCCTCATCACATTTCCTGAGACATCAGCACCAGCCAGCTGGCTCCCCTCCCCAGAGTCCTGGGTTCTAAATCCACGAGGCTTTTCCTCGGAGTTCAGAGACACCAACATCAGCTGGGCAAAACCTCCTCAAATGTCTAAATTTCAGCTGTACCATCGGCCCCTCCTCCAAGCATGCAAATTTTAATGATTCCAATCTCTTACCACTGCACGCCTACTTTACATCCCCCACCCCGCCTTATGGGTGGTATCTATACTTGCTACATTTCTGACACTCAAGAGTCATTTTTGTTTGTTTCATTTTAAACAAAATCAGTGGCTGGGCATGGTGGCTCAAGGTTCTAATCCTAGCCTTTTGGGAGGCCAGGGTGGGTGGATCTCTTGAGCCAGGAGTTTGAGGCTAGCCTGGGCAACATAGCAAAATCCCATCTCTATCAAAAAATAATAATAATAATACCAAAAGATTTCCAAAAAAATACAAAAATAGTTAGCAAATGTATACTTAGTTAATAATTCTTCATATCAAATTATGTTAAAATAAAAAATAATGTCGATGATAGTTGAATGGGAATAGCACTGAATCTATAAATTACTTTGGGCAGTAGAGGCAATTACCCCCAGCAAAGGTCCACTTATAGCTCCAATATTTAGGAAGTTAACGTTAACCTTCAGACATTCCTGTGAGGCTAACAATACATAGCACAATATAATGTAAATTGTTTTATCTTATATAGGTATACAAATACTCAGTGTTGTATTATGTATATAATAGGCTTTTTAACAACAAAAAAGTCAGCAAACTATATAGATTAAAATGTACTGAGTTTTTTTAAGACCTCAGTTATCAGCCAGGCAAGGTGGCTCATAACTGCAATCCCAGTACTTTGGGAGGCAGAGGCAGGCTGATTACGAGGTCAGGAGTTCAAGACCAGCCTGGCCAACACGGTGAAACCCCATCCCTACTAAAAATACAAAAATTAGCCAGGCGTGTTGATGCACGCTTGTAATCCAAGCTACTCAGGAGGCTGAGGGAGGAGAGTTACTTGAACCCAGGAGGTTCAGTAAGCTGAGATTGCACCGCTGCACTCCAGCCTGGGCGACAGAGCGAGACTCTGTCTCAGAAAGAAGAAAAAAAAGACCTCAGTTATCTTCCACTCTTCAAATGAGCTATACTTGAAAATTTTTCTCCTCACATTATTCCCATTTGCAATGTGAGAAACACACACACGCACACACAAATTCAATGCTGAGCAAAAACTCAAAAAGTAGAAAGTACCTATTTCTGAAAAAATGAAAAGATTAAATGACTTTTTGAAATTGCTATACTTTCAGCAAGTTATTACACCTTTATTAATGCCCATTTCTCCACTTAAAGGTTTAATCTGATTACTGCTAATCTTATTAGTGGTCATTAGCATACCAAAATATATTGGTTGAACATGAAATAGTCTAGATCATATTTATGCCTGATCTTGTTGCTGTTGAATGGTTAACATTGCTGAATGGTCTCTAAAATACTAAGGTACTAGTCATTAGGACAGCAGCATTTGTTGTACTCAGTATACCATGAGAGTTCAGAGAGACCAAATTTTGGTATTTGAGCTTATTTTATAAACAATTACAACTATTTGTAGAGATTGCTATTTCATGACTTTGATTCTTTCTTATAGGTCCTCCACAGGGGGAAAAAAATCTAATTTTTGGTTAGTAGAATTAAAATTCATTTTATCTTACAATTAGGGCAGGGTACTCATGAATGGAATCAGTACCCTTCTAAAAGGGTCCTGAGAAAGACCCCTGTCCCTCTGCCATCTGAGTTTACAGTGAAAAGATGGCCATCTATGAATGAGGAAACAGGCCCTCACCAGACACCAAATCTGCTCATGCCTTCATCCTAGACTTCCTAGCCTCCAGAAATGTGAGAAGTAAGTTTCCACTGTTTATAAGCCACGCAGTATTTTGTTAAAGCAGCCCAAATAGATTAAGACACCTACTTTCTTTCAGGAGTCTGAAATTTTGGTGTGTTCTAGGCAGAGTGTGTCTACATAACTAACCTCTAATAAAATCCTGAGAGCTGAGTCTCTGATGGGTTTCCTGGACAGAAACCTCACACAAATGTTGCTGCATTTTCAATGCTAGGGGAAGATACCCTGTGAGACCCCTCTGGGAGGAAGAGAGCATAAGGGAGCCTGCGCATGGATTCCTCCACATTCTGCCTGTGTCTTTGTCCCTTATGCTACAGTTGTGTGTCCTCACTACATCTCCGTAATAAATCTTATCTGTGAATACAACTATATGCTATGTCGGTGAGTCTAATGAACCTCCGGACACGTGTGAATGTTTTATTTTCTGCCTATAATAATGACCAACAGAGGAAAGTGTTTCACAATTATTAGATTATTCAGAAGATGAAAACAAAGAGATAGACTACACTCTATTCTCTAACAATAATGGTGAAATGGGTCAAATAAGTGAAATCTTAAACTGTGAGTCTCTAGATATCTATATTATAAATGACTTTTCTCAAACTCAAGAACTGATAAATGAGGAATATATTTATAAGGACAAAAGGGAAATATAGTATTCTCAACTAGTTAGCCATTGAACATGAAAGACTTCCAGACAGTATTTTGCAACAAGAACCTAGACCATTTCGTTCAAGGACATGTGATGATTTTCTGTCATCTTTTATGATACTTGTGTATCAAAACGTACTTTTTACAAAAAGGTTTGCTATATTTTAATTTTTATTGAAATTTCTAATAGTTGTTTTTCACTCTATTCTTAGTTCCGTCAATTTTTCACAAAATGACTAAAAATATATTTTTAAAGGGTCTGTTGGACCCAGATGACAAACTGTGATGGCTATTTTTCCTGGCAAACTGATGATTAAATAAACAAGAATGGACTGAAATTTTACAGATTAATAGAAAAATAATTACTAACTTACTGAATTGATGGATCTTGAATAGTTGTGACAATTCGAATACAATTCCTAAGAACAGCTATTTGCAGAAGTAACCCATTCTAAGGAATTGCATACAAATACTGACTGAAAAGATCTAGAATATTTGGGTCCCTTCACAGGTATATCCTACACTGGAGATACAGGTAAGAGTCCAATGCTTGCTTTAAATCCTCACCCACCAAGCAAGTTACTGTTGATAACCTAAGTTCCTCTGTAGATTTTCTAACAGAGAAACAATGCCTTGCTAACTGAAAAGAATATTTGGTTTAAGAGCAGTTAAGAGGGCCGGGCGCGGTGTCTCAAGCCTGTAATCTCAGCACTTTGAGGTGCCGAGGCGGGCGGATCACGAGGTCAGGAGATTGAAACCATCCTGGCTAACACGGTGAAACCCCGTCTCTACTAAAAATTACAAAAAAAAGTAGCCGGACGAGGTGGCGGGCGCCTATAGTCCCAGCTACTCGGGAGGCTGAGGCAGGAAAATGGCGTAAACCCAGGAGGCGAAGCTTCCAGTGAGCTGAGATCCGGCCACTGCACTCAAGCCTGGGCGGCAGAGCGAGACTCCGTCTCAAAAAAAAAAAAAAAAAAAAAAAAGAGCAGTTAGATCTCTCATTATGAACAAATAAGTTGATTTTCTGACAGTAAAACAAGATTTCCATTGTTTTGGAGGTTTTCAGTTGCTTGTCTATATAAGCCTGAACAGACAGCTCCTCAAAGTTTCTATACCTGCAAATTAGAATCTCACAAAGACTGGGTTAAATTATATGGCATTAGAAAGAAAGGTTTATATTCACTCTTTCTTAGGTAAGAACTTTTCTTGTTGATTTTTGCCTACATTCATCATAAAATATTTTTTAAAATTTTTTATATTCTGAGTACCTGGAATCTGTCCTGTTAAGCATTAGGGTTCTTAAGAGGCCTTAACCTCTTATAAAAGCACACATCAAGGAAAGGCGCTCAGTTTGATAGTTACTGACTTCTAAGAAGGTTAGTATAGTCAATTGTTAAACAGATACGAAAAAAATAAAATATTTCTTTTAGATGATTACATATTTCTTTGAAAATGTCAAGGAGAGACGCTTGTAAATGTTATTTTACATTAAAAGTAAAGGGCACTCACCAATTTACCCCATCTGCTTCCACCCAAGCAAAGCGGTACTCATTGACCCGAAGCATCAGCTGCAAACACCCGGCCACACACTGCACATACTGTGAACTCTGCACAAGAAGAAATGTTGAGTTTTTTAATTGGAAAGCATTTAAAGTTATGCGATCAGACACACATTTCTAAATGAAAAGTCTGATTACTTACTGGAATTAGCATCTGAGCATCCAAAATTCCCTAATCTCTTTTCAAAAGTTAATCCTCATGTTTGCTTTAATCTCTACCTCTTAGAAATGAACAAGGTTTTGTCTCCTGAATTAAATCTACACAAGTCAAGACTACTTAACACACAGTTAGGGAAATCTGGAACAAAATAATTTATAGTTGATACAGTTTGATAAATAAGCATATTGCCTTACAACGTTTCACATATCCCTGAATAAAGATACTATATAGAGAGAATACTGTTCCACATAATTACAGAACTATCAAAGAACAATAAAATTAACAAAAAGAAGAGTAAAAACTTCAAGATAGGCCTATATGTAAATAACCTCGGACAAGTTACTGAACTTTTTCAATATGAAATTTCTTCATCCTTTTGAGAACAACACTGCCAAGCACCCTGAATATTGTTAGATTTAAGAAAAAAAATTCAGGCCAGGCACAGTGGTTCACACCTGTAATCCTAGCACTTTGGGAGGCTGAGGTGGGTGGATTTCCTGCACTCAGGAGTTCCAGGCCAGCCCAGGCAACATGGTGAAACTCTGCCTCTACTAAAAATACAAAAAATTAGCTGGGCGTGGTGGCGCACACCTGTAATTCCAGCTACTTGGGAGGTTGAGGCACGAGAATTGCTTGAATCCGGGAGGCAGAGGTTACAGTGAGCCAAGATTACACGACTGCACTCCAGCCTGGACGACAGAGTGAGACTCTGTCTCAAAAAAAAGTAAATAAATAAATAATTCATTTCACAACACAGCTAGACAAACACAGGAACTCAATAAATAAAAACTTTATTAAAAAACCCATATGGTATATAAGGTCTAATTAAACACTTGAAAAAGACTATGATTTTTAAAATCATCAGTTCAATAACACTGTCCCTTACAAATTGTGCTTAAACCTGAAACTTAAACAGGAGTAATACTCCCAGAAAGTTGCAAGTCCCTTCATTTTACCAAAGCTAGTGGGAACATCTGACCTGGGCTTTTCCTTAAATATATACAATAAGCCTTAAGACTTTAAGAAGTAGAGAAAGGAGGCTGGGCGTGGTGGCTCACGCCTATGATCCCAGCACTTTGGGAGGCTGAAGCGGGCGGATCACTTGAGCTCAGGAGTTCAAAACCAGCCTGGCCAACCCCCATCTCTACTAAAAATACAAAAATTAGCCAGGCATGGTAGCGCACACCTGCAATCCCACCTACTCAGGAGGCTGAGGCAGGAGAATCACTTGAACCCAGGAGGCAGAGGTGGCAGTGAGCCAAGATCACGCCACTGCACTCCAGCCTGGGTGACAGAGGAAGACTCCATCCCCCCAAAAAAAAAAAAAAAAAAACAAGAAGTAGAGAAAGCAAAGGAAATTTCAGACAACAGCCTTCAAAATGAACATGCTAATTTCAAAAAAAAGTTTTTAAGGAAAGAATCATGGGTGTTATATAAATTCACAGAACCTAACATACATGATGCTACTAAACTTTGTTCTAATTTAAAAAACGTTCATAAAAACCTAACACTTCAAAGAAATTCCAGGCATTTTAATACAGAAACACAACAATATAAGTACATTTGGGGGAACAGTCACACGTCTCAAGAAAAGGTTATCTTGGGTTGTACCTAAAAAGCAGTTAATTTAGTTCCACAAAAAAAGACAATAAATCTAGTAACATAATTTGTCTGAAAACTCAAAACATTAGCAAAAATTAAAGACAGATAAATAGTGCATTTTCAGCTCTAAAACAATATTCCATAATGAAAAAAATACATATTTTTTCCAATTAAGTCATCAGGTAGAAACTTTTTCTAAAGAAGAGGAATCCCATCTTTCCTGTTTAGAGAGATAACCAAGCAAGATTTCTAGACAAATGAATAAAATGGCAACGTTGAGCACCCTCTTCTCTCCCATTTACCATCAGTTTCCTCTCATCACAAAAATTCTTTGTTTCAGGGTAAGTCTTTCTTTTCTGTGGCTACTCACCATGCTATGTTGAAATACATAACAAACCACAAGGATGGATTCTTGGTTGTTATTTATAGCTTCAGTATTCCCATTACAAATGAGCATATAAAAAGTGCTGGTCCTAAACCTGACATACTCTCTCCTATTGCACACTATCAGGCAGTAGCCGTACCATTCCAGAGATTACTTCACAGTATAGACAGAATCAGCATGAAAAATGATTAAATTATTGCCTTCAATTATGCAAAGTAGAGTGCATTACATCCTTGTCTTTCACTTAAATTGAAGTTAAAGGTGATATAAAAATTTCCCCTTTTATGATACCAACAGCTTATTATTATGATATTCATTTTTTCAGAAGAGGAACCCAAGACATAAAAAGGTGATATAATTTGCTGAAATGAAAATACTGAGTTGGCCAAGCACAGTGGCTCACACCTGTAACCCCAGTACTTTGGGAGGCCAAGGAGGGCAGATCACTTGAGGTCAGAAGTTTGAGACCAGCCTGGCCAACATGGCAAAGCCCTGTCTCTACTAAATATACAAAAAATAGCTGGGTGTGGTGGCATGCACCTGTAGTCCCAGTTACTCAGGAGGGTAAGGCAGGAAAATCGCTTGAACCCAGGAGGCGGAGGCTGCACTGAGCAGAGACGGCGTCACTGAACTCCAGCCTGGGCAACAGAGTAACACCCTTTCTCAAAAAAAAAAAAGAAAATAGTGAGTTAATCTTAGATTGGCACTAGAAGTCAACTCTCTTCACGCTTGAGCTAGTATTCTTTGTACTGTGCCAAGCATTCTGGGCTAAGAACTTGCCACAACATGCACTTTCAATGCGGCAAACCTCAATGGCAGAGAAAAACACTATTTTCACTTCTCAACACATTTAAGAGAACGTCATTTAGATAAATTCTTCAATGTTGCTGAAAATGCAAACTCTTACTATATTACAGTGAAAGTCACAGCACAAAGAAAATAGCAAACACAGTATTCACCTTCCTGGTGAATGTGGTCTCAAAGATCCATACAATACAGAATTACAAATTCAATAATTGAGGAACTGCAAAATAAGTCGGCAATAAAAGAAACATAAAAACATCAAGGATACTGTATGTACTAAAGTAAAACTAATGTTATAAAAACGTTTACAAATTTTCAATATTCATCTTCATAATGCTAGGATTTAAGTGCAAACTAAGTGAAAAAGAATAAAGAAAGTATTCATCTACATTCTGGAATTGTCAGCACTTGAGAAAACAAGTCTGCTTGGAATAAAAGGCATCTGTTCCACAGATACATGATGAAAAGGCACAGTACATTGGTATCAGTGAAGCACAAAGATGAACTTTTCAAATACACAATTGACTAAAATAAGTCCCAGAAAGCAGTTTTAAGTGAAATGAAAAGATGCTGATCAAAGTTCTAAAAGTAATTAATATGTTTCATGACTATTAAACTTTTTTTTTCTCTTAAAACTAAAAGGTGATAGTATACATGTGTATGTGTGATTTTTACTTCAATACAGACACTTACTTAAAGAAACACAGGACAATCTCAAGTGTCAGTAAAGAACTGAAACAAATGGAATTTGCATACTTTGTTGAAGGGCACACAAACAAAAAACTGGCAAGACTCACTAAAACTAAATTTACATACACCCCATTAATTTTAAAATTAGGTGATGCAGACATAAAGGTATACATCTGCCAAAAGATATGTACAAGAATGTTCACAGCAAAATTATTCACAACAGTCAAAAAACTAGAAGCAACCCAAATATCCAACAATAAGAGAATGAGTAATATTCATATAATGAAATACTACAGTGTAGTGAAAAAGAATTACTGCTAATGCAACGAATGAATTTCATAGACACAATATTAAGCAAGAGAGTTCAGACACATAACAGTTTATACTGTATATGATTCCATTAAATGGAGTTCAAGATCAGACAACACTACTCTATGGTAATAGATGTCATAATAATGATAAACTTTGTGCAAGTTGAGGTCAAGGCAGTAGGAGGAATTATGAGGTATAAATGTATCCCGCTGAACATTTAATATCTGTGCATTTTCCTTTATGTAAGTTATGACATAATTTTAAAAAAGAAATAGAGAAAAAAAAGTAAAAGAGGACTAGAGAGGGAGAAGGACAGAGTGAACACTGCAACAGGAATCAGAAGTTTTGTCACATAATGTTGGGCAAATCACTTAACTTATTGAAAATTGTTTTCTTGTTAGCAAAGAAAAAGAAAAATAATATCATCTCTACCACTGGGGGAAAAAAACTGCTGACACTGAAATCAATTGCTATAAAACACTAAACAATTGTAAAGTATACTATTATCATCAATATTCAGGAACTAAAATACAGATATACCCCAAGAATTCTCTTGAAGTTGGTTGATTAAAAGACACCCTCTAGTCAAGTCACAAAATACCTAAATTAAGATACAGTTTTACAAAAAAAAAAATAGTTTTATTAATGTTTTAAAAATTTATAAATCTTCAAAGTACTGCTTTCAATCTAATGTGCTTAATCTAGTAATTCAGTTACATGACTAGTAAGAATCTTTATTACAGAAAAAAATTGTTGGCATTTAATTAAAAAAACGTGATTTTCTTTATAAATTATTGCTTTGTATGCAACTTCCAAGAACATAACTAATAAATACATGGTATTAGGTTAGCTTATTATTGCTATCAGTGCTATACTTTGAAAATGACATGTAAAAGAAAGTCTTATACTCACTTTACCAGTTAATTTTCTTTTGCATTTCAGAATATATCTCCAGGCAATCCTTCCAAAAATCAACACAAAGCCCATTTTATAATAAAGTGTTGAACAGCTTGTATAATTTATTGAAGAGTATGCTGAAAGTGATAATCATAATGGTCGTATGGATACTTGATGTACTATTTCTACCAAATGTATATGGTTTTCACACAATTGTAAAGTTGAAAAAATCATAAGTTGGACCATCATAGGTCAGGGACTGTCTGTAATTGCCTGTGAGTTACTCCAGGTCCCCACAAACTTCACAACTCACCAGCTAGAGCAGACTGCAATTTAAGAACAGGCCTGCAGTATGTGAAGTATATAAATGATGTGGCCCACTAATTTCTGCTACTTAATCAACACTTTTGATGGACTTATAAACAAAGCAGTAAAGAACTAAAGCAAATAAGTCTTCCACCTCTTCTGAAGCGGTGACAAGTATTCTATCAGCACAGCATTAAATTAAAAACAAAGCCAAAGCAGTGAAACTAGCCTCCCATTAACAAGAATATTAGAACTGCCACAGAAAACAATTTAAGGAATCTGGTCAAAAGCCAAAAAAAACCTAAGTCCTGGGCCAGGCATGGTGGCTCACACCTATAATCCCAGCACTTTGGGAGGCTGAGATGGGCAGATTACCTGAGGTCAGGAGTTCGAGACCAGCCTGGCCAACATGGCGAAGCCCCCATCTCTACAAAAAAAAAAAAAAACCTAAGTCCCCTTTCCTCTCAATCTAAAATACTGTTACTGCATGCTAACACACGGATGAATCTTGAAAACATTATGCGAAGTGAAGGAAACCAGTCACAGAAGACCACGTATGATTTCATTTATATGGAATGTCCAAAAGAGGCAAATCCCAAGACAGAAAGTAGGTTAGTGGTCGCCAGGGCTTGGAGGCAAGAACAGGAATGGGGAAGACTGTTAATGTGTACAGGGTTGGTTGGTTTGTTTTTCTGAGATGTTGAAATGTTATGAAGTTAGACTGTGGTAATGGCTGCACAATTCTGTAAATATATTAAAAACCACTGAATGGCAAAATGATGCATTTTATAGCATTTGAAATATATTTCAATAAAGCTCTTTTTAAAACTAAATAAAATTGAAAATTTACTTCCTCACTCACACTGGCCACACTTTCAAGGGATCCAGAACCACATATGGCTAGGGGCTGCCCTAATGGACAGTAGAGCTATCGTGAGCATTTCTACCATCACAGAAAATTCTACTGGACATGACTGCTCCACTAAATCAAGAGGCAAGACGAAACAAGCAAGAAGGACCTGGCAACTTAAGTCACTACCAGTGACACCGCATTCATCTAGCAACTACTCATGCCGGACTGATTCTGCAACACAAATCACAGAGAACAAGACACAGACACATGGAGGGCTCCCTCATCAATCGTTCTCCTGCCTATGCGCACTGTATGAGGCGAGGCAGAGCAAAAAGGAAAACCGAGAAAGAAACAAATCTCCAGGTTCTTTCTAAATCTTCCAAAGCTGGTGAAGGAGTTAAAGGAGGAAACCACCCCTCACATCGTCTTATACCTAATTTCTGCCTCCAAAGAAAGAAGTAAAAACTAAAAGGCAGAAATGAAATTCACAGGCAGACAGCCCGGCGCCGCACCCTGGGCCTGGTAGTTAAAGATCGACCCCTGACCTATTGGTTCTGTTATCTGTAGATTACAGACATTGTATAGAAATGCACTGTGAAAATCCCTATCTTGTTTTGTTCCGATCTAATTACCGGTACATGCAGCCCCCCTTCACGTACCGCCTGCTTGCTCAATCAGTCACGACCCGCTCACATGCACCCCCTTAGAGTTGTGAGCCCTTAAAAGGGACAGGAATTACTCACTTGAGAGCTCGGCTCTTGAGACAGAAGGCTTGCCGATGCCCCCAGCGGAATAAACCCCTCCCTTCTTTTTTTTTTTTTTTTTTTTGAGACGGAGTCTCGCTCTGCCGCCCAGGCTGGAGTGCAGTGGCCGGGTCTCAGCTCACTGCAAGCTCCGCCTCCTGGGTTTACGCCATTCTCCTGCCTCAGCCTCCCAAGCAGCTGGGACTACAGGCGCCCGCCATGTCGCCCGGCTAGTTTTTTTTTTTGTATTTTTTAGTAGAGACGGGGTTTCACCATGTTAGCCAGGATGGTCTCGATCTCCTGACCTCGTGATCCGCCCATCTCAGCCTCCCAAAGTGCTGGGATTACAGGCTTGAGCCACCGCGCCCGGCCAACCCCTCCCTTCTTTAA
The DNA here is from genome assembly GCF_009764315.1 of Trachypithecus francoisi. Taxonomy (NCBI): domain Eukaryota; kingdom Metazoa; phylum Chordata; class Mammalia; order Primates; family Cercopithecidae; genus Trachypithecus; species Trachypithecus francoisi. Next base: position 8,947,219 of record NW_022681472.1, read on the forward strand.
CTCGGTGTCTGAGGAGTTTTGTCTGTGGCTCATCCTGCTACATTTCTTGGTTCCCTGACCCGGAAGCGAGGTGACTGGCGGATGGTCGAGGCAGCTCCTTAGGCGGCTTAAGCCTGCCCTGTGGAACATCCCTGCGGGGGACTCCAGCCAGCCTGAGCGATGCGGATCCTGAGAGCGCTCCTGGGTAGGCATTTGCCCCGGTGGGACGCCTCGCCAGGGCAGTGTGTGCAGGCCCCCGTGGAGGATCAACGCCGTGGCTGAACACCGGGAAGGAATGGGCACTTGGAATCTGGACATCTCAAACTTGGTAAGACTAGTCTTTGAAACTTGCCCACTCTATCTGAGTGGAAGCGTGGCCTATCACCCATGGTGTGACTTTATCGGCACTTCGGTTTTGGTTTTGATTTGGTTTGATTTGCTTGACAGGACCGGTGTTGGGAACTTGCCCACTCCATTTGAGTGGAAGCGTGGCCTAATCACCCACGGTGTGCCTGTACCGGCACTTTGGTTTTTGTTTTTGACTTGACTTGGATTGCTTGATACTCTGGTTTTGGTTTTGACCTGGTTTGGATTTCTGGATACTCTGATTTTGGTTTTGATTTTGGTTTTGTGTAAACTACAAAAGTGTGTGTGTGCCCTTTTTACCCATTCTTTGTTTTGTGGTGTGTGTGTGGTATGAGCGTGGTGTTTTGTCTAGAGGAAACATGGGTGAGGCACAAAGTAAGCCCACCCCACTAGGAACTATGTTGAAACATTTCAAAAAAAGAATTTAAGGGAGACTATGGAGTACTATGACACCAGGAAAACTTAAAACTTTGTGTAAGATAGACTGGCCAGCATTAGAGGTAGGTTGGCCATTAGAAGGATACCTGGACAGATCCCTTGTTTCAAAGGTATAGCACAAGGTGACATGCAAGCCAGGGAACCCAGACCAGTTCCTGTACACAGACACTTGGTTACAGCTGGTTTTAGACCCCCTGCCCCCAACACACAGTGGTTGAGAGAAGAGCAGCATAAGCGGCTGGCAGAGGCAAGGAAAGACCAGCAGAGAGAGAGAAAAGAAAGAGAGAGAGAGGAAAAGAGGCAGAGAGAGAGAGAGGAAGAGACAGACAAAGAGGGAGTCAAGGAGAGAGAGAGAGAGAAAGACAGAGGCAGAGAGAGAGAAGAGAAAGAGGCAAAAGGAAAGTCAAAGAGAGACAAAGTCAAAGAGAGAAAGAGAGAGATACACAAGTAGTTAAAAAAAGAAAAAAAAAATTTACACTATTCCTTTAAAAGCCATCATACCAATTCTAATGTGGACAAAACAAGGTCTTATTAATAGCAAAGGATAATTAAAATCCCAGACTTACAAGGTTTTCAACAAAAGTCAAGTTTGCTAAAAGTTAACAGTGTAACATGTATTATAGTAACTTCTATTTTTGTGGCCTTAGACAGTCTAGTCCACAGACATAAAAAAAGATTTGCTTTGGAAAAGAATGGTTATCACTTTCGAAAAAAAAAAGGGGAAAAAGGGGGGAGGGGCGGAATTTATATAAAAAGAGTGTTATATGGTAAATTCTTGTCCTGAAATAAATTAACTGGTTGTTTAAAAAAAGAAGTACTTGTAATAAGTCAGAAAGTTAAGGCATGTCAAAAAATTGCCTGTAAAAGTCGTAAAAGAAAAACAAAGGTTATAAAAAAAGTATGTTAAAAAAAAAAAGGATTTATGCAAAAAATGTTGTATAATTTAAAAGTAACTAGGCCTCCTGAATGTAAAACTATTGAAAAAAAAAAAACCAAAAAATTTATGTGCAAGGTGTATAAGAAAAGAAAAATATACCTTTGGTAAAAGAATTTTAAGAAGGCATAAGAATGTACATTTTTACCTACATTAAAAAGTTTTAAAAAATTATTGCTTTGAAGGTTTAAGCAAGTTTTAAAATGTTAATTGTAAAGAACATTCTGTGTAAACATATTAGCTAAAGTTAAAGACGTATCATCCAGTTTTTCTGTGAACTGGACATTAAAGTAAAAGCATAACAGGTTTTTCTTAAAGCACCAACCCGCTCTTTAGCAAAAATTATAAAAGGTTGAAAAGAGTCTATAAAATCTTACCTTAGGGTCAAATATTAAAAATTAAATAAATATGTCTACAAGGTTTTATTAAAATTAGGTTTCACATTAATAACACACTACTATAAAGATAACATTTAGCTGATCTGATATAAAAATCATACGAGAAGCATTGCTAAATGTAAAAATGGTATTTGGCTTTCTTTGGTTTAAAAACTAATTAAAAATAGGTGCTAAAGGAAATTTCTCAGTAAAAAGGCACTAAGGACTATAAAGTCCACTGCCAAGGTCCCCACATTTAAAACAAAAGGTCAGTTTCTTAAAAATTACATACTTGGTTTACCTTCCACTTTCTTTTCTCACAAAAAAAAAAAAAAAAAACTAAAAGTCTTTTAGCACATGTACCACCCTTAGAATTTCCAGCAAACCAGCACCAGCCTGAAGATAACGTTCTCATCAAAAGGTGGAAAGAAGAAAACCTCGAGCCAGGCTGGGAAGGACCCTACCTTGTGCTGTTAACCACCAAGACTGCTGTTCCTGCAGCAAAAAAAGGATGGACTCAACAAACCCGAGTCAAGAAAGCGCCTCCCCCTCCAGAGTCATGGCCATAGTCCCAGGGGAAAACCCTACCAAACTAAAGCTAAGAAAAATCTAACTCTTTTCATCTATTCTATTACTCTTTCTTCTTTCCTCGCTCTATTGCTGACCGTCTAGTTATTAATATAACCAAGTCAATTTTGCCTCAAACTATTGCATTTAATGCTTGCTTTGTTATACCCTGTGAGGACTTGCCAAGTCAAAGATAGCTTTCCACTTCAGAAAAGTATTTCTGTCCCTCCTGACTCTCCTCAGACTAGACATTAGTAAACTAGGACCATTTAATCCGGGGAGATGTCGATGAAGACCCCAGTGCCAACCAAGGGTGTTGGCCCACCCCGATGTAGAGCTTTCATGCCATAGTTGGTCCAACATTCTGTGGACCACTAAAGAGCAAGGATGGCCTGCCCCAACCAGTTTCTGTAATTTCCCTAAAACCATACATTCATTTTACTAGAGGATCATAGAAGTTAAAGACTTAAAACAAACTTTAGCAATTAAGACAGGATACCAAGATGCAAATGCCTGGTTAAAATGGATCAAATATTCCATCTGCACGTTAAACAAAAGCAATTGTTATGCTGGGGCACATGGCAGGCCAGAGGCCCAGACTGTCCCCTTTCCACTAAGGTGGTCTTCCAGTCGACCAGGCGTAGGCTGCATGGTAGCTCTTTTGCAGGATTCTACAGCCTGGAGTAATAAGTCATGCCAAGCTCTCTCTGCTATATCCCAAAGTCCAGCACCCTGTGATTCAGCCCCCGAGGGCCATCCAGCTTCCGTCTCTCAACACTAAGTTCACTTCGTGTCTCTCACGACAGGGAGGAAACTTAGCATTCCTTGGAGACCTGAAAGGATGCAGTGAGCTTAAGAATTTTCAAGAGCTTATCAATCAGTCAGCCCTTGTTCATCCCCGAGCGGATGTGTGGTGGTATTGTGGTGGACCTTTATACTTGGCTGAATAACTGGAGTGGCACTTGTGCTTTAGTCCAATTGGCTATCCCTTTCTCCCTGGCATTTCATCAACCAGAAGGAAAAAAAATAAGACATCATAGAGCAAGAGAAGCCCCTTATGGGTCCTTCAACTCTCATGTTTATTTAGATGCAATTGGAGTCCCACGAGGAATACCAGAATAATTTAAAGTTCGAACCCAAACTGCTGCAGGATTTGAGTCAATATTTTACTAGGTGACAGTTAATAAAAATGTAGATTAGACAAACTACATCTATTACAACCAACAGCAACGAGCTTTTCATGAGTTAAAAGAAAAATTCAGGCCGGGCACGGTGGCTCAAGCTTGTAATCCCAGCACTTTGGGAGGCCGAGATGGGCGGATCACGAGGTCAGGAGATCGAGACCATCCTGGCTAACACGGTGAAACCCCGTCTCTACTAAAAATACAAAAAAACTAGCCGGGCGAGGTGGCGGGCGCCTGTAGTCCCAGCTACTCGGGAGGCTGAGGCAGGAGAATGGCGTAAACCCAGGAGGCGGAGCTTGCAGTGAGCTAAGATCCGGCCACTGCACTCTAGCCCGGGCAACAGAACAAGACTCCGTCTCAAAAAAACAAAAAAAAAAAAAAAGAAAAAAGAAAAACTCATGTTGGCCCCAGCCCTGAGGCTACCTGACCTGACAAAACTCTTTACACTCTATGCGTCAGAAAGAGGAAAAAAAATGGCAGTTGGAGTTTTAACCCAAACTGTGGGGCCCTGGCCAAGGCCAGCGGCCTATCTCTCAAAACAACTAGACAAGGTTTCCAAAGGCTGGCTCCCAGGTCTAAGGGCCCTAGCAGCAAAGGCCCTGTTAGCACAAGAAGCAGATAAACTAACCCTTAGGTAAAACCTGAATATAAAGGCCCCCCATGCTGTGGTAACTTTAATAAATACCAAAGGACATCATTGGTTAACAAATGCTGGATTAACCAAGTACCAAACCTTGCTATGTGAAAATCTCCACATAACCATTGAAGTTTGCAACACCCTAAACCCCACCACCTTACTCCCAGTATCAGAGAGCCCAGTTGAACCTAACTGTGTAGAGGTGTTGGACTCAGTTTATTCTAGCAGGCCCAACCTCCGAGACCATCCTTGAATATGAGTAGACTGAAAGTGGTACATGGATAGGAGCAGCTTCGCCAACCCCTGCAAAGTGACTCTGCAGACGACGACAAGCCCTGCTCCGGTCACACCCGGAAGCTGACTGGTCCACGCACGGCCGAAGCACAAGGAAACTCATCGCGGGACTCATTTTCCTTAGAATTTGGACTTGTACAGTAAGGACTTCAACTGACCTTCCTCAGATTGAGGGCTATTTCCAGTGTATACATCAAGTCACTGAGGTAGGACAAAAGGTTGCTATGGTCCTACCATTTTACAGTTATTATAAGTGTACTGGAACTCTAAAAATAACTTGTTTGCATAATGTTATTCTATACAAGGTATGTAGCCCAGGAAATAACCAACCTGATGTGTGTTATGACCCATCTGAGCCTCCCAGGACCACAGTTTTTGAAATAAGATTAAGAACTGAAGACTGGTAGGAGCTCACAAATGATACGAGTAAAGTGTTAGCCAAAACAGAAGAAGAAAGGGTGCCCAAACAAGTCACCTTAAAATTTGATGCCTGTGCTATCATTAACAGCAATAAGTGAGGAATAAGGTGTGGTTCTCTTAATTAGAAAAGAGGCTATATGGCAGAAAATAAGCACATTTGTCATAAATTAGGACTGTGTGGAAATAAATGTAAATACTGGTCTTGTGTCATTTAGGCCACTTGTATTAAAAAAAAAAAAAAAAAAAAAAGATGAAAAGGATCCAGTCCACCTTCAGAAAGGAAAAAATGGCCTTTCCTTTCCTAAAGGACAATGTAACCCCTTAGAGCTAGTAATAACCAATCCCCTTGATCCTCGCTGGAAAAAAGGGGAGTGTGTGACCTTAGGAATCAATGGGGCCGGACTGGATCGAGTAAACATCTTGGTTCGAGGAGAAGTTCACAAATGCTCTCCTGAACCAGTGTTTCAAACTTTCTATGATGAACTAAATGTGCCAGTACCAAAAATTCCAGGAAAAACCAAAATTTGTTTTTGCAATTAGCCGAGCATGTAGCCCAGTCTCTCAATGTCACTCCATGTTATATACGTGGAGGAACTGTAATAAGAGATCAGTGGCCATAGGAAGCCTGAGAATTAGTACCTACAGACCCAGTACCTGATGAATTCCCAGCTCAAAAGAATTACCCTGATAATTTCTGGGTCCTAAAAGCCTCAATTATTGGACAATATTCCATAGCTAGAAAAGGGAAAGAATTCACTCCCCCGTAGGACGACTTAGTTGTCTGAGACAGAAACTGTATAACGGTACCACAGAAACAGTTACTTGGTGGAGTTCAAATCACACAGAAAGAAATCCATTTAGTAAATTCCCAAAGTTGCAAACTGTGTGAACCCACCCGGAGTCCCACTGGGCCTGGACAGTCCCCACTGGATTATACTAGATATGTGGGCATACAGCTTATGCCAAATTACCTGATCAGTGGGCAGGTAGTTGTGTTATTGGCACTATTAAACCATCTTTCTTCCTACTGCCCACAAAAACAGGCGAACTACTGGGCTTCCCCGTCTATGCGTCCCGCGAAAAGAGAACATAGCTATAAGAAATTGAAAAAATGATAAATGGCCCCCTGAGAGAATGATACAATATTATGGGCCTGCTACACGGGCACAAGATGGCTCGTGGGGATACCGGACCCCCATTTACATGATCAACCGAATCACACAATTACAAGCTGTCTTAGAAATAACCACTAATAAAACGGGCAGAGTCTTGACTATTCTGGCCCGGCAAGAAACTCAGATGAGAAATGCTATCAAAATAGATTAGCTCTCGACTACTTGCTAGCAGCTGAAGGACAGGTCTGTAGGAAATTTAACCTTACTAATTGCTGCCTACACATAGATAATCAAGTGCAAGCAGTTGAAGACATGGTTAGAGATATGACAAAACTGGCACACATGCCCATCCAAGTGTGGCATAGATTTGATCCTAGGGTCATGTTTAGAAGATGGCTCCCAGAGCTAGGAGGATTTTAAAATCTTATAATAAGAGTTGTAATAGTAATAAGAACCTACTTACTGCTCTCTTGTTTGCTACCTGTACTTCTTCGAATAATAAAAAGCTTCATTGCTACCTTAGTTCACCATAATGCACAAGTGTGCTGTAAGAATCACTATTGATCTGTTTTGCAAGAAGACATGGGTAGTGAAAATGAAAGTGAGAACTCCCACTAATAAAATGAGTGAGAGTCTCAAAAGGGGGGAATAAGGGAGGAGACCACCCCTCATATTGTCTTATGCCCAATTTCTGCCTGCAAAGAAAGAATAAGTAAAAACTAAAAGGCATAAATGAAATCCACAGGCAGACAGCCTGGTGCCACACCCTGGGCCTGGTAGTTAAAGAATGATCCCTGACCTATTGGTTCTGTTATCTGTAGATTACAGACACTGTATAGAAATGCACTGTGAAAATCCCTATCTTGTTTTATTCCGATCTAATTATCAGTGCATGCAGCCCCCCGTCACGTACCCCCTGCTTGCTCAATCAATCACGACCCTCTCACATGCACCCCCTTAGAGTTGTGAGCCCTTAAAAGGGACAGGAATTGCTCACTTGAGGAGCTCAGCTCTTGAGACAGAAGTCTTGCCAATGCCCCCGGCCAAATAAACCCTTCCTTCTTTAACTCGGTGTCTGAGGAGTTTTGTCTGTGGCTCATCCTGCTACAGAGTCACAGTATTCTTTCCTCAGGGCATCAGTACAACAATCCACTTCCACGCTGTCCTGCCTTCCTCAGAAGAAAAGACTTACAATTCACGTTTAAGAATCAGTCTAAAGTAAGTACATATAATCTAATGTCTATTTTCACAATTAGGAGAAGACAAATAATAGACTTTAAGGAAATTCCACTTATCTAATGTCATTTAAATAAAAATGTTTCACTGGGCACACTAGCTCACGCCTATAATACCAACACTTTGGAAGGCCAAGGCAGGTAGATTGCCTGAGCTCAGGAGTTCAAGACCAGCCTAGACAACATAGTGAGACCTTGTCTCTACCAAATACAAAAAAAAATTGGCGGGGCACGGTGGCTCGTGCTTGTAGTCCCAGCTACTGGCGGGACGGGGTCAGGGTTTGGCGGTGGTGGTTGGGCTGAGGTGGGAGGATCGCTTAAGCCTGGGAGGCAGAAGTTGCAGTGAGCTGAGATCACGCCACTGCACTCTAACCTGGTGACATAGTGAGACTCTATCTCAAAAAAAAAAAGTTTTTAATGATCCACTCAACTTAAAATGATGCTTCTGAGGTCATTTCGGAAAGGTAAGACTGTTGAATCATGTTTATTTCACATTTTGCAGTGTAAAACTTGTTTTATACTGACATCAAGTGGCAATAATTTGTAATGCAGTTTACCAAACTGCTTTTCTCCACTCTGAAAAGATACGATTTAAATATATGATACTGATACCTTAAAAAGTCTGAGTAGGCAATGTGACTTAAGGAATGCCTGAAGATGCAATTCCAACTCAGTTGCCTCACAAGTAATTCCCTAAGCAATCCATTTCTTCAGTCTCTGTGTGACCTTGGGCATGTTGGTATGTTTTTCTGTTTGGTCTCACTACTCATCCATAAAATGTGGCTAATGATATGACTTACATTGAACAGGGAGTGTAAATATTCAAGGAGATGTAAATGTAAAATGAGTCAGTGCCAGGCACATAGTAAGTGCTCAATGAATATTAGCTGCTAGATTAAGATTTCCCTATGGAAATACAAGAATCAAAGGAAGGGCTGACACCCTACTCTCAACACATGGAGGTCTGCTTTTCAAGTAGACAGCCATCTAAAAAAGTAAGAACTTCAGGAGGAGTCCAAAAATATGTTCAGGGTTGAGAGTCACTAAAGGGAAGAAGGTAGGAAACCAAAGGCCATCTTTTCCTAACTCACAATCACTCCTGATGTGAATTCCATTTAGGATATATATGAATCTACCAGGTAAACCACTTAGACCAACACACTGCCAACTCAATTTTTTTTTTCTAATACATTGCACAGAAAGCAGCAAAATAAGGATGTTATGTCAGCAGAGTTTGCATTTCCTTATTTAAGCTTTTAATAACTTAAAATGCTTTGACAATCACTTAAATAAGTTTATATGTCTAAAATAAGCTAAATAATTTTTCAAGCCGGTAGAAATTCAAGTCACATGAAATAAAGATTCCCAATTTAAGCAAAATAAAGATTCTCTATGTAAACATCTGCTTCTGACTGAGAAACAAGTCTTACCCACAATTTCCTCAGTCCACCATGGCCCCAAGATCGCGCATCTAGTTCCATACCTTGTTCTGATTCCACTTCAGAAGGCTAATAGCCATTTTCTGGCCTAACATGAGAGTCATCAAACACTTCAACCCACGCTCCAAGAGAAGCCTAGCTTCAAAATGGATTTTGCTGCCATCTATGGTCTTGGAACATACATACCCATGACATTCATTCAGATTATGGAAGTACCAGTAACCAATAGGGATATTAAATGGCGCCTACAGAGCTTCACTTGGGTCTATTACAGGCAGATTGCAGAAACTACCCTCTAAAGATGCTTCCTAGTTTCCTAGAGATACTTTTAGCAAACGAAGCTAGACACACTTCTGTTTCTGTCTCCATTTTCCCTGTCTTTCTATTAACTAGCTCTCATCATGAACACTGTTAATTTGTCCAAACTTACTTCCAATTCCTGAGCTATTCCTACAGCACAGCAAAGTTAAGCCATTCCCAAATGGCAAACGTAACTTTAGCCAGGAAAGGAACTTGGAGAGCCATAATTAGTTTTAACCTTTAACCTTTTGGCTCTACAAAAATGTGGAAAGAAGGCCTGGTGTGGTGGCTCCTGCCTGTAATCCCAGCACTTTGGGAGGCCAAGGCGGGCGGATCATGAGGTCAAGAGATTGAGATCATTCTGGCCAACATAGTGAAATCTTGTCTCTACTAAAAATACAAAAATTTGCTGGGCGTGGTGGCGGGCGCCTGTAGTCCCAGCTATTCAGGAGGCTGAGGTAGGAGAATTACTTGAACCTGGGAGGCGGAGGTTGCAGTGAGCTGAGATCACACCACTGCATTCCAGCCTGGTGACAGAGTGACATTCCATCTCAAAAAAAAAAAAAAAAAAAAAATGTGGAAAGAGATTAGTCAAAAAAGAAAGTAGAGCAAGGGGCTGGCTACCATGTAGCTCCACATAAAGCCTTGAGCTTCACAGTACAGCAGTCAGTTTTAGTGCCATCAAGGAACTGAATTTCTTGGCCAGGTGCGGTGGCTCACACCTGTGATCCCAGCACCTTGGGAGACCAAGGCAGGCAGATTACTTGAGGCCAGGAGTTCAAGACCAGCCTGGCCATCTCTACTAAAAATACAAAAATTAGCCAGACGTGGTGGTGCATGCCTGTAATCCCAGCTACTCGGGAGGCTGAGGCAGGAGAATCACTTGAACCCAGGAGGCAGAGGTTGCAATGAGCTGAGATTGTGCCACTGCACTCCAGCCTGGAGGACAGAGCTAGACTCTGCCTCAAAAAATAAATAAATAAATAAATGTAACCAAATTTCTTTCAAATGTTTGATGCTTTTGTTCACCTGTTGATTAGACAGATATTAGACAGTTTAATCAGATAACTGAAGTTTAAAGGAAAATTTTATGATTATTTGCTCCAGTTGTGCTTCTGAATTCATATTTTTGCTTTGATTCTCAGGTCTGAAACAAAAGTCACCTGGAAAAAAGAGCAACAGGGAAGAACAAGTCTTATGACTACCACAGAAAAGATGATCCTCATAGACTATCAATATTTATATATAGTTTATATTACAATTAACCTAACTGGAGGTGACCACGGATTTATAGTTGGGGAACTAGTAAACATCTTCAAAATTTTAAGTGTATAATGACTCAAAATAATTTATTCTGGGGATGTTTAGGAGGCCAGTGAAGGAATATACTTACATCACTTGAAGAGACTGTTCCTGTTTCAACAGCAACACCGCTACCACGCAGTTTCTATTATGAAATAAATAACTCATTATTTAGTTTTGTTTTGTTTTGATTTTATCCTAATGTATCAGCTTACAAAAGGGAGCTAAGCAAATTTTTCCCCTAATTCTATGTAATAATTTTTCCCCCATAATTTTATTCCTAATCCTACTCAATGAAAAGCAAGGGGATGACATAAAATGCTCTAAATATCGTTACGCTCTTCCAGATAATATATTAATCAGTAAATAGCTAAAAATGGAACAATAATAAACTGACTACTAAGCTCCAGGTAAATGTCATGGGTAAAGCCAGTGTAAATTTCCAAGTCTTAAGATTTACTTACTGAATTGTTTTTCCAGTAAGATGACTGCCTTAAATTGAACTATCCACACTATATTCTGTAGCAAAGCTTTCAAAAACAGGTGCCTCATGTCAGGAAGGTATAATATGCGACTTGGTTATCCACAGCAAAGCTAACAAATTATAATGACCAATCAAAATCTCAAATGTCATACAGAAATGACCAAAGAAAATTTAAAGAAAGTCAGAGGCTGAAAGTGCAAGAGAAAAGCAATAATGAATTTCTGAAAGGAAATTTTGTATTTATTCAATAACTACTATCTACGAAGTGCAGGCATGAGTCCCCACAACCCAAGTGCAACACTCCAAACTACCCAAAAAGGCTTCAAAGGCCACTATAAGATCAAAGAACAAAACACCTAAACTTGCAACTAACTGGGACTTTTGAAAGTTTATTTCTATTAGAATCATGAAATTGTGGTACTTTTTGTGAGAGAGAAAAACACTTGTGATAGAAAAAAAAGAGACACTCCAGACGTAGCACTATCGCATGACAACTGAGAAAAGTAGCAAGTAATATCAGAAATAATTGTTACTTTTTAAAACGAAGAGTCTAGATTTTAATCATGATAGAAGGCTATGAAGAAGTACCTGCCCATAGCAAGAGGGACAGTGCAATGAGAGCCAAGCAGAAGCAGTAGCCAGACTAAGAAGCAAGGCCAGGCTAAGCCTGGGTACCCTGAAGAAGTCCCCTGCAGAAGGACTCACATAGCAGAGGCATTGCACAACTTAAAGTCTACAACTTAAAGCCAAAGATTCTGTGATAAAAAGAGTGCACTAAAAAGATGCAGAAAATTCTTGAAGAGCATCTATCTATAAAAAGCTCAATTCTAATGAAAACTATTCTAGACACTGAAATATTTACTTCCACTAGTGATGAGAAAAATATTCCACCCAGTTGTTGGACATCGTCACAAGCATGGTCAATCATTCCAGAAGTGACAGTCACCTGAGAGGCACAACGTATATGTTATTCCTAGGAGGAAAAGTCTAAGGTAAAAGTGCCCAAAAAGCTAGTAGCGTGCCACAGCATCCATTCTTCCCTACCAATTTTCATTTTATGAATTCAGCTACAGAGCCTTATTACCACTATACCTGAAAGCTAACATTACCCCAGAATAAAGTTTTGTTTTTCTGGGGATTTTTTTGTTGTCTTTTTTTTTTTTTTTTTTGAGACAAGAGTCTCATACTGTCACTCAGGGTGGAGTGCAGTGGCGCGATCACAGCTCACTGCAGCGTCAACCTCCTCAGGCTCAAGTGATCCTACTGCCTCAGCCTGCTGAGTAGGTGGAACTACAGGTGTGCACCACCACACTCAGCTAATTTTTCTATTTTCCGTAAAGACAGGGTTTTGCCATGTTGCCCCAGCTGGTCTCAAACTCCTGGGCTCAAGCAATTGGCGTGCCTCAGCCTCCCAAAGCGCTAGGATTATAGGCATAAGCCACGACACCAGGCCTGGAATTAAGTTTATTAAAGGGGAGAGATCATTTCAAAGAGGAAAAAAAGGGAGAGATGTATCCTATTTAACTAACATTCTGATCCCAAACGATATGCTACATTTAGAAATTTTAAAACTCTTTCAGAAGCTTGTTTCTTACATGTTTTAAATAGCTTGTTTTTTAAATACCTCACAAACTCAATAAAACGTTGACTCTTGTAAAAACACTTTTTAAAACCAAGCCCCAAACCAGTAAAATTGATGTTATTAACATAAAAAAGATTTTGATCAAGAAACTCTAAAATATCTCTATCCAAATATAAATAGCAATTAGGCTCCCCTAAAAAAGGCAGGCAACAAGACAAAAAGTAAATCTAAGCAAAATATGGTGTCTTTCTTATGCCTCAAACTAAAATCTGTTAATAAAGTCACCTGAAATCTAAATGGCAACTTTCAAAAAATTTTGAATAGACATTTATTTGTAATCTAACAACCTACCAATATTGTTTCTCCTGGTCCCATTCCTCCTCTAGGTCACTCTCACATCAAAATCTCATTCCCTTCTACCTTTTCATCTCCAGAATCCTCCTCCCCTATCCACCTTCAGTTCTCTCCTCTTCTGAGTATCAAACACCACACCTCTTCATACCTACTACACTTTATCCCTGTAAGCCTGAAACTATCATTCCACAGAACCATCATTTGTGTCCTACCTTTTGCCCTATCCTGAGGAAACATGAAGACAAAACAGAAAATTTGTCATTTTCCAAGCCATCACACCTGCAGGCTATTTTCCTCCACGAAGACATAGAGCTAGAAAGGCCTGCAAGCAACCAAGATGACCAGTAGGCATGCTTCAAGTTGTTCATTAGGCCTAACTAATCCCACCCTGAAACTGAGAAATTGTGAGAATGAGCCACTGTATGGGACAGTGTCCTCTTGCAACTGGACCGGACAGCTCCAGGCTCACCCAGGGGGAGCTGGAAGCATGGGAGGGACTCGGCCAGACAAGGACAAGCAGGTTAGCTAATAAAGATCTAGAACATGCTGTTTGCAGTTTGAAATGCCCCTAGTGGCACCCAGGACCAGTTTGTTTATTAGTGTAATCGGTTAGACAGCTTAGCCTCGTTATGTAACCAAAAGGGCATAAAAGATCTCACTCGAAACTTTCAGAGAGCTCTCCCAAAACCAAGATTTCCCACACAAATCTTGGTGGTTCACAATCCTGGGGCAGCCGAGGGAGCTGCACCTGGAAATCTCTCAGCCCGAGGCATGCTCTCTCCTGCTGTACCGTTTCTTTTCCAGTATTGAAGCCTCACACGCACGTGCTCTTTGGAGCTGTGTGGGTCCTTTCAATTCTCCAGCCTGTATCATCTCGGCAGCCACCTAGAAGAAAGGTACTCCCTGACCCCTGAAAAGCATGAATAAGAAACCCCAAGTGGCAGAAAAGACAGAAAGGATTGAAATGAAGCCAGTCAAAGAAAGCAAAAGCAAAGCACACCACCCATATCTGACAGTAGTTTGGTTTACTTGTCAAGTTCAAAATGGCATTATTTTAATAAAACATTTTTGTAATTTAACATATTTACTATAAATAGCTTAAAAGAACATGGATGTTATATTCCCTTCAAAGGTACTTTAAAAAAATTTCTTTTACCTGTGAACTCAGCTGAGTTTTTATCCAATTGAAATAGTAATTTAAGTCACTGCCTTCCATCAATTCTTTTCCCCAAGCTGCTAACTTGGCAATAATTCTTGCTGCCTGAAAACAAATAAGAAATCCATTTGAACGCAACATTAATTCTAAAAATCACATCATATACCTTAAAAAAAGGATTTGTAACAATTTTGCTACACAATTTCTTAACACTCAACCACTCTAAAAATAATAGCTTCTATTTCATTTTTTAAAATATATTTTGAAACAAACATTAAAAATATATTTTTAAATATTTCCATCAAAGTGAACCCAAATTAGCTGGGTCTTAGGAATTTCTTGACACTCCCTGTATTATTTTGGGTTTCAAAAGTAAGATTGGAATTCATTATATGACCAGCAAAAAACAGAACACAAAAATCTGTCTTAGAAGCAGACTGTCACCAAACCACTTGCCAGAAATCTAAACAATCTCTACAACAAACTGCCAGCCTCTCCGACACTCATTCCAAGCCACTTGGGAGTTCTAACACTTAAAAATCCATTTCTTAGGATAATATATATCATAGGTATTAGTCATCTCTCCCAACATAAACAAATGTCCTTTCTCCTCAAAGATTTCTCCATTTTCTTCAAGCTATAAAACTAACCATTTTTTAAATAGGCAATATAAAGGACTAGTTCTCCATACACAAACCAATTTAATAAATATTCTATCAGAACTGAGAGCAAATCACTGTCTTAAAACTCCAAATCATTCAGCAATAATTCATCCCAGTAGAGAATGAAAGGCTACACTAGCTAACCTCAAAATAATTTCCCATGCTGGTAGACTCATGTCTGTTTTTATATTTGAATACAGCAAACCAGACTGACAGGTGAACTTCTAAGGTCAGAATGTCAGACACTTAAGTGTTCTGGTGTATTTGGAATTCCACAACATAGGGACTAACAGGGGTACCTTTACTTGCTCACTGAGTTGTGACATGCTGAGGTTTTCACATGCCCAGCTAAATGAATTTATAAATACATTATCTAGTTTAAACTCATCTTATTGTCACAAAATAGACAATTGACTTAAAAGGATTACTGTTAGGAGGCCAAGGATTGAAAATATCATCAGCAGTGCATGCACAAGACAAAGGAACAAGAGCATAAACTAGTATAAGCTCTTTATCAGCACATGGTAAACCAATGGGAGTCTCCCTCAGAATGTCAAAGATTGGCCAAGAGTAAATGAAATCATCAAGAAGTTAACATGGATTTGGCCACACAGTAATAATGAACCATTCCCTAAGTGTATATTTGTTTAATGTATTTGTCAGTTTTGTTGTTATACCATTAGGAGGACATTTAAATCAAACAGTGAAGACAACAAGCCTCTACAATTTTAAAGAGGGAAATATATTACTGGCTTTTAAAAAAGTATTCTTTAAAATACAGTGTATTTCATCAGTCCTCCTTAATTTCTTTTTCTAGATATTTCATAATGTCCACAATATATAAATATGCTATATGAATACAATATATAACTATACCATATGAATACATATACATGTGGAAGGAGGGAGGGAGCGAGACAACATACATGCTCAAAAATGTTTCACTGCCAGTGGCCCCTGATTTGAAAACTTTTAAAAACATCTACTGAAACAAGCAGCCTCTGGAGCTACATGCCCCCCAACAGCTCCTGCCATCCCCAGCCCGTAGCCCACTCCCCAGTGGAAACAGAGAATGCCTGTTTGTACAAAGGTTTATTCTCTCAATCCTGCTTTCAGACTCCATGAAAGATTCTTCAGTACTAGGGCTTCCAAACATAGCCTACGTTTAAAACAGGAGTGTAGGCTGGGTGTGGCGGCTCATGCCTGTAATCCCAGCATTCTAGGAGGCTAAGGCAGACGGATCACAAGGTCAGGAGTTCAAGACCAGCCTGGCCAACATAGTGAAACCCCGTCTCTACTAAAGATACAAAAATTAGCTGGGCATGGTGGTGCATGCCTGTAATCCCAGCCACTGGGGAGGCTGAGGCAGAAGAATCGCTTGAACCCGGGAGACGGAGGTTGCAGTGAGCCGAGATCGCGCAACTGCACTTCACTCTGGCAACACAGTGAGACTTCGCCTCAAAAAAAAAAAAAAAAACAAGAGTGCATTTAAGACATTGAAAAGCAATCAAGTAATTACGTAAAATAAAAATGAAACACAGTAGCTGCTTCAAAGTAAAATTTAATTTCTATATAGTAAAATGTGGTTAACCCCACTACAAACACTATACATGTGAGAATTCTCCACAGGCTTTGATGCACTCCTTGTAGTCCACAAAACCTTAACTGCGTCAGAGCAACCCTATCTCCTTCCAACTCCCAATGTCCTTTCTCTACTGAACACCAATACGGAAAGCTAATGTCACAGTAGTTACTCCTATGGGAACGGACAGGTTACTATGTTATAAAGGGCACAGTAGTTACTCCTATGGGAACCGACAGGTTACTATGTCATAAAAGGCCCAGGTTTCTTTCTTACCTAAATGAGAATGTAATCACAATTCTGTCAATTTTAAACAAAATTTTTTAAATAAAAACCTTTCTTCTTTGTACTAAAAAAAAAAAAAATCCAGTTGGGGGCAGTGGCTCACACCTGTAATCCCAGCACTTTAGGAGGCCAAGGCAGGTGGATTGCTTGAGCCCTAAAGTTCAAGACCAGCCTCGGCAACATAGTGAGACCCTCTCTCCTTTAAAAAATTTTTAAAAAAGAATCCAATCAATTCAAAATTTACCATATAAACAGTAAAGGGATCCTGGCGATTCAACATTGGCAGAAAGTAGGGCCACGCAGTGTTCTTGCTACGTCTTGCGTAGTCAAAGAAAATGCTAACACGCTGATGATTTTCCTAAAAAAGAAAAGAAATGGTATCACCAATCAGAACACATTTTGCTAAAGAACGTAACAATTGTACACCACTTCTCAACCTCCCATCAGTCTGTGTTCTTTCTTTTTTCAGTGTGTGTGTATGTGTGATTTGCCTGTCATTATTACTACGGGGCAGGGGGTAGGGATGGTAGTAGGGACAGATATTTTACTAAAAAAATCACCTTTAATGATTATGATTATTTTAAATCACAAAGTGTAAGACTACAAGTTACACTTCTCGGCCTGCACCTCTGACCTGTTACTCCCAATGTAGCAGGTCTACACCCACCACCAACACCCAAGTGTGAGCACCTGGCTGCCACACAAGGGAAATCAAAATCGGAAAGGCAGCAGGAAGAGCACAAATTAGGTCTAGATACACCTTGAACTACTAACAAATAGGCAAGGGAAATAGAGAATTAAATTAATCTCAAATGTTCAAGTTACTTCTTAGCATATCACGGTAGAAAACTTGGGATAAATAAAGACAGCAGAAAACAGCATATGCTACCAGTGGACATAGGATCTGAGTAACAGAAAATTCTTAGTTCCAATCATTAAAACTTCACCACTCACCTAAATTTTCTCTATCATTGGCTGAGATCCACTTTCTGGTTCATTATGTGCATATAGTTGTTAAATAGCAATACTTTTTTCAAAATTCTTTTACTACACCACCATATCAGCAATAGTAATACTTTTTCTGATTAAACTTTTATTAATTTATTTATTTATTTTATTTCCCTAGGTTACTGGGGAACAGGTGGTATTTGGTTACGTTAAGTTCTTTAGTGGTGATCTGTGGGTCTTAATACTTTTTAAAAGCACAAAGAACCACATAAACAAAAAATTCCTATTTTCAGATTAACATTTAATTATTTTTAAATATAGTGTTTTTTGGTTTTTTTTGTTTTTTGGTTAATATTGGTCTACACTAATAATTACCTATTCGAGGAATAGCCTACTGTCTCCTTAGGTAATGAGTCATTATTGTTTAGAATAACAATTTGAAAGAGTTGTGACAAGGATTTTATCAAGGAATCCAAAATTCAGATGAGCCATCATTGCTTCATTGGTGGAGGTACCCAGGTTACAGATCTTTAAGAGAATAAGGATAAATAAATCCTTCTGGTCAGGTACACTTAGCAACTGCTGTTGACATCTAGGCAAAGAAAACAATTTAATCCTCAAAATCATGTGCTAAAAACTAAGCATGTGAGGAAACATAAGCAATTCTGTTGAAAAGCATTTTGTTCAGAAGTGATAAGGATGAAATGATAGGATTAAAAATAGAAAAAGAAAATTATTATAAATAGCACAAGGAATTGAATGATAAAGGTATATATAAACTTCTCCATGTAACTAAAATTTTACAAATAAAATCAACTGCTAAACTATAATGAGGGCCAGGTGCAGTACCTCACATCTATAATCCCAGCACTTTGAGAGGCCAAGTGGGAGGGCTGCTTGAACCCAGGAGTTCAAGACTAGCCTGAGTAACATAGTGATACCCCATCTCTACAAAAAAATAAAAAATTAGCCAGGTGTGGTGGCACACGCCTATGGTCGCAGCTACTCAAGAGACTGAGGTGGGAGGATCATTTGAACCCAGGAGTTGGAGGCTGCAGTGAGCTGTGATCACACTACTGCACTTTAGCCTGGGTGACAGAGCAAACCCCTGTCTCAAGAAAACAAAAATAAAATTAAAAAAATAAAAATATATACATTGGGCCAGGCATAGTGGCTCACACCTGTAGTCCCAGCACTTTAGGAGGCTGAGACAAGCAGATCACTTGAGGTCAGGAGTTCGAGACCAGCCTGGCCAACATGATGAAACCCCTGGCAAAAATTAGCCAGGCGTGGCGGCATGTGCCTGTAGTCTCAGTGACTTCAGAAGCTGAGGCAGGAGAATCGCTTGAACCTGGTGGGTGGAGGTTACAGTGAGCCATGATTAGGCCACTGCACTCCAGCCTCAGCAACAGAGCAAGACTCTATCTCAAAAAAAAAAAGCATGTATATATATACACACATACACATTGTATATACATACAAAGTATATATACACTTTGTATATATACAGTATATATATACTTTGTATACAGTGTGTATATATGCTTTGTATACATAGTGTATATATGCTTTGTATACATATATACTTTGTATACATAGTATATATATACTTTGTATATAGTGTGTGTGTATATATATACACATACATATACATACATTGAAATGGTGGATGAGAATAATACCAGTTACCTAAATCTGAATCTCTCCACTGATCTTTCATAAATAAAGGTTAACAAAAAGATCAAATAAAAAACTACTACACAAAACCCATGCCCTCAGGATAACAAGACAGAGAATTCACATTTGTAATTAACCATAATAAAAGAAACACCAAGTCCCAGCAAAAGCTATCTCTCATACTCCACCACAAGCTTTTGTGGATGATAAGATGCATTGGAAAAATGTGTGTAGAAGGAAGGATATGCGCATAGAAAGGAAAAGTTCTAAGGTGGATCTACAATCACCACCATAAAATAAAATAAACGCTAACTATGAAGAAACTGAAAAAGACTAGTGGTAGACCAGAGCACAGGCTACAGGGAGCAGGGAGCAGTCTTGGAAAGGCATCATTTTTGAGAGATAATAAAGTATAAAAAAAAAAAAAAGAAGAAGAAGAAAAAGTATCTTTAGGAGATTGGGTGGCAAAAAGAAAAAGAAACAAAAGAGGAAACTTCAGGGTTCTGCAAGACAAAATGAGACCAAAAAAAAAACATCCAAGGACATACAATCTGCCCCCATCAAAAGAAAGTCATCTATTAAAGAAACTGTCAGCCTTGGCATATAATGAGACTCTTATCTCTACAACTAAAATATTTTTTTAATTAACAAGGTGTGGTAGTAAGCGCCTGTAGTTCAGCTACTCAAGAGGCTTAGGTGGGAGGATTATTTGAGCCCAAGAGTTCAAGGTTACAGTGCACTATAATGGCACCACTGCACTCCAGCCTGGGTGACAGAGTGAGAGCTTGTCTCAAAAAAAAAAAAAAAAAAACAAAACACAACAAAAGAGGCCGGGTGCGGTGGTTCACACCTGTAATCCCAGAACTTTGGGAGGCCAAGGCGGGCGGATCACCTGAGGTCAGAAGTTCGAGTCCAGCCTGGCCAATGTGATGAAATCCTGTCTCTACTAAAAATACAAAAATTAGCCAGGCGTGGTAGCACACGCTTGTAATCCCACTACTCGGGAGGCTGAGGCAGGAGGATCGCTTGAGCCCAGGAGGCAGAGGTTGCAGTGAGCCAAGATTGTGCCACTGCACTCCAGCCTGGATGACAAGAGCAAAACCCTGTCTCAAAAAAAAAAAAAAAAAAAAGAAAGAAAAGAAAGAAAAAAGAAAGAAAAGAAAGGAAGGAAGGGGGAGGAGAGAGAGAACAAAACAAACAAACTGCATCTCACTAGGAAAAAAAAAAAAGAGAGAGAGGCCAGGCGCAGTAGCTCATGCCTGTAATTCCAGCACTTTGAGAGGCAGAGGCAGGTGGATAACTTGAGGTCATGAGTTCGAGACTACCCTGACCAACATGGTGAAACCCCATCTCTACTAAAAATACAACAAAATTAGCTGGGCAAGGTGGGGCATGCCTGTAGTCCCAGCTACTCAGGAGGCTGAGGCAGGAGACTCGTTTCAACCCAGGAGGTGGAGGCTGTAGTGAGCAGAGATCATGCCACTACGCTCTGGTCTGGTCAATGAAGCGAGACTCCATCTCAAAAAAAAGAGAGAGAGAGAGTCCGGGTGCGATGGCTCACACCTGAATCCCAGAATTCTGGGAGCCAAGGCAGGGAGATTTCTTGAGGCCAGTATTTCGAGACCAGCCTGGGCCACATGGCGAAATCCCACCTCTACTAAAAATACAAAAATTAGTTGGGCACAGTGGCACAAGCCTGTAATCTCAGCTACTACTCTAGAGGCTGAGGCATGAGAATCACTTAAACTTGGGAGGTGGAGGTTGCAATCATTGCTGAGATTGCACCACTGAACTCCAGCCTGGGCAACAAAGTGAGACCATGTATCAAAGAAAAAAAGAAGAAAAAAAAACGGTACTCTTGAGTGAGAATATTATAAACCACCCAAATCCATGATATGAATAGATGAAAAAACCCCACACAGACACAAAACTACCATAAAAAGAAACCAAAAGATGCAAATCAAAATATCTCAGGTGATGAAATTTCTCTCCCCCAAAAAAATTGCAAAACAAAACTGTAACATAACGATGCAAACTGAATTAAATATCCTCAAACATCTAGAAAAATAAAATACCACCTTGAATCAGAAATTCAAAACCAAAACTGAGAAATGTGCCCCTAATAAAGGAAAATTTAAACATAGCTGATGGAATTCAGGAAAGAAATGAAAGAAAAGAGCAAAATGGTCTCAAAATTTAAAACTAAATTATACAGTGTTCAACAGAGAACAGACTCAAAAGTCAAAGAACTGTGAACCAGAGATCCTGTGTCAGCCAACCTGCTCTTTAAGACTACAGGAAAAAATTTTAATGCAAAAATTTAAAGACTACTGTACACATAAAACATTCTTGAGGAACCTACTAGCAGATAAGCTTCATCTAATCAAGAGATCCCTGGGAAAACTTCGGCAAAAGACCCAGTGGTGACAATTTAATATAACAAAACAAAAGTGGGAACAAGGGTAGAATAATAATATATAAATGTTGTATGTCCTGATAAAGTAAAAAATAGCCACTAAAAATGAGAAGAGAGGAAAAGTAGAATAAATTCATTGATTGTTGCAAATCAAAAAATACTATTAAAAATTACAAGTGAAATTGTAAATGAATAAAACAGGGGATTAACAGCATTAAAGGAATATAAATACAAAGATAACCAATAGAACACAGAAAACTTCCTAAATGCCAAAAAAGTTTAATACAAATGCAAACAAAACACATAATAAAGAATAAAATAGTAATGCACACAGTAATTATAACACAGTATGACAGTTGAGATCAAATTTCTTAGTAATATTCATAAATGTGGATGGTTTAATTCACCTATTAAAAGAAAAAGGGGTTTCAACTCACAAACAAGACCCAAATCTACACTGTATACAAAAGACTTACCTAGAACAAAATGATTCACCTAAAAAAGGGACAGGCAAAGAAAGATATGCAGACAAGTAGAAACAAGAAGCCATGAGTTGCCATACCAGTATTAAAGTATAATTTAAGCCAAAATGTATTAAGTATGATAAAAGGGACACTTTTAATGATAAACACCACAATTCACTGTAAATATAACACTAATGTGTATATATGCACCAAATACAGCATCCACCTTTATAAAGTGAAAACTACAAAAGATATTAGAATACTAAAAAATGCATTTATAAGGGGGAGACGTTTAACATACCACTCTTAGTACAAAAAAAAAGCAGACCAAGAAAAAAGTAGACAAAAAGTAAAGGTATAGAAAACCTGTATCCTAAATAATAACATCATCAATAAAGTAGATCTGATAAATATAAATCAAACTTATACCCCTTAAGAAAGAATACATCTTCTCAAGTACACCTGGTACATTTATAAAATTGATCATATACTAATAAAAAAAGTATCAGTAAATTCCACAAAGTAGAAATGTTTTTAAAACATGATAAAGTTTGAAATCTTTAACAAAATGTTTTAAGCATTTCTGCCTGAAAATTAAAATATAAATATTAAACAACCCTCTGTGAAAGGGAACACAGAAACTGAATTAAGAAAATCCTAAATCACTACATATCAGAGCTGAAGGGATATGCTATAAGCAGTAATCAAAGGAAAATGCATATATTTAAATACTTTTGGAGGGGAGGGGTTAGAGTTTCTCTCTTTTTGCTCAGGCAGCAGTGCAATGGCACAATCTCGGCTCACTGCAACCTCCACCTCCCAGGTTCAAGTGATTCTCCTGCCTCAGACTCCCAGTAGCCGGGATTAGGTGTGCATCACCACACCTGGCTAATTTTGTATTTTCAGTTGAGATGGGGTTTCACCATGTTGGCCAGGCTGGTCTCAAACTCTTGACCTCATGACCCACACACCTCAGACTCCCAAAGTGCTGGGATTACAGGCGTGAGCCACCATGCCCGGCCAATATTTATTTCTTCTTAATAGAAGAATTGAAATAAGTTAAAACTCCCACTTCGAAATGCTAGAAAAAGAACAAAGTAAACAACAAAAAAGAGTAAAGGAAGAATATAATAAAGGCAAAAGCAGAAATTAAGGTAGAGAACAGAAAAACTATATATCAATTAAAATGAAAATCCTGACTCTGAAAAAAATTAACAAAATGGGGGAGAAACACTAATTAATCAAGGAAAAAAAAAGCAGAAAGCACAAATAAATGAACTAAGAAATGACATGGAGACATAATATGGAAATAGAGAAAAAAATTGAAGCATAAGATTTAATAAGATTACAGTCTTCTATGAAAATAAATGTAAAAGTTTCAATACAATAATTTCCAGAGAAAATACAGATTATCAAAATTATCACCATTTGAGATAGAAAGCCTCAAGTGACCAATTTCTGTAGAAGACATAGAGAAAGCTATCAAATAATTACCCCACCAAAAACAACAAGTTCAGATGTATTCACAAGGGAATTTTACCAAAACTTAGATTAGAGCTTGTAGTGCTAATGCTAAATAAATTGTTGCAAAGCATAGCAAATAAAGAAAAACTGCCAAATCCTTTTTATCAAGCAAGTATAATGCTGATACATAACCAAATGAAGAAAACAAAAAATAAAATAAAATTATAAACCAATTACACATACGAACACTGAGGCAAAAATCCTAAATAACAGAAAAGAGAATTCAATATCATATCAAGAAAATAAGACACATGACCAAGTGGGATTTAACCTCGAATGCAAGGTTGGTTCAGTACTATAAAATCCATTACTATAATTCACCATATTGATATATCTAAGGAGAGGGGAAAAAAGTCACTCAATTATCTATGCAGATACCCAGAAAATAATAGCCTTTGAAAAAACTCAACACCAATTTTTTTTTTTTTTGGAGACGGAGTCTCGCTCTGCCGCCCAGGCTGCAGTGCAGTGGCCGGATCTCAGCTCACTGCAAGCTCCGCCTCCCAGGTTTACGCCATTCTCCTGCCTCAGCCTCTGGAGTAGCTGGGACTACAGGCGCCCGCCACCTCGCCCGGCTAGTTTTTTGTATTTTTTAGTAGAGACAGGGTTTCACCGTGTTAGCCAGGATGGTCTTGATCTTCTGACCTCGTGATCCGCCCGTCTCGGCCTCCCAAAGTGCTGGGATTACAGGCTTGAGCCACCACGCCCAGCCTCGACACCTATTCTTAATAATAGCACTCAAAAACTAAGAACTGACAAGTTCTTATAACCATAAGAATTAAAGAAGAAGTAAAATTATGCTTTTGCAAAAACAGATAATTATAAAATTTTAATTAAAAATTTTTAATTAAAATGTTATAAATTTATAATTCACAAATTTTATAAATTAGAGAAAAATTCAATCACAAAATTAATTCAAATAAAAGAATTCACTAAGGTACCAGAACAGAAAATATACGGAGATCAATGACTTTCATATACATTAACAAACAAAAGTTCAGAGATAAAATGGAAGAGAAATGCTGTTTTTAACAGTAATAATTAAGATAAAATATTAAGGTATAAACTTAACAAGAAATGTTGCAAAACCATTATGTGAAAATTACAACACTCCTGAAGACACAGACACACCTAACAAATGAGGCATACCTTGTCCTTGGACAGAAAAATTCAGTAATATAATGATGTCATTTCTCCCTAAGTTAACTTATACATTTATTATTAGTTTTTTAAATAGAGACAGGGTCTCACTATGTTGCCCAGGCTGGTTTCAAACTCCTGGCTTCAAGTGATCCACCTCAGCCTCCCAAGGTGCTAGGATTACAGGCACGAGCCAGTGCCAGGCCTTGTTTTGATTTTTTTTTTAATAGTAACCTATAGATTTAACACAACTTAGTAAAGATGCCAACAAACTTTTTCATAGATCAAATAAGCTGACATTCCATTTCATATAAAAAAAAAAAAACAACATTCAAGAATACCTAGGTAAATACTCGGGGGAAAAAAAACTGCGAAGGGAACTAGCCATAAGATCCTCTATCATTAAACCGGGTGGTGCTGGAACATGAATACACAGGCATTCCAGAAGCAAAGTATAAAAAGTACAGAAATAAACCTAGTTATATAGGGAGGTTTAATGTTAAAGGCAGCATCTCCAACCACTATGGCAAAGACTGACAATTTAATAAATGGTCAACTGAATGGCCACTTGGAAAACATAAAATTAGACACACACCTCTATAGACAAGAACCAACTCTAAGCAGGCCAAATGTCTAACTAAAGATGAAACTATACACGTACTAGAAAAAAACCTTGGTGAATTCCACTGTAAACTCGGGTATAAGGAACAGCTTTCTATTACTCAAAATCTAGATTTTAAAAAAATTTGATAAATTAGACTACATAAAAAATAAAAATTAACTGTGTTACCCTGTGAAAAATGTTATAAGCTAAGACAAAAAGGGAAATTACAAACTGGGAGAAAATACTTGCAGTTTGTATCAGAGATATATGACTAATATATAAAGAACTCTTACTCTTAAAAATAAAATGGGCAAAGACATGAGCAAATAATTCAGGGAAAAAAATGTAAAAGCAACCTATAAGGTCATCTGAAGATCTTCAGCCTTGGACATCATTCTGATAGGCAAAAATGTAACAGCTTGACAATGCCCTCTGTTGAGAAGGTTACAGGGAACCAGGCACTCACACCCTGCTGATGAGAATGCAAAATGGGGCCGGGCGCGGTGGCTCACGCCTGTAATCCCAGCTCTCAGGGAGGCAGAGGCAGGAGGATAGCTTGAGCCCAGGAGTTCGAGACCTGCCTGGGTAATACAGCGAGACCTCGTTCTCCACAAAAAAAAAAAAGAGAATGCAAAATGGAACATCTGGCAATATCTTAACAAAACTACATATGGAGTTCCCTCTTACCCAGCAATCCCGTTTCTAAGAATTTACCATGAAATATACACCCAACAACACAAAAATATATTTGCACAAGGTTATTCTTTTCTTCATGATTTCTAATTCTAAAATTTGGAACCAATCACAATGTCCATCATTACATCAGAGGCTGAGTTAACTATGGTACATCCACTAATGGGGTACCATGTAGCGGTCAAAAACAGAACAGGGAGATGAGAGCTCTATGAACTGACATGTAATGATTTCTGGCATATTTTGTTAAGTTTTAAACAAGCAAAAAATAAGAGACTATATCTAATAAGTGTTTTATAGAAATTAGGGGGAAATAAGAAAATATACATATGTCTGCCTGTCTATGTTCACAGAAAAAAAAAAAATCAAAAACCAATGATATTGGGCTGAGCACAGTGGCTCACACCTGTAATCCCAGCACTTTGGGAGGCCGAGGCAGACAGATCACTTAAGGTAAGGAGTTCAAGACCACCTTGGCCAACTTGGTGAAACCCCGTCTCTACTAAAAAAAAATACAAAAATTAGCCAGGCATGGTGCCAGATGCCTGTATCCCAGCTACTCGGGAGGCAGAGGCAGGAGAATTGCTTGAACCCAGGAGGCAGAGGTTGAGGTGAGCCAGGGTTGCGCCACTGCAGTCCAGCCTAGGCGACAGAATGGAATTCTGTCTCAAAAAAAAAAAAAAAAAAAAAAACAATGATAATGGTCACCTACGAGAGGGAGGTGGGAATGGGCTAGGATTAGTGACATTTCTCTGAGTATATCTTTCTGCATAGTTTTGACTTTTGGAAACATGTTAATGTTTTACATACTCAAAAATAAAAAACAGGTTGGGCATGGTGGCTCACACCTGTAATCCCAGCACTTTGGGAGGCCAAGGTGGGCAGATCACCTAAGGTCAGGAGTTTTGAGACCAACCTGGCCAACATGGTGAAACCTCATCTCTACTAAAAATACAAAAATTATCCAGGCGTGGTAACAGCCACCTATAATCCCAGCTTCTCGGGAGGCTGAGACAGGAGAATCACTTGAACCTGGGGGACAGAGGTTGCAGCAAGCCGAGATCATACCACTACACTCCAGCCTGGGTAACAGAGCAAGATCCTGTCTCAAAAAAATAAAAAAAAAAAGTAATAATAACGAAATGCACAAGGATGAGGAAAAAACTAAAACAGAATACAACAGAAACAAATTACTCTTACAGTATTTCATGAAAAATAATCACTCTGAAACTTGAACATGGTATTCTGACTATATACCCTGAGTTTAAAATAAAAAACTGCAAACAAATACCGAACGCTAGGTAAAAGGCTTGTTTTTTGTGTGTACGTGTTTTTTTCAACTCTTATTTTAGGTTCAGGGGTACATGTGCTGGTGTGTTATATCGGTAAACTCTTGTCAAGAGGGTATGTTGTACAGATTATTTCACAATCCAGGTACTAAGCCTAGTACCCAAGTTATTTTTTTCTGATCCTCTCCCTCCTCCCACCCTCCACCCTTGAGTAGACCCCAGTGTCTGCAGTTCCCCTCTTTGTGTCCATGTGTTCTCATCGTTTAGCTCCCACTTATAATTGAGAACATGTGGTATTTGGTTTTCAGTTCCTGTGTTAGTTTACTAGTTTAGCTGGAGGATAAAGACCTCCAGCTCCATCCATGTTCCTGCAAAGGACGTGCTCTCATTCTGTTTTATGGCTGTATAGTATTCCATGGAGTATATGTACGTTTTCTTTATCCAATATGCCATTGATGGGCATTTAGATTGATTCCATGTCTTTGCTAATGTGAATGGCGCTGCAACGAACAAACACAGGCATGTGTCTTTACAGTAAGACGATTTCTATTCCTTTGAGTATCCACCCAACAATGGGATTGCTGGGTCAAATGGTAGTTCTGTTTTTAGCTCTTTGAAGAATCACCACACTGCTTTTCCTCAATGATTGAGTTGTATGGGTCCACAACTCTCAAACTATTTTCTGTGTATTTTAGGGTAGAACAAACAAGTAAACACACTGAGATTAAGGAACTCACAATCTCACTGTTACAGAAGAGGTACACATATGGAAAAGAGAGACAAAGAACCCTGTGGTGCTGCGCTGAAATGTAATGGGAGCTACCAGCATGTCATGGTGTTAATTTATAGATAAGAACATATGGACAGTATCTGAGGATATGAGCAACCAGAAAACAGAAACTGTATGCAACTGGAAAAGTTTTCAATGATAAACAAAACTGTTCCCAAAAGGAACAAAAGCACCAAACCTCCAGGGCCCAGCACTGGCCTAGAACATATGAGCACTGAAATGTGTTGACTAATTGAATGAGAAGAAGTTGTATCATCCGTAAGTACACAGAGAATCCAGAAAGCCTCAGGTGATACAGCAAGCTTTGCTGGCATTCAACAAAAAACTCTGAGGTATCCGGGAAAAACATATATACTCATTACTTGGTATTCTGAAACATAAAAATAGTCTGTGTGTATCTCTGTCTTTAGCTCTATTAGCAAATTACAACCCACATAAATAAGAAAAATATATTATTATGCTCTGGAAAAGAACCAATGTTCTAAGTGAAATCTCACCAAAAATGTTGCTACTGTGAGGTACGGCCAAAAAATGAAGTCACCGAATGTGTTAAGTAAAGAATGTACCTACCTGCAGCATATCATCCACCATAGTTAGTATATACTGAACCGTCTGTTCTTTGCAGATATGAGTCATCAGATTTATAAATGTTTTAGCACACTAAAAAAAATGAAATTAAGGTTATTGTTTTTATTTGCAAATACAACATTTCAATGGAACTTCAGTAAAACATTGTTTCTCTTTCATAAATTAGAATACAAATACTATTAACTAACAAATTTTACTTACAGAAAACAGACACCTTTTACAAATATTGTGAAGTATGGGAAGACCTTACTAGACTTGCATCAGCTTATGAACATTTCTAGTGATAAGTTTCAGAATGTTTACTATATTTAAATAGATATACTGAGCCACTAATAACTCTTGATTACCGATGACAGCATAAAGTTATATAGGCAATCAAAAATTACAACTGGTTTTGAGTATTTTATTTGTTGTACTTAAAAGGAATAGAACACAAGAGCAACAAGAGTACGAGAGATTGGAATCAGAAGGCCCTGACTAGTCTCCATTCTACAGCATATCAACTACATGACAACCTCTCCTTAATTCAATAAAAACTGGAGCCAACAATATATTACCTACCAACTTCCCCAGGACTGTTGTAAGAATCAGACCAATTTGTATATGGACTTCTTTAGACAGTGAGGCCTCCCTGATAGGCAGCAGAATTGGACCTTATTATAGGGCCAGGCTCTAAACTCAGCATATAAATCAAATAGGGTACAAATCAAAACACTCTATAAAATCCCTTAAATCACTCCCCAAAAAACATCATTCAGTAATAGGTTTGGAGTCATACACTGAAAAACTTCCCTACCCTAAGGATGTATAAATTAAAGTGTATTTCATTTGGTATTCACTCATTCATTCATTCAATAAATCCCCAATGTAACAAACAGTATGTGATAAAAACCATGCTATAAAAAAAAGAGATCTTATCAAAATCATACTCATCCTACAACTTACGACTATCTATGAAACATGTCTTCCATGGATAGACAGCCCACTCACCATACTGAATGTAAAAAGTTAACAGTAACAAATAATTGTGTTTTTTAATCAAAACATTAAAGCGGAAACACTTTAACCTCTTTAAGCAAAAATAAAACAAAAAGATGTAAGTTGCCCAAGGTATTCCTATCAGAACTCTTTTCAGATATACTGCCATTTTGTTAGGATAAAAAGCTTCCTGGAAACTGCCCCATAAAAGGCCCATTACACCAGACACTGCTATTAAGAAAGAACTGTTTTTGTACACATACTAAGAAACAAGTTAAAAAAAAAAAAATGAGGAAAAAAAAAAAAAGAAAGGGCTGTTTTAACTCCTAACTCCTTAAGGGAAAAGTCTTGTCTTATGAACATACATCCCCAGTCTCACCAGGCACATGGCAGGGACTCAGTGTGCATGTGCTGAACAAACAGTGAATGAGCTGCATGTTCCATTACACAAGCGGTTGGGGTGGGGAAGCTTTTTCAAAGGATGACACCAAGAGCAGAAATCACAAAGGAAAGGAAGAACTAGATTTCATTGTACAACATAAACTTCAATATGGCAAAGAGCCCCATCAACCAAGTTAAAAATTCAACAAACAAGCTGAGGAAATATGGCATGCACAAAGCTGGTACACTTAAAACATAAAGGAATCTGACAAATCAGTAAGATTTATAAACACTTCCATAGAAAAGTAAATAAAAAACACACAGCCATGTGTCGCTTAACAATGGGGAAAGTTCTGAGAAATTCATGAGGCAATTTCCTTGTTGTGCGAACATCCTAGAGTGTACTTACACAAACCCAGATGGTAGTGTCTACTACATACCTAGGCGATATGGTAGAACCTATGGCTCCACACCTGTACACTATGTAACTATACTGAATACTATAGGAAACTATAACACAATGGTAAGTATTCTTGTGTCTAAACATAGTTAAACATAGAAAACGTGCAGTAAAAACACGGTAGTATAATCTTACAAGACCACTGTTGCATACACAGTCTGACACCAAAACATCCAAAACATCGTTATGTGGTCAGTGCACGACAGTACAGAAGCAATTGATATGGATACAAAAGGTGCCAAAAACCATCTGAAAATGTGTAACACTATTACGTTAAGATACTACCTTTTACCTATCAAAATGACCAAAAGATGAATGGCTAGACCCAGAGTGGGTGCTGGAGCAGGGGAATGGGCCCTTCACATACTGCTGGCAGGATCTGCAAACTGGTACAATCTATCAAGAAGGCATTTTCATTGTATCAAAACTCTCACATGCTCAAATAGTTTAATCAATAATTACACCTTTTTTTTTTCCTGTATTTTTAGTAGAGACAAAGTTTTACCATGTTGGCCAGGCTGTTCTCGAACTCCTGACCTCAAGTGATCTGCCTGCTTCAGTCTCCCAAAGTGCTGGGATTACAGGTGTGAGCCACTGCACCCAGACAGATAATTGCACTTCTCAAATTAATTACAAAGAGATTACTAACTATTCATCTCAAAACAGAAAAAAAAAGGAAGTAGCCAAAATATGCAACAGTATAGAATTAGTTTAGATCACTATGGTTCATCCATTAAATGGAAAATTACACAATGGAACTTTCCATAAATGGGAAATAATAATAAATTAATTATTTTAAATACCACAGAAATATCTTTACAGGCATGTTAGGGGAGGGAAGAATATACAGTCAAATGAAAAGAGCAAAGATATGTACATATCACCCCTTTTTGTAAAAAGTTCACATTTATAGAAATAAGTGTGTAAGTTATTTTACACACAGAAAAATATTTAGAGAGGTATACACTAAATGTTAACAAGCCACCTTGAACAGAGCAATATTAGGTAGAATAACTTTTTTCTTTTGCTTAATAGTATTTTATTTTTCTACAATAAACTTACCATGAAAGAAGGTAAAACATCAACATATGTAACTAAACATTTTAAACTACTGTATAAAAAAAAACTCCACAACACTTCAAAGATACATAGTAAAAAAGGAACTATGTTTGCTATAAATGTGGCAAACAGTAATAGAGTTTGATGTAAAAAGACTGTTTATCAAAAAGTAACAAAACCTTATAGATTAAAATAAAAAGAATGCCCACCCAAAAAAATTTTCAAAGGACATAAAAATACTTAATAAATCAACATGAAAATAATGTAATCCCATGTCATCAAAGTGATAACCCTTTTAACTTAGCAAATTCAAAGATTTTCAATTATATTAGGTATTTCAAACATTACTAGTAAGAATACCAAGTGGAAAAAATTCTCTAAAAAAAGTTAAGCAACCTTTAAAACTTAATATACTCTGAAACAGTAATTTCTTTTCCAGAAATTTGTCTTCTAGGTGTATATTCTAACAAAATATTCAGAAATACAGAAAAGGATGAAGGTAAACATACTCAATATGACATTTTTTCCAAAATAACAAAAAAACTGGATCACTTATAATCACTAAGATTTTTCAAAACTTTTGGATGACACGAGGAAGTGTTCATTAGATAATGTTTATCGATCACCTGGCTGCCTTCAGTTTGAAGCATCTCTTGCTTCTCTTCAGGGTTTCGTTTCATTTCAAACCTCTGAATAAACTCACAATCTTCAGCAGAAATCATCTGTCCCCTAGAAAGTAAGAATAAGATGTTTTGTTCAGTAAGAGTTGAATATGCAAGCAAGTGATGGAGGAATTTTCAGTCTTTCTCTTCTCTCCTTGGCAGCAAACCACAAGGGCTGACGCAAGGGCCCTGGCATCAGACAGACCTGGATTCAACGCTTAGTTTCACCACAAATAAGACAGTGTGAACTCTCTGGAACCTGAGTTAATTTATCTGCAAAATGCGAACAATAATCACATTGCCTCTAAGGGGCTGTATTGAGGATAAAATTATATTCACATAAGGTGGTTAGTAGCATGTGGCAAATAGTAGGCACTCAGTAAAATGTCACCTCTCAGCATTACCCAGTGTCTCACCCTTATTCCCCCTCTCAAGCCAAACAACTCACATGGCTATCTAATCTATCAAGTTCAAAGCCACTTTATATGAATTTCTATGGCCATTTCTCTCGAGTATATTCTTTCCCTCCAGATGGAAAAAAAAAAAAAAAAAACTGATTTTCCTCCTCTCTGGAAAATAACTCTCCATCCTGACCCCACACTCTCCTATTTTCCTCCATCTCTTCCAGGGGTTGCTTCATCACTGGCTCTTCACCCTTCAAGGTTCCTCCCCAGCACTCAATCACTGAACTCTTGCTTTTGATTTCCAAACTCCTTCCTATGAGAGATTCAATCAAGAGTCCCATCTTCCCTCCCTCCCAATCATCTCCACTGTCTTCTACCTCCAGAGAGAGTCTTACCATTTTCAAATTCAGCATCATCTTCCTGTCATCCCCAGTGAAGATGATATCCCGCTGTCATCTTCCCCAGTGGTGATGGTGCTGAATTTGAAAATGGTAAGACTATCTCTGTAGGAAAACACAGCTCAACCTTCCCAACTTCTCCACTCCTCAGGGACTCAAACATACCATAGGCAAACCCCCATCCTAATCTCTAAATACAAACCCTTCCTTGTCTAAAAGCTGTGTCAGCAGAACAGCCTTGCTAGCCCCCCGTAAGACACTGGGCACTGCAGGATTCATTCAAGTCAACTCCTTTAAGCCATCAGTGTGGTAGGAAAAGCACAGCATTTGAGTCAATATGGGGAAGAGCTCCAGTTCCAGGCGTGAAAGCTTAGCAAGTCACTATTCATCTGACCACTATTCACACCAGTAAAACAGCAACTATTAAACTACCTGCCCTAGTCCACTAGGTGGTTATGCAGATTAAATGAAAAAATATAAGAAAAAGCATTTGCTGTATATTAGAACATGGGTAAAAGCAAGTGTAAAATTAAAAAATTTTGTAATATATTTTCCTGTTGAAACAACACCAATATAATTTTTTTGGTTTTTTGTTTGTTTGTTTGTTTGTTTGTTTTTGAGACGGAGTCTCACTCTGTTGTAAGGCTGGAGTACAGTGGTGTGATCTCAGCTCACTGCAACCTCCGCCTCCTGGGTTCAAGCCATTCTCCTGCCTCAGCCTCCCGAGTGGTTGGGACTACAGGCTTATGCCACCAAGCCCAGCTAATTTTTGTATTTTTAGCAGAAACGGGGTTTCACCATATTGGCCCGGCTGCTCTCAAACTCCTGATCTTGTGATCTACCCGCCTCAGCCTCCCAAAGTGCTGGGATTGCAGGTGTGAGCCACTGCACCCAGCCCCAATATAGTTTTTAACTCAGTAGTTTAAAAACCTGTCCCTCCCATGGATGCAGCTGGAAACCATCATTCTTAGCAAACTATCACAAGAAGAGAAAACCAAACACCGCATGTTCTCACTCATAGGTGGGAACTGAACAATGAGATCACTTGGACTCGGGAAGGGGAACATCACACACTGGGGCCTATCATGGGGAGGGGGGAGGAGGGAGGGATTGCATTGGGGAGTTATACATGATATAAACGTTATGCACATGTACCCTAGAACTTAAAGTATAATAAAAAATAAAAAATAAAAAATAAAAAATTAAAAAAAAAAAAAAAAAAAAAAAAAAACCTGTCCCTCCTCTCCTTACCCCAAATATTTTGAGAGACTGGTGTTCTACAAAACCCATTCGGAGAAACACTGAATGTAAAGCAGGTTCCCACTACGCACAGTTAGGCTGGGTGCAGTGGCTCATGTCTGTAATCCCAGCACTTTGAGAGGCCAAGATGGGGGATCCCTTGAGCACAGGAGTTTAAGACAAGCCTGGGCAAAACAGTGAGATCCTCATCTCTACAAAAAATAAAATAACAAAATAAGTTGGGTGTGGTGGCACACTCCTGTAGTCCCAGCTACTCAGGAGGCTGAGGCAGGAGGATCACTTGAGCCCAGAAAGTAGAAGTTGCAGTGAGCTGAAATTACGTCACTGCACTCCAGTTTGGGTGATTTTTTGAAGCCTGTCTCAAAAAAAAAAAAAAAAAGCATAATTATAGAAGGATGGCCCACTTCCAGAGCTGCCTTGGGTCAGGCTCCCAGAGCTGAGCCCTGAGATGAAGATTCACGTACAAGTGACTTATGAAAGAAGAGCCCCCAGGAGAGGCCAGGGAAAGCAAGGAGGGCACAGGACACTGAAGCAAAAAAACTCAGCAGGATTCAAGCAAAGAACCCAGGATAGCTTTTCCTAAGCCCACAGGAGAGCCTGGTAAGGTGAAGCACTCAGAACTGTTCCCTCCCCAAGAGAAGGGACCTGAACTTGCATACGTCCTGCTACTTCTACCCTTAATCCCACCCTCTTCCCAAGAAGACCTTGATTATTACACATTCAAAAATCTATCAGTGTCCCTTCTGGGTTTTGTACACACCACTGCTATATGTCAAATTGTTTTGTATAGTTCAAATTTGCTTCTGGACTTTGTACTTCACTGTTCTGTCTTCTTATATCAGTTTCAAACTGTTTTATGCACTGTAACTTTTTTCACACATGCTCATTTTTTAACATTTTTAAACTATTCTCAAGCATTTATTTTTTTCAACGATTTCTTAATTACCAACCCAAAGTAGAATTTTGTCTTTCTAGATCTCTCTGAGGCAGGTGATACTATGACTACGTCTTGACACTCTCTTCGTTAGCTTCCAGATTCTTCGCATCCCACTGAAGTCACTCGTCTTCACTGCCTCCTGTGCCTCAGCTACTATGAAAGGCTCTCTTCATTTCTCACTCCACCTCCTGCACTGAACTCTGGCACGATCTTCCCCAGTCCCCACTCATCTCCTCCCACAGATGGCAGAGGCACTCCAGACCCTACAGGCACAGAACTGAGATTGTTAATCCCAAAGGCTAGAAGTTGGAAGCAAAAAACAGACATTTTGCCCACTTGCCCTTCTGGCCAATCACTTCACACACCAGTCAGGAAAAAAGCACTCTGCACTCTGGGTGCAGACTAAGATAACAAGGTCATCCGGTCTAGATCTGGCCCCCAAATAAATGAAATGTTGAGCATACCCATAACTCTGAACTCCCTAGATGAAAGCAATTTTACCCCTAAATTTTGCTATGCTGATATGTAAAGGGATGTCACAACCTCTGTGAAGAAAATCATGTCAAAAGGTGGTGGTTGTTCTACCATGAAGAAGGTATACCATGAAGGTTACACTTGGTAACCTTATAATTTTGCAGCTTTCTTTTCCATTTAAATAGCTGTTTCCTATTTGTCAAGCCACTCGCTAACCTTTTTCTTTCCTTGTTTAATTTATTTTGTCTCTGGGTCTTCCTTTGACATTTCCATAATCCAGCAGGTTCAGGGCTCTGGTGTCTTCTATAATGACCCACAGCTAATCAGGCACCAGATCTAATAATCTTCCCCTTAAAACTACTCTCCTCTCTGCTTCCCTGCCTCTGGAGTAGCTCAGCACTAGGACAACCTTCCACCAGTGGATTTCCCTGATTCCAATCCAACCTTCTTCAAAACCATCTTCTTACCTACTACCAGGCGGCCTTCTCAAGTATATATGGGGTCATATTATTCCCTTTGGACTATGAGTTCTACCTAGCACTTAGGCAGAGGCATTCAGTAAAAATATTTAAAATCAATTGACTAATTAACACCTATACAATCACGCACATGTTACTTAACCTATCTGAACAGTTATCTACTCATCTTTAAAAGAGAATAAGAAGCCAGCATGGTGGCTCATGCCTGTAATCCCAGCACTTTGGGAGACCGAGCCGGGTGGATCACCTAAGGTCAGGAGTTCGAGATCAGCCTGGCCAACATGGTGAAACTCTGTCTCTACTAAAAATACAAAAATTAGCCGGGTGTGGTGGCAGGTGCCTGTAATGCCAGCTACTCAGGAGGCTGAGGCAGGAGAATCACTTGAACCCAAGAGGTGGAGGTTGCAGTTAGCCGAGAACGCGTCATTACACTCCAGCCTGGGTGACAAGAGTGAAACTCCATCTCAAAAAAAAAAAAGAGAGAATAGGATAGAAAAACCTATGTCACTGTATTTCTATGAAAATAATGTTAAATAGGATGTTAGTGACCAAGCATGTTACTTCCTTTTCCAAATACTCATCTCCACTAATTCCTGATAAGCACAATACTCCATTCATAATTTAGTCAACTAATATTAACTGGCAGCCTGCTACGTGCCAGGCACCTTTAAGAACAGTTGACACAGCAATAAATTAGAGACCCCTTCTTTTGAGCCTACACTCCAGTGAGGAAAACAGAACATACGCAAATACAAAAACAAATAATCTTGAAAACACACACACACATTATAATGCTGAGGCTGTAAATGCTATGAAAAAAAAACCAGTTCAGGTAGGGGGCTTGTGAGATCCCCTATGCAGCCACACGAATGAAGTGAGTGAAGAGGCCAAAGAATCTAAGAGTGGAACTTCTGGAGAGACAGACACACAGGTCCAAAGAGCTGAAGTTTGCTATGTGAGAAAGATCAAGAAGGCAGGAGCTAGAGAGCTGTGAGTGAGGCGGCATGAACAGACCTGTATTTTTTGAAATCACTCTTGCAGTTCTGTAAAGAATTGCTCCTACTGAGGCAGCAAGGATAGCAGAGAGAGACAGCAGGCAACAGGCAATAACAACAGAGCACATGCGAGGGGAACACAACAGGCCCAAGGCAGGAGCTACAGACAAAGGGGTGCACTCAGATTCGAGGCAACTTTTGGACATAGAGCTGGAAGAATGTGTTGATGGGCTGGACATGGACTGTGAGCAAAAGGGAAGAAACAAGGATGGCCCCAAGGTTTCTGGCCTCCAAAGCTGGTAAATAAAGAAGCCTGGAGAGAGCCACACTGAATCACCTGAAGCTCCCAAGCACTGCATGTCTTCCCAGGCCTCAGCTCCCTGCCTGGACCTCCCTTCCTGGATAACTCCAGCTGTTCCTCGGCCTGGACAACTCCTGTTACTGTCTTTTTTTTTTTTTTTTTTTTTTTTGAGTCAGAGTCTTGCTCTGTTGCCCAGGCTGGAGTGCATTGGTGTGACCTCAGCTCACTGCAACCTCCGCCTCCTGGGTTCAAGCGATTCTCCTGCCTCAGCCTCCCAAGCAGCTGGGATTACAGGCACCTGCCACCACATCTGGCTAATTTTTTTGTATTTTTAGTAGAGACGAGGTTTCACTATGTTGGCCAGGCTGGTCTCAAACTCCTGACCTCAGATGATCCACCCACCTTGGCCCCCCAAAGGGCTGGGATTACAGGTGTCAGCCACTGTGCCTGGCCTCCTGTGACTGTCTTTATGCACTCTGAGAAAACTCCCCTAATACTCCCAGCATTTATTCGCTCCCACTTTTTGTTGTGTATCTCCTTTTGTTGTAAATATATATACTTTATATATTTCTCTATCTTAACATTTAGCACAATTTGTTATTTAATGTGGTAAAAGTCTGTTTCCTCATGAGATCTAAACTCATGAGCAAGGATAGTATTTTATAATTCTTGTATCCTCAAGGTACAGTTTTACCAGATTCCAGTTTGACTAGAACACAGCCATACCCATTCATTTATGTACCATCTATTTATTAAGAAAAAGCTTAATCAAATACAAATGCACGTTTCAAATATTGTATTTTCATAATAATACGTTAATTTGTGAAAGACAAAAGCATATTGGGCTCTCGACACTGGGGGATGCTTCCACAGGTCTTATTATCTCAGCATAGACTGTGATAGAAGATTCACTGATTCTCCCTGTGTTGGTTCCAGCCCCCAACAATCTGTAAGCTCTTTTACGAGAGACACATTTCACACCCACTAGTGCCCACACGTCAACAGGCTCAACAGGGCCACAGTTACCATTTGGTGAACACTTGCCCACAGACCTACAGAGTGGAGGGGTTTTACAAAAGAAATTTGTGAGATGGACAACAGAACAAAAGATGGATATATAGGAAAACGGGAAAATACAACATAAGTCATAGACCATGGGTAATGAAGAACAGAAATAAACCAATTTTAAAAACTTCATGTAACTAAAAACATTCCAAACACCAATGTTACGGGGAGCTCTGGCCAGTCCACCAGTGCTTTATGATCAACAATGTATGTAGGCTATAAACAGATCCAGACTTTATAAACATAAAACTCCCTGTCCTCTAGTCTAAATGCACTCTGGACTAAATAAATTAAGAAACAGAGCTCAGAATCCTAATTTCACAGGGAATTTAAACAATTACACAGACGGTGATGAACAGAGAAAACATCAGCAAGTCTCCCCTCCTCCTGTCTTCAGTCAGTGGCCCCACAATAACCCAGTTCCTTAAAGTAGGAATCCAGAAGTCATCCGAGACTTCTCTTTCACTCCCACATATCAAATCAATCACTAAGACTCTCAAATCTATCCAATTCTGTCTATTCCAATACCTTAATTACTGCTATAGCTTCTCTCTACCTCTAGGCTTATCACCTACAAACTCAACTCACCCTTTACGCTGCTGGTAGAACAATTCAGTCAAGAGGCAGATATGATCTTCTAACTCCCAGCTACAAGATTCATTGGTTTCCAACACCTACAGCTCCTTGGAAAATGGTGAATTGTCTCAAAAAGAGAGCTCTGGAGGCCGGGCGCGGTGGCTCAAGCCTGTAATCCCAGCACTTTGGGAGGCCGAGACGGGCGGATCACGAGGTCAGGAGATCGAGACCATCCTGGCCAAAACGGTGAAACCCTGTCTCTACTAAAAAAAATACAAAACTTAGCCGGGCGAGGTGGCAGGCGCCTGTAGTCCCAGCTACTCGGGAGGCTGAGGCAGGAGAATGGCGTGAATCCAGGAGGCGGAGCTTGCAGTGAGCTGAGATCCGGCCACTGCACTCCAGCCTGGGCGACAGAGCGAGACTCCGTCTCAAAAAAAAAAAAAAAGAGAGAGCTCTGGGACACACACTCCTACCTGCATTCTATCATTTCCGTCTGTTTTACATGCTGACTTCACATCAGTCATGGGTTTCACAGCTTAAAAATCAGCTTGAAAAGCACTGACTGACAGGATCAAGTCCAAACTCCTTCCAACCACACACCCACACACAGCACCTTCATGATCGGCCGCTGGCTGCCTCTTTAGCCTCAGCTCTCTGCATTGCTTGCCTCCAAAACATGTATGACTCCCACCCAGTGTGCTGTTTTTGCTTCCCTGCCTTTGCTCACAGTATCTGTTCTATTCCCAAGGCTGCTCCTACTTGCCACATGGCTACATACCCGTCATCCTCAAACACTCAGTTCAGGGACCAGTCCCTTCAGGAAAATTTCCAGGGGGTAGAATTAGTTGTCTTTTTTATGTGCACTTGCCAGTCCCTGTGCATCTTTCTATTACCGCAGTTAACATACTGAATTAGGGCCGGGCGCGGTGGCTCACGCCTATAATCCCAGCACTTTGGGAGACCAAGGTGGGGCAGATCACGAGGTCAGGAGTTCGAGACCAGCCTGGCCAACATGGTGAAACCCCGTCTCTACTAAAAATACAAAACAATTACGCAGGCGAGGTGTCTGGTGCCTGTAATACCGGCTACTCGGGAGACTGAGGAAGGAGAATCACTTGAATCTGGGAGGCGGAGGATGCAGTGAGCCAAGACCGCCCCATTGCACTCCAGCCTGGGCAACAGAGCGAGACTCCATCTCAAAAACAAAAAAAAAAATACTGAATTAAAATGATCCATTAATATCTCTGACTTCCCTACTAGAGCTTTAGTTCCTCTAGGGATAGTACTCTATATAGAACTTTTGTAGTCTGGAAAAATGCCTCAAACTTGGTAGGTAATCAATAAATGTTTGATAAGTGATTAAATTAACAGAAATTAAAGGATCATTTTTGTACATTATATATCCCTCCTACAACAATACAAACTATTAATACTAATATAAAATTAACACTAATATAAAACTACAGATTCCTCAATTTGTTTTTCAAAATGCATATGCAAATCTGAACTCAATTCCTTGGTAACTCAGTTATAAATATACCAAAATAAATATGAAGTCAATAAAATATGATCAAGAATACATGAATGCTCACTTTACAGATAAATACAAACTACTGAAACACCAGCACATTAAATATTAATACACGAAAGAAAGAAGAGGGAACTAAAACTTATTGTATTCAACATATTGTATTCAACAAGCAATACTAATGCTTGCATTCTAATGTGCTAATACTTTAAATACATTATTTCAGCAACAAGCCTGTGGGGTATGTCTCCCCATTTCACATTTTACTTTATTGAGCCTCAGAGTTGTGATTTGCTTAAGAACACCAAACTAATAGCAAGAACCAAAACTCAAACCTAGGTCTCTCAACTCAAATATGTATGCTTCTTACTAGTTGTATACACCACTCTAACAAGGCCACCTGCCCCCATGCTGATTGCCAGGGCATATAAGACCAGTCTAGCAGGTTTTGCCCCTTATCTCCTTCCTCCCCCCATAGCCCAAGGACATTCCTCCTATGTTTCCCACTCATTCAAAAAGTACTTCCCCAGGCAGCCAGGGAAGGTCAAAAGCACTATGAGCAGCTCTGCTTCCCCACAAGGGCGCCAGGCTGTTTCCATCCCACTACACTTAACTCTCCAAGACAGCTAATTATTCTGAGGAGGAAGTGTTTCTTCCATATTTATCAGTATTTTCCTAGTATTTCTCTCATAGAAGCATGACCATGAAAAAGTCTGATACAAAAGCATATGACTGTCCATGATTCACAGCAAATTGGTACTTACTGAAGATAGGATTGCCAGTTCACTTTGTTTGCACGAACTTCTGCAGCCTTGGCAGCAATAATGTTGGTTGGGACAGCAGCATCCACAGCACCTCTGATATCCATTTTGGTCATCTAAACTTCGTAATCTTGAATGTCTTTCAACAAATTTTCAATTTAGATGCAAGGTAAAATCAGAATACTAGGTGTTTCTTTTTCTTACAACTATTATTATTGTGACTATGAATATCATGATCACTTTAATCTCCCCAGGCATTTAACTCAAAATATTAAATGTCCTAAGTCTGAAAGTATCATTATATTTCAAATCTTGTCCACTGCTCCATGAAGGAGTTCTTTAGGCTTTTGCTTTTCTAGAAAAAAATTTTCATTATTGGCACTAACATTGCAGTAAGATATTTAAAGTAATCACTTAATATACTGAAATCAGAAATCATGATTAAATAGAATAGGTATAAATATGGGAAAAAGCTGTAAATTTATACAATTGTGGTTAACTTTTCTCATAGAGAAACAATAAAAATATGAATAGTACAGATAAGGCTAGTTACCTTATAAGCATTTACTAAGCATCATTTTGAAGTGGCACATTAAAAATTCTGAATTCTTTCGAAAATTTCTCAAATTAAAATACACAAAGTGGGAACGTAACAGAAGACAGTGTCTTCCTTTTCAAATAAAATTCATAGTATTTACAAAATCAAAATTCAGAGAGAAATTTTTAGAACAAATACCTATTACAATTTAGGTAAGCCAACAATGGAGGTCTGGCCGGACGCAAGAACCTACAGTAATCAAATTCTATGTAATTCTCACTCCTAAACTTCCAGATACAAACGACTGATTTTAACACAACGCAAAATATAGGTTGCCATCTGCAAAATATAAATTCATGGCCATGGCCACAAAGAAGTTAAAATCCAAAATTCTATTCCGGGTTCCCAATGATCTTAATCAATT
This sequence comes from Trachypithecus francoisi, assembly GCF_009764315.1. Taxonomy (NCBI): domain Eukaryota; kingdom Metazoa; phylum Chordata; class Mammalia; order Primates; family Cercopithecidae; genus Trachypithecus; species Trachypithecus francoisi. The sequence continues at coordinate 8,989,724 of NW_022681472.1, forward strand.
TGGAACTTAATCTCTGTATCTGAAGATTTGCTGCATAAACAACCCTGGGCAGTGCGGAACCACAGGGCCCAGGAAAAAACAGGCCTAAACCGGGTCAGGCTAGAACTCTGCAGCCGAGGAGGCTCAGGCCCAGCAGCCCGTCCTGGGGTAGCTCAAGGTGTCTCTGGACAATTACCTAAGCCCCTGAACTACTTGCACACCCAGCGAGCCAGGGCCGTGGCCCAGTCCTGGAGAAGGTATAATTTTTACCCCTCCCCCTCCACTCTCCGGTCCGCCGCTCACGTTTCTTCCCTCTGCGAGAAAGGCTCCAGAATTTCGTTTAATAAACCTGGTTGAGGCCTGGAAGAAAAGCAATCTGGCAACCGGGGGCCGAAGGAGAAGACCAAGCGGCGAGAAACCAGCACGCATCAGGCAAGCTGGAGAAACTGCAAGAGTCGCCTGACCTGATCTGGACCCTGAGACCAAACAACCGACGGAGTCCTTACCTCGCGAATTCTCGGGACCCCACAATGCACCCAAAGCTGTCACGAAGGGTGGTCAGGGGCGCCGGAGCCACAGCCGGGCTGAGGCGCCGAGTCAGAGCCAAGTCGGCGTCTCCTGTCAGGTCCGGAGGTCTGAGCAGCGGCGGGAGACACCGGAGGGAAAGTGAAGCGATTCCCGCACCAAGGAGAGGTTGAGGACCGCACAGGTAGAAGGAAGCCGGCGCGGCCGCAGGAGAATGACAGAGGCGCCGGTCACGTGATCGGAGGCACGTGACTGCTGCGGAAGGCGGAAGTTGGGAGAGTCCAAAGCAGCCGGAGGAGGGGCTACCGCTGCGGCGATGCTTGTTCGGTGCGGGCAACTGGAGGGCGGTAGTCCGTGACTTGGGTCCGGGAGGGACGCAAGGCTCGGGCCCCAGCCAGCCAGGGCAGGTGGGAGGCGGCGAGCGTGGCGAGCACGCTAAGACCCGCCGACCTCGGACCCAGCGCCTCGCCTAGCGGAGGCCGAGGACTTCCGTCCGGAAGCAGCTAGCAGAGGCCAAAACTCTCTTATTTTAACCGTCATTCTTTTGAAAAGTTTGATTTCGCGCTTTCGAATTAAATTCCATTTGGATTTAACAGCTCCATGAAGCAGGCGTTCTTTTTCTGATTTTAAATAGAAAACTGGGGCTGAAAAGTGGGTCAGAAAAGCTCACTTAACCTAGGGTTGCACATTTAGCAAATAATAAATTCCATTGCAGTATTTACTTTTATACTAAAAAGTTATTCGTTGTATATCTAAAATTCACATTTACAGGACGTCCGGTATTTTATCCAGCAGTCCCATCTGGAGCCCAAATTTTCCCCTAGTCCAGGCCTCACCAACTACCTTTGCCTTAAGGTAAGAATGTACTGCCCTGAGGTGAGGTGTATATGATAGCACGTTTTCTTTAAAAAACATTGAAAGGGGCTGGGTGCGGTGGCTCATGCCTGTGATCCCAGCACTTTGGGAGGCTGAAGCGAGACCAGCTGACCAACATGGTGAAACCCCATCTCTACTAAAAATACAAAAAATTAGCCGGATGTGGTGGCGCATGCCTGTAATCCCAGCTACTGGGGAGGCTGAGGTAGGAGAATCGCTTGAACCCAGGAGGCAGAGGTTGCAGTGGGCCGAGATCGCGCCATTGCACTCCAACCTGGGCAGAAAAGGCAAAACTCCGTCTCAAAAAAAAAAAAAAATTCATTGAAAAGGATTTATAACCAACACATTTTTACTAGTAAAATTAAAGTCAGACTAATCAAAGTCATGCATTGATTATGAATAAAAATATATAATAACAGTGTCAAAAATTGTACTAGGTCAGTCCTTCCGTCTTAGCCAGAAGTGAAAGTCTGAGTGTTGTTTTGAAAGCAAATCTGAGGGGGGAAGCTTTCATAAAAGAGAAAAAGAAACCGATCGTGTACTAATGAACTCCCAAAAGCTGAAACAGCATGTTTTCTGTGTAACTGAACAAAGCTGGCAATGAGGCCTGATCTTCGCATTTCCTTTCTGTATCACGGCAGCCACAGACAGGCGTGATGCAGCGAGTCTCGTCAGATTTCAGGAGGCTCTCTTTTCTGGGAGGCACAAAGATATGGAACAAAATTAGGAACAGTGCAGTGAGCAGAGGGGACTGCTTCACAGGTCACCTGGGCTGGCATTCTCCGAGCATCACAACATTACCAGGCAATTTGCCTGGAATAGGGAGAAGAGAAGAGGCGGGTACTCCAGGCATTATCTCTCTTAACATTATTTCTGTAACACTTCTATTGGAGATTTTTCTTGGTCCATTCAGGCTCCTGTAACAAAGTACTGTAGACTGGGTGGCTTATAAACAACAGAAATTCATTTTCTCACAATTCTGGAGGCTGAAAGTTCAGAATTGGGGTGCTAGCATGGTGAGGTTCTGGTGAGGATTGTCCCAGGTTGCAGACTGCTAACTTCTCATTGTAGCTTCACTTGGTGGAGAGAAGGTGAGAGAACTCTCCGGGGTCTCTTTCATAAGGACATCAATTTCATTCATGACAGCTCCACCCTCATGACCTGATCATTTCCCAAAGGTCCCACCTTCTAATACCATCACTTGGGAGTTAAGATTTCAACATAGGAATTTTGGGAAGACACAAGCATTCAGACCATAGCAGTGATCTCAGTTACCTAATTATATATCATACCAGGGGTCCCCAACTCCTGGGCCACAGACTGATGGGGTCCATGGCCTGTTAGGAACCCAGCTGCACAGCAGGAGGTGAGCCGCGGGCAAGTCTCCTGTCAGATCACCAGCAGTATTAGATTCTCATAGGAGCATGAACCCTATTGTGAACTGCGCATTGTAAGGGATCTAGGTTGCACACTCCGTATGAGAATCTAATACCTGATGAGCTGAGATGGAACAGTGTCATCCTGAAACCAGCTGTATCACCTCCCACCCTGCCTGTGGAAAAATTGTCTTCCTTGAAACTGGCCCCTGGTACCAAAAGGGTTGAGGACTGCTGTATTATGACATAAGAAAGATAACCTTTGAGCTACTTTGTAATTTCTTTAAAATTGAGCTTCAGATTTGTTATTCAGAAATCACATAAGGGGAAGTTAGATAAATCTATATGGACAGGAGAAAATAATAATATATTTATTAAGTTAATGTTTAGTTTTTCACTGGAATACAATTATATGTTTGGGGAAGATCTACCACTTAGAAGTCATCAGAAGGTAGACAATGTATGACATTTCAAAGGAATTTCTTCAGTCTGAAATATATGGAATGCTATAAACACCATTATTTCCAATCTTTTCTTTCCAAGTATGAATTGAACTTATATTTTCCCACAGAAATAGAAGAGTTCTAGTCAAAGAAAATCCTATTCTAAAATATTTGTCATGAAAACTTACTACCCCCAAGTGAAGATTATGCTACCAGCCTACCTTCAGTTACACAAGGACTTTGAGAAGTTTTTATAGGTGACTGAATAAATTATTAGTTTAATGGAAGAATGGTTTTTCCATTCTTTCACACAGTCCCCTTGGGAACAACAGGCATTTGAAAGAAGCTGGCCTAGTTTGGCCTAATGGTAACACTGAGTAGTGACGTCATGACCTCTTCACAAAGTGCTCTCACCAACTGCCCTAACAGCTTCTGATTGCTTTGGTATTGCTGAAGTACATCTATCATCAAACATGCAGGTTTTTACTTACACTCCATACCAGTGTCCTGAATACTCATGGCAACCAAGCTTCAGATTTTCCAGGTAAGTTAATTTCATTGCATTGCACCATTGGCCCCATAAGGACAACCTCCCACAATTTGACATTTTAAAAATATGGTCCATGTGGTAGACAGCTTCTGAAATGGCTTTTAATGATCCCCACCTCCCAGTGACTCATATCCTTGTGGAATCCTCTCTTCTTGAGTGTGGGCTAGATCTACTGATGTTTCTATAAGGACCAGAAAATGGCAAAAGTAAAGGGATGTCACTTCTAAGATCAGGTTACAATGCAAGCTGCCTTGCTTGCATTCTCCTGGGTTCTTCTTACTTGCTCAGTCTGATGAAGCAAGGTGCTGTTTGTTAACCATAAAGAGGCTGATGTGGCCAAACTAAGAATAGCCCCCAGTGAACAACTAGTAAATTGAAGCCCTTAGTCCAACAGGCTTCAAAGAACCAAATATGGACAACTGCATGGGTGAGCCTGAAAGTGAGCCCAGTTGAGCTTTGAAATGTCAGCAGCCAACACCTTCACTGCAGCCTTGCGAGATACCTGGCACCAGAAAACACAGCTATACTGCAGCTTGCTTCCTGAAACTCCAATAATGCATGAGATTTATTGCCCCACTCTAAAACTTTGGTCACTTGTGGAAGTTGCCTTTCTTTTTAGAAAATTTAACAGCTTTATTAAGATATAATTCACATACCATATAACTCACCCATTTAAAAGGTACAATTCAATGGTTTTTAGTATATTCCCGGCACTATACAAATATCACCACAATCCATTTTAGCCCGTTTTCGTCACTCTGAAAGGAAACCTCTTACCCATTAGTAGTCACTCTCTTCCTCTCCAAAAACCCCCCTGCCCTAGGCAAATACTAATTTTTTTTATATCTCAAGATTTGCCTATTCAGGAGATTTCTTTAATAAATGTAATCATACAATATGGGGTCTTTTGTGGATGACTTCTTTCACTTAACATAAAGTTTTCAAGGTTTATCTATGTTGCGACATGTATCTATACTTCATTCCTTTTTACGGCTGAATGATATTCCATTGTATGATGTACCACATTTTGTTTATCTGCTTACTGGTTAATGGGCATGCAGATTGTTTCAATTTTTTAGACATTTCTGTGTAAGTCTTTGTGTGATCATAGGTTTCATTTCTGTTATTTGAGTAGATACCTAGGAGTAGAATTGCTGACTTGTATGGTAACTCTATGTTTAACGTTTTGAGGAACTGCCAAACTGTTTTCCAAAGTGGTTGCAAGGCCTTGCATTCAACCCAGTAATGAATGAAAGATCTACATGTCTCCACATCTTCACCAACACTGTCATTGTCTGTCTTTTTAGTTAAAGTAAATCCATTTCGGTATGAATAGGTATCTCACTGTGATTTTGACTTCCTTTTCCCAATGTCTAATAATGTTGAACATCTTCTCATGTGCTTATTTAGAAATTTGTACATCTTCCTGGGAGAAATGTTTATTTAAACACTTCACTCATTTTTAATTTTTTTTTGTTTTTGAATTATAAGAGCTCTGTATATATTCTGAATTACAAGTCCCTTATTATTTACACAATCTGCAATATTCTCCCCTGTTTTGTGGGTTGCTTTTTCACTTTCTTCATGACGTACTTTAAAACACAAAAGTTTTTAATTTTGATTAAGTCTAATTTACCTATGTTCTTGTGCTTTTGATATTGTATCTAAGAAGGCTTTGCCTAATCCAAGGTCACAAAGATTTAACCTTATGTTTTCTTCTCAGAGTTTCATAGTTTTGGCTCTTACATTTAGAGCTATGATTCATGCTGAATTAGTTTTTGTAAAGAGCGTGAAATAGAGGTCCTATGTAATTTTTCTGCATGTGGATAACCAGTTGTCCCCACACCATTTACTGAAAAAACAATTCTTTCCCCATTGAATTGTCTTAGCACCCTGTCAAAAATCAATTGACCATAAATGTATGGGTTTATTTCTGGACTTTCAATTCTGTCCCATTGATCTACACATGTACATACCTATCCTTACACCAGTACCACACGGTCTTAATTACTGTCACTTTTTTAAATTTTTTATTTTAATTTTTAGGTTCTCAGATACATGTTTAGGATGTGCAGGTTTGTTTCATACGTAAACGTGTGGTTTGCAGCACCTATCAACCCATCACCTAGGTATTAAGCCTAGCATAACTTAGCTATTTTACCTAATGCTCTCCCTCCCACAACCCCACCCCTGACAGGCCCCAGTGTGTGTTGTTCCCCTTACTGTGACCACATGTTCTCATTGTTAAGTTCCTACCTATAAGAGAGAACATGTGGTGTTTGGTTTTCTGTTCCTGCATTAGTTTGCTGAGGATAATGACTTCTAGCTCCATCCATATACCTGCAAAGGACATGAGCTCACTCCTTTTTATGGCTGCATACTATTCCATGGTGTATATGTACCACATTTTCTTTATCCAGCCTATCACTGATGGGCATGTGGGTTGATTACATGTCTTTGCTATTGTGAATAGTGCTGCAATTAATATACGTGTGCATATATCTTTGAAATAGAATGATTTATATTCCTTTGGGTATATACCCAGTGATGGGATTGCTGGGTCAAATGGTATTTCTGGTCCTAGATCTTTGAGGAATTGCCACACTGTCTTCCACAATGGTTGAACTAATTTACATTCACACCGACAGTATAAAAGCATTCCTATTTCTCCACAACCTCACCAGCATCTGTTGTTTCTTGGCTTTTTAAGCAATTGCCATTCTGACTTGTGAGAGATGGTATCTCATTGTGGTTTTGATTTGCATTTCTCTCTCTTTTTTTTTATTTTATTTTTCCTGAGACAGCGTCTTGCTCTGTCACCTAGCCTGGAGTGCAGTGGGGCAATCTCGGGTCACTGCAATCTCTAATAAAATGATTCTCCTGCCTTAGTATCCTGAGTAGCTAAGACTATAGGCACATGCCACCACATCCAGCTAATTTTTGTATTTTTGGTAGAGATGGTGTTTCACCATGTTAGCCAGGCTGGTCTTGAACTCCTGACCTCCTGGCCTCACCCACCTCAGCCTCCCAAAGTGCTGGGATTACAGGCATTGAGCCACTACACCCAGCCGGATTTGCATTTCTCTAATGGTCAGTGATGTCGAGCTTTTCTCGTATGTTTGTTGGCTGCATGAATGTTTTCTTTTGAAAGTGTCTGTTCATGTCCTTTGCTCACATTTTAATGGGTTTTTTTTTTTTTTTTTCTTGTAACTTTGTTTAGGTTTCTTGTAGATTCTGGATATTAGCCCTTTGTCAGATGGATAGATTGCAAAAATTTTCTCCCACTCTGTAGGTTGCCTGTTCACTCTGATGATAATTTCTTTTGCTGTACAGAAGCTCTTTCATTTAATTAGATCCCATTTGTCAATTTTTGCTTTTGTTGCAATTGCTTTTGGCGATTTTGTCATGAAATCTTCACCTGTGCCTGTGTCCTGAGTGATATTGCCTAGATATTCTTCTAGGGTTTTTATAGTTTCGGGTTTTATATTTAAGTCTCTAATCCATCTTGAGTTAATTTGTGTATAAGGTGTAAGGAAGGGGTCTAGTTTCAATGTTCTGCATATGGCTAGCCAGTTTTCCCAACACTGTTTATTAAATAGGGAATCCTTTCCCCGTTGCTTGTTTTTTTTTTTCAGGCTTGTTTCAGATCAGATAGTTGTAGGTGTGTGGTCTTATTTCTGAGTTCTCTATTCTGTTCCGCTGATCTATGTGCCTGTTTTTGTACCAGTACCATGTTGTTTTGGTTATTGTAGCCTTGTAGTATAGTTTGAAGTCCGATAGCATGGTGCCTCCAGCTTTGTTCTTTTTGCTTAGGATTGTCTTGGCTATACAAGTTCTTTTTTGGTTCCACATGAATTTTAAAATAGTTTTTTCTAATTCTGTGAAGAATGTTAATGGTAATTACTGTAGCTTTGTAGTGAGTTTTATTTTTTTTTTTTGAGACGGAGTCTTGCTCTGTCGCCCAGGCTGGAGTGCAGTGGCCGGACCTCAGCTCACTGCAAGCTCCGCCTCCCGGGTTTATGCCATTCTCCTGCCTCAGCCTCCCGAGTGGCTGGGACTACAGGCGCCTGCCACCTCGCCCGGCTAGTTTTTTGTATTTTTTTAGTAGAGACAGGTTTTCACCGTGTTAGCCAGGATGGTCTCGATCTCCTGACCTCGTGATCCGCCCATCTCGGCCTCCCAAAGTGCTGGGATTACAGGCTTGAGCCACCGCGCCCGGCCCTGTAGTAAGTTTTAAAATTGGGAAGTGTGATCTTTCAACTTCGTTCTTTTTCAAGACTGTTTTGGATATTCTGGGTCCCTTATAATTTTTTTTTTTTTTTTTGAGACAGAGTCTCACTCTGTCACCCAGGCTGTAGTGCAGTGACACGATCTCAGCTTACTGCAACCTCTGCCTCCTGGAGTCCAGCGATTCTCCTGCCTCAGCCTCCTGAGTAGCTGGGATTACAGGCATATGCCACCACACCCGGCTACCTTTTTATATTTTTAGTAGAGACGGGGTTTCACCATGTTGGTCAGGCTGGTCTCGAACTCCTGACCTCGTGATTCACCCACCTCAGCCTCCCAAAGTGCTGGGATTACAAGTGTAAGCCATCATGCCTGGCCCCTTATAATTTTATATGACTTTTAGAATCAACTTTCAACCGCTGCAAAAGAAAGGAGCCGACGTATGATAGGCATTGTGTTGAATCTATAAAGCAATTTTACAAAAGGAAACTTTTCCAGTACATCAACCCCAGTAATACACATCTCTTACCTTTGTGCACCCTCAAACCCAACAGAAGCTACTTGGGCATTAGTTGCCTCTTGACAGAAAGGTATTCTACCTTTTCCACTCTGCTTAATAATCTTGTATTTACAAAGCAGTTTATAAATATGAAGTATGGTGTTAGAAGCCAATTCTTGGCTTACTCATTGGGTACCTAGTCATCTCATAAGAAAATCAATTTAACATACTCCACATGATGTATGTAAAAAGTATAATAATCCTTGAGTTTAAGTTTGGGTATGAGTTTTGCATATGTTACTACCTACAGAGATGACTGCTATTAAAATGACCTTTTAAGAAACCTGGAAAGATTAGGCCAACCATCTGCCTGTCAATTGCACAGCCCAAGATTGTCAAGTACTATTGGCTATCAAACACCACTAACACAAGAATTTTTGCCAAACAGTCTATTTAATTTATCACTATATGCTAAGCTATATATCACTTGGATCATTTCTTTCCTTTTTGATTTAGGATTACATTTTAATTAAGAATACATTTCTACCTTTAGAGGGCACTCATAACATACAGCACTTACACATCTAAAATAAGCAGCTCTACCAGGAATAGAACATGAAAGATCTTTGGATAAGCTACTGATCCACAAAGCAGATAATCCTTTTGCTTTCATTAGTGTAACTTTCCAAGGAGGCTCCCCACAGACTCAGAGCCAGCCCAGCATTAACCAAACAAAGAGAAACAGAGTGGATCCTGTGCTAATATTGGGAAAACCAGGCAACAGGACTCATTTGGGGCCTTTATTGTGAAAACATGCCCCAGCTTTCCCAAGATAACCAAGAGTGGCCCCAGAAACATTTCTCCAGGCCATCTATATGGACACCGTTTCTGCCCCTGTTTAGGGCTCAGAGATATAATGCAGACATTCACCAAATCACAGAAAATGAAGGAGACCCCAGGGCCATTCCTGATATCAAGGTAAGGTGATCTCTACAATCCATGATCCTTTCCTATCAAGGGAAAGTGTTTACCAGAAAGAATATAAAACTATATGCAAGCTTTAGAGTCATTGCTCTCTTATCTTAATGTTTTATCAAAAATGTTTTCAAACCAACCCCAAGGGACATCTAGAACCTAGAAGATAATTACCTGATCTATCTAGTTTTCTCCAATCTAAACAGATTCCCCTTACCAAAACAAATTATTATTTACTGCTTTTTTGTTTGTTTGTTTGTTTGTTTGTTTCAGGTGATAACATTCAACAAATCTAGACAGATTTTGTGGCTATAAGTGTTAGCCCTTGGATGTCTTTCTCAGATATAAATATTATATCCCATATAATAATGAAAGAAAAATTGTAGACTGCTTTCTACAAAAAAAATTCCTAGGGAAAACAATTGATAAACTAAGAACATAAGAACATTAAGGAGCTAAGGGATGTTTTTTCCAAATTAAAAGTTTCCTAAGGTGAATTTCCTAAGCTTGAGTTTCTATCAGTAGGTAATAACATTATTTCTCCAAAGAGTGACAATTTACCTGCTGGATGTTGTGTGTATGTTTGAAGAACATACAGTTTGAGTCTGTAAATCCTCTTAGCTATTAACATCTCGTAAAAGGTTACTTGGTATAGAATATGGACATGTGTTAATGTCTAACAAGCAAGAGCACACTCAAAATTAAGTGTTGCAAAACTATAAAACTGTTCAAATACCTTAACACCAGAAAATTCACCTGTTCTTTTGCCACGGCTCATATCCTGATAATAATCATTATTTATTTGCAAACTCTTTATATAATTATCTAGGTCTGCCCTTTCTCCTAGTGTTATTTTAACCATTTGGCACAAGTGGAGGGGAAAATAATAAAAATAAAAAGGGTCAACACAAAGGTTTTTTTTGTAAATATATAAGGGCCTGTTCTTTTGAGCTTTCAGACGTATGTGAACAAATAACACATGAATTCCCACACCCCCTGTTATCATAAGCACTAAGAATTTAGCAAGCTCTAATGAAATGGGATGTAGTGGCCAAGAGTCCTGAATTAATGGACATCTTAATGTAGGCAACACATGCAAAAGATATTTCTAAAAGACAGAATGTGGAGACTACTTTGAGGAAACAGACAGCAAAAACAACAAATATACCCATTATATGGTGCATATGTATGCTGTTGTATATGTATGTATGTATATGCACGCACACACACATGTATATAATTTCCAAGTTCTGTCTTGAGAAGGTATGCTGTAAGTGGAATCAAAGACAAATAAAATGCAAAAATATTTAAAATTCACTGTTACACCTTCCCATGGCATCCTGGAATCAACCACACACGCTGGTGCTGGGCAACCTAACTTCTATCCTAACCTCACTAATCTGTTAACAGGTTCCAGTCTGTACAGCAACAGGTGAGGGTAGAAGGAAGCGATCCAGTTGGGATGCTACTGGCTCCTTCATTCAGTTTTTGCCTTTTGAAAAAAATCTTTTTATATTGCATCTGAATGCAGAAAGAGGAGACGTGCCTCTTCTAGCAACTGTAAGGATGGAAACACTCAACTCATTTTGAGTCTGCTGATATCATTGAATCCTTACTAACTGCAAAACCTTGGGCTAGGAGCCATAGGGAATAAAGAGAAAGAGCAAGATATGCTCCCTCCTTTCTAGAGACTTACTGTATATTGAGAAAGACAAACATTTAGCATATTATCAGCATGACTCATGTCAATAATATAAGGTACCTACATAATTATTGTACATTTTTTCAATCAGTAAGATATTAGAGGAGGAATATGATCACTCTGGGGTAAGACGATTGAAGAAGCCCAGTGTTAGAGTGAAAGCAGTGAAATCGAAGGTAGACGTGAAATAATGTCTAAGAACGTACATATAGAGGCAGAAAGAGGGAACATGGGCTAAAATGTATCTAGACATCAAGAGGTCAGTCACAAATTCTCCAAAAATCCTCAACCTAAGCTTTACAGTTCCTGCAAAAATTACCCCCAAATAGATCATGGGCTTAAATGTACAACTACATGGAAAACTATAGAACTTTTAGGGAAAAAATGGGAGAAAATCTTTATGAGCTAGGGCTAGGTGAAGAGTACACAGACACCAAAAAATCATGATCCACGCAAGAAAAATAATCAATAAATAAGACTTCATTAGAATCTAAAAAGCTTTTGCCCTGCCAAAGACTCTATTGAGAGGATAAAAGACAGCATACAGACAGTAGGAAAATACTTTCACCCCCATGTCTGCCAAACACCTTGAACCGAGAATAAAGAATTCTCAAAACTCAAGAGTAAAAGACAAACAATCCAACAAGAATATGGGCAAAAGACATGAACAGGCATTTTACTGAAGAGAATATGCAGATGGCAAATAAATATATGAAAAGACAGTCAACACTGTTAGCCATTAGGGAGATACAAATTAAAGTCACAGTGAAATATCACTACACACCCAGCAGAATGGGTAAAATGGAGAAAAAATAGTGGCTATAAAAATGGCTAGAATGGCTAAAATGACTAAAATTGTGACAACACAAACTGCTGGAAAGGATACAGAGAAACTGAATCATTCATGCATTGCCGATAGGAATGTAAAATAGTACAAGCAATCTGGAAAACAATTTGGCAGTTTCTCATAAAATTGAAGATACAACTACCATATGGTCTAGCAATTTCACTATTAGGCATTTATCCCAGAGAAATGAAAACCTACATTTACACCAACCCTGTATGCCAATGTCCACAGCTGCTTTATTTGTAATAGTCAAAAACCAGAAACAACCCAAAAGCCCTTCAAGGGATGAATGATTAAACAAACCGTGGTACATCCATACCGTGGAATCCCATGGAGCCACTAAAAGGAATGAACTACTGATACACAACACAACTTGGGTAGACTTCAGGGACTGATGCTGAGCGGGGGAGAGAAAGCCAATTCCAAAAAGTCACACACTACATATATGTGTATGACTCTATATAAGCCACTCTTTTTTTTTCTTTGAGATGGAATCTTGCTCTGTCGCCCAGGCTGTAGTGCAGTGGGGTGATCTCGGCTCACTATAACCTCTGCCTCCTGGGTTCAAGCGATTCTCTCACCTCTGCCTCCCAAGCAGCTAGGACTACAGGCATGCGCCGCCACACCCAGCTAATTTTTGTATTTTTAGTAGAGACAGGGTTTCACCATGTTGGCCAGGCTGGTCTTGAACTCCTGACCTCAAGTGATCTGCCCACCTCAGCCTCCCAAAGTGCTGGGGCTACAGATGTGAGTCACCGTGCCCAGCCTACATAAGCCACTCTTGAAATAAAATTATAGACATAGAGAACAGATTCGTGGTTGCCAAAGATTAGGGATTAGGTAGGGTGGTGGGTATAGCTACAAAGGGGTCATACTTTAAAGGGAGCCTGGTGGTGATGAACCAGGTCTGTGTCTTGACTGCAGTGGCAGTTATGCACATTACACATGTAATGTGCTAAAGTTGCATGAAACTATACATGTGCACACACAGAAATGAGTGAAATCTGAATACCTCTGTGAATGGTACCCTTTTCATTTCCTAGTTTTGATGTTGTTCTTTAGTTATGCAGTCTCCATTGAGGGAAAGTGGGTGATCAGTACATGGGACCACTCTGTGCATTCTGTGTACGTGATTTCCTATGACTATAGCATTATTTCAAAATAAGCAATCTTAAAAAGCAAACCTCTAAAGGTAGGTTAAACTGACAATATGACACACAAATCGCCTACATGTATTGTGGTTATTCCAGTTGTTCTTTTCATTTGGCTCCTTGGCATTGATGTGGTCTGACCTGTTTTAGAGATGAGAAAACAAGTTTGGATATACTATTGGTTGCATATGTGAAGTCAGCTGAGAGGTGATTGAACCTGGATTTTCTTTTTTTTTTTTTTTTTATTATACTTTAAGTTCTAGGGTACATGTGCATGACGTTTATATCATGTTAACTCCCCAATGCAATCCCTCCCTCCTCCCCCCTCCCCATGATAGGCCCCAGTGTGTGATGTTCCCCTTCCCGAGTCCAAGTGATCTCATTGTTCAGTTCCCACCTATGAGTGAGAACATGCGGTGTTTGGTTTTCGTTCTGTGATAGTTGCTAAGAATGATGTTTCCAGCTGCATCCATGTCCTACAAAGGACGCAAACTCATCCTTTTTGATGGCTGCATAGTTCCATGGTGTATATGTGCACCATTTTCTTAATCCAGTCTGTCACAGATGGACATTTGGGTTGATTCCAAGTCTTTGCTATTGTGAATAGTGCCGCAATAAACATACGTGTGCATGTGTCTTTGTAGTAGAGTAATTATAATCCTTTGGGTATATACCCAGTAGTGGATGGCTGGGTCATATGGTACATCTAGTTCTAGATCCTTGAGGAATCGCCATACTGTTTTCATAATGGTTGAACTAGTTTACAATCCCACCAACAGTGTAAAAGTGTTCCTATTTCTCCACATCCTCTCCAACATCTATTGTTTCCTGACTTCTTAATGATTGCCATTCTAACTGGTGTGAGATGGTATCTCATTGTGGTTTTGATTTGCATTTCTTGATGGCGAGTGATGACGAGCATTTTTCATGGGTCTGTTGGCTGTATGGATGTTCTTCTTTTGAGAAATGTCTGTTCATATCCTTTCCCCACTTTTTGATGGGGTTGTTTGTTTTTTTCTTGTATATTTGTTTGAGTTCTTTGTAGATTCTGGATATTAGCCCTTTGTCAGATGAGTAGGTTGCAAAAATTTTCTCCCATTATGTAGGTTGCCTGTTCACTCTGATGGTAGTTTCTTTTGCTGTGCAAAAGCTCTTTAGTTTAATGAGATCCCATTTGTCAATTTTGGCTTTTGCTGCCGTTGCTTTTGGTGTTTTAGACATGAAGTCTTGCCCATGCCTATGTCCTGAATGGTACTACCTAGATTTTCTTCTAGGGTTTTTATGTTATTAGGTCTACATTTAAGTCTCTAATCCATCTTGAATTAATTTTCGTATAAGGGGTAAGGAAAGGATCCAGTTTCAGCTTTCTACTTGTGGCTAGCCAATTTTCCCAGCACCATTTATTAAATAGGGAATCCTTTCTCCATTTCTTGTTTTTGTCAGGTTTGTCAAAGATCAGATGGCTGTAGATGTGTGGTATTATTTCTGAGGACTCTGTTCTGTTCCACTGGTCTATTTCTCTGTTGTGGTACCAGTACCATGCTGTTTTGGTTACTGTACCCTTGTAGTATAGTTTGAAGTCAGGTAGCGTGACGCCTCAGAGCAAACACATTCAAAAGCTAGCAGAAGGCAAGAAATAACTAAGATCAGAGCAGAACTGAAGGAGATAGAGTCACAAAAAACCTCTCAAAAAATCAATGAATCCAGGAGTGTGGTTTTGAAAAATCAACAAAATTGACAGACGCTAGCAAGACTAATAAAGAAGAAAAGAAAGAGGAATCAAATAGACGCAATAAAAAATGATAAAGGGGATATCACCACCGACCCCACAGAAATACACAACCATCAGAGAATACTATAAATGCCTCTACGCAAATCGACTAGAAAATCTAGAAGAAATGGTAATTTCCTGGACACTTACACTCTCCCAAGACTGAACCAGGAGAAGTTGAATCCTGAATAGACCAATAACAGGCTCTGAAATTGAGGCAACAATTAATAGCCTACCCACAAAAAAAAGTCCAGGACCAGATGGATTCACAGCTGAATTCTACCAGAGGTACAAGGAGGAGCTGGTACCATTCCTCTGAAACTATTCCAATCAATAGAAAAAGAGGGAATCCTCCCTAACTCATTTTATGAGGCCAACATCATCCTGATACCAAAGCCTGGCAGAGACACAACAAAAAAAGAGAATTTTAGACCAATATCCCTGATGAACATCGATGCAAAAATTCTCAATAAAATACTGGCAAACCGGATTCAGCAGCACATCAAAAAGCTATCCACCATGATCAAGTGGGCTCATCCCTGGGATGCAAGGCTGGTTCAACATTCGCAAATCAATAAACGTAATCCAGCTATAAACAGAACCAAAAGACAAGAAACCACATGATTATTCAATAGATGCAGAAAAGGCTTTTGACAAAATTCAACAGCCCTTTATGCTAAAAACGCTCAATAAATTCGGTATGATGGAACGTACCCAAATAATAAGAGCTATTTACGACAAAACCCACAGCTAAATCATACTGAATGGGCAAAAACTGGAAAAATTTCCCTTTGAAAACTGGCACAAGACAGGGATGCCCTCTCTCACCACTCCTATTCAACATAGTGTTGGAAGTTCTGGCTAGGGCAATCAGGCAAGAGAAAGAATCAAGGGGTATCAGTTAGGAAAAGAAGAAGTCAAATTGTCCCTGTTTGCAGATGACATGATTGTATATTTAGAAAAACCCATCGTCTCAGCCCAAAATCTCCTTAAGTTGATAAGCAACTTCAGCAAAGTCTCAGGATACAAAATTAATGTGCAAAAATCACAAGCATTCTTAACACCAGTAACAGACAAGCAGAGAGCCAAGTCAGGAATGAAATTCCATTCCCAATTGCTTCAAAGAGAATCAAATACCTAGGAATCCAGCTTACAAGGGATGTAAAGGACCTCTTCAAGGAGAACTACAAACACTGCTCAGTGAAATCAAAGAGGACACAAACAAATGGAAGAACATACCATGCTCATGGATAGGAAGAATCAATATCGTGAAAATGGCCATAGGCCAAGGTATTTATAGATCAATGCCATCCCCATCAAGCTACCAATGAGTTTCTTCACAGAATTGGAAAAAAACTGCTTTAAAGTTCATATGGAACCAAAAAAGAGCCCGCATTGCCAAGACAATCCTAGGTCAAAATGAACCTGGATTTTCTGACGCTGATTTCAATAAGTATTTGATAGCTTCTGACAGGGATTTAAAAAGTGGACTGTAATTTCCTTGACTTGAAGCCAGTCTTCTTAATAGTACTTTCTGTATGGTTTCTGCCCAAAATAGTCCAACACAGGCCACTAATTTACTACAAAATCCCATACACCTGCATATACACTCACACACTTGTCTTTATCGGATTATTTTTTATGTATTTTATTTTTCTTTTTTTTTTTCTTTTGAGACTCAGTCTTGCTCCATCACCCAGGCTGGAGTGCAGTGACGCGATCTCAGTGATTGCAACCTCCGCTTCCCAGGTACAAGTGATTCTCCTGCCTCAGCCTCCCAACTAGCTGGGACTAAAGACGCCCGCCATCACCCCCAGCTACTTTTTTTTTGTATTTTTAGTACAGACAGGGTTTCACCATGTTGACTGGGCTGGTCACAAACTCCTGACCTCATGTGATCCATCTGCCTTGGCCTCCCATGGTGCTGAGATTACAGGTGTGAGCCACCGTGCCCAGCTGATCGGAATTTTTTTTCTTCCATCAGGGTTTTTGTTTCCTTTCAGGGCAGGAATGCAAGCGGGAGGGTGGGTGAACTCTAGGCCAGCAGTTTTTCTAGACAATCAACATGAGGAAGAGAAAGCGTTACAGCTGCTCTAGTGAGAAGTCAACTCTGTCAATATATATGTTTATGTGTGTGCATTCTTTCTCAAAAATAAACGTGGTCAGAGTTTAGACAAGAGAGCTGTTTCCACAAGGTTATTTTTCAGCCCATTCCAAAGTCAATGCCCTTCTGAAAGTGTGGGCTTCTAAGTGCTCTGCTGTTCCAGACGTGTGATCCCTTGAGCAGCTGATCAAAGCACTTATTTTAAGACCTTATACACAGAAAGGAGAAAATAAATCTCAAGGCACCAAAGGGCAGCTACAAAGACAATGGAGCCTTGTGTGATGAAAATGATAGAGGAAAGAAGGAAAGAAAAACAGCTTAGTAAGAGAGCAATTATGCCTGTTGGCCAAATACCTTACCATTAGTGTATTCAGAAGACAGAATTATTCTGTCCTGCCTCCTTTTGTGAAAGAGTAAGTTCACTGAGAAGAATAAAGTTGTTTCTTATTTTCTTGAAGGCCCTCCAAAAATAATTCCATAGTAATTAGTTTAACACTTGAGATGTTCACAAACCTATTGAGGAAAAGTCTCATTTGGAAGTCAGCCATGCTTCTGTCTGCCGTGGCTAGCATGCATACGTTCAGTGGCCCTCTGGCACCTGCTGCAGGGTCTTCCCAAGTGAGGCCCAGGGGATGTGGCTCCACAGGCCTGCGGCTCAGGGCCTTGGATTCTCAGTGAGCAGTACTTACATGATCTTCCTTTGATGGAGACCATAAGGAAGACCTTGGGTATGATCTTTGGGAAAGTGAAAAAATGTCTTCAATTATTCAGCCTCTAAGCTCACAGAACCCAGGACAATCCATGTGACATTAAGAACAAAACAAAGAGGGATGAGGAGAAAGGGAAGACATTGGTCAAAGGCCACAAAGTATCAGCGAGATTAGAGAAATAAATCTTGAGTGATCTATTCTACAGTATGGTGACCGTAGTTAATACAGCTTGAGCATCCCTAACCTGAAAGTCCAAAATGCAAAATGCTCCAAAATCTGAAACTTAAGTGCAGATATGACATTCAAAAAGAATGCTCATTGGAGCATTTCAGATTTGGATTTTTAGATTCGGGATGCTGAACCAGTAAATATAATGCAAATATTCCAAAAGCTGAAAAAAATCTGAAATCCAAAACACTTCTTGTCCCAAACATTTTGTGTAAGGAATACTCAGCTTGTAATCGTGTATATTTCGTATTTCAAAGTTGCGAGAAAGTAAATTTTTAACTGTCTCATTACAAAAAAAATAGATGAGGTGATGGTTATGTTAGCTTTATTTAAGGTTTCTACCATGTATACAAATATTAAAACATCACATTGTACCATAAATACATGTAATTATTATGTGTGAATTAAAAATAAAAATAAACAAAATAAAAATAAAATAGTGTTTCAGCTTGTCATAAAAGGTACTTATCCCAGAGACTTTTCTTATATAGCTAACTTGGACAATCCCTTACATTAATTAAGCACCTAAGATACCAGCTAATACCTTTCAAAGTAATAAATGAAATGGTGATCAATGTAAAAGTAAATGGTGGCCAGATGTGGTGGCTCACACCTGTAGTCCCAACATTTGGGATTACACTGGCAGCCGTCACCACACCATCCACTGGGCTCTAATCTGAACACCTACACACTCCACTTACAATTCTGATTGAGACTCTGAACAGGAAAAATGGAAAACCATTCTATCAGTGAAACAGACTAGTATCTCACTGTGGTAAGGCCCTCTGGTAGCAGAAGAGGTCATAAATAGAAAACTCAAGTGACTATAAATAAAAAGTAAAGCAGTCTTTATATCAGAAATGGATGTGTATATATATATATATATAATTAAATATATATACACACACATCCTTTTAAAAACATATATACACATACCTGAAAGAAAGCATAATGTGTATTTGTGCTTTCCAGATATACATTGGCTTGAAAAAAGTCAATGTAATATCACAAAGAGCCAGAGGTGGCATTGCTGAATAAAGAGAGGCAGGAAAGAGTGAAAAGGGAGATGGCGCGTGATAACTGATTCACCCTGGAGGTTTTAGAAACAACTGAGACGCCCCCAAGCAAGGAAGGTGGAGAAGGGTCTCCCATGATCAGCTGGGGCAAGCTCAAAAGATTATTTGTGACAGTTAAGGTGGCCCCATGTTTTTTAACCTGTAGGCCATGTCCAATGCCTCCTTGACTGTCTGAAAAATATCCAGCAATGGAACCGGGGTTATGTTAAAAAAAAAAAAAAAACTATTGGGGGTGAGGCAGAGGAAGTGGGAAGTACTGCAAGTGTTTTCAAAAGAGACATGTGATCTTTGATTTGCCTTAAAATAATCCAGGGCAGGAGGGAAGTAGGAGTGTAAGAGATAATACAGAATTGGCAATATGTTGTTAATTATTGAAACTGGGTGATGGATATGAGGGTTTATGAAGATAATCACTCAGTTTTTTGTATTTTGAAAATTAACATAATACATTTATTTTTAAGAATCCCAAAGACTAGAGCTTACGATGTGCCTTTAAATTTAAATAACAAACTTTTCATCTTCTATTTATACACCACAGTGGGAGCTGTTGTGTATGCTACCTAGCAAACATTCAGTAATTGCGCACATCATCTTGACCTTTCAGGGGAATTTTTTTAAATGGAAAAAAAATTCCATATGAAAATCAAAGAAGCATACTGCAAAAATCCTGGCTAGCTTTAGTATACTGGTCTGTTTATCTTTTCATTGATTTTACAACTCTCAGATTTTAAATGGTTTTAATGGTTAGGGAAAAATATATCTAGTATCATTTCCATTGTTCAAAAGATCTCATAAAATCATGTTGGCTTCCCTGCTGAAATCAAGCCAGTCCTCACAAAGCCACAGAATCACTGCAAATGCTTTAGAAAATTTACATTAAAGTTTTACCCTCTTGCAAGATAAAGATGTGGATAAACTATACTGGGAACCTCAGGGAATGTATTAGTCCTTTTTCATACTGCTATGAAGAAATACCCGACACTGGTTGATATATAAAGAAAAAGAGGTTTAATGGACTCACAGTTCCACACGGCTAAGGAGGCCTCACAATCATAGTGGAAGGCAAAGGAGGAGCAAAAACATGTCTTACATGGTGGCAGGCAAGAAAGCATGTGCAGGGGAACTGCCCTTTATAAAACCATCAGATCTTGTGTGACTTATTCACTATCATGAGAACAGCACAGCAAAAACCCACCCCCACTATTCAATTACCTCCCACTGGGTCCCTCCCACGGCACATGGGGATTATGGAAGCTACAATTCAAGATGAGATTTGGGTGGGGACACAGCCAAACCATATCAGGGAGTAAAATTGTTTTTCTAGGTTCTCTAGAAACCATTTAATTCCATTCTATAAGAAAAGGTGATCCAAATCAAGCTTGTGTCATTTAAGAGTTTATTTTAGAAACTTCTATAGAATAGTTTTATAGCTCTTGAATTTAAAATGACTGAAAAATGAAATTTTAAGATGAAGCAAATATGTTGAAAGGATAATAGTTTAAACTATATAGTAACAATTGGAATATATTCAAATATTCAAGAAAGAAACCCAAATCACAGGCTACGAAAGTAATTTGATTTGACATCAACTATGTAACCGAATATGTTTTCCCATAAGACTACATTTGGCTTATATGATTTCGAATTCTCAACACTAAAAATTGTAAGGATTTATATTCAAGTGATAGATCACTCTAAGAACTTTTATTCAAAATAAGACTGGAAATGAACTAAAATATGGAAGACATTGTCTCACATCTTTGTAACTGTCTGTTCAAATTGCATGTGACTAGAAGACAAAAGGTAATGGCAAGGAAGCAGGAGGCTAACAGCCCAGGAACCTCATCCCAGGAATATGTGGAAGATGCTAGAAAGACAGTTTAACGCCAGCAAACCGCCTCTAAGAGCTGTGGCTCCATGTTCTCATTCCAAATTCCTAGGAGAGAGGATCTGGCCCAGTATACATGTGGTTTCTGTCTCAAGATCCATCAGCCTTGCTGGGTGCGGTGGGTCACACCTGTAATTCCAGCACTCTGGGAGGCTGAGACAGGCAGATCACTTGAGGTCAGGAGTTTGAGACCAGCCTGGCCAACATGGTGAAACCCCATCTCTACTAAAAAATACAAAAATTAGCCGGGTGTGGTGGCACATGCCTGTAATCCCAGCTATTCAGGAGGCTGAGGTAGGAGAATTGCCTAAACCCGGGAGGCAGAGGCTGCAGTCAGCCAAAATTGCACCACTGCACTCTAACCTGGGGAACAGCGTGAGATCCTGTCTCCAAAAAAAAAAAAAAAAAAAAAAAATCCATCAGTCCTAGCTGTTCTGTAGGTTGTAAGACAATCTTAAGGCATCATCCAGCACATATTTTGGTTGATTGCAACTTTAAACCAGCTTATGGGGTTCCCAAATCAAGGATGGCACCTGAAGTAGACAGCCCTGATTTAGATATTTGAGGCCTGGCATATTTATATCTATCACCCACAAGCTGTGTAATCATGCCTCAGAGATGATTCTACACATCTTCTCTATTTATCTCCTATTCCCACCACCAGACATTCTGAAAAGTATCTGTGGATGAGCCCCACAAAACTAAAGTCTAGAGTCAGCAGACCCTCAGCCCCTAGGGGACACAGGCCGTGAAGTTCTTGTGTGACCCTCTGTCCTCTCTTGAGTCAAGCCAGTTGACCCAGTGTGGGTCATCAGATAACCACCCACACTGATACATGAGTATTTTTACCTATAAGTTATCAACAAAATATATAGACTGTGTGAAGTTGCATAAAAATAGTAGAACAAAATATGACCAAATGAAATGAATAAAACATTACTTGAAAGAAATGATCAAAGCAGTTGATATCACCAATGTCACACTGCATTTCTGAATTCTGCCATAAATCTGCTCTCTCTGCTTCTGCGAGTTGTATTTAAGGCTTTCATCTGTGACCATTTGCCCAGAGGTTCATGTTCTGAAGGACATATTTTTGAAGTTTTCATTTGAAGAGAAAGTATTATTACCATCAACATCATCCCAAGAGGACATGCAGTTAATTTTGCAAGAGTTTTGTTGAAGAATGAGTTTGCTGAATTAAAAAGCAAGCTTATGATCAGCAAATAAAATCCAGGTACTATTGCCTCCTTTTTTCTGTTTTTGCCTTGTCTTAAAAATACCTGCACCTGATAATTTTTAACAACTTATTAGCATCATTAAGATCTGTAAGCTTCCCCTTTCCCAGAGCTGCAGTTTTGGAGAAGCCACACATCTCCCATCATTTGCTGGCCCATGGGGAGTCCAAGCTTTGGGGCGCCAACCATTGCCCCACATTGCCCCGCATGGATTCTTTGCTACCCTGAAGATAAACGGAGTGAAGGTGAGGAGGATGTGAGGAACAGGAGGCAAAAGAGGGTCCCTCAGGCCCCTGGTCGTTAGCCTGGACCAAACTAGAAGTTAAGAGAAGTTCACCTCCCCTCTCTCTCACCCACTCCTCACCTAGACATACCCTAGGAACCTCATTCTCTTATTCCAGCCTAGTTTCTCCCTTTAATCAAAGAAATAAAAGTTCAAATTCATACGCACTTAGATGTAAATGAATTCATATATTACTCCTGCTCATGAAATCTATAGGGAACATTCATATTAGATCCACAAGAATGAATCTGAGTAGTGTAATTTGTACCATATAAAATCTGAGCAAGTGGGAAACTTGGGGTTCAGGGCTACTTCCAGCCCCTCCTCAGAAGCCACACTCCAGCGTGATGCAAATCCCGCTGGCTTCTACTTCTGATCACAGAGAAGGTGCAGCGTTCCTTGGTTCTGTCTTCACTTCAAAACCTCCTCCTTTATAAAAAATTAGCTGGAGGGCGAGTCATAGTGGCTTATCCCTGTAATGCCAGCAGTTTAGAAGGCCAGTAGTTTGGGGCCAGCCTGGACAACAAAGAGAGATCCTGTCTCCACAAGAAAATTTAAAAATTAGCTGGGTGAGTGGCACATGCCCCTAAGTCCCGGCTACTTAGGAGGCTGAGGCATGAGGATTGCTGAGCCCAGGAGTTAGAGACTGCAGTGAGCTATGATCATGCCACTACACTCCAGCCTGAGTGACAGAGTGAGACCCTATCTCTAAAAAGAAAAGAAAATCTCCTCCTTTTCTAAGCAGTTTTGGCCAAAAGCCAGGTTATAATTCTGCTTGGTTTATCCATTAGAAATGGGCTGGGTTTTTAGATACATTAAATCACAAAGGGAGGGGGAAATGAATGCCTTTGGGTTTTAGGAAATCGGGAACCAGAGAGCTCATGACATTTTCTTTTCTTTTCTTTTCTTTTTTTTTTTTCTGAGATGGAGTTTCGCTCTTGTAGCTCAGGCTGGAGTACAATGGCGCAATCTCGGCTCACTATAACCTCTGCCTCCCGGTTCAAGCAATTCTCCTGCCTCAGCCTTCCGAGTAGCTAGAACTACAGGCATGTGCCACCATGCCTGGCTAATTTTGTATTTTTAGTAGAGACGGGGTTTCTCCATGTTGGTCAGGCTGGTCTCAAACTCCCGACCTCAGATGATCCACCCGCCTCAGCCTCCCAAAGTGTTGGGATTACAGGTGTAAGCCACCATGCCCAGCCATGACATTTTCAAATTCCTTCTCCCTGAGTCAAGATTCAGAGCTCATTGCTCCCTTCTTGGAATACAGCCCTCCACCTCACTCCCAGATGCAATAAGCATTCTCAGGGGCCCAAGAGCAGATGGGCTCTTCTTTGCTAATGCTTTTTAAAGGCAGGGAGTAGAACAATGGTGAATGGTGACATCTGGTGGAAATCCAAGCATTGCAGCACTTCGAACCAGCATGACTTGAGGCTCAGTTGTAACTAACTGAAGTCTGAGTACTTGAAGATGTCCTTTTTTACCAAGTGAAAAGCTCAGTGATATCACCGTTTTGGCTGACACAGGTACAAACTGCCACCACGCAGGATGATGACATAAAGTGAAATGTCTTTGAAATGCCAAGAATTTGTTTTTTTTTGTTTTTTTTTTTTTGAGACGGAGTCTCGCTCTGTGGCCCGGGCTGGAGTGCAGTGGCCAGATCTCAGCTCACTGCAAGCTCCGCCTCCCGGGTTCACGCCATTCTCCTGCCTTAGCCTCCCGAGTAGCTGGGACTACAGGCGCCCACCACCTCGCCCGGCTAGTTTTTTGTATTTTTTAGTAGAGACGGGGTTTCACCGTGTTAGCCAGGATGGTCTCGATCTCCTGACCTCGTGATCCGCCCGCCTCGGCCTCCCAAAGTGCTGGGATTACAGGCTTGAGCCACCGCGCCCGGCCAAGAATTTGTTTTTGAATTCAGGTCTAAGTTGGATTTCATTCTCTGAGTCTTCATTTTATCTTTTTTTTCTTTTTTTTTTTTTTTTTTGAGGCAGAGTCTCACTTTGTCACCCAGGCTGGAGTACAATGGCGCCATCTCGGCTCACTGCAACCTCTGCTTCCCGGGTTCAAGCAATTCTCCTGCCTCAGCCTCCCAAGTACCTGGGACTATGGGTGCCCGCCACTACACCCAGCTTTTTTTTTTTTTTTTTTTGTATTTTTAGTAGAGACGGGGTTTCACCATGTTAGCCAGGATGGTCTCAATCTCCTGACCTCATGATCTGCCGTCCTCGGCCTCCCAAAGTGCTGGGATTACAGGCATGACATTTTATCTTGTATAAAATCAAGACAATAATAATTCTCACATACAATCTGAATGGGTTGCTTTGAAAAAATTCAAATGAGACAAGACATGTAAAAATGCTGGTAAACTATAAAGACATAGGCTTTTGTAAAAAAAACTCAGATATGGCTGAGCTTGGTGGCTCACGCCTGTAATCCCAGCAACACTTTAGGAGACCAAGGCAGGTGGATCACTTGAGGTCGGTCAGGAGTTCAAGACCAGCCTGGATAACATGGTGAAACCCCATCTCTACAAAAATACAAAAAAAAATTAGATGGGCATGATGGCAGGTGCCTGTATTCCCAACTACTCAGGAGGCTGAGGCAGGAGAATCACTTGAACCCAGAAGTCCGAGGTTGCAGTGAGCTGAGATTGCACCATTGCACTCCAGCCTGGCAACAGAGCAAGACTCCATTTCAAAAAAAAAAAAAAAAGATACTTTGAGTTTTTTTTTATTTAAAGCCTGCATCAGTGGGTCCAGCTTTCCATTAGCCCTGTGCTGCCTCCTGGAAACCCCTTGGAAACCTATGGGCTGGGTTTGTAGCCAGTTTCTCCCACAACAGTTGTTAATCTAGTTATCTCTATCTGCAGATGGACCTTGTACCTACTGGGCACAAAGTAAGAGCCCAGTTAATATTGACAGGTCAGTTGATCAGTAGATATAGAAATGCATTATATCCCTAATTTTTTTCCACTGTGTGGATGAAACAAGATTCATCTGATTAAGGTCAGGGAGCATATGGTATTTCTTCATGTCTTCAAACTGAAATTGTTAAAATCTTTCTTCAGACAAATGTTTCACATGCTCCAAAAGAAATTAATGACAGTTAAGAATCCTGAATGGCCCCCAAAATGTTTCATTTCAAGGCAGTGCCAACCTCCAACTTCCCCAAGAAAAACATCCCTTTTAAAATGCCAAGCAAAACAGTCTAATTCAGTCGCGTCCAACTCAAAGAAATCAATGCCCGCTAACAAGTTCTCCCAGCAGCCAGGCCAGAGGAGGGAGAAAGCCTTAGAACGACAGGGCCCCACATGGCCTGAACGAGGCTCGCACAAAGCCCGGTTTATTAGGAACCACTGGAAAAGCTATAAAGCCTAGGCAGCCTTCCTGAGCCTGTCACAAATTGTCCACTTTGGAGAGAACAATGTCTTCCCTGTTCTTGCCATCTTGTTTGTTGATTTTCAGGCTCCATCAGTGTGAAATTGAGAGATCCGGCCCAGGTCCGTGGGGACAAATGGAGTGGCCCTCTTGTGTCAGGCCTTCTCTGAACATCCATTTTAACAAACCTCATACCTTCAGGGTCTACTCATGCAATTGCTACAGTCTCTACCCCAGTTTCCTCACCTCTGTATCAAGGAAGAGATGAGATGCATTATTTACAAATGTAAAACCACATCTATCAAAAAATATGTTTATTATAAAAGTGTTAGACATAACAGCATAATAAAATCTTATTTGCCCATTACCCAGCTTCAACAATTATCAACTCCAGATCATGTCATTTCGAAGTTCATTCATTTAGCAGATATTCATTCAGTACATGTTATATACCAGTACTGCTTAGGTTTTTTTTTGTGAGGGTTTTTTGTTTTGTTTGTTTGTTTTTAAGACAGAGTTTGCCCTGTCGCCCAGGCTGGCATAGTGGCGTGATGTCGGCTCACCGTGACCTCTGCCTCCTGGGCTCCAGCTATTTTCATGCCTCAGCCTCCCGAGTAGCTGAGATTACAGGTGTGTACCACAGTGCCCAGCTAATTTTATCCATTTTTAATGGGGCTTCACTGTTTTGGCCAGGCTGGTCTTGAACTCCTGGCCTCAAGTGATCTACCAGCCTCAACGTTCCAAAGTATTGGATTACAGGCATGAGCCATTGTACCTGGTCGACTGCACAGGGTTTTGAGACAGAGGTCTGAATATTGCAAAGTCCTGAGGGTCACAGAATTCAGAGCCTGATGAGAAAACAGACTATCACAATACAGAGCACACAGGCAACCCCAACGTGAGAGAGCTTCCTGAGGGAAATGGCATCTAAGCTAAGACTTGAAGGATAAATAGGAGAGGAGATTGCCCTGGGAGAGAAGAAGAGGAAACTGGAGAGTGGAGTGATTCAGGAAGAAGAAGGAGTTGACACAAAGTCCCAGGAATGAGAATGAACAAGGAAATTTTAGAAACCGAAGGAGCATGAATGTGAATGGTGCTTTAAGTACCAAGGAATAGGTGACAGAAAGATGGGTAGACAGAGTACACATCAACAAATCGCAGAACGTCTTCTATGCCACGTAAAGTAACTTGAACTACATCCTGCGGAGAAATGAGGAGCCCCTGTGAGGCTAAAAAGAAGGAAAGAACAGGACACATTTACCTTTTTTATTTTATTTTATTTTATTTTTTGAGTCTTCCTCTGTCACCCAGGCTAGAGTGCAGTGGCGCAATCTCAGCTCACTGCAACCTCTGCCTCTCAGGTTCAAGCGATTCTCCTGCCTTAGCCTCCTGAGTAGCTGGGATTACAGGCACCCGCCATTACATGCCCGGCTAATTTTTGTATTTTTAGTAGAGGCGGGGTTTCACCATGTTGGCCAGACTGGTCTTGAACTCCTGACCTTAGGTGATCCGCCTGCCTTGGCCTCCCAAAGTTCTGGGTTTACAGGCTTGAGCCACCGAGCCCAGCCTCACATTTATGTTTTAGAAAGATCCCTCATGTGTAAGGTGGGGAGTGAAGTGGGGTGGGCACAGGTGCCGTGTAGGTGCAAAGGCTGGAGCTGTTTAGGAGGCCACTGCAATTTAATTAAGAGAGCTGGGAAATAACCGAGGGGATGTTGAGAAGTACATGCTTGGGGAGGCAGGTTGGCTCTGGAGCTCTCGCTGGGGATTATGCTCTGCTTCCTCTGTAAGGTGGAAGGTTTGGGGTTTGGATGTGTGAGTGTCCTAAGAGAGGGCATTGGAGACTGATTATGTATCAGAGAATGGGTCGCATGCTGAACCCAGACGTAGGCTCGGCAAGAAGCCCTAGAGACCATCTTCACTAAGCGCCATGGCACAAACAAGGAAACTGAGGCCCAGGTGAGTACAGAGATGGATCCAAAGTCACAAGGGAGACTTGTGGTCAGGCTTCCTCTCCTGACCCTTCCTCCACTGCTCTATGCTTTAGCCAGCTGTCTCCCTTTATTTCACCAGTACCTCAGGAGAGTAGCAGAGCCTGGGAAAATGTGACAATTCAAATGGTGGTGGTGTGAAATTTATCTCTTATGCCACTCAAAAAAGAGAAGTTGTTTTTTTAAAAAAAAAATTCTTCTGAGCAACAGCATCCCCTACATTTCACATGCTACATTTTTCATGCCTGCCTTTGCTTCCACCAGCTCTTGGGATTTGGATGAGAAGGTTTTTCATTTCTCATGGTTACTAACATCCATCTTCAAAAAACCTTAGAATGAAATATTACAGTATGAACCTTGTTGACTTGTTTTACAGACTAACAATATTCTGGACTCCACGGATTTAATTTACCAAAGGTGTCTGGCATTACCTGAGGCAGATCCTGCTAATGTCTTCACTTTGGTGTGTATTCTTTACTATGTAAAATGTCAGGGGGTCCGTCATTTCTAATGCCCTGTTGGCATCTAAAATACTGTTTCCAAATTTTAGGTAAATCCAACCATTATGGAAGTAGCATTCTTCTTTCTTTTTTTCTTTTCCCCAAGACAGGGTCTCAGATCACCAGTGCAGTGGTGTGATCCCAGCTCACTGCAGCCTAAACTTCCTGGGCTCAGGTGATCCTCCTATCTCAGTCTCCTGGATAAGCTGGGACTACAGGCACACACCACCATATCTGTCTAATTTTTTTGTATTTTTTGTAGAGCCGGGGTTTTGCCATGTTGCCCAGGCTGGTCTCGAACTCCTGTGCTCAAATAATCTGTCCACCTCAGCCTCCCAAAGTGCTGGGCTTACAGGCATGAGCCACCGTGCCTTGTCAAAGCTGTGTCATTCTTTTTACTATTTTTGCATTATTCAGAGAACTAATCAATTTACTAAGTAAAGTGGAGAATTAACAGCCATGTGACTAACTGAGCTAGTACCTACAGAATTCAAGTCAGTAATTCAACCTCCTGTGTAGGCTTGGAAATATGGAATTAGTAATTAGTCATTGAATTCCTATTATTTGCTGAGTGTGAGAGGATGACAAATTTAAATTTTGGTCTAAGACGATGAATGTGGTCAAAAGCACTTAATTACTCCTAGAAACTATCATAAATAGGCATTGGAAGAATATGAACCAACAATATCACTCTCATAGATTACAGTCATCAGCATCAGTTAACAATGACTATCTCTTGGATATGGTGTCAAGGAGCGTGACAGCCAGAAGGCGGGACTGGGGAGACAGTTCTACTCCTTACTCACACTAACAGAAATCATCCTCACTGGTCTGCAGTTTACTCATCGAATAGCTGGGAGCAGGAGGGAGTAGTTATTGAAATAACGTTTATAGGAACATTTTATAAATGTTTATACCTCAGGGTAAAAAAAAAGTCAACATTTTTATAATAAAGATAAGTATACAGAACATGTGTTTTTATAGGGTTCTACTATTCTCTAGGAATAACTTCTTTGGTAAAAATATACATATGTATGCCTATATTAGATATAGATATAAATACTGAATTTTTAAAATTGTAAACCTCCATGATAAGAAAATATTGTAGTTTGAACAAATGCATTTTTTTTTTTTTTGAGACGGAGCCTCCCTCTGTTACCCAGGTTGAAGTGTAGTGGGGCAATCTCAACTCACTGCAACCTCCACCTCCCAGGTTCGAGCAATTCTCCTGCCTCAGTCTCCCAAGTAGCTGGGATTACAGGTACACACCACCAGGCCTGGCTAATTTCTGTATTTTTAGTATTTTTAGTAGAGACGGGGTTTTACCATGTTGGCCAGGCTGGTCTTGAACTCCTGACCTCAAGTGATCTGCCGCCTGCCTCAACCTCCCAAAGTGCTGAGATTACAGGCATGAGACACCACGCCTGGCAACAAATGTAATTTTTATAGAGCCGAGGATCCCGGAAAAACATTCTAAAGCTTCAAAAATGAGTTTTAAATGTTTCTTTTCAATTTTCTGATATCAAATGTGATAACTCCTGTCCTGCTCTTTGGGGATATAGAATGCTACAGGAAAAGAAACAGGAGCTTTAGTTTATTTCATGTTTGTTTTTCTTTCTAGTTAGTTAGCAAATATAAAAAGTGGGGCGAAAGCACAGTTAGATCTTGGAATCTTAGGACTTTGGCACATAGACTCTTTGTATTCCTGTCATTTAAAACATTGTTTAGTTAATTCACATTTATTTATTAGAACATTCAAAATTAAAACAGGGGCTGGGTGTGGTAGCTTCTGTCTGTAATCCCAGCATTTTGGTAGGCTGAGGTGAGCAGATCACTTGAGGTCAGGAGTTCGAGACCAGCCTGGCCAACATGGTGAAACCCCGTCTCTACGAAAAATACAAAAATTAGCCAGGCATGCTGGCAGTTGACTGTAGTCCCAACTACTCAGGAGGCTGAGGAAGGAGAATCGCTTGAACCTGGAAGTTGGAGGTTGCAGCGAGCCAAGATCGTGCCATTGCACTCCAGCCTAGGTGATAGCGCTAGAGAGACTCAGTGTCAACACAAACAAACAAAAAACCAAAACAACACAAAATTAAAATAGCGCAGCTTTACAGTTGTCAGGACCAGTAGGCTACACACACCAAGA
The DNA here is from genome assembly GCF_009764315.1 of Trachypithecus francoisi. Classification (NCBI taxonomy): domain Eukaryota; kingdom Metazoa; phylum Chordata; class Mammalia; order Primates; family Cercopithecidae; genus Trachypithecus; species Trachypithecus francoisi. Next base: position 9,020,183 of record NW_022681472.1, read on the forward strand.
TAACATGGAAAGGCTTATTGATCACATATTGAGGCTCTCTGAGCAGAACAGGGCAGGACCCCAAGCAGGCCCAAAACTAGCAGAGAAAGGAGCATGGTTTGGGGTTCACGGTGGGACTGAGTGGAGGGTTCTCCTTTGCAAGGACCAGGACTTGCGTGGTTTGAACTTCCTGCAGGTGCTGCCCAAGGAGGGAGCACCGGCACTTTTGTGTCAGCTTGCCCAGATGTCGGGCAGACGGAGGAGTAGGAGTGATGGTGACTAGAAGCTGCCAATGGCCAGACATTTAAAAAATTGATTCTGTATCACAGACTCTTTATTACAACAATGTGAAGAACAAAATATGTAGTCAATCTCCATCCCGCCCTTTCCAACCACCATTCTCTCACCCAAGGCAACAACTCTTCACTTTTTTCAGCTCCTATGCTCTATACATCCTTACAGAGATAGTCTATGTATACACAGATATATGTGTGTGTACACACACACACACACCCCTCATTCCCTTTACAAGGAGCAAAGAGTTAGACACCAGCTAGACCGGGGTTTGTTTATATTCCTTCAAACCTGCTCTGCTATTTTCTAGATATGATTCGTTGGGCAAGATTTTTCACCTTTATGAGTTTCTGAAGTTTTTACAGTCTTCTGTAAAATGCATATGAGACTAATGCCTGCATGCATGGTTATTGTATGGAATAAATGATGCATCTGTGGAACAGTATTAGGAACGTTATAGATGGTGTCCCTTTTATCTTGTTTTTCTTCAACTTCTTGAGCTGCACTTCATCAGCCTCATTTGAAATTTCCCCTTCCTTTGTTGACTCTGAAATACCAGGAATTTTCTAGGCTTTCCTCCTTGGCCTTTTTCTCATTTCACTTGACTCATTCTCCCTGGCTAAGCTTGACTGTGTTAGTGGCCTTGAGACAGCCTATGGACTGATGATTCCACTCAGCTTTGTCTCCTGAGGTCCACACAGAAGCTACAAATACCTGCTGAGCGTCACGATATAAATGTCTAGCAGCAATTCAAAATTAGCAATATGGGCCAGGCGTGGTGGCTCATGCCTGTAATCCCAGCAAGCACTTCAGGAGGCCGACGTGGGTGGTTCATGAGCTCAGGAGTTCAAGACCAGCCTGGCCAAGATGGAGAAAATGTGTCTCTACTAAAACTACAAAAATTAGCCAGGTGTGGCGGCAGGAGCCTGTAATCCCAGCTACTCAGGAGGCTGAGACAGGAGAATTGCCTGAAGCTGGGCGGCAGAGGTTGCAGTGAGCCGAGATCGCGCCGCTGCACTCTAGCCTGGGTGACAGAGTGAGATTCCATCTCAAAAAAAAAAAAAAAATTAGCAATATGTCTTCCCCTTTCCCCAGACTCTTCTTTTCCTGAGTTTTCTATCTCAGCAAATGGTTCCCTTTTGACCTAAAAACTTGGAGGTATAATTCTTGACCTTGCTCTTGTTCTCATTTCGAACCTCCAGTCAATCCTCAAATTTTGATCACATTACTCTGAATTATCTCTTGATCTGTTCACTTAGTTCCAACCCATTTAAAACTTTCCTGGATCAAGTCACAAGCACTTCTCAAAACATTATTGCAGGCCAAGTGCGGTGGGTCACACCTGTAATCCCAGCACTTTGGGAGGCCGAGGTGGGTGGATCACCTGAGATCAGGAGTTTGAGACCGGCCTGGCCAACATGGTGAAATCCTGTCTCTACTAAAAACACAAAAATTAGCTGGGCGTGGTGGCGGGCACCTGTAATCCCAGCTACTTAGGAAGCCGAGGCAGGAGAATCGCTTGACCCTGAGAGGTGGAGGTTGCAGTGAGTTGAGATCGTGCCACTGCACTCCAGCTTGGGTGACAGAGTGACAGTCCATCTCAAAAAAAAAAATATATATATATATATATATTATTGCAACAGCTTGTCCCTGATCTGCTTTCCAGTGATGCCTGCTTCTAAGTAACACTAGAGAACAGAGAGATCTTTCACAAACACACACATGATTGTGTTGACTTCCTGACTAAATGTTGTCAGGGGATACTCTTCTCCACCTAGATATGGTTCAGACTCCTTAAATTGATTCAGTCTTCTCTCTCGGATTCTGTCTCTCTGTTTCCTGGTCTCTAGGAATCCTATCCAATTCCAGTAGGTTTAAATACCTTTGTATGCTAATGCTTCCAAATTCACATCTCCTAGACTCCCACTCAGACCTCCCTACCCTAAGCCCAAGCCTCTTTTACATCAACCTGCCTGACATCTCCATTTGAATGACTCATAGCCATCTCAAAAATCTGTCTTTACCAGGATTCTTGATTTTCCTCCCTAGTCCTCTCCGTTTAGTAAACCACTCAACTGCTCAAGTAAGAAAACACACCAGGAATTATCTTTGATTCTTTTTTTTCTCAGCCTGCACTTACAATCCATCTGAAGTCCTATTAATTCGATCTTTAAAACTTCTGTCAAACCTGTCCATTTATTTATGTTTTTATTTACATGACCTGTCCAAGTCATCATCATCTTTCTTATTCCTATCCTTGCCCCCTCCCCAATTCACTCCAATACAAAGCAGCCGAAGGAGTCTTTAAAGATATAAACTAGATGTCTCTGTTGCTGAAAAACCTCTCAGTGATTTCCCATTGCTTTTAAAATAAAATCCAAAGTCCTTACCATGATTTGATTGCCCTATTCAGACTATATGGACCCTTACTACCCTCCCATTCACCACACCATGATAGCAGGTCATGTTCTTTCTCATTCACGGAATCCCAAGCATCTAGGACAGTGCCTCCTACACAGGAGACACACAATAAATGTTTGTTGAAAGAATGAGTAAGTGAGTGGCTTACAAGACCCTTCCTCGTCTGGTTTTTGTTTCTGCTGTTCTCTTTCCACTCCCCCATGTCACATTCTATGTTCCATCAAACGCTAGGAGCAGAATGAGACTAGGCAATGTCTCTCTTACAAGCACTTTGAGTGGTGGCAGCAGAAATCAAGTGAGAGAACCCCAAGAGATAGCTGCAAACTCAATGACAGAATAAAGAGTAATTAACTGAGCAGTCCTTCCTCCCTGGATGGACTTCTTGGGCTCCTCTCAGCTCACATCTTGAGGGTTTTTTTAATTTAGTAAAATATAAATAACATAAAATTCACCATTTTAGGCATACAATTCAATGGCACTATCTATTTCCAGAACTCTTTTATCTTCCTGATGTAGTTCAGATGTTGTCTCCTCTAAATTTCCTGTGGGATTGTAATCCCCAGTGTTGGAGGCATGATCTGGTGGGAGGCAATTGAGTCATGAGGGCAAATCCCTCATGGCTGGATGCTGTCCTTATGATAGTGAGTGAGTTATCAGGAGATCTGGTTGTTTAAAAATATGTGGTACCTCCCTCCTCTACTCTATTTCTTGCTCCCCCTCTTGCCATGTGACAGGCCTGCTCCCACTTCGCCATCCACCATTAGAAAAACCTCCCTTAGGCCTCCCCAAAAGCTGGACAGATGTCAGTGCCATGCTTCCTGTACTGCCTGCAGAACCATGAACCAATTAAATTGTTTTTCTTGATAAATGACCCAGTCTCAGGTATTTCTTTATAGCAATGCAAGAATGGCCTGATACACGTCTCAAACAGAAATTCTATATCCACCAAACAATCACTCCCTATTCTCCCCCTCTTCTCAGCCTCTAGTAACCTCTATTCTACTTTCTGTCTCTATGAATTTGCCTATTCTTGGCTCCTCATATAAATGGAGTCATCTAATATTTGTCCTTTTGTGTCTGTCATCTTTCACTTGTTTTTAAGGTTCATCTATGTCATAGCGTGTATCAGAATTCCACTCCTTTTTATGGCTGAATGATATTTGAGTTTGTTTTTAATTCACCTGTCCAACAAATATTAATTGAATACTTTATCCACCCAAGCACTTTTCTAGATTCTATGGAGATAGCAATAAGTGAAAGAGACAAAATTATTGCATAATTCTTAAACATAAACAAGTGATTATATACTATGTCAGATGGTGACAAGGGCTATAGAAAAAAAAACTGTATTGCAGAGAGGAACTGTAGAGGAAGAAGAGATCTCAGAGGCAGAGTGGAATCATTCATGTAGTTCCTTGAGAGCTAGAGTAAGGATTTTAGATTTTACTCTGAAATCAGAAGTCAATAGAAAGTCTGGAGCTGGGATGGGTGTGGTGGCTCACACCTGTAATCCCAGTCCTTTAGGAGGCCGAGGAGGGTGGATCGCTTGAGACCAGGAGTTCAAGACCAGTCTGGCCAACATGATGAAACCCTGTCTCTACTAAAACTACAAAAAATTAGTTGGTCATCATGGCACACTCCTGTAATCCCAGCTACTAGGGAGGCTGAGGCATAAGAATTGCTTGTATCCAGGCAGCAGAGGCTGCAGTGAGCCCTGGGATCCAACAAAGCAAGACTCTGTCTCAGAAAAAAGGAAGAAAAAGTCTGCAGCTGTAGAGTGAGATTTTCAAGGATAACTGTTTTGAAGGATAACTTTGGCTTCAGTGTTGAAATGAGACTATGACAGGAAATATGGTAAAGGAAAGGAGAAAGATCAGCGAGGGGTATGCATTACTCAAGGTTCCCCAGAGAATCAGAAGGAATAAGAGTGTGTGTGTGTGTGTGTGTGTGTGTGTGTGCATCTGTGTGTTACATGGGGAGAGATATACTTTAAGGAATTGGCTCATGTAATTGTGGAGAGTGTCAAGTCTGAAATCTGTAGAGCAGGCCAGCAGGCTGGAAATTCAAGTAAGAGCTGATGTTGCAGTCTTCATTCTGAAGTCCACGGGATAGGACAGGAAGGTTGGAAACTCAGTCAGGGTTTCCATGTTGCAATATTGAGGCCAAATTCCTTTTGAGGCAGAATATACTCCATGCCTCTTCTTAGCCTCTGGTGGTTTGCAGTCAACCTCTGGCATTTCTTGGGCTGTGGATGCATCAACCAAATTTCTGCCTTACATAGCATTCTCTCTGTGTGTATATCTGTGCCCAGATTTCCCCTTTGTATAAGGACACCAGTCATGCTGGAATAGGGTGGCCTTCATCTTACTAATTATATCTGCTGCAATGCTATTTCCAAGTAAGGTCATATTCAAAGTACTAGGGACTAGGATTTTAATACATAAATTTTGGGAGGTGCAAGTCAACATATAACATAGGGTAACAGCTGTGAATATGAAGTAGTTGGATTTGGCCAGAGAATTCTAAAAAGTCTGGGATACTCCAATGATGTTTTTCACCTGAACAAAAATAGTTAAATTGCCATTTACTAAGCTGGTGAAGACTGCAAGAGGAGAAAGTTTGGAGAAGAATAACAAAGGTTCAGTTTTTATATAAGTTTTCAAAGCACCATATCCGGCGGGCATGGTGGCTCATGCCTATAATCCCACCACTTTGGGAGGCCAAGGTGGGAGAATCACATGAGATCAGAAGTTTGAGATCAGCCTGGCCAACACGGTGAAACCCTATATCTACTAAAAATACAAAAATTAGCTGGGCAAGGTGGCGCATGCCTGTAATCCCAGCTACTAAGGAGGCTGAGGCAGGAGAATCGCTTCAACCCAGGAGGTGGAGGCTGCAGTGAGCTGAGATCACACCACTGTACTCCAGCCTGGGTGGCAGAATAAGACTCTGGAAAAAAAAACAAACAAACACCATCTCCTATCCTAAGTCCCTTACTTGGCTAGTAATACTTGTGGCAAGAACAGAGGACCCAGTTATCTCTGCAGGAGCAGGGCAGACTAGAGCCTTTGAGTGTTTCCCTTCCCTAGACATACAAGTCATCTACATACAAGTAGCTCTCATGTCTGGCCCACTCCACTTCCCTTTCCAGCCCCTCCTCCCTCGTTATCATTGCCTCCATTACACATCTTTTTATGACATCTCCACATCAGCCCTAGGCATAAATACATTTTAAAAGTTATTAAAAGAATGGAACAAGTCAGAACTGATTATGAGCTGCAGAAATATTCTTTTTAAGAGTTGTATGTTCATGAGGAACATTGAGATTCTGAAGGAACCTTAATAATGGAAACATATTATGAGGAGTTGGGTTCACCTCAAATTAATTTTTTTTTTTTTTCTTGAGACGGAATCTCCCTCTGTCGCCCAGGCTGGAGTGCAGTGGCCGGATCTCAGCTCACTGCAAGCTCCGCCTCCCGGGTTCACGCCATTCTCCTGCCTCAGCCTCCCGAGTAGCTGGGACTACAGGCGCCCGCCACCTCGCCCGGCTAGTTTTTTGTATTTTTTTTTAGTAGAGACGGGGTTTCACCGTGTTATCCAGGATGGTATCGATCTCCTGACCTCGTGATCCGCCCGTCTCGGCCTCCCAAAGTGCTGGGATTACAGGCTTGAGCCACCGCGCCCGGCCCACCTCAAATTAATATTAACCTGTGACTCTAATAGCCAGGATCTGTTATTTATATTGCCATCTTTCAATCTGCATAATTTATGGTCAGTGCAGGGGAAGATTTGCCTTTATAGTTTTCACTGTCAGCTAGATTCTTCGATCCAAGTGGAAGAATTACATTTCCAAACAGCAGAAAGTTAAAATGTATAATATGACTAAACTACAACAAAGTGGAACTTAAAAATAAAGTCCAGAAAAAAATAGGTCATTTCATAAAACTAACTTCAAATTCTGTTTGAACCGTGACTTTAATTCTAAAGGCTCTCAGAAAGTTTTGGTACAGGAGTGCTTTATTCTGCTATGGATGTTTCCTTTATGACATGCTGCTGTTTAAGCATGAAGGAAAACCTTCCATTTGAAGTGGGCAAGACATTGTTCATATGGATTTAGGCTGTGGCGATTTTCGTTTGCATAAAGGCACTCTGGTTGCTGTTCAGTAGCCAACATGATTGATTAGGGATGTGGTGGTTCAATCAGAATAAAGTATTCCCCAAATATTCTGGATCCCTAAGGGCTAGTGCTTCCAGGAATACAGTCCTGATAATTCCAATCTGTGGCTAATATTATTGAAAGCCTCAGGCTGTCAAATAGAATCTGGCCTAAAAGGAGGACAAGGCTCTCTGAAGTGCAGCCCTTCGGGCAGCTGAAGGTCTTTTCTCAGATCGAATTTTTTGGCTACATTGATACTCTTCGGCTCCGTCCTTGCCAGAAGTGCGGAAGGATTCCAGCACCCCACAAATTGCTTGATTCACCCTCATCCCCTCCCCTAACTGGAGAAGCCGCTGGGCTCTGCGCGCCAGACTCGCGGTGGCTTCAGAGAAGCAGGCGAGCAGGCGGCTGATCCGGAGGCCAGTGTGGGGCCGGCAAGCGGTGACTGTCTCCAGAGGAGCAAAGGAGCTGAGTCTTGTTTTTCTTGGATCAGGTTTGGGACTTTTATTCTGTTTGATCATTTCCACCACTTCCCTCACAAGAGTCTCTGTCTCAAAGCACAGGACCGAAGCAAAATGCCTAATGAAGCGTGCCCAAGGAAGGGGCAGGAGCGTGCAAGTGACTCGGGAAGAAGGACTGGGGTGAGGGGAGAAACGAGGTTACGAGTTCGCACGTTCTCACAAAACCATTTGAAAACAGGAGCTGGAAACGCCAAATTCTGGGACCCAGGAAAGGCCTTTGGAGCTCGCTCTGGCTCCTCGAAGTTGGGCGTGCGTCGCAGAAGAGCGCTGGGCGCTCCCTTTCAGCATTTTCGGCTTTGTTCAAGCCCTTGCATAGGGTCGGGAAGGTCGTGGGTGGGCTCATCAGGCTTTAGGTCTCCGGGAACCCGGCTGGTCCTCTCTCGACTTCTTAGCGTCGGGTCCCTTCGGCCCGGGCGCCCTTGGCCGCCGAAGTTCCCGCCCTAGCCGAGGGCCCTAGTTCCGGAGCGGGGCGCAGAGGCGGCCGCCGGCCCGCAGTCCCCCGCAGGTGCCTCCCAGGACCAGCTGCCGGGCGGGGGCCGAGCACACCCCAAGCCCCAGCCCGAGAGTCGCGTCCCCTGTCCTCCTCCCGGGCGAGACGAACGCTCAGCAGCTCATTCCCTGGGCGCCAAGACCGATTTCCAAGTCGCCCACTTTCCCCCTCCAGGGAGCTGTTGGCGCTTCTCCAGAAGCCTCCTCGGCTCCCCCGCCAGAGAGCGGGGGAGGGGAGCAGCTGAACGGGGAGAATGAAAATACTGGGAGAACGACCCCATTCTCCAGGAAAAGGTAATGAGGGGAAGTGAAACAGTGTGAACTTACTCGGAAATGCAAACCGAGTTCAACTCACCCGGGAGCAAACAAACGACAGAAAGACAAATCAGCCACCGCACTCGCGGCTTTCCCAGAAAGGGCCTCATGAATGAGAATGGGTTGCTAGGTTTCCCTCCCTCTCTCCTGACAATCGCTTCCCACAAGACTTCCACCGCCGAAAGAAAACAGGCCGGGCCTGGTGACTGCGGAGTGAGGGAACCGCGCCAGGCCCACGAGGCCGCCCGCGACCGCTCCCGCCTTCAGGACCCTGGAGAGCGGCCGCCGCGCCCCTGGGACCCACGCCCAACCCAGAGCACCCGCGCTCGTCTCCCGCGCCTCACCACCCCGGCACTTTATTCGCTGCTTCCCGCCTCCACCTTCATTTTTTTTGGCAACCACCGCTCTTGTTTTTCACAGACAGATTAAATTGTTTTTTGTTTGGCATGAGGGGGTGTTTGGATTGGCCGAGCCACATTCCGGTTTGTAACTACACTAAACGTCAGTGCAGCAAGAAACTAAGAGCATCTCAAAGATGAGAGCCTGAACGAGGCAGGTGACCTGAAAAAGCCACTGAGTTCAATCCCTTTATAAATGAACTCAGAAAGTAGAGAGCCTTTCCCAGTATTAGCCATTAAGTTCGTGGCAAGGTTGAGTGTAGAACCATGGGTTTCTGACTTCTAAACTAATGCTTCCCTCCACTTTCCAAGGGGAAAAAAAAATACCTCATCGTTTAGGTCTCCTAAGCAACAAGTGGAAGGTGGAAAGGCCGGTGTTCCCGAGAATAAGGACACATGGAGTTTGGAAAGGGGGTCCGTAGAGGGTTCACTTGTAGTAGCAGCCCTAAGATGGAATCCCGGTGTTCCCTGCTCCACGTAACATAACCACAGCTGCAATGGCCAGTCCCTTTCTCCAACCAGCCTTGAAGGGTCTGGGGCCCTTCAGCCACCTTCAGCCAGTATCTGGACCTTCCGTAGGCAACAATCCCAATAGAATCTAGTAGCCAAGGCGAACTCTGTGCCTCTGGCAGGCAGAGCCCTGGGCACTTACGGAGATGCGAAAGGGCAGGGGGAACAAGGGAAGACCAGAGAAGTAAGGGGAAGAGCAACAGTTACAAAAGTGAACTAAGATTTTCATCCAAATTCTGAAGAAGCAGGAGATGTGAACACAGATCCTTCTGCACAGCGCATGTCACATTCAGCACGCATAGGAGTCCCCTGGGAATGTTACCATGCAGATTCCGATGCAGTAGGCTGGGTGGGGCTCAAGAGTATTTCTAACAAGCTCCTAGGTGTTGGCGAAGCTGCTGGCCCACGGACCACACTTCAAGTAGCAGGGAGTTAGGAAAAACAGGAGTGGGAGGGGAAAGAATCTAACTGTAGGCCTTTCCTTCTGTTTTCACCGACCTTCTCTTGCACCCCCAAAGTAACGCCTCAAAACTCTGTAGTAAAGAGCCCCGTCTAAGCGGCCGGACACCACATTAACCGTATGCTGGTTTTGTTTCTCTCTCCCCGCCCCAGCCCTTCCCGCCTGCACAGCTCCCAGACTCGCCCGCCGCCCTGAAGCTGCTCGGCCTCCTTTCTAGCCCGCTTTGCAGCCTCACAAGGTTCTTCTCTCACCTTCTCCGGCGACACCCTCCCGAAGCTCCCCGGAGGCGCCCGAACTTCTCCCCCCTGCTTCCCGCCCTGCCGGCCGCCCAGCTCTCGCGGGGACACGAGGAGCTGCCAGGCCGCCTCTCGCTCCTGCTCCGGGCGGCGCTGGCACTGCCCGGCCGACCCTCGGGGGGTCGTCCGCTGAGGCCCGCCCGTCCGGTCGGCAAGCCCAGGGAAGAAGACGCCACCGCTGGGCAGTGCTCGCCCATGCCGGTGAGTACTGTGGTCTCCATTACGCCCCACACCCAGTCTCCCCAGGACACCAGCCTCTCCCGATTCTTCCTAACCCCGACTGACCCGCTCCGCCCGGGCCAGCAGCGGGGAAAGGCGGCAAGGTCGGTTAGGCCGGGACATGGCTGGGCAAGTCATAGGACGGGACACTGGCGGCTCCCGGGACACCGCCCCTCCTCGCGGGAAGACACTCCAAGCTACTTTTTCCTGGGCCATTTCCTTTCCAGGGTCCAAGAAAACGGGAGGGAGCCCTCGCTCTTCCCTTTCAAACTGCCTTTCAAACTCTCCGCGTGTCGCTCTCCTCCCCCACCTCCGAGCCTCCCCCAGACGCGCCTCCGCCGGCTCCCCGCGCTCGCTCTCCCACTCCCCTGCCCTTCTCGGCAGGCAAGGGAGGAAATGACGTGCTGTTATTTTTGTGTCAGGTCAGTTTCCAGCTTCAGCTTAGCTCTCCGGGCTCCAGGGAACTACCCCCGCGACCCCACCGGGTCCCACTCCCGAGGGGACGCTGCGGGCCACGGGGACACGCGGTGCTGCGAGTCTGGAGAGCTGGGCGGCTCGGTTCCCCCTCCCGCTGCCCCCTGGTCTACTCCTCTCCCCGGACTCGGGAGTCCCTGGAGAAGGGGACGCGGAGGGCGACTGCCGAGGGTCTCAGCGGGATCCGGAGTCAGGGGTTAGTTCCTCCGCTTATCCCCCGCTCGTTTGCCGAGTGGGGCCTCCGCGCTCTGGCTAGCTAGGAGGGGGCGAGGGCCGCTTTCCAGGGCAGGAAGACCGGAGGCCGAGGCTGCGCCGGGGAGGGACAGGGACAGAGCTCAGAGAGGCGCTCCGGGCCGGGAAGAAGGAAGGGGGCTGCCCTCCGTAGGCGGGCAGTCCACAGACGCGAAGCTCTGGGGACCAAGCACCCGCTCCGCGCCAGCCGCCCAACCCCGCTCCTCCCTCCCGCTCCCTTCATTCACAAGGTCCGACCACGCAGTCCAGCACACTCGAGTCTCGCTCGGCCCCCGCGCGCCGAGGGGAGGCGATGACACAGAGGGCTTCGAGGACGCCCTCCACGCGCGCCTGGCTTCGTATCCACACTCTTGGGACTTGCTAATCCGGGGCTGGAGCAGTGAGGCTGCGGCCGGGGTGGAGGTCGCGCCCGGCGTGGGGCCTCGGGGGTACCCCTAGCGCCCGCCGCGGTGGAGTGCGCCGCCGCCGGAGGGAGGCGAGACGTGGGATTGCCCGGCCGGGTAAAGGGAGTGAAGGGGCGGGGAGGAGGCAGAGCAAGGGGAGGAAGAGGCCAGGAGAAAAAGGCTACAGCAAAGACCGAGAGCCGGAGAAAGGGGAAAGGCGCCGGGAGCAATCGCAGACGTAGAGAGGGCAGCCCTCGGCGCTGCATTAGAAAGAAGGCACCAGCCGGACGCATGCGCACGGCAGACGGAGGCGAGCCGGCCGGGGCATCCCCTCCGGCCGGCGGGGTGGACGGTGGGCTCGTGAGTATCCTGGTTCCTCGACCTCTCTTTCTTCCTCTCGGGCTCTCCCTGAGGTTTCGTGCTGGAAAGTGGCCGAGGCTAGGAGGGGCGCGCAGCGCGCCCGTACCTCGGGGTGTCGCCGTTGCTGCTGGGCGGGAGCGGGTGCGAGTCGGGGGTTACTGCCGGTAGCTTTAGTGCGTGTTTGGGGGAGTGCGGCTGCGGGTGCGTCCGCGTCCGAAGAGGGGCTTCGCGCCACCAGGATCAATATGTCCTGGGCCTGCCAGGGCGTCTGCGATTCCACCTCTGCGGCCTCGGGTCGGTGACTTGGTGGGGAACGCAGGAGTCTAGACTTTAGGCCCTAGAAATCGCACTGATCACCTGAAGCGTATTTTGGAAAGTCCAGGCGGATGGAAGCGTCGGCGTTCTCACCGTGTAGAGAGAGGATAAGGAAGGGGCCAGGCGCCCGGGGCGGGTGGTTTGAGCGCCGCTGGGGAGGGAAAGGAGACAGAGCCTCCTGGAATCGCAGCGCCTGCTTTTAGGAGAAGTGCAACCGGGGCAGGGGCACTGAGGGGCAGGGTGAGGAAGTGGGCGCCCCGCGCATGGACCCCAGAGGACCGACTAGGTGTGGGCGTTCACTCGGAGCCTCTGTTCGTGCTCTTGAAAACCGAATGAACAGAGAAGTGCCCTCCGCCCTTCGCCTGCGCCAAGGCAGTTAACGTGCAGGCGCCGCCGGGATTTTCCTGGAACAAATCCGGGCACTTGATCTTCCGCACCCTCGGAGCTGCCCTGGGAAGTCGGAACAAGTCTGGGCGCCCGGACTGCGGACTGGAAAGCAGGGAGCGGAGGGCGGGAGACTGGGGGCGGGAGGTGGGGGTGCGGGATGCTGCTGGGAACCGAGGTGGGCGTTGGAGGGGAGGGTCTGTGTGCGCGGGTATCCTCCAGCGTTGGGGGAGCGGACGGGCCAGGGGCCTCTAGGGAAGCGGCGCTCCGGGACAGGGGTGGCTTTCCCGTCTCTGTGTGCGCGGCGATCCCCCCACCCAGCTCTGGCGGAGGAATGGGTGGGGGAGGAGCCCTGAGAGATGCAACTCGCTAAGAGTGGGGTGGGCGTTTTGGGGAAAAGTTTGCGTGCGCTGCGGCCCTCTGGCTGCTAGAGAAGTGGGCGAGAGAGAGTGGGCGCCGGGAGGGGGTCTATAGGCGCCGCGACCTCCCCCACCTCCCTTCACGCTTGTGGGGGAGTGAGTGGGGAAGGGGCATTGGGAGAGGCGGCGCGCCGACACTGAGTTGCAACGTGAGCTTCCCGGACTTCACAGCATCAAAGGAAAACCCTGGCGAGCAGCCAGGGCCAGCGAGCGACCCCAGCAGCAGGGACGAGGCGGTGCAGAGCGCTCGCGGACAGGCGAGGGGGATCCCTGGGGAGCAGCTGCTGCTCACGGACCACCGGCGATGCACGGGGTGGAGAAGTGAACGTAGTCGACAGGATTTCTATCCGGAAGGTGGACAGCGCTACAGGGGAATCTCCTCGATTCCTGTCCGTCTCATAATTTGGCAAAACCTCGCGCCACTGCCCTCGACCTGGGCGACAGAGCGAGACTCCGTCTCCAAAAAAAAAAAAAAGTAGCAAAAGCCTGTCGCTCTATGTCGACCTCCCCACATTCCCCAGTCACCTGACTGGGGTTCGTTGGTGTCAAAACCCTAGCCTTGGTGCCCTCGGTGTCGGCAGGACCCTCGCCCACTGGCTAGCGGAATCAGGCACCTGCACGCGGGCTCCTCATTGCCCTGGCGCGTGGGGAGCAAGGAGCTTCTGCATCAGTCTCCAGCCACCCTGCTTGGGACACAGGTGGCAGGGCTTGGCTTCATTTCACTCCTAGTGCCTGCACACCGTGGAATTGACTAAACAAATGTTCGAGTTCGCAAAACGGTCTGGCTTCCTCCCCAAACTTGACAAGGACGTTTCTAGTGAAATTACTCTGTCTGTAAGTTTTTTTGGCACAACCACAGTTTGCAATTTACTGTTTTTGTTAAAATATTTTTTTCCTCAAAACCTAATTTTCTATTGGGTCTCATCCTGTTTATCTTCTGTTCATTAAGTGACATCTTTCTTTTTTTCTTTGAGACTCAGTTTCGATCTTGTTGCCCAGGCTGGAGTGCAATGGTGCGATCTCGGCTCACTGCAACCTCTGCTTCCTGGGTTCAAGCGATTCTCCTGCCTCAGCCTCCCGAGTAGCTGGGGCTGGGATTACAGGCAAGCGCCACCACTCCTGGCTAATTTTTTGTATTTAGTAGAGACGGGGTTTCTCCATGTTGGTCAGGCTGGTCTCGAACTCCCGACCTCAGGTGATCCACTTGCCTCGGCCTCACGAAGTGCTGGGATTACAGGAGTGAGCCACCGCGCCTGGCCATAAGTGACATCTTTTTTTTTTTTTATCATGTATTAGTAACGCATATGAGAGGCAATCTCGCCAAACCAGTGAGAGTCTTGAGCTCTGTAACCAGGTTCAGATCCCAACCTAACTGCATAACCTTGGACTAGTTACTTATCCTCTCTGGGCATTAGTTTCATCACCTGTGAAATGGGGATAATAAGAGTACCTACCTCGGCCGGGCGTGGTGGCTCACTCCTGTAATCCCAGCACTTTGAGAGACCAAGGCGGGGGGATCACCTGAGGTCAGGAGTTCGAGACCAGCCTGGCCAATATGGTGAAACCCCGTCTCTACTAAAAATACAAAAAATTAGCTGGGTGTTGTTGCTGGCGCCTGTAATCCCAGCTACTCTGGAGGCTGAGGCAGGAGAATTGCTTGAACTTGGGAGGGAGAGGTTGTGTGAGCCGAGATGGAGCCACTGCACTCCAGCCTGGGCAACAAGAGCAAAACTCAGTCTCAAAAAAAAAAAAAAAAGAGTACCTACCTAACGGGCTAGCTGACAGCATTTGGTAAATTAATAACATAGAGCTCTTATAACGGGATGGCACATACCAAGCAAAAGCTGTTATTACTATTATTATATTGAGGCTAAATTGGCTAGACTTCAAACTATAAATAAGATCAGTAACAGAATGCATTTTTGTATACTATAAAGAGTATGCATAATGAAACACATGTCCATCATCAAAATTAGAAAAACAGTCTTTTTTTTTTTTTTTTTTTGAGACTGGATCTCACTCTCTCACCCAGGCTGGAGTGCAGTGGCACAACTGAGGCCCACTGCACCCTTGAACTCCCAAATTCAAGGGATCCTCCCACCTCAGCCTCAGGAGTAGCTGAGACTTAAGGTATCTGCCACTGCACCTGGTTAATTTTTTAATTTTTATAGAGACAGGATCTCGCTGTGTTGCCAGGGCTGATGAACAGCCAGTTTAAGAGAATCTGAAAATGTACCTTAGGAGCTTGAAGTGCTAACTTGTTTGAGATCACTGTAAATGTTTTAGCTGAAACATCCCTTATATCAAAAATACAGAATGATGAAAATCAGGTTACTTATTCTACCTCCTTCGTTTTACGGTTGAGGAAACATTCAGAGAGGTTAAGGGTCTGGGCCAGAGATCTCCAGCTAATTAGGGGCCAAAATAGAATGAGGACTTCTGACTCATTCCCCAGGGCTCTTACACACCACACTGCTGATTTCCTGTTTACTACAGATTAATGAACTGTTAACAGATAGAAAGTATAAATAAGGAAAAAGTGTACAAGCATGTGCTATCTCTAGCACCAAGAAGGACCAGGCAGTCATGTCATGGCTACTTTTGTCCCACAGCTTTATCTTGGTCCCTCACATTATAAGACATGACCACATGACTTGCCTCAGGTAAGGTAAGATTACAGATCAAGCTATTGTCAGAGCCAGCATTAGCATTTTAGTCCCCACTTGGGTATACATTTGATTGCAAATTCTGTTAATCTCTTGTAGCAGTTTTAGAAATCATCTTTGAGCTTTTCTTGAATTCTTTTTTTTTTTTTTTTTGAGACGGAGTCTCACTCTGCTGCCCAGGCTGTAGTGCAGTGGCAGGATCTCAGCTCACTGCAAGCTCCGCCTCCCAGGTTCACGCCATTCTCCTGCCTCAGCCTCCCAAGTAGCTGGGACTACAGGCGCCCGCCACCTCGCCCGGCTAATTTTTTTGTATTTTTTAGTAGAGACGGGGTTTCACCGTGTTAGCCAGGATGGTCTCGATCCCCTGACCTCGTGATCCGCCCATCTCGGCCTCCCAAAGTGCTGGGATTACAGGCTTGAGCCACCGCGCCCGGCCTCTTGAATTCTTAAAATACCCTTCCAGCTGGCTTTGAAGGTCTTTGCTATAACAAAGCCTTTTAGAAAAGGCCTTCAGAATTACACAGAAGATTTTATTATTCTAGATTTTATAGAGTAGCAACAGTAAAGGAGAAAAGCTTTCTTATTTTAATGCAGTAGCCTGAAACTGGTTTCATTCCAGGCACTTGAGTATCAATTCCTGAAATCCTACTGTTCTTTTATTTCTGCATGTGGCCATCTAACCACTTTCACCTTCCATGGACAGATGCAGATGGTGGCTTAAAGGTTCAGCCCTCATATTAACAGTTTAAGAATTATACAGCAGAGACTTTCTAGTGAACATCTGGTCTTACAAAGTTATTTATAGGGATGGTGTGTCTTCCAGGGAAGGTACTTCGAGGAATTATGCCTGCATCCTTGAAAAAGGAAACCATGGTTTTCTCCAGTGTGTGAACTGGATACTGAGTATCTTACTTTTTTTTTTTGACCCCAAGAAACCTCTTGCATGAATACCCTACTCTTGACTTTGCATCTTGGGATACTTACTACATGTTCTTAGACAGAAGGACAGGGCATTAAGAAGGGAGTGACTTTCTAGCATGCTCCCAAGCCAGTTTGGCAGAACTTAGTTTTGAAATCACATGTGTCAAGTCAGGTCCCAATATGATTATAATGTGTATCACTGTCCAAGTGGGAATATTTCAGATTGGTTTTCAGTGCAACACCAGGTGACTCACAATGTGAGCTTCTATTCAAACAAGTACAGTGTCAGTCAGCAACTAATAGGGCTCACTCTGAGTCAGAGCTTAGCGTTTAGTACAATAAGTGTGAGTCACTGACTACCCGGCACCATCTGAGATGGTCCCTGAATGTTACTTTGCGCAGCTAGCTCAAGAGTTAAGGCGATGCTGCTTGGAGTGAGTCAGTTTGTAGTACAATTGAATGGGCTCTTGGAGAGGCCATTCACAATCAAGTTTGATGTGGCTGAGTGCTCAAAGTAACATTACATGATTATAAAATCATGGAGTAGATTACCTTGATTCTAATCCAGCTGATTAGAGTCTAGCTATTTGCACGGGGAATCACTTGTGAAATATGAGTAATATGCTCTGTTGCCCAGCAGTGATATTTTACATGAGTTATTTCAATAGTTATTAAAGCCAGTTGACCTTTCTGATTTGGGAATGCTCAATTTCTAGTTAAGCATGTATTTTATTCTAAAGTGTAAAATCCTTTTCATATGAGCTTTTGAGTTTTAGGCAAAGGCATCTCATGCAAAGTTATCTGATAGCTTGGCTTCCTGAGGTGCTGGGTTGTACAATGTGCACCTCCGTCCAACAGTGAAGTAGTGGAGAACGCCCTGCTATCTGGTTGTCTACATTTGTGCCCCTCTGAAGCTGACTGAATTGTGGTTGCTCAAGGCTAGAGTGCAAGTTTGTACTGCTGCTCTTAGGCTAAGGACACCAGGCACTTTAACCCTTTTAGGGCCGAATAGCTAGAACCAACACTTATACAGCTGTTGGATTTTTGCAACCATGGAAAGAATTATGCAACCTACTCCTTACCTCACCTGTATAATGGACTTTTATGTCTCAGGGTGGGATGATAATGAGATTTAAGGGGCTACTAGATTTCTTTCTTTCTTTTTCTCTTTCTTTCTTTCTTTTTCTCTTTCTTTCTTTCTTCTTTCTTCTTTTTTTCTTTCTTTCTTTCTTTTCTTTCTTTTTTTTTTTGTTCACGTCTTTTATTAACTAATACACAATTACTTGTCCTCTGGTTTGTTGAAGCAATAAATCAGACAACATTAGCCACAATAATGCCTGTCAAAGTGGCTGGCCATAAAAACTCCAGCACCACATTCATCTGAAAGGCACTCCCAACGAAGGCCACTCATTCTGTCATTTTTATCCACCTTACAGTATTTCAGGACACCTACTTCACCTTCTTTCTCTTATGCTTATTCTTGGGAGTTGGATAAGATTTCTTCCTATTTTTGGCACTACCATGAAGTCTCAACACAAGATAAAAAGAGTAGATTCTTTTTGAATGTTGTAGTCAGAGAAAGTATGTCCATATTCCAGTTACTTGCCAGCTTCCAGTTGCTTGTCTTTGCTGATCAGGAGGAATTCCTTCCTTATCCTGGATATTGGCCTTTACATTTTTCTGTTGTATCCGAGGGTTCAACCTCGAGGGTGATGATCTTCCCTGTAAGGATATTTGCAAAAATCTGCATTTTGGTGGATGCTCCATCTGAGGTTGAGGGAAATGAAGAGATGGGTTAGACTATGGACATAGGAGAGGATGCTGGCCAGAGAGCAGCCCAAGAGCACGCCCATAGATTTCTTAATTTGTATAAAAGTCGTGTTGATAATTAGTGACAGGAAGTCATTATCCATAGAACTCATTAGACTACTGTTAAAAAGTACATGTGGCCAGACATGGTGGCTCACGCCTGTAATTCCCACACTTTGGTAGGCCAAGGCGGGTGGATCACTTGAGCCCAGGAGTTCCAGACTAGCCTGGGCAACACAGTGAAACCCCATCTCTTAAAAAAATGCAAAAAATTAACTGAGTGTGGTAGTGCACACCTGTAGTCCCAGCTACTTGGGAGACTGAGGCCGGAGGGTCACCTGAGCCTGGGGTCACTGAGGTTGCAGTGGGCCATGATCTTGCCTCTGCTCTCCAGCCTGGGCAACAGAGTGAGACCGTGACTTAAAAAAAAAAAAAAAAAAAAAAAGTACATGTATATTTTTCTCTGTTCATCTTTTGATGACTCCAAAAGAATCTTACATGTATGGGGTCTTCCATATACATTCATTTTGTTTTTACAAATATTTATTTCTAGTGATTACCCAGATATAGTTCATATATCTCCTGCCATAAAGAAAGACATAGATATTTCTTTGCATTTAAGGGGGACTTTACATAAAGAATTTAATTCTTCCTGACTTACTATAATCCCGGCAAATTTCGGTTGTTAGGACTCTTTAATGAATTAGAGTATTTCTAAAACTGAAACAACGTTTTTCTGTGTTTATTAGTGATGAGCTATTTGGTATTTTTGTGAGGTTTATGACAGCTTTTAACTTTTAATTTACTTGAGATATAACTTACAGTAAAGTTTACACATCTTAAGAGTGGAACTTAGTAAACTTCATGTAAGTATACTCCCACAGAACCACCATTTAGATCAGGGTTTCTCACCTCAGCACTGTGGAGATTTGGGGTTGAATAACTCCTTATTGAAGGGAGTTATTGAATGGAATAACTCCATTGCACTGTAGAATGTTTAGCAGCATCCCTTATCTCCACCCACTGGATGATCCAGTAGCACCCTTCCCTGGATGCCATGACCAAAAATGTCTGTAGACATTGCCAAGTGTCCCCTGGGGCCAAAATCACTCACCACATCTCTAGATGAAGATACAGGATATTTTCAGCGCCCCGTGCTCTCCTAAAGAGCCCATCTCGCTTCCTCCCATTCAGGACTCTCACAGGTAACCACTTTTACAACTTCTTTTAAACTGCCTGCTTTTAAAGTTCATATGGAATTCAACAGTGTTTAATATTTGCATCTGGTTCTTTAGCTCAGCATTATGTTTTTGAGATTCATTTGTTGTTGTATGTATTGTTATTTTTTAATGCTTTGCAGCATTCCTTTGTGTGAATACACCACAGTGTATTTATCCATTCCACTACTGAAGAAATTTTAGTTGTTTCCAGTGTGGAGCTATTATTAATAACGCTAATATTAACATTCTCATTCATGTCTTTTGATGAACTTTTTTCCTTTGGGTATATGTCCAGGATAAAAATTGTTGGGTAATAAGTCCAGTGTATGTTTAGCTTTAGTAGATATTGCAAAACTGTTTCATAGTCCAAATCAGTTTACATCCATCCCCACCAGCAAAGTGTGTATTGCTTCACATCTTCACCAGTACTTAGTATGGTTTGCCCACTTAAATTTAGTCATTCTGGTGGCTGTGT
Source organism: Trachypithecus francoisi (assembly GCF_009764315.1). Classification (NCBI taxonomy): domain Eukaryota; kingdom Metazoa; phylum Chordata; class Mammalia; order Primates; family Cercopithecidae; genus Trachypithecus; species Trachypithecus francoisi. Next base: position 9,039,919 of record NW_022681472.1, read on the forward strand.
AGTAGTATCTCATTGTGGTTTTAATTTGTATTTCCTTGGCTACTCATCGTGTTAAGTATCTTCCTATATGTTTTTGGGTCAAGTCATTTGTATATTTTCTATTTAAAATGCCTCCACAAGCCTTTGGCCCATTTTTCTTTTTCTTTCTTTCTTGCTCTCTCTGTTGTTTTTTTTTTTTTTTTTTTTTAGACAGGGTCTCACTCTGTTGCCCAGGCTGGAATGCAGTGGCACAATTAGCTGTGAAGCTGAGACTATAGGTGTGCACCTCCACTTTATTATTGTTATTACTAATCTGTCAGAGTTCTTTATATATTCTGGATACAGGCCATCTCTCAAAACTCTGTGTGTGTTTGTGTGTGTGTGTGTGTGTGCGCGCTGCAAATCTCTTCTTCCAGTCTGGCCTGCCTTTACACTCTCATTCCATTATCTTTTGACTTTCATAGTTTCTGTTGGAAAGTTATGCTTCTTTGAAGGTAGCATGTTTTTATCCTCTGGCCAAAGTTTTTCTCTTGTTTTTCATTTACCACAGTGAATATAATGTGCCGATATGTGGTTTTCATTTTATTTTTTCTGCTTTGGGTTAACCTAGCTTCTTGTATCTGTGGATTGACGTCTTTCATCAACTTAGGAAAATTTTCACTCAGTGTCTCTTCAAATATGGCTTCGTCTGGTTTTCTTTCTTTCTCTCCTGCTTCTGGGACCCAAATCATACATATGTTAGACTTTTTCCTTCATGTCTCTTATTTTCTGATCTGTTTTGTTCATTTCTCATCTCTCTCTGCTTCAATTTGAATATTTTCTGTTGACCAGTGTTTTAGTTAATTAAGCTGTCTTCCTCTGTGTCTAAGTCTTTTGTCAAACCATCTAGTGAGTTGTTAATTTCAGAACTTGTTTTCTTCTAAATGTAGTATGCTAATTTGATTCATTTTAATACATTTAAATTATCTGATGAAATTTCCCATCTTTTCATCAGTTTAGTCCATCTAATTCTTATCTACTAAATCCAATGAGATCATCTGTGTGCCTATATCTATTTTTTATTCATCACATTTTTATCTCTCTTCACAGATCTAGTAATTTTTATTACATGTAGACATTGTATATAAAGAAACTGTGTAGGTTCTGGTAATTTCTTCCACCAGCAAGGATGGAATCTCCCTTGGAGGGATTTCCTGTCTAAGGATAAAGCACTGAAGGGCTGATCACTTCAGGCCAGCAGATATTAGATTGGGTCAGATCTGGTTACAGTTTTGGGGTTTTTTTGTTTGTGTTGACATGGAATCCCCTTCTGTCACCCCCAGGATGGAGTACATTGGCACCATTATAACCTAGAACTCCTGGGCTCAAGCAGTCCTCCCACTTCAGCCTCCTGAGTAGCTGGGATTACAGGCACATGCCAATTCACCTGGCCATTTTAAAAAAATGTTTGGTAGAGATGAGGGTCTGGCTATGTTACCCAGGCTGGTGGCTGCAGTTTTAATAAGATTTAGCTAACCCCCGGTTCTTTCTTGTTCCTTGAGAATTTTCTCCTGGGTTCCAGAATGAAAGCCTGGTGGACTTCCATCTCCTTGGTCTCAAAAGAATGGAAGACTCAGTCTTGCCTTCAGATTTTAAGTTTGTTCTTTGCCTCCACCTTCCCCATATGTCTTCCACATTTGATAAATGTCTTGTAGGACCCAGCCATGTGTTTGAGGAATGTCTTGTTACTGAAGGGGACTTGTTCTCCCACATGAGAAAAGAGTCCCTTTATATCCTCAGCTTGTGCTAATGGTCAGCAAAAGCCCTCTGAAAAAAAAACAGCTAGTGACAGACTACTCAGCTTGGAAGAGCTCTCTCACTCAGAAATTTTAGTTTATGTAATCTTTTTGCTTTCACAGTTCTCTGATGACTTTAGAAATGTAATTTCACTTATTTATCTGAGTTTTTTTAATTGTTGCATAACAATAGTGATTTGGGCTGGGCGCGGTGGCTCACGCCTGTAATCCCAGCACTTTGGGAGTCCAAGGTGGGCGGATCACTTGAGGTCAGGATTTTGAGACCAGCCTGGCCAACATAGTGAAACTCTGTCTGTAACAGAAAGCTGGCCAACATAGCAAAACCCCATCTCTACTAAAAATACAAAAAAATTAGCCGGGTGTGGTGGCGTGTGCCTGTAGTCTCAGCTACTCAGGAGGCTGAGGCAGGAGAATTGCTTGAACCTGGTAAGCAGAGATTGCAGTGAGCCAAGATCACACCACTGCACTCCGGCCTGCATGACAGAGCAGGATTCTGTCTGAAAAACAAAGTGATCTGCTTTGACTTATTGACATTTTTCTTGAATTAATTTTCTGTTGATTACATTGTTATCTTTTTTATATCATTTTTTTCCAGTGTAATTCAGAAAATGTGTATTTTAAAATTCACCGTTTGTGTGTGTAAAATGTAATACATGCTTTGTCAGTTTGAAAACATTGGAAAGAAAAGAAGTATGTTATAATTTTGCAACTCTTTGTGCTTCGGATTGCAGTTGTGTAATGTAAAAGGCGTGAGCGCTGGAATGAAAGAGAATTGGGCTCAAATTTTGACTTTGATCATTAATTTTGTGAGCCTCTGAATCTGAATAGCAGTGATAAGAATACTTGCTTTAACATAATACATGTACAGCAGAGGGTTCAAGAGAGTATCAGTAAGTGGTACCTCTTACCAATATTCTTCTAATATTTATCATTATTTTAAGCCCCTGACCATGGATAATTTGATTTTAAACATTTATATTTTGATATATTTCTATTTGGTACAGTTTCTAAAATTTTCACCATTTGAACAATGTTCTTTTAAAAAAAAACTTAATATAAAAGACCTGTACCATGACTTAATATCCAGGAAAATTTTTACTGATATGTTTATGAATTCATATTTGGCCTAATCTTTGTCACTTATAGACCCCCCCCAAAAATGACCTCCTGAAACTGAAGAATTTAGATAAAATTTAGTTACAGAAAGAACTGCATTCAGAATAGTCACTCGCAGTAAAACCCACATTTAACTACTTCATGTTATATCTAGTAGAGCTTATTGTAAGATATAGGCAATAAGAAAACAATATTAAAAAATATTAAGAAAAGGCTAACACTATTTTCTGGAAAGAACAACTGGTTGACCTTTGCAGAGGAGAGTCTGTGGGGACTGTAATTTTAACATTATCTCCATGAATGATTTAAATATAATTAATTTTCATATTAGATTTCCTGTTGCCATTGTTGCTCTTTTATTTTGACTATGGCATTTGCTTCCTGAAAAAAAAATACTATACTAATATATAGAAATAGTTAGATTCTACTATAAAGCTGGGATGAAAATGGTAAACCTGGAGGTGGAGTAGCAGGACTCTCCTGACCTGGGCCAGGAGGATAGCACTGATGTGTGCATCCCCAAGGCCTTGGACTTACTTCAGTCTCACCTGTCATCTCACTCTTACTTACTGTCTCAGCCTTTAGTTCCTTAGTGTGATGACAGCCAGCTTCAATGACAGCCACCTTCACTGCTCTGACCTCCGTATTCCGAGCAGGACTGCTCTTCTTACCATTTGTGGGCAGATTTAAGTCAAGGCTCAAGAGTGAGGGGATCTAGTTATGCAACAACCTGAAATTTGTCAAATTCCCACTAAAGCTAAGTTTTTACCAAACACATACGTCACCTTCGGCCCCTTGAGTGACTGGCTAGGCTGTCCTGTTCTTTTGGCAAAATGAAATACTTATTAACAAAAACACCAGAACATCATAACCAGACCATGTAGAATAAATTTGACTTAAAGGATGAAAGAGTACTAAGAAGTATAAAAAGGATAAAATTATGCAAAATCTAGTCAAGTGAAAAACTCACGCCCCGAGCATGTTAAACAAATGTCATAAACTAAACAACAGGCTTTATTTCTTTTTTTTTTTGAGCCGGAGTCTCGCAGTGTCTCCGAAGCTGGAGTGCAGTGGCGCGATCTCAGCTCACTGCAAGCTCTACCTCCCAGGTTCACGCCGTTCTCCTGCCTCAGCCTCCCGAGTAGCTGGGACTACAGGCGCCCACCACCACACCCAGCTAATTTTTTGTATTTTTAGTAGAGACAGGGTTTCACCATGTTAGCCAGGATGGTCTCGATCTCCTGACCTTGTGATCCACCCACCTCGGCCTCCCAAAGTGCTGGGATTACAGGTGTGAGCCACCACGCCCAGCCCAAAAGGCTTTATTTCTTTTCTTTATCTTCTAGTGATCTGTATTCAAAATCATGAGGGCATTTATGAAAACTATAAATAGGAATTTAGATAGAGAAAACATTTGTTAAAATCGATCAAATCTACTCTGATAATTAGAAGGCTACATATAGCTTATATTTTCTTAATTGAAACAGGTCCTCTACATGCCTTTTTACCCAATACATTAGTAAGGAGGTTTTCGTCCTGGGTCTCTGTATCCAACTGCCTTATTTTGTCTCACTGAAAGGTTATAAATTGCTTATGGTTCCCTGCGAAGAGTCCAAAGTGCATAACCACTGAACATTTCAAGTCTGAAATTTCTTCAATTTTAGATCTGTTTGTTCAACATATCTACTATTTGACACTTCACGCCAAGGGGGAGGGAGATCTAAAATTCAGTAGATATTTTGGTACAAACTGTAGAAAACTGAAACCTCGAGGAGCAGAGATTCTCCCACACACATCCTAGGAACTGCAGACAAAAACATTCTATCAGCTTAGCCCAGAGAACTGTCTTAGGAATGCTAAGGCCCTGTGGGACAAAGTAATGCGCTGGAGTTCTCTTAGCCCATTCAAATCAAAGCAGACCTGCTGGGAAAAGGACTCCAGCAACCTTTGCTGATCGGCCTACACAAATGATCCAAATCCATCGAACTGTGGCCCATGTGCAGCTGTGGTTGTGAGGGGCACGGTTCTGTGGGGTGACAGATGCGTCCGTGCCTTGAACCACATGATCTAGATTCCAGCCTGTGTGGGGCTGACTGAATGTCAGGCACATTAGACAACCTCCTTGAAGCTTTGAGTTAATAAATGGGATCTCAAAATCTCCACAAAATCATTTCAAATATTAAATGTAAGATGTGATACATTTGCTCATGTAAACATAGGAAAAATTGTGCATTATTTAGGCCCTGATAGAGTTTGGATTTTTTCTAGTGTCAGGATTTGCCTTTGAAGCCCACAGGAGGGGACTAACAGGGTCTAGATTCTATTTTAAAACAGTTAGTAAATATTTTAGGCTTTGTGGGCCATGTGCTTTCTATTGCAACTACTCAACTCTGCTACTGTAACAGAAAGCTGTGAGGGGAGAGGGAAGGCAGTGGATATGGAATGTATTGTAGCCATCCAGACAAGAGATGGGTCCGCCAGCCTAGGAGAAGCAGCAGGGATGCAGTGCAGGCCTGGTGTGAGTCCCGGAGATGCAGTGAGCTTGCTCATGAGTGATGCATGAGGAATCAAGGTGACTCCTTGATGTAGGTGGATGGTGGCACCATGTGTGGCCATGGAGAAGACAGGAGGTGAAACAGATGGGCTGGAGGGGGAGACGCTGGATTCCATGTTAGACCCTAGCGATGCCCAGGAGAGCTCCAACTGTGGTGCCAGGCAGCTGGTTGGATCTGTGTGTATGGCAGCCAGGGAATAGCCTGGGCTAGAGGCAGAAATGTGGATTCGTTAGGTTCTGATGATGTGCAGCCTACTGTGTTGTTGTATGCTAAATGATCATGAAGTTATGGTGGGAAGCTCTTGAATATAACCAGTAGGATCTTACTACTTTAGACTCTGCACTTCCTTTTCTCAGTTATCCACAAACAGTCTATGAAGAGTTTCTGTTTGTGATAGGGGTCAGCAAACAAGGCACAGGGCCACCTCTAGCCCTCTGCCTGCTTTTGTATGCCCTGAACACTAATAATGGTTTTTATTTTTATTCCTTTTGTTTGTTTTGAGGCAGAGTCTTGTTCTGTCACCCAGACTGGAGTGCAGTGGCGGGATTTCGGCTCACTGCAACCTCCGCCTCCCGGGTTCAAGTAATTCTCTTGCCTCAACCTCCTGTGTAGCTGGGACTACAGGCGCCCACCACCATGCCCGGCTAATATTTTTGTATTTTTAGTAGAAATAGAGTTTCACCATGGTGGTCAGAGTTGTCTCGAACTCCTGACCTCGAATGATCCACCCGCCTCAGCCTCCCAAAGTGCTGAGATTACAGGTATGAGCCACTGCATCTGGCCAAGAATGGTTTTTACATTTTTTAATTGTTGGGAGAAAAAGTCAAAAGAATAAGGCCAGGCATAATGGCTCATGCCTGTAACCCCAGCACTTCGGGAGGCCTAAGCGTGAGAATCTCTTGAGGTTGGGAGTTTGAAACCAGCCTGGGCAACAAAGCAAGACCCTGCCTCTGCAAAAATAAAAAATTAGCCAAGTGTGGTGGCATAAGCCTTAGTTCCCGCTACTCAGGAGGCTGATGCAGGAGGATCACTTGAGTCCAGCAGGCTGAGGCTGCAGTGAGCCGTGGATTGCACCTTTGCACTCCAACCTGTGTGACAGAGTGAGATGCTGTCCCACTCCCCCCAAAAAAAAGAAAAAGAAGAAGATTTTGTGACACACGAAAATTTTACAGAATTCAGATTTCAGTATTCATAAAGATTTACTGGAGCACAGCCATGCTCATTTGTTTGATGTTTGAGGCTGCCTTTGTGATATAGAGGCAGAATTGAGTAGTTGCAGACAGACCAGGAGGCCTGCAAAGTGTGCAATAGGTACGCTCTGGTCCCTCACTGAAAATGTTTGTCTACCTGTGGACTATAGCATAAATATAAGTGTGGGGTATTACTAGGTTTTTGTAGGAAACAATCTGTATGAAAGTAAATATGAAGTTCAAGCAATGACAGTTTTATTTCTTACAGGATAGTCTACTCTTTAAAAAAATTTCAACAGACAGACCAAAAATCCAATTAAAGGAAATCTCCTATAGGAAATAAAATCAAAGGACCCAACTTAAGATTCCTTTGGTTATCCACTATTTCAACATTCAGCATTTTCATATTAACAAGAAAACTTAGTAGCAATTAACAAGCCCCGAAAGGACTAATGAAGAAGGACCACTGGGAAATAATATGCACAAAGGTTTTGTGGCTGAGAGAGCTCGGATGGTTTTCAGAGATTTCAAATTACTTACAGCTTGAAAGCTTTAAATAGAATAGGAACTTGCTATTTCATACCATTATCATAGGAGAATCATCCTAGGATAAAAAATTCTAATAATGGACACAAGACAAAGTTTGAGGAGCCAATGCTACTCTCCACGGGGGATCATAGAGAATTTTCTATGGGCAAAAGTGGAATTTGTGAAAAGAGAAATGTAGAGGGGAAATTTGCCCAGACATTACCGTAAGAAGTAGAGAAAGCTAGTTACTTACAAACACATCTTTTGTACATTTTTATCCTTAATTTGCATGTACATTAACACATTTCATAACCCATCTGCTGTAATTGATGGAGGGAAGTTCTTCAGCAGATATTCATCCAGGCCTAATGTCTGTTAAGATCTGTGCCCAGCACAAGCAGAATGGGCTAGGGCTGCCCTGGAAGACTGGACCAGATTAGGGGTGGATTCCTGCATCACTGGGTAAGGCCCTAGCTCTCAGTTGTGCTCAAACTTGGATGCCCTATCCATAAGAGTTTCCTTAGTTCCAGCTAATAATTTACGGGCAATGGTAGGAAGCATCAGTAGAAATGTTATTCATTAAAGATAGTTCAAATAAAAATGAATGTTACTTTTAAGGAACCTGATCTTTTAATGGGCATACTTTATAATATCCATATAGTAACCACAATACATTTGTCATACCCAACAAAATTAACAGTAAGCAATTAGCATCATCTAATGTGTAACCATAGCACATTCTTTCTCATTAGCCTCTTTACTAATCTTCATCATCCATCTTCTTTTTCATACACCAACTTGAAGAAACTGGACCTGCTGCCCCACTGATTGTCCCACATTGAATTCATTTGCTGCTTCCTCAAGTTGCTAACTTGTTCCTGTATTCCCTAAATTTCTGCAAACTAGATGTTAGACCCAAAGGCTCAAATAAATTCCTGTTGCACCACATTAGAGGGATACAATGTCTGCAAAAATACAGAATGGCTGATAGGTCCAAGGCATGTGAGGCACACACTGCAAAGGCAACAGGTGCTACTGTTACCACAGCCGCCTTCTGCTTGCTGAAAGAGCTTGAGTGTCCACTCCAGGCCAAACTTTGGGAGCTCTGTTCCTCAGCAGGGCTGGAATGCCTCCTTGATGGCTGTGGGGCTGGATCGCACCCCTTCACCTTGCACCACCGGGAGCTGCTGCTCTGCCTCCCCCTGGCTGTAATTCCCTGCCTGACCTGAGGAGTGGTGACGAGGATGATGAGGTTGCGTTTCCCTTCTGCACTGTTAATTTGGAGAATGTTCCAGGTGAGGAAAATGCGTCACCTTCAGAGGATACCAGATGTTACCCAGACCACTGTTCTGGTATTGAGGGTACTCAGAGTGTACCTAGAAGTAGGTGTGGCCATTAGGGAGCACAGAAGGAGTGTTATCCTTTTTCCTTTGGAAGGCTATGTTCCTTCCATCACGTCAGAACCAAAGAAGAAACTGGCCTACTCCTAATGCTCCATTGCCTTCACCATTACTTCCATATAACTTCCATATAATAACCTTGTGGCACTTTAACAGAAGTGTGGATTTGTGGAGGATTTAAATTCATATCAAATGTCAATTCACATTTTGTAGGGTTATTTTGAAGCATGCCTAACACATGATACCCTGTGGGCTCTAGATTACTTAGATTCAAAACCAGAGATAGAAATGAAATATGTATGAGATTGAATCCAGTAAGGGCTTATGTGGCATTAATTGCACATATTTATTGTTTTCTCTATTAAATAAAAGCTGAACTATAATTAGTTAAGCCAGATACATTTCTGTTTTTCCAGATGCACTGTGGGAACCCACTTTTCCACTTGGTGAATGTTGAAAAGACTATAAATACAATAATTCTCTAGGCCAAAGAGCACGGCAGCTGCTTTTAACCAAGGAAAGAGCTTGCATTTCTGATCTTTGTACTGACGTATGCCTATCAAAGAAAACACTGAAATGCTATGTAATGTTCAATTGTATTTCACACTGTAGCACGGTGGTCAGAGAAAGTATTTTCATGGCACATTTTTGTTCAAATACATATTAAAATTTCTGCTGTTAGGAACTTATGCTCCCAGCTGTGACGTGTTAATAGCATTTCCTTCAGAAGTCAGGCAGCTGGCCCCCACCCTGGCTATGATGCTGTGCAATGCTCCTGTGTCTGTCCTCCTGGCACCACAATGCCTGTGTACTGTGTTTGTCACCAGCATGCCACATGTGCTATGCCCACTGCCTTTTCTCTCTATTCTCTTTCTTGGGTATTTTTTCCTTCCTTTGCTCATGTGTCTCAGGTTTAAGTCACAGAATCATGACTTTATGGAACAGAAAGGGGAACGACTCAACCAACAGCAGCCCAGAGCAGGTAGCTGACTTATGTCAGGTGAACATGTTAGTGACAGAACAGAACTCACAACCTGCATTTCTATACTTTTTGGTACTCAATCCACTACGCTGCCTTTAAGGTAAATTAAAACACCAGCATTTAAAAACTATTTTATGACATACATTCGTAGAAATGAATAACCATCACTGCAATTCATTTTAGAATATTTTCATCACTCCAAGAAGAAACCCAGCACCCTTTAGCCATCAACCACCAAGTCCTTTCCTCCAGCAGCCCCAGGCAACCACTGAACTACTTTCTGTTTCCACAGATTTGCCTTTCCACGTGGCCTTTTCTAGCTGGCTTCCCTCACTCAGCATCCTGTTTGCACAGTTCAGCCATGTAGTGGCAGGTAAACCATGGCATGTTAGAAAGAGAAGAAAAACTTGGTGATCATTTTGCCTCCAGTTCACAGAGGAGGAAACCAAGGCCTAGGGAGGTGGCTTCAGGCTCCAGTCACAAAGCCCAACAGGGGAAGAGTGAGGATCCAGCTAGACCCCTCACCACTCACTGCCCTCAGCAGGCTTCCTGGTGCTTCCCTGACCTGCATGCAAAGGTGCTCTGCTTGGTGAACTGGCAGATTTACATGCCTGTCCTCTAGTCTTTCTGTTCTCAGCTTTGCCCAGCTATTTTTGTCACCGCTTGCATGTCCTTGAAGGCATTCTGGGTTACTTCTAGGTTCGTGAATGGTTGAGGTGCCAGATACCTGAGTGTGGGTAAATGGGGTCCCTGCTATTTCAGTCCCTGCTGAATATAGGCACAAAGGTACAGGACCAATTTGTTTGCAGTCTTTTTTTTTCTCCTAGGTTAGAATGCAGTAGTGCAATCATAGCTTACTGCAGCCTTAACCTCCTGGGCTCAAACGATCCTCCCACCTCAGCCTCCCGAGTAGGTGGAATTACAGGTGCATGCCACCATGTCCGGCTGATTTTTAAATTTTTTTTAGAGACAGGGTCTCACTATGTTGCCCAGGCTGGTCTCAAACTCCTGGACTTAAGCAATCCACCCACCTCAGCTTCCCAAAATGCTGAGATTACAGTTGTGAGCCACAGCACACAGCCTTGCATACAGTCTTAAAACACCTATAAGGTCTTTCCATATTACTCATCCTATTTTTACGTTAAATATCAGTAAGTTTATATAGCAAGAAATGTAAACAACAAATAAACTATCAATAAGTACTAAATTTAAAGAAATAATGGTACAGAGTAGCACCTGGTTTTCAGAGACCTTTCGCATACGTTCTCTCATTTAATCCTCTTAAAAAATTTCAAGGCAGCTATTGTTACACACATGAGGAGGTGGAGGCTTAGGAAGGCGAAGTAATTTGGTCCGGGCCTCACAGGTGGCAAAGGTCAGGATGGCAGGGCTCCTCTGACTGGACACCCCATGCTCTCCTCCCGCTATTGCATCAGACTGCTGGACATTCTTGGCCCAGTTCTCTGTTTTAAGTGTGTGTTCTCTAGGGACCAGCTGTGGGTCACAGGCCAGCGCAGCACTCAGAGGACTCCTCCAAGTAAACCCGATATTCCCACTCGGCCCTCTGGCCCCGGTCTCAGCAGGGCTGCTCACATCCTGACCTTGCTTCATGGAACACTCGTCCACGCCCCTCACAGCATCCCACTGTACTCTCTGGTCATTGGTCTACCAGCAGCACCATGCCCTGGCCTTCATACTTGTCTCTTTTTTTTTTTTTTTTTAGATGTAGTCTTGCTCTATCGCCCAGGATGGAGTGCAGTGGTGCAATCAATCTCAGCTCACTGCAACCTCCGCCTTGCAAGTTCAAGTGATTCTCCTGCCTCAGCCTCCTGAGTAGCTGGGACTACAGAAGCTCGTCACCATGCCCAGCTAATTTTTGTATTTTTAGTAGAGACAGAGTTTCACCATGTTGGCCAGGCTGGTCTCGAGCTCCTGACCTCAAGTGATCCACCCGCCTCGGCCTCCCAAAATGCTAGGATTACAGGCGTGAGCCACTGCGACTGGCCTATACGTGTCTCTTAATGTCCCTTTCTGTTTCATCTCTCGCTGGGATCTGGCTGGTCTTTGAGAACACTGCCTCCCCTATGGCCCTGGTAGTTAGAGACATTTCCCCACAGAAATGCTCCACAGAAATTTGGGGCTTAGCAGTAAGGTAGGTGTCTCTGCTGTCTATTGCCACTTCTAAAACATTCCTTCTCTGAAAAACCGCACCTCTTAAATTCTGACACATGCTACAAAGATGGTTGAAACTTCAGGTCATTATGCTGAATGAAATAAGCCAGACACAACAGGACAGATACTGTATGATTTCACTTCTATGAGGTACTTAGAGTAGTCAAAATTATAGAGACAGGACTGGCACACGTCTGTAGTCCCAGCTACTTGGGAAGCTGAGGCAGGAGGATTGCTCCAGCCCAGGAGTTTGAGGCTTCAGTGGTATGATCATGCCTGCAAATAGCCACTGCACTCCAGTGTGGGCAACAGATTGAGACCCTGTCCCTTAAAACAAAACAAAACAAAAAAAAGGAAAGCATTATAGAGATAGAATAGAATGCAGAATGGCAGTTGCCAACATCGTTGGTGAGATTAATCCACCTATTGAGGTAGCTGGAGATTGTTCATAATCTCATTGTTCATGAGATTATTCTCATGGCTGAATAATATCCCATTATATAAACACATTCACTTATCCATGCTACTTTTTTTTTTTTTCCTTTGAGTCAGGGTCTTGCTCTGTCACCCAGGCTGGAGTACAGTGATGTGACCTGGACTCACCACAACCTCCGCCTCCCGGACCCAAGGAATTCTCCCACCTCAGCCTCCTGAGTAGCTGGGACTATGCACATGTCACCACATTCAGCTAGTTTTTGCTTCTTTTTGTAGAGACGGGGTTTTGCCATGTTGCCCAGGCTGGTCTCAACTCCTGGGCTCAAGCTGTCTGCCTGCTGTGTCCTCCCAAAGTGCTGGGATTACAGGCATGAGCCACCGTGCCTAGCCCTATTCTGCTGTTGGTGAACATTTGAATAGTTGTAGGCTATTATGTGTAGAACATCCTAATGCATACTTTTGGTACAGCGTTCTGGGGGAGTATATACCAAGGCCTGGAATGGCTGGGTCAGATGATGTACATGGGGTCAGCTGAAACACATGCTGTGAGTGTTCCTAACTGGTTACACCAATTTACACTCCCATCGGCGGTGCGGGAGAGTTCTGGTTGCTCTCTATCCTTCCTCTCTATCCTTCTCAACACTTGGCATTTCCTTCGTTTATTTTAGCTGCTCTTTTGTGTGGGGATGTGCATGCCATTCCCTGTCTATGCATAGTTGTAATATTTGCACTGGCTCATTACACTGACCAATAGGTTATGGATACTGCTGTGAAAATGAAGAAAAAGATAAGCTTTTGGCCGGGCGCGGTGGCTCACGCCTCTAATCCCAGCACTGTGGGAGGCCGAGGTGGGCAGATCACGAGGTCAGGAGATCGAGCCCATTCTGGCTACCACGGTGAAACCCCATCTCTACTAAAAAATACAAAAAAACTAGCCGGGCGAGGTGGCGGCGCCTGTAGTCCCAGCTACTCGGGAGGCTGAGGCAAGAGAATGGCGTGAACCCGGGAGGCGGAGCTTGCAGTGAGCCGAGATCGCACCACAGCACTCCAGCCTGGGCGACAGAGCGAGACTCCGTCTCAAAAAAAAAAAAAAAAAAAAAAGCTTTTAAATGTAAAAACAAAATGATTGGGTTTTTTTTTGAGACGGAGTCTCGCTCTGTCGCCCAGGCTGGAGTGCAGTGGCGCGATCTCGGCTCACAGCAACCTCTGCCTCCCGGGTTCAAGTAATTCTCCTGCCTCAGCTCTCTGAGTAGCTGGAATTACAGGCACTCGCCACCATGCTTGGCTAATTTCTGTATTTTTGGTAGAGAAAGGGTTTCGCCATGTTGGCCAGGCTGGGCTCGAACTTACGACCTCAAGTGATCTGCCCACCTCAGCCTCCCAAAGTGCTGGGATTACAGGTGTGCGCCACCTGCGCCTGGCCCAAAATGATTGATTCTTATATTTTGGACAGAGAGATCAGATTGATCAGTTCATACGCTGGCAGTTAATTTTATTTCCTCTAAATAAAAATGGACAGGTTAACTTATTAAGCAGCTGTGTTATCAATATGGTACGTGTGTGTGCTTGTATAGATAGATGTATATGTACATACATAACTATATTTTGTTGGACATGTTATGCTGAGACCGTTTGTTCCCCGAAGAAGACCACCAGAGTCCAGAGTCAAAGCCAAGCGGCAAGGATCTTTAATGCAAGTTCGAACTTGGTCCCTCCGTTCTATAACATACAAGAGGGCCCCGAATGATGCATGTGCCCGCTTTTTATAGCCCGATGCATACAGGATATGTAAGGTTACAGAGGTACAAAGGAATTCTTTTGGTTGCAGCATCACAACTGGTAATTTGGTTAATACAATTAACAGTTTCTATTTGTTCCCGCGCATTTAGTAAAACTACAAACGGCTGTGACCTTATCAGGGGCTCTCTAGGTGGTGTTTCTGAGATGTGTGGGGAGGGGGATGTGTTTGCGTTGGGCTCAGGAAGTTGGGACAAAATAGAGGATTGTGTTTGTACTGGGCCCAGGACTAAGATATGTGGCAGACACTGGTGATTAGAGCAGGACAGAGACTTTCACAACGTTTGTCCTTACAATGTCTGGAGTCTATAGATAACCTTAATCGGTTAGGTCCGGGGTCGATCTTTAACTAGGCTCAGGGCGCCGCCCAGGCTGTCAGGGCGCCGCCCGGGCTGTTTGCCTGTGGACTTCATTTCTGCCTTTTAGTCTTTTCATTTGATCTCTTTCAGGACACATAATATTTTAGGTGCTTGCTGTACGCTAGACACTGTTCTGCAATCATTAAAAAAGCACTGCCCTGTTTCACTATTGATTTTTTTAAAATTCTGAAAATGGGTGAACAAACAATGAGGCTTACAACATTTGTTGCAGGATAAGAAATCTCAATTTAGAAAAATGTTGTCAACTTTGACTAACCTGGAATGCTCGTTACGCAGAGTCCCGGAATTAATTTTGATCCTAATCTGGCTATATCTGCACCCCAGCCAGCCATCTTCCACAGCAGTTAGGTCCCTGACAGGAGATGGCACCCAAGAAGGCACAAACAGCAAACTGGTTTCTGCCCAGGATCTCTGCCAGCTCTGCAGCCTTGGTGATGTAACTGACGTAGCTCAGCACTCTCCATGCTTCTTCCCAGCCTGAGCCAAGCAGCATCTGTCCCTTGGGGCCTTGCCTACCCCACCTTCCACAATGAAAGGTATTTCCCAAGAAAAGCATACTCACCCTAAAGCCAGGTCCCTCCCTACCAAGTCTCAGCACTAGATGCTGCTTCAGAAGGAGGAGCAGAGCAGAAAGACCACAGAGGGAAGAAGGGCATTTGTGGCTCTCTCATAGCTCCTACCAGAATGTTACCTTTTATCCAAGGTGAGAATGGAGGCAGAGTGAGTGGCGGGGAGACTTCCATCATTGTCCAGACCTGAGATGTTAACTAGGGCCATAGCATGTGGAGAAGAACAGGGCAGACGTAAGAGGCATGCTGGGAGGCAGATTGCCTTTGCCTTTGCCAGGAGTTAGAATTGGGAGGAGGTGAGGATGACAAGTTTTCTTGAACAACTGGAGAGATAGTAACACTGCTTACCAAGAGAGAAAAAACAAGAAGGGGTAGCTTCTGGAGAGATAATAACTTCGCTTTTTTTTTTTTCACCAAGTCTCACTCTTGTCACCCAGGCTGGAGTGTAGTGGTGTGATCTCTGCTCACTGCAACCTCCGCCTCCCAGGTTCAAGCGATTCTCCTGCCTCACCCTCCCAAGTAGCTGGGATTACAGGTGCCTGCCACCATGCCCGGCAAATTTTTATATTTTTAGTAGAGATGGGATTTCGCCCTGTTGGCCAGGCTGGTCTCGAACTCTTGACCTCATGTGATCCTTCCGCCTCGGCCTCCCAAAGCGCTGGGATTACAGGCGTGAGCCACTGCGCCCGGCCACAACAATTTGCAACATTAATTTTTCTATGATGTAAGTTGCCTGGTTTTTTCTGTAATTTGCAATAACTACGAAGAAATTCTCATTAGGGAGCCTGTTCCTTACTGGGAAACAGTAAAAAGCTGGCCATTCTCATGCAAACCGTTAATGATGGCCTGACACATTCCTCAGCCATTTGAAGAGTCCCTAAAGCAGCCCCACAGACAAAAATTTTCCCAAGTATTTAATGTTTTCAGAGGTGCCCTGGGCTAAGTTATCACTGGGAGTGCACCCCAGCTGCAGTTTTCTTGAGAATGCCACTGTTTGCTGGGATAAGCAAAGCTCTTAATAAAGATTTCAGTCAGTACTTACAAAATGCTCCTTCGTTGTTGGCTGACGTTAGGAAAGAACAAATAAAAACATACGTAATTTATTAATTTCCTTCAGATCATACTCTCTTCTTTCTAATACTTCCCAAAAGGTCATTGTAAAAGTTGAGTTATATAGGATGTTCATTTAGTAATGGCAGAAGAGAAGAGAAAGACACTCTTATTATAGTCTTAAAGCCTTCACTGGCTTAAAACCTCCTGGGGCTTACACATTTGGCAATGGCTATATAAACAAAAGTGTAAAGATTTCCATGATAAGTCACTGAAAAACAGATGGTAAGATGCTTAAGTGGTTTTTTAAAAGATGAGGACATCTGTAAGCATCCATCTGGAAGTAATTATAATTCAAAAGTCTTTTGTTACTATTAAGCTTCCAGTTGACTTCCCCTACTAGAAAACAATGGACCAGCTTTTTCTTAAAATAGTCAGACAATAAAACCCAAATAGACAATAAAACCAAAAGACAGAAAATTTTGAAAACCCACAGATTTGCCTGGAGGCAAAGTTTAGAATTTCCACAAAAATCCCCCAGCTTCGAAACTGTTAGCTTTCTGCATCAAATGTAGTGGAAAATAGAGCTTTGATTTTATTTTTTGGTCTATTTGTGCTGAAGTCAGTGCAAGTAATTCTAGCTCTTCATTAATATTTCATGAGCCACAGTGAGATGGACTTTTGTCTGGTGATGACTACACTGCAGGATAATAGGCCAGCGTCCTCTCAAACTTAGAATCGCCTCATCTCAGCATCCTACTAAACAGAACATCACTGTTGACCAGCATTCAGCTTGCGTCTCGCTGCTAATAGTAACAGGGCCTGTTTGTGACTTCAGCAGCATCTGGTGATCCGGTGTTACATGACTCAGAGAAAGCCACATTCCCCTGTTCCTATTTTCAGGTAGGCAGCTAAACCCAAGGAGAGTTTAGCATGGATTCGGCAGGTCTGTTTTTCTAACCTCATCGTGTAAATTCTTGAATGAGAATCTGGCGAGCAGCCAAAAAAAGACTTCCTCTGAACTCATCCTCCTTGAAGCCAAGCATCTTCAGAAACTCTTTCCTTCAGGTTCTGGAAGCCTAGAACCCTTCATATGAGATTTGTCCCTCTCTCCAACACATTTTATGCCTCCTGTCCCCAGCCAAATGGCTTTTCCATGCTTTTCCTCCTCCCCTTCATTCGACTTCCAGTTCTGTCTGAAGTCAGAGGCATGCATGGGGCTGAGAGGGGCCTGGATCACAGGTTCCCCCTCCTCCACCCACAAGTGAGCATCCAACTTTAAGACCAAGCATTTAAGACCAGAGGACCCTACAAAAAACTCACTGAGGCCAGGCGCGGTGGTTCATGCCTGTAATCCCAGCACTTTGGGAGGTCGAGGCGGGCGGATCACGAGGTCAGGAGTTCTGAGACCATCCTGGCTAACATGGTGAAACCCAGTCTCTACTAAAAATGCAAAAAATTAGCCAAGCATAATGGCATGTGCCTATAGTCCTAACTACTCGGGAGGCTAAAGCAGGAGAATCACTTGAACCCGGGAGGCGGAGGTTGCAGGGATCCGAGATGGCACCACTGCACTCCAGCCTGGGTGACGGAGCAAGATTCCATCTCAAAAAAAGAAAAAACAACTCACTCAACGCTCTGCTACTTTGCTATCGGGTGGCGCCTAAGTGTGCTGGCAAATGTGGTATCTGTGGAAAATCATCCTGCATCCAAGGCAAGATAGTATTAGAGAAAGACTTCCCAGGCAGGGGAAACCTAGAAGGCAGGACGACCAAGAGGAGGTAAAATTAGGAGTGAATTGAAACACATTGTGTTAAATACTCAGAAACGTTACAGCAGAGAACAAGGAAATGAGAATGTCTCTTGAGGCTGCAGTACAGGAGGATATTCCTGGAATGCTTTTCATACACCTTGGAACCACAGTCAGTGGGAGCTCAGAAAACAGTGCAATCGAAATGAATGAGGCTGATGAGGAAAGGTGCTTTGTTCTTAATGTGGAACAGCAACAAAGACCCGATCATTTGAACAGGCTCAAAAAAGTACTGGGAGAGATATGTATAGGGCACAACTGAGGGACTAAGATAAAATTATAGCATCCCAGTGCAATGCAAGGGGAAGGCTTACAGCTGAGAGTTAGGAGGGAGACTCCCTTGTTTTTGTCCATCTGCTATCGTTGGTATATTGGGGATTACCAAAGCTGTAAAATCCCAGACATAGCTCTCTGGCTTCACGTTCCACCCCATTTTAATGTCATTAGTCATTTCTTCAATGCGAAAATGGAAAGAGGGCCACATGTCCCATCAATTAACTCTAGCATATCATAACAAAAATCTGGGAGGAGCAATGGAACTAAGTGGCCAGATGGGTTGGTATCGGAGCTGTCTTCACATTGGTCCCATTCTTCCTTATCTCAGATAACAAAGCATGCAGATTCCTCCTGCTTGTGAACCATGTTTTTTTCTGAAGCATTTGATGTTTTCTATGTTTTGATAGCCTTCCTGTATCTATTAAGATTTAAAGAATCTTGACTGGGCGCCGTGGCTTACGCCTGTAATCTCAGCACTTTGAGAGGCCGAGGCAGGTGGATCACTAGGTCAGGAGTTCGAGACCAGCCTGGCCAGCATGGTGAAACCTGTTTCTACTAAAAATATAAAAATTAGCTTGGCATGGTGGTGCGAGCCTGTAATCTCAGCTACTTGGGAGGCTGAGGCAGAAGAATTGCTTGAACCCGGGAGGCTGAGGTTGCAGTGAGCCGAGATTGCCCCATTGTACTCCAGCTCTGGGTGACAGAGTAAGACTCTGTCTCAGAAAAAAAAAAAAAAAAAAAAAAAAAATTTAAAGAATCTTTCCAAAATATTTAAAGAGTAAGAGAGACGCTCTTGGGGATGGGGAGTGGCGGGGCAGGTAACGAGTCTCCTGGGAGGCCAGAGGCCAGACTAACAGGCTCCTGCATCTCATAGCTTCTTAGGATCCCCGAAAATGAATGGCAAGCTTATGCTTTGCATTTTAGAGGGGTAGGAAATGAGGGGCCAAAAGATTTAACCAGGATACAGATTAAGTTTGAAGGTCATTACTGGCTACCATGTCTAAGGGTAAGGTTTGGGATTCCTGCCTTTGGGTCATTGTGGAGCCATCAAAGGTAGGGGGTACTGTCACCCTGATCCTGAAATACACCAGTCCGGAAAAACAGCCATCCAGAAGTACATTCTGTAGGGTAGAGTCTCAGGTTCAATGAAGTTATGGGGCGGGTGGTGAAAGGTCAAAGCTGCCTGACCCATTCATGATGCTTGACAGAGAGCAGTCCATCTGAAGATGGTTGACACTGAAACTATTGAAAACGGCATATGCATATGGAAAGAAAAGATGGAAAATGTTGGGAGATGGGATAATGGGTGATTTTATTTAACTCTTAGAAATTTTCTTTATAGAACCTTGAAAGCAATGAATAAAGGCAGGCACATGCAGACAAGGCAGCTATGGAAAGGAAGTCATGAAAGTTAGAAGCAATAGTTGGAATAAAGCAATAGATAAAGGAGATACAGAAAAGTAAAAGACTGGACTTGCCGAGCTACTAAAACTTATAAACTTATAAAGACTACTTCTGGGAGTGGTGATTCATGCCTGTAATCCAAGCACTTTGGGTGCCCAAGTTGAGTTGATCACTTGAGCCCAAGAATTTGAGACCAGCCTGGGTCACATGGTAAAACCCCATCTCTATTAATAATACAAAAATTTGCCAGGCATGCTGGCAGGTGCCTGTAATCCCAGCTACTCGGGAGGCTGAGCCAGGAGAATCTCTTGAACCTGGGAGGCAGAGGTTGCAGTGAGCCGAGATCATGCCGTTGCACTCCAGCCTGGGCAACAAGAGTGAAACTCTGTCTCAAAAATTAAAAAAATTAGCTGGGTGCAGTGGCTCGCACCTGTGGCCCCAGCTACGCAGGAGGCTGAGGTGGGAGGATCACCTGAGGCCCAGGAGGTGAAGGTAGCTGTGATCTATAATTGCACCAGCGCACTCCAGCCTGGGTGACAGAGTGAGACCCTATCTCAAGATAAATAAATAAATAAATAAATAAATAAATAATTATATCAACACAGAAAGTTATAAGGCAGCATTCAAAATCATATATACACTCTCTTGTAATCATGTAAATAATTTTGTGAACAAAGGGAAGGAAATGCAAAATAAAATTTTAAATATTGGCATGATGGATTTACGGCATGTTATTCTTTTTAAAAATATACTTGGTAACAGTTGTTGAGCATTTAATAATTCCAGGCACTATGTGAGGATTTTACATGAATTATCATATATATTCCTCCCAGCAACCCCATAAGCCCAGTACTATTATTTTCCTGATTTGACACGGAGAAGTTGGGGTGACCTGCCTGTGGTCATAGAGGTAGTGGTGGTACTGGGTCCATTTGATTCTGAGTACTCTGTTATCCAGTATGAGTATATTATCCATATACCTTTTTTTTTTTTTGAGACAGGGTCTTGCTCTGTCACCCAGGCTGGAGTGCAGTGGTGTTATCTCAATTCACTGTAGCCTCTGCCTTCCAGGCTCCAGCAATCCTCCAGCCTCAGCCTTCCAAATACCTGGGACTGCAGGTGTGCGCCACCATATCTGGCTAATTTGTTGTTGTTGTTGTTGTTGTTGTTATTGAGACAGGGTCTCCCTATATTGCCCAGGCTAGTCTCAGACTCCTAGGCTGAAGTGATGCACCCATGGCCTTGGTCCCCCAAAGTGCTGGGATGACACGGCTGTGGGCCGCCACACCCAGCCCATTATGCTATTTTTCAAAAGGCTGCTATTATAATAGTGTACACGCAGATATTTAAATGCATGCTTATATTAAAAATTTGGATATTAATGTTCCTATGGCAGAATGATATCATAGTCCTGGCACTTGATATTGGAGGTTTCTTGCTTCTGGTAGAGAAGTAACATTACAGAAAGTAGCAATACAGAGGGAAGGAATTGTTATGTGAATAATGATGAGCCATGTCTGAGAATGGATTAAATGCGTGTGATACATTTGTCTTTGACAACTTTTGACTGATGTGGAAGGACAGAGGTGATGGAAACTCAGCAGTCAGAGGAAGGAAAATGTCTGCTGGCTGTGTATTCTCTCTCTTTCCTTCTAGAGTCCTTTGTATCTAGAGTGTCTGAGACTGGGGAAATGAAGGTGACCAGTAGACAGTTGAAGAGAGAAGGGACAAGTGCCTTCCCGGGCTGGGTTCATACATTTTATTAAATTCCCAGGTTTGTTATCAGACAGAAAGGGTAAAGATACACTGAGTCATGAGGTGAAACACGGAGGGATACATTATTAGTTCTCTAATCATTCATCACATATGTGTTAAATACCTTTACACAAAACAGAATCAGTCAAAGCATTATTAGGAACATGAAGAAAGCCATGTAGCCAGCAAAAGTCCAGATGCCCTGGTACCAGCAAGAGCGCAAAGCTGGTATTTGAGGGGCTCTTGCTTCAGGCTATGAGCCAAAAAAGATTACCAAGACCCTCCACCAAAGAAGAGGCACACATAGCAGATAATATATGAAAAGATGCTCAACATTGTCAGTCAAGAGGGAAATGCAAATTAAACTCACTATGAGCTGCCGTTTATGCCTATTAAAATCTCCAGGAAAAAAAAAATCTGACAATTCATCTACTGACGAGGATGTGGAACAATTGAAACTCTCATTCATTGCTGGTGGGAATAGAAAAAAGATACAGCTCCTTTGAAAGACAAGTTGGCATGTTCTTAGAAAGCGAATAAACATGCACTTACTCTGTGACCCAGTGAGTATTTACCCAAGAGAAATGAAAACATACACCCGCACAAAAATCTCTGCACAAATGTTTATAGAAGCTTTATTCATAAGCACCCAAAACAGGAAATAACAAAAATGTCCATCAGCAGGTGCCTGGATAAACAGTTATAAGCATATAGTTGAGTACTACTCAGCAATAAACAAGAATGAACTACTGATACACACAACCAGGTAAATCTCAAAAGCACTACGCTAAGTAAAAGAAGCCCAGACTCCAAACAATGGCATGCCACATGATTTAATTTGTATGATATGTTGAAAAAGGCAAAACTATCAAATCAATCTGCAAAGTAATAATATATTTAAAAATGTTAAAATCGCCGGGCGCCGTGGCTCAAGCCTGTAATCCCAGCACTTTGGGAGGCCGAGACGGGCGGATCACTAGGTCAAGAGATCGAGACCATCCTGGCTAACACGGTGAAACCCCGTCTCTACTAAAAATACAAAAAACTAGCCGGTCGAGGTGGCGGGCGCCTGTAGTCCCAGCTACTCGGGAGGCTGAGGCAGGAGAATGGCATAAACCCGGGAGGCAGAGCTTGCAGTGAGCTGAGATCCGGCCACTGCACTCCGGCCTGGGCGACAGAGCGAGACTCCGTCTCAAAAAAAAAAAAAAAAAAGTTAAAATCATACAGGCTACATTTTCTGATCAAAATGTAAAGAAACATATAAACTAGTCAGGCTAGTCAAGAAATTAAAAATAAACTTCTAAAAGGCTGTGGATAAAAAATCTGAGCATCAGTTAGATCTGAGGTATTTGAAAATAAAAATAGTGCTATATAGCAAAACTCAATGGATATGATCAAAGCAGTAATCAGATAAAAATTTATACTTTTAAACCCACTTATTAAAAACCAGCAGTGACTGAACGTAAATGAACTAAAACTTTAGTGTGAGAGGCCAGGAGAAAACGAAGTCATTTTTTAAAAAGTAGATAAAGAATAATGAAAATAAAAGCAGAAATTAATGAAATTTACAGTTAACAGAAAGCAAAATTGATCCATAAAGCCTAAAGCCAGTTCTTTGGAAAACAGAACTACAGACTAACCTTTGACAAATCTGATTCAGATAAGAGGACAGAAAAGCCCAAACCGTCAGAAATGAGTTATGGTGCATAACCGGATCAAGACTTTTTTACACAAAAACCAAATACATGTACAAGTTTAATGCCAATGTATTTGAAAATCTTAGGTAAGATAGACACTTTTCTGAAAAAATTAAATTTAAAATATTGAGTCATATGGTAGTAGAAGATCCTAAACTACATAGAAAAAATCGAAACAGTGTTATGAGATTTGTCCCTAAGAAAGGCATCAGGCCCTGGCCAGGCACGGTGACTCATTGCCTGTAATACCAGCACTTTGGGAGGCTGAGGTGGGCGGATCACTTGAGGTCAGGAGTTCGAGACCAGCCTGGCCAGCATAACGTGGGGAAACTCCATCTCTACTAAAAATACAAAAAACTAGCCGGTCGAGGTGGCGGGCGCCTGTAGTCCCAGCTACTCGGGAGGCTGAGGCAGGAGAATGGCATAAACCGGGAGGCAGAGCTTGCAGTGAGCTGAGATCCGGCCACTGCACTCCGGCCTGGGCGACAGAGCGAGACTCCGTCTCAAAAAAAAAAAAAAAAAAAGTTAAAATCATACAGGCTACATTTTCTGATCAAAATGTAAAGAAACATATAAACTAGTCAGGCTAGTCAAGAAATTAAAAATAAACTTCTAAAAGGCTGTGGATAAAAAATCTGAGCATCAGTTAGATCTGAGGTATTTGAAAATAAAAATAGTGCTATATAGCAAAACTCAATGGATATGATCAAAGCAGTAATCAGATAAAAATTTATACTTTTAAACCCACTTATTAAAAACCAGCAGTGACTGAACGTAAATGAACTAAAACTTTAGTGTGAGAGGCCAGGAGAAAACGAAGTCATTTTTTAAAAAGTAGATAAAGAATAATGAAAATAAAAGCAGAAATTAATGAAATTTACAGTTAACAGAAAGCAAAATTGATCCATAAAGCCTAAAGCCAGTTCTTTGGAAAACAGAACTACAGACTAACCTTTGACAAATCTGATTCAGATAAGAGGACAGAAAAGCCCAAACCGTCAGAAATGAGTTATGGTGCATAACCGGATCAAGACTTTTTTACACAAAAACCAAATAACATGTACAAGTTTAATGCCAATGTATTTGAAAATCTTAGGTAAGATAGACACTTTTCTGAAAAAATTTAAATTTAAAATATTGAGTCATATGGTAGTAGAAGATCCTAAACTACATAGAAAAAATCGAAACAGTGTTATGAGATTTGTCCCTAAGAAAGGCATCAGGCCCTGGCCAGGCACGGTGACTCATTGCCTGTAATACCAGCACTTTGGGAGGCTGAGGTGGGCGGATCACTTGAGGTCAGGAGTTCGAGACCAGCCTGGCCAGCATAACGTGGGGAAACTCCATCTCTACTAAAAATACAAAAAAAATTAGCTGGGCATGGTGGTGCGCGCCTGTAATCCCAGCTACTCAGGAGACTGAGGCATGAGAATCGCTGGAACCCGGGAGGTGGAAGTTGTAATGAGCTGAGATCGGGCCACTGCACTCCAGCTTGGGTGATGGAGTGAGACTCTGTCTCAAAAAAGACATAGAAATAAAAAGATGGAAATTTTCCAGCTTTGTTTTAAAAGGCAGAAAAATAAGAATATTTAAACTAGACAAGGATGGCCAAAAAAAGGAAAATTAATGAAGGGAGATCCTATTCATAATAGGAACATAAATCACAAAACTGCAAATTCCTATGCATAGGAATAATCACATAGCAAACATTTATTGAGTGCTATGTGTTGCAAGCACAATTGAAGTGCTTCACTGGTATCGCCTCATTTAATCTTCACCTCCAGGATACTCAGTATCCCAGTTCTATTGACGAAGGAACCAAGACTCAAAGAGATGGAATAACTTCCCCAGGATCATGCAGCTAATCAACAATGGAGTTGAGATTTAAGCCAAATTCCCCAGTCCTCACAGTGGATACAGTTAATCTTGATTTTTTTTTTTTTTGCCAATTTTATAGGTAAAAATACCAAAAAAAGATACCTATTTTAATTTGCATCTCTTTGTTTTACATGATTTCCTGCCACATAAGTTTTAATATTTATTCTTGAATCACATTTAACTTCAATTTTGCATCTTCAGTATTTATGAAATCTTTCATTAGTTGCATTCTCTCAAATGAATTCATCCCACTGGCTTCCGGCTACTGTTCGTCTGTCTATTCTAATACTTCATTGAGAATACCAATATTTTTCTAAATTTACTTTTGATAAAACTGAACATTTTCACAGGTGATTTTATTTGTGTGTGTGTGTATATATATATACATGTAGTGTGCGTGTGTGTGTTTGTATACGTGATTTCTTCATCTATTATTTTTTCATTTATTAGTGAGTAAAATGTTTTTTAAAAAAAACGTATCAACTATTAGGTTACCCTGAAGTATGATTTGTATAGGAAAAGTAGGATAAAAACTTGATTCTTTCCCCTTATTTATCACTTTTCAAAATTGTTCCCTATCACTGTCTAAATGTAGTCAGTGAGTTTTTTTAGTACCGTTATGAATTCATAGTTTTTCACAATTTTATGTGTTTCAATGCACTGCAATTGATATACTTTTTTTTGAGGTGGAGCCTTGCTCTGTTGCCCAGACTGGAGTGCAGTGGTGGAAACTCAGTTCACTGCAACCTCCGCCTCCTGGGTTCAAGTGATTCTCCTGCCTCAGCCTCTCAAGTAGCTGGGACTACAGGCACATGCCACCACACCCAGCTAATTTTTGTATTTTTAGTAGAGACGGGGTTTCACCATATTGGCCAGACTGGTCTTGAACTCCTGACCTCAGGTGATCCACCCGCCTCGGCCTCCCAAAGTCTGCTGGGATTATAGGCATGAGCCACGATGCCCAGCCTCAACAGACCTTTTCTTACCACCTAGTCTGCTAAGCACAGAAGTTCTGCCCTTTGCCTATGCTTAGCTTTGGAGTGAGGGCTGATACTACCTGAGAAAGAATAAGAAAACTCCTTACCATGTTATTAGATTCTCCATAGATTGTCTCCTTTTCTACATCTGTTTGCATTTATTGAATAAATGAGCTTGATATACTCAAACACTGTACAAGCAAATCGTTAGTATATAATCAAAGCATTTGGGTTGTGCCTTTGCCATTTCTCAGATACTGACCTGTTGGGACTGTTAGAAGTTGGAGAAAACCTAATTCATACCTGTGTCATCAGTAGATCCACATGTGCTCATGTGGAAAGAGCCTCAAGCTACCCTGTGAGGTAAAGAAAGAGAGGCACAGAACAGTGGTATACCATGCTTCCATTTTCTTAAAAATGCCTATGTATAGATATCTGGAAAGGCATACAGAAAAACAAATGATGGCGCTTTCCTCTAGGACACAGCTGTCACTATAAACCCGTCAGTGTTGTATGGTTTTTCTTATCATGTGCAGGTGCTATTCTCATATTTTAACATGACTTCAAAAAGTATATATATGTATACATATATTTTTGTTTGTTTGTTTGTTTTGAGACGGAGTTTTGCTCTTGTCTCCCAGGCTAGAGTGCAGTGGCGCGATCTCAGCTCACTGTGACTTCCGCCTCCAGGGTTCAAGCAGTTCTCCTGCCTCAGCCTCCCAAGTAGCTGGAATTACAGGCACCTGCCACCATGCCTGGCTAATTTTTGTATTTTTGGTAGAGATGGGGTTTCTCCATGTTGGTCAGGCTGGTATCAAACTCCTGCCTGACCTCAGATGATCCACCTGCCTCAGGCTCCCAAAGTGCTGGGATTACAGACATAAGCCACCATGCCCAGCCTAAAAATAATATTAATAAATTATCACAGCTGAGTTAGTCAACTCAGCTGCAGATTAAAGTGCCCAGTCACCCAATGCACTTGACAGTTCTGGACAGAAGCATTAAAGTGGCTTCACAGGAGCTCCTTTTCCTCACTCCACATTAAACATTGCTATGGGTTGAATTGTGTCCCCCCAGAATATATGTTGAAGTTCTAACCGTGATGCCTGTGAATTTCACCTTATTTGGAAACAGGGTCTTTGCATACACCGCCACATCTGGCTAACCAAGTGAAGATGAGGCCAAACTGGATAAAGGTTGTCCTGAAATCCCCACGACTGGTGACCTTATAAGGAGGGAGACCTTCAAAGACCCAGGTAGACATAGAGGGAAGAAGAGCAAGTGGCAAAGAAGGCAGAGATTGGGTTTCTGTTGCCACAGAGGTTGCCAGAAGAGGCGAGGAAGAATCCTCCCCTAGAACCTTCAGAGGCGGGTGTCTGGCCCTGCTGACGGTTTGGTTTTGAACTTTTAGCCTCCAGAACCGCAAGAATGAATTTCCGTTGTTTTAAGCCATCCGGTTTGTGGTAGTTTGTTACAGCAGCTCTAGGAAACTAATCCAGATGTTAAAGTTTATTCTTACACAGAAATTGAGGTTTCTAATAAAAGGTGTGTGGATGTGGCTACTTTGATCACTCACTGGGCTCTGGCATCAAGACTTCTGGCCTTGGCTATATTTTCATTTTTCTTTCTCTTTTTTTCCTTTTCCTTCTTTTTCTTTTCTCTTTTTTCCTCTCTCTCTCTCTCTCTTTTTTTTTTTGAAACAGGGTCCTGCTGTGTCACAGGCTGGAGTACAGTGGCTCCATCGTGGCTCACTGCAGCCTCAAATTCCTGGGCTCAAGTGATCCTCCTGCCTCAGCCTCCTGAGTAACTAGTACTACAGGCATGCACCACCACATCTGGCTAATTTTTTAATATTTGTAGAGATGGAATCTTGCTACGTTGCCTGGGCTGGTCTTGAATTCCTGGCCTCAAGTGATCCTCCCACCTTGGCCTCCCAAGGAGCTGGGATTACAGGCCCTTCTTAGTTCTTTCATGCCAATCCAATTTTAGGTTCTTAGCCTTGGTACTTTGGGTCCACTGTGGATTCCCCTATTCTCTCCTTCTTTCTCTTCCTATTTTTGATCTTATCCCTTACAGATCTCCCTTCATGTCCCTGCCCCCAGACTGTAATTTGTGATATTTGCTGTCACCTCTTATCCATTCTTGTGCACGAGATAATCTTAGTTTCTTTGTGTAGTTCACTAATTTAACAAGCCGGACTGAACTGAGTGTAAACAGGCAGTGAATTTCTTCTCCTATCACCACATTCAAACAGTATCGGTTTTCCCCTCCTCTCCCCTCAACTCTTATCTCGTGCAGATTCTAGAGTTTTTCAGGTCAATGTCAGTATTAGAACAGTCTCATTTTCAGGCGTTAAAAAAATTCATTGCTCACTTCAGCAGCACATATACTAAAACTGGAACAATACAGAGAAATTAGCATGACCCCTGCGCAAGGATGACGTGCAAATTCGTGAAGCATTCCGTAAAAAGAAAAAAAAAGCAACAAATTGTTTTTTAATGTTTAGTCCCGGCCAGGCGCGGTGGCTCATGCCTGTAATTCCAGCACTTTGGTAGGGATCACCTGAGGTCAGGAGTTTTAGACTAGCCTGGCCAACATGGTGAAACTCTGTCTCTACTAAAAATACAAAAATTAGCTGGGTGTGGTGATGCACACCTGTAATCCCAGCTATCAGGAGGCTGAGGCAGGAGAATCACTTGAACCTGGGAGGCGGAGGTTGCAGTGAGCCGAGATCGCACCACTGCATGTCCAGCCTGGGCAATGGAGCGTGACTCTGTCTCAAAAACAAAACAAAACAAAAGGTCAGTCCCCTTGAAATCAAACTTTAGTACCCTCCATTTCAGTTTCCCCTCACCCAGCTTTGGCTTCTCCAGAGGTCGGGCAGACCAACAGTGGCAGGGGACAGGAGGAGAGCCCTTCCAGTTCCTCTCTGTTTTCTCTCCTTTCCTAGCTCCGCTGCCGTGGATGCAGCACTGCTAAAGACAGAGGTGGTGTTGGTCAGTGGGAATTCAGACCAGTCTTCCCCTACAGGGATCTCCCCACTCCTGCCTGACCTCTTCAGCTTTGGTACCAGTCATACAGCCCTAGGGTCCTCCTCCCCAATCCAACAGTTTTGCACAGGATCCTTCAAGAAGATTCAAGCTTGGCTCCCTTCCATGTCTCCCATGGAAAAACTCACCCATCCAGGCAGCTGGTTGCTTCCCTTTTCCCTAGACCTGGCTGTTCCAACTGGCCCTTCCCATTCAGTCTCAGGCAGTCCGGAGGGAAGCTGCAGTCTCTGTACCTCTCAAACTCCGCCAGGTTCTCCCCAGGAGTCTTCTGCATCATCTGAGGACCAGGACAGGGCTGGTGCCTGAGTTTCTTTCTTTTTTAAAAATGTGTTTGGAATTGGAGTCTCGCGATGCTGTCCAGGCTAGTCTCGAACTCCTGGCCTCAATCAAGCCTCTCAAGTAGGTGTGGTTATAGGCATGAACCACCCCACCTGACATTTTTACTGATATATTTTACCGTATTTTATCGAATTCTAGATTCACTATTGTTTCTTGTATTCTATACTTACCCTTGGGGTCTACTTTTCTCAGTAAAATATACTTTAATAATTTTCTTTCCGAGAGTCCTCATCTGAGGACTGTGGTTCAAGTCGTCCCTTCTGGCATGCTCCCCCAGGATCTCTTCTGTCTCCAATAGATGGTGGGAGAGGAAGGAGCAGACATGCTACTGGGCGCTCTCTACTACAGATTTCCTTTGGTGAAATCTCTTTATCTCTAAAATATTCTCAAGATTATCAGTATGTGATTTCCATTAATTCTTCTACTAAGTTTTACATAGAAGTGTGAGAAGCTCTCTTTAGAGTATGTGGGCACACATCACTCACAGTCCTTACCTTTGGAGACTCAGAGACTTTGGAAACGCTGATATGACAGGAAACATTCCATTTAGTGTCCTGTTATAGTAACCCTCCCTGGCTACATAATGTTCATCTAACTTTTCTAATCACTTTCAAAAGATTCCTGCATTCAGTCAAGTACTTAAGTACACAAGTACTCAAGCTCCATTTTTTTTTTCCTTTGAGACAGGGTCTCACTCTGTTGCCCAGGCTAACTGTGGTGGTATGACCACAGCTCACTGCCGTCTCCACCTCCTGGGCTCAAGTGATCCTCCCACCTCAACCTCCTGAAGAGCTGGGAATACAGGAGTGTACCAAAAAGTCCAGCTAATTTATTTATTTTTCATAGATACAGGGTTTCACTGTGTTGCCCAGGATGGTCTCAAACTCCTGACCTCAAGTGATCCATCTGCGTCAGCCTCCCAAAGTGCTGGGATTACAGGCATGAGCCACTGTACCCAGCCTAAGACCCATTTTTGCAGACAGTACTTAATTAAATTTACTAACATATTTTATCGAATTCTAGATTTACTATTGTTTCTTGTATTCCATACTTCTCCTGGGGACCTACTTTTCTTGGTAAAATATGCTGTAATAATTTTTTTGCAACGGTCTGTGAGAGATAAGCTCTCTGAGTCTTATCTCAGAGGAAGATATTATCTCTTTTCTTCTGGGATCTGTTGTTGCTGAAGAGAAGTATGGTTGTTGGCCTAATTATCATTCTTTTTTTTTTTTTTTTTTGAGACGGAGTCTCGCTCTGTGGCCCAGGCTGGAGTGCAGTGGCCAGATCTCAGCTCACTGCAAGCTCCGCCTCCCGGGTTTACGCCATTCTCCTGCCTCAGCCTCCGGAGTAGCTGGGACTACAGGCGCCCGCCACCTCGCCCGGCTAGATTTTTGTATTTTTTTGTAGAGACGGGGTTTCACCGTGTTAGCCAGGATGGTCTCGATCTCCTGACCTCGTGATCCGCCCGTCTAGGCCTCCCAAAGTGCTGGGATTACAGGCTTGAGCCACCGCGCCCGGCCAATTATCATTCTTTTGTAGGAAACTTTTTTCTCTGGTAGCTTCTTAAATTATCTGTCAATTCCTGATGTTTTAAAGTTTACCATGGTGTTTCTAGTAGTGGATTTTTGTTTATTTGTCCTGCTTTGTAAACAGAGAGACTTTCTCAGTGTCTAGTCAATTTATGTTGCTATAACAGAATTCCATTGGCTGAGTCACTCAAATGACCAAGTTTGTTTCTCACAGTTCTGGAGGCTGGGAAGTCCAAGATCAAGGCACTGGCAGATAGGTGTCTGGTGAGGGCTGCTTCCTGGTTGCCAGAAACCAGAAACGGTCTTCTCACCACACCCTCACAGGGTGGATAAAGAGGGAAAGAGCTCTGTGAAGCCTCTTTTATAAGGACACGAATCCCTTTCATAAAGGCCCCATTCTCATGACCTAATCACTCCCTAGGGCCCCACTTCCAAATATCATCACCTTGGGGCTTCAATTAGTGAATTTTGTGGTAGACATAAACATTCAGTCTATAGCAGTGAGGATTTGTGTTTTTTTCAATTTCAGAAATTCTCAGAACACCTACTTTCTTTTTGTTTGGTTGTGTTTTGTTTTTGTTCTTGTTTTTTGAGATGGAATTTCACTCTTGTTACCCAGGCTGGAGTGCAGTGGTGCGATCTCAGCTCATTGCAACCTCCGCCTCCCGGGTTCAAGTGATTCTCCTGCCTCAGCTTCCTGAATAGCTGGGATTACAGGCACACGCCACCACACCCAGCTAATTTTTTGTATTTTTAGTAGAGACAGGGTTTCACCATGTTGGCCAGGCTGGTCTGGAACTCCTGACCTCAGGTGATCCGCCTGCCTCTGCCTCCCAAAGTGCAGGAATTACAGGCATGAGTCACCATGCCCAGCCTCCTACTTTCTTTTTAACTGTTATTTCCCCATCATTATCTCCATTTTCCTTATATTAAACTCCTGTTAAATGTACATTGAAACTGGTAAGTCTACACTCCCTTACTCTTTTACCTTTAAACAGCATTAAGATAAAATTTACATGCCATAAAGTTTACTCATTTAAAGAGCACAGGCCAGGCACAGTGGTTCATACCCGTTGTCCCAGCACTTTGGGAGCCAAGGCAGGAGGATCACTTGAGCCGAGGAGTTGGAGACTGCAGTGAGCTATGATCACACCACTGCACTCCAGTCTGGGTGACAGAGGCTGACTCTGTCTCAGTCAGTCACAACCAGTAGTTTTTAGTATACTTACAGAGTTGTGCAGCCATCATCATAATCTAATTTTAGGACATCTTCATTAAAAGAAACCTTGTACCCATTAGTAGTCATTAGCAACAATCACCGCTATCTAATTCCTGAATATTTTCTTTTTTTTTTTTGAGACGAAGTCTTGCTCTATCGCCCAGGCTGGAGTGCAGTGGTGTAATTTTGGCTCACTGCAACCTCTGCCTCCTGGGTTCAAGCAGTTCTCCTGCCTCAGCCTCCTGAGTAGTTGAGATTACAGGTGTGCACCACCACACCCAGTTAATTTTTGTATTTTTAGTAAAGACAGGGTTTCACCATGTTGGTCGGGCTGGTCTCGAACTCCTGACCTCGTGATCCACCCGCCTCGGCCTCCCAAAGTGCTGGGATTACAGGCATGAGCCACCGTGCCCAGCCTCCTGGATATTTTCGTAATTCTGAAAAGAAATCCCATACCCACTAGCAGTCACTCCTCATTCTCCTTACCACATCCCCTGGCAACCACTAATTTACTTCCAGTCTCTATGGATTTGTCTAGTCTGAAAATTTCTTATGAATGGAATCATACATTATGTAGCCTTTTGTGTCTGCCTTCATTCACTTAACATATTTTTTCCTTTTTTTTTTTTGTGAGACGGAGTTTTGCTCTTATTGTCCAGGCTGAAGTACAATGGCACAATCTCAGCTTGCTGCAACCTCCACCTCCCGAGTTCAAGCAATTCTCTTGCCTCGGCCTCCTGAGTAGCTGGGACTACAGGTGACCGCCATCACACCCAGCTAATTTTTTGTATTTTTAGTAGAGATGGGGTTTCACTGTGTTGGTCAGGCTGGTCTCGAACTCCTGACCTCAAATGATTCACCTGCCTCGGCTTCCCAAAGTGCTGGGATTACAGGCATGAGCCACCATGCCCGGCCTTCACTTAACATATTTTCAAGGTTCATCCATGTTGTAGCAGGATCCAGTACTTCATTCCTTTTTATAGCTGAATAAATACTGCCTTGTATGGACATATCATGCTTTGTTCATTCATCAGTTGATAGATATTTGTGTTTTTCCACTTTTTGACCATTATGTATAATGTTTACAACAATAAACAAACAGCATTTGTTTACAAGTTTTTGTGTGGACATGTGTTTTCAGTTTTCTAGGAGTAGAATTGCTGGGTCATTTGGAAACTTCATGTTTAACTTTTTTCTTTTTTTTTTTTTTTTTTTGAGACGGAGTCTCGCTCTGTTGCCCAGGCTGGAGTGCAGTGGCCGGATCTCAGCTCACTGCAAGCTCTGCCTCCCAGGTTCACGCCATTCTCCTGCCTCAGCCTCCGGAGTAGATGGGACTACAGGCGCCCACCACCTCGCCCGGCTAGTTTTTTGTATTTTTAGTAGAGACGGGGTTTCACCGAGTTAGCCAGGATGGTCTCGATCTCCTGACCTCGTGATCCGCCCGTCTCGGCCTCCCAAAGTGCTGGGATTACAGGCGTGAGCCACCTCGCCCGGCCATGTTTAACATTTTGAGGACCTGTCAAACTGTTTTCCAAAGTGGCTAACCCATTTTACATTCTCACATGTAGCATATGAGGATTCTAATTTCTTCACATCCTAACACTAATTGTCTACTTTTATTCTACCTATCCTAGTAGGAATAAAATAGTACTTCATTGTGGTAGAGACTTTATTTCCCTAATGATTGATGATGTTAATCGTCTTTTCATATGTATATTGGCCATTTGAAATATCTAGTCAAATCCTTTCTCCATTTTTTTTTTTTTTTTTTTTTTGAGACGGAGTCTCGCTCTGTCGCCCAGGCTGGAGTGCAGTGGCCGGATCTCAGCTCACTGCAAGCTCCGTCTCCCGGGTTCACGCCATTCTCCTGCCTCAGCCTCCCGAGTAGCTGGGACTACAGGCGCCCGCCACCTCACCCGGCTAATTTTTTTTTTGTATTTTTTTTAAGTGGAGACGGGGTTTCACTGTGTTAGCCAGGATGGTCTCGACCTCCTGACCTCGTGATCCGCCCGCCTCGGCCTCCCAAAGTGCTGGGATTACAGGCTTGAGCCACCGCGCCCGGCCCCTTTCTCCATTTTTAAATTGGGCTTTCTCTCCTTTTTCTTAAATTGTAAGAGTTCTTTATATATCCTGGATACAAGTCTCTTACCTGATATGTGACTTCCAAATATTTTTTCCCAGTCTGTATCTGTGGGTTGTCTTTTCACTTTTTTTTTTTTTTTTTTTTGAGAAAGAATCTCGCTCTGTCACCCAGCCTGGAGTGCAATGGCGCAATCTCGACTCACTGCAACCTCCACCTCACAGGTTCAAGAGATTCTCCTGCCTCAGCCTCCTGAGTAGCTGGGATTTCAGGCACGCGCCACCACGCCCGGCTTATTTTTGTATTTTTTTTAGTAGAGCCAAGGTTTCACCAAGTTGGTCGTGCTGGTCTGGTATCATTTGAAGCATAACTTTTTTTTTTTGAGACAGAGTCTTGCCCTGTTGCCCAGGCTGCAATGCAGTGGTGCACTCTTGGCTCACTGCAACCTTTGCCTCCTGGGTTCAAACAATTCTAGTGCCTCAGCCTCCCAAGTAGCTGGGATTACAGGTGCATGCCATCAAGTCTGGCTAATTTTTGTATTTTTAGCAGAGACGAGGTTTTACCATGTTTACTGGTCTTGAATTCCTGGCCTCAAGTGATCTACTCGCCTAGGCCTCCCAAAGTGCTGGAATTACAGGCATGAGCCACTGCACTCAGCCATAAAAATTTTTAATTTTTATTAAGTCCCACTTATCAGTCTTCTCTGTTTTACTTATGCTTTTGGTGTCATGTGTGAGAAATCATTGCTTAACTGCAGGTCATGAAGATTTACTGTTGTGTTTTCTTCTAAGCATTTTATAGTGTTAGCTCTTAGATTTGGATCTGCTTGGGTTAGTCTGTGTGTATGGTGTAAGGTAAGGGTCTTACTTTATTCTTTTGCATGTGGATATTCACTACTGTCAGCACCATTTGTTGAAAAGACTGTTCTTTCCCATTTCGAATTGGCTTGGCCTTTTTGTCCAAGTAGCTCTCCCGAGCTACTCAGGAGACTGAGGCAGGAGGATCACCTGAGCCCAGGTGTTATGTTGTCCAGCCTGGGCAATATAGCAAGACCCTATCTCTAAAAACAAAACAAAACAAAACAAGCACCTGGGATTTTGATAGGGATTGCACTGAATTTGTACATTAACTTGAGAAATGTTGCCATCCTAACAGCATTAAGTCTTTTATAAATATGGGATGTTTTTCCATTTATTTAGATTTTTTTTTTTTTTTTTTTTTTGAAACAGGGTCTTACTCCCATTGCCCAGGCTAGAGCACAGTGGTGTGATCTTGGCTCACTGCAGCCTCAGCTTCTGGGCTATGTGATCCTCCCACTTCAGCTTCCTGAGTAGCTGGGACTACAGGCACACACCACCATGCCTGGCTAATTTTTTGTATTTTCAGTAGAGAAGGTGTTTCACCCTGTTGCCTGGGCTGATCTTATACTCCTGGGCTCAAGTGATCTATCCACCTCAGCCTCCCAAAGTGCTGGGATTATAGACGTGAGCCATCATGCCCAGCCCTATTTAGATATTCTTTACTTTCAGCAATTGTTTTGTGGTTTGCAGTGTATAAATCTTATAATTATTTTATTAAATCTATTCCTAATTATTTTATCTCTTGATACTATTATTGGAATTATTTCCTTAATGTCACTTCCAGAATGTTCACTGCTAGTGTACAGAAATACAATTGATTTTTGTTTGTTAATATTGTATCCTGCAACTTTGCTGAACTCATTTATTAGTTCTAATCTTTTTGTTTGTTTTTAGTGGACTACTTAAGATTTTTTAATAAGCAAGATCATGTCATTTGCAAATAGAGATATAGAGATAGTTTTACTTCCTTTTCAATTTGAATACCTTTTATTTATTTTTCTTGCCGTATTGCCCAGGCTGGAGCTTCCGATATATTACAAATAGAAGTGGTAAAAGTAGATTTTTTTTTCTTATTTCTGATCTTAGAGAGAAAGCTATCAGTCTTTCAGTGTTTAATATGATCTTAGATATAGGTGTGTTATAGGTGCCTTTGGTCAAGTTTAGGAAGCTTCCTTATATGCCTATTTTGTTGAATATTACTTATTGTGAAATGCATTAGATTTTGTCAAATAATTTTTTTTTTTTTGAGACGGGGCTATCTCACTCTGTTGCCCCAGACTGGAGTGCAGTGGTACAATCTCAGCTCACTGCAACCTCCTGCTTCTGGGCTCAAGCGATTCTCCTGCCTCAGCCTCCTGAGTAGCTGGGATTACAGGCACGTGCCATCACGCCTGGCTAATTTTTGTATTTTTTAGTAGAGATAGGGTTTCGCCATGTTGGCCAGGCTGGTCTTGAACTCCTGACCTCAGGTGATCCACCCACCTCGGCCTCCCAAAGTGCTGGGGTAACAGGTGTGAGCCACTGTGCCTGACCAAATAATTTTTCTCAGTCTATTGTGATTTTTGTCCCTTACTTTATTGATATGGCTATTACATTTATTTTTTATGTTAAACTAACCTTGCATTCTTACATTAAATTCTACTTAGTCATGGCATATAATCCTTTTTTTACATGTTGCTAGATTCAGTTTGCTAGTATTTTAAGATTTTTGCAACTGTATTCATAAAAGATGATTACAGTGTCTTTATTTGGTTTTGGTATCAGAGTAATACTGGTCTCAG
This sequence comes from Trachypithecus francoisi, assembly GCF_009764315.1. NCBI lineage: Eukaryota > Metazoa > Chordata > Mammalia > Primates > Cercopithecidae > Trachypithecus > Trachypithecus francoisi. The sequence goes on from NW_022681472.1 coordinate 9,076,523, forward strand.
AGAATAAGTTGGGAAGTATTCACTCCCCTTCCATTTTTTGGAACAGTTTTTGAAGAACTGGTAGTCCTTCTTTGCTAAATGTTTGGTAGAATTCACCAGTGAAGCCAACTTAATCTGAGCTTTTCTTTTCTTTTCTTTTCTTTTTTTTTTTTTTAATACACCAGCCTGAACAGATCTGGGCTTTCCTTTGTGGGATTTTTAAAAATCACTAACTCAGTCTCTTTACTTGTTAAAGTTCCTTCTTTAGTTAATTTTGTTAATTTATGACTTTCCAAGATTTTTTCCATTTCATCTAAGTTTTCTAATTAGTTGCCATACAATTGTTCATAGTATTCCATTATCATTCTTTTTATTTCTGTAAGATCAGTAGTAATTTCCCATCTTTCATTCCTGATTTTGGTAATTTAAGTCTTCATTTTTCTTGGTCAACTAGCTAAGGTTTGTCAATTTTGTTGATCTTTTCAAATAACTAACTTTTGGTTTCTTGAATTTATTGTATTTTTCTATTTCTATTTTCTATTCCATTGTGTTTGGAAAACATACTTTGTATTATAATAATGATTTTAGATCTATTGAGGCTGTTTTATGGCCTATTATATGGTCTATTCTGGAGAATTTTCATGTGTATTTGAGAAGAACATGTATTTCACTGATGCAGGCGGAGTGCTGTATAGATGTCTGCTAAGTGTAGTTTATAGTGTCCTGATGTCCTCTATTGATATCCTTGTTGATCTTCTATCTAGTTGTTCTGTCCATTATTGAAAGCAAGGTATTGAACTTTATTATTGTTATCATTGAATTGTTGGTTTTTCCCTTCAATTCTGTCAGTTTTTGCTATATGTATTTTTGTGGTTCTGTTATTAGGTGTATATATATTTATAATTGTTATATTTTCCTGAGACATTAGCGCTTTTATCATTATAAAATGTCCCTATTAATCTCTAGTAACATTTTGTGTTTAATAGTATTTTATTTGCTATTACTAGAGCCACTCCAGCTCTCTTATGGTTGCTGTTGCCAGATATATATTTTTCCATCCTTTTACTTTCTATTTGCATTTCTGAATCTAAAGTGTGTCTCTTGGCCAGGCGCGGTCGCTCAAGCCTGTAATCCCAGCACTTTGGGAGGCCGAAACGGGCGGATCACGAGGTCAGGAGTTTGAGACCATCCTGGCTAACACGGTGAAACCCCGTCTCTACTGAAAAATACAAAAAGCTAGCCGGGCGAGGTGGCGGGCGCCTGTAGTCCCAGCTACTCGGGAGGCTGAGGCAGGAGAATGGCGTAAACCCGGGAGGCGGAGCTTGCAGTGAGCTGAGATCCGGCCACTGCACTCCAGCCCCCGGCGACAGAGCAAGACTCCGTCTCAAAAAAAAAATAATAATAATAAAGTGTGTCTCTTGTAGACTGCATATAGTTGGATTATGTTTGTATTCATTGTATTCTGGCAATCTCTGTCTTTTGACTGGATTGTTTAATCCGCTCACTTTTCACCTTGTCATCGTCATTGATCCGTTTAGATTTACCTTTGTGTTTTTCTTTTTGCTTTCTATCTATTTCATGACTAATCTGTTCCTCTTTTCCTCCATTATTAACTTCCTTTGTTTTATGTTGATATTTTCTAGTGTACCATTTTACTTCTTTAGTAATTTTTTCACTATATGTATATATTTTTTAATTTTTATTCTTTCTTTGAGACAGAGTGTCACTTTGTCACACAGGCTGGAGTGCAGAGATACAATCATAGCTCACTGCAGCCTCAAACTCCTGGGCTCAACAGTCCTCCTGCCTTAGCCTCCCAAGTAGCTAGGACTACATGTGTGCACCCTCATGCCAGATAATTTTTTAAATTTTTTGTAGAGATAGGGTTTCACTATGTTGTCCAGGCTGGTCTGAACTGCTGGTCTCAGGTGATCCTCCTTCCTTAACCTCCCAAAGTGCTGGGATTTCAGGCATGAGAAAATGTGCCTGGCCCTGAGGTAATTTCTTAATGGCCTCTATAATGCTTATAATACCTTTCTTAATGTATCAGAATCAACTTTAGATGTATACTACCTTAATTCTAGTAAGATATAGAAACTTTGCTCTTATATATAGCTCCTTTCTCTCCCTACTGTTTTGTGGTTACTACTGCTATACATATTAAAGTGTATCTATATTACAAATCCAATAATACATTGTTATAGTTACTGCTTTATATAATCCTCCCAAAGTGCTGGGATTACAGGCGTGAGCCACTGCGCCCGGCCAATCCTATGTCTTTTAAAGAATCTAAGAAAAGAAATAAGAACAGAAATACATGTATAGAGTTTCTTCTTCAAAAAAATACTAGGCCTGGCCCGGTGGCTCACATTTGTTATCCTAGCACTTTGGGAGGCCAAGGAAGGCAGATTGCTTGAACTCAGGAGTTTGAGACCAGCCTGGGCAACATACTGAGACCCCGTCTTTACAAAAAATATAAAAATTAGCCTGGCATGGTAGTGTGTGCCTGCGGTCCCAGCTACTTGGGGAGCTGAGGTAGGAGGATCACTTGAGCCCAGGAGGCAGAGGTTGCAGTGAGCCAAAATCACGCCACTGCACTCCAGCCTGGGCAACAGAGCAAGACTCTGTCTTTAAAAAAAAAATTCCCGAGACTTCAAATGATTGTTTTTAAGTAACTCACTAGTTACATGATTATATTTTGCTGGAGAGAGGGTCTACATCCCTCACGTCGCCATTCTGGAAACACCCTGCAGATGATGCGCCTCGTCTTTTTATCTCTTAGTCTTTCTGAACAAGATTCTGAATTAATCCTTCAGTACTAATTTCTAATATCCTTGAAACTTTCTACTTGATTCTTTTTCCTGACTACCTGTTCTTATTTTATTTCTATTTGTTTTAGTTTCCTATTTTTTGACATTTTAAATGTAAATGATTTCTTCATTATTATTTGAGCATCTCAACTTTATTTTTCATTTTCTGCTATAACATTCAATTCATATTCCGGTGGGTGATTTTTTTTGTTTTGTTTTTTTGTTTTCTGAGACGGAGTCTCGCTCTGTTGCCCAGGCTGGAGTGCAGTGGCCGGATCTCAGCTCACTGCAAGCTCCGCCTCCCGGGTTCGCGCCATTCTCCTGCCTCAGCCTCCCGGGTAGCTGGGACTACAGGGCGCCCGCCACCTCGCCCGGCTAATTTTTTGTATTTTTAGTAGAGACGGGGTTTCACCGTGTTAGCCAGGATGGTCTCGATCTCCTGACCTCGTGATCCGCCCGTCTAGGCCTCCCAAAGTGCTGGGATTACAGGCTTGAGCCACCGCGCCTGGCCCCAGTGGGTGATTTTAATGACTGTCTTTCTTCATCTGTTTTGGAATTTTAGTTTACAAGTCCTTTTTTTTTTTTTTTTTGAGAGTGTCTTGCTTTGTTGCCCAGGCTGGAGTGCAGTGGAATGATTATAGTTCACTGCAGCCTTGACCTCCTGGGCTCAAGCATTCCTCCAACCTCTGCCTCCTGAGTAGCTAAGACTACAGACGTGTGCCATCAGACCAGCTAATTTTTTTATTTGTTTTATTTTTTTTTGAGACAGAGTCTTGCTCTGTCGCCCAGGCTGAAGTGTGGTGGTGCATGTTGGTTTATAGCAACCTCCGCCTACCGGGTTCAAGAGTTTATCCTGCCTCAGCCTCCCAGATAGCTGGAATTACAGGCGCACCACCACGGCCGACTAATTTTCGTATTTTTAGTATAGACAGGGTTTCACCATGTTGACCAGGCTGGTCTCGAACTCCTGACCTCAAGTGATCTACCCACTTCGGCCTCCCAAATTGCTGGGATTACAGGTGTGAGCCACTGTGCCTGGCCTAGTTTTTAAATTTTTTTGTAGAGATGGGGCTCACTATGTTGCTTAGGCTGGTCTTGAACTCCTGGCCTCAAGCAATCCTCCTACCTCTGCCTCCCAAAGCACTGGGATAATAGGCATGAGCCACCATGACCAGTTGCAAGTTCATTTTAAAGTAATTGTTTCATTCTTTTTTGTTGTTGATCTTTTTTCTGCCCTCCTTAGTTTTTACTTACCTCCATCTAGAAACATTAAGATTTCCTTCACTGAACATCTGGGCATCCTACTAAGAGCCAGATGTTATGATGACAATTCAGAATTTCTGCCCAAGTGGTATTGTGAATATGGCAGATTTCAGAACCAGCAGTTCCAGCTCATTCCAGACCACAGAGATGTCTATATGCTCCCATATTCCACATCTAGGCTCAGCAGAGGTCAGCTACAGTTGGTGTTTCTTATAAGCTTCCTTCATAAGGAAGAGGAGATTCTTTTCAACTTTTAAAGCAGTGACTGCAGCTCCAGCCCCACATTTTAACCTGGAGCAATTTTAGACCCTTTTAGCTTCTGGACTGATGTTGCCTCTGCCTATTACTTGGACCGACAGCCAAGCAGGCCCGCTGCTTCCACTCTGCCCATTGATTTACATTGCCATTGCATTTCTGGTTGGAGGTATATTTATCTTGGTTTTGAACTCATCTACATGCTTTTAGGCTTTTCTTATCTGTCATTGCTTTTGCTTGGAACAGAATCAGTGATTAAAGTGAGATCATTGCCCCAGCTTGCCCAGAGTCCCAATCCCATCCTGAATTTGCAGTCAGATATTTCAGGCTGTAGTCTTTAGCTTCTCTGTAACATTCACAATAGCTTTCTGGATGGAAGCGTTGGGTGGAATGGATCAGCAAGACACAGAAACCAGGAGTAAAAAGAAATATGAACCAGAGTTTGGGTAGGGTAATGGTGAGGCCTGCGGCAGGGTTCCCAACAGGGCAAGATTCTGTGCAGGACAACAAAGTTAGAAGTGAAACCGAGGTGGCTGGAGGTGGTGGCTTATGCCTGTAATCCCAGCATTTTGGGAGGCCAAGGTGGGCGGATCACCTGAGGTCAGGAGTAAAAATACAAAATTAGCCGGCATGGTGGCACATGCCTGTAATCCCAGCTACTCAGGAGGCTGAGGCAGGAGAATTGCTTGAACCCGGGAGGCAGAAATTGCGGTGAGCTGAGATCGCGCCATTGCACTCTAGCCTAGGCAACAAGAGTGAAACTCAGTCTCAAAAAAAAATAAGTTAAAATGAAGTAAGATGTTCAAGGTCAGTGTCTAAAGCAGGAAACAGCTAGATTACTAAGGAGTAATCTAGTAGCACTGTGTTCTGACAAAGATGTTACTAATGGAGGCCCTGTGGGAGCCATGATCTACCCAGCCATACTGCCCAAAGGAAAAATACTTCAAGAGCCAAGGCTTATTAAAGCAAAAGTAGGCCGGGCTCAGTGGCTCACACTTGTAATCTCAGCACTTCGGGAGGCAGAGGCAGGAGCCTCGCTTGAGCCCAGGAGTTCGGGACGTAATGAGATCCCACCTCTACGAAAAGAATTTTTTTCGTTCCTGCTACTTGGGAGACTTGGACAGGAGGATTGCTTGAGCTCAGGAGGTTGAAGCTGCAGTGAGCCGTGTTCACACCACTGTACTGCAGCCTGGGCAACAGAGTGAGATTCTGTCTCAAAAAACAAAGAAGAAAATGGATTTGGGATTTGGGTCTCCTCCAGGAGAATTTGTCCTCTCAAATTTTCTTATATTATGGTTTAACTCTTTCAAGGCCCTAAATTATCCTGTGATGGTGGGATCCTACTTCTTAGGGTCTTTGAAGAAGGCTTTTAATTTATGTATTTTTGGATTCTTGGTTCTCCATCAGGAGCTCATCTATGATTCCATATCTTTCTGGAACAGGAACTTGAGTCTTAGGCCTTAAGAGATAAGAGATTTTTTTTAAAAAACACAATACTGGTGTTTCATTGTATTCCCAATGCGTAATTTAATAATGGCTATTTTCAGGATTTGGGCACTATAGGGAAAATAAATAACTATTAATGGAATCTGGCTACCAAATGTGTTCACCAGAAAATAAGAAATAACTACTCTGGGTTGGACACGGTGGCTCACACCTCTAATCCCAGCACTTTGGGAGGCTGAGACAGGCGGATCACTTGAGGTCAGGAATTTGACACCAGCCTGGCTAACATGGTGAAACCCCACCTCTACTAAAAATACAAAAACTAGCCAAGCGTGGTGGTGGGCGCCTGTAATCCCAGCTGCTCTGGGAGGCTGAGGGAGGAGAATTGCTTGAACCCAAGAGGCGGAGGTTACAGTGACCCGAGATCGCATCACTGCACTCCAGTCTGGGTGACAGAGCAAGACTCCAAAAAAAAAAAAAAAAAGAGAGAGAGAGAGAGAGGAGAGAAAGAGAGAGAGAGAGAGAGAGAGAGAAAGAAAGAAAGAAAGAGAACCTCTCTGAGATAATTAGTTAGGTGAAAGCTTTTTTTAAAACTAGTTACTGGTTTCAATCCCAAAATACTAAAAGACTGTGATCAAAACTAAGAGTTTGCCTTGGCTTTTAGTTGAATTTTGAAAGTCCTCTTAAATGTCGAGTTCCTAGGAATTTGGAAAAGCCTTGTTTGAGGATTGTCTCTTGGTTGAGATCTGAAATGTTTAATAAGCTATCAACCTGTATTATTCCCATTTCCTCAGGATGCTTTTTTTGTTTTTTGGGGCGGTTTTTTGAGACAAGGTCTCACTCGGTCACCCAGGCTAGAGTGCAGTGGTGGAATCACAGCTCACTGCAGCCTCAACCTCCTGGGCTCAAACAATCCTCTCACCTCAGCCCGCCGACCGAATAACTGGGACTACAGGCGCGTGCCACCACACCCAGCTAGTTTTTATATTTTTGTGTAGAGATGGGGTTTCTCCATGTTGCCCAGGCTGGTCTCAAATTCCTGAGCTCAAGCGATCCGCCCACCTCATCCTCCTAAAGTGCTGGGATTACAGGCATGAGGCACCGTGTCCAGCCTTCAGGCTGCTTTTGAAATCCCATACATGTTAGCATATGAGGTTGCTAACAATGATTTCACATTCGTCTAAGTTCTGAGCCCTAGGACCGTCAAGTGAAGGCAGCCAGTACCTGGGGGATGATGTGTGTGACTTACATGGTCATTCCAAAGGACAGTAAAATGATGCCCAGCATTCTCTGCCAAAGACAGACTAAAAAAAGGAGAGAAGAACACTGTCAAAAGGCATTGATTCCACATTAGTTAGAAAGGACAAATGGAAATGATATGTGCACAGAGTTCTCCCACAGATATGATGAAGGCAAAGGAGAAGATGTATGAAGCTGGTTTGGCTAATTAGATCCTATACCAATGTCTGAAAAGACTAGTGGAATTAACATATACAGTGATGGCATGTTTTTACAATCTTGTAAATAGGTAGCATTTATTTCAGTGGTATAATAAAAGAATGATTATCTTTTAAACCTGAGAAGAGTTTGCTTAGTAAGGTAAGGGTGACTCAACATCGAGAAATGCATTAATTCACTTCATTATTCAAAGGAGGAAATTGATATGCTCATCTAAATAGATTTTTTAAATCTAAAAGAATTCAACATATTAAAAACTTTATTAAGGAAATTTTCAACCACACATATGTAGAGAGGATGGTATAACAAACCCTGTGTCAGTCAGCTTCAGCAATTATCAAATCAGCATTTGCTTCTTTTTAATATTCGTGTTTTACTAACACTTTTAGTTCCCCTCAGGCTCTTGCATTTCTCCACAGACAGCAGGGTATGGTATAAATGATCACTCCCACCACCAAACACTCCAACATTTAGGAAGGTAGTGAAAGCCATTCCCATCAATTTAGAATTTTTTGGTACAGAGAAGTGAGAGATTGTTAGTAAACTTTTCCAGGAATAGCATGTATTTCTGTACACTTATCGAATCTTTAAATGATTTAAAATGTCAAAATTATAGTACAGTAAACATGAATACAGTCTTAATAATAGTCTCTTCTAATTTAATCTGATAAAAGACTTTCATGTTCGTCTGGGCACGGTGACTCACGCCTGTAATCCCAACACTTTGGGAGGCTAAGGCAGGAAGATCACCTGAGGTCAGGAGTTCGAGACCAGCCTGACCAACATGGAGAAACCCTGTCTCTACTAAAAATACAAAATTAGCCGGGCGTGGTGGCACATGCTTGTAATCCCAGCTACTTGGGAGGCCAAGGCAGGAGAATTGCTTGAACCCGGGAGGCAGAGGTTGCAGTAAGCTGAGATCGCACCATTGCGCTCCAGCCTGGGCAACAAGAGCAAAACTCCGTCTCAAAAAAAAAAAAAAGATTTTCATGTTCAAAAGAAGACAATGTCTTGTATATCTAATCTTTTCAGCAACCATCAAAAAGGTCTAAGTCCATCAATAGGTGAATGGAGAAACAAATAGTGGTACATCCATACAGTGGAATCCTGCTCAGGAATAAAAAGGAATGATCTATTGATATATGCAACAATCTCAAAACAATTGTGCTACATGAAGGAAACCAGACCGAAAAAAAGATGTTGTATGGTTCCCTTTATATAAACATCAAGAAAATGCAAATTAATGGATATAGAGAGAAAGCAGATCTATGAGTACCAAAGGCAGAGGCATAAGAGGGAAGGAACAAAAGAGAAATTCTCAAGAGGCAGGGTTTTGAGAAAACTTTTGAGGATGAGGATGTGTTCACCCTCTTGATTGTGATGATGGCTTCCCAGGTACACATGTCAAAACTTATCAAATTATATACCTTAAACATGTGCAGTTTATTGGATGTCTGTTAGACCTCAATAAAGCTGTTTTTAAAAATGTATACAAGGCCAGAGCTCTCCAGTCTCAAAAATTTTTTTTAAATGTATAAGAACAGCCGGGTGCAGAGGCTCATGCCTGTAATCCCAGCACTTTGGGAGACTGAGGTGGGCAGATCACCTAAAGTCAGGAGCTCACGATCAGCCTGACTCCCATCTCTACTAGAAATACAAAAATTAGCTGGGCGTGGTGGCGGGCGCCTGTAATTCCAGCTACTCGGGAGGCTGAGGCAGAAGAATTGCTTGAACCCAAAAGGTGGAGGTTGCAGTGTGCCAAGATCGCACCATTGCACTCGAGCCTGGGTGACAAGAGCAAAACTACGTATCAAAAAAAAAAAATGCATAATAACAGACTTTGATAGAATTTACCTTTGACTTCTAATGGCTGTATTTGGTCCTCAGAAACCTTATGATGTTCTCTAAGAGTTAGCTCACTCAGTCATTAAAATTCTTCCAGATATTTTACAAACAGATAGGTGTGTATAAACAAATAAAATATGTTAGCTTATGACATAGGGCTAGAGAGTTAAAATTTTTAAAAAGTTTTTAATATTAATAAGTTAGCACAGCTTATTTTATACCACATAAATAGTGAAAGAAAGCCTGCTTGACTTGAAATGTTATCTTCCAGAAACCTCCAACACATAGCATACTTGTCAGCAAAACACTAACAGTCTGCTCATTAAAGAACGTCTTGAAGAAGACAAACGTGCCTAGTACTATTGCTACTTTTCAGTATTTACTCAACTTCCTGGCCAATGAAATAAGACCAGGGTAAGAACAGATACCTTAAAAAGGTACAGGAAGCAAAGAGACTCGTGTGATTATGTAGAGACAGTATGACCATCTAATTAAATAATCAACAGAAAAATTACTGGAACTATAAGAGAATTCAAGATAGTATTCTTAGCCTTCCTATATGCCACAATATCCATTTAGAAAACACAGTTGGGTATCAGGGGAAGATATCATTTATGACCGCAGCAAAAATTGACCTACAAAATATTCAGGAGTAAACCTATCAAAAATGTGCAAGACCTGTTTGAAGAGACCCTTGCCGCACACGTAAGAGGGAATTTAAGTGAACAGATACTTCATGGACTGACTGGGAAGACCCAGTGTGGCCAAGATGTTGGAACAGGACTCTCCTGAGACCTTGGGACAGCACCATGTCACCGTCCTTCCTACTTCTGGAAATTAATTAGGATATGATTTTTTGTTTGTTTGTTTGTTTTGAGACAGAGTCTCACTGTCACCGAGGCTGCAGTGCAGTGGCATGATCTCGGCTCACTGCAACCTCTGCCTCCTGGGTTCAAGTGATTCTCCTGCCTCAGCCTCCAAAATAGCTGAGATTACAGGTGTGTGCCACCACACCCAGCTAATTTTTTTTTGGTATTTTTGGTAGAGACAGGGTTTCACCATGTTGGCCAGGCTGGTCTCGAACTCCTGACCTCAAGTGATCTGCCTGCCTTGGCCTCCCAAGGAATGTTTTTTTTTAATGAGGCAAGTTGCATCCATATCTCATAGAAAATAATACTTACCTGGAGCATCTTTTGTTCAAAACATCTTGGTTTGGAGATTGTGCTGGCTTGTCCTGCGGCCTCAGTGCCCTGAATTGAGTGAATGAAGTGAAACCATGGTTAGGCTGTCTCCTCCACAGGTGAGGTGAAGAGGTTATCCCTGGAGTCACTTGAGCCCAGAGTTTCTGCCTTCAAAGCTGTCTCCCTGTGGTACCCATACAGCATGACTGTGGCTGACCACGTGTCTCTGCCTCCACCTTTAGGCTAAGTGAGCCACACCAGTTCAGTAACCCCAGCGGAGCACTGTGGGTGGTCTCTGAGTATGCTGGGAGCATGGCTTTCACAGTGGATGAAAGAAGAAAGAACAGTAAAGCCCTTTGATGGGTCTTTCTTGTAGTCCTGAAACTTACATGTGAGACTAATTAAGACCAGGTGCTGTGGCTCATGCCGGTAATCCCAGCACTCTGAGAGGCCAAAGTGGGCAGATCACAAGGTCAGGAGTTCGAGACCAGCCTGGCCAGCGTGGTGAAACCCCATCTCTACTAAAAATACAAAAATTAGCTGGGCATGGTGGTGGGCACCTGTAATCTCTGCTACTCGGGAGGCTGAGGCAGGAAAATCATTTGAACCTGAGAGGCAGAGTTTGCAGTGAGCCAAGATCGTGCCATTGCACGCCAGCCTGGGCAACAAAAGTGAAACTCCGTCTCAAAAACAAAAGAAATACCTGTGGCTGGCAAACTGGCTGAATAGGAACAGCTCCGTCTGTAGCTCCCAGTGAGATCAACACAGAAGGTGGGTGATTTCTGCATTTCCAACTGAGGTATCTGGCTCATCTCATTGGGACTGGTTAGACACTGGGCGTAGCCCACGGAGGGCAAGCAGAAGCAGCGTGGGGCGTTGCCTCACCTGGGAAGTGCAAGGGGTCGGGGAACTCTATCAAATTATAAGAGAATTCAATATAGTATTCTTAGCCTTCCTATATGCCAGAATATCTATTTAGAAAACACAGTTGGGTACCCAGGGAAGCCGTAAGAAACTGTGCCTTGAGGGACAGAGCACTCCAACCCAGGTAGTACACTTTTCCCACAGTCTTTGCAACCCACAGACCAGAAGATTTCCTCTAGTGCCTACACCACCAGGGCCCGGGTTTCCAGCACAAAACTGGGCGGCCGTTTGGGCAGACACCGAATTAACTGCAGGAGTTGTTTTTCATACCCCAGTGGTGCCTGGAACACCAGTGACACAGAACCATTCACACCCCTGAAAAGGGGACTGAAGCCAGGGAGCCAAGAGGTCTAGCTCAGTGGATCCCACCCCCACGGAGCCCAGCAAGCTAAGATCCAATGGCTCAAAATTCTTGCTGCCAGCACAGAAGTCTGAAGTCAATATGGGACGCTTGAGCTTGGTAGGGGGAGGGGCGTCCACCATTACTGAGGCTTGAGTAGGTGGTTTTCCCCTCATAGTGTAAACAAAGCCGCCAGGAAGTCTGAACTAGGCGGAGCACACTGCAGCTCAGCAAAGCCACTGTAGCCAGATTGCCTCTCTAGATTCCCCCTCTCTGGGCAGGGTATCTCTGAAAGAAAGGCAGCAGACTCAGTCAGGGGCTTATAGGTAAAACTCCCATCTCCCTGGGACAAAGCACCTCGGGGAAGGGGCAACTGTGGGAGCAGCTTCAGCAGACTTACTGCCTGGCGGCTCTGAAGAGAGCAACAGATCTCCCGCACAGTGCTTGAGCTCTGCTAAGGGACAGACTTGCCTCCTCAAATGGGCCCCTGACCCCCGTGCTTCCTGACTGGGAGACACCTCCCAGCAAGGGTCGATGGACACCTCATACAGGAGAGCTCCAACTGGCATCTGGCGGGTGCCCGTCTGGGACAAACCTTCCAGAGGAAGGAATAGGCAGCAATCTTGGCTCTTCTGCAGCCTTTGCTGGTGATACCCTGGCAAACAGCATCTGGTGTGGACTTCCAGCAAACTCCAGCAGACCTGCAGTAGAGGGGCCTGACTGTTAGAAAGAAAACTAACAAACAGAAAGGAATAGCATCAACATCAACAAAAAGGACGTCCACACAGAACCCCCATCCAAAGATCACCAATATCAAAGATCAAAGATAGATAAATCCATGAAGATGAGGAAAAACCAGCGCAAAAAGGCTGAAAATTCCAAAAACCAGAATGCCTCTTCTATTCCAAAGGATCGCAACTCCTCGCCAGCAAGGGAAGAAAACAGGACAGAGAATGAGTTTAACGAATTGACAGAAGTAGGCTTTAGAAGGTGGGTAATAACAAACTCCTTGGAGCTAAAGGAGCATGTTCTAACCCAAAGAAAGGAAGCTAAGAACCTTGAAAAAAGGTTAAAGGAATTGCTAACTAGAATAACCATTGTAGAGAAGAACATAAATGACCTGATGGAGCTAAAAAACAGCACAAGAACTTTGTGAAGCATACACAAGTATCAATAGCCGAATTGATCAAGCAAAAGAAAGGATATCAGAGACTGGAGATCAACTTAATGAAATAAAGTGTGAAGACAAGATTAGAGAAAAAAGAATGAAAAGGAATGAACAAAGCCTCCAAGAAATATGGGACTATGTGAAAAGACCAAATCTATATTTGATTGGTGTACCTGAAAGTGATGGGGAGAATGGAACTGAGTTGGAAAACACTTTGCAGGATATTATCCAGGAGAACTTCCCCAACCCAGCAAGACAGGCCAACATTCAAATTCAGGAAGTACAGAGAACACCACAAAGATACTCCTCAAGAAGAGCAACCCCAAGACACATAATCATCAGATTCACCAAGGTTGAAATGAAGGAAAAAATGTTAAGGACAGCCAGTGAGAAAGGTCAGGTTACCCACAAAGGGAAGCCCATGAGACTAACAGCGGATCTCTCTGCAGAAACCTTACAAGCCAGAAGAGAGTGGGGTCCGATATTCAACATTTTTTTTTTTTGAGACGGAGTTTTACTCTGTTGCCCAGGCTGGAGTGCAGTGGCATGATCTCGGCTCACTGCAAACTCTGCCTTCGGGTTCATGCCATTCTCCTGCCTCAGCCTCCCGAGTAGCTGGGACTACAGGCACCTGCCACCATGCCCAGCTAATTTTTTGTATTTTTCAGTATAGACGAGGATTCACCGTGTTAGCCAGGATGGTCTTGATCTCCTGACCTCATGATCTGCCTGCCTCAGCCTCCCAAAGTGCTGGGATTACAGGTGTGAGCCACCGTTTCTGGCCAACATTCTTAAAGAAAAGAATTTTCAACCCAGAATTTTATATCCAGCCAAACTATGCTTCGTAAGTGAAGGAGAAATAAAATCCTTTACAGACAAGCAAATGCTGAGAGATTTTGTCACTACCCTGCCCTACAAGAGCTCCTCCTGAAGGAAGCACTGAACATGGAAAGGAAAAACCAGCACCAGCCACGGCAAAAACATACCAAATTGTAAAGACCATCAACACTATGAAGAAATTGCATCAACTAATGGACAAAATAACCAGCTAGCATCATAATGACAGGATCAAATTCACACAAAACAATATTAAACCTAAATGTAAACAAGCTAAATGCCCCAATTAAAAGACACAGACTGGCAAATTGGATAAAGGTCAAGACCCATCGGTGTGCTATATTCAGGAGACCCACCTCAAGTGCAGAGACACACGTAGGCTCAAAATAAAGGCATGGAGGAATATTTACCAAGCAAATGGAAAGCAAAAAGAAGCAAGGGTTGCAATCCTAGTCTCTTATAAAACAGACTTTAAACCAACAATGATCAAAAAAGACAAAGAAGGGCATTACATAATGGTAAAGGGATCAATGCAACAAGAAGAGGTAACTATCCTAAACATATATGCACCCAATACAGAAGCACCCAGATTCATAAATCAAGTTCTTAGAGACCTACAAAGAGACTTAGACTCCCACACAATAATAGTGGGAGATTTTAACACCCCACTGTCAATATTAAGACAGATCAATGAGACAGAAAATTAACAAGGATATTCAGGACTTGAACTCAGCTCTGGTCCAAGTGGACCTAATACACATCTACAGAACTCTCCATCCCAAGTCAACACAATATACATTCTTCTCAGCACCACATGGCACTTATTCTAAAATTGACCACATAATCGAAAGTAAAACACTCCTCAGCAAATGTAAGAGAATGGAAATCATAATAAACAGTCTCTCAGACCACAGTGCAATCAAATTAGAACTCAGGAATAAGAAACTCACTCAAAACTGCACAACTGCATAGAAACTGAACAACTTGCTCCTGAATGACTACTGGGAAAATAATGAAATTAAGGCAGAAATAAATAAGTTCTTTGAAACCAATGAGAACAAAGACACAACATACCAGAATCTCTGGGACACAGTTAAAGCACTGTTTAGAGAGAAATTTATAGCACTAAATGCCCAAAGGAGAAAGCAGGAAAGATCTAGAATGGACACCCTAACATCACAATTAAAAGAACTAGAGAAGCGAGAGCAAACAAATTCAAAAGCTAGCAGGAGACAACAGATAACTAAGATCAGAGCAGAACTGAAGGAGTTACAGACACCAAAAAATCCTTCAAAGAAATCAATGAATCAAGGAGCTGGTTTCTGAAAAGATCAACAAAATAGACCACTAGCCATGAATAAAGAAGAAAAGAGAGAAGAATCAAATAGACACAATAAAAAAATTATAAAGCTGACATCACCACTGATCCCACAGAAATACAAACTATCCTCAGAGAATATTATAAACACCTCTGCACAAATAAACTAGAAAATCTAGAAGAAATGGGTAAATTCCTGGACACGTACACCCTCCCAAGCCTAAACCAGGATGAAGTCGAATCCCTGAATAGGCCAATAACAAGTTCTGAAATTGAGGCAGTAATTAGTAGCTTACCAACCAAAAAAAAAGCCCAGGACCATATGGATTCACAGCCGAATTCTACCAGAGGTACAAAGAGGAGCTGGTACCATTCCAAACAATAGAAACAATAGAAAAAGAGGAACTTGGTTCCAGTAACATCCTGATACCAAAACCTGGCAGAGACACAACAAAAAAAGACTATTTCAGGCCAATATTCCTGATGAACATTAATGCGAACATCCTCAATAAAATACTGGCAAACCAAATCCAGCAGCACATCAAAAAGCTTATCCACCACCATCAAGTCAGCTTCATCCCTAGGATTCAAGGCTAGTTCAATATATGCAAATCAATAAGCACAATCCATCACATAAACAGAACCAATGACAAAAACCACATGATTATCTCAATAGATGCAGAAAAGGCCTTTGATAAAATTCAACACCTCTTCATGCTAAAAACTCTCAATAAACTAGGTATTGATGGAATGTATCTCAAAATAATAAGGGCTATTTATGACGAACCCACAGTCAATATCATATTGAATGGGCAAAAGCTGGAGGCATTCCCTTTGAAAACTGGCACAAGACAAGGATGCCTTCTCTCATCAGTCCTGTTCAACATAGTATTGGAAGTTCTGGCCAGGGCAATCAAGCAAGAGAAAGAAATAAATGGTATTCAAATAGGAAGAGAGAGAGTCAAATTGTCTGTGTTTGCAGATGACATGATTGTATATTTAGAAAACCTCACCATCTCAGCTCAAAATCTCCTTAAGCTGATAAGCAATTTCAGCAAAGTCTCAGGATACAAAATGTGCAAAAATCACAAGCATTCCTATACACCAATAATAGACAAACAGCCAAATCATGACTTAACTCCCATTCACAATTGCTACAAAGAGAATAAAATACTAGGAATATAACTTACAAGGGATGTGAAGGACCTCTTCAAGGAGAACTACAAACCACTGCTCAAGGAAATATGAGAGGACACAAACAAATGGAAAAACATTCCATGCTCACAGACAGGAAGAGTCAATATCCTGAAAATGGCCATACTGCCCAAAGTAATTTATAGATTCAATGCTGTCTCCATCAAGCTACCATTGACTTTCTTCACAAAATTGGAAAAACTACTTTAAATTTCATATGGAACCAAAAAAGAGTTTGTATAGCCAAGACAATCCTAAGCAAAAAGAACAAAGCTGGAGGCATCATGCTACCTGACTTTAAACTATACTACAATGCTACAATAACCAAAACAACGTGGTACTGGTACCAAAACAGATATATAGACCAATGGAACAGAACAGAGGCCTCAGAAATAACGCCACACATCTACAACCATCTGATCTTTGACAAACCTGACAAAAACAAGGAATGAGGAAAGGATTCCCTATTTAATAAATGGTGTTGGGAAAACTGGCTACCATGTGCAGAAAACTGAAATCGGACCCCTTCCTTACACCTTATACAAAAATTAACTCAAGATGGATTAAAGACTTAAACATAAGACCTAAAACCATAAAAACCCTAGAAGAAAACCTAGGCAATACCATTAAGGACATAGGCATGGGCAAAGACTTCGTGACTAAAACACCAAAAGCAATGGCAACAAAAGCAAAAATTGACACATGGGATCTAATTAAAATAACTTCTGCCCAGCAAAAGAAACTATCATCAGAGTGAACAGGCAACCTACAGAATGGGAGAAAATTTTTGCAATCTATCCATCTGATAAAAGGCTAATTATCCAGAATCTACAAGGAACTTAAATTTACAAGAAAATAACAACCCCATCAAAAAGTGGGCAAAGGATATGAATAGACACTTCTCAAAATAAGACATTTATGCAGCCAACAAATATATGAAAAAAAGTTCTTCATCACTGGTCATTAGAGAAATGCAAATCAAAACCACAATGAGATACCATGTTATGCCAGTTGGAATTGTAATCATTAAAAAGTCAGGAAGCAACAGGTGCTGGAGAGGATGTGGGGAAATAGGAACACTTTTATACTGTTGGTGGGAGTGTGAATTAGTTCAACCATTATGAAAGACAGTGTGGCGATTCCTCAAGGATATAGAACCAGAAATACGATTTGACCCAGCAATCCAATTACTGAATATATACCCAAAGGATTAGAAATCATTCTACTATAAAGATACATGCACATGTATGTTTATTGCAGCACTGTTCACAATAGCAAAGACTTAGAACCAACCCAAATGCCCAACAATGATAGACTGGATAAAGAAAATGTGGCACCAATACACCGTGGAATACTATGCAGTCATAAAAAAGGATGAGTTCATGTCCTTTGCAGGAACATGGATGAAGCTAGAAATCATCATTCTCAGCAAACTAACACAAGAACAGAAAACCAGACACCGCATGTTCTCACTCATTAAGTGGGAGTTGAACAATGAGAACACATGGACACAGGGCAGGGAACATCACACACCAGGGCCTGTCAGGGGATGGGGGGCTAGGGGAGAGATAGCATTAGGAGAAATACCTAATGTAGATGACGGGTTGATGGGTGCAGCAAGCCACCATGGCACGTGTATACCTATGTAACAAACCTGCACATTCTGCACATGTATCCCAGAACTTAAAGTATAATTTAAAAAATAAAAATAAATAAAATAATTAGAACAAAGTCCAGTAGTATAGAGGATTAGGTAATAATCAATAGGAACAGACAAATCTAATGTTGAAATAGAATAATAGATCCAGATATTAATTCCAAAGTCCTATTTATGGTTCTTTAATGTGTGTGTCCTTGATATTAGCTTGCAATTAGCTCCATCAAGTGATAGTATCCAACGTATAATGGGGCTTAGCAATTTCTTGCTTCTCTTGCTGATTCTGTATCTCTCTTCTTTCACATTCTTGGAGTCCCCAACAACAGGGCAGAGGCTGAAGGGCACAGCTCTTTTGTGTTGTATGGCTTGGCCTCCACTGAAGTAGGTGAGGGTGACCGTCCCCGGTATGGCAAGACAGGTCTGGGCAGGCCACAGTCTGGCTCTCCTGCCTGGCTTCCTGGGAATAATTGAGCAATTGCTCTATACCAGGCGGGGTTCTGAATGCTTCCACATCCCAATTTCGATCACTTCTGCAAGGTGACGCAGCTAGGAAAGATGTGACTCCGGCCACTGTGGCCTCCAGGACTCCCCTTCTCTTCTGACCTCTCCTCAGTCTGCTGTATTAGCCGGGCCTCCCTTTCCATGTTGACCTCCTCCCATATTTGCGTGTTGGCCTCACGGGCAGCGTTAGGAAGCTGCCACCATCCCTGCCCCGCTTTGGTTCAGGCCACAGGGATGCCTGGAGCTGGGAACGGCCCTGCATAGCACTGCCTGCGGAGTCTTCAGTGCGTGTGCGTTTCTGTCTCCTTTACTGAACTGTGAGCGCCTAAGGCGGGGCCTTCCATCTGCTAGTTTATCCCTGGAATGTATCTCAGTGCTTGGCAGAGGATAAGCATTACATGTTGGATACATTAATTGATCCTAAGATTCTAAGCACTAAATTTTACGAGAAGTAGCAAAAATGACCTGAATATAGTCGCACTGTATCTGTTCAATGATCCAGACAGCTGACTTCCTGGGCTTACGCCTTCATAACGCTGGGACCCCCTCCCGCTTTGTTCCTCTCCCTCTTGCAGCCGATGGGATCAGAGCGGATGGAGATGCGGAAGCGGCAGATGCCCGTCGCCCAGGACGCACCAGGCGCCGCCCCAGGCCAACCCGGAGCGGGGAGTCGCGGGTCCAACGCATGCTGCTTCTGCTGGTGCTGCTGTTGTAGCTGCTCATGGTAAGGTTTCAGACTTTTTAATTAATGTGCCCCTGACTGGGAAGTGTAATGTGCTCCTGACTGGGAAGTGGCACCTCTGAATAGTGGTGGTAGCTTACAGTTAATTCAGTAAGTGTTTCTTAAGCAACTACTATATGCTTGACATAGAGGGACACCCCAGAAATAACAACAGGCTACATCTGACTACCTCTCAAGGGGCTTATGCTCAGATCCCTCAAATCAGGCCACCGTGTGTTAAACAACTAAAGAACAACCTCAGGCGGTTCACGATTGACTATCAACATTTGGGCAGAAATGGTTAGAAAGAATTGAACTAGGGGCATTACTGGGGTAATGAGGGCTTAGGATCTAAGATGGGTCTTAAAGGTTAGGACGAGGCCGGGCGCGGTGGCTCAAGCCTGTAATCCCAGCACTTTGGGAGGCCGAGACGGGCGGATCACAAGGTCAGGAGATCGAGACCATCCTGGCTAACCCGGTGAAACCCCCGTCTCTACTAAAAAATACAAAAAACTAGCCGGGCGAGGTGGCAGGCGCCTGTAGTCCCAGCTACTCGGGAGGCTGAGGCAGGAGAATGGCGTAAACCCGAAAGGCGGAGCTTGCAGTGAGCCGAGATCCGGCCACTGCACTCCAGTTTGGGCGACAAAGCGAGACTCCGTCTCTAAAAAAAAAAAAAAAGGTTAGGACGATGAAGTAAAGGGAGCCTGGATTTTACCTTCTGCTGCTTCCATTTCATAAATTTTGTTTTGTAATAAAGAGAAATGTCAAAATATGTGTTTTAAATAGAGACAAATATTAAAATATATGCTAATTTACCGGGTAGAGAAAGACACACAGACAGTCATTGCTTTAAAAAGGATGTAAGACATCCATGACCCTTTGAGTAGCTGTTAGAGGTCTGTAGAAAAGGAGATAATTTACACCTAAAAATCATGGGAACTTTAAGTTACATCTTTGGACTCTTGGATATGAAAAGTGCTTAGTGCCAGCCAAATCTGTGAACCACTTTCGGCAATCAAATCATCCTAAATTTATGTAGGCTTGGCAATAAGTTAGACCAAGACCTCACTGTCCTGTGGAAAAAAAGAAAAACTGATATTGGACTGATCACGAACCGCGAAATGGAACTAACAGAACTGATCCCTGGGAAGGAGATTGGAGGTTGAAAATGAAATGCCCGGGGAAGTTTGGTGGCTCCTGCCCAACTCAGGCTACTATTCATTTCCAAGAAGTTCCAATCTGGTGGAAGGGACACAGCAGTAGAATATCCACCAGGGGGATCCCGATACTGATGGTCTCTTCATTCCCAGAGCAAGAGGAAACACATGGCCGGGGCTGACAGCTAGGCAGTGTCAAGGTGAGACTTCAGCCCTGGTAGGAATCTGGACAGCTCTGCAGGAAGCCAGAGGAGAGGCGCTGGTGGTGGGCAGAGGAAATGCGTGGGTGTCCAGGGCCTGCCCTAGAGGAGGAAGACACCAGTAGTGGCCAGACTGCATTCAGGGGCCTATATCCTCACTCTGCCAGTAGGTCTCAGTGCAGAAACGAGACGATCCTCCTAGAGATGTGCAGGATGTGCGAGTGCAGGTGAGACTCCAGCTGATGTTCAAACCTTCCCCTCCTTCCTTTCTCTGCTGCCTCATGCGCAGGGTGTGGGAGGCGGCTGACATGCTGACCTGAACAGCATGTTGTCCCGGGATAGTGTAAGGCTAGAGGGCGGGGCATGTCCCAGAACAGGCTCCTCCTATAGGTAACAAGTAGGACAAATAAAATAATCTGTACCTAGACACTATCATCACCACCAGAGCCAACACTTTTGTAGCACTTAGGTGTGTGTAGAAGAGACAATAGAGCAATGTCTTCAAAGTGCTGGAGAAAAGTAACTGAAAACTAAGTCAAACCATAATTCAGGAGTGTGGGTAAAATAAGACATTCTCAGACATACGAAGGCCAACCAAGTTTATTGCCTGCAAACCTACAAGAACCGAAGAAAGGGCCTAGTTCAGAGGGATAAAAGGGAACCCAGAGGAAAGACCCAGGAAACAAGTAACAATCGTAGCTACAATGGGGTCAAATATTGATATAAAATGTGGCACTGAATTTTGTGTTAAAAAGTGTGAAACCAAAGCTGTAAACAGTCTCATGTCAATGACAGACAAATCAAATAATTCAGACTTTCTTAGAAAAAATTATTATAAGAAAATTTTCTTTCAAAAGTAATGTTATTCATAATGAGTCCAAAAATACACCCTATCGTTTTAACATCAGTGAAAGACAATACATCTAGAAAACCTTACCAACACGTAACAAAAGTGGCATCAGCAAAGGAGACAATGAACTATTCAGTAAATAGCAGCATACTTGGTGTTTGGTACCAACTCATCCCCACTGATAGGATTTTCTCAGTTTTAGCACTGAAAAGTCCCACAGCCCAGAAAACCTGAAAACCCTAGGCAAACCAGGAATATTGGTCATCCTGCTTGGTATCCAAATATATAAAAATATATTTATATTCCTACATAGCACCATATACAAAAATCAATTCCCACCTTTAAAAAAAGATCAGCTGGGTGCGGTGCTCACGCCTGTAATCCCAGCACTTTGGGAGGCCGACGCAGGAGGATCACAAGGCAGGCCAATCAAGAGATCGAGACCATCCTGGACAACATGGTGAAACCCCATTTCTACTAAAAATACAACAATTAGGCATGGTGGCAGGCACCTGTAATCCCAGCTACTCGGGAAGCTGAGGCAGGAGAATTACTTGAACCCAGGGGGCGGAGGTTGCAGTGAGCCAAGATTACGCTGTTGCAGTGAGCCAAGATTACACCACTGCACTCCAGCCTGGGCGGCAGTAAGACTCCATCTCAAAAAAAAAAAGAAAAAAAAAAAAAAGGAATGAGTGACCTGGCGCGGTGGCTGATGCCTGTAATCCCAGCACTTTGGGAAGCCAAGGTGGGCGGATCACCTGAGGTCAGGAGTTCGGGACCAGCCTGGTTAACATGGTGAAACCCCGTCTGTACTAAAAAAAAAAAATACAAAAAATTAGCCAGGCGTGGTGGTGCATGCCTGTAATCCCAGCTGCTTGAGAAGCTGAGGTGGGAGAATCACTTGAACCCAGGAGATGGAGGCCGCAGTGAGCTGAGATTGCACCATTGCACTCCAGCCTCGGCAACAAGAGCGAAACTCTGTATCGAAAAAAAAAAAAAAAGAATGAAGTCTTGACACCACCAAAATATAGCATGAACTGTGAAAACATTCTGCTAAGTGAAAGAAACTAGATATGAAAGACCACATATTTTATTATTCCACTTACATGAAACGTCCAGAATAGGTAAATTCATAGAGACAGAAAGTAGATTAGCAGTTGCCTAGGAATAAGGAAGATGGAGTTACTGCTAATGTGTAGAGTTCCTTCTGGGGATGATGAAATGTTCCAAAATCATGGCAATAGTTATACCACTCTGTAAATATACTAAAAGCCATGGAATTATACGGTTCAATTTGGCAACTTATATAGTATGCAAACCATATCTTTTTTTTTTTTTTTTTTTCAGTGGAATCTTGCTCTGTTGCCCAGGCTGGAGTGCAGTGGTATGATCTCGGCTCACTGCAACTTAAGCCTCCCAGGTTCCAGCGATTCTCCTGCCTCAGCCTCACAAGTATCTGGGATTACAGGCACGCGCCACCACACCCAGCTAATTTTTGTATTTTAGTAGAGATCGGATTTCTCCATGTTGGCCAGACAGGTCTCGAACTCCTGACCCCAGGTGATCTGCCCGCCTCAGCCTTCCAAAGTGCTGGGATTACAGGTATGAGCCATCAGGCCAGCCAAATTATATCTTAATAAAGCTATTCTTAAAATATGTTTAACAAAAGATACTAAAAACGAAAAGATAAAACATACTCAGATAAGATAGTTACAGTGCAATTAACAAGTAATTCATATCCAGGATAAAGAACATTAAAATACATTAATAAATAAGAACCAAAAGAGTCAGCAAATGAAATGGAACAGAAAATAATCTGCTTGTATTTCCTACCAACAAGGATCAGAAAAATGAAAGTTAAATATACACCCTTTTAAAACCTATACCCTGGCAGATCACCTGAGCCCAGGAGCTCGAGAACAGCCCGGGCAACATGGAGAAACACCGTATTTACAAAAAGCACAAAAATTGGCTGGGCGTGGTGGCTCACGCCTGTAATCTCAGTATTTGGGAGGCCAAGGCAGGTGGATCACCTGAGATCAGGAATTGGAGACCAGCCTTACCAACATGGAGAACCTCATCTCTACTAAAAATACAAAATTAGCCAGGCATGGTGGCGCATGCCCATAATCCCAGCTACTCAGGAGGCTGAGGCAGGAGAATTGCTTGAACCTGGGAGGCAGAGGTTTCAGTGAGCCGAGATCGCACCATTGTGCTTCAGCGTAGGCAAACAAGAGCAAAACTCCATCTCAAAAAATAAATAAATAAATAAAACACAAAAATTAGCCAGGCATGGTGGCGCACACCTGTAGTCCCAGCTACTCAGGAGGCTGAGGTGGGAGGATCGCTGGAGCCCAGGGAGGTTGAGGCTGCAGTGAATTATATTGTGCCATTGCGCTCCATTGTGTGTAACAGAGTGAGACTCTGTCTGAAAAAAAAAAAAAGAAAGAAAAGGAAAACCTATACCCTGGAAAAACTTCTCACACCCCTGCAATAAAAGGAGACATATATGAGAGGATTCACTACAGCATTCATCTGAGTGAGAAAAATTGAAAATGGTTCTAAAGGGCATAGACAGGAGAATGGATGAATATACTGTGGTATAGTTATACAATCCACTACCATACAGCATTTAAATTCATATACTAGAAAAACAAAACTAAACAAATAAACAGGTTAGGCGTGGTGGCTCACGCCTGTAATCCCAGCACTTTGGGAGGCCAAGGCAGAAAGATTGCTTGAGCCCAGGAGTTCGAGACTAGCTGAGGCAACATACCAAGACCATGTCTCCACTGAAAAAAAAAAAAGAAAGAAAAGGAAAACCTATACCCTGGAAAAACTTCTCACACCCCTGCAATAAAAGGAGACATATATGAGAGGATTCACTACAGCATTCATCTGAGTGAGAAAAATTGAAAATGGTTCTAAAGGGCATAGACAGGAGAATGGATGAATATACTGTGGTATAGTTATACAATCCACTACCATACAGCATTTAAATTCATATACTAGAAAAACAAAACTAAACAAATAAACAGGTTAGGCGTGGTGGCTCACGCCTGTAATCCCAGCACTTTGGGAGGCCAAGGCAGAAAGATTGCTTGAGCCCAGGAGTTCGAGACTAGCTGAGGCAACATACCAAGACCATGTCTCCACTGAAAAAAAAAAAAGAAAAAGTTAGCCAGGCATGGTGGCATGTGCCTGTAGTCCCAGCTACTCTAGAAGCTGAGGCGGAAGGATCACGTGAACCCAGTTCAAGGCTGCAGTGAGCTATGATCATGCTACTGCACTCCAGCCTGGGCAACAGAGTGAGACATTGTCTCAGAAATAAATAAATTCATATGCTAGAGGGAAAAAAAACAAATTATAAAGCAATATATGTTACATAATTACATTTATACTATGTTTAAAAATATGTTTATGAATATAATATAGTAGCATAACTATGAATTGGAATGGTAAACTAAGTTAAAAATGGTGGCTCTCGGCTGGGCACGGTGGCTCAAGCCTGTAATCCCAGCACTTTGGGAGGCCGAGACAGGTGGATCACAAGGTCAGGAGATCGAGACCATCCTGGCTAACATGGTGAAACCCCATCTCTACTAAAAAATACAAAAAACTAGCCGGGCGAGGTGGCGGGCGCCTGTAGTCCCAGCTACTCGGGAGGCTGAGGCAGGAGAATGGCGTAAACCCGGGAGGCGGAGCTTGCAGTGAGCTGAGACCCGGCCACTGCACTCCAGCCCGGGCGACAGCGCCAGACTCCGTCTTGGAAAAAAAAAAAAAAGGTAGCTCTCTCTAGGGTAAAGAGAGGAAGAAATGAGATGGGAAAAGTACACAGCAAACTTCAACTGTTTAAGTAGTGAATTTCCTTTTTTTTTTTTACCACACTTTTGAGATTTATCCATATTAATATACATAGTCAAGTCAATTTTCGAGAAAGGTAAATGGCAATTTGTTTTCTAAGTACTTGTGAATCTTTCTCAACATTTTGCTGTAAGGCCTTCCGGTATTTAGTGTTATAAGGGAAGGCATGCTGATTCTTGTTCTCTTGAATATAAAGTTTTTTTTCCTTTCTAGTAAGTTTTCTCTTTATCACTCAAAATTTTACCAAAATATATCTGGCCGTGGGTCTTCTTTTACTGAAAATTCCTAAAACACAGCGAGCTACTATAGACATCTTCTAGTTCTGCTGTAATAATAACAGTGGACCAAGGTAAAGAAAACTTCACAAAAAAAAATTCTTCTCGTTTTCAAAAACACATTGTCTCTTTAAAACATTCTTACTTGAAATGAGGCAAAAAGCATATCAAAGCTTAAATAAGTTTGCATTATTTAGTTTGCAGTAGAGCTTCTGGTTCTCTGAGGAATCTCCTGTCAAATTCATCTCTTTTTTTCTCTGGTTTTTCATACCCACTGAGCAGTAATGTGTTCTGCTTACAAAAGAAGTCTTGGAAGTCATGCAGAGAGCGTACCACTCAAATGTCTCTCAAGTTTTTTTTGGTCGGATTTTTTTTTAAAGAAGCCATTATTTACTGAAACTTTTTAACCCTGACATCATGAAAGAAGGAAGTCAAAAGGGTTCCTGCATTTCTAATGATTTTGCCTTTAAAGAAAAACAGAGCTATACACACACACATACACACACACACACACTGAAAATTTATAAAACAGATGTGCTAAAAACAGACTGAAAAACTTTTATAAAGTGTTAAGAAAAGATATAATAAAGAATATAGAAAATACAGCAGCAACAAGATAAAGAAAATCCCAGTTGTCAGTGATAACATCCATTTTTAAGTTGATAGGATGCTGAAAGCATTCTTGCTAAAATCATAAATAAGGCAAAATGTCCACAATCTCTACTACTATTTAACAATGTATTTGGCTGGGCGTGATGGCTCATGCCTGTAATCCCAACACTTTGGGAGGCCGAGGTGGGCAGATCACAAGGTCAGGAATTCGAGACCAGCCTGACCAACATGGTGAAACCCCATCTCTACTAAAAATACAAAAATTAGCCGGGCATGGTGGCGCACACCTGTAATCCCAGCTACTCAGGAGGCTGAGGGAAGAGAATCGCTTGAACCCAGGAGGCGGAGGTTGTAGTGAGCTGAAATCACGCCACTGCACTCCAGCCTGGGCAACAGAGCAAGACCCTGTCTCAAAAAAAAAATGTATTTTAGGCGTTAGCTAATTAGACAAGAAAAACAATTAGAGGCCTGAGAATTGGAAATAAAGAGGTAAAATTCTTCCTGTTTGCAGATGAAATCCCAAGAGAATTATAGCTGTAACTGATACAAATACAGAAGAATTCAGAAATAGGAAGGATATAAAATTATCATTAAAGTAATACTCTTTAGGCCTCAAATCTTAAAGAACACTTACATTTCAATAATAAAATGCAAATAAATCAATTTAGAAATAGTCAAAAGATCTGAATACACATATCTCCAAAGAAGATGTACACAGAGCTAGTAAATGCATGAAAAGATGTTCCACATCAGTAGTCATTAGCAAAATGCAAATCAAAACCACAATGAAATACCACTTCACACCCACTTCCGAAGCTAGAATAAAAAAGACAACAGTAACTGTTGGCAAGGACATGGAGAAATTACATCCCTCAGATATTACCATGTGAAATGGTGCAATTGCTTTGTAAAACAGTTTGGGAGTTCCTCAAAATGTTAAATCTCAAGTTACCATATGACTCAGCAGTTCTACTCCGAGGTTTCTACTTAAGGAATAAGAAACACAAATATATGTTTGCACGTACTTGCACAGGAATGTGCATAGCAGCATGATTCATGCAGCCAAAATGTGGAAACAACTTGAACGTCTATCTGCTGATGAATGGATAAACGAAATGTGATGCGTCCATCCAAACAATGAGATGTTATTCAACTGGAAAAAGAAACGAAGTGCCGGTACATGCTACGGCATGGGTTACGTGCAAAAACATTATGCCAAGTGAAAGGAGACAGCCAGCAAAGATCACATACCGTAGGTTCCAGAACGGGCAAATCTATAGAGACAGGAAGCAGATTCGTGCTTGCCTAGGGCAGGTAGAGTGGGGAGATACCGGTGATAAGCGGTGACTGCTTACTGGTGGGGTTTCTTTTGGGGGTGATGACAATGTTCTGGAATTAGATAGCAGGGATGGTTGCACAACTTTGTGAGTATACTACAAACCACTGAATTGTACACTCTGAACAGATAAACTTGGCAGCATATGAATGATAGCTCAATAAAGTGATTAAGAAAGTGGCCGGGCGTGGTGGCTCATGCCTGTAATCCCAGCACTTTGGGAGGTCCAGATGGGTGGATCACTTGAGGTTAGGAGTTCAAAACCAGCCTGGCCAACATGGTGAAACCAAATACAAAAATTAGCCGGGCATGTTGGTGCATGCCTGTAGTCCCAGCTACTCAGGAGACTGAGGCACAAGAATCACTTGAACCTAGGAGGCAGAGTTTGCAGTGAACTGAGACAGTGCCACAGCACTGCAACCTGGGCAGCAGAGCAAGACTTCGTCTCAAAAAAAAAAAAAAAAAGCATTCATATTACAAATAATAACCAGTTAAAAGATGAGATAAAAGTATAAATTCCATTTACAGTAACAACAAAAATACTTGGAATAAGTTTACAGACAAATGTACAGAATGTGTATAAGAAAACAAACTCTTTAGAGAAATACATAGATTTTGATTATGCACTTTCCTAGTTTTCTCTACTACTTTTGTATATGTGCCTATAAATATATGAAGCCTCCATTTTGACTGGAAACAAAGCCTAGAGGATGTATACTTTTTTAAGATACAAAAAATGAAATGAAACCCCATAACATTCCTGACAGTCTTACTTTTTACTATTTTCATTTTTTTAATTTTTGTATTAAATAGAGACAGGTCTTGCTATGATGCCCAGGTTGGTCTTAAACTCCTGGCCTCAAGTGATCCTCCTGCCTTGGCCTCCCAAAGTGCTGGGATTACAGGCATGAGCCAACATGCCCAAGCCTTTTTTACTATTTTCTTTTTTTTTTTTTTTTTTTTTTTTTGAGACGGAGTCTCGCTCTGTCGCCCAGGCTGGAGTGCAGTGGCCGGATCTCAGCTCACTGCAAGCTCCGCCTCCCGGGTTTACGCCATTCTCTCGCCTCAGCCTCCCGAGTAGCTGGGACTACAGGCGCCCGCCATCTCGCCCGGCTAATTTTTTATATTTTTTTAGTAGAGACGGGGTTTCACCGTGTTAGCCAGGATGGTCTCGATCTCCTGACCTCGTGATCTGCCCGTCTCGGCCTCCCAAAGTGCTGGGATTACAGGCTTGAGCCACCGCGCCCGGCCTACTATTTTCTAATGAATCTGTTTTTATTTAAAAAATCATTATTCTAAGTATAATTGAACACAATAATTTCTAACTCTTTCTCAATTGTAGAAACCACAATGTTATAATTTACATTTCTAGTATCTTACTGTCATGCTTTTGGTTTGCTTGGGAAAACTAACTGGGGTCATTTTCTTTTCCAAGCAGAGGAAGAAATTCTATTAATACTTCGGGATCTGAAGTTATCTTTAAAATATTTGTAAAAAATCTTTTCTTGGCAGAGACTGAGCTGTCAACATGTGAATGTCTTTTTTTTGCAGTCTCACTGTTAGAAACCAGGAAGATCAGAGGCCCACAATAGCTTCCCACGAACTCAGAGCAGACCTTCCAACCTGGGAAGAAAGGTGAAATCGCACGTTTTTTTACCTCACTAAACTAACAAAAATACTAACCTCTTTCTTTTCTTTGCCTCGTATGTTTCGACAGAATGCACACTTTCTCTAACTGCAATTTAGTAACATCCAATCATTATGTGGCCTCACATTCCTCCCCTGAAGAATTCCATTTAATTCATCGTGTGATGGGGAGAGAAATCAGTTCTATTATTAGTCTAATTCCTTTGCTAATTGCAAATACAAATAGATGCTTCCTAACAAAACATATTATTTTATTTTTATATAATATACTTTAAAAAATAAAAGTATGTTATATAATAAACGGTGGCCGGGCATGGTGGCTCACACCTGTAATCCCAGCACTTTGGAAGGTCGAAGTGTGTGGATCACCCGAGGTCAGGAGTTTGAGACCAGCCTGGCCAACATGGTGAAACCCCTTTTCATTAAAATACAAAAGTTAGCGGGGCGTGGTGGCACACGCCTGTAATCCCAGCTGTTCAGAAGGCTGAGGCAGGAAGAATTGCTTGAACCCCAGAGACGGAGGTTGCAGTGAGCCAAGATTGCACCACTGCACCCCAGCCTAGGAGACAGAGAAAGATTCTATCTCAATAAATGAATGAATGAATAAATAAATAAATAAATAATAAAATGGAGAGGGAGAAAGAAAAAGCTATAGATGCTTGCCAAAAATTAAATGGTATATAAGTAAAGAAAGTGATCTAACCTCTAAGAGAGTAAACACTGTTAACACATTTCTTTTTTTTTGGAGATGGAGTCTAGCTCTGTCGCCCAGGCTGGAGTGCAGTGCTGCGATCTTGACTCACTGCAACCTCTGCCTCCCGGGTTCAAGTGATTCTCATGCCTCAGCCTCCCAAGTAGCTGGGATTACAGGTACCCACCACCACACCTGGCTAATTTTTGTATTTTTAGTAGAGATGGGGTTTCACCATGTTGGCCAGGCTGCTCTCGAACTCCTGACCTCAGGTGATCCGCCCGCCTCGGCCTCCCAAAGTGCTAGGATTACAAGCGTGAGCCACTGTGCCCAGCCTGTTAACACATTTCTTAAAAAAAAATGACCTGGAAGATTTGAAAACAAACAAAATAGAAGTTTTAAAAATGAAATATTATTGTTCAAATTGTTTTAAAATTGATGATTGAAATAGGAGATTAGATACAGCTAAATAAATAATTAGTGAACCTGAAGGTATCCAAAAAGACCCATGTAACAAGGAGATTGAAATACAATTTGAGTATCCCTTATCCAAAATGCTTGGAACTAGAAATGTTTCAGATTTCAGATTTTTTCAGATTTCAGAATATTTGCATTATACTTACCAGTGGCTCACACTTGTAATCCCAGCACTTTGGGAGGCCAAGGTGGGTGGATGACCCGAGGTCAGGAGTTCCAGACCAGCCTGGCCAACATGGTGAAATCCCATCTCTACTAAAAATACAAAAAAGTAGCCGGGTGTGGTAGTGAGCACCTGTAATCCCAGCTCCTCGGGAGGCTGAGGCAGGAAAATCGCTTGAACCTGGGAGGCGGAGGTTGCAGTGAGCCGAGATCATGCCATTGCACTCCAGCCTGGGTGACAGAGAGAGACTCTGTCTTAAAAAAATAAAATAAATAAATAAATAAAAACTAAAGACTACATTTTTCAGGGTTACATACATACATTTAAAACTATGGAAACAAAATAAAAGAGATATTAAGGATCATTATTAAGCTATGTTTTCTGATCTCGATATAATTATGACAGAAGTAAGAATTAACTCAAAGGGGTAACCCCAAAATCAAGTATAGCAGTTCCCTAGGGGACGAAGCCGGGAGACAGTAGCAAGTAGAAGTACCACCAAAATAAATGCAACATTGTCAGTGCTGTTCTGGTTCTTAAGGAAAATGGCCCATTCATAAGTGTTCATTTACACTGGAGACTCAGAAAGGTGGATGGGAGAGGGTGGGAGGTAGGTAAGGGATGAGAAATTACCTGACAATTACAATGCACACTATCCCATTGATGGCTACGCTAAAAACACAGGCTTCACCACTGTGCAATGTATGCATGTAACAAAAGTGCACTTGTACCCCCTAATTATATTTTTTTAATGTTTGTAATTTTTTTTAAAAAGTGAGTCGGACGCAGTGGCTCACACCTGTAATCCCAGCACTCTGGGAGGCCAAG
This sequence comes from Trachypithecus francoisi, assembly GCF_009764315.1. Lineage (NCBI taxonomy): Eukaryota > Metazoa > Chordata > Mammalia > Primates > Cercopithecidae > Trachypithecus > Trachypithecus francoisi. The sequence goes on from NW_022681472.1 coordinate 9,107,520, forward strand.
GTGGGTGGATCGCTTGAGCCTAAGAGTTTGAGACCAGCCTAGGCAACATAGTAAGACCTGACTCTACAAAGAATACAAAAAGTTAGCTGGGCATGGTTGGCACCTGCCTGTAGTCCCTGCTACTTGGGAGGCCAAGGAGAGAGCATCATATGAGCATACTAAGTCGAGGCTGCAGTAAGCTGTGATCACCCCACTGCACTCCAGCCTTGGCAACAAAGCAAGACTCTCAAAAAAAAAAAAAGTGTTCATTTTGTTGTCACCTTTGGACAGTACAGTGGTGGCATTTATAACTTGCATTTATATTACATATATTCTCTTTCTCAAATATTACGTAATTTTAAAATACATTAAGCAGACACTTGCTCTGTTGTTCTAGAGGTTTCATGTTGTCAAACCTGACTTAGTTCTGTTGTAGTACAGAACTCATCACAGGTGATTAGGAAGTTTTGGGTCAGATGGTTGTAGGATTTTTCTTTACATTTATAGTTTTTAAAATATTGCAAGATGTGCCCAGTTGTAAACAAGCATGTTCTTAGCAGTTATTATAGCAACTTGGTTTGCAAGCCTTTTGGTATGCAATCCAGCAAACAATGTGAAAGTATATTCATGTGTTTTTCCCAAAGGCTTGAAGAAAGGAGAACAGCTCTTCCCCTTCCTAAAAGGGCCTAAATGCATATATTTTTCATTCTTGGAGGAGGAAAAGATACATTTCTAATGATGAAATTCCAATTAACTACCACTAACAGTTCCCCTATACCCCCTCTCTTTTGGTCTCCACGAAGCCCTGCTCCTACTCTGGAAGAAGTGAACGCCTGGGCTCAGTCATTCGACAAATTAATGGTCACTCCAGCAGGAAGGAATGCATTCCGTGAATTCCTCCGAACAGAATTCAGTGAAGAAAATATGCTCTTTTGGATGGCCTGTGAGGAACTGAAAAAGGAAGCTAATAAAAACATTATTGAAGAGAAAGCAAGGATAATCTATGAAGACTACATTTCTATACTGTCTCCTAAGGAGGTATGTGACCACGAAATGCCTTCTCCCAAGGCTGATGGTAAAAGTATTAACTTGGTGCAAAAGCAATTGCCACAGGCCGGGCACGTTGGGTCACGCCTGTAATCCCAGCACTTTGGGAGGCTTAGGCAGGCAGATCACCTGAGGTCAGGAGTTGGAGACCAGCCTGACCAACATGGTGAAACCCCGTCTCTACCAAAAATACAAAAATTAGCCTGGTATGGTCACGGGCACCTGTAATCCCAGCTGCTTGGGAGGCTGAGGCAGGAGAATCGCTTGAACCTAGGAGGCAGAGGTTGCAATGAGCTGAGATTGCGCCACTGCACTCCAGCCTGGGTGACAAGAGCGAAACTCCATCTCAAAAAACTAAACAAAAGTAATCACCTTTTTTTTCTTTTTTGAGACAGAGTCTCACTCTGTCGCCCAGACTGGAGTGCAATGGTACGACCTTGGCTCAGTGCAACCTCTGCCTCCCGGGTTCAAGCGATTCTTCTGCCTCAGCCTCCAGAGTAGCTGGATTATAGGTACGCACCACCACGCCTGGCTAATTTTTGTATTTTTAGTAGAGACAGGGTTTCACCATGTTGGCCAGGATGGTCTTGATCTCTTGACCTCATGATCCACCCACCTTGGCCTCCCAAAGTGCTGGGATTACAGTCATGTGCCTAGCCTCGCCATTACTTTTAACTTTTTCCAGAAAAATGCACAAAAGTTTTCACAGATTTCAGAGGACACTTGGAGCCCCTCTGCAGGTCCACAGTCAAAGGGATCTGAATACCGTGAACGCGGGTGCAGCTGTTTTCTACATTTTGCAGTTGCTGTTCTGGGTCAAGCTGAACATGACCAAACAGCTGCACCCTCATTCACAGTATTCAGATTCCTTTGACTGTGGACCTGCAGAGAGGCTGCAAGTGTCCTCTGAAATCTGTGAAAACTTTTGTGCATTTTTCTGGAAAAAGTATCCCCTGGAGTCTGCATTTGATGGTGAACACTGTTTACAAATATTACACCCTAAGAAGTGCCTTTAAATAAAATTATCTTGTTATTCTGAGAAAAATATTGGCTTTAGGTACCTTGATGTTACAGAGCAGCAGCATCACAGATGTGATACTGATGCGGAAAAGGTTTTCCCCAGGCTGGCCTTTTCATATTCAAGAAATTATCAGTTGAATGAGATTGGGCAAGTTTCCACCTGTCAAGAGTTTCAGTTACTTCAGATCTAAAATGTAGGAGGTCAGGCCTGGCACAGTGGCTCACTTCTGTAATCCCAGCATTTTGGGAGGCCGAAGCAGGTGGATCACCTGAGGTCAGGAGTTCGAGACCAGCCTGGCCAAACATGGTGAAACCCCATCTTGTAAGTTTTGTAAAAATACAAAAACTTAGCCGGGTGTGGTGGCATTCACCTGTAATCCCAGCTACTCGGGAGGCTGTGGCAGGAGAATCGCTTCAACCTGGGAGGCGGAGGTTGCAATGAGTAGAGATTGCGTCATTGCACTCCAGCCTGGGCAACAAGAACAAAACTCCACCTCAAAAAAATAATAGTAATAAAATTTAGGAGGTCAGATTGTTCTCACAATTGGGTGCCCTGCAGCTCTAATTGTAAAACTATTGGTTATTTCCTACTATGTGCTGACAGGGATGTCAGGTTGAAGAAGCAGGGCCTCTCCTGTCATGGAGCTCCTGGAGATATGGGCAGACAGACCAGGACCCCTGGCCACACGCTCAGCACTCATTGGGGCTCGAGGGTGAGCCATCCACAAACGGGTGGGCGAGAATGAGAAAAATACTCAAGGAGGCTACAGGATAGTGAAAAGGAAATTTCCACAAACACAGCAGGATGGCGACATCCCAGGAGACAGGACCAGGCAAGCCCAGGAGAAGAGCATGAAGTTGTGTGATCACTGCAAGTGTACACAGATTGTTGTGCCAGAAGGGGAGAGTGCTTACCAAACTATTAGGGCTGGGGGCAGGCAGTGGGAGGAGACTTAAGAGAGAAAGGGTCGGAGAGCATGGAGAGGTTTGGGCATCATGCCGAAGCATCCGGATTTTTATCTTGGGAAGCCCTTGGATTTTAGCCCGTTTGTATCATCGAACTTTGATTTTTGAAAGACCAATAGGGCTGCAGAATGGATTTGGAGAAGATGAGGGGCAGAAGACTTTAGAAAACTAATTCAGGAGCCCAAAGGGACGTGGCAAGGGGCCAGCTAGGCCAGCTGAAGACGCTAGAGAGGAAGGGTTGGATTTGAGGCAAACCCACCGTCTCAAATGACTCCCATATGCCTGGTGTAGGCAGACCAGGTGGTGGGGTCGTTGGCTTACTTAATTTTGCACCGTTATATTTTGCTTTCTTAAGAATACTGAGTCCAGAAAGTTATTTTCATTTTGGACTAATAAAGAGCAAGATAATTTTTGTTCTTTAATTTATGGCTTCCACATATTTTAATTTTGTCATGTTTTTTTTTTAGGCAAAGTTTTTCATCAGTCTTTTAAAGTATTATACAACCAAAACACAGGCCAGGCACGGTGGCTCACGCCTGTAATCCCAGCACTATGGGAGGCCGAGGCAGGTAGACCTTGTCTAGGAAGAGCCAAACATCAGAGCAATCAACATCTATGGGCTTAGTGAAATCCAAGCACTTTTGTCATTAAACCACCAAAAACATAAGACACTACGGTCATCATCACCCCCACTTCAGGGGAGGAGCTCACTAGAACACAGTTTACCTTGCCTGAGGCCCCACAACAATACAGTGACAGGGTTGGTTTTGTTTGTCTGTTTGTTTTGAGATGGAGTCTTGCTCTGTTGCCCAGGCTGGAGTGCAGTGGCGTGGTCTCAGCTCACTGCAACCTCCACTTCCCAGGTTCAAGCGATTCTCCTGCCTCAGCCTCCCGAGTAGCTGGGATTACAGGTGCCTGCCACCATGCCCAGCTAATATTTTTTATTTTTCGTAGAGAGATGGGGTTTTGCCACGTTGGCAAGGCTGGTTTCGAACTCCATAGCGCTGGGATTGCAGGTGTGAGCCACCATACCCGGCCAGGGCTGGAATTTAAACACAGGCATCGTCTGCCCTCAGGCCCTGTGATTGGAACCTTCCAGGGTTTTGAGTCAACTTCCTACTTCACCCCTGTGCCCAACCCTCTGGGCAGGCCAGCACTCATCCCCAGAGCCCTGCCACTGTGGGCCAGCAGGGGAAGCCTGGGCCTCCACGCGTCAGCCCCCATGTTACAAGGAAATGAGCAAGGGGCAGTCTGTGCTGCCTGTTTTCTTCAAAGCAGCAGTGTGAGCCCCGCCAGCATCACTTAGAACTTGCGGGAAATAACAAGCTATCAGGAGCCCCTGCACCTACTGAGTCTAGGGTGGGGCCCAGCAACCGCTCTCACAAGCCCTCTGGAGCCTGCTGATGCCACTGACATTTGAGAACGGCGTTGATTATGCTTTTGGTTTCTCTTTTAGCGGTTTGGATTTTTTGGATTATCTTGTTTGGTTTGGGATATTTAAAACACAACAAGGCCGGGCACAGTGGCTTATGCCTGTAATCCCAGCACTTAGGGAGGCCGAGGCGGGCAGATCACCTGAGGTCAAGAGTTCGAGACCAGCCAACACGGAGAAACCCTATCTCTACTAAAAATACAAGTTAGCTAGGTGAGGTGGTGGGTGCCTGTAATCCCACCTACTCGGGAGGCTGAAGTAGGAGAACTGCTTGAACCCGGGAGGCGGAGGCTGCAGTGAGCTGAGATTGCGCCACTGCACTCCAGCCTGGGCGACAGAGTAAGACTCTGTCTCAAAACAAAACAAACCACAACAACAACAACAACAAAAACAAAAACAACAACAAACCCCACAAGCTCTAGGAGTTTGGGATAGAGATACAACTAGAGTCTCTAATACAGCTCCTGCTCGTTTCTGTCGACAGGTGAGCTTAGACTCCCGTGTGAGAGAAGTCATCAACAGAAACATGGTGGAGCCATCCCAACACATATTCGATGATGCTCAACTTCAGATTTACACCCTGATGCACAGAGACTCATATCCTCGATTCATGAACTCTGCTGTCTATAAGGACTTGCTTCAGTCCTTATCGGAGAAATCCATTGAAGCATAGGATTTTTCAAATATATTTATTATTAATAAAATAATAAAAGAACTCATGGGCTACATCTAGCACAGGGAATTTAGAGGTTGTAGCATCTTCTGCTGGGGTAATACTCAGGCTATTCTAATAACAGATGATTCCTTCAACAGACTGCTATATATTCACAATGTAAATTGCAGCCATCTTTAGTGATACTTTTGAAAAAAAAAGGGATATGGCTGTTGTAGAAAGATAGCATATTTGCATTTACAGTAACAGTAGCATGTTGTCAGTGGCGAAGGCTACACAGAAGGCTCCTTGCTGCCCGGAGCAGGTACATCCACCAGAGCAAAGGGAACCACTTCTGTTTTGCATGAATTTGGTAATTGATTACTCTCTCCCCAAAGAAAAGACATTCAGGTGTTTCTCAACGACCTCTTCCATCCATCAAGCTCGGTTTGAATACTTCACTTATCAGTGCCATTACAGGACCCAAATTCACAGTTCATAAAGATGTGACCACTACATGTAAAAATAGCATTCCACTTGATCTTACAGTATGTATGTATGTATGGAGATACGTATGTGTGTGTGTGTGGATCTCTACATGGTTAATGTAAAGCACTGTGCTCTGAAGTGGATCAGTCTCAAGTGTCTGGTAACAGAAGCAGTGCTTAGAAAATTCTTTTGTTGAAAACAGTTACTGTTATTTTATTATCAGAATTTGCCAACCTAAAGAATGAATTTTAAAATTCATAACTTGGTCATGTTCACAACAAAACTGTCAAATAAGCATATTTCCATTTTTATTACTGAAAGAAATATGGGCATTTTCATTCTTTAAAGAAATAAAGCACAAGAATTTTACCTCAATCTTTATTTTTCCATATGTACATATTTGGGAAACAGAAGATTAAGAAAGTAGGGATATGTGCAGCATATCTTTTTGCTCCCAGACTACGATTCTGTCCTTAGAGCCCACTATTTTTATCATAGGTAAAAAGAATAACTTCTCAGAGGTAAAAAGAACTTCATAACTTACAGGTAAAAATATCGGTTGGTAGACCCAGACCATTCTGAAGAAACACACTCAAAATCCTGGACGCTCTGAGTAGTGGGAAAGACGCTACTTTGCAGGAGGCGGCACCGTGCTCCCGCCCTCGAGGGGGATGGCTCTCCTCTGGGTCCTTCTCCCTCCCTGGCCTCTCCATAGCCTGCCTGCTGTATCTTCATGACTCAACTCAAGCCCCAAACCCAAGCCCCTCTCCTTCATTCTCAGGAAACCATTTTACCTCCTACTCTACTATGCAAATTGTGTCCCTAAGCCCCCTCAACTTCCCATGCAACCTATAAACACATATAGATCAGTGTCTATTCTTATCTCCCTCAGTCCAATCCCAGAGAACCATGTGCTCTCTCCTCCTTTTCGAGGTGTTAATCCCTTACATGTGCTTGTAAGTTTTCCAATCTCATTTCTTACTAAAGAAAAAGGATGTAATTGTGAATAAGACATAAGCCCTGCCCTCTAGTAGTTTACATTCAGTAAAAGCAAACAGACATGTCAGCAGCAACTCTGATACAGTAAGAACCACAGCAGGGGAAGAACAGCACTGCAGAAGTCATGAAGGGTTGTGGAAAGATTCTGGTGGAGATGGCACCAAAGTCAAAATCCAGAGAACAAGAACGTGGATGTGTTGGAGGCAGGGAGGGAACTGGATGAGATGGTATTCACAACTGAGCGACCCCAAAGGAATCGACATGCTGAGAATGAGGGAAGACACACACAAAAGGACATGTTGGAATCAGTTGGATGGAGGAATCTGGGTGGGTGAGTCTAGGCTGGTGTGTTGATTTTGGGGTTTTTCAGCACATAGGCGAATAAGATTGCCTGGAGAATTGTGCATGAAAAGATAGCTGAGGGTATATCACTGCAAGGATAGAGAGAACTGAGAGCCCCAAAGGAGATTTAGGATTCATCTTGTCAATACAGGTAAGAAGCAAGTCGGGGAATATGGAAATATGGCAGCAAATGCATGAGAGTGTCTTGAGGGGCAGTGGTGAACAGTGGTAAACGAAGACTCTTACATAGAGCTTTGTTCCAGCAATTTCTCCCCACCCTCCTGTATCACTGAGTTCACCTTGGCTATTTCCCACACCGTAAGCATGCTCGATTTGCCGTTAAAAACAAACCTGTGTTCCACTGTAAGGGCTGCCTCTTGTCGCCCCCTTTCTCAACAGATCTTTCACAGTAGCCCACACTTGCTGTCTCCATTTCATCATCTCCCCGTTCTCACCTTGAGCTGCTCCAGTGCCCTCAACTGCTCCAAGGAGGCCTCTCCCCGCCAAGTCTACAGCGCAGTTTTCCCAGCCTTCTCAGTGGGCTGCTCAGCTCCTGATATCATGGATGACTCCTTCCTTGAAACAACACTTCCCTCAGCTTCTGAGGTGCTCTCCCAGTTCTCCATATTCTCTATCTTCTTCATTTCCTTCCCAGGCAGAAGAGCACAGCAGCTAAGGGCTTGGATTCTGGAATCAGATTCTCAGACTCCCCTACTGACCATGTGGCAGTGGGAACTCAGGCTTTCTGGGTCTGCTTCTTCATCAGTGAAATTGAGGATAATAATGGTGCTAATCCCTGGTGTTGCTGAGGATTAAAGCCACTCTATGTACAATACAGTAAGCACTTACTACACATTAGTCACTGCTGTTATTACCTGGCCATTAAATGTGGTGGCCCCTAAGGCATGGACTTGGGTTTCCTTTTCTTGCCAATCTGTATGTTCTCCCTTGGTCCTCATATCCCCTTGTTTAAAATACCTACCAACCTACTGATGGCTACCAAACTGGGATCCAGTCAAGACTTTCTCCTGAACTTGAGAATCAGCTCCCAGATGGCCATCTCCACTGGTGTATCCCAGAGGGTGGAACACACCAGCGCTTGGTTGTGACTCATGACCCCACTGCCTCCACACCCCAAGCCTGGCCCTGCCTGCAGCCCAGTGACCCAGCCAGTCACCTAAGTTCTTATCCAGTGTTAACTGTGACTCTTCCCTCCTTTTCTCTTCCCACACATAATCACCCAGCCTTGCCAATTTTACCTCCTATTTCTTACCTGTCTCTTTCTTTCCTCTGACCCCCATCATCTCTTATCTGCATCATTGCCAAAAGAGCTTCCCGGTCTCCTGCTTCTAGTCTCAGTCCATTCAAATCCATCTTTCAAATGCCTACAGGGTGGTCATTCTCACAAAAATTTCTGTTTGTCACCATCCTTCCACTCCTTAACATCTTTCAGTAGTTCCTGATTGCCTGGAGTCAAATACCAAGTTCTTGGCCCAGCATAATAAGCAAGGCTCTCTGCAGTCAGGCTACTGCCTCCCTAGCCAGCCTCATTTCTGTTTTAGACTCTACAACATAGATGTGTAGAAAAGGTGCATATGCCACTCAGCCCTTCATGACTGTTCCTGAAAACTTGGTTTCTGCTGTCCCTTACCTGCTCCCTCTAAAGTTCCATTCTACCCAGCGAACTCCTATCATTTCTGTAAGACTTACCTCCTCCAAGAAACCTGACCTCCTAAGTCATGCCTACATCCTGTGTTTGGGGGCCGTTTTTCAATGTTGCAGGAATATTCTGCACAATATTTATTTATCATCTAATTCATTATAAGTTGAGACTCCCATCTCAAAAAAAAGCGATATGTGTGTGTGTGTGTATACAATGAAATATTAGCCATAAAAATAAGGAAATCCTGCCATATGTGACAGAATGGATGAATCAGGATAATGGACGAATCTTGAGGACACTGTGCTAAGTGAAAGAAAGACAAATACTGCATAAAATAGCTAAACTCATAGAAGCAGAGAGTAGAATGGTGGTTGCCAGGGGCTGGCGAGAGGGGAAGTAGGGAGGTGCTGTTCAATGGGTATAAAGTTTCAGTTATATAAGGTAAGTGCTAGAGATCTGCTGTACAACAAATACAAAAATTTGTTAAGTAGGTGGATCTCATGTTACCTGTTGTTAATAAAAAAATTGAAAAAGATGGACACAGATCAGCAAAATATTAAGATAAGTCAGCCTGATATTAACCTATAACCTTAACACTCCCCCAGATCTCTTTTGCTTCTGCAGGTTAACTGGAAATCTTAGCAGTATTCTCATAGCTTTTGATGTTTTGTATCAGCTCTTTTATTTAACTCAAATATTCACCCAAAATAATTTAAGATTTTTTTTCACTTGCTTGTGACAGCAACCTGTTTCAAACTAGCTTAAACAAAAAGGAAAATGTTTTCCCTTCATAAACAGGAAGTCTACAGTAGTTCTAGCTTCCACATGGCTGGATCCAGACCTCTGATATTATCAGGACTCTCTCCATCTCTCAGCTCCCCTCAGCTTCATGATACACAAAGGATCTGCATGTAGTAGGCAAAAAGCTGCAGGGAGCCCCAAACGCAGCTCAAGCTGACTTAGCTGTCACTGTTCATATGGGAATCTCAAGGACGGTCATGGGGTAGGGGGGACACTGTGAATGAGACCCGCCGGAGTCATGTAGAGAGGAGAAGGGGCAAAACTGCCCCTAAATAAATTAGGAAAGTATTTGGGAACTAATGTTGAGTTCATTAATGAGTTCAGTAATGCTGAGACAGAAGCTATAGCTATCACAGTCCAAACTCCAGTGCTCTCAATTTGTGCTTTTTTAATACCTGCTATAATTTCACATTGGCATTATCACACAAATAACGTTTATTTCAAAGTAGTTCAGTCATCCAATTATAAAAACACTTGGACCAATTTAACCAGACTGTATGGGATAGCACATATGAAATGTGTCTCTTTGAAATCATGGCCATTAAGGGGAAAAAGAAAAATAAGCTATCTTTATATAGCATCCAGGGAGAGGAATCAGACCAAGGTAAGTCACCTGAGATAGCTCCTTGTGCTTTCAATTTCCATCCTCCAGCTGCATAAACAAGTACAAGAGTACAGGATAAACAAGTACAAGAGTACACTGAAACTGTTGCATCACTTTGCAGAAATAAAGCACCAAAAGGGATCTCCCAATACTCTTAACTCCTTACATTCCTTAAAGTTGGAGTCTAGGCCGGGCATGGTAGCTCAGGCCTGTAATCCCAGCACTTTGGTAGGCTGAGGCGGGTGGATCACCTGAGGTTGAGAGTTCAAGACCAGCCTGTCCAACATGGAGAAACCCCGTCTCTACTAAAAATACAAAATTAGCTGGGCGTGGAGGCACATGCCTGTAATCCCAACTACTCGGGAGGCTGAGGCAGGAGAACTACTTGAACCTGGGAGGTGGAGGTTGTAGTGGGCCAAGATCGCGCCACTGCACTCCAGCCTGGGCAACAAGAGCAAAACTCCATCTCAAAAAAATAAAAAAATAAAAATAAAAATAAAGTTGGAGTCTAAAACATGACCAACCAGTAGTTATCCACTCTACCTCTGCAGGTCCCCAACCCATGGAACATTCTTTTTTTCTTTATATCTTAGCTCTTGAACAGTCAAGAACATCATGTAACACACTGACAAAGACATATCCAAGAAAAACTATTTCATGAGCACCTACTACTATATGACAGGCATTCTTCTGGATGCTAGAGACACAGCAGTGAACATATTTTCCATAACTTAACTCCATCTCTACTAAGTAATAGCTGTTGATTATCGAATATAGCCATGATTATAAGCTGTTTTTTCCACTCAGCTGTTTTTTCCACTTTCCATATTGTGCAGAATATTCCTGCAACATTGAAAAACGGCCCCCAAACACAGGATGTAGGCATGACTTAGGAGGTCAGGTTTCTTGGAGGAGGTAAATCTTACAGAAATGATAGGAGTTCGCTGGGTAGAATGGGACTTTAGAGGGAGCAGGTAAGGGACAGCAGAAACCAAATTTTCAGGAACAGTCATGAAGGTCTGAGTGGCATATGCACCTTTTCTACACATCTATGTTGTAGAGTCTAAAACAGAGTGAAATAGTAATACTTCACTATTACTTTTTATTGACTTCAACTTAAACATTGTTCAACATAATTCTTCCATTACTTCCGAGGAATTTGTAACTCTGTCAAACTCTGTAACTCTGTCCTATTTCCCGTGAAGCAGTATCCTTAAGGTTGGTCCTTTGTTTTTCATATGTGACTTTTTTTGAGACAGAGTTTTGCTCTTGTTGCCCACGCTGGAGTGCAGTGGCACGATCTTGGCTGACTGCAGCCTCCGCCTCCCAGATTCAAGCAATTCTCCTGCCTCAGCCTCCCAAGTAGCTGGGATTACAGGCATGCACCACCATGCCCAGCTAATTTTGTATTTTTAGTAGAGATGGGTTTTCACCATGTTGGTCAGGCTGGTCTCAAACTCCTGACCTAAGGTGATCCACCTACCTCGGCCTCCTAAAGTGTTGGGATTACAGGCGTGAGTCACCATGCCCGGCCTCATATGTGGCTTTCACTAGTAATTCAGTGATTATCCCCATCATGTTTCCCAGTGGGATATACAATTCCTTTCGAATGGTTAATTTTCTATAACTAAATACAACTAAATGGGTACTAAATGGGAGGATCACTTGAGCCCAGGAGGTGGAGATTGCAGTGAGCAAATTGTGCCACTGCACTTGTCAGGGTCAATGAGTGAGACCCTGTCTCCAAAAATTAACAGAGAAAAAAGAAATAAAGTCAATTCAAATCCACAAATTACAATTTGACCCACAAGGACCACCACTATGTAGCTACAAAAATTCAAAGCACAGCCTGTTATTTCTTTTGCTGTCTTCTTAATACTTAAAATATTTGCCATTTGTAAGATTATATATAGGTTTAGATGATTGGGTGAATATAAATATTTCTGAATTTTTGCCACGGCTTAGCAAAATTTATAAACCAATGCTCGTCATCACCCAGGTCAGCTAGAAAACCAAGATTGTTATTTTCTGCTTTCCCCAGGATGGTTCTTCATTATCTGCCACTGTATTTGTCTAATTCCTTTGCATGTTCATTAGTAAATATCATAAAATATTACCCTTAATATTTACTTCCAATTATTTTACAAATGTCTAGTATTGGGCCGGGCATGGTGGCTCATGCCTGTAATCCCAGCACTTTGGGAGGCCGAGGGGGCTGGATCACCTGAGGTCAGGAGTTCGAGACCAGCCTGGCCAACATGGTGAAACCCCGTTTCTACTAAAAAATGCAAAAATTAGCTGGGCATGGTGGTGGGTGCCTGTAATCCTAGCTACTTGGGAGGCTGAGGCAGGAGAATCGCTTGAACCTGGGAGGCACAGGTTGCAGTGAGCTGAGATTGCGCCATTGCACTCCAGCCTGGGCAACAGAACAAGACTCCATCTCAAAAAAATAATTAAATAAAATAAAGTCCAGTATTTTCCAATAGCAAGACTCACTATTTGGTCTCTCACATTAAATTAAGTATACACATGGGACACGCTCACATATTTACTCAGAACCTGCCATTCCATCCATCACCAGAGGTCCAGGAAAAGATAAGAAAGACAACATGCTCTGAAGTGCTGCTGAATACTAGTTTTTACTGAAGACCAGGCTTCACTTAATTAAAACTGTACTTTAGAAATACCTTAGTAGTTGAAGGGAGAGCGAGTATGTGGTTAAACAAAAGGTAAAGCAAGCTTCAATGTCTAAATAAAATGACAAAATGTGATACATGTTTAACAACAAAAAAACTTTATTGAATTACAAATTTTAAAATGGATCACTTAATTTAAAAGTGAGATTATTTTATTCTGAAACTCATTATTTCAAAAATGTACTTTATTTTTGAAATAAAACAAAATCTTCAACTATGAGCTGACAAAATAGAGGTTGAGTTGGTACCGGTGGGCCAATTCTTAACTAGGACATTTAAAAATGCTGCTTTCTGTATTACAACAAAATGATATGCAATAAGAAATTGGAAAAAGGGAGCAAAGGAGAGTGCAAAGCATGTACTGAGGTCTTTCTATGTGTGCCTGACAGAATGCAGATTCAGCATAAAATGTAGACTTTGCAACAGTGGCCTTTAAAGTATGCTAGAGCAAGTGTACCCTAGGGAACCTATGTGAAAACAATTTTTGCCTTACTCCAAACAAAAAAATGGTACACACTTTAACAAAAAGTAAAACTTAATTGTAAGATCTGTACTGTAAAGCTACTTGCTATAGCCCATATATTCAGTTTGTTCAACAATCTCACTCATTGACAGAAAAAGTCAGCAAATAAGACGTGGGACAAAAATATTTTCTATCAATCTCCACATGAAAAGACCACAGCTTTAATGATTTATACAATCCTTAAGATTAATCCTTGGTCAGTATAGATTTCCGAATCAAAATCTAGTCATGAACTGTTTACAATAGCTATACTACACTAAGATGCTAAACATTTTCTTTCCGGTATGTCTTCCTAAGAGGGGAAAAAAATAGTGGGAAGTTTTCATCTGTGCCTATGAGGGGATTTATGAAAAGCCTTCTAAACTACAACAGTTTTCTTCTGCAAAACTAAAACACATTATAAAGTCAAACAGGTAAATTAGTAGGAAAACCAAATTGATCTCAATAAAGTCTTGTTTCCAAAAATCTATTAAGAACAATATACATGTACAAGAAATTACAAGAAATGATGATCATGGTTAGTTACAGATGCAAAATAATACCTAATATTCCAAGCTTGTGAACATAATAATTAAAATCAAATTCATAAGCTACCTCAAAATTATGTACATTTTAGATAAGCTGGTCAAGTATTATTTGAATACACACCATATTTGGTAAACCTAAAATTATATTACCTTTTCTCCTCCTTTAATATTTATTTGCAGCTACATGCCAATATGAAAAATGAAAAAAAAAGTATTTTCATTTATGTATTAATAACAGAGAATAACAGAATTTCTACTGTGTATGTTTCACAGTGTAAAAGAAAAAAGTTAACGTATATTTTCCGTTAAGAAAGAAAAAATATTGCCAAACATTTAAGTGATATCAACTTACTTATAAAAACGGAAAAAATATGTTTTGAAACAGATACCATATAATTATTATATGGTCTCCCTACTGATCTGAAACTACAGAAGGCATTTAAAGGAAGGGATGTTAGGTCAAAAACAAAGTCTAACCCAAGTTGCTTTAAAAATCTGATTTACAGGAAAACTAGTTGCTTGGCCTAGTTTAAAGCTAATTACAAAATCCGTTTTCTTAATGGTCCAGATATTTTGCCAATTCTTCCAACTCAACAGAACTGTCAAAAAAGAAAAAATATTTTGTGAGACCTTTAAATACCAATAAGGTTCATTCCCCATTTAATACAGCATACCCCTGACCCTGCTTTTAAAAAGGATGCATTTTTGAAAAAGATGCTGTATTTTTCACACATAATAATCACCTATCTTAAGTGCCTGACTTTCCCAACTTACAACTACTAGGAACATATAACTAAAGAACTTGTATAAAACAATTTCAGCATTTTTATTAAATACCTCTTTATGTTTTTAAGGTAAAAAAAAAAAATTCCAAACTTGAACTTCTAAAATATGCCACCCTAGGCATCAGCTTTCTATCCTAAATTGAACTTTCTTAAATTCAATTAAGTACTATGTCAAAACTTGTGTCACAAACTGCATGTATTCAAAACAAACTGCATTGCACACTTCATCACCATAATAAAAATGATCCGCCGGGCGCGGTGGCTCAAGCCTGTAATCCCAGCACTTTGGGAGGCCGAGACGGGCGGATCACAAGGTCAGGAGATCGAGACCATCCTGGCGAACACAGTGAAACCCCGTCTCTACTAAAAATACAAAAAAATAGCCGGGCGAGGTGGCAGGCGCCTGTAGTCCCAGCTACTCAGGAGGCTGAGGCAGGAGAATGGCGGGAACCCGGGAGGCGGAGCTTGCAGTGAGCTGAGATCCGGCCACTGCACTCCAGCCTGGGTGACAGAGCAAGACTCCGCCTCAAAAAAAAAAAAAAAAAAAAAGATCCATCAGCCAGGCACAGTGGCTCACACCTGTAATCCCAGCACTTTGGGAGGCCGAGGTGGGCAGATCATGAGGTCAGGAGATCAAGACCATCCTGGCCAACATGGTGAAACCCCGTCTCTACTAAAACACAAAAAATTAGCCGGGCATGGTGGCGCGCGCCTGTAGTCCCAGCTATTCGGGAGGCTGAGGCAGGGGAATCTCTTGAACCCGGGAGGCGGAGGTTGCAGTGAGCTGAGATCACGCCACTGCACTCTAGCCTGGAAACAGAACAAGACTCCGTCTCAAAAAAAACAAAAAAAAAGATCCATCATGCAAAACAAATCCAAGAGAACAGGCCAAATTTGCTCAACAGGATTGAAAAAGGTGAATGTCCCTCTCCTAGACCAAGGACAACTTCTGCAACCTGAGATGAGTAGGAAATACTGTTCCAAACCATGAAGATACTTTTTTTTTTTTTTTTTTGAGACAGAGTCTGGCTCTGCCGCCCAGGCTGGAGTGCAGTGGCCTGATCTCAGCTCACTGCAAGCCCCGCCTCCTGGGTTTAGGCCATTCTCCTGCCTCAGCCTCCCGAGTAGCTGGGACTACAGGCGCCCGCCACCTCGCCCGGCTAGTTTTTTGTATTTTTAGTAGCGACGGGGTTTCACCGTGTTAGCCAGGATGGTCTCGATCTCCTGACCTCGTGATCCGCCCGTCTCGGCCTCCCAAAGTGCTGGGACTACAGGCTTGAGCCACCGCGCCCGGCCGAAGATACTTTCAATAGCAGTAACCTTTCCAGCTCAGAACTAAATCTTTGTACGTAATAAGGGTACTGGCCGGGCACGGTGGCTCACGCCTGTAATCCCAGCAATTTAGGAGGCCAAGGCAGGCAGATCACCTGAAGTCAGGAGTTCAAGAGCAGCCTGGCCAACATGGCAAAACTCTGTCTCTACCAAAAATACAAAAATTAGCTCGGCGTGGGTGGCACGTTCCTGTGATCCCAGCTACTTGGGAGGCTGAGGCAGGAGAATCGCTTGAACCTGGGAGGTGAAGGAATGAGTGAGCTGAGATAGCGCCACTGCACTCCAGCCTGGGCAACAGAGGCGCTGTCTCAAAAAAATTAATGAATAAATAAAATAGGTACTGGCCCCAACCCCTTAAAGTGGAGTTGAGGAAGCCAAATGGATATCCTCAATATGGTTTGGGACTCTGGCCCAAAGGGCTTCTAGTTCACTTCTGATTTTTAGAAAATGCTTTAAGCTAAGTGAATAATTCAAAATGAGCATTAAACTGAAAAGTCTATGTAACTATAAATGAAAAAAAAAAAAAAACTTGTACAAACTTCAGAAAAACTAATAAAAATAGCCAGCATTTTTAGAACACCAACAATTACCAGGCGCATCAAACATATTATCTCTACTCTTGATCACAATCCGAAATGTGGGTAGTATTTACATTTTATACGTAAGAACAATACAGTTCAGTAATGGGAAGTGGCAAGGGAGTTCAAAATCAGTTTGCATGATTCCAAAGACTAAATTCCTACTACATAAGCCTCCCAAACTCACACCCTTAACATCCCCATCTATAATAATTAAAATGTTTTTAGTACTGATGTGTATTTCTGCGTCCAAATTTAAATTTTATGCTTTTGTTTCACAAAATCACTCAAGAATGAATCATTTAAATAATATAAACTTGCCTGTGTGGGACTAATTTCAAGAGTACACAGGCAATATGAAGGCTTAGTGAAAAGTGTACAAAATGACAGCAGTGCTCATCTGTAATTTCTAAAATAAACACTGAAATCACTGGGTCTGATTTCAACAAGGGAAAAAAATTTTTCCAAAATCAAAATCTATTAAAATAAGTAATAAACACATAGAGATTTTCTGAAGTAAAAGAGTCAAAACTACTTAATGAATATAGTATAAATAGGATGGTGATAAGGCCGGGCGCGGTGGCTCAAGCCTGTAATCCCAGCACTTTGGGAGGCCGAGACGGGCGGATCACGAGGTCAGGAGATCGAGACCTTCCTGGCTAACACGGTGAAACCCCATCTCTACTAAAAATACAAAAAAACTAGCCGGGCGAGGTGGCGGGCGCCTGTAGTCCCAGCTACTCGGAAGGCTGAGGCAGGAGAATGGCGTAAACCCGGGAGGCGGAGCTTGCAGTAAGCTGAGATCCGGCCACTGCACTCCAGTCCGGGCGACAGAGCGAGACTCCGCCTCAAAAAAAAAAAAAAAAAAAAAAAAAAAAAAAAAAAAAAAAGGATGGTGATATAATAACTGAGCAGTTAAGATTCACTCCCCATTTCCTGTACCAAAACAAATAAAGGTGGTAAGGTCAAGTTAATACTCTTTTATTTCTAGTAGGGTAACAAGATAGTATATTCCATTACAAGTAGTCAGGGACTACAAGAGTACTGGATAGTGTGAGCATATCTGTATATATTTAGATATCTAGGCAGACCTATGAAAAGACCAGAAGAAATCATTCTATTGTGAGTATAATATAAATCCAAGAGGGTCCATACCTTCCATCGATTTCCACATTCATTACAGACAACAAATGTTGTCATTGGTTCATCAGCACTACGGGTTTGTACCTGCAGCAAAATTAAATTACATGTACCTTTTGCAGTACTATTAAAAAAACCCAACCCAAATAATGTTATACATAAATATATATAATATTTAATAAATATAATGGTACCACAATAAAATGAATAGAAGTCTGAAACAAGTTTAAATAAGCTAAATAATGTCAACAAAGCACACATTTCCAAACTTCATTTTCCTAAGTCCTTCTTTGTCTTTTCTGTTTAATATATGCTAGATAAGTGGGAAAATCCTCTAAAGTCACACCTTATTTTTTTAATAGCTAATAAATATTTTTAAAATTCATCAGTAAGTTATTTGATCTCAAAAACAATTTCATCAGTAAGCAGCACAGAAATGAATAAATTTAAACATATGTCAATATTCTCTTACAAATTAACAAGATGCAAAAATTAAGAATATCTCAGTCTGACAAATACAACTGCAACAACCTTTCTAAAAGTTAGACAGCATTCTCTATAACCTAGAAACTTGATATCTAATCTATTTCTAAGATGGCAATTAAAAACACAAAAATACAAAGGATGTTTAAAGAGTATAATTTTACAACAGCACAACACTAAAAACAAATATCCAACGGGGAAGTAATGACATAAAGTAAGAGTATATCCATCTGATGAAATATTACACAGCCAGTAAGATGCTTACAAAGGTTCTTGGTTTTTTTTTTTTTTTTAAACAAGAGGGAGAGAACTCCAGATGTGTTTGGTTTCTTCAAGCATTTGTTTAGCAAGATTAAAAGTTAAAAATGGCACCAAACAAGAAATAATCAGTGACCAGCAGTTTGAGCACATAGCAAAGGACCTGAGATTTTAGGAAATGCCAGAAAAGAATCAAAAAGTCAAAATTGGCCAGGCGTGATGGCTCACGCCTATAATTCCAGCACTTTGGGAGGCTGAGGCAGGTGGATCACTTGAGGTTAGGAGTTCGAGACCAGCATGGCCAACATGTTGAAACCCCGTCTCTACTAAAAATACAAAAATTAGCCGGGTGTGGTGGTGGGCACCTCATTACCCAGCTACTCGGGAGGCTGAGGCAGGAGAATAACTTGAACCCGTGAGGCAGAGGCTGCAGTGAGCCGAGGTCACACCACTGCACTCCAGCCTAGCAACAGAGCGAGATTCCATTTCAAAAAAAAAAAGTTCAAGTTGAACTATGCTATGGATAAGAGGATACCACATTAACCACAGCACTACAGACGACTTGAAACATTTTTATGACCTTTCAGATTCTGATTCCAATCTTTATGATGAAGATAGCAAGCAATGAATCAAAAGAAAATATAGAAGAAAAAAACGCAGACTAGAAAAGCAATAGATTCAAAAAAATCTAGTTGAGAAAAAGAAAGAAACCAAGAAAACTAATCAAAAGGATTCTGAAAATAAAACTGATATAGATAATTCTGAAATAATTAAAAAAATGAAAACCATGTAAATCTAAGATAGCTCCCAACATAAGTCCAAAGAAGGACAGCAAAAAATTTACACAAAAAAGTACAAAAGAGGAAAAAAACATTATTCAACATACTATCGACTCTTCTTTCAAAGAAAAATGAAGGACATTAGACTCAGGCACCTCTGCTGTGAACTCTCCCAAGATCAAGTGTTCTAAGACAAGAAGATAAATGCAACCAGTGGTTCATCAGTGCCACAACAAGCGGCAGTGATGGTTATGAAAACTCAACAGACAGTAAAATGCTTGACAAAGATGCTTTGAAGGAAGATTTAGAAAGTGTTAGTAAAACAGGAAGTGATGAGGAATCTAAAAATGAAATTACAACTGTTGGGAGAGCTTCAGGTGATGATGATAATGGAAGTGGTGATGATGAAGATGAAGAGGAGGATGATGATGAAAGTGACAGCAGCCCTAATCTTGCAAGGGGTAAAGGAAATACAGAAACTAGTTCTGCAAATGAAGATGATACGGCAGATGTGTTTCCAGAAGAATCTAGTTTTGGGCATGCTTGGAGAGAATCAGATAAACCTGCTCCTCATGCTGATGACATTACACATCAATTAGCAGTTTGCAACATGGACTTGGATAGATTAAAGGCAAAAGATTTGCTGGCTCTGTTCAATTGATTTAAACCCAAAGGAGGTGTTATATTTCCTGTAAAAATACATTTTTCAGAGTTTGGAAAGGAGAGGGTGAAGGAAGAGCAAGTTTGAGGACCAGTAGAGCTATTAAGTGTTTCTGAAGATGCCCCAGAAAAGGACTGGACCTCTAGAGAAAAACTGAGAGATTATTAATTCTCAAATGACTGAAGTACTATTATGCAGTGGTAGACTGTGATTCTCCTGAAACAGCCAGTAAAATTTATGAGGATTGTGGTGGCCTGGAATTCGAAAGTAGTTATTCTTTCACAGATCTAAGGTTTATACCAGATGATACTACTTTTGATGATAAGCCCAAGGACACAGACTCAGAGGTGTATTTAACAGCATATGAAGCAAAATATATCACATCTGCTGCAATGGGAACATCAATGGTGGAAATCACTTGGGATGAGACTGTTCATGAAAGAATTACAACATTCAATAGGAAGTTTAAAAAGGAAGAGCTTTTGGACATGGATTTTCAAGACTACTTAGCTTCCTCTAGCAAAAATGAAGAGGAGATAGAAAAGGAGCTACAAGGTGATGACCAAGTCAATGCAGAAGAAGATGGGAAAATAAAGAAAAGTCAGAAGGATGATGAAAAACAAATCACTAAATATAGGCAACTCTTGCAGGTTATTCAAGAAAAAAGAAAAGAAAGACAAAGAAAATGATATGGAAACAGAAATGAAGTGGGTTCCAGGTCTTAAAGAAAGTGCAAAGAGATGGTCAAGAACAAATTGGAAAGGATAAACTGATGCCTTAGGAACAATTTTTAGAGAAGAAGAAAGAGAAAAAAAGACAGAAAAGAAAAAGAAGACTCTTGTTGAAGAGGCCAGTGAAAATTAACTTCCCTCTGATGTTGATATGAATGAGTGGTACTTTGCTAAAGAAGTTTAAAAAAATAGGTATAAAGAAACAAGTGGATAAAATCTGCAAAAGACGGCACATTTCCAGAAGAAGAAACTAAAATAGAAAGACAAAAGGCTGAAATGGCTTTCTTCATTGGATGAGGAGGAGGAAAGTAAGAAACGCTTCAATTACAAGATTGTGGAGCACCAGAACCTCAGCAAAAAGAAGAAAAAGCAGCTCATGAAAAAAAAGAAATTATTAGAGGATGACTTTGAGGTAAATGTTAGCAATGCATGGTTTCAGGCAATGTACACTTCCCACGTGTTCAATTTGCATCCCTCAGATCCTAATTTCAAGAAAACAAAAGCTATGGAAAAAGTCTTCGAGGAGAAAGCCCAGCAAAGAGAACGGAAAAAACAAGAACTCAGGCAATAAAGAAAAAAGAGGGCTGCGCACGGTGGCTCACGCCTATAATCCCAGCACTTTAGGAGGCCAAGGTGGGTAGATCACCTGAGGTCAGGAGTTTGAGACCAGCCTGGCCAACATGATGAAACCCCGTCTCTACTGAAAATACAAGAAAATTAGTCGGGCATGGTGGTGGGCACCTGTAATCTCAGCTACTCGGGAGACTGAGGCAGGAGAATCATTTGAATCAGGGAGGCAGAGGTTGCAGTGAAGTCCACTGATCCTGCCTTGTCAATGTTTATTAAATCTATAAAAACCAAAACAGAGCAGTTTCAAGCAAGAAAAAAAAAAGTCAAATAACTAGATGTTATTTCTTTTTGAATTGAAAACAACTCCTAAAATATACAGAAAGAGTAGGAGAAGCATTTATTGGGAACAAAGCTACCTTCAATAATATGAATAAAATCTTATTCTGAACATAGTAAAATTTTTCTTCATAAATAGTTGTTCTTAATTGTGGATGACTGACAAATTTGTACTGTACATTCCTACAGATCAGTCATAATTAAATCAAATTACCTGAACTGTAGGGTTTATAAAATGCTTACATTTTATGAAGTTCAATTCTAACTAGTGGAAAGTTACTCTAGCTTTTGCTTTTTTGGGGGGAGAGCGGGGGCGGGGAGGATGGAGTTTCATTCTTGTCACCCAGGCTGGAGGGCAATGGCATGATCTTGGCTCACTACATCTCCACTTCCTGGGTTCAAGCAATTCTCCTGCCTCAGCCTCCTAAGTAGCTGGGATTACAGGCATGTGCCAACACGCCTGCCTAATTTTTTGTATTTTTAGTAGAGATGGGGGTTTCACCATGTTGGCCAGGCTGGTCTCAAGCTCCTGACCTCAGGTGATCCGCCTGCCTCAGCCTCCCAAAGTGTTGGAATTCCAGACTTGAGCCACCGCGCCCAGCCTACTCCAGCGTTTTAAAAGGCTGTTTACAATTCTATGTGAAAATAGAGCAGTATCTACTCTTAAGTTTGTTTAAAGGTTAGGGATAATTTGAAATATATATATATATAATACATTAACTTCTCTGGGAGCAGGAGGCAGATTTAAATAGCTATTAAAATAATTTATTTTTCGCTGGCTGGGCGCAGTGGCTCACGCCTGTAATCCCAGCACTTTGGGAGGCCGAGGCAGGTGGATCACGAGTTCATGAGATCGAGACCATCCTGGGTAACATGGTGAAACCCTGTCTCTACAAAAAATGTAAAAAATTAGCCGGGTGTGGTGGCAGGCACCTATAGTCCCAGCTACTTGGGAGGCTGAGGCAGCCGAATGGTGTGAACCTGGGAGGCGGAGCTTGCAGTGAGCCGAGATGGCGCCACCACACTCCAACCTGGGTGACAGAGCAAGACTGTCTCAAAAAATAAAATAATAATAATAATTTATTTTTTTAGGCATAAAGGATGGAAGTCAAGAACTTTTTATCATGTTAAGTATAGTTTATGAAATTAATTTGTAAATAAAAGAGCAAAATATTTTTATTAATTTTTGTATAGCATTGATTTATTTCATTTTATACACCTCAAATAAACTATTATCTGGAAAATTTTTTAAAAAGAGGAAAATGCGGCCGGTGCGGTGGCTCACGCCTGTAATCCCAGCTCTTTGGGAGGCCGAGGCGGGTGGATGACGAGCTCAGGAGATCGACACCATCCTGGCTAACATGGTGAAATCCTGTCTCTACAAAAAATGCAAAAAATTAGCCGGGTGTGATGGCAGACGCCTGTAGTCCCAGCTACTTGGGAGGCTGAGGCAGGAGAATGGTGTGAACCCGGGAGGCGGGGCTTGCAGTAAGCCGAGATCGCGCCACCACACTCCAACCTGGGTGACAGAGCAAGACTCCGTCTCAAAAAATAAAATAAAATAAAACAATAATAATAATTTTTTTTTAGCCATAAAGGATGGAAGTCAAGAACTTTTTATCATGTTAAGTATAGTTTATGAAATTTATAAATAAAAGAGCAAAATATTTTTATTAATTTTTGTATAGCATTGATTTATTTCACTTTGTACATCTCAAATAAACTATTATCTGAAAAAAATTTTAAAAGAGGAAAATGCAGCCGGGCACAGTGGCTCACGCCTGTAATCCCAGCACTTTCGGAGACTGAGGCGGGTGGACCACAAGGTCAGGAGATCAAGACCACGGTGAAACCCCGTCTCTACTAAAAATACAAAAAATTAGCCGGACGCGGAGGCGGACGCCTGTAGTCCCAGCTACTCAGGAGGCTGAGGCAGGAGAATGGCATGACCCCAGGAGGCAGGCTTGCAGTGAGCCGAGATCGCGGCCACTGTACTCTAGCCTGGGGGACAGAGCGAGACTCTGTCTCCAAAAAAAAAAGGAAAATGCTTACATTATGGTAGCTAAGTTAAAAGAAGAGCATAAAATAGTTTTTACAGTATTTAATTCCAACTATACATAGAAAAAAATGCAAAATGTGGTATGAACATACAGTGGAATATTATTCAGCCGTAAAAAGTAGGGAAAGTCTGACATATACCACAACACAGATAAATCTTGCAGATATTATGTTAAGTGAAATAGGCCAGTCACAATAAGACAAACATTCTATGATTCTACTTACATGAAGTACTTGGTATAGTCAAATTCTGAGAGACAGAGAACAGAATGGTGGTTGTTGGGCTGGGGGAGAGGGGAATAGGGAGTTACTGTTTAATGGGTAAAGAGTTTCACTTTTGCAAGAGGAAAAGCGTTCTGGAGACTGGATGTACAGCACTGTGAATGCTCTACTACTGAACAGTACACTTAACTGGTTAAGATGGGAAATTTTAGGTTTTATATGTATATATATTCTACCACAACTACTTTTGTTTAAACTTAAAAAGAGAATTCAGCAAGAAAAAAAAGCTAATATGATTTTTTAAAAACTTAATCTATACAAGATTATAAATTTCTGAAGTTCTAAACTGAAGAGAATTACCAGAACCAAAGGTCTCAAAAAGAGAAAGGTTATTTCTCTGAGTGAAGATGACAAAGCATTATTAAAGTTAAATGTTATTCTTAAGTTTAAGTTGTGGCAAGAACCTAAATACTAACAATGCTGCATTTAGAATAAGGTTTATTGAAATTCCATATGAGATGATAAAATCCCAGTTTATCACCACTTCAAAGATGAAAGGTTCATGACACCAGTAAACTATTAACATGCCTTCCAACTCAAAGGCCCAAAGGAAGACAAAGCAGCACTATCCTCAGAACAGCAGCGTTCTGCTCACTTAAGGTCTTCAGATGAAAATGGTTTGAAAACTCCTGCTATACTTTACATATACTTAATTCTGATATCCAGGGCCCCAAAAGTGGACATGAGGAATCTTTTGCTCTCTGGGAAAAATTTCAGTCTCCTCTTGGGTACACAGTAATCAAGAGTTACACTTAGTTCTTTTACATCTGTTATTTCCATGAGAACTTTGAGAGTTCTCTATCTGAAGAGAACACTTTGTGATTCTAAGAAAATCATACTGGCTTCAACTTTAGGCTGGGTTCTTTCTGCTAAAAGAAACAAACTTGGTATTTACGTTTTTTGTCTTAGCTATTTATAACTTGATTACGTAAGTATATCACTTCTACTTTTTACATTTTAAAGAAGCTTTAACTTTTAAATAACTTTCTATTTATACTTAATACTTTCTAATACGTGGCATTTTTAGGGTACAATTTTTATTGCTAAGATATTTCTTTTTTTTTTGAGACGGAGTCTCGCTCTGTCGCCCAGGCTGGAGTGCTGTGGCCGGATCTCAGCTCACTGCAAGCTCCGCCTCCCGGGTTCACGCCATTCTCCTGCCTCAGCCTCCCGAGTAGCTGGGACTACAGGCGCCCGCCACCTCGCCCGGCTAATTTTTTTTTATATTTTTTTTTTAGTAGAGACGGGGTTTCACCGTGTTAGCCAGGATGGTCTCGATCTCCTGACCTCGTGATCCGCCCGTCTCGGCCTCCCAAAGTGCTGGGATTACAGGCTTGAGCCACCGCGCCCGGCCCTGCTAAGATATTTCTACCTGACTAAAAAAAATAGAGCAATTCAAACTCAGAATTTTCTGAGACCACGTTTATCAGTGCTGATGCATTTTAGTAACAATCAGTAGTAAAACTGCTACAAAATGAAACATGGAAATACACAACTGTGACTTAATGAGACTTCAAACAAGTAAAGGACTTCGGACTGGTTAAATGAAGTATATCTGAAAATGGAGACTACATGTCTATACATAGTAGAAAAGAGGCAGAAGCTCATATAACATTCTACCATATGTGTTTAGAAAAAGGAAAACAAAGGCCGAGCGCGGTGGCTCAAGCCTGTAATCCCAGCACTTTGGGAGGCCGAGGCGGGCGGACCACAAGGTCAGGAGATCGAGACCATCCTGGCTAACATGGTGAAACCCCGTCTCTACTAAAAATACAAAAAAATTAGCCAGGCGTTGTGGTGGGCACCTGTAGTACCAGCTACTCGGGAGGCTGAGACAGGAGAATGGCGCGAACCCAGGAGGTGGAGTTTGCAGTGAGCAGAGATGGCCCCACTGCACTCCAGCCTGGGCAATAGAGGGAGACTTCGTCTCAAAAAAAAAAAAAAAAGAAAAAGGAAAACAAAAATATTTGCATGTATACACATAAAATACCTAGAAAGTTTCACAACGAACTAGTAACCTTGCTTTACTTCCAAGGAGGGAGAACAAGGTGGCCACAAGTTTCACAATAAACTAGTAACCTTGCTTTACTTCCAGCGAGGGAGAACAAGGTGGCCACAGGCAAAAGTGGGAAGGGAATCTTCTACTCATAACCTTTTGTACCTTTTGCATTTTTAACCACAAAAATAACTACCAACAAAATTTGTTTTAAGGCCCATTTAGAGTTTAGTGATGTTATTTTTAAAGTGCTTAATGTTCTATCAGTGAAAAAAATCAATTCCCCAAATCTGTCTGAAACAGTAGATTTTCTAAATATTATCTCCCTTAAGGAGACAATCTTGAGCTTACAGCAGATGATATAGCACAAAAACCTATTTGGCAAATGAAATTAAGACAGTGATAAAAACAATCTTCTCATATGCACATGCAACCAAAATAACTATAGCATAGTTTTCAGCTGTTGAATAATAAAAAGGCTAGTCATATCAGACATAAATGTAAGTTATCAATATTACAAAAAAGGAACAAATTATCCAGAAGCCAGTTAAGTCTAAAGTACCCATAAGCCATGTGGAGGAGAGTGAAGAACTTTCCTTATACAGTCCTGCAAAATAAAAAGGATTATGGCCAATTTACCTAGTAACTAATATAACTGCTTATGAACTTTTAAAAAAAAATATGGTCATTTTATTAATTCTTATAATTTATAAATTTTATTTGACACAGCTTTCACAGTAGCTATTTCCATGACAGTACAGATATATCAAGTTGGTTTTAGTTAACTAGAATCAGTATTAAGAAAGCATTCTGGCCAGGCACAGAGGCTCAAGCCTGTATTCCCAGTACTTTGGAAGGCCAAGGTGAGAGGATCACTTGAGTCTGGAAATTTGGGATCAGCCTGGCCCACACAGCAAGACCCCATCTCCAAAATAATAATAATAATAATAATGTTTTTAAAAGAGATCACTCTTATACTTAAGAAAGAAATCTTATCTCCTCTTGAACTAGTCCCCAGTTACCCTTTCCATGGTTTTGCTTTCCACGGTTTCAGTTATCCATGGTCTGAAAATATTAAATGAAAAATTCCAGAAATAAATAACTCATCAGTTTTAAACTGCACGTTGTTCTGAGTAGCATGAAGAGAGCCTGTACCATCCTACTCTGTCTCACTTGGACTATGGATCATCCTTTTGTCCAGTGTATGTCACTATAATGCTACCTACCCATCAGCCATTCACATCATCAGGGCTCGATGAGGCAGGACCACCTGAAGCAGATGAGCCTCCTTCCGATGGACCATCAGAAGGTGAATAGCAGCCTAACACTTAAGTCACAATGCCTACATCATTCACTTTGCCTCATCTTATCAAATGAACAGGGGTGAGTACAGTGCAAGACACTGTGAGAGAGAGAAAGACTACACTCATACTACTTTCATAACAGTATCTTGTTATAATTATTCAATTTGATTAACAGTTATTATCGTTAATCTCTTCCTAGGCTTAATTTATAAATAAAACCTATCAGTACATATGTATAGGAAAAAACATGGTATACATAGGGTTAGGTACTATCTGTGGTTTCAGGCATCCACCTGGGGTCTTAGAACATATCCCTCCATGGATAAGTGAGGGACTACCATACTGGCAATTATCTTGGCCATTTATTTTAAAACAGGAGCTGCAAGCATTTTTATATAAAAATAAGAATCTATAAACAATCACAAACCTGTGTGTAAGTGCAATTCTTCTTTTTACATTTGCCACATGTGAACAAGTCAGTCTGGGTCCCACCAGTCTTGGCCATCTGATGCTCTCTGATGGCTTCTTTGGTCAAGTTTTTCCGCATCTCTTTCAGCTCATCACTAGCCATTTCCTATTAGGTAGGGGGCAATACCACTCAGTTATAGACACCTTCTATATATATCCTGAATGATATTTTGATCAATTAGCCTAATCATAATAATAAACCACATATCAACCTTTAAAGTTTTAAAAGCATTAAATTAACATTTTTCCTTCCAGGGCTTGTAAAAGTTTAATTCCTTTTAAAAATTTCTTCAAATACTTAAAAGTTTACATGTGAAAATCGGACTTAAGTACTGTTTAAAGGCTACCGAAACCACCTTTGCAAAGATTATGATAGAGAAATCGAACATGACTAACTCCATCTGGCTTCTAGTGTCACAGGCTGGCTGTCTTCCCTCTTTCCTGGGCACAGGCCAAGCTAACCATGGGAGGAATTTATAGTTTAACTTTGATGCAAAGATGGTAACAGTCCTTCCCTTAAACCAATGCCTCCTCGTTCAGAGCCTGAGATCACCTTTGCAAGACTAATGAAAGGCCAGCGGATTAGGATTATGGGAGGAGCCTGAACTCTGCTAAAATGTAGACACAGTTTCTATAATCCCTCACTGCTTAGGAGTGATGTGGCCAGAGGGCACAAAGTGTGTGACTTCCCTGATTGCTCCTACAGGTAATATTATTATTGTAGAACCTGAGATTGGTTTTTTGAGATGTTTTTCAGACTGAGCCCTCCAGAACTCAGGACCCTCACCCAGAGGTACAGAAGGACCAGTTCCCACATCCCAGTGATTACATCCCCAACCAATCAGCAGCACTCATTCCCTAGTCATAGGAATAGTCTCCACCAAACTATCCTTATAAAACCCTAACCTCCCAGTCTTCAGGGAGACTAATTTGAGTAATTACTTTGTCTCCTGCATGGCCAGTCTTGTGTTAATAAAACTCTTTCTTAATCGCAATAGCGCAGTCTCAGTGACATGGTTTTGTGTGTGCAGTGGGCAGGAAGAAGCTGTTGTGATTATACTACGAACAATGTAAACCCACAACGAGTACCTCTAGTAACCAGATTATAGTCTCTAATACCATTGCCTATACCCCATACCCAAAAGAAGTCAGGGATCTCTGGAGCAATGTCTGATTCCAGTTTTGAGGCAAGAAATGTACAGAATATGCCAGGGTCATCTTCTTGTGTCAGTTTTTACTAGCTACAGTCATACTTTGCTTTATCTTGCTCTGCGCTATTGTCCTTCATTTTATTGCACTTTGCAGTTACTGCATTTTTTACAAATTGAAGGTCTGCAGCAATGCTGTGTTGAGCAAGTCTATTGGCGCTATTTTTCCAAAAGCATGTGCTCACTCCATGTCTCTGTGTAACATTTTGGTAATCCTCACAATATTCCAAGCATTTTCACTATTATTATATCTGTTAGGTGATCTGTGATCAGTAATTTCTCATGTTACTATCATTGTTTTGGGGGCACCACTAACTTTGACCACATAGACAGTAAACTCGACAAATGTGTGTGTTCTGACTGCTCCATTCTTTCCCTGTCTCTCTTCCTCTCCTTGGGCCTCCCTACTCCCTGAGACACAACAATATTGAAATTAGGCCAATTAATAACCCTACAATGGCCTCTAAGTATTCAAGGACAAGGAAGAGTCAACATGTCTCTCGCTTTAAATCAAAACCTAGAAATAAGACTACGTTTAGTGAGGAAGGCATGTGGAAAGCTGGGACAAGCCAAAAGCTAGGCCTCTTACACCAGTTAGCCAAGTTGTGAATGCAAAGGAAAATTTCTTGGAGGAAATTTAAAATGCTACTCCAGTGAACACATGGATAATGATCAAAATAGCCTTATTGCTGATATGAAAACATTTTAGTGGCCTAGACAGAAGACCAAACCAGCCACAACATTCCCTTAAGCCAAAGACTAATCCAGAACAAGGCCTTAACTCTTTAATGCTGAGAGAGAGGAGGAAGCTGCAGAAGAAAAGTCAAGAGGCTACCAGAAGCTGGTTCATGAGGTTTAAGGCAAGAAGCCATCTCCATAACACAGTATAAAATGCAAAGTGAAGCAGCAAGTGCTGATGGAGAAGCTGTGGCAAGTTATCCAAAAGATCTAGCTAAGATAATTGATGAAGGTAGCTATTCTAAACAACAGATCGTCAATGTTGATGAATATTGGAAGAGGGTGACATCTAGGACTTTCACAGCTAAAGAGAAGTCAATGCCTGGCTTCAATGCCTCAAAGGACTTTGAATTACTCTCTTGTTAGCGGCTAAGGCATCTGGTGACTTCAAGCTGAAGCCAATGCTCATTTACCATTTAAAAAATCTTAGGGCCCTTAAGAATTATGCTACATCTACTCTGTGTTCTATAAATGAAACTACAAAGCCTGGATTACAGCACATCTATTTACAGCATGATTTACTGAATATTCTAACCCCCCTATTGAGACCTACTGCTCAGAAAAAAGATTTCTTTCAAAATATTCCTACTCATTGACAATGCACGTAGTCATCAATATACATAGTCATCCAATAGATCTGATGGAGGCATCCAAGGAAATTAATGTTATTTTCATGCCTGCTAACAACAACATTCATTCTGCAGTTCATGCATCAGGAGTAATTCTGACTTACTTTTTTTTTTTGAGACAGGGTTTCACTCTGTCACCCATGCTGGAATGCAGTGGCGCAAACTCAGCTTACTGAAACCTCCACCTCTCAGCCTCAAGTGATCCTCCAACTCAGCCTCCTGAAGTACCTGGGATTACAGGAATGCGCCACACCATGCCCAGCTAATTTTTCTGATTTTTTTTTTTTTTTTTTTTTGTAGAGATGGGAATTTGCTCTGTTGCCCAGGCTGGTCTCCACCTCCTGGGCTCAAGTGATCTGCCCATCTCAGCTTCCCAAACTGCTCAGATTACAGGTGTGAGCCACCATGCCCAACTGACTTTCAAGTTTTATTATTTCAGAAATACTTTTTGTAAGGCTGCAGCTCCTACAAAAAGTAATTCCTCAGATAGATCTGAATAAAGTAAACTGAAAATCTTTTGGAAAGGATTAACCATCCTAGATGCCATTAGGAACATTAGTGATTCATTGAGAAGAGGTCAATATATCAACATTTAGAGGAGTTTGAAAAAAGTTGACTCCAATCATCATGGATGACTTTGAGGGGTCTGACTTCACTGAAGAAAGTAAACGCAGAGGGACCAGGTGCGGTGGCTCATGCTTGTAATCCCAGAACTTTAGAAGGCTGAGGTGGGTGGATGACCTGAGGTCAGGAGTTTGAGACCAGCCTGGCCAACATGGTGAAACCCTGTCTCTCCTAAAAATACAAAAATTAGCTCGGCATGGTGGCGGGCGCCTGTAATCCCAGTTACTCAGGAGACTAAGGAAGGAGAATCGCTTGAACCCAGGAGGCAGAGGTTGCAGTGAGCAGAGATCACACCACTGCACTCCAGCCTGGGCGACAACAGCAAAACTCCGTCCCCCACCACCAAAAAAAAAAAAAGTAACCACAGATGTAGTGGAGAAAGCATGGGAAGGAAAATTAGAAGCGGAGCTTCAAGATGTGACTGAGTTGCTTCAATCTCATAATAAAAGCTGAACAGATGAGATGCTTCTTGTGGATGAGCAAAAAGTGATTTCTTGAGATGGAACCTATTCCTGGTGAAGATGCTGTGAACATTGTTGAAATGACAGCAAAGGATTTAGAATAGTACATCAACTTAGTTGACAAGGCGGCAGCAGCATGTGACAGCACTGACTCCAATTCTGAAAGAACATCTACTATGCATAAATGTTATTAAACAGCATCACAAGCTACCAAGAAATATTTTATGAATATTTGCTCCATCAATGCAGCAAACCTCACTGTTGTCTTATTTTACAAAATTACCACAGTCACCTCAACCTTCAATAACCACTACCCTAATCAGTCAGCAGCCATCAACATCCAGGCAATTCCCTTTTCCAGCAAAACAGTACAACTTGCTGAAGACTCAGATGATCATGAGCAATTTTTAGCCAGGTGTACATTGTTTAGCAAGGTATAAGGTATACACTGTTTTCTTAGGTGTAATGCTACTGCACATTTAATAGATTATAGTATAAGCATAACTTTTATATGTACTAGAAAGTCAAACAATTGGTGTGACTCTTGTGTCACTTTATTGCAATATTCATTTTATTGCAGCATTCCAATCCAAACCTGCAACATATCTGAGGTATGTTTGTGTACAGAAGAAAAATTCACTCTCTTGAATGTTTACTAAAACAGTGAAATTGTAGATACAATATAGCTAATATCTATGAACAACCATGTCTATAAATAGCAAGCTACAAATTTCATTTTTTCTATAATTCCCTATTAAAATTTAAGAAATAATAGGATGGGCACGGTGGCTCAAGCCTGCAATCCTAGCACTCTGTGAGGCTGAAGCAGGAGAACTGCTTGAACCTGGGAGGCGGAGGTTGCAGTAGCTGTTGCACCCCAGCCCAGGCAACAAGGGCAAAATTCCATCTCAAATTAAAAAAAAAGAAATAGGCCGGGCGCGGTGGCTCAAGCCTGTAATCCCAGCACTTTGGGAGGCCGAGACGGGCGGATCACGAGGTCAGGAGATCGAGATCATCCCGGCTAACACGGTGAAACCCCGTCTCTACTAAAAAATACAAAAATCTAGCCGGGCGAGGTGGCGGGCGCCTGTAGTCCCAGCTACTCGGGAGGCTGAGGCAGGAGAATGGCGTAAACCCGGGAGGCGGAGCTTGCAGTGAGCTGAGATCCAGCCACAGCACTCCAGCCTGGGCGACAGAGCGAGACTCTGTCTCAAAAAAAAATAAATAAATAAAAAATAAAAAAAAAGAAATAATCAATATGATGTAACCAATTTTATAGTGTTTAACCATGAAAAAAGGTTAGCACTTACAAAGTTTACTTGCAATTAGAGATTCAACTCTCTGGTTCTACATGAATTCATAAAAAGTAAAACAATTGGCAGCCAGCCATGGTGGCTCACGCCTGTAATCCTAGCACTTTGGGAGGCTGAGGTGGGCAGATCACCTGGAGGTTGGGAGTTCGGGACCAGCCTGACCAACATGAAGAACCCCGTCTCTACGAAAAATTAAAAAATTAGCTGGGCGTGGTGGTGCATGCCTGTAATCCCATCCACTCGGGAGGCTGAGGCAGGAGAATCGCTTGAACCCAGGAGGCAGAGGCTGCAGTGAGCCAAGATCGTGCCATTGCACTCCAGCCTGGGCAAGAAGAGCGAAACTCAGTCTCAAAGAAACAAAAAGTAAAACACATTTGTTTTTAGACAATAATTTAATGTAATCACATTAAAAGCATGGAAACAGCTGGAGAAGGAGCAAAGTACTGACAAAAGATATAAAATCACCTTAAGTATTTGTCTAGTATATATCAGAATAACAGAAATTTATTACATATGCAATATTTATATAGTAGTCTATGATGATAATAGGCTTTACACTTCACAACAGAGAATCACATCATAGAAACCTCAGATTCATGCATACTCACCTCTGCTGTCATTCTAGCAAATAAGTCAGGAGGAATATTCCCACAGAGGACATTTTTCCTTAAATTTGGATTTTTTGCATCTTTAAGATTTGATATCCTACTTCGTACTCTATTTTTGTATTTCATGTCTGTATTCCTTATTTCTTGATATATAGGTACCAGGCCGTTAAGGAAAAAAGGTAAAATTATAAAAACAAAATCATTTTTTTTTCTTATTCTGCCAAAATAAGAATTCCTGAGGCCAGACACGGTGGCTCATACGTCTAATCCCAGCACTTTGGGAGGCCAAGGCTGGTGGATCACGAGGTCAGGAGATTGGGACCATCCTGGCTAACATGAAACCCCGTCTCTACTAAAAATACAAAAAAATTAGCTGGGCGTAGTGGCAGGTGCCTGCAGTCCCAGCTACTCGGGAGGCTGAGGCAGGACAATCACTTGACCGGGGAGGCAGAGGCTGCAGTGAGCTGAGATCAAGTCACTACATGCCAGCCTGGGCGACACAGCAACACTCCATCTTAAAAAAAAAAAAAAACCTGAAATTTCTAAGTAATTCATAACAACTGTTTCCAGTTTCCAGTTTAGAATATGTTTTTTTGTTTTTTGTTTTTTTTTTCTTGAGACGGAGTCTCGCTCTGGCCCCCTGGCTGGAGTGCAGTGGCGCAATCTCGGCTCACTGCAAGCTCCGCCTCCCAGAATCATGCCATTCTCCTGCCTCAGCCTCCTGAGTAGCTGGGACTACAGGCACCCGCCACCGCACCCGGCTAATTTTTTTGTATTTTTAGTAGAGACGGGGTTTCACCGTGTTAACCAGGATGGTCTCGATCTCCTGACCTTGTGATTCGCCCTCCTTGGCCTCCCAAAGTGCTGGGATTACAAGCGTGAGCCACCACGCCCGGCCTAGAATATGTTAAAAACAAGGTACTATATCTAATTCCTTGAACGGTAACTGGCAAATAATAGTGATATTACTTTTACACTGTAAACTAGTTGTTTGCTTGTTTGTTTTGAAGGCGGGTAGAAAGTCTCCCTCTGTTACCCAGGCTGGACCTCAGCTCACTGCAACCTCCATCTCCCGGGTTCAAGCAATTCTCCTACCTCAGCCTCCCGAGTAGCTGTGATTACAGGCGCCTGCCACCACACCCGGCTCATTTTTGTATTTTTAGTAGAGACAGGGTTTCACCATGTTGGCCAGGCTGGTCTCAAACTCCTGATCTCAGGTGATTCAACCATCTTGGCCTCTCAAAGTGCTGGGATTATTGGCGTGAGCCACTGCGCCCAGCCTAGTCATCTTTTATTTCCTAAATGTTTAGTGCCAACAGTACGCAAGTCAACAGGGTTTCAAAACGTAACTCAAGTACTCAACATGAGAAAGCATATGTTTGAAAAGAAGCTTGAACTTATTCAAGCTTTACTTGCCCAAATCTGAATTCTACTAAGGATACTAAAAGTCTCTGGTTACACAGTTCCCATAGGGTCTCTAAGAAGAGACCATTCATTCAACATGGCCATGAGGGTTCATCTCCTCCCCCAGCTCAGCAGGAGCTACCTCAGCAGGCTCTTCTCCCCAGAAGAGGTCACTGCCAAAGCTGAACCCTGGAACAGCTCCCTTCCTAATATGGCCATTTCCTCAACTAGGACAATCCCATGTTACACAGCTGCCTAGATGCTCCCTGCCCCTACCCACACACAGTACCCCTTTCCTGGAGCCCTTTCCCGGTGCTCAGCATGAACACGTTTCCTCTGGGATAACGAGCTCAGGTGACTGTGTGTGCTCTGAGGTCCCCCTAACTGAGAAGTTTTCAACTTATGTGTGTATGCTTTCCATGCCCCTTTGCACAACTTAAATTCTGACACTACATTCTCAATTTACAAGGCAGAAAATTTTCAAAGCCATCAATACTGTACTTTGCTTTTGAATAACAGGAAAAACAAGACAAATAAAATGATATAGATGTCCCTCTCCTTTCCAAGAAAACAATACAATCAAGACAGAAAGTGAAGAATAAGACTTTGAATTCTATACCAGCAGGAAAAATTAAGCTAGCAGATTTCTTAAAACAATTATGACCCCTTGAAGTAATGTGACACCAAGTGACTTGTTTGGCTGGTAGCAGAATAGATGTCACTCCTTGGCAGTAGTTTTGAAAGCCAGTATGCAATTTATCCCTTTTACCTTCTGCCACATCACCAGCTCACAATGGCCACTCCACTGGCCTCGTCCTAGAGGACAATGACCCAAAGCCCAGAGTCCTCAGCTAGCCTGTGCTGAACATACAGGACAAATAAATTCCTATTTGTCCAGTTTAATCTGTGAAAGAAACCTTCGTGGTGTTAAGCCACTGAAATTTCAAGGTTGTTACCACAATATAACAGCCTATCCTGCCAAGTACATGAAGTCAATCTTGGACACTAGTGTTTTGCTAGGAAAGCGAAATTCCTTAGGTTTTTGAATTGCCAATGAGTTACACTCATGTTCTCGTGTATTTTGTAATCTCTTCTAATTATGTTATCAGTTTGCCTTTCTCGTTCTCAATCACATTTTCACTCTCCTGCTATCTGAATCAATTTTACCAGGGATTTATATATTTCAGTTTCCAAAGAGCCAGGTCCTTTCAAACTTCGCTGTTTCTAGTTCATTCAGCTTCATCATGAAGGAAAAAGTCTAGCGTGGTGGTCAAGATCATGGGCTTGGAGCCAAATTCCCTACACTGGAATCCCAGCCTTGTCAGTGTCAGGCTGTGTGATCTAGAACAATGACCAATCCTCTTCTGCTTCTGTTTTCTCTCTGTAAAATAGGATGAGAGCACCTAACGCATTGAAAGGGCTACTGCAGGTAAAACCATGCCTGGCACTTGTGTACGTTCAATAAATATTACTTGATAAAAAAAATTATGAATATACACACAAAGGATATCTTCTTCAATTTGAGATCCTAATTCTTCCTCATCAGCTCCAATTGCAATGTAGTCATCTAAAAACAGGCATAAAGAATTGTCAAGTTATTGTAACAGATTAAAAGAAAATTCTAATACCAGGCAATTAAACTGCATTTCTATTTCTTAAACCCCATTTGCCTGACATAAAGAAGTCATTCGGTTTAGTTGGTTAGAATCTGGTCACTTCACTGTCGACTAGACTCCTTTTCTGGGCTTCACCTGATACCCACAGTGCTCCTGCACTGACGACTCCCGATCCCTCAGGCATAGGAAGTAACTGATCTAGCAGGCAATTCATCTTTCATAACTCCATAAATTCTGGCTGCTCCAGCAGAGAGTAAAGAAAGTTACAGAAAGAACTGTCTTCTCTCCTGTGACTCAGGCGTCAATGCAAAGAAACCATTCATTTAATCTGCCAATCACATATACAGACACACTCAGAAGACTCCTATACGAATATTCAAAAGAAAGAAATAAACTAGGAAGAGAAAAAAAAATATCTATCTATCTATCTATCTATATATATATATAAAGAGACAGTAAGGAAATCAAAGTAGAAAGGGCAGAGTAAGGAGAAATACAGGTCAAAGTAGCCATGGTGCAAAATGAGAGAAAAGAAAAAGGATGAATTCGTATAACATGATAAATATTCCTGTATATAAAACTTTAAAGCCAAAATGTTACATGTTAATACTGGATACTTTCAAATTAAATTAAGCTCCCATACATAAATCAAGACTCATCCCTCTCTTAAGTAGAAAATGGAAAACGCTCATACTGTATGTCATACTATTTAACAATTCAGTATTGTTAACTCTCAATATAAGATCAGCATACACAGTTTGCAGATTAAATTGTGAGGAAACAAAAGATTTGTGAGAAAAAAGAATACATTACTATGAATTCAGGGAAAACATCCATGTATTAGAGGGAATCTATTTCTTACAATTACGTAGAAATAAGCAAATGCCCCAGTATTCCTCCTCCTCTCCCCCTTAACAGACCCCTATCAGCAACAACTTCTCTCCGAGCTAAGCAGCAGTGGGAGGGCTATCCACAGGGTGACACTCATCAAACAGCAATATGGAGTTGGAGATGGCAGTAGGTGGTGGTGGTGACCAAAGGGCTAAGAAATAACATGCGCTGGACTTACCCCCTGTTCGAAGAGCTGCCGCAAGCATCTCCCTACACTTCAACCGCACAGAATCAGAAGTGCTTGGTGCCCGAGGAAAGGATGAAACGTAAGTATCTCGAGCATGTGTCTCATCCTTCCTGTTGCTTACATTGCCACTGGAAGTACTGAAATATGCACACACAAACACCCCCAAAAAGAAATCAAGAACAATCCTCTCAAAGTAACAATATTACTATCATGCTGTAAAAACAAAATTTGGGACCTAAATAAATGACACAGTATCTCAGTGACCTTTATATGAGGGGAAAAAAACTGCCTGCATACAGATTAAAAAGAAGTTAAAAAGTTTACAATTTAGTAAAGAGACAAGTATCGTGCCTTTTTTTTTTTTTTTTTTTTTTTGAGGCGGAGTCTCGCTCTGTCGCCCAGGCTGGAGTGCAGTGGCCGGATCTCAGCTCACTGCAAGCTCCGCCTCCCGGGTTTACGCCATTCTCCTGCCTCAGCCTTCCGAGTAGCTGGGACCACAGGCACCCGCCACCTCGCCCGGCTAGTTTTTTTTTTATACTTTTTTAGTAGAGACGGGGTTTCACCGGGTTAGCCAGGATGGTCTCGATCTCCTGACCTTGTGATTCGCCCGTCTCGGCCTCCCAAAGTGCTGGGATTACAGGCTTGAGCCACCGCGCCCGGCCGTATCGTGCCTTTTTTTAAAAAACTAACCATTTTATCTTTCATTCTCATTTTAAATATTAAGCAATATTTTTAATAGAGAAAATACCCATTATAGCTCAGTAAAACAAATGAAAAGCAATGATCTTGGTATAAGGAGAGGGATGAAGGGATGGGACCAGAGAATGACAGCTTTCTTTTTTTTTTTTTTTTTTTGAGACAGAGTCTCGCTCTGTTGCCCAGGCCGGAGTGCGATCTCAGCTCACTGCAAGCTCCACCTCCCAGGTTCACGCCATTCTTCTGCCTCAGCCTCCCGAGTAGCTGGGACTACAGGTGCCCGCCACCACGCCTGGCTAATTTTTTGTATTTTTAGTAGAGAGGGGGTATCACCACGTTGGTCAGGCTGGTCTCGATCTCCTCATCTCGTGATCCACCCACCTCAGACTCCCAAAGTGCTGGGATTACAGGCATGAGTCACGGCGCCCAGCCTTTTTTTTTTTTTTTTTTTTTTTGAGACAAAGTCTTGCTCTGTTACCCAGGCTGGAGTGTAGTGGTGCCATCTCGACTCACTGCAAGCTCCGCCTCCCAGGATCACACCAGAGAATGACAGCTATCAACCAAAACTAGAGACAGAGAGAGAGTGAGAGAGAAAATGCTAGAAAAATCCTGTTTCGCAGGGCACGGTGGCTCACACCTGTAATCCCAGCACTTTGGGAGGCCAAGACAGGCAATCACTTGAGGCCAGCAAATCCAGCCTGGGCAAAATGGTGAAACTCCATCTCTACTAAAAATACAAAAATTATCTGGGTGTGGTGGTGCCCGCCTGTAATCCCAGCTACTTGGGAGGCTGAGGCAGGAGAAGCGCTTGAACCCAGGAGGCAGAGGTTTCAGTGAGCCAAGACTGCACCACTGCACTCCAGCCTGGGTGACATAGCAAGACTCCAGCTAAAAAAAAAAAAAAAAAAAAAAAAAAAAAAAAAAAGAGAGAGAAAAAGAAAAAGAAAAACCTTGTTCCACTTAGATAGTGAGGTCCCCAGTGAGACAAATACCATGTGTACTGATGAGTCGTGAGGTTACAAAATGGTGTGTTTCTCCCCAGAAATATCACCTCAGTATGAACACTTGGGAAGTTTTATAATTTTCCAGTCAACCTAATTCTTTCAATTGCTTCTGAGTAGCGTCTTACATTGGATTATCACTAAAATGGGTTCTTTCTAAAATAATCTTCATGATTACAATTAAGCTTTATCGCATTTAAGACAGCTGCAGTAACCCTTTTCAAAGACTGATTAAATCATCCACCATCCATAGATGTGACTTGCTGCAGTGCTGCAAGAACATACTCCTTTGCCTTCTCTCCAAAACATAACCACTGTTAAACTTCACAAACAGGTGCCTGTGGGTAAGATGGTCATTAGTACCTTCTAAATTTAGTCATTTGCTTTTTGAAGTCTTAGTGATTTCCCCCTGTATTCCCAAAATATTGATTCACACAGGTTTGTATACAATGACTTTTCACACATTTTTCTCTCTATCAGACTGAGTTTCTCAAGAACAAAAACTAGGATTTACTTTTCTTTATGTTTTCATTATGTAGAATAATGCCTGTCAGTGATAAACAAATGAGCAAACCAATGTTTAAAAACCCATTTCTTTTTTTTTTTAAGACTCCAGCCTGAGCAACTGAGCAAGACTTTTCATAGTGGTGAACAGAGCAAGAGTTGTGCAGTGGTGCCATCATAGCTCATGCAGCTTTGAACTCCTGGGCTTAAGCAATCCTCCTGCCTCAGCCTCCTGAGTAACTAGGACTACAGGTGTATGCCACCATGCCCAGTTAATTTTAAAAATATTTTTTGGCCAGGTAAGCTGGCTCATGCCTGTAATCCCAGGAGTTCAACAACAGCCTGGACAAAATAGCGAGACCCGGGGTCACCAAACACGGTGGTATGCACTTGTGGTCCTAGCTACTTGGGAGGCTGAAGTGGGGGGCGGGCTTGAGACTGAAAAGTTGAGGCTGCAGAGAGCCTTGACTATGCCACTGCACTCTAGCCTGGGTAAAAGAGCAAGACTCTGTCTCCAAAAAAGAGTCCAACAAACAAATAAACCTTTTGTTTTTGGTAGAGAAAGGGTCTATGTTCTCCAGGCTGGTCTCGAACTCCTGACCTCAAGTGATAATTCTGTCTTGTGCTTCTAAAGCGCATTAGCCACCGTGCCAGGCCCCAAAACCCATTTCTTTTCTTTTCTTTTCTTTTTTTCTTTTTTTTGAGACAGAGTCTCATTCTGTCACCCAGACTGGAATGCAGTGAAACAATCATGGCTCACTGCAGCCATGACCCCCAAGCTCAGGCGGTTCTCCTGCCTCAGCCTCCCAAGTAGCTGGGACCACAGGCATGTGCCATCACACCTGTCTAATGTTTTTTGTTACTTGTAGAGACAGGGTCTCCCTATGTTGCTCAGGCTGGTCTCAAACTCCTGGGCTCAAGTGATCCCCCACCTTCGCCTCCCAAAAGTGCTGACATTACAGGTGTGAGTCACCACACCCAACCAAAAACCCACTTCTTAAACACTTTGATTAAATGCTTTTGCTTCTCTGTGTCTGCAGCCAAATGCTACACAGAAACCAAGAACCAAGGGAAACTGCCCATACGGACTGAGAGAAACATTTCCTCACTAGTTTCACTATTGCTGGTCCCACTTCCTACATTCTGATCCTTCTCAATCCTCTTGTATTTCTGTGGGGGGGGGAGGGGCTAGGGGGCGTGTGTAGATAGATACCAATCAGTTACTTTATCAGACTTCATACACAGTAATTTTCTTTTGCAGACAGGTTCTATACCTACACGTCAAGCACGTAAAACTGATAAAAGACAACAAGAGGCTGGGCGCGGTGGCTCACGCCAGTAATCCCAGTAGTGTGAGAGGCCAAGGTTGGCGGATCACTTGAGGTCAGGAGTTTGACACCAGCCTGGCCAACATGACGAAACCCCATCTTTATTAAAAGTACAAAAATTAGCTGGGTGTGGTGACGTGCACCTCTAATCCCAGCTACTCGGGAGGCTGAGACAGGAGAACCGCTTGAACCTGGGGGACAGAGGTTGCAGTGAGCCAAGATTGTGCCACTGCATTCCAGCCTGGGCAACAGAGAGAGACTCCATCTCAAAAAAAAAAAAAAAACAAGGCAGGGCATGGTGGCTCACACCTGTAATCCCAGCACTTTGGGAGGCCAAGGCGGGTGGATCACCTGAGGTCAGGAGTTTGAGACCACCTGACCAACACGGAGAAACCCCGTTCCTACTAAAAATACAAAATCAGCCGGGCGTGATGCACATGCCTGTAATCCCAGCTACTTGGGAGGCTGAGGCAGGAGAATCACTTGAACCTAGGAGGCAGAGGTTGCAGTGAGCCAAGATTGCGCCATTGGACTCCAGCCTGGGCAACAAGAGGAAAACTTCGTCTCAAAAAAAAACAAAATAGGCCGGGAGCAGTGGCTCAAGTCTGTAATCCCAGCCTTTGGGAGGTCAGGGGGGCAGATCATGAGGTCAGGAGATCAAGACCATCCTGGCTAACACGGTGAAATCCTGTCTCTACTAAAAAAACACACATGCAAAAAAACTAGCCGGGCCTGGTGGCTGGCGCCTGTAATCCCAGCTACTCGAGAGGCTGAGGCAGAGGCGGAGCTTGCAGTGAGCCGAGATTGCACCACTGCGCTCCAGCCTGGGCGACAGAGCGAGACTCCGTCTAAAAAATAATAATAATAATAATAATATAATAAAATAATAAAGACAAAGATGAGAGAGTGAGGAACTATTCCAGATTTAAGAAAACTAAACGGATATAATTTAGAAAAAATTGCATAAACTTTATTAACAACCACTGTTTAAGCCCACCTTTGACTTACCTTTTTTAATATAGTTAATATGTTTAATATATATATTTAATATAGTTAATACAAATACAAAAAACAGTGTACGAGACATTAACATAAACATGAGCAGTGCATGATCAATTTGGGGAAAATATTGAGAAACAAAGTTGAAATCGGCAGTAGCCTTAATGTCCTAAATACCGCAACACGGCTGGGCGCGGTTGCTTACGCCTAAAATCCCAGCACTTTGGGAGGCCAACGCAGGTGGATCACCTGTGGTTGAGAGTTCGAGACTAGTCTCGCCAACATGGTGAAACGCCGTCTCTACTAAAAATATAAAAATTAGCCAAGTGTGGTGGTATACATCTATAATCCCAGCTACTCAGGAGGCTGAGGCAGGAGAATCATTTGAATTTAGGAGGTGGAGATTGCAGTGAGTCAAGATCACGCCATTCCAGCCTGGGTGACAGAGGAAGACTCTGTCTCAAAAATAAAAAATGAAAAAGGCCAGGCACGGTAGCTCACGCCTGTAATCCCAGCACTTTGGGACACTGAGGAGAGCGGATCACCTGAGATCCGGAGTTCAAGACCAGCCTAGCCAACATGGCAAAACCCCATCTCTACTAAAAACACAAAAATTAGCCAGGTGTGGTGGGCGCCTGTAATCCCAGCTACTTGGGAAGCTGAGGCAGGAGAATTGCTTTGAACCTGGGAGGTGGAGGTTGCAGTGAGCTGAGATCGCACCACTGCACTCCAGCATGGGCGGCAGA
The DNA here is from genome assembly GCF_009764315.1 of Trachypithecus francoisi. Classification (NCBI taxonomy): domain Eukaryota; kingdom Metazoa; phylum Chordata; class Mammalia; order Primates; family Cercopithecidae; genus Trachypithecus; species Trachypithecus francoisi. The sequence goes on from NW_022681472.1 coordinate 9,149,974, forward strand.
GCCAGACTGTGTCTCAAAAAGGTATGTGGGCCCCTCCCCACCAGAATTCCTGATTCAGTAGTTACAGGATGAGGCCTGAGAATCTGTTATTTCTAACAAGCTGTCAGGTTCTCTCCTCTTCCAGGGACCGCACTTTCGAGAACCATTGCATTAAATCACTGCTGACAGTTAACCTACCAGGTTCCCAAGAACAGAGGAATGATTTGTATTTAACCAACTATGCGTATGGCAACATGTCCAATACTGCATAGTTCATGATATGTAATAGGAAAGAACACATGCAAAGGCCTCATAGGAGGTGAGGGACAATCTGAACTCTTCGTTAACGAACTTCACATTTTAAGTTCTTATAACAAATTGATATATATTTTTTTTAATTTAAGGTCTCACTCCATTGCTCAGGTTGGAGTGCAGTGGCATGATCTTGGCTCACTGCAACCTCTGCCTCCTGGGTTCCAGCAATTCTCCCACCTCAGCCTCCCAAGTAGCTGGGACTACAGACACATGCTGCCATACCTGGCTAATTTTTTTTTTTTTGGTAGAGAAAGGGTTTCACCATGTTGGCCAGGTTGGTCTCGAACTCCTAACCTCAAGTGATCCTCCCACCTCAGCTTCCCAAAGTGCTAGGATTACAGGCGTGAGCCACTGTGCTTGGCTGCAAATTGCTAAATTCGAAAGGAAGAAAAAAAGCATGCAAAGGAGAATGAGATCAAGGGCCAAAATAAATCTAAAAAAGAAATGTGGTAAATAGAGGAAGTAACCATTTGAATCTCTAATTACTACCTCTATTATCAATTCTATCAGTGCCTATCCCAGCAATCCCATTCAATTAAACTTGTTAAGTACAATATAAATAACTAATTTATTCAATGTCTTCTACCTCTCAAATGTTCAAGAAATCTGAAAAAAAAATAGAATACTTGGCTATATACATTTACTAATTCCATTTGATTAGAAAACAAAAAAAAGGAGTGTAGGATAGGGGAACATTAGATGGGGGGAATTGATGCAGGAAGTAAAACTATGACTTTCAATATAAATAAATGTCTATACTGTGAAGTACCTTTCTTCTCTTGCTTCAGGGCTGTTCTGCGATGTAATTGCAGGTTCTTTTTTCTTTTCATCAAGGTCTTTCTCAGTTGATGGCCCATCTGAAAATTATGAAAACTCTTAAGTTGCTAGCATTCGTAAAAACTAAAATACTGCATGTTAACAGGCTATTTGCACAACAACATGAACTAAAACTCTAAGTTTCCTATAAGTAGATGAAGTTTGATGAAGCTATTAGCATATGTACTGTTTTTCACAATGCAAGTTCAGTCAACATTCCCAAATAAATTCCCTCATTTGGTGGGAACTACAAATTCATATGCCATGGGAACCTAAAGGGAGGAAAGTATATGGAACAAAGAGATGGGAAGAATATGGAAATATCTGCACTGCTACTTTAAAAATGAAAGCACAGGCCAGTGAAGTGGCTCACACCTGTAATTCCAGCATTTTGGGAGGCTGTGGATCACTTGAGCTCATGAGTCTGAGACCAGCCTGGGCAACATGATGAAACTCTGTCTCTACAAAAAATACCAAAATTAGCTGGGCTTGGTGGTGCACACTTGTAGTCCCAGCTACTCAGGAGGCTGAGGTGGGAGGATGGCTTCTGCCCAGCAGGTGGAGGCTGCAGTGAGCCAAGATCATGCCACTGCATGCCAACCTGGGCGACAGAGCCAGACCTTGTCTCAAAATAAAGCCAAATAAAATAAAAATAAAACCATAAAGCATACACAGCAATATTGTTTTAATAAATTTCCATAAAGTTAGAAAATTTAAGGTGGTATCCAAAATATAAATATTTCTGGTATGGGTAAACAAAAAACACTTTCATAGAAAATACCTCAGGATGAGTAAGATCTACCCAGCACCTTCTCTATCTTAAACTATCTATAAAGTAATACAGAGTACACAAGTTTTAAGACCTAAAGAGGTGGCTGGGCACGGTGGCTCATGCCTGTAATCCCAGCACTTTGGGAGGCCACAGCAGGCAGATCACGAGGTCAGGAGATTGAGATCATCCTTGTTAACATGGTGAAACCCCGTCTCTACTAAAAAAACATAAAAACTTAGCCAGGCGTGGTGGCACGCACCAGTAGTCCCAGCTACTCAGGAGGCTGAGGCAGGAGAATCGCTTGAACCTGGGAGGCGGAGGTTGCAGTGAGCCGAGATCGTGCCACTGTACTCCAGCCTGGGCGACAGAGAGAAACTCTGTCTCAAAAAAAAAAAAAAAAAAAAAAAAAAAAGGTAAGCAATGAGATATTATGAAATAATGTACATAAAATAGGTTGAGTCAGTGCAATATTTTAACAGCCAAAAGAAACATTCACTTTTAAATCAATCAACACAGCCTTAAATTTTAAAACTGGTGCCTGCCTGGGGCTGGATGTGGTGGCTCACACCTGTAAACCCAATACTTTGGGAGGCTGAGGCAGGTGGATCACTTGAGATCAGGAGATCGAGACCAGTCTAGCCAATATGGTGAAACCCTGTCTCTACTAAAAATACAAAAATTAACTGGGCATGGTGGTGCAGACCTGCAATCCCAGCTGAGGCTGAGGCCAGAGAATCATTTGAACCTGGGAGGAGGAAGTTGCAGTGAGCTGATATTGTGCCACTGCACTCCAGCCTGGGCGACAGAATGAGACTCTGTCTCAAAAAAAAAAAAAAAAATCGGTGCATGCCTGTAGTCCCAGCCACTCAGGAAGCTCAGGCAGGAGGAACGTTTGAGCCCAGGAATTTGAGGCTGTAATGAGCTATAACTGCACCACTGCACACCAGTCTGGATGACAGAGTGATACCCTGTCTCAAAAAAACAAAACAAAAACAAAACACACAGCCTTGAAGCCAAGTTCAGAAAACGTTTGGGTCTAATGTATAAAGTACACCAGTTAACTACGTTTTGCTCCCTACATAAGCAATAAAGGCTACATAAAAGAATTTTTTCAATTCTTCACATCTCCCTGTATAGAATATAGAAGAAACTATATCCAACTGGATAGCAGGATCACCTAGGGAGCCTTTAAACATATCCTCATGCCAAGCTCCAAACCAGATCCATTCAATCCAAATCTCTGGTAGTGAGGCGCAAGCATCATTATTTTTTAAAGTTCCTTAGACGACTCTAATATATAGTTATCTGGATGAGAATCACTAATAAGAGAAAGGTTCAAATCACAACTGGAGAACTCATCTTGTAAAGCTGAAGTCTGTCAAACCTAAAATACAATTCAAGCCCTCTGATAAAACATGCACATATACTTTAGTTTTCACATAATTTTACTGCTCCTTGTTATTCTCAATAGTTACCTTGAAGGCTCAAATCCCAAAGATGCTACAGTATTGTAACCCTGAAAACAGAAGTAATAATGACACATGGCAAGGATTAACAAATGGTCCAAAAGTAATAGGGTAGAAAGCATTTAAAAGGGAAAACTGATGTAACAATGAAATATGATCCAGCAAGGATCCCATGCTGCCAAAGGGACACAGAACTATCTCACACACTGCTCTGGCACAGTGAATTAGTACAATCCTTTTGGAAAGCACAGCAGTAACGGGCATGAACAGCCTCAGAAGCATCTCTAATATCTGATATGGTGGTGTGGGCAACACAGCCCAGCTAGCAGGGAAGGAAGTGCTCCAGCTCTGGACTCCAGCTGTCTGCAATCAAGTCCCAGCTTGGCTATTCACCACTGATTCAACTGTGTGCAAGGTATTTAACTGCTCAATGCCTCAGATTCCTCATCATAAAATGGAGATTACAATAACACCTACCAAATTGGATTGTTGTGAGGATTAAATGTATTAATACAGGTCAATGCTTGGCATATCTTAAGTATTCAAAAATGTGCTACCTAGTAGCAGTAGTAGTAAATGTAGAAATCTAGCTAACAATGTAAAGAAAAAGCTTTAGGCAGAAAGATGTACATCAAGACATTAGTTACAACCGCCACAAAGTTAAAAACAATGACAAATTTAACAACAGGCAAGTGATCAACTAAAATATACTATAGTCAACTGAATAAATTATTCTGAAACCAATAAAAATAGTAGTTATGATAGAAAAACAAAGTATCTTCATTAAAAAAGGTAATATAAATTAAGTATCCACACAGCATAGGTAAAATTATAGTAGGGGTAAAATTTATGCAAATTAAATTTGAATAGTAATGTATTACAATCCATTGTACAGAAAAGGAACCTGCAAGTCTACACTAACAGATAAATAGCTAAGGGAAAAAAGAAGGTTGTTGTTCTTTTTTTTTTTTTGAGGCGGAGTCTCACTCTGTCGCCCGGGCTGGAGTGCAGTGGCCGGATCTCAGCTCACTGCAAGCTCCGCCTCCCAGGTTTACGCCATTCTCCTGCCTCAGCCTCCCGAGTAGCTGGGACTACAGGCGCCCGCCACCTCGCCCGGCTAGCTTTTGTATTTTTAGTAGAGATGGGGTTTCACCGTGTTAGCCAGGATGGTCTCGATCTCCTGACCTCGTGATCCGCCCGTCTCAGCCTCCCAAAGTGCTGGGATTACAGGCTTGAGCCACCGCGCCCGGCCGCTTTTTTTTTTTTTGAAATGGAATCTCACTCTGTTGCCCGGGCTGGAGTGCAGTGGTGTGATCTTGGCTCAGTGCAAGCTCTGCCTCCTGGGTTCACACCATTCTCCTGCCTCAGCCTCTAGAGTAGCTGGGACTACAGGCGCTCACCACCACACCCAGCTAATTTTTCTGTATTTTTTTAGTAGAGACAGGGTTTCACCGTGTTAACCAGGGTGGTCTCGATCTCCTGACCTCGCGATCCGCCCGCCTCAGCCTCCCAAAGTGCTGAGATTACAGGCATGAGCCACCGTGCCCGGCCAGAAGGTTCTTCTTCTAAAGAATGATGATTTTATAAGTACTGACGCAGAGGAGTCAGAAAAATCACAATTTTGCAACTACCACTACAAAGACTGGTTTGAGCAAAAAAATCAACAGATCCTAAATTGGGAGGGGAGGAGAAAGATCTGTTAAGGTGTAAGATAGTTTCAGGATCTTTTTTTTTTTTTTTTTTTTTTTGAGACGGAGTCTCGCTCTCCCGGGCTGGAGTGCAGTGGCCGGATCTCAGCTCACTGCAAGCTGCGCCTCCGGGTTTACGCCATTCTCCTGCCTCAGCCTCCCGAGTAGCTGGGACTACAGGCGCCCGCCACCTCGCCCGGCTAGATTTTTGTATTATTTTAGTAGAGACGGGGTTTCACTGTGTTAGCCAGGATGGTCTCGATCTCCTGACCTCGTGATCCGCCCGTCTCGGCCTCCCAAAGTGCTGGGATTACAGGCTTGAGCCACCGCGCCCGGCCAGTTTCAGGATCTTAAAAGTGTCTCCCACAGAATGGCTATTAGCTACAAGAGGAAAAACAATACACTATACAATGTAGCTTTGACTGGATTCTCAAAATTACCATCAATGACTCTGGATATGATACCTTGAGAAGGACATAACATGCTTACATAGTATTCCAACTGTGAATGTACAACCTGATCTAATCATGAGAAAAAAGCAGGTATACCTCAAATATGGAATATGCTATTAAAAACAAAGGATGGGCCAAGTGCGATGGCTCACACCTATAAATCTAACACTTTGGGAGGCCGAGACAGGTTGGATCGCTTGAACCCAAGAGTCTAAGACCAGTCTGGGCAACATAGTGAGACTCTGTCTCAAATAAATAAATAAATAAATAAATAACAAAGGAGGGCAGTGGCAGATGCCTACACCTACAGTTCCAGCTACTCAGGAGTCTGAAGTGGAGGACTGCTTGAACCTAGGAGCTGGAAGTTAGCCTAGGCAACATAGCAAGACCGCTATCTCCACATGAAACAAAAAAAGTGGTGGGGAAGGTGGGGGATAGGGGAATAAACCTGCTTCAAAGATCCAACTTAAAAACGTGGGAAATTCTACCTTGAATATATTTCTTACTTTACTTTTAAACCAAAATCCAATTCTACTTTGCATTCATTACAACTGGTCATTTTCTGCATATTGTATAACGTATCCAAGTTCCATTTTTTAAAGCTCATTATGAATTTGATAAAAATCTCACTTTGCATTAAAGTATTTTAAAGTACACATTAGTGATAGTTACATGAATGTATACATAGGATAAAATTGCTCAGAAGGACACATGTCCCCACACACACACGCCCCCACATATACATTAGTGTCAGTAAAAACGGATGAAATCTGAATAAGGTCTGTAGATTGTATCACTGTCAATTTCCTGGTTGAGATTCTGTATATGAGAGTTATGCAATATTACCACAGGAGGAAGCTGGATAAAGGATACATGAGACCTTTCTGTACTTTTTTTTTTGGTAATTTTCTGTGAGTCACTTATGTCAAAATAAAAAGTTAAACTCCACATGTTCAGGAGGCATACATACTTTCTTCTATAGGAAATGACCTTGTTTCTTTTATCCCTACTTGAGGCAGGGGACCAGGAATGAGGGGGAAAGGGCAGGATATATACACACACATACATAAAATTTTAAAGCATGGCCCACAAGTAATTTTTTTAATTGAGTTTGTGCAATTAATGTGAAAGACAAAATTGCATTTAATTTTCTTTCCTTTCAAATTTTACTTTTAGGAAATATATCAACAAAAAATTGACAACCCCAAAATAAGATTTAAGGGGAGGGAATTCATATTTGTTGGGCTAGGACCTTATGTACATTACCTACAGAGGTGATAATTGATAGTGAAATATCACAGACCAAAAACAAAGAAAAAGTAAAATCATGAACCCAAGTAAAAAGGTTGGTCTTCAAATGAGAAAGGAACATTTCTGCCTTGGGGGAAAAACAAAGGAGAAGGTGTACTTGTATTCTTCAAAATGTCAATTTCATAAAAGATAAAGAAAAGCTTAAGAATGATTTCAAATTAGAAAACTAGCTATGTGAGGCTGGACTCGGTGGCTCACACCTGTAATCCCAGCGCTTTGGGAGGCTGAGGCAGGCAGATCACGAGGTCAGGTAATTGAGATCACCCTGGCTAACACGGTGAAACCCCATCTCTACTAAAAATACAAAAAATTAGCCGGGTGTGGTGGCGGGCACCTGTAGTCCCAGCTATTTGGAAGGCTGAGGAAGAAGTATGGCATGAACCCGGGAGGCGGAGCTTACAGTAAGCCAAGATCGCGCCACTGCACTCCAGCCTGGGCAACAGAGTGAGACTCCATCTCAAAAAAAAAAAAAAAAAGAAAAAAAAGAAAACTAGCTATGTGATCCTGAACTGGATCTTTTCCTGGAGGTGAAAAGAAAAAAAAAAAAAAAACTATAAAAAACATTATTGGGCCGGGCACGGTGGCTCAAGCCTGTAATCCCAGCACTTTGGGAGGCCGAGACGGGCGGATCACGAGGTCAGGAGATCGAGACCATCCTGGCTAACACGGTGAAACCCCGTCTCTACTAAAAAAATACAAAAAACTAGCCGGGCGTGGTGGCGGGCGCCTGTAGTCCCAGCTACTCGGGAGGCTGAGGCAGGAGAATGGCGGGAACCCGGGAGGCGGAGCTTGCAGTGAGCTGAGATCCGGCCACTGCACTCCAGCCCGGGCGGCAGAGCGAGACTCCGTCTCAAAAAAAAAAAAAAAAAAAAAAAAAACATTATTGGGACAACTGACAAACCTGAACATAAACCATAAAATACTATACCAATGTTAAATTTCCTAAATTTCTTATACTATGATTCCATAAAAAAATAAGCTTGCAGTAAGGAAATACACACAAGTATTTAAAGGGTAAAAGAGCATGATATATTCAACCTACTTTCAAATGGTTCAGAAAAAAATAAGTTGTGTATGTGCAAATAGAGAAAGCAAAAGAGAGAATATGATAAAACAAATATGGCAAATATTAAAAATTGATGATATGGATGAAGGATACGGCATTCTTTCTATCATCCATGCAAGTTTTCTGTAAGTCAAAAAATTTCAAAAACCATTTCAGAAGGTATCCACAACCTTTCCCATAAGAGAAAATTCTTCTTACTGAAAGAGTTTATCCAGCTGTGTCAAAAGTTAAGAAAGCCAAATTTGACTAGCCTAAAAGGCAAAAAAAAAAAAAAAAAAAGCCCTAAAGGTCAAATTAACTCCCCTCGTCTTTATTACGAGACACTGATTTCAGTATATCTAGATTCATTAAGAAAAAAATGTAACCATTAACTAACCATAAAATGTTAATGGTTAATGGTTATTAACCATTTGAATAAATCTCAACATCATAACAATACGTAAGGGAAGATCAATGATACCTAATAATTTTTTCCAGGATTTGATGAGAGACTTTGCCAAAGATGTAACTTCTTCGTCTGTACTCTGCTTGCGAATAGCATTAACTGACATCCCGATTCTTGTGGACTGCAAGGCAATAACAAAAAAATTATGTACACCAATTTTATTTTAAACAAACTAGTATTTCACCCATATTCGTTTCTTCCATTTTAGAATTTTAAAACTTCAATTATTTGGATCCTTATAATAGCAAACTATATTAAGATACATACATCTTCAGATCAAATACATCCTAGACTCATTAATGTTCTTATCACCAAGATCTAAAAGCATAAAATTCGCTACTGTAATAAGTCTGGTTAACTAGAAAAATGAAATCAATCTTTCCACAAGGGAGAAGTGAAGATAAATGAGGATAAAATATAAAATGTTGTATATAAGTCAGGCTGAAGCAATCATGACTAATACATGCATTTGTTTCTATACATTCTTCTACATGGATTACTTCACAGAGTACCAGCTGCAAATTATTATGAGGATATCCAAACTAAAACTACCACCTTTGGAGGTTTATTCTATTTATTTATTTATTTATTTAATTTATGTTGGTGGGGGGAATGGAGTCTTGCTCTGTTGGCCAGGCTGGAGTACAGTGGCGCCATGTTGGCTCACTGCAAGCTCTGACTCCCAGGTTTATGCCATTTTCCTGCCTCAGCCTCCCAAGTAGCTGGGACTACAGGCGCCAGCCACTACGCCCAGCTAATTTTTTGTATTTTTAGTAGAGACGGGGTTTCACCATCTCTACTAAACACAAAAGCTATGACAGCCCAAATATGGATGATAAATAAAAAATGGAAAATTATTTAGTAAGTTCAGGTTGTTAGCAGACAATCTTTCAAACATATGGTCTCGATCTCCTGACCTCGTGATCCACCTGCCTTGGCCTCCCAAAGTGCTGGGATTACAGGTGTGAGCCACCACGCCCAGCTATGGAGGTTTAAAAGGCTTTATTTTGCCAGGAACCAGCATATAATCAGAGACATTAAAATACACTTCACAAAATATAGGCAAAATTTAACCTGTGATAATTACATGCCTAGAATTAAGCTTAGAGCATCCACATTCATCAATCTTTTTTCTAACAACCCTTCAAAGTTGAGATTATCCCTATTTTTAAAGACGAAGAGATTGGAAGTAACAATAAATAAGGTACCCAGCATCACACTATTACTAACCAGCAAAGCTGGGACTTTTCTTTTTTTTTTTTTTTGAGACGGAATCTCACCCTGTCACCCAGGCTGGAGTGCAATAGGGCATGATCTCAGTTCATTGCAAACTCCACCTCCCGGTTCAAGTAATTCTCCTGCCTCAGCCTCCCAAGTAGCTGGGATTACAGGCGCAGGCCACTTCACCCGGCTAATTTATGTATTTTTAGTAGAGATGGGTTGCACCCATTGGCCAGGCTGGTCTCGAACTCTAGACCTCAGGTGATTCACCCACCTCGGCCTCCCAAAGTGCTGAGATTACAAGCGTGACCCATCAGCCCAGCCAAAAGCTGAGATTTTAATCCAGGTTTGTCCACTGCCAAAGTCCATGGTCTTTCTAGCACATCAGTGGTTTCAAATTGTGCTCAAAGAACACAAAAGCTACGACAGCCCAAATATGGATGATAAATAAAAAATGGAAAATTATTTAGTAAGTTCGGGTTGTTAGCAGACAATCTTTCAAACATATGGTCTACGGAAGAAAAAAATAACAAAAGGAATTCTTAGTGGTGAAAAAAAGAAGAGAACCCCTATTGTAAGCTTTATGGCAGAAAAATATACCAGTACTTGGGGTTTCCTTCTAAATTATTCAATCCTCTCAACAAAGAGACCGATTCAGGATCTAAGTTTTATTCAAGAATTTAGAATATGTGGTTGGCTAGAGTGTCATATATCTCTTAGAAAGCTGAGCAAAGCAGACAAGATTGAACAGCAGAAAGATAAAGGGACTCCACAATTTTAAAGCCCCAAATAATTTGGGGTTAACAAGGCTAGTTTACTAGGAAAAAACTCTACTTTTTGCATGTGTGGAGGAAATAACTTATTAGTGTGTTCCGAAGCCTAGAACTGACACAAATGTGCAAAAAAATAAAATGGCACTTTACTAGGGGCTTGCAGGAGAGCAAAGGTATAAGGAGATGATGAATAAACTATGTACTGCTGGGTGACTGCTTTTTAATTATCAGAGGATGTTTTGATTACTAAAAAGTCAATGATTATCCTGCTTAGCCCCAAACAAAATCTATACTAAGAATATAGTTATCTGTAATAAACATGCCTATCTATGGAAGAGACTGTCAAGCCAAAATAATAAGAAATGGGGGGGGCATGGTGGCTCACGCCTGTAATCTCAGCACTTTGGGAGGCTGAGGTGGACGGCTCACGAGGTCAGGAGTTCGAGACCGGCCTGGCCAACATGGTAAAACTCTACTTAAAAAAAAAAAAAAAAAAAATTAGCCAGGCATGGTGGTGAGCGTCTGTAGTCCCAGTTACTTGGGAGGCTGAGACAGAAGAATCGCTTGAACCCAGGAGGCGGAAGTTGCAGTAAGCCGAGATCACGCCACTGCACTCCAGCTTCCAGCCTGGGCTACAGAGCGAGACTCTGTCTCCAAAAACAAAAAGAAAGGGTGGGTATGGTGGCTCACGCCTGTAATCCCAGCACTCTGGGAGGCCGAGGCAGGTGGATCACAAGGTCGGGAGATCGAGACCATCCTGGCTAACATGGTGAAACTCCATCTTTAAAAAAATACAAAAAAATTAGCTGGGTGTGGTGGCATGCACCTATAGTCCCAGCTACTTGGGAGGCTGAGGCAGGAGAATCACTTGAACCTGAGAGGTAGAGGTTGCAGTGAGCCGAGAATGCACCACTGCACTCCAGCCTGGGTGACAGAGCGAGACTCTGTCTCACAAAAAAAAAGAAGAAAAAAAAAGAAATGAGGCTGCTGAGGTAGAATGAAAAACAAAGATGTGAAATAAGTTTTTTTTTCCTATGGGGGTACTATGGAAAAAAATGGGGAAAAAAAGTAGAGGAAAAGATTATGAAGCTATTTACTTGGATAAGCAAGCCTGGAGTTGCCTCTAAGAATTCCCTAGGAATTTTTCCTAAAATTGGTATGCTAAGACTTAACAAAATATAATAGATAGGTTATACGAAAGTATTCTGTGCTCAAGTGTCCTTAGGAATTGTGGGATTATAACTGTTTTCTTGACTGCAGAACTAATGAAAGCTTTCAGGACAAACTGTACATTGTGAAACTCTAGCAGATAAAATATGTGCCTTTGCCCATGATTTCTACAGAACATCAGGTATACAGAAAGAAAGACATTACCTTGGAAAGGTGGAAAGTGCATTAAACAGCCTTAGGGGTCAGCTGCACACTGACGGTAAAGCAGAAAGGAATGAGTACTGAGATCAAGAGACACTGTTAACATCACAGGAAACAAGCAGATTTGGTGTGCTCCAGAAGAAAAGTCTCCTTTGTGATCACTCATGAGTTTTTGCCAAGATGATCTGAAGGTAGCCACTAAATCTTAAGGTAAAAAACATATAGCTACTATACAGCTACTATAAAACACATATGTAAAACGTTTATACATTTAAAACACATATATATAAAAGACAACATAAAACAAACACACAGCTACTATAAAACTTTGCTGAAAGAAATTAAAGATGACCTAAACAAAATTTTAAAATCTCATGTTGATAGACTGGAAGACTTAAATGTTAAGACTGCAATACTAATCAAGTCAAACTACTGACTCAACGCAATGCCTATCAGAATCCCATCTGCCTTTAGTGTAGAAATTGACAAGCTTACCCTAAAGTCCACACAGAAATACAAAGGACCCAAAACGGCCAAAACGAAGAATAAAGTTGGAGCACTCACAATTCCCTACAGTAACCAAGACAGCATGGTACTGGCAAAAGGATGGACATGCAGATCAATGGGATAAATTTAAGACTCCAGAAATAAACTCCTACATTTTTCATCAGCTGATTTTAGATAAGGATATCAAGACAATTCATTAGAGAAAAGAATATTCTTTTCAACAAATGGTGCTGGAACAACTAGATATCCACATGTAAAAGAATAAAGCTGAACCTCTTCCTTACACCACACACAAAAATTAACTCAATATGAATAGGAGTAAAGCTTCATGACCTTGGATTATGGAATAGTTTCTTAAATATGACACCTAAAGCACAAGCAATCAAAGAAAAAATAGAATATATCACAAGTTAAAACTTTTATGCTTCAAAGAACATTATCAAGAAAGTAAAAAGATAACTCACAGAAAAAGAGACAATATTTGCAAACTCTATGTCTGATAAGGGACTTGTATCTGGAATATATAAAGAACTATTACAACTCAATAAAAAAAAGACAATCCAATTTAAAAACGGGCAAAGGATCTGAATAGACATTTCTCCAAATAAGATATAAAAATAACCAACAAGCACATGAAAAGATATTCAACATCCTTAGACATTATGGAAATAAAAATTAAAGCTACAATGAAATACCACTACACCCACTCGAATGGCTATAATCAAAGACAAACAGCAACAAGTGTTTGCAAGGATGCAGAGAAAATGGACCCATTTACTGCTACTGGAGATACAATATGGTACCGTGGCTTGGAAAAAGAGTCTGGCAGGTCCTCAAAATGTTACACACACAGTTACCACATAAGCCAGCAATACCACTCCTAGGTATCTACACAAGAACAACAAAAACGCATGCTCACACAAACTTGTACATAAACACGCACTGTAGTGTGATGCATAACAGCCAAAAAAGTCTAAACCCATCAACTGACAACTGGAAGAACAACATGTGAAATATCCATGCAACTGAAAATTATTCAGCCATTAAAAGGCCTGAAAATTCTGACACAGACTGCAACATGGATGAATCCTGAAAATATTAACCTAAGTGACAGAAGCCAGACATCAGAGTTCACATACTGTATGATTCCTTTTATATGAAAACTCCAGAACAGGCAAATCTATAGAAACAGAAAGATTAATAGTTGCCTAGGCTGTAAGGAGGAAGACCAGCTGGGGGAATGGAGAATGACTTTTTGGGGTGATGAAAATGTTCTAAAGTTAATTGTGGTGATAGTACCAAAATATACTAAAAAACAATGAATCATACACTTTAAATGAATGAATTGTATGGTATGTGAATTATATCTCAATAATACTGTTTTAAAAAAAAAAGAAACATACAGCTATGTTTACTATCCTTTTAATAAATTCCAAGATGGCAGGGGACCTTGTCTTGTCTGCCACTATATTCAGCATGTGGAATAATGTCTAGCACACAGCAGACACTTAATCATGATTGAATAATCTACTATACATAAAAACTTACAAAACTAGCCCAATCTACTACTGGCCTAAATACTTGTCTTCCTGTTTACTTCCCCACCTTCAACCCATACCCACCTTCTACTCTGCTCTCTCACTCTGCTCAAAGTCTCCTGCACTCCTAATTGGAAACTCCCATGGACTCTTCAGATCTCATTTGATTTAACCAGTCTGTTATATCCCAACTCTGTTTTCCCTTTTTCCTAGGTGATCTAACCCACCTCTAGTCATATTTCCGTTCCCTAGTCATATTTCAAGTGCTCAATAGCCTCATGTAGTTAAGCACTACCATATCAGTCAACACTCACATCAGAAACATTTCCATCACTGCAAAGTCATACTTGACAGCACTGCTAGGGAAGGCTGTCTTTCATTAACAAATTCCCCTTCTCTCCATTTCTATTGCTATTATCTTAGTTTAAGCCCTCATCACTCCTCACCTGAATAACTTCATTAGTCAACAGGTCTTTCAGGCTCCAGCTTCCCATTTCCTCCAATGTGCAAATCTGGTCACATACTCCCCTGCCTAACACCTTTCAATAGTAATGCTCTCAGCATCACATATGAAGCCCTGCGTGCCATACCACCTATGTCTTTAAAATCCTGTATGCAACTAGCTCTCCCCATGTCTTTAACCCTGTTTGCAACTAGCTCTCCTTTATTTTCACTTCTAAATGCCACACTGCTTCCACATACTGTTTCCTCTGCTGAAATACCTTTCCCGGTCTATCTGCTGAGGGAGAACCTAGTCATCTTTTGAGACGTGATTTCAGCTTTATCACCTACATAATGGCATTCTGCACCTTGCAGATCATGTACTTAGACTGACAAGTAAACTTCTTTGTGCTTCTTCCGACCATTCTTCTTTCCCCCAGATGAACACTGTATGGACTTTTCTTTGGGTACCTACATCTTAGTTTACATGTCAGTTTTCCTCTACTAGAATTTAAGCTCAATGAGGGGGGAAAGGCCTGATCTTATTCATTTTTATAAATCCAGCACAATTCTTAATCATAGTAAAACTCAAATGTTTGTTATATAAATACATAGGCTTTCCAAAGAAGGAAACCCAGGAAAAAATTAGAGATTGTCATAAATATTAACCCTATCTAACCTCCATACTCTCTATAACTCTACAAGTACCTGTTAAATAAACATTGGGATTACTATGTTCTTTTTGATGTGGATTTCCCCACATAGGTCTGTCGGGATAAAGTTATGCCTCGGTAAGGGCCTACCTCAAAGGAAAGTTTATTCTTAGAGTTGACTTGCAAGAGAAGTTGCAAGTCAGGAACCTGAACTCAGAAGGTAGGACTTCATGACTTATTTCCTTTCTCTTCCTGGGGTCTAGAGATAGAGGAGGAGTTCATTTTTTCTTTTTTTTAATACACAGTCTTGCTCTGTTACCCAGGCTGGAGTGCAGTGGTGCAATCTCAGCTCACTGCAACCTCCGCCTCCTGGGTTCAAGTGATTCTCCTGCCTCAGCCTCCCGAGTAGCTGAGATTATTATAGGCACATGCCACCATGCCTGGCTCATTTTTTTGTATTTTTAGTAGAGATGGGGTTTCACCATGTTGGCCAGGCTGGTCTCAAACTCCTGAGCTCAAGTGATCCACCCACCTCCAGCTTCCAAAGTGCTGGAATTACAGGCATGAGCCACTGGGACAGCCTAGAGGAAGAGTTCTTAACCCTTTTTTTGCACCATGGATCCTTCTGGCAGTCTGGTGAAGCATATGGACCCCTTCTCAGAATCCGTTAAAAATAGATTAAATAAAATACATAGGATTACAAAGCAAACCAATTATGTAATATACAATTACAAAATATTTTTAAATGTAAGACAGTAATGTACAAGCTCCCTTATTTGTATTTGTGTGTGTGTGTGTGTGTGTGTGTGTGTGTGTGTGTTTTTCTTTTTTATCAAGACAGTCTTGCTATGTTGTCCAGGCTGGTCTTGAACTGCTGGGCTCAAGCAATCCTCCAGCCTCGATCTCCCAAAGCATTGGGATTACAGGTGTGAGCCACTGTGCCAAGCCCTTCCTTATTAAAACATTAAGTAAGACCTAGCATAAGGTATAACAGCAATAACAACAAGCCATTTCAATACTTTTACAATATAAGTAAACTGAAGTTAAAACATTTGTGAATTATTTTAGTTTCAGTCATAAATACTGGTAATACAACTGTGATTTAGTGTTTTCACAAATGAAAGAAATGTTCAATTTCAGTTAGCCATTAATGAAAATAAGTGTGACTTTTTTTTCTCAATCATGTTCACACACCCCCGCCACCTTTCCCTAAATTCTGAATATAATAGAAATATCAAAGAAAGCACTTGTGGATAATAAAAAACATCAACCAGAAAATAACGATATTCATGTTATTGGCTAGATTAAGTTTCCTTTTTAACACTTTGACTTTTGTCAAAGTTTTATTTTTATGTTTCAGTCTTGATGGAAAATTAAAATACACTCATGCCTGTAACCCCCGCACTTCAGGAGGCCAAGGCTGGTGGATCACCTGAGGTCAGGAGTTTGAGACTAGTCTGGCCAACATGGTGAAACCCCGTCTCTAATACAAATACAAATATTAGCTGGGCGTGGTGACAGGTGCCTGTAATCCCAGCTACTGGGGAGGCTAAGGCAAGAGAATCACTTGAATCCGGAAGGCTGAGGTCGCAAGTCACACCACTGCACTCCAGCCTGGGTCACAGAGTGAAACTGTGTCTCAAAAAAAAAAAAAAAGAAAGAAAGAAAGAAAGCTTCTGCACAGCAAAGGAAACAACAGGGTAAAGAGACAATCTGCTGAATAGGAGAAAATATTTGCAAACTATTCATGTGAAAAGGGACTGATACCAACAATAAACAAAGAAGTCAAACAACTTAACAACAACCAAAAAACAAATAATCCCATTAAAAAGTGGGCAAAATGCTGGCCGCAGTGGCTCATGCCTGTAATCCCAGTACTTTGGGAGACCAAGGCTGGAGGACTGCTTGAGCCCAGGAGTTCAAAACCAACAAAGGGAGAACCCCGTCTCTAAAATAAATGTTTTTTGCTCCTGTAGTCCCCAGTTACCTGGGGGTAAGGGATGGGAGGGTGCTGAAGTGGGAGGATCACTTGAGCCCAGGAGGTGGAAGGCTGCAGTCAGTCATGATTATGCCATTGCACTCCAATCTGGGCAACAGAGAGAGACCCTATCTTAAAAAAAAAGGGGGGGGGGGGGCAAAGAACACGAACAGATATTTCTCAAAATAAGACAAACAAGTGGCCAACAGGTATAAGAAAAAATGTTCAACATCACTAATCACTGGAGAAATGCAAATCAAAACCACGATGAGATACCATCTTCCCCCAGTCAGAATCGCTATTATTTTATTTTTGTTTATTTTTTTATATATTTTTTGAGACAGAGTCTCACTTTGTGGCCTGGGCTGAAGTGCAGTGGCGCAATCTCAGCTCACTGCAACCTCCACTTCTTGGGTTCAATTGATTCTCGTGCCTCAGCCTCCTGAGTAGCTGGGACTACAGGAATGCACCACCACACCTGGCTAATTTTTGTATTTTTAGTAGTAACGGTGTTTCACCATGTTGGCCAGGCTGGTCTTGAACTCCTGGCCTCAGGTGATCCGCCCACCTCAGCCTCCCAAAGTGGTGGGATTACAGGCGTGAGCGCCTGGCCCAGAATGGCTATTATTAAAAAGACAAAAAAACAACAGATGCTGGTGAAGATGCAGAAAAAAGGGAACTCATACACTGTTAATGGGAATGTAAATTAGCACAGCCACTATATAAAATAGTAAGGAGATTTCTCAAGAACTAAAAATTGAAGTACCATATGATCCAGCAATCCCAATACTGAATATTTATCCAAAGAAAATCAGTTTAACAAAGGGGTGTCTGCACCCCCCATGTTTACTACAGCACTATTCACAATAGCCAAGATACGGAATCAATGTAAGTGCCCATCAATGAATAACTGGATAAAGAAAATGTAGTGTATATACACAATGAAATACTATCAGTTATAAAAAAGAATGAAATCATGTATTTGCAGTAACATGGATGGAACTGGAGTTATGTTAAGTGAAATAAGCCAGGCAGAGAAAGACAAGTATCACATGTTCTCACTCCTATGTGAGAGCTAAACAGTGGACCTCACAAAGATAGAAAGCAGAGTGCTGGATACCAGAGACTGGGAAGGGTGCATAAATGAGGCAAGGGAATGAAGACAGGTTTGTTCATGGGTACAAACACATAGTTAGATAGAAGGAATAAGTTCTAAGGTTCCACAGCAGAGTAGGGTCACCATAGTTAACAAAGCATTACACATTTCAAAATAGCTAGAAGAGAGGGCTTAAAATGCTCCCAACACAGAGAAATGATAAATACTGAAGGTGAGGGATACCCTACATAACCTGACTTCATCATTATACATTCTATGCATGTAACCAAATATTACATATACCCCATAAACATGTATAAATGTTATCAATAAAGAATAAGACTTCAGTAATGAATTTGTGTAATGTCTACTAGACATCAACTGCGTACATGCTTGACTGGTGCTGAAAAAAAAAAAGGGAGAGGAATGACACCTTGCCATCCTCACCCTGAAGCTAGCTTCATGCTGGCAGCAGCTATCAGTAATAGATCAAGAAAGGGAAATCTTAGGAGACCAAATCAGGGCCAAGAATCCAACTTCCTCTCACAGTGAAATTTCACTGCTACTGTCAACTTTAGAGAGTCAGGTTTTATTCTTCTTAAGAAAGGCAACATTGCTCTATAATGACAACTTAGTAGATTACTGATTTACACTGCCATCTGTAAAAAAAAAAAATAGCAGTTAATAATGGTTTACACCATTATCAAGACAGTACAAAAACACATTGGGACTGAAAATGTTTCAGTATTTTATGACGACTACCTATTAAAAAAAACTGTGATGCATAGAAGCACATACCTGCAATAATTCCAGGGTCATAGGAATATTCTTAAGCTCCTTTAGCAAATCCAATGCTCCAGCCTACAAAATAAAATAATTTCATATTGAATTCCCAAGATGGTAAAACAGTGACTAGCCAGAAATAAGGTTCATGGGAGAATCACAGAAAACACCTAAAGAGGAATAAAATCAGATAAGGAGCAACAGCACCAGCCATAGGTTGTAGCCAAATATTCCAACTTGATACTAATTCAATCTATCATATTTCATCTAAGCGAATACAATCACATTCTATTTCATTTAGTCTAATATTTACTTAATGTACTATATCTGGATAAATCACATCTTTATATACCATCAATAAAGAAAAAACTATTAAGCTATGATACAGTGTTTTATTATAACTTTTTTCTTTTTTTTTTTTTTGAGACAGAGTTTCACTCTGTCGCCCAGGCTGGAGTGCGGTGGTATGATCTCGGCTGGCTGCAACCTCTCCCTCCCCTCCTGGGTTCAAGCGATTCTCCTGCCTCAGCCTCCAGAGTAGGTGAGATTACAGGCATGCGCCACCATGCCGGGCTAATTTTTGTATTTTTAGTAGAGATGGGGGCCAAGCTGGTCTCAAACTTCTGATCTCAGGTGATCTGCTTGCCTCGGCCTCCCAAAGTGCTGGGATTACAGGCATGAGCCACCATGCCTGGCATTATAACTTCTTTTTACTTTTGCTTATTGAGAGAATTAGAGTTGAAGTTTTTACCACATCACCTTTTACATATGTAAAAATATACATGTAAGTAAAACAAAATTGGCTAAGGTGTTACTAAAAGTACTTAACATTCAGAACTTTTTGACTCAGATTCAACAGTATCTGTTTTTACCCCACAAAGAGCTGTTTAAGAACACAAGTGACAAAGCATTTCATAGAAGAATCCACAAAAAAGCTAATGCCGTGAGCTCTTGGGCTGGCTTTGTAATAGTGTGCACAGCTGCTTTTCACCTCCAGTGCTCTTCACAGTCATTTAGGTTCCTCAGGATTCAAAGAGTACTTCACTAATCTCTCAGATTTCCTTCCAAGCCAGTGACACTCATTCCACAAGTTTTGATGCTAGGTTTAGCATTCTGCCTGTGAAAGAACACCACAATGGCCATCTGGCCAATGATATGTATACCTATCCTGCTTTCTAAAATGTTAAAGTATGAAAACAGGCATCCTACAAATCAATGAAATACAGGCTATCCCCCCCGCAAAAAACAGAAAGAAACATAGCATGTCCCTCATTAAACACGCCAAAGGGAAAAGCGAGCAAAGACTTTCATAGTATCACTTCATTTCTTAAATATAAAATCAAGTAAAGGCTTCTAGTCATGTAATTTTTCATTTAAAGGTGACAGACATAAGGCTTGGCCTTCGAGAATAAAACCATTAGCTTTTATTCTGGTAACAAAGAGTTACATCATTTTAATTTAACCCAATACCTCATAAATAAAAATTTAAGTTCAATAGAAATTATGACATGTTATTATAAATAATGTTTTAATTATTTGCTGTTTAAAGATCTCTCCTGATCTTAAAATTCTATAAATTCTTCCTATTTAGAGTCATCTAGAAACAGTAAAACATTGAAGTTGTTGGAAAAGAAATCTAACACTGACTTAAAACATATTATTAAATAAGAATTTCTACAGGCATGACATTTTTGTGGGTAAATGAAGTCTTCAATCCCTTATCTGCAAATTCCCAGACCAAAAACCTTTGAAAAGCAAAAGATTTCTAGATTTCTCATAGGTAAACTCATTTGGCAGCTAAACCTAATCACAACACATGTAAAGCTATTTGTGTTCTATTTACGCCATGTAATGTGAATATTACAACTGACTATAGAAATGTTAAGGCCGGGCAGGGTGGCTCACATCTGTAATCCTAACACTTTGGGAGGCCAAGGTGGGTGGATCACGAGGTCAGGAGTTCAAGACCAGCCTAACTAAGACAGTGAAATCCCATCTCTACTAAAAATACAAAAATTAGCCGGATGTGGTGGCAGGTGCCTGTAATCCCAGCTACTCAGGAGACTGAGGCAGAGAACTGCTTGAACCCAGGAGGTGGAGGCTGCAGTGAGCTGAGATCTTGCCACTGCACTCCAGACTAGGCAACAGAGTGAGACTCCATCTCAAAAAAAAAAAAAAAGAAATGTTAATGTCTGGTTGCTGAAGTGCCCAAATCCTGCTGGGGGTATTATGTAATATATGATGTATGCACTAAATTATCTTTATAAAATCTGGAATTACCAAATATATCAGACCCTAAGGGTTTTGATTAACACACTGTAGAAGTCTGGGCAACACAGCATGACCCCCTATCTACAAAAACTAAAAATAAAAAATTAACTGGCTACAATGACCGTAGTCCTAGCTACTCCAGAAGCTGAGGCGGGAGGACTGCTAGAGACCAGAAGCTTGAGATTACATGAACCATGATCATGCCACTGCAGTCCAGCCCATGCGGACAGAGTGAGACTCCATGTCTAAAAGAAAAATTAAAAAACAAACAACAACAACAACAACAAACAGATTGTGGGCCTGTATTCTCTACTATTGACATTTTTCTTCTATCCATATTTCCAGGATTTCTGATCCACTTCTGACCAAGAATCACTTAATAAGGATAAAGAATCATACTTCTAGAAGTTCCTTAAAAAGCAGGATTTCCTAAGTATTAAGTTGATTCTTCTAACATATCAGCAACGAGACATAGAGTTTAAATTGTTTTCCAAGTAGAGGCAATATATTTGCATTAATTTTGTTACTTTCCCTTTCTACTCAGCTTTCTGGTGAGGCCATGGTTGGAAGAAAAAGCTAAAAGTAACACTCATGGAATAAAACTATGACCTTTCTGAAAATTGTACTGTGTTCCAACCAATTCAAGTAAATATTTCACTGAAGGGTCTTTAAGAAATAACTATGGGCTGGTCGCGGTGGCTCATGCCTGTAATCACAGCACTTTGGGAGGCCGAGGCGGGCAGATCAACCTGAGCTCAGGAGCTCGAGACCAGCCTGGCCAACATGGTGAAACCCCATCTCTACTAAAAATACAAAAATTAGCCAGGCGTGGTGGCAGACGCCTGGAATACCCCAGCTACTCAGGAGGCTGAGGCAGGAGAATCACTTGAACCCAGGAGGTAGAGTTTGCATTGAGCCGAGATTGTGCCACTGCACTCCAGCCTGGATGACAGAGCAAAACTCCATCTCAAAAAAAAAAAAAAAAAAAAAAAAGACAGACAAAAAGAAATAACTATGATGACAGGAATGAGTGAAACGCAAAACAGATAATCATACATTAATTCGGTGACAACAAACTTTGAGTGTTACTACGTGCTTCGCATTGTTAAATACTTCACATAGATTTAATTCCACCTTCACTATAAACCCTATAGAAGCAAGTATCTATTATCTCCATTTTACAGATGAGGAAATACGTCAAGAAACTTGCACAAGGTCCTATGATTACTAACTAGAAAAGGTAAGATCTACTCTAGTAATGTCAAATGTAACAAGCTCTACTGTGCTGGGGATACAGCAGTGAGCAAGACTGAAACCCTTTCTGACATCAGGGAATTTTAAAACAAACAGAAATCTTTGATAATCTATTTCAAACCCTTAATTACACATAAAAAAGAAACTTAAACCAGAAAAGGAAAGTGACTTGCTCAAGGTCATACTGATGGGTAGTAAGGACATGAACTAGTCGCCTGACCCTTATATTGCTGCCCTTTCCCCAGCAGTGCACCAGTGGCAGCACTCCTTTGTGAACTCAGGTAACTAGTACCATCAAACAAGAAGCTGTATTTTAGCCTTCCCCAAGCATCGCCTACATGTCAAGTCTAGGCCAGGCACAATGACTCAGCCTATAATCCCAGCACTCTGGGAGTCCTAAGGCAGGAGGATCACTTGAGCCCAGGAGTTCGAGACCAGCCTGGATAATAGACTGAGATCCCACCTCTGTTAAAAGAAAAGAAAAGAATACATGTCAAGTCTATGAGATTGTAGCATCTCCTATAGATGATGCAAGAGAAAGAAAGACTCTTCTTTAATTTCCAGAGCTAAATTTAGTTCACACTACTGGCTGAAAAATAAACTACAGCTATCACACTATTTTATTACATTGTTGGTGCTCCTATCTGATAACAGAAAAAAAGTGATTTTATAAACCATGATACTCAAAAACTTGTACTATGTGCTAGGTATACTCAAGACCATGTAGGATATAAACATCCCTCTCCTCAAGGAGATGTAAAAAGGAGGGAATAATGGGGATTTACAGTTAAGAATATTGTGTACATATATGACAGATTTAGATTCAAATCCATGCTCTGACATTTGCTAACTACAAGATCTTGGTAATGTTAGTTGTTCTTTTCAAGCTTCAGTTTCTTTATATGTAGGTGACCATAATACACCAACCTTGAAGAGTAGTTAAAACAGTCAAATGAGGCAACATTACACAGATGAAGTATCAAAATAGAGGGTCTGACACATAGGATGGTTGATGAGGAGTACAAATATATACAAATAATTACTTATATCTACCATAACAATAATCTCCAAGGGTCATAAGCCGGCATTTTCAGTGAGCATATTTAAGCTCAATCAAGTAAAACAGTTACTTCTTCTATAATAATGTCTTCTTCATAGGCATTATAAGATTTCAAGGTTTAAAAATTAAGATACTATCTTTTTTTTTTTTTTAGACAGAGTCTCACTGTGTCACCCAGGTTGGAGTGCAGTGGCGTGATCTCAGCTTGTTGCAACCTCTACCTCCTGGGTTCAAGCGATCATCCTGTCTCAGCCTCCCAAGTAGCTGGGACTACAGGCACCCGCCACCACACCTGGTTAATTTTTGTATTTTTAATAGAGATGGGGTTTCACTAAGTTAGCCAGGCTGGTCTTGAACTCCTGACCTTGTGATCTGCTCACCTCGGCCTCCTAAAGTGCTGGGATTACAGGCGTGACTCACCATGCCTGGCCCATTATCTATTTTCTTAAACAATGAATTATAGATATTTGAGTTATAGCTCGGTAACATCACTATAAAGCCAGGACTTATATTACTATGTCATCTCAAATTTGCAGTTAAACTACACCAAAAGCACAAGCAACAAAAGAAATATATATATATAAATTCATCTTCATCAAAATTAGAATCTTGTATACTTCAAAGGCCACAACCAAGAGTGGACAGACAACCCACAGAATGGGAGACAGTATCTGCATATCTAACAAGGGTCTAGTATTCAGAATATAAAGAACTCTTACAACTCAATAATAAAAAGATAACCCAATTTAAAAATGGGCAAAGCCATTGTGTACTCCAGCCTGGGCAACATAGCCAGATCTTACTCTTTTTTTAAAAATGGACAAAGGATCTGAGCAGACATTTATTTATCCAGAGAAGATATGCAAATGGCCACGAAGCAATGAAAAGATGCTCAACATTGTTAATCACAAGGGACATGCAAATCAAACCCACAATGAAATACCACTTTACACCCACTAGGAAAGCTATAATCAAGACAAATGATATTGGTGAAAATGAGGTAAAACTGGAATCCTCACACACTGCTGGTTGGAATGTAAAATGGTGCAGCCACATTGGAAAGGTCTGGCAGTTCCTCAAAAGGTTAAACATAGTTACTATATGACCCGGTAATTATTCTCCGAGGTATACACCCAACAGAAATGAAAACATATGTCTACACAAACACTTATACAGGAATGTTTTTAGCAGTATTGTTCACAACAGCCAAAAAGCTGAAACAGCCCAAATGTCCACCAAATGATGAATGAATAAGCAAGCTGTGGTCGTGTGCAGTGGCTCACACCTGTAATCCCAGTACTTTGGGAGGCCGAAGCGGGCAGATCACCTGAGATCAGGAATTCTAGACCAGCCTGGCCAACATGGTGAAACCCTGCCTCTACTAAAAATACAAAAATCAGGCTGGGCAGGGTAGCTGATACATGTAATCCCAGCACTTTGGGAGGCCGAGGCAGGCGGATCACAAGGTCAGGGGTTCGAGACCGGCTTGACCAATATGGTGAAACCCCATCTCTACTAAAAATACAAAAATTAGCCGAGCGTGGTGGTGCGCGCCTGTAGTCCCAGCTACTCAGGAGGCCGAGGCAGGAGGATCGCCTGAACCCGGGAGGTGGACGTTGCAGTGAGCTGAGATTGCGCCACTGCACTCCAGCCTGGGCAACAGAATGAGGCCCCATCTCCAAAAAAAACCACAAAAATTAGGCGAGGTGGCAAGCACCTGTAATGCCAGCTACTTGGGAGGCTGAGGCAGGAGAATCATTTGAACCCTAGAGCGGGAGGTTGCAGTGAGCCAAGAGGGTGCCACTGCACTCCAGTCTGGGCGACAGAGTGACACTCCATCTCCAAAAAAAAAAAAAAAAGTGTGGTACTGTGTATCTACCAGTACAGTGGAGTACTTTTCAGCAATAAAAAGTAATAAAATACTGGTGCATAATATAACATGAACTGACCTTTAAAAGACTATACTAAGACTGGGCACGGTGGCTCACACCTCTAATCCCAGCACTTTGGGAGGGTGAGGCGGGTGGATCACCTGAGGTCAGGAGTTTGAGACCGGTCTGACCAATACGGTGAAACCCTGTCTCTACTAAAAATACAAAAATTACCTGGTTATGGTGGCTTGCACCTGTAGTCCCAGCTACTCGGGAGGCTGAGACAGGAGAACTGCTTGAACATGGGAGGCAGAGGTTGCAGTGAGCCGAGCCGCGCCGCGCCACTGCACTCCAGCCTGAGCAACAGAGCAAGATGACACTCTGTCTCAAAAAAAAAAAAAAAGACTACGCTAAGCAAAAGAGGCCAGTTACAAAAGACCACATACTGTATAATTTCACTGAGAGAAAATTTCCAGCTTTGGCAAACACACAGAGACAGAAAGTATATTCGTGGCTGTCAGAGGAGTTTGAGAAATTGGTGGGGGCACATGCGGGCTGAATGAGGAGTGACTGCTTAATAGGTACAGGGTTCCTTTTCACAGTGATGAAAACGTTCTAAAATTATACAGTAGTAATAGTTGCACAAGCCTGTAAATACACTAAAAGCCACTGAATTAAGAGTTGACCCTCAAATAACATGGGTTTAAACTGCACAGATTCACTTAAGAATTTTCTTTCACCTCTGCCACCCTAGATGACAAAACCAACTCTTCCTTTCTCCTCAGCCTATTCAATGTGAAGACAAGTAGAATGAAGACCTCTATGACAATCCATTTCCATTTCATCAACAGTAAACATATTTTCTCTCCTTCATGATTTTATTTTCTTTTCCTTTTTTTTTTTTTGAGACGTTGTCTCCCTCTTTCGCCCAGGCTGAGCGCCTATAATCCCAACACTTTGGGAGGCCAAGGCAGGCGGATCACTTGAGTCCAGGAGTTCTAGACCAGCCTGGGCAATATGGTGAAACTCCATCTCTACAAAAAATACCCAAAAAAGGCTGGGCTCAGTGGCTCACGCCTGTAATCCCAGCAATTTGGGAGGCTGAGGCAGGTGGATCACTTGAGATCAGGATGTTGAGACTAGCCTGAGAAAAATGGCAAAATCCCATCTCTACTAAAAATACAAAATTAGTTGGGTGTGGTGGCACACACTTGTAGTCCCAGCTACTCAGGAAGCTGAGGTGGGAGAGCTGCTTAAACCCAGGAGGCAGAGGTTGCAGTGAGCCAAGATCATGCCACCACACTCCAGCCTGAGTGACATGACAGAATGAGTTATACAACTACAAAAGTTATACTACTTGACCGCATGCAGGTAGGGAGGGGGGATGGTGTGAGCACCACAACCCCTGCATTGTTCAAGAGTCAACTACACTTTAAGAGTGAATGTAATTCTATTTCTTAATAAAGCTGTTATTAAAAATTGTGTAGTCATTCTAAATTTTGACTTATGCTAATTAATCTAACTGGTATAGATATGAAAGTTTTGTTGCAGTTGCTGTTTTAACCCAGGTACTTGGAAATGTAAATAAATATTTCAGGTATCCCAGCTCCTAAGAAATTCTAACATCTAATTTCAATTTCTCTCCCTGCAATTTAATTCCACTCAACCTTGCGCCTTGAATTAAATAAATAAATAAACCTCAACACTACCCACAAAATCTCTCCATGAACTTCAAAACTTTATGTCCTTGCCTCAATCCTCCTTCTATAATCTAAATGAATCCTTTACAAAGAAAGGCAACCTCAGATTGTTTTTTAGGCCTTACTATATCCTTTAGGTCCACAATCCTACACTAGAAGCATTTTATATTCACTTAATCCTTACTAAATTATCTCCAGTTTACCACGACGAAAAACATTTTAGTGACGACAAAGAACTTGCCTAAAATCACACGGCTACAGTTCAGAAAAGCCAGGATTTGAACACACATTAGGAGTCAGACTTGGTTACCAACATCAAATCAAAGTGACGAGACAAAAGCTTAAGCAGAAAACAGCTAATACCTAAAAATTTTGAACTACTTTCTGTAGTTCACTATGGCTTGGTCATGTGCACTTGAGATCAAGTACACATGTGGGACAACATCTTGGGTAGAACTAGGGTTAGGATATTGATCTAGGTATCTAGGGAAACACACCTGCCCCAAAACAGCAAGTTCACACTCTTATTTGCTGATTTTATATTCACTTAATTGTATCCATGCATGGTTCAAAAACAGATGCGAGGGTCTTCTAGAGAGACACTGTAGCTTAACAGAGTAGTACTAGTTTTGGAGCAAAACAGATTTAGATTCACATCTTCACTTGGCCACTTACTAGCTATTTGGCTTAAGACAATTCACTTAACTTTTCTAAATACCTGGCATCCTCATTTTCAGAATGAGGATAATACTCATCTTGCAAAGTTGCCTGAGGAATAAATGGAATAAGGTGGGTAAGTATTTAGCAGAACACCTGGCTCAGAGTAATAGCTCAATAAATGGTAAGCTGTTTTTATTTTAGTTAAGTGTGACACCTACGGTTTTAGTAAAACAAAATTATTCAGGTAAAGCAGCAGCATGTTAAAATATTTTTTAAAATTATATCTAAATTTGCACTTAAATGTGTCAATTCTAATGACTATTACCCTTCAAACTTAACTTTTTCAGGTTGGACGCAGTGGCTCACATCTGTAATCCTAGCACTCTGGGAGGCCAGGGCAGGCAGATCACCTGAGGTCAGGAGTTCGAGACCAGCCTGGCCAATATGCTGAAATCCCATCTCTACTAAAAATACAAAAATTAGCCAGGCATGGTAGTGCACACCTGTAGTCCCAGCTACTAGGGAGGCTTGAACTGGGGGGCGAGGTTGCAGTGAGCCAAGATTGCATCACTGCACTCCAGCCTGGGTAACAGAGTGAGACTGTCTCAAAAAAAAAAAAAAGAAAAGAAAAGAAAAAGGAAAAAAAAAGTTAACTTTTTCATAATATAAAACATTTAAAAAGTTGAGAGAAAAATCTGAAAACTACAGAAAAAAAGAGAAACAAATATACCATAATTCTACAACCCCTAAAA
Organism: Trachypithecus francoisi; assembly: GCF_009764315.1. NCBI lineage: Eukaryota > Metazoa > Chordata > Mammalia > Primates > Cercopithecidae > Trachypithecus > Trachypithecus francoisi. The sequence continues at coordinate 9,178,213 of NW_022681472.1, forward strand.
CACAGTCTAATGAATTACTGAACACTTAAAAAGCCATCTGTGGGCCGATGATGTATTTGGGGAAAAGACGAGTGTCATTCTGACCATTTCTCTTTCTCTGTATTTCATCAGCCTGTTTGAATTTCCAGAGGACAGGCAGGGAAAATGTTGGGGAAAACAAAAGTACAAAAGCCAGTCAGTTTTACTTTTCTTTTTGGGAGGCAAGTTTTCTTTTTTTTTTTTTTTTTTGAGGCGGAGTCTCGCTCTGTCGCCCAGGCTGGAGTGCAGTGGCCGGATCTCAGCTCACTGCAAGCTCCGCCTCCCGGGTTTACGCCATTCTCCTGCCTCAGCCTCCCGAGTAGCTGGGACTACAGGCGCCCGCCACCTCGCCCGGCTAGCTTTTGTATTTTTAGTAGAGACGGGGTTTCACAGTGTTCGCCAGGATGGTCTCGATCTCCTGACCTCGTGATCCGCCCGTCTCGGCCTCCCAAAGTGCTGGGATTACAGGCTTGAGCCACCGCGCCCGGCCTTGGGAGGCAAGTTTTCATATTGGAAAAGTTTTGAACTACCTGAAAACTTAGATTTGAGAAGAAAACTTAGATTTGAGGATTATTTGTGGAGTTTGTTCTCATTCTCTTCCAGGGTCATTACAAAAGATCTGAAAATTTGTTGACGATTTGAGAACTGCAGATAAATATGAACTTATCCACACTTGCCCACTAAAAAATTACTCATTTTAAGAAACACCTATTAGAAGAAACAAAATCAAGCAAACATCTAAAGCATTAGATGATTAAAGGATACATATTACAGCCTAAGTTGGAGAGAAAATTACCCAACAAATGGCTTTTTTCCCTGGGAGCTTCTACTGTGCAGGTCTGGGGATCTCCAGGCACAGAGAAAAATTTTCCAGTTTAAACAAAATAATGAAAATGTTACCATAATCAGATAACCTATCCAATAACCAGAATTTGAAGTGGGACATGAAGGGCCATATCAATGGGGGAAAAATGGCACTGGTAATATCTAGAACAGGAAATAAACAGGAAATACTTTAAAAGGCCAACATTTGCAAATACAGATTAACAGGGTATGAAATGAAATACTGGGCAATGCACCTGTTAAAGGAAAAAGGGGAACAGAGGATGTTTGAAGTCTTATGTATTTAGTGCTAGCACTAATTCCTGATCTGGCTGTCATGTGGAAAGCACGCTGTCCTGAAGAAAACCTGGGTCCTGGCTTATTCCAAACTACACAGTACTTAATTTAAGTAGTAGTACCTAATCTCTCAGTGTCTTCATCTGTAAAATGGATGCCCTTTATGTACTCACAGCTCTGTGTGAATCACAAAAGAATTCTGAGCTGATGCTTTTTAACTCCAAAGTGCTGTACAAATCAGAGCATCCCTTTTCTCTTCACATTAGTTTGACATGGAATTTACTTCATAGATGGAAGAAAAATTATTTCGGGTACATTGATGATGAAAATGTGCCGAACGTGGTGAAACAATTTTAGGTGAAGACAATTACAGAAGTTTACCTGAGAGGCCGGGCGCGGTGGCTCACGCCTGTAATCCCAGCACTTTGGGAGGCCAAGGTGGGCGGATCACCTGAGCTCAGGAGTTTGAGACCAGCTGGTTAACATGGTGAAACCCCGTTTCTACTAAAAATACAAAAAATTAGCCAGGCGTGGTGGCACACGTCTGTAATCCCAACTACTCGGGAAGCTAAGGCAGGAGAATCACCTGAATCCGAGAGGCGGAGGTTGCAGTGAGCCAAGATCAAGCCATTGCACTCCAGCTTGGGCAACAAGAGTGAAACTCCATCTCAAAAAAATAAGTTTAGCTGAGAACAGATGAGTCTGAATCAAGGGACTGAAATCAAGGACTGAATCAAGGGACAAACGGGCAAACTGTAGAAACTAGTCGTATGACGACTTCCTACAAACCACAAAAGGACATGCTCACATAAACCTTCATCAGTAACAAGAAAATGTCATCAGTATTAACGGTAAACCACTTAAAAAATACCCAACAATATGATTTGTCCAAATCCCTCTACCAGAATTCTGGTGAATGTGCGTGCTTTAGTCGTAACTCTTCTGTACATTACGACAGGACAAGACCCGCTTTTTATAAAACGTTTAGCAACTCGCCAAGAAGCTGGCACACTTTACCTTTTTAAACACTAAGCAATCATGCAGCTCAGCTGAGATAACCAGGCGAATGTTCAGCCCTCTTCAAAAATAAGATACAAGAGTTTTACATTTTACCAGCCTGATGTTTAATACCGATCACAAGCCTCTATTTAATGCTCTTTCTAGATGTTGGCCACGGATCACCGAAGAGTCCATTCTTTCAAATTCTGAGGACTTTCTACGCTTCAATTCCTAAGCTAAATTGCCAAGGTTTTACTACTACGAAAGTTTAAAGTCAACGGAGAGCGTGCCCTAATCCCTAAATCGATTAGGTTTATTACATGGCATCAGCGAGGAGGGACTGGAAATACAAGAACGAGCGGGTCCAATCGCCGGTGGCCGCGGGACCCGACGCCCTGGGCCCGGACACCCTCCCCGGGGACGCGGGCGCCGCGGGCCCGGCTCCCAAACGAGAGGTTGCAGGGGAAGGGGAGGGAGAAGGAGCGGGGGACCCTTGGGCTGGACCGCGGCTCGGCCTCCCTCCTGGCCCGCGCCTCTCGCCGCGCTCACCGCGTTCTTCTTCTGCACCATCTTGTCCATCTTCTTGGCAAAGCGAACCACTTCGTCCTCCATGGCTCCGGCAGGTCTTCTCCGCGCCCAGCCCGCTGGCAAGGGGAAGTGGGCGAAGCTGGAGCGGAGGACACGGCAGGAGCGACCCCCAGCGCGCGGCAAGCCCCACCACCGCAGGCCCGGGCCTAGGACCCCTTCCTCACAAACCAAGCCCGCAGCGGCGGCGGCGGCTGTGGCGGCGGCAGCAGCTCCTCCTCCCCAGGCAGCGACAATCGAACACCGCGCGCGACATGCAGGCGCTACCAATTGACTGCAGATCGCTGGGAGGGAGCGAGCCCAGGTTCCCGCCAGGCGGGCGTCGGGCTGGTGGGCAGGCGTGGCTTCCGTCTTGGAAGACGCCAGGTTTTGCTGCGTGTCCACCTCCGGCCCCGCCTCCGCACAGGGCGGGTTTTCGGCCCTCAGCTGTCTCCCGACAGCCCGAAGTTTTAGAACCCGGGGAGGCCCAAGTAGCTCGAAACAGGCGCAGATTCCGAGCAGGGAACTTTGGCAGGTTTTAAAGTCTGTGGGAAGCCAAGCACTTTCTCCATAGGAGACTGCTACAGGGAAAAACGGAACCCGCGTCCCCTAAATTAGGTTACGAAGTTAGTAGTTTTAAGAGTTCTTTTTTTTTGAGACCGAGCTTCGCTCTGTCGCCAGGCTGGAGTGCAGTGGCGCGATCTTGGCTCCCTGCAACCTCCGGCCCCCAGGTTCAAGCGATTCTCCTGCCTTAGCCTCCGGAGTAGCTGGGACTACAGGCGCCCGCCACCACGCCCGGCTAATTTTTTGTATTTTTAGTAGAGACAGGGTTTCACCAAGTTGGCCGGGATGGTCTTGATCTCTTGTCCGCCCGCCTTGGGCTCCCAAAGTGCTGGGATTACAGACCTGAGCACTGCGCCCGGCTAAGCGTTCCTTTTTTAAAAAAAATCGGCCGGGCGCGGTGGCTCACGCCTGTAATCCCAGCACTTTGGGAGGCCGAGGTGGGTGGATCACCTGAGGTGAGGAGTTTGAGACCAGCCTGACCAACATGGAGAAATACCGTCACTACTAAAAATACAAAATTAACCGGGCGTGGTGGCCTGTAATCCCAGCCACTCGGGAGGCTGAGGCAGGAGAATTCGCTTGAACCCGGGAGGCAGAAGTTGCGGTGAGCTGAGACTGCCATTGCACTCCAGCCTGGGCGACAAGAGCGAAACTCCGTCTCAAAAAAAACAATAAATAAATAAAAGTCAAATCGTTCGTGAGCTCCTGGAGTACTGAGACCCAGTCTTGGGAAAGGAAGTTTGAATAGTTGAAGAACAGTTGACAGAAACCTTCTGGTCAGAAATTACACAAGGCATCCCACCAGCTTCTGAGGATCAGAGAGGAAGGTGACTTAAGTTGTCACAGGGTTCATAGTGGAGAATGCAGGCTCCTCCAAAAAGTCTTTCCCCACTTAAACCCTTCACTACCAACTCATGCTATTTGCAGGTATAACTCCCACACCACGTAACTATCATTCATCAAAATACACCACCTAATAATGTTCTTTCTATACTGAGATGACAGGTTTTTCCTGGTTCTGACACTCATTTAGGGAAGAAGTATTGGGATCGTTTCCCTGTTTCGTTTCATTTTAAAGTTATCTTTTTATTATTAATTCCCAGCTTAAATTTTAGTATTTGTTGAGATTTATCTTGTCAATTTTTTTTTTTTTTGAAACGGAGTTTTGCTCTTATTGACCAGGCTAGAGTGCAGTGGTGCAATCTCGGCTCACTGTAATCTCTGCCTCCCGGTTCAAGGGATTCTCCTGCCTCAGCCTCCTGAGTAGCTGGGACTACAGGTGCCCACCACCACGCCCAGCTAATTTTTTGTATTTTTAGTAGAGACGGGGTTTCACCATGTTGGCCAGGCTGGTCTTAAACTCCTGACCTCAGGTGATCTGGCCACCTCGGCTTCCCAAAGTGTTGGGATTACAGGCGTGAGCCACCGCGCCCGGCTTATCTCGTCAACTTTTATGTATATCTATGTGTTCTAAAAAAGAACACACAGAAAAAAATTGTTTTCTACAGAAAATGTTGCAATATTTACATCCCTGTTTGCTGTCTGCCTGATGGCTCAATTAATGAGTATGTAAAAATTTCCCTTTATGATGTGGATTTGTATATTTATTCTAATAATTCTATCATTAATTCTATCATTCTATCAAAGAATCCATTGATTTTTTTTACTGTAAAATACACATAACACAAAATTTATGCTTGTAACTAGTTTTCTTTTTTCATGCTACCTTGTCTAAGACCAATTTTAACTATTTTCTTAGATTTTAATTCATTTTATTTTATTTTTTATTTTTTTTAGGCAGAGTCTCCACCTGTCACCCAGGCTGGAGTGCAGTGGTGCGATCTCGGCTCACTGCAACCTTTGCCTCCCAGGTTCAAGCAATTCTCCTGCCTCAGCCTCCCAAGTAGCTAGGATTACAGGTGCCCACCACCACGCCCTGGTAATTTTTGTATTTTTAGTAGTGATGGGATTTTACTACGTTAGCCAGGGTGTTCTCAAAATCCTGACTTCCAGTGATCTGCCCACCTCGGCCTCCCAAAGTGCTGGGATTGCAGGTGTGAGCCACCACGCCTGGCCTGTTTTAGCTATTTTAAAGTGTAAAGGCCTGGTGTGTACATACCCAGTGTGCACGGGATATGGCAAAAGCAACGCTCAGATGGAAATGTATAGCTGTAGACACCTATGTTTAAAAATAAAGATCTCTGGCCGGGCGCAGTGGCTCACGCCTGTAATCCCAGAACTTTGGGAGGCCAAGGTGGGCGGATCACTGGAGGTCAGGAGTTCAAGACCGGCCTGGCCAACATGGTGAAACCCTGTCTCTACTAAAAATACCAAAATTAGCCATCCTGGTGATGGGCGCCTGTAATCCCAGCTACTCGGGAGGCTGAGGCAGGAGCATCGCTTAAACCCAGGAGGTAGAGGTTGCAGTGAGCTGAGATTGTGCCACTGCACTCTAGCCTGGGCGACAGAGCGAGGTTCTGTCTCAAAAATAAATAAATAAGTAAATATAAAATAAAATAAAGTGTACAATTCAGTGGCATTTCTAACAACAACAATGTGGTGCCACCATCACCACTCCATAGTTCCCAAAAGTTTTCCAAAAATGTTCAGCACCTCAAAAAGAAGCCCAGTATCAATTAAGCAGTCACGGGTCGGAGTCAGCTCAAGCGGTTACCTCCTCATGCCGGACTTTCTATCTGGTCAATTAAGCAGTCACTCCTAATTCCTTTCTCCCCTCAACCCTTGGCAACCACTAATTGGCTGTCTCTACAGTCTTGAATATTCTGAACATTTTACATATTTAATAAATAGAATCCTAGAATATGTGACCTTTTTTTTTTTTTTTTTTTTTTTGAGACGGAGTCTCGCTCTGTTGCCCGGGCTGGAGTGCAGTGGCCGGATCTCAGCTCACTGCAAGCTCTGCCTCCCGGGTTCACGCCATTCTCCTGCCTCAGCCTCCCGAGTAGCTGGGACTACAGGCGCCCGCCACCTCGCCCGGCTAGTTTTTTTGTATTTTTTAGTAGAGACGGGGTTTCACAGTGTTAGCCAGGAGGGTCTCGAACTCCTGACCTCGTGATCCGCCCATCTCGGCCTCCCACAGTGCTGGGATTACAGGCTTGAGCCACCGCGCCCGGCCATGTGACCTTTCTGGACTGGCTGCTTTCACTTAGCATGTTTTCAGGGTTCACCTGTGTTGTAGCTGTGTCAGTACTTCATTCCTTTTTATGGCTGAATAATATTGCATTGTATATAGGAAACATTTTTAAAATTCATTCATCACATGATGGACATAAGCATTGTTTCCACCCACCTTTCACTACACATTTTCACTCTTGTGAATAGTGCAGCTATGAACATTCCTATATAAAGTTTTGTGGGAACACCTGTTTTCAGTTCTTTTGGGTGTGAACCTAGGAGTGGAATTGTTGGCTTTCATGGTAATTCTACATTTAAATTCGAGGAACTGTCCATCTGTTTTCCATGGCAGTTGCACCATTTTTACATACCCATCAGAAATATAGTAGCGCTCCAACTTCTCTGCATCTTTGTCAACAACTGTTTTTGTCCTTTTTCTTCTTATTATTATTATTTTATTTTGAGGTGGCATTTCACTCTTGTTGCCCAGGCTGGAGTGCAATGGTGTGATCTCAGCTCACTGCAACCTCTACCTCCCGGATTCAAGTGATTCTCCTGCCTCAGCTTCCGGAGTAGCGGGGATTACAGGCTCCTGTCATCATGCCCAGCTAATGTTTTGTATTTTTAGTAAAGATGGCGTTTCACCATGTTGGCCAGGCTGGTCTTGAACTCCTGACCTCAAGCGATCCGCCCACCTTGGCCTCCCGAAGTGCTGGGATTACAGGAGTGAGACACTGTGCCCAGACTGTTTAGTTCATTTTTAGAACTCTAATTATCTGATGAGGTAAGAAATGGTACCTCATTGTGACTTTGATTTGTATTTCCCTAATGATTAATGATGTTAAGCATATTTTCATGTTGTGTGTTGGCCATTTCTATGGTTTCTTTTTTTTTTTTTTGAGATGGGTCTCACTCTGTTGTCTGGGCTGGATTACAGTGGCACAATCTCGGCTCACTGTAGCCCCTCCACCTCCCGAGTTCAAGCAATTCTCCCACCTCAGCCTCCTGAGTAGCTCGGATTACCAGGGAGCACCACCACCCCCAGCTAATTTTCACACTTTTAGTAGAAATGGGGTTTCACCATGTTGGCCAGGCTGGTCTGGAACTCCTGACCTCAGGTGATCCACCCACCTCGGCCTCTCAAAGTGCTGGGATTACAGGTATGAGCCACCTCCCCCAGCTGTCTATGATTTCTCTAGAGAAATGTCTATTCTAGTATTTTGCCCAAGTTTTAACTGAGTTGTGTTTATGTTGTTAAGTTGTAAGCATTCTTATATAATTCTGGACTCTAGAGCCTTGAGATAAATATGTTTTGCAAGCATTGTTTCCCTTCCCATTTTGTGGGTTATCTTTTCAGTCTTTTTTTTTTTTTTTTTGAGACAGGGTCTCACAGTCGCCCAAGCTGAGTGCTGTGGCGTGATCACAGCTCATTGCAGCCTCCACTTTTTGGGCTCAAGCAATTCTCTTGCCTCTGCCTCCTGAGTAGCTGGGACTATAGGTACATACCACCATGCCCAGCTAATTCTGGATTATTTGTAGAGACAGGGTCTCACTATGTTGCCCCGGCTGGTCTCGAACTCCTGAACTCCAGCAATCCTCCCACCTCAGCCTTCCAAAGTGCTGGGATTCCAGGTGTGAGCCACCTCACCCAGCCTCTTTTCAGTCTCTTGATATTGACCTTTCATGCATAAACTTTATATTTTACCAAAGTCCAATTCATATATTGCTTTTATTACTTGTGCTTTTGGTGTCAAATCTCAGAAAGAGTTGCAAATCCAACGTCATGAAGATTGACCATTGCCATTTTAACAATATTAAGTCTATTAATTCATTACAATGGGATATCTTTCCATTTATTTAGATCTAGATCTATTTTAATTTCTTTTTTTTTTTTTTTTTTGAGACAGAGTCTTGCTCCGTCGCCCAGGCTGGAGTGCAGTGGCCGGATCTCAGCTCACTGCAAGCTCCGCCTCCCGGGTTCACGCCATTCTCCTGCCTCAGCCTCCTGAGTAGCTGGGACTACAGGTGCCCGCCACCTCGCCCGGCTAGTTTTTTTGTATTTTTAGTAGAGACGGGGTTTCACGGTGTTAGCCAGGATGGTCTCGATCTCCTGACCTCGTGATCCACCCGTCTCGGCCTCCCAAAGTGCTGGGATTACAGGCTTGAGCCACCGCGCCCGGCCTATTTTAATTTCTTTAAGCAATATAAAATAGTTTTCATTGTGCAACTCTTGGCTAAATTCACCTCATTGGCTAAATTTATTCTTGGTATTTTATTTTATTTTGTTATCTATATTATATTATCTTTTATTAATTTTTATTTTATTGAGACAGGGTTTTGCTCTGTCACTCAGGCTGGAGTGCAGTGGCACAATCATACCTCACTATAGCCTCAGTGTCCTGGGCTCAAGAGATCCTCCCACCTTGGTCTCCCAAAGTGCTGGGATTACAGGGATGAGCCACAGTTCCCTGCCCTAATCTTTTCTTTTGCCTCTAATTAATCTTTAATAAATTTCCTTCTGACACTTGGGGTTTACTTTTCTTCTCTTTTTCCAATTCCTTAAGGCATAAAGTTAGGTAATTAATGTCAGATTTTTCTTTTCTTTTTTTTTTTTTAGACGGAGTTTTACTCTTGTTGCCTAGGCTGGAGTGCAACGGCGTGATCTCCGCTCACTGCAACCTCCACCTCCCAGGTTCAAGCCTCAGCCTCCCGAGTAGCTGGAATTACAGGCACGTGCCACCACGCCCAGCTAATTTTGTATTTTTAGTAGAGACGGGGTTTCTCCATGTTGGTCAGGCTACTCTTGAACTCCCAACCTCAGGTGATCCGGCCGCCTCAGCCTCCCAAAGTGCTGAGATTTACAGGCCTGAGCCACCGCGCCTGGCTGAGATTATTCTTTTTCATGAGCTATAAATTTCCCTCTGAGCACTGTTTTCACTGCAGTTCATAAATTTTGGTATATCGTCGCTTTGTTTTCATTTGTCTCAAAATATTGTTCTATTTTCTGATTTCTTTTTGAAATTGTATGAGTGTATTATTTCAACATAATTGTGAAATTTCCTTTTTTCCTTCTGTTATTCATATCTAACTTCATCACATTATAGTTAAAGAAATACTTTGTATGATTATGATTTTTAAAAATGCTTTGGCTGGGCACGGTGGCTCACACCTGTAATCCCAGCATTTTGGAAGGTTGAGGTAGGAGGATTGCTTGAGCTCAGGAGTTCAAGATCAACCACCATAGGGAGGCAACATAGTGAGATCTCACCTGTACTAAAAAAATAAAAATAAAAAAAGTAGCCAGTCATGATGGCATGTACCTGTACTCCCAGTTACTGGGGAGGGTGAGGTAGGAGGATCACTTGTGTCTGGGAGACAGAGGTTGCAGTGAGCTATGATTGTGCCACTACACTCCAGCCTGGACGACAGAGCAAGACCCCTGACTCAAAATAAATAAATAAATAAAAACAAGGCCGGTCACGGTGGCTCATGCCTATAATCCCAGCACTTTGGGAGGCTGACCTCAAGATCATTTGATGTCAGGAGTTCGAGACCAGCCTGGCCAACATGGTGAAACTCTGTCTCTGCTAAAAATACTAAAAATTAGCCGGGCATGGTGGCGGGCACCTGTATTCCCAGCTACTCAGGAGGCTGAGGCAGGAGAATTGCTTGAACCCTGGAGGCGGAGGTTGCAGTGAGCCAAGATCATGCCATTGCCCTCTAGCCTGGGCAACAAGAGCGAGGCTCCGTCTCAAGGAAAAAAAAAAAAGAAAGAAAGGAAAAATAAAAAAAGAAATAAAAACAAAAATTTATTGAGGCCAGGTGCAGTGGCTCATGCCTGTAATCCCAGCAGTTTGGGAGGCTGAGGAAAGCAGACCACTTGAGGTCAGGAGTTCGAGACCAGCCTGGCCAACGAACATAGCAAAACTCCGTCTCTACTAATACAAAAATTAGCCTTGCATGGTGGTGTGCCTGTAGTCCCAGCTACTTGGGAGGCTAAGACATGAGAAACATTTGAACCCGGGGGTGGAGGTTGCATTGAGTTGAGAGCCCGCCACTGCACTCCAGCCTGGGTGACAGAGAAAGACTCTGCCAAAAAATTGAAAATAAAAAAATTGAGACATTTAATTTGTCTAACATATGACTAATTCTGGAGAATGTTCCCTGTACACTTTGGAAAAATACATATTCTTATGGGTGATGTGTACTGTATGTACTACGTCTAGTTGGCTTATAATATTGTTTAAGTTCTGTATTTCCTACTGATCCTCTAACCGTTCTATCTATTAATAAAAGTGGTGGGGGTTTTTGTTGTTGATTTTTTTTGAGATGGAGTTTCACTCTTCTTGCCCAGGCTGGAGTGCAATGGTGTGATCTTGGCTCACCGCAATGTACGCTTCCCGGGTTCAAGTGATTTTCCTGCCTCAGCCTCCCGAGTAGCTGGGATTATAGGCCACCACGCCCAGCTAATTTTGTATTTGTAGAAGAGACAGGGTTTCTTTATGTTGGTCAGGCTGGTCTCAAACTTCTGACCTCAGGTGATCTACCTGCCTTGGCCTCCCAAAGTGCTGGTATTACAGACATGAGCCACTGTGCCTCGCCAAAGTGGTGTATTTTTAAGTTTCTAATTATTATTATAGAACCACCTATTTCACCCTTAAACTATGTCAGTTCTTGCTTCATATATGTGGGGGCTCTATTGTAAGGCATGGACATGTTTATGAATGTTATATCTTCTTGAAGGTTTAACCCTTTTATCCATATATAATGTTCTTTTGTAGCAAATTTTGACTAGCACTCCATATTTTTTTCTTTTTTCTTTTCTTTTTTTTTTTTGAGACAGTCTCACTCTGTTGCCCAGGCTGGAGTGCGGTGGTGTGATCGCCGCTCACTGCAAGCTCTGCCTCCCGGGTTCATGCCATTCTCCTGCCTCAGCCTCCTGAGTAGCTGGGACTACAGGTGCCCATCACCATACCTGGCTAATTTTTTTGTATTTTTAGTAGAGATGGGGTTTCTCCGTGTTAGCCAGGATGGTCTCGAACTCCTGACCTCAGGTGATCTGCCCACCTTGGCCTCCCAAAGTGCTGGGATTACAGGCGTGAGCCACTGCGCCCAGCCTACTTGCACTCTTTTTTTATAGTAGCATAGCCACCTCAGCTCTCTTTTGGTTACTGTTTTCATGGAACACCTTTTTCCATCCTTTTCCATTCAATATATTTGTCTTGGATCTAAAATGAGTCTCTTGAAGACATATAGTTGTATCTCTTTTTAAATTTTTTAGTTTACCAATCTCTTTTAATTGCATACTTTAATCCTATTGTGAGCTGAATTTGCCATTTAAAACACAAATGCATAGAAGCATAAGTTATAAATCTATGTTAATGGGCATACATTGTGTACAGATTTCATTTGTAACAACAACTACATGAAGATAGAAGGATGAAATTGAATAGGAGCACAGCATTTGTATACTGCTGAAGCTAAATTGGGATTATTTAGATTTTTTTTTTCCTTTTTTTTTTTTTTGAGACAGAGTTTTACTCTTATCACCCAGGCTGGAGTGCAATGGTGCGGTCTCGGCTCACTATAACTTCTGCCTCCTGGGTTCAAGCAATTCTCCTGCCACAGCCTCCTGAGTAGCTGGGATTACAGGCGCCCACCACCATGCTCGGTTAATTTTTAGTAGAGATGGGGTTTTGCCATGTTGGCCAGGCTGGTCTCAAACTCCCGACCTCTAGTGATCCACCCACCTTGGCCTCTCATGGTGGAATTACAGACACAAGCCACTGTGCCCAGCCTATTTAAGCTAGATTCTTAAGGCTCTGTGTTCACAGGAGGGAGCATATGGGTCTGCCACATGCTGTGGGGGCCATGAACCCCCACCAACTGGCTGCAGCAGAGGCTTCTCCCCTCTTCTGGCTGCCCCAGGCCTGCTGCCTCCTACTCCACATTCATTGGAGCCCTCTCAGTTTTGGTCACTTGTGTAAGGGCACCCATGGGTATCCAGCCAAGGTCATCGAGAAAGGAGTCTTGCTCATTGCCCAGGCTGGAGTGCAGTGGTTATTCACAGGTGTGGTTGTGCACTATAGCCTCAAAATCCAGGTCTCAAACCACTTGTGGTATCCAGCCAAAGTCATCGAAAAAGGAGTCTTGCTGCATTGTCCAGGCTGGAGTGCAGTGGTTATTCATAGGTGTGATTGTGCACTATAGCCTCGAAATCCAGATCTTGAGCCACCCTCCTTCCTTGGAGTAGCTGAGACTACAGATGCATGCCACCATGCTAATTTCTGTATTTTTAGGTAATGTTCCCCAGGCTGTTCTCAAACTCCAGGCTCAAGTAAAGGATAGTTTTGTTGGATACAGAATTGTTCATTGACAGGTATTTTTTCTTTCAGCATTTTAAATAGTATCATCCCACTACTTCCTAGCTTCTATGGTTTCTGCTGCAAAATTGGCTGTTAATCTCATTGAAACACTTGGATGTGATAAGTTCTCTTGCTCTTGCTGCTATCAATAATCTTTTTGTCTTACTACAGTTTGATTATAATTGGCTTGGTGTGACTATATTCAAGTTTACTCTACTTGGAGTTCATCGAGTTTCTTTGATGTGTAGATTTATGTCTTTCATCAAAGTCAGGGATTTTGTTTTTTTTTAAGAGTCTAGGTCTCGGCTGGGTGCAGTGGCTCTCACCTGTAATCCCAGCACTTTGGGGTGCCGAGGTAGGAGGATCACCTAAGGTCAGGAGTTCAAGACCAGCCTGGCCAACATGGTGAAACTCCATCTACACAAATATACCAAAATTAGCCAGGCATGATAGCAGGTGCCTGTAATTCCAGCAACTCGGGAGGCTGAGGTGGGAGAATTGCTTGAACCCAGGAGGCGAAGGTTGCAGTGAGCTAAGATAGTGCCATTGCACTCCAGCCTGGGTGACAAAGTAAGACTCCATCTCAAAAAAAAAAAGAGTCTGGGTCTCACACTGTGGCCCAGGCCAGAGTGAAGTGGCATAATCATGACTCACTGCAGCCTCAAACTACTGGGTTCATGTGATCAAGTGATCCTCCCATCTCAGCCTCCTGAGTAGCTGGGACTATAGGCATGTACCAGACACCCAGTGAAGTTTTTACAAATCTTTTTTAGAGACAACGTATTGCCGGGCGCGGTGGCTCACGCCTGTAATCCCAGCACTTTGGGGTGCCGAGGTAGGAGGATCACCTAAGGTCAGGAGTTCAAGACCAGCCTGGCCAACATGGTGAAACTCCATCTACACAAATATACCAAAATTAGCCAGGCATGATAGCAGGTGCCTGTAATTCCAGCAACTCGGGAGGCTGAGGTGGGAGAATTGCTTGAACCCAGGAGGCGAAGGTTGCAGTGAGCTAAGATAGTGCCATTGCACTCCAGCCTGGGTGACAAAGTAAGACTCCATCTCAAAAAAAAAAAGAGTCTGGGTCTCACACTGTGGCCCAGGCCAGAGTGAAGTGGCATAATCATGACTCACTGCAGCCTCAAACTACTGGGTTCATGTGATCAAGTGATCCTCCCATCTCAGCCTCCTGAGTAGCTGGGACTATAGGCATGTACCAGACACCCAGTGAAGTTTTTACAAATCTTTTTTAGAGACAACGTATTGCCGGGCGCGGTGGCTCACGCCTGTAATCCCAGCACTTTGGGAGGCCGAGACGGGCGGATCACGAGGTCAGGAGATCGAGACCATCCTGGCTAACACAGTGAAACCCCATCTCTACTAAAAATACAAAAAAATTAGCCGGGCGTAGCGGCGGGCGCCTGTAGTCCCAGCTACTCGGGAGGCTGAGGCAGGAGAATGGCGGGAACCCGGGAAGAGGAGCTTGCAGTGAGCCGAGATCGCACCACTGCACTCCAGCCTGGGGGCAGAGCGAGACTCCGTCTCCAAAAAAAAAAAAAAAAAAAAAAAGAGACAACGTATTAATCCATTTTGCATTGCTATAAAGGAATACCTGAGAGTGGGTAATTATTGTTTTTCTTTTTCTTTTTTTTGAGACGAAGTCTTGCTCTGTCACCCAGACTGGAGTGCAGTGGCACAGTCTTGCTCACTGCAACCTCTGCTTCCCAGGCTTAAGCAGTTCTCCTGCCTCAGCCTCTTGAGTGGTTGGGATTAGCTGTGATTAAAGGTGTGTGCCACCATGCCCGGCTAATTTTTCTTTTTTGTTTTTTGCTTTTTTTTCAGATGGAGTTTATCTCTTGTTGCCCAGGCTGGAGTACAATGCCACGGTCTCAGCTCCCTGCAACATTGGCCTCCCAGGTTCAAGCGATTCTCCTGCCTCAGCCTCCTGAGTAGCTGGGATTACAGGTGCCCACCACCATGCCCAACTAATTTTTGTATTTTTAGTAGAAACAAGGTTTCACCATGTTGGCCAGGCTGGTCTCGAACTTCTGACCTCAGGTGATTCACCTGCCTCTGCCTCCCAAAGTGCTGGTATTACAGGCAAGAGCCACCTCGCCTGGCCTTAATTTTTGTAGTTTTAGTAGAGACAGGGTTTCATCACATTGGCCAGGCTGGTCTCCAACTCCTGACTTCAAGTGATCCACTTGCCTCAGGCTTCCAAGTGTTGGGATTACAGACATGAGCCACTGCACCAGCCTGAGGGTGGGTAACTATTTATAAAAAATAAAAATAAAAATAATTAAAAAAAAAAAAAGCAGGCCTGGTGTGGTGGCTCATGCCTGTAATCCCAGCACTTTGGGAGGCCGAGGCAGGTGGATCACAAGGAGATCGAGAGCATCCTGGCCAACATGGTGAAACCCTGTTTCTACTAAAAATACACAAATTAGTGGGGTGTGGTGGCTTGTGCCTGTAATCCCAGCTACTCAGGAGTCTGAGACAGGAGAATCACTTGAACCCGGGAGGCAGAGGTTGCAGTGAGTCAAGATCGCAGCACTGCACTCCAGCCCAGCGACAGAGCAAGACTACGTCTTTTTTTTTTTTTGAGAGGGAGTCTCACTCTGCTTCCCAGACTGGAGTGCAGTGGCAGAATCTTGGCTCACTGCAACCTCTGCCTCCTGGGCAAGCAATTCTCTTGCCTCAGCCTCCCAAGTACTTGGGATTACAGGTTGGGGCCACCATACCTGGCTAACTTTTGTATTTTTTAGTATAGATGAGGTTTCGCCATATTGGCCAGGCTGGTCTTGAACTCCGGACCTCAAGTGATCCGCCCGCCTCAGCCTCTTAAAATACTGGGATTACAAGTGTGAGCCACCACCACCACCAGCCACTCAGCTACTTTTCTGAACCTGCACCCTGCCCTGTTCATATACATGGTCTGGATTTCCAGAAATACGTGAAAGCACTTGAAAACCTTTATTTCCCCAAAGCATCTCACTCCTCAGCCTTTCCTGCCAGGCTTTTTGGTGTGTCTATTGTTTGCTCCAACTTATGTCATTTGCCCTAAGTGGTAGTGACTGGTTTATTTGCCTGTAAATGTTTTTGACCAACACCCTCTGTATTGGTCACTTCTCCACCCTCAGAGAGTTCTGAGCTATTTCTTCACCCTGAGAGAGTTCTGAGTTACAGCAAATAAAGGCAGTCTTTGTTACTAGTCCTTCAATAAGACACCTGAGAGACAACCACAATTCTTTGAAAAGAAGGTTAACTTTGGTTCGTCCGATATCTGGAACCCACAGGAATGTGAACTGTTATCTTCAAGAGCATCACCATGACTGGAAGGGATAATTAAGCATAAGTAAAAATGACACAAAGCCTTCCTACCAGGCAGTAAAGTTTTTTTTTGTTGGTTTTTTTTTAAACAGCTTTATTTAGATAAAATGAGGTTCATCCATGTGGTAGCTTTTTAAATTAAATTTTTTTTTTTTTGGAGGCCGAGTTTCACTCTTCTCACCCAGGCTGCAGTGCAATGGTGTGATCTCAGCTCACTGCAACCTCCACCTCCCAGGTTCAAGCAATTCTCTTGCCTCAGTCTCTGAGTAGCTGGGATTGCAGGCATGCACCACCACGCCTAGCTAATTTTTGTGTTATTAGTAGATACAGGGTTTCACCATGTTGGCCAGGCTGGTCTTGAACTCTGACCTCAGGTGATCCACCTGCCTCGGCCTCCCAAAGAGCTGGGATTACAGGCGTGAGTCACTGTACTTGGCCAGCATTCTTTTTTATTACTGAATACTGTTTTATGGCTATGCCACTTCTTATTTATCCACTTGTTGGTTATGAACATCTGGGCGACTTCTGCATTGTGGCTCCTAAGAATAATGCTTCTATGAACATTCGTGTACAAGTTTTTGTGTGGACGTATGTTTGTTGCCTTAAAGTTTATTTTACCTCGTAAAAATATAGCTAAGCCAGCTTACTTTGGGTAGTATTTGCTTGTTATAATTTCCCATCCCTTTCAAACTTTCTGTGCCCTATGTATTTGATATTGCCTGTAATGAAAATACAGTTTTTGGCCAGGTGTGGTGGCTCACACCTGTAATCTCAGCACGTGGGAGGCTGAGGTGGGAAGATGGCTTGAGGCCAAGAGTTAGAGACCAGCCTGGGTGACATACTAAAACTCTCTCTATAAAACAATAAAAATAAATTTCAAAAATTAGCTGGGCATGGTGGTGCACACCTGTAGTCCTGGTTACTTGGGAGGCGGAGGCAGGAGGATTGCCTCAGCCCAGTTCAAGGCTGCAGTGAGCTGTGATCACACCACTACACTCTAGGTTGGGTAACAGAGCGAGACCCTATCTCAAAAACCAAAATGTGTGTGTGTGTGTGTGTGTGTGTGTGTGTGTGTGTATAACTTTATATCATTCTTTTGTTTGGCCTAACTTCTGTCATTTACTGACAAATTTAATCCATCACAGTGGAAATAACTGCTATTTGGATTTGTATGTATCATAGTATGAAATGTCTTGTTCTGTGTTTTATATGCTTTATTTCTTATTTCTCCTTTCTCATCTTTTTTTTTTTTTAATGGAGCCTTAAAAATTTCATCTCCTCAGCCGGGTGCGGTGGCTCACGCTTATAATCCCAGCACTTTCGGAGGCTGAGGCGGGTGGATCACGAGGTCAGGAGTTCGAGACCAGCCTGGCCAACACAGTGAAACTCTGTCTCTACTAAAAATACAAAAATTAGCTGGGCATGGTGGCAGGTGCCTGTAATCCCAGCTACTCGGGAGGCTGAGGCAGAAGAATCGCTTGAACCCAGGAGGCAGAGGTTGCAGTGAGCCGAGATCGCGCCACTGCACTCCAGCCTGGGCAACAGAGCTAGACTCCATCTCAAAAAAAAAAAAAAAAATCCACTTCCCCACTACTTTGGAATTTACATCTATTTATGTTCATTTTTTTAGTTAGCTTTACGCTGAACACTTAATTTTAAAAGGAATAAATATTTCTTATCTACTCACAAAAAGTGGAAGAACCACAGAATATTTCAACGTCTATTAGCCCTCCCATTCTACATTTTTAAAAACTTCTTATTTTGAAATATTTATAGATTCACAGGGAATTGTCAAGATAAGCATAGAGGCCGGGCGCGGTGGCTCAAGCCTGTAATCCCAGCACTTTGGGAAGCCGAGACGGGCGGATCACAAGGTCAGGAGATCGAGACCATCCTGGCTAACACGGTGAAACCCCGTCTCTACTAAAAAATACAAAAACCTAGCCGGGCGACGTGGCGGGCGCCTGTAGTCCCAGCTACTCGGGAGGCTGAGGCAGGAGAATGGCGTAAACCCGGGAGGCGGAGCTTGCAGTGAGCTGAGACCCGGCCACTGCACTCCAGCCTGGGTGGCAGAGCGAGACTCCGTCTCAAAAAAAAAAAAAAGATAAGCATAGAGGTCCTGTGTCTCCTTCCAGCCAGTTTCCTCCAATGGTTACATCATACCTACAGTACAATATCAAAACCAGGACATTGACATAGTTTAAAAATATGTGTATGTATAGTCCCGTCTTTTATCATGTGCAGATTCATATAACCACCACTACAATCAAATATAGAACTATTCTGTCACCACAAAGATCATCATCATGCTATTCCCTTGTAGTCACATCCACTACCCTCTCCCACACCACCTCTAGCCCCTGGCAACTACTAACCCATTTTCCATCTCTGTAATTTAGTCATTTTGAAAGTTATAGGCCGGGCGCGGTGGCTCAAGCCTGTAATCCCAGCACTTTGGGAGGCCGAGACGGGCGGATCCCGAGGTCAGAAGATCGAGACCATCCTGGCTAACATGGTGAAACCCCGTCTCTACTAAAAAAAATACAGAAAACTAGCCGGGCGCAGTGGCGGGCGCCTATAGTCCCAGCTACTCGGGAGGCTGAGGCAGGAGAATGGTGTGAACCCGGGAGGCGGAGCTTGCAGTGAGCTGAGATCCGGCCACTGCACTCCAGCCTGGGCGACAGAGCGAGACTCCGTCTCAAAAAAAAAAAAAAAAAAGTTATATACAGTATGTGACCTTTGGAGATTGGCTTATTTCACTCAGAGTAAGGCCCTTCGGGCGGGATGTAGTGCCTCACGCCTGTAATCCCAACACTTTGGAAGGCCAACGTGGGAGTGTTGCCTGAAGCTAGGGGCTTGAGATCAGACTGAGCAACAAAGTCAGACCTCACCTCTACGAAAAATAATTTATACATTAGCCAGGCATGTGGCGGGTGCCTGTAGTCCCAGCTACTCTGGAGGCTGAGGTGGGAGGATCACTTGAGCCCAGGAGTTTGAGGTTGCAGTGGGCCATGATCATGTCACTGTGCTCACTCCAGCCTGGATGACACAGTGAGACCTCATCTCTTAAATAAAAGAAAAAAGGAAAAAAAAAACAGAATAATGCCCCGAGATTCATCCAAGTCATTATGTGTATTGTTCTTGTTTATTCCTAAGTACTATTCCATAGTATTGATGCACGTTTGTTTAACCATTCTTCGGCCATAGGACTTTTTGCTTGTTTCTAGCTTTTGGCTGTGATGAATAAAATTGTTACAAATAATCCTGTACAGGTTTTTGTGTGGACATGCTTTTGTTTCTCTGGAATAAATGCCCAAGAATGCAGTTGTGAGGTTATATTAGCATAAGTCAGATTTTAAATAAGTTGCCAAACTTTTTCAAAGTGGCCGTACCATTTTACATTCCCACCAGCAAGGTATGAAAGATTCCATTTTTCTGCATCCTCATCAGCATTTGGCATTGTCACTACTTTTTATTTTATTCTCTAATACATATATAACGATATTTTATTGTGATTTTACTTTTTTTTTTTTTTTTTTGAGACAGGATCTCACTTTGTCATCCAGGCTGGAGTGCAGTGGTAGCGGTCATAACTCACTGTAACCTCCACCTCCCGGGCTCAAGCGATTCTCCCAGCTCAGCCTTCACAGTAGCTGAGAACACAGGCACACGGCACCACGGCTGGATAATTTTTGTATTTTTTTTATAGAGACGGGGTTTCACCATGTTGCCCCGGCTGGGCTCAAACTCCTAGATTCAAACAATTCGCCTCCGCTTCAGCCTCCCAAAGTGCTGAGTGGTGGGATTACAGGCATGGGCCACGATGCCCAGCCTGTGGTTTTATGTTTCATTTCCTTAATGGTTTAGTGATGTTGGTCATCTTTTTATGTGCTTGCCATTCTTACAGCCTCCTTGGCAAAATAACTCTTCATGTCTTTTGCCTGTTTTCTAATTGGATTTTTTTGTAACTGCTGAATTTTGAGAGCTCTTTACATATTCTAAATGCTAGTCATTTGTCAGGATATGTAGTTTACAAATATTTCCTCCCCGTCTCAGCTGTCTTCTCATCCTCTTAACAGGGTCTTTGAAAACAGCAAAAGTTTTTAACTTCAATGAAGTCCAATTCATTTTTTTTCTTGCAAGTAGTGTATTTTTGCTGTCATATTTGGAAACATTTCAAGCCCTGGGTCCCCAAGATTTCTGTTTTCTTATCTAAGATTTAGAGCTTTACATTGGACATTTAAATCTACGATCCATTTTAGGCTAGTTTCTATGTAAGATTTAGATGGAGATTTTTTCGTGTGTTTTTTTTCTTTTGCCTATGGATAGCCAATTGCTCCAGCACAATTTCTGAAAAGACTATCCTTCCTCTATTGGACTGTTTGTTTTTTGTTTTGAGACAGAGTCTCACTCTGTCACCCAGGCTGGAGTGCAAACGGTATGGTTTCGGCTCATTGCAAACTCTGCCTCCCAGGTTCACCCAGGTTCAAGCGATTCTCTTGCCTCAGTCTCCTGAGTAGCTGGGAGGCGCCTGCCTCCACACCCGGCTAATATTTTGTAGTTTTAGTACTAAGAGACAGGGTTTCACTGTGTTGGCCAGGCTGGTGTCAAACTCCTGACTTCATGATCCACCTGCCTCAGCCTCCCAAAGCGCTGGGATTACAGGCGTGAACCACCGTGCCCTGCCATATTGAACTGTTTTGTAACTTTTTCAAATCAGTTGGCTGCACTTGTGTGAGGAGACTATTTCTGTGTTATTTTGTTCTGTTCATCTGTGTTTCTTTCTGCCAATACCTTTTTGATTACTGTCTAAATTTAGTTAAGTCTTGAAATCTGGTAGAGACCACCCCTCTCCATGTTCTTTTTCTAATTATTATCTTTTAATGTAAGAGATGGGATCTCACTATGTTGCCCCAGCTGGTCTGAACTCCTGGACTCAAGCAACCTCTCACCTTGGCCTCCCAAAGTGATGGGATTACAGGTGTGAGCCGCCACGCCCGGCCCTTCTTTTTAACCATTTAAAGTTTTGTAGTTCCTTTGCCTTCCTGTATGTTTTAGAATCATCTTGTGTATAACTACAACACTTTTGCTGGGGTTCTGATAGGAATTGCATTAAATGAGTGTATCAGTGTGGACAGAATAAACATCTTTGCTATACTGAACCTTCTAATCGATGAACATGGTGTATGTATCCATTTATGCAGATCTTTTTTGATGTCTTTCATCATGATTTTATAGTTTTCTGCCTCCAAATCCTATAAAAAGATTTTTTAGATTTATCCCAAAGTACTATTTTTGTCTGTCTTTTGAGACAGTCTCACTCTTGTCACACAGGCTGGAGTGCAGTGGCGTGATCTTAGCTCACTGCAACCTCTGCCTCCCGGGTTCAAGTGATTCTCCTGTCTCAGCCTCCCAAGTAGCTGTGATTGAAAATCCAGCTACACCTTGAAAATCAAAATGCACATGAACACAAACTCCTGGTCAAAAAGTTTTGAGGGATGATTTCATCTCTCCCAATCCGAAGCCCAGACCAAAACAGGCAAGTTTCCCTTCACTTCCCTATGCCACAGGGGTGGTGGGGTGGAAGGGGCCAGATTTTTTTTTTCTAGTTCACCTATGTGCACAGCCCTTAAAAGAGTCCTAGCTTGGCTGGGTGTGGTGGCTGTTTGTAATCCCAGCACTTTGGGAGGCTGCGGTGAGATCGCTTGAGCCAAGGAGTTCGAGCCCAGCCTGGGCAACATAGCAAGACCCCATCTCTACAAAACTATTTTAAAATAAAAAAAATAAGGGTGAATTACTTACACACTTTATCTCATCTTAAGCCCCAAAGTTAAGTGTGTCATGTGGGTTTTCAGTTTCCTTTTAGTTCTCTCTGGCCACTGGAGATTGTACTTTATGGTGAACTGATTTTTATCATAGTTCTACTCAGTGTTTCCATGTGTCCTGTATTATATGAAATGCACACATCATTTGTGTGTTTCAAAGCATTTAAATTACCTCACTGAGGCACAGAGCAAAGTCATAAATTTAGACCATGAAGTTAGGCACATGAATTTGAATCCTGGCTCTTGCACATCAATAGCTCTGGAATCCTAAGTAAATAGTTTCCCTCTCTAGAGTTTCCTCTTCTGTAAAATCAAGATGGTTGATAAGAGGACTATATGCTTAAAGGATATAAAATGCTTACTAGAATAATTACATTTTCAGTTTTTAGTAATTTCTACAAAATAAAATGGTACTTAAGAGGGTTTAAAATGCAGCAATAAGAATGGCTGCAATAGTAGGCAAATTTCCCAACTATTTACATATACATACAACTATTGTTACCCAATGGTAATTAGATCACAACAGTGCCAAGCTCTGACCACATTTAGTAGTGAACAAATTATTTTTAAAAGGATCATGAAAAAAAAAAAAAAAAAAAAGGATCATGAACTAAAGGTTATCATATGAAATACAGTGCTGATGTGAAAAATAAACCTTTCATAAAACAAACTGAAGTTAGAGACAACATATTTGGTCCAGAATTTTCTTATCACGAGAACTATCCAAAAATTGAACAAGCTGTGTCACAAAAAAGTGAGGTGGTCACAAGTATCCAAAAGCAGAAAGTGAAGGACTGCTTAACAGAACAGAAGGAATTCCTATATTCAGAAAAGTCAGAAGTCAATGTTGAACTAAAGGAGAAAAACTACTTGGATAACTGATTTATGACACTAATTTAAAAATCTCAGTGAATACTACATTAAAGAAAAAGACCGGGCACAGTGGTTGACGCCTATAATCCCAGCACTTTGGGAGGCTGAAGCTGGTGGATCACCTGAGGTCAGGAGTTCGAGACCAGCTTGGTCAACATGGCAAAACCCTGTCTCTACTAAAAATACAAAAATTAGCCAGGCATGGTGGTGGGCTCCTGTAATCCCAGCTACTCAGGAGGCTGAGGCAGGAGAATCACTCGAACCTAGGAGGCAGAGGTTGCAGTGAGCTGAGATCGCGCCACTGCACCCCAGCCTGGGTGACAGAATGGGACTCCGTCTCAAAAAAAAAAAGGGGGGGGGGGGGTTTAAGAAAAAGGCAAAAGACAAACACCAAATAAAACTTCTTAGGCCAGGCGCGGTGGCTCAAGCCTATAATCCCAGCACTTTGGGAGGCCGAGACGGGTGGATCACGAGGTCAGGAGATCGAGACCATCCTGGCTAACACCGTGAAACCCCATCTCTACTAAAAAATACAAAAAATTAGCCGGGCGAGGTGGCGGGTGCCTATAGTCCCAGCTACTCGGGAGGCTGAGGCAGGAGAATGGCATAAGCCTGGGAGGCGGAGCTTGCAGTGAGCTGAGATCCAGCCACTGCACTCCAGCCTGGGCGACAGAGCAAGACTCCGTCTCAAAAACAACAACAACAACAAAAAACAAACAGCAACAAAAAAAACTTCTTAAATAGGTAGAAACACTGAAAACTAAATTTGGGAAATTTTTTTTTAGCCAATTAAAACTGAATAACATGAGATTATTTTTTATGCCTGGTTCCATTCTAAGTCAACCACATCACCATCAAAATTTCTCTCTCTGAATATATATATTCTTTAAAGTACATTGTTATTTTCCTTCTTTTCATTATAGACATTCATTCCAAATGTTAACATTCCAAAAATTAAAATACTCAAAGTCACAGAAAAGTCAGAATTACATTTTATTTCACATTGATAGAAACCATGAAAAACATTTACATTTTCCCATGTTACAGCACATTTCAATTGAATATTTCTTGCCATAAATAATATCTTGCTGATTTGTAGAACTGAAATAACAATTTATATTCTTCAAGGTAAAGAAAAATGACATAGTAAATGATTGTTTAAAATTTTAAAATCCAGACATACACATATGGCTTCATTGTTAACATCCCATATAGTCCATTACTAAATTATTTCCATTATCGATTAGCACCCATTTATAAAGATGCATTCTTAATATTGTTTTGGTCAGCTGGAATACGGCAGAAAAATTAACACAGTTCAGAAATATCAAGCATACATTTTTGCTACATATTAATCTGTATGTTAACTACATTTTATGTATAGGGTTCTGACTAGCCTTTATTACCCATAGTTTGTTTTCAAATAATTTTTACCAGTAATCTGGAAATTTTGACAATTTAAAATGATTGCTATTTTTATGTTTGCATGAAAAATTAATACAAAAAATAATTTGACTAAAGTGAAAATTTCAAATAAGTCCACTGGCAGATGAAAATAAAGCAAAAAATTACAATAGATTCCTCATCTTCTATAGTAGTTGGTTTCAAACATGTGTACAAAGTAAGCTGTATGCTATGAGATGAAATCATCTTAGAAGTTAGTTTTTAAGATCAGTCTTAAAGATATTTCAGAACATACTAGAATATGATCTAATTACTGTTTCAGTTGTTTACAGGAAAATAAAACCATAGAATTATTCGTTACCTGGGTTGAAGATCCTAATAGCTAGGTGTAAATTTGGATAAGGTACAGTAATTTGAAATACGTAGTGCATGAAGTTTTAATGTCTGGTTTCTCTATAAAGCATAAATAGATTTTAAATACTGTATATCTGTGACCCAGAAGGTCAAATTATAGCATATATTGACAGTAGCTGTCTATGGCAGAGAGGCAATACTTGGTCTGCTATGAAGAACAATAAAGAAAAAACAAACTTTTTTTTTTTCTTGAGAAAAAAGAGTATTAAATAGAAATAATATCAGGGAAAATAAAAGCCTGGTCCCAAAATAAAAGGGCCATTAATTGAAGAGAACAATTTTACTCCTTCTTGATAATGAACAGCATTATCCCTATTATTAGGAATAATGTAATACCACCTCATTCTTACTATGCATTACAAGCATTATGTATATATGAACACATATATAAAAATACAGACACTGCATGGTGACTAAGCAATTTTGGAATAAATCCATAGGCTAAGTCACAGCATGCATAAATTGTTTATACCTTAACTGCTCATTTCTACCTGAACAAACTGTCATTAAGCATACTGCTAATTTTCAAATGATGTAATAAAAAATCTGGTGGCAGTACTGTATTATTTTGCTGAATTACATTTGAGGAAAAAGAAACTACCTGCTTCATCTATTTTAATATAGTAGATTCTGGATCTTCTTATAAGAACATATGTATAGAAACTTAAAAGATCATAAATTTCTCATGAGGAGACATTATTTGATCTGTGTCATTGGCATGTATTTGCAAAACATTTTAACACTGCAAAACATTAGAAATTTGAAGACTGGGCATGGGAAAAGGTTTATACTCTACTACAATGATGCTGGTGTACTTCTACACAAGGCCTCTTAGTGACGTCAATCAATTGGAGGTAGGAGTTTATCAATGAATTGCTTGACATCCATCATTTCCTGTTTGGAATAAAGTAATTTAATAGGTAGGTAGTTACATAAGTCAGAAATTAAATTCCCACTAAAATGCCACTAATCAAATCTATGGTGTGCATAGTTAAGGTGAAATCACAGTTCTACTACAATTAAATAAGAGACAAAATAGAAATGAGACTCCAACAGAAATTTCAGAACAATTTCCTATCATGATTTTTGTACACTGAAATTACAGCTCCCATCCAGTATCTAGTTCTGCATCTTCCTATACTGGAACAAAATAAAGACACTGGCGGGGCGCGGGCAGGGAAGTTTAGAAGTGATCGTACCTATACTGAAAAGTCTCAGTAAGTGTACAATTACTGACAACTAAGTATGAGTGACAAAGCAGAGCTTCTACCATTCTTTAAATTGAATTACATGCTAAATCCATAGCATTAACTATTTTGTGTCTTTCATAAGGAATTACACACAACTAACCATCTGATAGAGAGCATGTACCTAAGATGTTCCTGGGAAGATATGAACATTAATATACCAAATATTTATCACAGAAGAAACTTTCTCCTCTTAGCCTCTTGCACTTGGTTCGGTTTTTTCACCTCCTTCAAACTCACTTCTGCCTATTAGCTCTTATATGTCAAGGCCTTCCTTAGCCTCACAGTGCCAAGTATTAGCAATGCAGCTAACGTTCGGCCTTGTAATTTAGTCACTCGGAAAAGAGCCCCGGTAGGAAAGTGTGCTATTTCACAATACTCAGAAGTCCCAAAGAGGTTCCTGTGAGCCTACTTCTCCTCATTTTCTGCTCCTCCTCATTCAGTCCAGAGTCGTCGTACACTCATCTAGGGAGCTTTTACGAAACTCCAGAGTATTTGTGATGCAAAGCCCATGAGGAAAACAGCTGCTTTAGAGACCTTCAGTCCCTCTTGCACAAATTAAGGGTTCCAGGACTTCCCCTGTCCTCCCTTTTCTGGATTCAACACTGTAATACTCTATGTCAGTAGGGGAACACCCTAGGTTCCCAGGCACCCTTGTCTTTCTGGATAAATCATATTACCACTTCTTTCTCCATCCCTAAAGTAAATGATTTAACCAGGCTGAGTGGTTGTAAAACTGTCAGTGTGACTGTCTCACCAGGAATCAATTTTTATTTTAGGTCTTTTCAAGCCTCCAAACCTACCCAGGTCTCCGGCCTCTTTCATTCTATTGAGTGACTGCACCTTCTACTTGACTGAAAAGATAAGCACATCTAATATGAGCTCCCAAGCACTCTCTTCTCTCTCTCCATCTCCTGTTTATATTCATCCATCCTTCCTCCCTTTTTTGGGGGGGGCGGTCTCACTCTGTCACTCAGCCTGGAGTGCAGGGTGCCAACATGGTTCACTGCAGCGTCAACCTCCTGAGATCACATGATTCTCTCGCCTCAGCCTCCAGAGTAGTTGGGACTACAGGTGCCCACCACCTCACCCAGCTCGTCCTCTTCTATCTTGATTGAAAATGGTTTTCTCCTCTTTTAAGGCAAGCACTATACATCTTAGGAGTTAATTCTATTCTATGATCCCTCTGAGAATGCCTCTATCAATTATCATTTTATTGCATCTTCTTCCTCCCTACCTCCACTCATACGTCTTTCTCTGATCCCACTGAAGAACAGATTTCCTACCCTTCTCCCTCTTTACCAAAACTTTTTTTTTTTTTTTTTTTTTTTGAGGCAGTGTCTCGCTCTGTGGCCCGGACTGGAGTGCAGTGGCCGGATCTCAGCTCACTGCAAGCTCTGCCTCCCGGGTTTACGCCATTCTCCTGCCTCAGCCTCCCGAGTAGCTGGGACTACAGGCGCCCGCCACCTCGCCCGGCTACTTTTTGTATTTTTAGTAGAGACGGGGTTTCACCGTGTTAGCCAGGATGGTCTCGATCTCCTGACCTCGTGATCCGCCCGTCTCGGCCTCCCAAAGTGCTGGGATTACAGGCTTGAGCCACCGCGCCCGGCCACCAAAACTTTTTTAAAAGGTCTATATATGTTGCCTCTGCTTCCTCATTTCCCTATCCACTTCACACAATCCTTTGCATTTTGGCTTTATCTACCCAAACATCCAAGGTCACAGGTGGCTTAATATTGGATACTTTCTTCCTAATCTATTTCTCCTTAATCCTTCTCTGGAACACATTACACATCTCCTTCCCACTCTGAAATTCTCTCCTCCCATACTCTCAACACCCAACTCCTTTTCTCATTAGGCTAAACTTTAACGTGTCTCCTGAAGTTCTGTCCCTGAGCTTTTTTTCTTGTGATGCTTTCTTTTTTTTTTTTTTTTTTTTTTGAGACGGAGTCTTGCTCTGTCACCCAGGCTGGAGTGCAGTGGCCGGATCTCAGCTTACTGCAAGCTCCGCCTCCCGGGTTTACGCCATTCTCCTGCCTCAGCCTCCCGAGTAGCTGGGACTACAGGCGCCCGCCATCTCGCCCGGCTAGTTTTTTGTATTTTTTAGTAGAGACGGGGTTTCACGGTGTTAGCCAGGATGGTCTCGATCTCCTGACCTCGTGATCTGCCCATCTCAGCCTCCCAAAGTGCTGGGATTACAGGCTTGAGCCACCGCGCCCGGCCGTGATGCTTTCTCAAGATAATTATTCACCGATCAATTATATTAGTTATTATTTCAAATCTCCACTTCCAGGCTTGAACTTCAGACAAGTATTTCCAACATCCTATTTTGATTGTGGGGGCACATCGATCTCAATACATTAAACTCAGTATTATCTCCTTCCTTTACTCTAAAACTGTTTCTTGCACCTACTTTTTATGATGGCATCAGAGCTAGAAATCTCAGGCCCTTTTGATACTTTCTTGGTTACTACACCCCAAAGAATGAATCTCTAAATCTTACTGGATCACCTGTCTCTAGAATGTATATCAGATCACATCTCACTTCAACCAAAAACACTGACGGCTTCCTGTTGCCTAGAGAGTAAGTCCCTTCTCAGTACAAAGAGTCTCTGTTCCCTATGTCTTCTGTCCTATGACACCCAGCTTTTCCTAAGACTCCAGTCAGACTGAGTGGCTTGCTTTTCCTGTCCTATAGTTCTTTCTCTGCACATTTGCTATTCAAATTCCACCATTTTTCAAAATCTAGCTGTTTCATCATGGTCTCAGTGCCTCCTAAGATAAAATTAATCTCTTCTCAGTTTTTCAGGGCACCTTTTGTTATTTTCCAAGGCCACTTTTTAAAGCTTCTAATACAATGTATATCACATTCTGCTATCCATACAGTTACTTACACAGGCGTCTTTCTATTAAATTTTAATTTACCTTAAATTTTAACAAAAGGGAATGTTTATTATTCATCTTTGAATTACGTACAATGTTGTGTATAATAGCCAATCAAGAGATACTTGTTGAATTAAGTTGAATACACTCTCATCTAATGACCTGCTAACTAACGACTCAATATGAATTAACTCATTTAAATCCCCAAGCATTCAAATGTTACTTTCCTTGAAAATATCACATGAAAAAAGTTGCAAATAAGGCGCTGACCACTGCTTCCAGACACCTACCTGTTGACACGAACTGTGCATCATACCTTCATAGGTTTTAAAGGTCACATTGGCTGGATTCACCAATGTTTTTAGCTTTTCAACCGTAAGAGAACCAAACATCAGGGGAACTAAAGGGTCACAATCCCCGTGGCACTGGAGAATAGAAATATCTCTATTAGCACCACCAACAGGACCCTGCAAAAAGCAAAAGAAGAAATAGTATTATTTTTGTAAAAGTATAGGACACTATGCCAGGCATTTAAAATTGTACACAAATATGCATATGTGTAACATATTAGAAGTTATATTTGGCCAAAAAAATAAAATTCCTTCCATACATATACTCACAACATCCCTTTATTCGACTTCCATAGGCTGTATGATTACCTTGCTTCATATTATGTTATCTTTCCAATGAATGAGTTCCTTGAAGCAGATTATATATATGCTTTTTTGTTTTGTTTTGTTCAGTTTTTTTTGAGACGGAGTCTTGCTCTGTTGCCCAAGCTGGAGTGCAGTGGCGTGATCTCAGTTCGCTGCAACCTCCGCCTCTTAGGTTCAAGCAATTCTCCTGCCTCAGCCTCCCGAGTAGCTGGGATTACAGGCACATGCCACCACACCCAGCTAATTTGTTTGTATTTTTTAGTAGAGACAGGGTTTCACTGTGTTACCCAGGATGGTCTCGCTCTCCTGACCTTGTGATCCACCCGCCTCAGCCTCCCAAAGTGTTGGGATTAGAGGCGTGAGCCACCGCGCCTGGCCAAGCAGATTATATTTTAATTTATCTTTATATTTTTAGCTTTTTTTGTTTTGTTGGTTGTTTTAGTACTTTGAGTTGCTGTTTTATTCAGCTATCTATTTTTTTTTTTTTTAAAGACAGGTCTTGCTCTGTCACCCAGGCTGGAGTGAAGCAGCACAATCGTGGCTCACTGCAATCTCCACCTCCTGGGTTCAGGTGATTCTCATGCCTCAGCCTCCCGAGTAGCTGGGATTACAGGGGTGCACCACCACGCCCAGCTAATTTTTGTATTTTTAGTAGCTATTGGGGTTTTACTATGTTAGCCAGGCTGGTCTCGAACTCCTGACCTGAGGCGATCCACCTGCCTCAGCCTCCCAAAGTGCTGGGATTACAGGCATGAGAAACCACACCTGGCCTAAAAATAAGTATTATTTCTATGTGTTAAAAAGAGTCCTCATTTTCATAAATATCCTAAAATGTATCAAATCCTTTTAAGATTTGTGACAATAAGGTATCTTTCTAATTCCATTCTATGTACTCCACAATAAAGACAGTATAGCATACAGAGATAAGGCTTAGTAAAACATCACAAAAGTCTAAGAAAATTCTTTTTAAAAAAAGGATGAGTGCTGAGGACTCGGTGATGGTGTTGTGTCAGTGTAATGTCACTGACTGTAGCAAATACATGGCCGTGGAGGTGGGGATGCTGATGGTGGGAAGGCTGTGCATGTGTGGGGACAGGAGGTAGACAGTAACTGTATTTTCTGCTCAGTTTTGCTGTGAATTTAAAACTTCTCCAGAAAATAAAGTTCATTAATAAAAAAAAAAAAAAGATGACTTTATCTCCAACATTATCTGCTAGCTACCTTTAGCTCAGTAATCTCATGTTGAGTGCATCAACCAAGTTACCTGTGGAAAGGAAGCCCGAAGTGGAAGCCAGCAACTGAGTGCAGTGACACCTGCTAGTTTCTGCTGCGTGGTAAGGGCAGTATATAAAGATAAAGCTCCTCCCTGAAAAGACAAGCAGGGAAAGTCAATGGAACACACACGCTTGCCCACAGCAATTTAGGGAATTTCTTGTTACCAATGATATCCATAAAAAAATCAAACTCAGTGGCTGATGTCAAATCAAATCAGGCAAATAGCGGAAATACAAACACACCCCACCGTGTCCTAAAGGACTCGGTTCTCTACACCAGAGAACATACAGACTTTCTTTCCGACGAGATATAGTTTGTACTATGGGAAACTGCTACACTTACAACATGCCTTAGGAATATTCTGATTTTATATTTTCTCCTTTGCAGAGTTTAAAGCATAAAATCCAATCTTGTCTTAAATCGGTATTACTTACTTTTTTCTTTTCTTTTTTTTTTTTTTTTGAGATGGAGTTTCAAACACTCTTGTTGCCCAGGCGGGAGAGCAATGGCGCGATCTTGGCTCACCACAACCTCCGCCTCCCACGTTCAAGTGATTCTCCTGCCTCAGCCTCCCGAATAGCTGGAATTACAGGCATGCACCACCACGCCCGGCTACTTTTGTATTTTTAGTAGAGACAGGGTTTCTCCATGTTGGTCAGGCTGGTCTCAAACTCCCAACCTCGGGTGATCCACCTGCCTTGGCCTCCCAAAGTGTTGGGATTACAGGTGTGAGCCACCGCGCCTGGCCCTTAAATTGGTATTACTTTCTAAATGAGAATTTAAGATAATAAGAACTATTTAGCAGACACCTTCAGAGTATCTGCCTACTCAGCTCACAACACCCTGCATTTTGGAAGCTGCACTCCTGCCACCATCCAGGAGCCCCATCACTTTGACCATGCCCATGGGTTACTGCAACACATGAGTACACGAAAGCCTTTCACATCCCAGGCAGTGATGTTCTTTCTCCTGGCACTGTGGAAATGGGATTCGGTGACCACCAGTCACTCTCTGTGTGGCTACATCCGTAACATGTAAATTCAAGAGCTGGAAAAGCTATAGGCTGCAAAAGCCAAGATGGCCAACTGTTTATGGAAAGGTAAACGAAGCAGACAAGCAAAGAAATGAGATGAGAGATGGTGAGCAAGGCGCGACTGCTTTTCAATTCCTAGCTACTTCCTGAGGCCCTGCCTCATTTTCCTCCTTAGTTTCCTTGATAAGATGCCATAGATTCATCATAGCTTACTCCTTGCTTGAGGTATTGAGCTGTTTTCTATATACTGTAATGAATGAATATCAAATATACAGACTCCCACATGAACTTGTTATTCTGGATCATTATTATTATTTTTTTTGAGACAGAGTCTCAGCTCTGTTGCCTAGGCTGAAGTACAGTGGTGCGATCTCGGCTCACTGCAACCTCTGTCTCCTGGGTTCAAGTGATTTTCCTGCCTCAGCCTCCAGAGTAGCTGGGATTACAGGTGCGCCCCACCATGCTCAGCTAATTTTTGTATTTGTAGTAGAGACGGGGTTTCACCGTGTTGGCTGGGCTGGTCTCAAACTCCTGACCTCAAATGATCCGCCCACCTTGGCCTCCCAAAGTGCTGGGATTACAGGCGTGAGCCACCGCGCCCAGCCTGGATCATTAATTTTTGTCCCTGTGTTTATGTCACAATGTGTATTACAATATACATTATCTGTGAATTTCAACAAACACCAAATCAATAACACCTTTTCACTATATTGTATCAACAAATCTTTCTATTGATTCTATCTTCTAAATAATTTCAGAATTCTGACATTTCCCTAATTAAGGTAATCCGAACACTAAGTTGCTAACTTGGAAGATTTACAGATGAGAAGTTAGAGCATCTGGGGACTGGTTCCATGGCAAACAGCTTACAAGCCGCAAGGTCTGTATGAGGAAGCTGTGTCTGTGGAGGGAATACAGAAAGCAAGGGAAAAAGTACAGAGACGAAGATGCCAAAAATAAACACCACATATTTATACCTAAAACCTGTAATATGTGAAGGTAAAGGGAAGAAATTCTCTTGTCCTCCACTTTACTGTTCCTATCAGTAGTCTCCTCCTAGAGCGGGGACTCATGCCTTGTGTTTTCAGAGTTCTAATTAATTAAAAGGATACACTGTGTTAACTTAGAAATTTAATTACTTATGTATTATAGTTATTTTAAGAAGAAATTAATTCGTTCTAGTACATTCAAACTTAAACATTAAAGGTAAGTGTATCAGTCAAGATTCTATAACATCAAAAAAGACTACTCCACAGAAAGGATTAATGCAGCACAGACTTCTAGGTAAGTATACTGATGGTACTGACATTCCACTCAAATTTTATCTTACCTGAGAAAACCCTCCCAAAATAATTCTGTTAGAAGGAATGCCATTCTTCACTTCTTGATCAATCAAAGCTTTTACTAAAAACAACATGAAAGTTAGTCAGCAATACTTTCAGAGTTAAGCCCACTGATAAAATTTAAATTAGGAAAAATAAATAATAGAAAAGCACAATTACTTTTAAGGCAAAAATGGTGAAAAATTCAAAGCACTTCATTAAAATACAAAATTAGAATGTATTTTCATATGCCAACAGAGAACAACATGGAAAGGAAATTTTTTAAAAATCCAATTTAAAATAGTCATACATAAAATTAAATAGGAATTAACCAAAGAAGTGAAAGGTCTCTATAATGAAAACTATAAAACACTGATGAAAGAGGACACCAAAAAATGGAAAACAGATTCCATGTTCATGGATAAGAAGAACCAGTAACAATATTGATTGTCATTGTTCATGAATTCTTCTAATCCATGAACATGGAATATTTTTCCCATACTACCCAAAGCAATCTACAGATTCAATGCAATCTCTATGAAAACACCAATGACAATCTTCACAGAAATATAAAAACAATCCTAAATATTTATTTAATTAATTATTTATTTTGAGACGAAGTCACACCCTGTCACCCAGGCTGGAGTGCAGTGGCGCGATCTCAGCTCACTGCAAGCTCTACCTCCTGGGTTTATGCCATTCTCCTGCCTCAGCCTCCCGAGTAGCTGGGAAGCTGGGACTACAAGCGCCTGCCACCACGCCTGGCTAAATTTTGTATTTTTAGTAGAGACAGGGTTTCACCATGTTAGCCAAGATTGTCTCGATCTCCTGACCTCATGATCCACCCACCTCGGCCTCCCAAAGTGCTGGGATTACAGGCGTGAGCCACTGTGCCTGGCCCCCTAAAATTTATATGGAATCACGAAAGACTCAGAGTAGCCAAAGCTATCCTAAGCAAAAAGAATAGAACTAGAGGAATCACATTACTTTACTTCAAATTATACTACAGAGCTATAGTAACCAAAACTGCATGGCACTGGCATAAGAACAGACACATAGACTAATGGAACAGAATAGAGAACTCAGAAACAAATCCACACACCTACAGTGAATTCATTTTCAACAAAGGTGTCAAGAACATACACTGGGGAAAAGACAGTCTCTTCAATAAAAATGGTGCTGGGTAAACTGGAGATCCAACCAGAGAAGAATAAAATTAGACCCTATCTCTTGCTGTATACAAAAATCAAATCACAATAAACACTTAAATCTAAGACCTCAAACTATGAAACTGCTACGAGAAAAAACTGGAAAAATCTCCAGGACATTGGTCTGGGCAAAAATTTCTTGAGAAATACCCCACAAGCACATCAACCAAAGCAAAAATGGACAAATGAGATCACATCAAGTTAAAAAGCTTCCGCACAGCAAAGGATACAATCAACAAAGCAAAGAGACAACCCACAGAATGGGAGAAAATATCTGCAAACTAGCTGTCTGACAAGGGATTAATAACCAGAATATATAAGGAGCTTTAACAACTCTATAGGAAAAAAATCTAATCATCTGATCAAAAAATGGGTCAGGCCGGGCACAGTGGCTCATGCCTATAATCCCAGCCCTTTGGGAGGCCAAGGCGGGCAGGTCATGAGGTCAAGAGATTGAGACCACCCTGACCAACATGGTAAAACCCCATCTCTACTAAAAATAAAAAAATTAGCTGGGCGTGGTGGCACGTGCCTGTAGCCCCAGCTACTTGGGAGGCTGAGGCAGGAGAATCACCTGAACTCGGGAGGCAGAGGTTGAAATAAGCCAAGATTTCGCCACTGCACCCCAGCCCGGCAACAGAGCAAGACTCCGTCTCAAAACAAACAACAACAAAACGGGCCAGAGATCTGAATAGACATTTCTGAAAAGATGACATAAAAATGGCAAACACTGGCCGGGCGCGGTGGCTCAAGCCTGTAATCCCTAGCACTTTGGGAGGCCGAGATGGGCGGATCACGAGGTCAGGAGATCGAGACCATCCTGGCTAACACGGTGAAACCCCGTCTCTACTAAAAAAATACAAAAAACTAGCCGGGCGAGGTAGCGGGCGCCTGTAGTCCCAGCTACTCGGGAGGCTGAGGCAGGAGAATGGCGGGAACCCGGGAGGCGGAGCTTGCAGTGAGCTGAGATCCGGCCACTGCACTCCAGCCCGGGGGACAGAGCGAGACTCCATCTCAAAAAAAAAAAAAAAATGGCAAACAGGCATATGAAAAGGTGCCCAATATCACTGATAGCCAGCAAAATGCAAATCAAAACTACAATTAAGTATCATCTCACCCTAGTTACAATGATTTTTAACTAGGTCAAAAGACAGTTAATAACAAATGCTGGTAAGGATGTGGAGAAAAGGGAACCCTCATACACTGTTGGTGGGAACGTAAATTAGAACAACTACTACAGAGAACAGTTTGGAGGTTCCTCAAAAACTAAAAATTGAGCTACCATATGATCCAGCAATCCCACTGGATATATACTCAAAATAAAGTATCTTTTTTTTTTATCTATATTTGGGTATATATCTTTTGGGATATATACCCAAAAGACAGGAAATCAGTATATTGAAGAGGTATCTGCACTCCCACTATTTGTTGTAGCACTGTTCCCAATAGCCAAGATTTGGAAGTAATCTATGTGTCCATCAACAGATGACTGGATGAAGAAAATGTGGTACATATACACAATGAAGTAGTATTCGGCCATAAAAAATGAGATTCAGTCTTTTGCAACAACACAGATGGAACTGGATATCATTAAGTGAAATAAGCCAGACACAGAAAAGACAAACACTGCATGTTCTCACTTTTTTGTGGGATCTAAAACTAAATGAACTCACAGACACTGAGAGTAGTAGAAGCATGGTTATCAGGGGCTGGAAGGGTAGTGGGGGGCTGGAGGTGAGGTACAGACAGTTAATGGGTACAAAAAAAATAGAGTAAGACCTACTATTTGACAGCACAATAGGGTGACTATAGTCAATAGTAACTTAGTGTACATTTTAAAATAACTTACAAGAGTGTGAATGGATTCTTTGTAACTCAAAGGATGAATGCTTGAGGGGATGGACACCCCATTCTCCATGATGTGCTTATTGCACATTGCATCCCTGTATCAAAACATCTCATGTACCCATAAATATGTACACCTACTATGTACCCACAAAAATTGAAAATAAAAAAATAAAATTCCCATTAAATATTTTAACCACAGCTCTCTCTCTCAAGAGATGGGTTCTTAAAAAATTAATAGTTAATTCTGCTCATATATAGTCCATGTTTCTCTCTTCAATGAACCATAGGCATTTGTACCTAAAAGTTGTCATTTTAAAATTGTACGTAGTTAAGTGTTTAAAACCATTCATTCTATTGTTTTAAAAAAATCACAGAATTGGGCAGGCACACAGTGGCTCACGCCTGTAATCCCAGCACTTTGGAAGGCTGAGGCGGGCAGATCAACTTGCGGCCAGGAGTTTGAGACCAGCCTGGCCAACATGGTCTCTACTAAACACCGTCTCTACTAAAAATACAAAATTAGCCGGGTGTGGTGGCACATCTGTAGTCTAGCTACTTGGGAGACTGAGGCAGGAGAATCACTTGAACCTGGGAGGTGGAGGTTGCACTGAGCTGAGATTGTGCCACTGCACTCCAGCCTGAGCAAGAGAGCAAGACTCCATCTAAAAAAAAAAAAAAAAATTAGAGAATCAATCTCTTTGGCTCTCTCTCTCTCTCTCTCTGTCTCTATCTCTCTCTCTCAAAACAAGGTCTCACTCTGTTGCCTGACCTCCCAGGCTCAAGCAATCCTCCCACCTCAGTCTCTCAAGCAGCTGGGGGGCCACAGATAGGTGCCACCACGCCCAGCTAATTTTGTTTATTTTTTGTACAGACTCTTGCCCGGGCTGGTTTTGAACCCCTGGGCTCAAGTGTCCTCCTGCCTCAGCCTCTCAAAGTGCTAGGATTACAGGTATGAGCAACACCCTTTGGCCTCAATCACCTTTCACCTAAGGGCACTATGTACCCCCAACTATGTAACCTGACCACTGTCTTCTTTGCTCAGTAGCACATTCTCTTTTGTTCTTTCTTTCCTGGCTGAGTCTGATTCTAATTCTCTCCAGTGAGTCATCACTTCATAGAGGAAAGAAGTAACTAGTATTTCGTAGGCCAACTCTACTGTTAGGACAGAATTTTTCATTCTGGAACTCATGAGGCCCACATATCTTCTTCACAGGCCCCAGGTCCTCCCTGTTTTCCACAGCATCTAACACTTACTCTCATACTTTTGCTGTCTATTATTTTCAGACAAAATCCTAACTCTAGGATTCTAACTTTAAACTACTTTTTGATAATCCCGTAAATCAGTGTTGTTGGTTTGACATTCCCAAATATCTCACATCTTTTGAATGTATTTTCCCTGTTTTAAAGACCTTCAAGAGTTCTTTTAAAACAAAAGGGTTGCACCCAATGGCTCGTGCCGGTAATCCCAGTACTTTTGGGGAGGATCACCTGAGGGTAGGAGTTTCCCACCAGCCTGGACAACATAATGAGAATTCGTCTCTACAAAACAGTTTAAAAATTAGCCAGGCATGGTGGCACATGCCTGTAGTCCCAGCTACTCAGGAGTTGAGGCGGTAGAGTTGCTGGAGACTAGGAATTTGAGGCTGCAGTGAGATATGATCGCCAACTGTACTCTAACCTGGGCAATAATCTCTAAATAACAGTCTCTAAACAACAGTCTCTAAATAACTGATACACTATGTAAATAAAAAAATTACCAAAAAGCAGAACAATTCACAGCCACCCTGTCTCGCCATTGCTGCCCACATCCACCTACACCCATCCACACTCAGGAGTCACCAAACAGATTTTCCTGAAAGCAATCCCACTCCTCACATTATTATACTTGTCAATATTTCGGCACACACGTGTAAAAGAAAAGCATATTCCTGTGCATTTCTTTCCTTCTTTCTTGAGACGGAGTTTCGCTCTTATTGCCCACGCTGGAGTACAACGGTGGGATCTCAGCTCACCGCAGCCTCTACCTCCCGGGTTCAAATGATTCTCCTGGCTCGGCCTCCCGGATAGCTGGGATTACAGGCAGGAATCACCATGCCTGGCTAATTCTGTATTTATAATACAGACGGGGTTTCTCCATGTTGGTCAGGCTGATCTCGAACTCCCAACCTGAGGCAATCCGCCCGCCTCAGCATCCCAAAGTGCTGGTAATACAGGCATAAGCCACTGTGCCTGGCCTCCTGTGCATTTCTTAAAAATAGACACATCCTAGTAAGTTAGTGTTCTGTTTCCCCTCCCAACAAATGGAATTATCAAAATCATAAAGGAGATGGACTACTAACCAGAGACCAGACTTTGGAGGTTTTGTAAAGCAGAGCTAATACTTCACAGGGGTGTCAAATGAGGTGCTCCATAAAAAATACCTAGCTTCTAAACAGTTATGTGCTCAATCGGTGGCACCTGTTATTACTACCGCACTAAAATTAACAACTTTTTTTCTTTGAGACAGAGTCTCCCTCTGTCGCCCACGCTGGAGTGCAATGACACAATCTCAGCTCACTGCAACCTCCGCCTACTGGGTTCAAGTGATTCTCCTGCCTCGGCGTACCAAGTAGCTGGGGTCGTAGGCACCTGCCACCACGCCTGGCTAATTTTTTTGTATTTTTAGTAGAGATGGGGTTTCACCATGTTGGTCAGGCTGGTCTCGAACTCCTGACCTCAGGTGATCTGCCTGCCTCGGCCTCTCAAAGTACTGGGGTTACAGGCGTGAGTCACCACACTTGGCCACATTTTCACTGTTTCTTATCATTATACTCATTATATCATTGTTTTCACTGTTATTCCAAGTCTCTTTAATGAAGACAACTGGCCAACACTATTTTTTTTTTTTTTTTGAGATGGAGTTTCATTCTTGTGGCCCAAGCCAGAGTGCAATGGTGCAATCTCGGCTCACTGAAACCTCTGCCTCCTGGGTTCAAGCGATTCTACTGCCTCAGCCTTCCGAGTAGCTAGAATTACAGGTGTGCACCACCATGCCAAGCTAATTTTTTTCAGCAGAAACGGGGTTTCACCATGTTAGCTAGGCTGGTCTCGAACTCCTGACCTCAGATGATCTGCCCACCTCGGCTTCCCAAAGTGCTGGGATTATAGGCATGAGCCACCATGCCTGGCCGGCCCAAACTATTAAACATTCTGTTGTTTTCTCCATTTTCCTATGTAAATCAAAGCAAAACTATTATATGTCTGACAGAGTTAAAGCTTGATAAATGCAATTTTTCCCCATCCACTTCATCTCCATTGCCCATACTCAAGTGAGTCCATGTGGACACTGTAGCAAACAAGTAAAAGAGTGACCAGAAAGGAAAACAAGCCTGTGCAACATAGGGAGACCCCGTGTCTACAAAAATAAAAAAATTAAAAACTGCTGGGCATGGTGGTATGCATCTCTGTGGTCCCAGCCTACTCAGGAGGATGAGGTGGGAGGGTCGCTTGAGTTCAGGAGGTCAACGCTGCAGTGAGTTCTGATCACGCCACTACACTCCAGCCTGGGTGACAGAGCAAGACCCTCTCTGGGGTGCAGGGGGTGAAAGGAAGGAAACAGTAATGCCTCCTGAGATTAGATAAATGTGTAATTTTTTTTTTTTCTGAGACGAAGTTTCGCTCTTGTTGCCCAGGCTGGAGTGCAGTGGGGCGACCTCAACTCACTGTAACCTCCACCTCCCAGGTTCAAGCAACTCTCCTGCCTCAGCCTCTCAAGTGGCTGGGATTACAGGCGCCCACCACCACGCCCAGCTAATTTTTTGTATTTTTAGTAGAGATGGGGTTTCACCATGCTAGCCAAGCTGGTCTCGAACTCCTGACCTTTAGGTCATCCACCCACCTCCACCTCCCAAAGTACTGCAATTACAGGCATGAGTCACCGTGCCTGGCCCAAATGTATAATTTTTAACCAGTACCGATATGATTACTGAATCTACTAAAAACATTTAAGAACACTTTTGGCTTCATAAACATTTTCTGTACTTACTATTTTCTGCTGCCTGTTTAATCCCAGATTCATCCTCCTGTGAATCTGGTGAAAGCCCAATAATATCAAACCTGTAAAATAAGGCAAAATCTTAAAAGAACCATTTGATTCTAAGAAAATCTATTATTGTAGTAAGTAGATTTTACTCCATTCATGGTAGCTTGGATTAAAAGGCTAACCAGAAATATTCTTTTTTATTTTATTTTATGGTTTTTTTTCTTTTCTTTTTTTTGAGATGAAGTCTCACTCTGTTGCTCAGGCTGAAGTGCAGTGGCATGATCTCAGCTCATTGCAGCCTCCCCCTCCCAGGTTCAAGCGATTCTCCTGTGTCAGTCTCCTGAGTAGCTGGTACTACAGACGTATGCCACCACACCTGGCTAATTTTTGTATTTTTAGTAGAGACGGGGTTTTGCTGTGTTGGCCAGGCTGGTCTTGAACTCCTGACCTCAGCTGATCAGCCTGCCTCGGCCTCCCAAAGTGCTGGGATTACAGGTGTGAGCCACCATGCCTGGCTAAAGTCATCGTTTTTTAACAGACCTGATGGTAGGAGTCTGAGAGAACAGTCAGGAAAAATCACAGTCTGGAAGTAGCACACAGGAACAAAAAACTGACCCTACTTTCTGACAATAAAGTGCAGAGGGAATGTGAGGGTATCTTCAGAGGGCTGGAAGGGAAGCGGTTTCCTTAAAAACAACCCAGACAGGCAAGAAATTGGAGGCTGTGGTTTAATAGGGGTCATTCGAATGTTGGGTTACTAAAACCAACAAAGGTTTATCAAGCAGCAGAAGATACTCTCCCACATTATTTTTATTCAAACATTCTCTCCTATTTCTCTACCTGTGTGTACAGCTCCTTAAGTTTACCCCTAAATCTAGAGTATAAAAATGTAAATAAATAAAAATAAATAAAGGTTAAGGTTAACTATGCAACTTTGCAATTTAAAAAACAGCTAAATAAAAATTGCTGTACACAAAAGCATTTCTGATAACATTAAATCAGTAATATAATGTTCTTATTGAATAAGTAAATTCTTACTTACCATGAAGGCATAGCCATGTTCATATTTAATGTAACAGGCCTAACAGGCCTACATGGAAAATAAAAAAACAAAACAACAAAATCAGAATAACAACACATAAGAACTGATAAATTCCATTAATCAAAAATAGATAATTACTTGAGACCTACACAAAACTATATGCTACAGTTTTAACATATGAACTGTTTTACTTCATCCATACCTGTACAACTCTGCTTTCCATGCCCCTCCAAATGTGTTCTGAAGACAGAGCAACAGCAACAAAGGACGAAGTTTGACAAATACATTTTCCTTCTCAACACCCTTACTTACTACCTTTGACTTCTCAGACACGAGAAGAGAAACCAGAAACCAAGACAGTTGGAAATGTATAAAATACGAGATTCTGGTATGGGGCTAAGGACAATGAGTGATTTATTACACTGATACTGTAGCATCAATTCTCATATGCTCAGATTACACTTTTGTTAATTTTCTAGTTCTTAGCTATGTACTCACTTGATCAAGAAACCTCTAAATAAATAAGGGAAATCCAAAATTTGCCTAAGTGCCCACTATAGCCAGTTCAAGTCTGTGATTAAAAATATGCTAGATAATCAGAATTCGGCTCCATCCAAACGAAAGAAAAATAAACACACTCTAACTACATCTTACCACTTTCCTCCTGATTCATGAAGTCCACCTTAAAGGTTAAAACTGTATCAACATTTCTTTGAGAATACAAACTTCCCTATGTTGAGCAACAGCCTTTTAAAGCAGTTCAAATTAGGGCAAATATCAATATCCATTCCAATGTAATTAAGAATTCTGGGCCGGGCGGGGTGGGTCACGCCTGTAATCCCAGCACTTTGGGAGGCCAAAGTGGGCGGATCACCTGAGGTCAGGAGTTTGAAACCAGCCCGGCCAACATGGTGAAACCCTGTCTCTATTAAAAACACAAAAAATCAGCCGGGCATGGTGGCAGGTGCCTGTAATTCCAGCTACTCAGGAGGCTGAGGCAGGAAAATCGCTTGAACCCGGGAGGCAGAGGTTGCAGTGAACCGGGATTATGCCACTGCACTCCAGCCTGGGCGACAGAGAGACTGTCTCAAAAAAAAAAAAAAAAAAAAAAAGCAAAGAAAGAAAAAGAGTAAAAAGAATTCTGTCTCTTGCTTGAGCAGAATGAGAGGACATAGAGACCCTAGCCACAGTATTCACTGGAGCCTACAGAGGTAAGACAGACCCTGTATTTCAGGATAAAAAGAGGACGAAATGTTTTCTTATCCAATCTTCTCAGCTACTGTTCTTCTTCCCATTCCCTCTTTCATGTTCATGTATCTGTCCCAACTCTACTGCTACTACCACTTCTGGGGATGAATTACTAACTGATATGAGTATGTCCAATCCCTTCTTGTCTTCTCCATGGTGACTGCTTCTCAGCAACCTTTTGACCTAAATCAAGGATGTCCAATCATTTGGTTTCCCTGGGCTACATGGGAAGAAGAATTGTCTTGGGCCATACATAAAAATACATTAATATTAACAATAGCTGATGAGGTAAAAAATAAAATTATATTTAAAATAGCAAAAAAAAAAAAAAAAA
Organism: Trachypithecus francoisi; assembly: GCF_009764315.1. Lineage (NCBI taxonomy): Eukaryota > Metazoa > Chordata > Mammalia > Primates > Cercopithecidae > Trachypithecus > Trachypithecus francoisi. Next base: position 9,220,940 of record NW_022681472.1, read on the forward strand.
TCTCATAACGTTTTAAGACAGTTTACTGATTTGTTGTATTGGGCTGCATTCAAAGCTGACCTGGGCCACAGGTTGGACAAGCTTGACCTAATGTGCCAATCTTATTGATCTTCCAAGTTTGCTCAAAACTTACTAATTTCTTTTTGACATCCACAAGTACTTTCAGAGCCAGAATTCAAAACCAAACCTACCATATTCTAAAGTCTGTGCTCTTTCCACAGTACATCAACATTGCCCCAAATGATAAAATTAAAGAGTGTTTTCAACATAATAAAGATTTCTCACAAATCTAACAGGTAAATCCCCTTCAGAGATACCCTAGGGATATCCTAGAACTTTATAGATATTTGTATATCTAAAATAATTTTTCTGGGAGGCCAAGGCAGGTAGATCACTTGAGGTCAGGCGTTTGAGCCTGGCCAACATGGTGAAACCCTGTCTCTACCAAAAATACAAAAACTAGCTGGGCGTGGTGGCACACACCTGTAATCCCAGCTACTGTGGAAGCTGAGGCAGGAGAATCACTTGAACCCAGGAGGCGGAGGTTGCAGTGAGCCGAGATCACACCACTGCACTCCAGCCTGGGTGGCACAGTGAGATTCTGTCTCAAAAATAAATAAATCAATTAATTAAATAATTTTTCTGGTCTTAAGTTCAGCTGACTTCCAAGACAGCAGTATTTTAAATTGCTTAACAAAAGAGAAAAAGAGAAAAAAAAATTTAAGAAACCATTTTAGTTTTAAGAAATTCTACTAATCTTTATTTTTAAACAGAATATTTAAAAAATAAAAATTAACTATATTCAAATACTTTTCTGGAAGGGTAAAGCAATCACAATTGCTCCTCTCCAGACTCTGGATCACAAGTCTGAAGATCAGAAATACTCACGCATGCGGGCAGATATATTTGATATGTGAACTTCTGATACCTGCAAAGGCTTCTGCCCATCCGTGCCTGGTGGAAAAATCATTTGAATAATGCTATTAGATACTGTTTTAAATTCCAATAAGTTAGTAGCAGAAGAGTATTTTAAAAAACTGTGAAGATAAATGCTAAATCCTAAAAATATGTTTTTTTGTTTGTTTGTTTTGTATTTTTTTGATGGAGTCTCGCTCTGTCACCCAGGCTGGAGTGCAGTGGCGAGATCTTGGCTCACTGCAAGCTCCATCTCCCGGGTTCGCACCATTCTCCTGCCTCAGCCTCCTGAGTAGCTGGGACTACAGGCGCCCGCCACCACGTCTGGCTAATTTTTTCTATTTTTTAGTAGAGACGAGGCTTCACCATGTTAGCCAGGATGGTCTTGATCTCCTGACCTTGTGATCCGCCCACCTTGGCCTCCCAAAGTGCTGGGATTACAGGCATGAGCCACTGTACCCGGCCTAAAAATACCTTTAAAATGTGGGCCCTCAATACTATTAAAACAACATCCTGAATCTAAAAACAACCCAACAGCTGTTATTTAAGTTTTATCTAGGGATAAAGATGATTTCTCAGATTTCTGAACAGCAATGTGTGCCCCTTCAGATACTTCCACAGGGCTTCACAACTTCCAAAATATAGATATATTTTAAAAATATCTTTATACAATGTGTTTATAAAGTAGGCAAGACAAATAATATAACTAACATTTTATATAAAGAAACAAAGCCTCGGCTGGGTGCAGTGGCTCACGCCTGTAATCCTAGCACTCTGGGAGGGCGAGGCAGGCAGATCATTTGAAGTCAGGAGTTTGACACCAGCCTGCCCAACATAGTGAAACCCTGTCTCTACTAAAAATACAAAAATTAGCCGGGCATGATGGCGTGTGCCTGTAATTCCAGCTACTCGGGAGGCTGAGGCAGGAGAATCGCTTGAACCCGGGAGGCAGAGGTTGTGGTGAGCCGAGACTGCACCAATGGGCAACAGAGGGAGACTCCATCTCAAAAAAAAAAAAAAGAAAAAGAAAAAAGCCTCAGATAAATAAACTAAATCAGTTGTCTAATATCTCTACATGCTTACTACACACTATTTAAAAACAGTAACTTTCACCCGGGCACAGTGGCTCATGCTTGAAATCCCAGCACTTTGGGAGACTGAAGCAGGCGGATCACTTGAGGTCAGGAATTCAAGACCAGCCCAGCCAACATGGTGAAATCCCGTCTCCACCAAAAATATGAAAACTAGCTAGGCATGGTGGTGCACGCCTGTAACCCCAGTTACTCAGGAGGCTGAGGCAGGAGAATCGCTTGAACGGGGAGACAGAGGTTGCAGTGAGCCGAGACTGCACCACTCCACTCCAGCCTGGGCAACAGAGTGAGACTCCATCTCAAAATAAATAAATAAGTAAATAAAATAAAAACAGTAACTTTGGCTGAGCATGGTGGCTCATGTCTATAATCCCAGCACTTTGAGAGGCTGAGGTAGGAGGACAGCTTGAGACCAGGAGTTCAAGACCAGCCTAAACAATATAGTGAGACCCACTCCACAGAAAACTTAAGAAAAAAAATGTTTTTAATCCAGCAACTTTAATATTATTTCTTCATGTGTACATGTTCACATACATACATGTTCAAAGCAGAATACAGAAAAATTGAAAAACTATAAATAATCAAATCCTTCTAGCCAAGAATAAACAGGTAATTTTCTGATACATTTCCTTCAGATTTTTCCCATGCATGTCAATTAAGGAATAGATGCACATTTTACAAAACTGGGATCATATTATACATACAGTTTCCTGCTTATATTTACATTTGGCCATATACTTGATGCTTTTTCCATATTATCTCTACTAAAGAATAAAGTACAAGTAATTTCAGCCTTTCTTATAGCAAACAGTCTAGATAAAAGTTAATTAATTTATTATTTCTTTGAGACAGAGTCTTGCTCTGTTGCCCAGGCTGGAGAGCAGTGGCACAATCTCGGTTCACTGCAAGCTCCGCCTCCCAGGTTCACACCATTCTCCTGCCTCAGCCTCCCAAGTAGCTGGGACTACATGCGCCCACCACCATGCCTGGCTAATTTTTTTTTTTGTATTTTTAGTAGAGATGGGGTTTCACCGTGTTAGCCAGGATGGTCTTGATCTCCTAACCTCGTGATCCGCCCGCCTCAGCCTCCCAAAGTGCTGGGATTACAGGCATGAGCCACTGTGCCCGGCCCCCTGATTAAATACTTTTCTATTAACTTTTTTTCTGTTTCAACCCACCTTCCCCAAAGTGTTAGAGACATATAAAAAGATTAATAACAATAGTATTAACTGCAACACTTACATAACATTAAGTATAACCAGGATATTGTATAGGTGGTTTGTGTGTATGCACATCTGTATATGTGTAAATAGCTATGTTAAAGACCTTTTTCTGAAAACTAAACAACATATCAAGAAATTAATGAAAATCTATATAAATGGAAGGATATCCCACTGTCACGGACTGGGAGATGTAATTTTTTTTTTTTTTTTTTTTTTGAGACAAAGTCTGGTTCTGTCACCCAGGCTCAGGCTGGAGTGCAGTGGCGCGATCTCGGCTCACTGCAACCTCTGCCTCCTGGGTTCACACCATTCTCCTGCCTCAGTCTCTCAAGTAGCTGGGACTACAGGCGCCCGCCACCACGTCTGGCTAATTTTTGGAATTTTTAGTAGGAACGAGGTTTCACCGTGTTCGCCAGGATGGTCTCGATCTCCTGACCTTGTGATTCGCCCGCCTCGGCCTCCCAAAGTGCTGGGATTACAGGCGTGAGCCACTGTGCCCAGCCGAGATGTAGTATTTTAAAGATGGCAGTACTCCTCAAATTGATCTATGGAGTCAATGCAATCTTTATCAGAATACCTATTGACTTTGCAGATATTAAAACCCAATCTAAAATTTGTATGGAAACTGAAGAGACCCAGAATAACAACAACAACAACAAAAAATCTTGAAAAAGAACAAAGTTAGAGGACTCACACTTCTCAATCTCAAAAATTCCTACCAAGTAACATTCAGAAAGACTAGTACTAGAGTACAGACAGACATATAAATCAACTGAAAATCCAGAAATAAAATATCACGTTTACTGTCAACTTACTTCTGAAACAAATCAACAGGGAAGGAATGGTCTTTCTAACAAATGTAGCTGGGACAAGTGGATATCCACACGTAATACAAAGAAGTTGGACTGCTACCTCATACCAATTGTAAACACTGACCAAAGACCTAAATGTAAGAGATAAAACTATAAAACTAGAAGAAAACATACATAAATCTTTGTGATCTCAGATCTGGCAATTTCTTAGATATAACACCAAAAGCACAACTGACAAGAAAAAAATAGATAAATTAGAAATCATCAAAAATAACTGCTGTGTTTCAAAGGACACTATTAAGAAAATGAAAAGACAACTTTCATTCTGCCTCCCGGGTTCATGCCATTCTTCTGCCTCAGCCTCCTGAGTAGCTGGGACTACAGGTGCCCGCCACCACACCTGGCTAATTTTTGGTATTTTTGATTGAGACGGGGTTTCACCGTGTTAGGCAGGATGGTCTCAATCTCCTGACCTTGTGATCCGCCCGCCCGCCTCCGCCTCCCAAAGTGCTGGGATTACAGGCAGAGCTTGCAGTGAGCTGAGGTCACGCCACTGCACTCCAGCCTGGGCAAGAGAGCGAGACTCCATCTCAAAAAAACAAACCAAAACAAAAAAAACCCCGAAAGACAATCTAGGAAATACCATGTTATTGACACAGGACTTGGCTAAGATTTCACGATGAAGGCACCAAAAGCAACTGCAACAAAAACAAAAATTGACAAATGAGATCTAATTAAACTAAGAAGCTACTGCACAGCAAAAGAAACTATCAACAGCGTAAACAAACATCCTGCAGATTGAAGAAAATATATGCAAACTATGCATCCAACAAAGGTCTAATATCCAGAATCTATAAGGAACTTAAATTTACAAGTAAAAAACAAACCACCTAGCTGTTCTGTGGTGTAGTCATTCTTTTATTCCTTTACTTTCTTAATAAACTTGCTTCCATTTTACTGTTAAAACAAACAAACAAACAACCCCACTGAAAAGTGGACAAAGAACATGAACAGACACTTTCCAAAAGAAGACAGGCTGGGCGTGGTCATGGCTCATGCCTGTAATCCCAGCACTTTGGGCAGCTGAGGCGGGCGGGTCACTTGAGGTCACGAGTTCGAGACTAACCTGGCCAACATAGTGAAACCCCGTCTCTACTAAAAATACAAAAAGTTAGCAGGTTGTGGTGGTGCGTGCCTATAGTCCCAGCGGCGCAGGAGAATTGCTTGAACCCAGGAGGTGGAGGATGCAGTGAACAGAGATCGCGCCACTGCACTCCAGCCTGGTGACAGAGCAAGACTGAATAAAAAACAAAAAGACATACATGCGGCCAACAAGCATATGAAAAAATACTCGAGATCATTAATCATTAGAGAAATGCAAATCAAAACCACGAGATACCATCTCACAGCAGGCAGAATGGCTATCGTTAAAAAGTCAAAAAAGGTCGTTAAGTGCTGGGCCATCAGGAACTTGCACATCCATCTCAGGGAGACCTGACCTTCAGAAATGACAGCATTCAGCCCCAGGAGGAGCCTGCAATTCGTCCTAGGTCTTCCCAACTTGTGCCGCCCATGGAGATACAGGACAGAAGGGAGCTGCTGTCTGAATGGTGGAACCTGCATGCTGGGGTCCTTTTGTGCCTGCCCCCTCCTACGGACGGAACTGTGAGCACGATGTGTGCAAAGAGAATTGTGGGTCTGTGCCCCATGACACCTGGCTGCCCAAGAAGTGTTCCATTTGTAAATGCTGGCACAGTCAGCTCCGCTGCTTTCCTCAGGCATTTATCTACCTGGCTGTGATGGCCTTGTGATGGATGAGCATCTCATGGCTTCCAGGACTCCAGAACTACCACTATGCACACTGCCACTTTTATGCTAGCTGGCATCTGCTTTTCTATATAAAGTTACTATTAATCCACATTGACCTATTTACAGAAATATGATTTTAGATATCATGCAAATTTCATGACCAGTAAAGGCTGCTGCTACAATGTCCTAACTGAAAGATGATCATTTGTTAGTTGCCTTAAAATAATGAATACATTTCCAAAATGATCTCTAACATTTCCTTATAATACCAACTACTTCTTACCTCTTTGCCCTGCCCTCCCAGAAAAAACTACTTCTTTTTTTCAAAAATCAGCCATATCTCCATTGTGCCCAAGTCCAGTGTTTCCTGATACATGTAATTCTACCAAACTCTTCTTAATATGTTATTTTAAACAACTGAATTATATCTTCAGATTATTAGAGACTAATCCTAATGTGGACCTTAGGATACAGTTTTGAGTAGAGTTGATCAAAATCAATTAAAATAGTCTCTTTAAAGGGACAGAAAGCAGCCGGGTGCGGTGGCTCATGCCTGTAATCTCAGCACTTTGGGAGGCCGAGGCAGCCGGATCATGAGGTCAGGAGATTGAGACGATCCTGGCTAACATGGTGAAACCCCGTTTCTACTAAAAATACAAAAAATTAGCTGGGTGTGGTGGCAGGCGCCTGTAGTCCCAGCTAACCCGGGAGGCGGAGCTTGCAGTGAGCCGAGATCTCACCACTGTACTCCAGCCTGGGCGACAGAGTCAGACTCATCTCAAAAAAAAAAAAAAAAAGCCTCTTTAAGGGGAGGAATGAGAGTGCTGAAGGAATGGAAGTCCATTTGCATGTGTGCAGGGAGAATGAGTAGGAAAGAGGAAGCAAATGGGAGAGGTTAGAAAACATAAAATGGGTTACTTGATTGGTGATTTGGTGGGTGTAGAGAAGCAAGTGAAAAGGCTAAATGGAAGGGCAAGTTTTCATCATCTATAGAAAGCTATGTAAGACAAGGACTCCCCTTTTTTTCCCAAAAGCATTGTAAAAAGAATGAAGTCTCCTTAGAAAAAAAAAAAATTATACTTTAATGTCCCTAACAAGATTGCTTAATAAATTGTTTCTTCCAAGTTCTGCAATTCTTTTAACTGTTGTAGAAGAGAAAATGTTCACAATATATTTAGTTGTAAACCAAGTGATAAAACTACATATTGTAAGACCCATTTTTAAAATTCATTGTATTACGTGTATGCACAGTAAAAATGGAAAATATACTGACCTAAAAAAAAAAAAGTCAAAAAATAACAGATGGTGGCAAGGTCGTAGAGAAAAGGGAATGCTTTTACACTGCTGGTGAGAATGTAAATTAGTTCAGCCATTGTGGAAAGCAGTGTGGCCATTTCTCAAAGAACTTAAAATTACCATTCGACCCAGTAATGAATGCCATTACTGGATATATACCCAAAGGAGTATAAATCGTTCTCCCATAAAGACACATGCATACGTAAGTTCATTGCATTGCTATACACAACAGCAAAGACATTATATCAACCTCAACATCCATCAGTGGCAAACGGGATAAAGAAGCTATATACACCATGGAATGTCATGCAGCCATTAACAAAAGAATGAGATCATGTACTTTGCAGAAACATGGATGGAACTGGAGGCCATTATCCTAAGCAAACTATCACAGGAACAGAAAACCAAGTACCACATGTTCTCACTTATAAGTAGGAGCTAAATAACAAGAACACATGCATACTAGAAGAGGAACAACAGACACTGGGGCCTACTTGAGGGTGGAGGGTGGGAGGAGGGAAAGGATCAGAAAAAATACCTATCAGGTACTATGTTTATTACCTGGGTGACAAAATTATCTGTAGATCAAACCCTCAAAACACGCAGTTTATCTTGCAGATGTACTCCTGAATCTAAATACAAGTTACAAAGTAAAAAATAAAAAAGTTGTCCAGGTGCGGTGGCTCAGGCCTGTAATCCTAGCACTTTGGGAGGCCAAGACGGACGGATCACTTGAGGTCAGGAGATAGAGACCAGCCTGGACAATATGGTGAAACCTCATCTCTACTAAAAAATAAATAAATATAAATAAAAATTAAAAAGTTAATTCTTCTGAAGATGAAAGGGATAAATTTATGAGATAATAAAGTGTATGTTCCAACTTTTAAAATAAAGACAGAATGTTACTGAAAAACTGTGAATTACACAACAGTAAGTAAATAAAAATTATGTTCAAACAGATAAACCTTACAAACATACTGGGCAAAAAGAACTGGACACAGAAGATATACATATAATAACATTTATCTGAAGGTCAAGAACAGGCAAACCTATGGTATAGTAATAGAAGTTGGAATAATGGTCATCTCTGGGATGGGAGGGTACTAACTGCAGGGGAATGAAAAATACTCCCGGGGAGCTGGAAATGTTCTCTATCTTCATCAGGTTGGTGGTTTCATGGGTGTAAGTAAAAATTTATCCAGCTAAACATTTAATTTTTTTTTTTTTGAGACAGTCTTACTTTGTCACCCAGGCAGGAGTGCAGTGGCACGATCTCAGCTCACTGAAACCTTTACCTCCTAGGTTCAAGCAATTCTCGTGCCTTAGCCTCCTGAGTAGCTGGGATTACAGGCATGCACCACCACACCTGAATAATTTTTTGTATTTTTAGTAGAGACTGGGGTTTCACTATGGTGGCCGGCCTGGTCTCGAACTCCTAACCTCAAGTGATCCGCATTCCTCAGCCTCCCAAAGTGCCGAGATTACAAGTGTGAGCCACTGCACCCAGCCCGGCTGAACATTTAAGGTTTGAATACTTGATTATATCATAATCCAATTTTCAAAATAATTTTCAAAGATAGCACAAATCCAACTCAAAAAAGTTCTTACACCAAACCAATTTGAGTTTAGAACTGTGTAACAGTTGCGAAGCAAAGCAACTGATAAATTCTCTGTTTTTTTTGAGACGGAGTCTCGCTTAGTCACCCAGGCTGGAGTGCAGTGGCACGATCTCGGCTCACTCCAAGCTCCGCCTCCCGGGTTCACGCCATTCGCCTGCCTCAGCCTCCCAGTAGCTAGGACTACAGGCGCCCGCCACCATGCCCGGCTAATTTTTTGTATTTTTTAGTAGAGACGGAGTTTCACCGTGTTAGCCAGGATGGTCTCAATCTCCTGACCTCGTGATCTACCCGCCTTGGCCTCCCAAAGTGCTGTTACAGGCGTGAGCCACCACGCCCGGCCGCAACTGATAAATTCTCTACCCATCAGACTCAACTACTAAAGTATACGTGGTCCCCAATTTACAATGGTTAGACTTAAGATTTTTCAACTTTACAATGGCACAAAAGCAAAACATATCAGTATGCTGCTCAACTTTTCAGTTTTGCCAGATGTAACCCCATTGTATACTCAGCTAAAGGTTACCAGATTTGGCTGTGTGTGGCCTTTTCTGGGCTACCTGCTGCTCACTGCTGATCTAGACTTGTGACTTTGGGATAAGCAGGAAGAGAGAGAGAAAGTTGAGGGAAATGAGCTGTTTGCCCTGAGGTAAGTCTGAAAACATTTGGGAAATCATTTTGAGACAAGATTATAGATTCTGTAGATGGAAAAACCTTTACCTATCTGCTAAGATAAATGCAAGTTATGAGCTATATCAATTGATTCAAATACAAATTACAGGTCTATACAAGTCCATGTTCAACAACCCCTTAATTTTTTTTTTTTTTTTTTGCTTTTTATGTTTAATACTTTGTTACAAGTTATTCACTTGAATTTGACATATTATTTCAATGTACGTATTTTCAGTGTTAACAGCCACTAAGTTTTCTTCTTTTTTTTGAGACAGAGTTTTGCTCTGTCGCCCAGGCTGGAGTACAGGGATGGCTCACTGCAACCTCCCACTCCCGAGTTCAAGCGATTCTCGTGCCTCAGCCTCTTGAGTAGCTGGGATACAGGTGCCCATCACCACGCCTGGCTAATTTTTCTTGTATTTTCAGTAGAGATGGGGTTTCACCATGTTGGCCAGGCTGGTCTTGAACTCCTGACCTCAAGTGATTCACCTACGTCAGCCGCCCAAAGTGCTGGGATTACAAGCATGAGCCACCGCGGCCCGGCCAGTTCTCTTGTCTTATAATTACAGTAGAATTAGGAATAAACTTAACAATATGTGTATAGTTACCTTTGCAAATAGATTTTAATGTGCATAATAAGCAGTATTTTACAGCAATAATAAATACCTGGCATATAGGCTACCATTCCTAGATCGTGGGCCCAGAGTAGACATTACCAAGCAATCAAGGCACTTTCTGTCACAGAGCCTTGACCAACAAAGGTATCCAAGCAGCATATAAGATAAAAAACTAGATTGGGTGCAGTGGCTCAAGCCTTTGATCCCAGCACTTTGGGAAGCTGAGTTGGGCGGATCATTTGAATCCAGGAGATCGAGACCAGCCTGGGCAATGTGGCAAAACCCCCATCTCTACTGAGAATACAAAATCAGCTGGGAGCGCTCCTGTAGTCTCAACTACTCGGGAGGCTGAGGTGGGAGGATCACTTGAGCCTGGGAGGCGGAGGGTGCAGTAGGCGGAGATCACACAACTGCACTCCAGCCTGGGCAACAGAGACCTCGCCTCCCCCTGAAATAAATAAATAGATAAATAAATAAATAAATGAAATATAAAACCTGTCTGTTATCTCTGCAAAAGATAACAGCATAACCACATTATAAAATGTTTTCCATGGTTATTGCCAATGTTTATTTTCTGTAAGCTATTTTCATTTCTATTTCAATTTCTAAGTATATCGTTACTTTATTTTCTATTTCAGGATTTGTGCTAATGACCTCAGGGATAACTAAATAAGCTTTAAACATTATAGTATTATTTCAGCTAATTATAGCTTTGGGAATAAATAGCCACTTAAAAAAAAAGTCACACTTATAAAATAATCTTCAGACTGGGTGTGGTCGCTCACGCCTGTAATCCCACCACTTTGGGAGGCTGAGGTGGGCGGATTACTTAAGCTTAGGAGTTCGAGACCAGCCTGAGCAACAATGGCGAAACCCTGTCTCTACAAAAATTAGCCAAGTGTGGTGGCACACGCCTGTAGTCCAAGCTACTCGGGAGAATGAGGTGGGAGTTGCACTGGGCCACGAGAGTACCATGCCACTGCACTCCAGCCTGGGCAACAAAGCAAGACTCTGTCTCAAAAAATAGTAATAACAATCTTCTACGTATTTATTAGAGTTTAAAATAAAATAAAGCTTCAATTATGTTCCTCAAAACATTACTACATATAATAAAAGCTTGACCTATATCATGGCTGGCTAAGGCAGATGACAGCCTTATTCCTTACAAAGTATATTGAGAAGTAAATATGTATGTAAATTGATGGTGACTATAGAAACAGAATTTAAAAATGCAATTTATTTATTTATTATGTTTTTTGAGATGGAGCCTCTCTCTGTTGCCCAGGCTGCAGTGCAGTGGGGTGATCTCGGCTCACTGCAACCTCCGCCTCCTGAGTAAAAGTGATTCTCCTGCCTCAGCCTCTCGAGTAGCTGTGCCACCATACTCGACTAATTTTTGTATTTTTAGTAGAGACAAAGTTTCACCATGTTGGCTAGACTGGTCTCAAACTCCTGACCTCAAGTGATCCGCCTGCCTTGGCCTCCCAAAGTGCTGGGATTATAGGCATAAGCCACTGCACCCGGCCAAAAACTTAAATTTAATACGGATATTAGAATTGTTATTAACACAATAAAACATTGGCTATTCTCTCCATACCAAAGAACTCTATAGCACTGGCTTTTTGAATACTTACAATCTTTTGCATGTATCAGACATTTGTCAAAGAATAAAAATGCTGGAGTTTACAGGGAAAAGTACAAGAGCTTTAAGGTATGGACTTTGTAGTTCAAAGGCCTTTTGCTGTACTCACGAGTTTCTAGCCCTGTCTGGAATAATAGGCTGTTGAAGAGTTGCCTCTCAATTATTCACCCCAAATATACAGACAATGCAACAATATTTCATAGTAAACTTTGACTATTCGTAGTTCTGCCCCATTTGTGCTCAAAATTGCAATTCTACAATTATTAATATTATTCATTTATATTTTGTGCTACTCCTGTGTTTATGCCTTAACCACACAGATCCTTGTTTTCCCTACTATATACACACAGTTTTTGGCCAGCAGCTCTAGTTCAATGAAAGAGCTCAAGAAAATGCCTTTTTTAAATAACAGAAGACATGCTGAAGAAAAAAAAAACACAACTAGGAGATTATTTTATTTTACTTTGAAACAGAGTCTCGCTCTGTCACCCAGGATGAAGTGCAGCCTGCAACCTCTTCACTGTAACGTTCGTATCCCAGATTTAAGCAATTCTCCTGCCTCAGCCTCCCGAGTAGCTGGGATTACAAGTGCGCTACCATGCCCACTTAATTTGTGTATTTTTAGTACAAACAGGGTTTCACCATGCTGGCCAGGCTGGTCTCAAACTCCTGACCTCGCGATCTGCCCACCTTGGCCTCCCAAAGTGCTGGCATTACAGGCATGCGCCACCGCACCTAGCCTTTCTTTTTTTTTTTTTGAGACAGAGTTCTGCTCTTGTTGCCCAGGCTGGAGTGCAATGGCGCAATCTTGGCTCACTGCAACCTCTGCCTCCCAGGTTCAAGTGATTCTCCTGCCTCAGCCTCCGAGTAGCTGGGATTACAGGCATGTGCCACCATACCCGGCCAATTTTTGTATTTTTAGTAGAGACGGTTTCGCCATGTTGGCCAGGCTGGTCCTGAACTCCTGACCTCAGGTGATCAGCCCGCCTCCACCTCCCAAAGTGCTGGGATTACAGGCGTGTGCCACTACATCTGAGGAGACAAATTTAAAAAACAAAATTCTACATGCATGAGAGATAAAGACTGAAATATAGACTGTGTCCTCAATGAACCTGAAGTCTTGTAGAAGAAACAAGATATAAACACGCCACCATACAAATCAAAATTTAAGCACTACAAACAAGTTACAAAGAATGTCAAAATGTGGAAGAGAAGGAAAAGATTAGTTTCAGCTATGAAAATCAAAAAGAATGTATAGAGCAGGAGCAGTAAGACAGAGGCCAGGTTTTCCCCACAACGCACACGCACATACATACACACCATAGTATGTTTTATTCCTTATTACAATTAGGGGAGAAAAGACAAAAGTAGAAAATGAAAAGCATTTGGAGTGGCGCAATCAACAACTAATCCTTTTTTAAAAACAGAAACAATCATTAACAGCTTAGCTCCTATTTAAGACTATATGTATCTACAGTTTTAGAATGTATTTTTTTTTGGTAGACAGGATCTCACTATGTTGCCCAGGCTGGTATCAAACTCCTGGCTTCAAGTGATCCTCCTGCCTTGGCTTTCCAAAGTGTTTGGATTACAGGCGTGAGCCATTGCACCTGCCCAGGATACACTTCTTCCACTTAAATCGCTGGAATTCTAATTTATCAAATATTCTTCTTTCTAAACATTTTGGCATTTCAATTTTTTTCACACAGATTTCTCATTGTACAGTCTTATAAATGAATGTTTGCAGACATCATTTTTTCCTTAGAAAAAATTCTTTAAAATGTTGTCACAAAAATCTTTTTAAAAATTAGGCCTTTGCATATATATTGTTAAATGAGGCTAGAAGAATATTTTAAAATCAGAGATAGAAATTGAAGACACCTCAGATAAAGTAGGTTAAGATCATATGGTGAAGAAATGCCTGCTGTGCTCTGTACTTGAATGTTACCAGGTAGTCTGTAAGAATCCACAGAAAAATCAAATGACAAATATTATCATCTTAGGAATATCACTCTAAGCAAATACAGCTCTAACTCTCATGCAAACTAAAAATAATGAAAAGCTCAATTTTTCATAGTATGAATATACAAACAGTTCCCAACTTATAATGGCTAAATTTACGATTTTTTTTATGATGAATTTATCATGATGCAGAACATTTGTATATCAAAAAATATTTAACAACAGGGGTCAATAATTGTTTTCTGCAAAGTACCAAAAGAGTCAACATTTTAGGCTTTACCAGCCAGAAGGTCTCTGTTGCAACTACTCAACTCTGCCACTCTGGGATGAAAATTAACTATAGACAACATGTAAACAAAAGGATGTGGTTCTGTTCCAACAAAACCTTATTTATACACAATAAAATCTGAGTTTCATATACTTTTCATGTGTCACCAAGTCTTAAGTTTTTTCCTAACCATTTACAAAAAGTAAAAACAAGTAGCAGCGAAAATGCATGGGATGTAGCAAAGGCAATGCTCAAATGGAAATGTATAGCTGTGGACATCTGTGTTTTAAAATAAAGATCTCAGGCTGGGCACGGTGGCTCACACCTGTAATCCCAGCACTTTGGGAGGCTGAGGTGGGCAGATCACCTGAGGTCAGGAGTCCAAGACTAGCCTGGCCAACGTGGTGAAACCCTTTTTCTACTAAAAATACAAAAACTAGCCTGGTGTGGCAGTGAATGCCTGTAATCCCAGCTACTTGGAAGCCTGAGGCAGAAGAATCACTTGAACCTCAAAGCGGAGGTTGAAGTGAGTCAAGATCGTGCCACTGCACTCCAGCCTCGGAGACAAAAAATAAAATAAATAAAAATAAAAATAAAGATCTCAAATTAACAACCTAATCTACCTGAAAACAACAACAACAAAAACATAATCCACAGTAAACAGAAAGAAGAAAATAATAAAAACAAGAGTGGAAATAAATGCAATAGAGGCCAGCGTGGTAGCTCACGCCTATATTCCCAGCACTTTGGGAAGCTGAGGTGGGTGGATCACTTGAGGTCAGGAGTTAGAGACCAGCCTGGCTAACATGGTGAAACGCCATCTCTACCCAAAATACAAAAACTAGCCGGGCGTGGTGGCACCTGCCTGTAGTCCCAGCTACTCAGGAGGCTGAGACAGGAGAATTGCTTGAACCTGTGAGACGGAGGTTGCAGTGAGCCAAGATTGAGCCACTGCACTCCAACCTGGGTGAAAGAGTGAGAGTCCATCTCAAAAAAAAGAGACTATCAACTAAAGCAAAACTTGGTTCTTTGAAAAGATCAACAAAAATGGTAAATCTTTAGGTAGATCAACCAAGTTGAAAAATAACAGAGAAGACTCAAATTATTACAATCAGGAATCAAAGAACAGACTACTACTAACTTGACACACAGAAAAGATTATAAGAGAATAGTATGAACAATTACATGGTAATAAATTAGATAACCTAGATTAAATAGACGAATTCCTAGAATGACACAAACTACCAAAAATGGATTCAAGAAGAAACAAAATCTAAATAGGCCTATAATAAGAAATTCAACCAGTAATCAAGTCTCACAGAGAAAAGCCCAGTACAACATGGCTTCAAAGTGAAGTCTACCAATCCGATGTTTAAAGAATCCTTCTCATTTCCCCTGCCCAAAAAAAGAAGGAACACTTACTCATTTAGAAGGCCATTATTACTCTGACGTCAAAACCAAAGGGTACGAGAAAAAAAAAATGACAGCCATGTGTGATGGCATAGCCAGGTGTGATGGCTCACGCCCATAATCCCAACACTTTAGGAGGCCGAAGTGGGGGGATTGCTTAAGCCCAGGAGTTCAAGAGCAGCCTAGGCAACATGGTAAGACCCCCATCTCCACAAAAAATAAGAAAATTAGCCAGGCATAGTGGTGTGCACCTGTGGTCCCAGATACTTGGAAGTATTGTTTGAGCCTGGAAGGTTGAGGTTACAGTGAGCTGTGTTCACTCCACTGCACTCCAGCTTGGGTGACAGAGCGAGACCCTGTCTCAAAATGAAAATGACAGATTATCTCACAGGAATATAAATACAAAATCCTAAAAACTACCAAACCAAATCTATCGACATTTAATTAGGATTATATACCATGACCAGGAGGGATTTTCCCTAGAATGCAAGGGCGGTTCAACATAAAAATTTAATACATATAATACACCATTTTACCGGAGATTGTAACCAGGGTAACTGGCAAGATAAATGGCATCCAGATTGGAAAGGAGGCAGTAAAATTCCCTCTCATGATCTTGTGAGCTGAGTATCTTATGATCTTATATACAGAAAATCCTAAGAAATCTACAAAAACATCCTAAGCGTTAATGAGGTCAGCAAGATCCCAGGATATAAAAAACTTATCAAAAGGGGATATTTCTATACACTAGCAATCAAAAATATAAAAATGTAATAAAGACAACAATTCCATTCATCATAGTATACAAAAGAATAAAATACTTAGAGGAATAATTTAACAAAATAAGTGAAAGACTTGTAATCTGGGCAGGGCATGGCAAGGCGTGCCTGTAATCTCAGCTACCCAGGAGGCCAAGGCAGAAGAATCGCTGGAACCCAGGAAGCAGAGGCTACAGTGAGCCAAGATTGCGCCACTATATTCCAGCCTGGGCTGTAGGGCGAAACTCTATCTCAAACAAAAAAATCATCAGGATGAAAAACTGTTGTACTGCAAAACATACTACCAAGAGGGTGCAAAGACACCCCACGCAATAGGAGACAATATTTACAAATAATATATCTGATAGGAGTCTAGTGTCCAGACTATATAAACAATTCTTATAAATCAACAACAAAAAGGCAACCCAATTTTTAAAATGGCAAAGGATCTGAACAGATATTTCTCCAAAGAAAATATGCAAATGGCCAATAAGGATGTTTGAAATGCTTGTTCTCTGATACGGTAAAGAAATAGCATTTGAACATAAATTTATTTAGTAAGGTCATTTTTACTTCCTGCAGAAAGGGTACACTCGCCAGCAGTTGTGCCACGAGAGTACACCGAACAAAGGAGACAGAGTCATTTACAATATGACGAGTCCACCCTACTGCTGTCAGGTTTCCATTAGCTGGAACGGGACCTCACATTCTGTATTTGTTCCGATTGGCTAGCAACTTGGAACTTTTTAAAACAGGCAAAGGTAGAGGAGAACAAAGGAAGGAGGAAGTAAGTTGTGGAATGCTGAGAAAGACAACACTTTTAAATAAGGAAGAAGAACAGGCTGTGACCTAATGCTTGCTTGGACCAGTATAGGCATGCCAGGGCAAATATTTAGGCTAAATTGTGGGAGCTAAGAGCTAAAGTACATTGATTTCTTGATTACGGCTAGCAGACATTTCAGAATGTTAGCACAGGTCTTCGAATAAATTTTGCTTTTGAGAGAAGTTGCTATTTATTCCTAATTAGATGGGGAGGAAAAATCTTTGAAAAGGGACCTCTATTTTACTTTTTTTTTTTTTTTTTTTTTTTGAGACGGAGTCTCGCTGTGTCGCCCAGGCTGGAGTGCAGTGGCGCGATCTTGGCTCACTGCAAGCTCCGCCTCCCGGGTTCCCGCCATTCTCCCGCCTCAGCCTCCGAGTAGCTGGGACTACAGGCGCCCGCCACCTCGCCCGGCTAGTTTTTTGTATTTTTAGTAGAGACGGGGTTTCACCGTGTTAGCCAGGAGGGTCTCGATCTCCTGACCTCGTGATCCGCCCGCCTCGGCCTCCCAAAGTGCTGGGATTACAGGCTTGAGCCACCGCGCCCGGCCTATTTTACTTTTTACAAGGACATGAGATGATGCTCAACATTAACCATTAGGAAATGCAAATCAAAATCACAATGAAACAGCACTTCACATACAAATGGATGGCTATAGCCGGGCGCAGTGGCTCAAGCCTGTAATCCCAGCACTTTGGGAGGCCGAGACGGGCGGATCACGAGGTCAGGAGATCGAGACCATCCTGGCTAACATGGTGAAACCCCGTCTCTACTAAAAAAATACAAAAAAACTAGCCGGGCGAGGTGGTGGGCGCCTGTAGTCCCAGCTACTCTGGAGGCTGAGGCAGGAGAATAGTGTGAACCCGGGAGGCGGAGCTTGCAGTGAGCTGAGATCCGGCCACTGCATTCCAGCCTGGGAGACAGAGCGAGACTCCGTCTCAAAAAAAAAAAAAAAAAAACAAATGGATGGCTATAATCAAAAAGACAATAACAAGTGTTAATGAGCATGGAGACAAATCGGAGCACTAATACACTGCTGGCCATTCATCTTGGCAGAAGTGTAAAAAAGTGCAGCTACTATAAAAACTGTCCTGGATTTCTTCAAGAGTTAAACACAGAGCTACTATTGACTCAGCAATTTGACTCCCAGGTATATACCCCAGAGAACTAAAAACATATGTCCACACAAAGTCTTGTACATGAATGTGCATAGTAGTATTATTTATTAGAGTCAAAAAGTAGAAACAATCCAAATGTTCATTAATTGATGAATGAATAATTTTTATGTGAATTTTCTTTTTAAGAGACAGAGTCTCACTACATTGCCCCAGGCTAGACTTGAACTCCTGGCCTGAAAGGATCCTCCTGACTCAGCCTCCCAAGTAGCTGAGACTACAGGCACATGACACCATGCTCAGCTAATTATTTACTTGGCAATGAAAGAAAGCAGTACTGGTACATGTTACAACATAGATGAGCCTGAAAAACATTATGTTATAAAGTGAAAGAAGCCAGATGCGAAAGACCAAATATCTGATTCCACTTCTACGCAATATCCAGAATAAGCAAATCAACAAAAACAGAAAAAGATAGTGGTTGCCAGGGAGGGGAATAAGTAGTCTGCAGATGGATTTTGGGTTTCTTTTGGGGATGCTGAACATATTCTGGAATTAAGACAGTGGTGATAGTTGAACAACTCTGTAAATATACTAACAACTACTGAATTGTATACTTTAAAATAGTGAAGTTTTTGGTATGTGAATTATTAAGTACAGTAGTTCCCCATCACCCATATTTTTGCTTTCTGTGGATTCAGTTACTTGCATTCAACCACCATCGAAAAATAGGTGAGTACAGAACAAGAATGTATTTTGAGAGATCACATTTACATAACTTTTGTTACAGTATATTGTTATAATTATTCTATTGTTGCTCACCTCTTACTGCCTCATTTATAAATTAAACTTTATCACAGGTATGTATGTATAGGAAAAAACATAGTTTTCCTATACATGGGGTGGGGGGGACTTTGAACATACATAACAATACTAATACTAATATGTATGTATTAGAATGTATATAGTAATACTGTAATAATGAGTGGCAGCTCAGAATTGAACCATGGGCCTTTGTTTGCCAAACTCTTATTTATTTTATTTTTATTTTTTGAAATAGGGTCTCACTGTCGTGCAAGCTGGAAGTGCAGCTCAGCTCACTGCAGCCTCGACCTCCCAGGCTCAGGCAATCCTTCCACCTCAGCCTCCCAAATAGCTGGGATTACAGGCACACTCCACTATGGCTGGCCAATTTTTTGTATTCTTTGTAGAAAGTGGATGATACAGTTTGGCTGTGTCCCCCCCCGCCCTCCCCCCCCCCCCCCCCAGCAAAAATCTTACCTTGAATTGTAATAATCCCCATGTGTCAAGGGTGGGACCAGGTAGAGATAACTGAATCACAGGGGTGGCTCCCCCCAATGCTGTTCTCGTGATAGGGAGCTCTCATTTGATCTGATGGTTTTATAAGGGGCTTCCCCCTTCACTCAGCTCTCATTTCTCTCTCCTGCCACCTTGTGAAGAGGTGCCTTCCATCATAATTTTCAGTTTCCTGAGGCCTCCCCAGCCATGTAAAACTGTGAGACAATTAAACCTCTTTCATTTATAAATTACCCAGTTTCAGCAATTTTTTATAGCAGCAACATAACTAATACATGGGGTTTTGCTGTGTTGTCCAGACTGATCTCGAACTCCTAGGCTCAAGCCATCCTCCCACCTCAGCCTCCCAGAGTGCTAGGATTACAGGTGTGAGCCACCACGCCTGGCTCCAACATCCATTCTACATAAGAAATACTAAGAACCAGGCCGGCCGTGGTGGCTCATGCCTGTAATCGCAGCACTTTGGGAGGCCAAGGTGGGTGGATCACCTAAGGTCAGTAGTTTGAGACCAGCCTGGCCAACAAGGTGAAACTCTGTTTCTACTAAAAATACAAAATTTAGCTGGCACAGTGGTAGGCACCTGTAATCTCAGCCACGCAGGAGAATCGCTTGAACCCAAGAGGTGGAGGTTGCAGTGAGCCGAGATCATGCCACTGCACTCTAGCCTGGACAAGAATGAAACTGTCTCAAAAAAAAAAAAAAAAAAAGAAAAAAGAAATACTAAGAACCCTTACATCAGAAAAAGAAATAGGAATCTTGGGTTCTAGTCCCCACTCAGCTACTATCTAAAAGTGTGGCCTCAGACAGCTCTGTCAGTTTAGTAGTTCTCAGAATTGTGATCCCCAGACCTGTAGTATCCGTATCCAATGAGAACTTGTTAGAAACGCAAATTCTGGCCAGGCACAGCAGCTCCTGCCCATAATTCCAGCACTTTGGGAGGCCCAGGTGGGAGGACAGCTTGAGTCCAGGAGTTAGACTAACCTGGGCAACATACTGAGACCCTCATCTCTACAAAAACTTTAAAAAATAGCCAGGCATGGTGGCACGCAGGTGTACTCCTGGCCACTTGGGAGGCTGAACCCAGGGGGTCAAGGTTGCAGTGAGCTGTGTTCACACCACTGCACTCCAGCCTGAGCAACAGAGTGAGAGACCCTGTGGAAGCTAGGAGGAGGAGGAGGAGAAGAAGGAGGAGGATGAGGAGGGGGAGGCAGCAGAGGCAGAGGAGGTGGAAGAGGCAGAGGCGGCGGCGGAGGACCCTGTGGAAGTGGGGAGAAAGAGGAGGAGGAGAAAGAAGGAAGAGAAGGAGGAGGAAGAGGAGAAGGAGAAAGAAGGAAGAGAAGGAGGAGGCGAAGGAGAAGGAGACAGAGGAGGAGGAGGAGGAGAAGAAGGAGAAGAGGACGAGAAAGAGGAAAAAGAAAGGGGAGAGAAGAAGAAGTGGCATGCAGACAAATTCCTGGGTCTCATTCCAGACCCAATCAGAAACTGGCAGTGGGGCCCAAGAATCAAGACTTTTAGGTGATTTTGATGCATGTTATAGTATGAGAATCAATGACTTTCTAGTTCTCAGTTTTCCCATCCATAACCTGTAGCTAGTTGTACTGAATGATTCAAAGGCCTATACAGGTTATAAAAATCTGAATCCAACCATATTAATATAAAAAGTATGGCCAAGCTGTATCCAACTCTTTTGATAATTTTCAATGACAATGAAAAACTCAAGATTTAAGAATTCTGGCTGGGGGTAGTGGCTCACACCTGTAATGCCAGAGCTTTGGGAAGCCAAGGTAGACGGACTGCTTGAGCTCAGGAGTCTGAGACCAGCCTAGGCAACATAATGAGACCTTGTCTCAAATACAAAACAAAACAAAACAAAACAAAATCAGGCCGTGTGTGGTGGCATGCACCTGTCATCCCAGCTACCTGGGAGGCTGAGGTGGAAGGATTGCTTGGGCCGGGGAGATCAAGGCTGCAGTGAGCCATGAGCACACCACTGCACAGCAGCCTGGGTGACAGAGGGAGACCCTGTCTCAAAAAACATAATAATAATTCTACACGAAGCTTCAATTAAGCAGAATCTAATATTCAGAATCCTAGATTAATCAGAATATATTTCATTTTATTGTTAGAAAAAAGGAAAACAAAACACAGACACGTACACATGAGGTTTCTAAGAGCCCAAAAAGTGAATTTCAGCACATACCCCGCAAAATATCACAAATTGACTCCAATCTGTTTCTCAATTGTGATCTTTTAAAAAGGACTGCAGAGGCCAGGTGCAGTGGCTCATACCTGTAATCCCAGCATTTTGGGAGGCCAAGGTGGGCGGATCACCTGAGGTCAGGAGTTTGGGACCAGCCTGGCCAACAGGTGAAACTTCATTTCTACTAAAAATACAAAAATTAGCCGGGCATGGAGGTGGGTGCCTGTTATCCCAGCTACTTCGGAGGCGGAGGCAGCAGAATTGCTTGAACCTGGAAGGCGGAGTGAGCTGGGATCGTGCCATTGAACTCCCGCCTGGGCGATAGAGCGAGAATCTGTATCCAAAAAAAAAAAAAAAGACTGCAGAGTAACTAAAGCATTCTTTCCATTTGTTCATCATCCTGTAGTAATACGGGTGTAGAACTTTTTAAAAACTCAGAGACTCTGTCTGGGTTTGTACAAGAAACACCACTCATCCCCATCCCCATTCATGTAGTACATTATCATCAACTCTCCTATCAGTCCCAATCAGTCTTACCAACTAACTAGACAAGAAAAAAAAAAATGACCTAAGATAGGTCAGATTCTAGGCTGAACACCAGAAGTAGGGTTGATAGAAGTCAGAGCTAGGATCGTTCACTTTTGGATAACAAGAGTGTGTCCGCACTGAGAATTATGCAAATCTACAGAAAGAATCAAGTGAGAGACCATAAGGCCAGGGAAAGGTAGTGAGAATAATGGTGTAGTTGAACAGTGTCCCCCCCCAAATTCACATCCACCTGAAACCTCGGAATGTGACTTTATTTAGAAATAGGCTCTTTGCAGATTTCCTTAGTTAAGGGTTGAGATCACACTGGATTAGGGTGAGCCCTAAATCCAATAACTGGTGTCCTCCTAAGAGGAGGAGAGGACAGATACACAGCAAAGAAGGTCACATGAAGATAGAGGCAGAGATTGGGGATATGGTGCCTGAGGCCAATGAAAGCCAGGAGCTATCAGAAACTGGAAGAGGCAGTTTCCATTAGAGAGAATGTATGTGGCCCAGCTGACAGCTCAGTTTTGGACTTTTGGCCTGTTTAACTGTGAGAATGAATTTCTGTTGTTTTTAATCCATCTAGTTTGTGGTTATTTGTAATGGCAGCCTTAGGAAACTAATACATGTGGTAATTGATATTCCTCGTATGTCTCGCCCTTTAATTCCTTATTTATTCATTTATTTGCCCAACAAATACTTAGTACTCTTACATGTCCTATATTATTCTAGCACTGGGAATACAGTATTAATTAAAACAAAACATAAAAAAATCCCTGTGCTCAGGTGATTTTTATAGTATGTGAATTTTATCTGAATTAAAGTTGATTAAAGAAACCTTTGCCTTCATGGACTTTATATGCCAGTGGGCTGTCCTTCTATCCTTCCACAAATTATAATTTTTGTTTAAGCTAGTTGATGAGCTTTCTATTCCTTGTAATTAAATGATCTCCATATCACATTCTATAATTCTATTATTAATAGTTCTTGATTACAGGAAGACTTGCAAACTTATTATGGTCACAAAACATATCCATGTTGCCAATTTATTTTCAATCCTCACTTGTTTGACCTCTCAGTAAAATCTGATCCAGTCAACCACTTCTTTATCTTTCAAACATTCTTCTCTATATTTTTATAATCTCCTTGGCCTAGGAAATGTCACAGGGACTGGTAATACAGATAAGTAATTCCTGGAATACATCAGGACTCGGGGGTAACAGGGAAGGGGGCACATGAAGAGAACCAAGCTTTCCACCTGGCCTTTCCTCCTCCCTGTTTCCCCTTAACTGGAACTGAGCTTTCAGGTGTCACATTCAGCAGATAGGGAGAGGTCCCATGAAGGAAGCATAGCAGTGAGCTGGTGCAACTGGAGGGGGGAACTCCAGAGTTGCACTGTTGGCCAGAACCCCCCCAAGAACAGAAGTCAGGTTACTCACGGAATTACAAATATGGAAAGGGAGAAGGCTATAAAAAACCCTGTGGTGCTGGGCTGCAACTGGAGGAATCATTGTGAGTTCAAGATTTTGAATATTTATAAATACTAAAACTGGTATGTGTGTACATACGTATGTATGTGCATATATTCTTAGCTGTGTCCACTGCAAGGGTCTAGATCTGGGAGCACACATAGCACCCAGATCTCACTGTCTACTAAAAGGAATCAGGGTTCTTGGAAAAATGGCTGAGTCCAGAACTAGAGCAGGAAACATACAAGACAATCCTAGAAAAAATCTTGTACTATAAAGTGAGGAAGTGATCAAATAAGGATGAGGATATGTCCAAAAGACATTGAGTACCAATTTGAAAGGGTTACTGTGGCCAACTAAAGGACAATTTGAGCATCAAAATAAATAACTGACTTGATTGTTATCCTCTGAATACAACAGGAATCCAAGAGTCTGTACTGATTTAAAAGTTTAAAACAAATGAGTATGTACATACGTAATAAATAAGGGAGAAAGGAAAGCTCTACCCTACAGTAGACTGCTAAAGAATAGACCCAGAATAAACGAATTTTTTTTTTTTTTGAGACTGAGTCTCACTGTCACCTAAGTTGGAGTACAGTGGCACCATCTCGGCTCACTGCAACCTCCACCTCCCAAGTAGATGGGACAACAGACATGCACCATCCTGTCCACCTAGTTTTTGTATTTTTAGTAGAGACGAGGTTTCGTCATGTTGGCCAGGCTGGTATTGAATTATTGACCTCAGATGATCCTCCTGCCTCAGCCTCCCAAAGTGCTGGGATTACAGGCATGAGCCACTGCACCCGGCCAGAACAAAGGAAATTTTTAAAAGACCATATTTTAACTTTAAATATTTAAATGTCCTAAGATATTCTGCAACTACCACAACAATAGATTGTGGCAATAATCATTAATGAGTGCTAAATCCATGGGTGAACATATGGTAGGGATTAGGAATACGTTATAGTATCAAGGTATCTCCCCACAAAATATTTTTCTGTATTTTAATTATATATTCAATATTTTAAACATTTCACGTTATACTTTAATATGGAGAAACTTGGCAGACACCATCTTAACCAAGTGATAAAACACAACATCAACAACAAAAAAATCATCACGAGGTCTGCCTAATATGATGCACTGCGATGGACACAGCAACAACCCTGTAGTGTTCCTGTCAAAAAGGCATAAATCACAAAACATCAGATAAAACCAAACTGAGGGACATTCTACAAAGTAACTGGCTTACACTTTTTTTTTTTTTTTTTTGGTAGAGACAGGGTATGGCTGTTGCCCAGGCTGGTCTCAAACAGCTGGGCTCAAGCGATTCTCAGGCTCTGCTTCCCAAAGCACTGGTATTACCATAGCTGGCCTGTACTCTTGAAAAGTGGCAAGGTCATGAAAGACAAGCACTATTTCAGAATAAAGAAAACTAAGGAGAAATGATAGCTAAAGGCAATAAGTGATCCTAGACTGATAAAGGACATTATTGGCTCAAACCAGTGAAATATGAATGGAGCTGGTGGATTAGATCGTAGTATCCGATCAATGTTAACTTTTTAATGATGGTTACACGGGAGTGTCCTGGTACTTTAAAATGCACACTGAAGAATTAAGGTGTAATAAGGCAACACGTCTGCAACTTATTCTTTAATAGTTCAGAAATATTAACAATTGAGTAATCTGAGTGAAAGGCATAAGGAGCTATAAATGCTATTTCTGTAACTTTTATGTAAATTTCAAGTTACTTTAAAATGAAAAGTTAGAAAGTTTAAAACATAATAGAACATAACCCATTAAATAAATCTGAGTCCAGGCAGGACACAGTGGTTCATGCCTGTAATCCCAGTACTTTGGGAGGCCGAGGTGGGCAAATCACTTGAGGTCAGGAGTTCGAGACCAGCATAGCCAACATGGCAAAACCCCGTCTCTACTAAAAATGAAAAAAACTGACTGGACAACACAGTGGCTCACGCCTGTAATCCCAGCACTTTGGGAGTCCAAGGTGGGCGGATCATGAGGTCAAGAGCTCGTGACCAGCCTGACTGACATAGTGAAACCCCCATCTCTACTAAAAATACAAACAAAATTAGCCGGGAGTGGTGGCATGTGCCTGTAATCCCAGCTACTCAGGAGGCTGAGGCAGGAGAATCGCTTGAACTCGGGAGGCACAGGTTGCAGTGAGACAAGATCACGCCACTGCACTCTAGCCTAGGCCACAGAGCAAGACTTGGTCTCCAAAAAAAAAAATTAGCCGGGCGTGGTGGCACGCACCTGTAGTCCCAGCTACTTGGGAGGCTGACAGGAGAATTGCTTGAACCTGGGAGGTGGAAGTTGCAGGGAGCCAAGATTGTACCACTGCACTCCAGCCTGCCTGGGTGACAGAGTGAGATTCCATCTCAAAAAATAAGCAAATAAATAAATAAATAGAATATAAATCTGAGTCCATACTAACTAAATGGGGGGTAGCAGACTAATAAACAAAATGAAATGACAAAAAAAAGGAATGACAGAATTAGAAAATCACACTGTAGAAATGATTTACTCAAGTGAGAATTGTCGATGGATGGTAAAAATATTGGGTGAAACTTTGATGAACAATTTGCAGTCACAAAGTATCTCCCCACAACTTGCTTCTCAATTACAAAAGGAAAGTAACCGCATTAGAGACCTGGAAGATACCACCTTAATCAAGTGATCCAAGTTACAACAATAAAAGGACTTGGCATCACTAGTCTACTGATGTGTGCAAAGAATAGGACATACTGTTTACATAGTATTTATACCAGAAATGCATAAACTGCATCTAATCACGAGGGAATATCATACAAACCCAAATTAAAGGACTAGCCTGTTCTCTGCAGAAGTGTCAATGTCATGAAAGACAAAAGAAAATCTAGGGAATTGTTCCAGATTAAAAGAGACTAAAGAGACTAAATACAATGTGTGGCTAGGGAGGAGATGGCTATAATGGATATTAATGGAACAATCTCGCAAAGGTTGAATGCACAGTGTATTAGATAATACTAAATGTTAAATTCAATGGGATAACTTTTCTGTGATTATATGTTTAAAATATCCTAGTCCTTCTCACCCACAGTTTTGTTTTCCATGGTTTCAGCTGCCCACAGTCAACTGTGGTTCGAAAATATTACATGGAAAATTCCAGAAATAAACAGTGGGGGGATGCTCTAAAACCCCGAGTGAATGCCTGAATCCATGGATAACACCAAACCCTATACATACTGTTTTTTCCTATACATAATACTTGTGATAAAGTTTAATGGGTAAATTAGGCATAGGAAGAGATGAACAATAATAAAACAATTATAACAATATGTCAACATCATTTCTCTTGCACTCTGGGGCCATCATTAAGCAATGTACTTGGATAAAAGCACTACAGGCTGGGCGAGGTGGCTTATGCCTGTAATCCCAGCACTTTGGGAGGCCGAGGCGGGCAGATCACTTGAGGTCAGGAGTTCCAGACTGGCCTGGCCAACATGATGAAACTCCGTCTCTACTAAAAATACAAAAATTAGCAGGGTGTGGTGTTGCACACCTGTAGTCCCGGCTACTTGGGAGGCTGAGGCAGGAGAGTTGCTTGAACCTGGAGAGCGGAGGTTGCAGTGAGTCACGATCGTGTCACTGCATTTCAGCCTGGGTGACAGAGCGAGACTCTGTCTCAAAAAAAAAAGCAAAACAATACTGCAACAGTTGATCTGATAACCCAGATGGCTACCAAGTGACTAATACATGATGAATCCATACAGCATGGATACGCTAGGTAAAGGAATGATTGGTGTCCTGGGTGAGACGGAACGAGATTTCATCACAATACTCAGAATGGTGTACAATTCAGGCCAGGCGTGGTGGCTCACGCCTGTAACCCCAGCACCTCGGGAGGCCGAGGTGGGTATATCACCAGAGGTCAGGAGTTCAAGACCAGCTTGGCCAACATGGCGAAACCTCGTCTCTACTAAAAATACATAAAAATTAGCTGAACATGGTAGCACACACCTGTAATCCCAGCTACACAGGAGGCTGAGGCACGACAATCACTTGAACCTGAGTGGCAGAGGTTGAAGAGAGCCAAGATCGTGCCACTGCACTCCAGCCTGGGTGACACAGCGAGACTCCATCTCAAATAATAATAATAATAAATAATAAAATAAAAAAGAACGGTGTAAAATTTTAAACTTATATACTATTTCTGGAATTTTTCATTTAGTATTTTCGAACCACAGTTAACCACAGATAACTGAAACCATGGGAAGCAAAACTGCAGGTAAGGGGAGACTACAGTATCTTAAATATTAAATTGCCACTTGTCAGGCTGACAGACTCAAAATTTCATCATGCACTCATGGAACCAATCTAGAGTCGGTTTTTCCTTAGCACTATCCCACCAAATAATTTCAGAACTGGAGACCTGTGTTTTTTCTTTTATCACAACAGGTTAAAAAGGAGGATAATTTTTTAATATAAACTTAACTTTTGGTCAAGATGTCATGGATGTTCCTGGTATTTTTGATCCTAACAGTCTTCGCCATTTTCACTATTAACTTTAGTCTGTGAAATCTGCCTAGACTGAAGTTTTTTTTTTGCTTGGACTAATCATTCAGGCATAGAAGCTCTCATTATTGGCAAAATTAGAGGGTAGCAAACTTCTCCGACTTGCAACATCAAGAAAGGTTTGCCCATAAAATAGATTCTGCTATTCGAGTTTCATTTGGTAAAATAAGTTCATCATTTTCACAGGACTACTGGATTGCCGGAAAGAGTGCTGCAACCTCTTCTGTAACTCAATACAAGGTTTGTACTACATAACTTGACTTACTAGGCAAAAAATAGGGATCACTTTTAAGTGGTGGCTCATGCCTGTAATTCCAGCACTGTGGGAGGCTCAGGCGGGCGGATCACTTGAGGTCAGGAGTTCCAGACCAGCCTGACCAACACGGCAAAACTCCGTCTCTACTAAAAACACAAAAACTAGCTGGCATGGTGGCAAACACCTATAGTTCCAGCTACTCGGGAGCCCAGGAACCCAGAAGGTGGAAGCTGCAGTGAGCCAAGATCACGCCACTGCACTCCAGCCAGGGCGACAGAGCAGACCAAAAAAACAAACAAACAAAAATCTAACCTAATGGCTTTTTTAAGAGTCTCACTGTGTGGTCCAGGCTGCAGTGCAGTGGTGCAATCTTGGCTCACTGAAGCCTCTGCCTCCCAGGCTCAAGTGATTCTCCTGTCTCAGCCTCCCTAGTAGCTGAGATTACAGGCTTGCCCAACCACAGCCAGCTAATTTTTGTATTTTTAGTAGAGAAGGGGTTTCACCATGTTAGCCAGGTTGGTGTTGAACTCCTGACCTCAAGTGAACTACCCGCTTCCGCCTTCCAAAGTGCTGGGATTACAAGTGTGAGCCACCGCGCTCGGCCCCAGTGGTTCATTTTAAAGAAAATTCAGTCGTTTTGGGGCTACTTTATCAAAATTTATGTATCTTCAGTTTTCCTCTATTTCTGCAATTTTTAAACAACGTTCATATTTTGCTTAAGTTTCACATATTATCACCGATTTAAATACAAAAACAAAAACATTTCAATATAGAAAAAGGTTGAGTAAAAGATAAATCATGTATCTAAAGTTAGTACAACAGGCCAGGCTCAGGCGGTTCCCGCCTCTAATCTCCGCGCTTTGAGAGGCTGAGGCTGAAGGATCACTTAAGCCTGGGAGTTCAAAACTGCAGTGAGCTATGATCCTGCAACTGCACTCCAGCCTGGGTGACAGAGCAAGCCCCTGTCTCTAAAAATAATAACAGAAAAAAAGCAAACAAAAAATAAAACAAAAATAAGTACAATCAGTACAACAAAATGTTTGATAAGCCTCCAAATATATCTCTGAGTTGCCTCCCCTGCCTTTCAACTCATTAGGGTGAACATCTAATCCCTCTATTCAGAATGCTTCATGCCTTATGTTGCCACTAGTTCTCTTATCAAAATCATCTAGTTCTTCTCTTCAATCTGCTTTGAAATTTTAACTGCTCTGGAAAGCTCTCAATTGCACACAGTCCGTACTAAACATTCCACTGATCTCTGATATCAAACACCCAAAGCAACTAATGAAGAATTTACAATTTTAATATGTTCCAGAAACCGGAGTTTAAAAAAAAAAATCAATAAACTCACGATGATAAGAGGAAAATTCTGAGGGTTTTCAAAATATAAAATCACCGCACTGTAAGATATATTAACTAGCAATCGCTTAAAATACAATTTTAGCGTCCTTAAACATTAAACCTTTGAACGCGTAAACAAAAGTTGCACGACTCAGTTTCATCACTGTTACTATTAACAATAATAATGGTACCTACCCAGTATCTCCCAATCCATGCAGGAAAATCACCTATAAGAGAACAGGAAAAATTATAAGCAATGCCTAAATAAGCCCACACAGGATTGTTACACATTAGCTTTGCTTAAGGTGGAAAAAGGAACGAAACCTACGAGAGAATTACACAACACTATCTTTGGCGACTTAATCTCTATCGACCTCTTTTAAATGGCAAAAATTCCAATCAACTTCTCCCTTTAATTCCTGAGATAATGAATGGGGGGGGGGTAGCACTCAGAGGTCCCAGTTAGACATTGAGTGCAAATTATCACATTCTAAGAAAAACAGTTGTTTATCTCTTTCAAGTCAAATCAAGAACGTCTCTCATATATCCTGTAAAATTTTTCCATGGCAAAAGCAAGCTTCCGGAGGCAAAGTTTTCGTACACGAGTTTCCTAAAAAAACAGTACGTCTGACCTTGTAGGACACTTAATCTTCAAACTTCTTGCATTGAGGACAAGAGTGTGAGGTGACAATAAGCCGATTTCCTGGCGGACTTAGGTTTCCCTCACCCACACACCGCGCAGAAACACTCTGCAAAGGAGGACGCCGTGCCCCAGGCCGGCCCGCGGGGGTCCCGGGGCCGCACTTCCTCCGTAATGCAGGGGGGAAACTGGGGACTGGCCCTCGCCCCGGCTATGACCCCCCCCAGCTGCCCCTGCCCCCCGCGGACCCGGCCGCGCCTACCACCCGCACCCCACCCAGGCCGGGAGGAGCGTCCTAGTCTGCAGGCCGCCACCCGCGCACAACGCCCACCCTGCGCGAGGGGCAGCCACTGGTGGCCGGCCCAGTGGACCACTCCGAGCCCACGCCTACGCCGCTCACCGCAGCGGTGGCCTTCCGGGCGGCGGGCACGATGGCGGGGAGCGGGGTTGACATGGTATTGCCGCACATACACCGGCTCAGCTCACAGCGCAAGCGGAAGGAAGAGCGGGCGCCCGGCCGCTGCCCAAGGGCGTGCGAGCGGCGAGTCCCGGCCGGCCCCACCGGGCGCACGCTCAGGCGCGTGCGCGCCAACGCGGCCCCGCACTACCTTCCGCGCGCGCCCACGCGTTCAGGGGCCGCCCTGCCCTGCCCCGCCCCTCACCCACCGCCCCTCCCTCCGCGCCTCACAATGTCTGCGCAGCTCCCTCCCTCCGATTGGCTGCGGCGGCGGCGCGGACCCGGCTGCGCTTTCGCCACGGCACGCAGCCCGCGCATGCTCGGTGCTGGCAGGGGAAATGCTCTCTCAGGTGCAGGCTGAGGGCTGGTCTTTTGGATCTTGGCTTAGGTTTTCGCTTTTCTGGCGCTGTAGTGAAAAGAATGAGCCCTGGAGCCAATTCACCCAACCCCAGGTGCTCCTCGGTTTCCTGCAGCCAGGGTCTATCATTTGTTAAAGTCTGGATGGACTGGGAGAGACTGGTGGAGCTCTGGCAGTATTTCCGTTTGGGGCTACAGCAGTATGTAGATTTGGGTTCAACTTACCTTCTTTAAACTTTAGTTGGAAAGGATAACGTTTGTGTCCAGAAATCCACTACTTCCCTAACTTGATTGACAACACTTATTAATGGATGGATATTGACAGAGTACTGGTTTAAATGAGAGTTTTAAAGCCAGCTGGTCTTCTGGGTCAGATGGGGACTTGAACTTGTCTGTCTCAGGAGAGGATTGTAAAACGCACCAGTCAGCACACTGTGGCTAGCTAGAGGTTTGTAAAATGCACCAATCAGTACCCTGTAAAATGGGCCAATCAGTGTTCTGTAAAGTGGACCAATCAGCAGGACATGGGCTGGGACAAATAAGGAAATAAAAGCTGACCATGCCTTCCCTCCCCACAGCTCCAGCGGCAGGTCGCTGTGGTCCGCAACCATGCTGTGGAAAGTTTGTTCTTTCACTCTTCACAATAAAACTTGCTGCTGCTGCTCAGTCTTTGGGTCTGTGCCACCTTTAAGAGCTGTAACACTCCTAGCACTTTTGGAGGCTTAGGCGGGTGGATCACGAGGTTAAGCGATTGAGACCATTCTGCCTAATACAGTGAAACACCGTCTCAATTAAAAATACAAAAAAATTGGCTGGGCATGATGGCGGGCGCCTGTAGTCCCAGCTACTCGGGAGGGTGAGGCAGGAGAATGGCGTGAACCGGGAAGGCAGAGCTTGTAGTGACCGAGATCACACCACTGCACTCCAGCCTGGGAGATAGAGCGAGCGAGACCCCGTCTCAAAAAAAAAAAAAAAAAAGTTGTAACACTCACCACGCAGGTCCGCAAGCTTCATTCTTGAAGTCTGTGAGACCACGAACCCAACCAGAAGGAACCGACTCCCGACACATAAGCATGAGACTAGACTGACCATTTCTGCACAGGTGACTTTATGGCCTAAAATGTAGTTACTCAATAAATGCGTTGTTGGCCGGGCGCGGTGGCTCAAGCCTGTAATCCCAGCACTTTGGGAGGCCGAGACGGGCGGATCACGAGGTCAGGAGATCGAGACCATCCTGGCTAACACGGTGAAACCCCGTCTCTACTAAAATATACAAAAAATTAGCCGGGCGAGATGGTGGGCGCCTGTAGTCCCAGCTACTCGGGAGGCTGAGGCGAGAGAATGGCGTAAACCCGGGAGGCGGAGCTTGCAGTGAGCTGAGATCCGGCCACTGCACTCCAGCTTGGGCGACAGAGCGAGACTCCGTCTCAAAAAAAAAAAAAAAAAAAAAAAAAAAATGCGTTGCATATACAATACATGGTAAGATCTGGAAGAGAGCACTAGATAGAAACACTTAAAGCCAAAATGCTCTGACCTTCAGAAGGTTACAATTAAGTGAAGAAACTCAAAGGACATACTGGATACAATCCTTAGAGAGTAAGGTTGGGAAGGAAGCTGTGAAAACACTCCATTTCATTCGCACCGTAACCAGTGTCAGAGGTGTGTGAACCAGAGCAACTCCATCTTAAATAGGAGCTGAGTAAAGTAAGGCTGAAACCTACTGGGCTGCATTCCCAGACGGTTAAGGCATTCTAAGTCACACGATGAAATAAAAGGTCAGCGCAGGGGCCGGGCGCGGTGGCTCAAGCCTGTAATCCCAGCACTTTGGGAGGCCGAGACGGGCGGATCACGAGGTCAGGAGATCGAGACCATCCTGGCTAATACGGTGAAACCCTGTCTCTACTTAAAAATACAAAAAACTAGCCGGGCGACGAGGGGGGCGCCTGTAGTCCCAGCTACTCGGGAGGCTGAGGCAGGAGAATGGCGTAAAACCGGGAGGCGGAGCTTGCAGTGAGCTGAGATCCGGCCACTGCACTCCAGCCTGGGTGGCAGAGCAAGACTCCGTCTCAAAAAAAAAAAAAGGTCAGCACAAAATACAGGTTATAAAGATCTTGCTGATAAAACAGTTTGCAGTAAAGAAGCTGGCGAAAACCCACTAGAACTAACATGGCAATGAGAGTGAACTCTGGTGGTCCTCACTACTGCACTCCCATCAGCGCCACAACAGTTTATGCGTGCCATGGCTATGTCAGGAAGTTACCCTATATGGTCTAAAAAGGGGAAGCATAAATAATCCACCCCTTGTTTAGCATATCATCAAGAAATGACCATAAAAATGGGCAACTGGCTACGGAGTAGCCATTCTTTTATTTCTTTACTTTCTTAATACACTTGCTTTCACTTTACTGTATGGACTTGCCCTGAATTCTTTCTTGTGTGAGATCCCAGAACCCTCTCTTGGGGTCTGGATTGGGACCCCTTTCCTGTAATACCAGCGTTCTGAAGGATTTGAGGTCTTATTTGCACTGTTTTTAATCATTCTTGTGGATTGGATTTGGACAATGAGGATTTTGTGGATTCTGCAAAAGTTTTAAATTGATGCCAATTTATTGAAAATGATGATAGTGGGATTCACATTTCATGTACTTGTGTACATTTATCAGGCTTTTAAGTCATTTGGTTGTGATGTCAATGTGACCGGAAAGAGATCCCGGTCCCAGAAGATTCTTGGATCTCTGGTGAGAAACAATTTGGGGCCATAGAGTAAAGTGAAAGCAAGTTTATTAGAGAAGCAAAAAAAAAAAAAAAAAAAAAAATGGCTACTTGGTAGGCAGAGCAGGGCTAGGGGCTGCTCCACTGAGTATATTAATAGTTATTTCTTGTTTATATGTTAAACAAGGGGTGGATTATTCATGAGTTTTCTGGTAAAGGGGCAGGGATTTCCTGGAACTGAGGGTTCCTCTTTTGACCATATAGGGTAGCTTCCCTACCTGGCCATAGCATTTGTAAACTGTCATGGAGCTGGTGGAAGTGTCTTTTAACATGCTAATACGTTATAGTAAGTGTATAATGAGCAGAGAAGATGACCAGAGGTCATTTTCCTTGCCATCTTGGTTTTGTTGGGCTTGGGCCAGATTGTTCACTGCATCCTGTTTCATCAGCAGGGTCTTTATGACCTTGTAATACCAGTCCTGTGACCTCCAATCTCATTCTATGACTAAGAATGCCCAGCCTCCTGGGAATGCAGCCCAGTGGGTCTCGGCCTTATTTTACCTGCTTCCATTTAGAAGGAAGTCGCTCTGGTTCTAATGCCTCTGACGTTAATCGAGAAAATAAAACTCTGTAGTTCTTACTGTGAACATGTTCCAAATCACTATTACATTTAGTTTTCTGTGATGTAATAAGTAGAGAATTCTAGGGGCCACCAATCATTCTATTAATTTACTCCGTTAGTGGGGAGTAGGACAGTTCAAGTTGAGGTGTCTACGCTACTATACCTGCAACATTTACCCAAGTTATGTATCCTCCAGGGAACTTTCTATGAAAATGATCTCTCTCTTCCCCAGGTAAGGGAATGAAATAAATATAATAATTGAAAGACAAAAATATTCTTATTTTAGAGGATATGATTGTACAAAGCAAAAACACAGTAAGAGCATTTAAAAATTATTAATAAGGCCAGGTGCAGTGACTCACACCTGTAATCCCAACACTTTGGGAGGCTGAGGTGGGAGGATTGCTTAAGCCCAGGAGTTCAAGACCAGCCTAGGCAACAGAGTGAGACCCTGTCTACAAAAAATTTAAAAAGAAAAAATTAGCTGGGCTTAGGAGGCTGTGGCAGGGGCGTCGCTTGAGTCCAGGAGATCAAGGTTGCAGTGAGCCATGTTCATGCCACTGCACTCCAGCCTGGATGATAGGGCAAGACCCTGTCCCCACCCGTGCCCCCCAAAAACAAACATTATTAACAAGAAAATTCAGTAATATAACCAATTATTAAATCAGCATACAAAAAGGAATGGTTGGCCAGGCGTGGTGGCTCAAGCCTATAATCCCAGCACTTTGGGAGGCTGAGACGGGCAGATCACGAGGTCAGGAGATCGAGACCATCCTGGCTAACACGGTGAAACCCCGTCTCTACTGAAAAATACAAAAAATTAGCCGGGCATGGTGATGGGCACCAGTAGTCCCAGCTACTCGGGAGGCTGAGGCAGGAGAATGGTGTGAACCCAGGAGGCAGAGCTTGCAGTGAGCCGAGATCACCCACTGCACTCCAGCCTGGGCGACAGAGCGAGACTCCGTCTCAAAAAAAAAACAAAAACAAACAAACAAAAAAGAATGGTTATTCTAGCTACAAACAATAGCTGGTTAGAATATGTAAATGGAAGAAAAATGTTCAAAATAGAAATTTAAAAATATAAACATAGGTCAACCTGAATGGCAGAGTAAGATTCTATCTCAAAAAAAAAAAATGTGGGGGCCAGGCACGGTAGCTCACGTCTGTAATCCCAGCACTTTAGGAGGCCAAGGTGGGCGGATCACCTGAGGTCAGGTGTTCAAGACCAGCCTGGCCAACATGGCGAAACCACGTCTCTACTAAAAATACAAAAATTAGCTGGGCATGGTGGCAGGTGCCTGTAATCCTAGCTACTTGGGAGGCTGAGGCAGGAGAATCACTTGAGCCCAGGAGGTGGAGGTTGCAGTGAGCAGAGATCGTGCCATTATACTCCAGCCTGGGCAACAGGGCAAGACTCCGTCTCAAAAAAATATATATATATATATATATGTAAATAAATATATATTATATATATAAATACACACACAGGCATATGTATTATATATATTTTTTATATATATATACACACACAAACAGGCAAATTTTTTTTAAAATCACTTTATTGAGGTATGATTGACATCATCTTGATGAGTCTAGGGACAAGCATACACTCAAGAAACCATCACCACCATAAAAGTCATAAATACATCCATCACCTCCCAAAGTTTCCTCCCATTTCTTTATTAATATTATTGTAGGGTTTTTTAAACAGATGCAGTGGCTCATGCCTATAATCCCAGCACTTTGGGAGGCTGAAGCAGGAGGCTCACTTGAGCCTGGGAGTTAGAAAGCAGCCTGGGAAACATAGGGAGACCTTGTTTCTACAAAAAAAAAAAAGTTTGTCTAATGAGTTGGTTGTGGTGGTGTGCACCTGTAGTCCCAGCTACTTGAGAGGCTGAGGCAGGAGGATTGCTTGAGCCCACAAGGTTGAGGCTGCAGTGAGACATGATAGTTCTACTGCACTCCAGGGTGGGTGACAAAGCAAGACCCTGTCTCAAAAATAAAAATAAACATATTGTGGAGGTTTTGGTTTTTGTTGGTTGGTTTTGGTAAGAACACATAACAGAAGATCTATCATCTTAGCAATTTTAAGTATACAATATTGTTATAGGCACTGTGTTGTACAGATCTCCAGAATTTATCTTGCATAACTGAAACTTTGTACCCCTTATCCTTCACCTCTCCATTTACCCCTCTCCTCAGCCTCTGGCAGCCATCATTCTGGTCCCTGCTTCTATGAGCTTGACTATTTGAGATTCCACATACAAGTGAAATCATACGGTGTTTGTCTTTCTTTGTTTGGTTTATTTCACTTAACATACTGTCCTCCGGGTCCTACCATGTTGTCCCAAATGGCAGGATTTTGTTGTTGTTGTTGTTGTTTAAGGCTAAATAATATTCCATCCTATTTCTGTATTAATTCATTTATTAGTATATGTTTAGGTTGTCTCCATATCTTGGCTACTGTGAATAATACTGCAATAAACATGGGAATGCAAACATATCTTTGAGCTCCTGATTTCAATTCCTTTGGCTATATACCCATAAATAGGATTGTGAGATCACTTGATAGTTCTATTCATAATTTTTTGAGGAAGTTCCATATTGTTTTCCATAACAGCTACAGAAATTTGCATTTCTACCAGCAGTGTACAAGGGTTCCTTTTTCTCCACATCCTTGTTAGGAGCTGTCTTCTGCTTTTTTGATAATGGCCACCTTAACAGGTGTGAGATGATGTCTCATTGAGGTATTGATTTGCATTTCTCTGGTGATTAATGATGTTGAGCATCTTTTCACATTTCTGCTGGCCATTTGCATGTCCTCTTGTGTGAAATGTCTATTTAGGTCCTTTGCCCATATTTTAGTCAAGTTGTTTGTTTTTTTTTTTTGCTATTCAGTTGTATGAATTCCGTGTATATTTAGAATATGAACCTTTTGTCAGATACATGGTGTGCAGATATTTTCTCCCACCTGTAGATTGCCCTTTCCCTTTGTTGATTGTTTGCTTTGCTGTGCAGAAGCTTTTTAATTTGATATAATCCTACTTGTTTATTTTTGCTTTTATTGCCTGTGCTTTTGGTGTCATATCCAAAATATCATTGCCAAGACCAACGTTAAGGAGATTTTTTTCCTATGTTTCTTTCTGGGAGTTTTATGGTTTCAGGTCCTATGTTTAAGACTTTAATCCATTTTGAGTTTATTTTTGTGTATTGTGTATAGATAAGGATCCAATGTCATTCTTTTTTTTTTTTTTTTTGAGACGGAGTCTCGCTCTGTTGCCCAGGCTGGAGTGCAGTGGGTGGGTCTCAGCTCACTGCAAACTCCGCCTCCCAGGTTTACGCCATTCTCCTGCCTCAGCCTCCCGAGTAGCTGGGACTACAGGCGCCCGCCACCTCGCCCGGCTAGTTTTTTGTATTTTTTTAGTAGAGACGGGGTTTCACCAGGTTAGCCAGGATGGTCTCGATCTCCTGACCTTGTGATCCGCCCGTCTCGGCCTCCCAAAGTGCTGGGATTACAGGCTTGAGCCATCGCGCCCGGCCCCAATGTCATTCTTTTGCACATGGATAAACAGTTTTCCCAACACTATTTATTGAAGAGACTATCCTTTCCCCATTGTGTATTCTTGGTGCCCTTGTTAAAAATTAGTTGATTTATATGCATGGAATTATTTCTGGGCTTTCTGTTCTGTTCAACTTGTGTATGTGTTTATTTTTATGCCAACCCCATACTGCTTTAATTGCTATAGCTTTGTAAGATACAATAATTTGAATTCAGGAAGTATGATGCCTCCAGCATTGTTCTTTCTCAAGATTCTTTTGGCAATTAGGGGTCTTTGTGGTTCCATGTTAATTTTGGGATTTTTGTTTCTATTTCTGTAAAAAAATGCCATTGGGATTTTTATAGGGATTGTATTGAATCTGTAGATCTGTAGATTAATGGGTAGTATGGATATTTTTAGCAATATTAATTTTTCCAATCCATAAACATGAGATAGCTTTCCATTTATTGTTGTCTAATCTTTTTCATCAATGCTTTATAGTTTTTACAGTTTTATAGATCTTTCACCTTCTTGGTTAAAGTTATACCTAAGTATTTTATTTTTTATACTACTATAAATCGGATTAAAAAATTTTTTGAGGCCGGGCGCGGTGGCTCAAGCCTGTAATCCCAGCACTTTGGGAGGCCGAGACGGGCGGATCACTAGGTCAGGAGATCGAGACCATCCTGGCTAACACAGTGAAACCCCGTCTCTACTAAAAAATACAAAAAAAACTAGCCGGACGAGGT
Organism: Trachypithecus francoisi; assembly: GCF_009764315.1. Classification (NCBI taxonomy): domain Eukaryota; kingdom Metazoa; phylum Chordata; class Mammalia; order Primates; family Cercopithecidae; genus Trachypithecus; species Trachypithecus francoisi. The sequence goes on from NW_022681472.1 coordinate 9,259,734, forward strand.
GGTGGGCGCCTGTAGTCCCAGCTACTCGGGAGGCTGAGGCAGGAGAATGGCGTAAACCCAGGAGGAGGAGCTTGCAGTGAGCTGAGATCCAGCCACTGCACTCCAGCCTGGGCGACAGAGAGAGAGTCCGTCTCAAAAAAAAAAAAAAAAATTTTTTTTGAATAGTTTGTTGCTAAGGTAACTAACACAACTGATTTTTGTATGTAGATTTTGTATCCTGTAACTTTACTGAATTTGTTCATTAGTTGTAACAGGTATTTTGGTGGAGATTTTAGGGTTTTCTATAAATAAGATTATGACATCAGTCAATAGAGCCAGTTGTACTTTACGCAAGCAAAACTTGAATTTACAAGACCTATATCAGGAAAAGTAAAAAGCTATCAAAGTACAAAAAAGACATAATTGCATAGGAAAATCTAACACTCTAAGGTTGTCTATTTTCTCAGAATTAATCTACTAATGCAATGTAATCCCCATTAAAATCTCAAAATATGCTTTAATAAAAATGATATTTCAATACCTCAATAAGACTTTTTAATTGAGTTAAATATTTATAAAATTTATTAACATGGCAGAATAAACATACAGGAATATTCATTAATATTAAAATAGAAATAGGACCCGGTGAGGCGGCTCACGCCTGTAATCCCAGCACTTTGGGAGGCCAAGGCAGGCAGATCACCTGAGGTCGAGAGTTCAAGGCCAGCCTGGCCAACACAGTGAAACCCCGTCTCTACTAAAAATACAACTGGGCATTACGGTGTATGCCTGTAATCCCAGCTACTCAGGAGGCTGAGGCAGGAGAATCACTTGAACTCGGGAGTCAGAGGTTACAGTGAGCCGAGATCATACTACTGCACTCCAGCCTGGGCGACTCGTCTCAAAAAAAAAAAAAAAAAAAAAGTACTGATGTGGCACTAATCTTTCATGACATCATTTAGAATTATGCATGACAAATGCATGACATCATTTAGAATTACAGAAATTGCAATGGCAAATTACCAGCACAGAAAAAAAAGCAAATCGGATCATTTACTGAATACTCTTTGTGACTTGGATTTATTTCTAGAACAGAATTAAACTCTGAGAAAAACACACGTATGAGGGAGAAATAGGTACATGATGAGGGTATTTCATTAACATTTCAAACCAGTGGAAAAAAAAAAAATTTTTTTCCACAAACAGTATTGGAATAACTGGCTACATTTGGGAGACAATTTAGCTGGTTCCTCCCACCAAATTTTGGGCAATTCCAGAAGGGAAAAAGATCCCATATTACATGATACCATTTATGTAAAATGTCCTGACAAGCAAGTCCATAGTGACAGAAAGTAGACTGGTGATTGCCTAGGGACAGGGAGTTGGGGGGATTTGGGAGGAAATGGAGAGTGATTATTAATCAATATAGGGTTTTCTTTGTGGGTAACCTAAATGTTTTAAGATTAGATTGTGGTGATGGTTGCACAACTCTGCATGTACTAAACATCTCTCAATTGCACTTTTTTTTTTTAAGTATACTTTAAGTTCTAGGGTACATGTGCTCAACATGCAGGCTTGTTACATATGTATACATGTCAATTGTACATTTTAAATGTGTGAATTGTATCTTAATAAAGCTGTTAAGCAATCAGTTGTCCATAAATTTGTGAACCTGCTTCTGAGTTCTTGACAATGGTCCGTTAATCTGTATGTCTATGCCACTACCACCTCATCTGGACTGATCTGGTTCTATAAGCTTAAAATCAATGACTGCAACTCCTCCTACTTTGTTTTTCTATCTAGAAACTATTTAGGCTATTCTAGCATTTCTGCATTCATTTTGGAATTGGCTTGCCTATTCATCCCTACAAGCCTATTAGGATTTTCACTGAGATTGCCTTAAATCTATAGACCGATTGAGTCTTCTGATCCATTAACTAGTATATCTCCCAATTTATTTAGGTCACCTTGGATTTCTTTCAGTTTTGCTTTATGCTTTTCATTGTAGAGGACTGCATATCTTTTGTTAAATTTGTCCTTAGGAATTTCATATTTTCCATGCTACTTTAAATGGTATTTTAAATTTCAATTTGATTGTTTATTGCTAGATATAGAAATTGAACTGATCTTTGCACATTGATTTTGTATTTGCAATTTTCTATACCCACATAAAAGTTCTGGTAGCTCTTTTTGTAGATTTCTTAGGATTCTTTAGACAATTATGTAATTGCAAATAAACACAGTTTTGCTTTTTTTCCAGTGATTATGTTTGCTGTTTTCTCTTGCCTTATCACACTATCTAGGACCTCCAATAGAAGTTGTGAATGAACATTGCTTCATTTCAGATATTGGGGCAAAAGTATTCAGCCTTTCCCCCTTAAGTATAATGTTAAGTGTAAGTTTTTTTATTTTTTGAGACAGGGTCTCACTTTGTCACCCAGGATGGAGTAGAATGGCACAATCACGTCTCACTGCAGCCTCCACCTCCTGGGCTCAAGTGATCCTTCCACCTCAGCCTCCTGAGTAGCTGGGAATACAGGCCTGAGCCACCACCCCCAGCTAACATTTTTTTTATGCTTCATACAGATGGGATTCCACTATGTTGCCCAGGCTGGTCTCAAAATTCTGGGCACAAGCAGTTCTCCCACCTTAGCCTCCCAAAGTGCTGGAATTACAGGTGTGAGCCACCTTACGTGGCCTATAAGGTTTTTTTTTGTGTTTGTTTGCATTTTGAGAGTGCAGGGGCATGATCTCAGCTCATTGCAACCTCCGCCTTCCAGATTTAAGCGATTCTCCTGCCTCAGCCTCCTGAGTAGCTGGGATTACAGGCGCCCACCACCACACCTGGCTAATTTTTTGTTGTTGTTTGTTTGTTTTGAGATAGAGTCTTGCTCTGTGGCCCAGGCTGGAGTGCAATGGCATGATCTCAGCTCACTGCAACCTCCACCTCCCAGGTTCAAGTGATTCTCCCGCCTCAGCCTCCTGAGCAGCTGGGATTAAAGGTGCCCGCCATCACACCCAGCTAATTTTTGTAGTTTTAGTAGAGACAGCGTTTCACCAGGTTGGGCAGGCTGGTCTCGAACTCCTGACCTCAGGTGATCTGCTAGCCTTGGCCTCCCAAAGTGCTGGGATTACAGGTGTGAGCCACCACGCCTGGCTGCGCCCAGCTAATTTTTGTATTTTTGGTAGAGATGGGGGTTCGCCATGTTGCCCAGGTTGGTCTTGAACTCTTGACCTTAAGTGATCCACCTGCCTCGGCCTCCCAAAGTACTGGGATTACAGGCGAGAGCCACTGTGCCCAGCCTGTAAGGTTTTGCATGTGTGTGTGTTTTGAGATGGAGTTTTGCTCTTGTTGCCCAGGTTGCAGTGCAACGGCATGATCTGGTCTCACTGCAACCTCCTCCTCCCGGGTTCGAGCGATTCTCCTGCCTTAGCCTCCTGAGTAGCTGAGATTACAGATGCCCACCCCCACGTCCGGCTACTGTTTTGTATTTTTAGTAGAGATGGGGTTTCACCATGTTGGCCAGGCTGATCTGGAACTCCTGACCTCACGTGATCCACCTGCCTCAGCCTCCCAAAGTGCTGGGATTATAGGCGTCAGCCGCCGCACTCGACCCCAGCCTGTAAGTTTTTTGTATATATACTTTATCAGGTTGAGGAAGTTCCCTTTCATTCCTCATTTGCTGAGAATTATTGTAATAAATGAACCTTTTGTGACAAATGCTTTTTCTAAATTTATTAAAATAATTTTTAAGCCTGTCAATTATGGTGAATTATATAGACTAATTTTTAAAATATTAAGCCAATTTGGCCTTTCTGGGATAAACCCCACTTGGTCATTACCTATTGTCTTTTATATATTTAGTTGGATTTAATTTGTTAAAAGTTAAGAATTTTTTTCATGAAGGATATTGGTTTGTAGTTCTCTTTTATTGTAATGTCTTTATCTGGTTTTGATATCGGGACAGTGCTGGCCTCAGAATGAGTCAGAGTAGTCCACCCTCTTCAAAAGTCTGAAAGAGTTTATATGGAACTCGTATTATTTCTTCTTACATGTTTGCTAGAATTTACCAGTAAAGCCATTTAGGCCTGAAGTTTTCCTTGTGGAAAGGGTTGGGTTGTTTTATCTTGTTTGTTCTTCTTTTCTTTCTTTCTTTCTTTTTTGAGATGGGGTCTTAGTCTGTCACCTAGGCTGGAGTGCAGTGGCACAATCGCAGCTCACTGCAGCCTTAACCCCCACCAAAGCTGAAATTGTTCTCCTACTTCAGCCTCCTGAGTAGCTGGGAACACAGGCATGCACCACCATGTCCGTTCATTTTTTTCTTTAATTTTTTTGGAGAAATGGGGTCCCACTACGTTGCCAGGCTAGTCTCACACTCCTGGTCTCAAGTGATCCTCCTGCTTGTTTTCCCAAAGTGCTAGGATTACAGGCATGAGCCACCACACCTGGTCTGGGAAAAAGGTTTCTAACTATAGAATTAATTTCCTTTTCCTAGGCATAAAGCAAGTTATTTTATCTATGTCTTCTTTTTAAAACGATATTTTTAAAAATAGCTTTATTAAGCTATAATTCACATACCATATACTTATGTAAAGTGTGAGATCTAAATTTGCACAACCATCACCATCATCTAATTCAAAATACAATTATGCACAGCATGATGACATTTCAGTCAATGACAGACCACATATGTGACAGTGGTCCTATAAGATTATAATGGAAGTAAAAAATTCCTACTGCTTAGTAATGTCATAGCTGTCATAATGTTGTACCACAACACATTACTCACATGTTTGTAGTGATGCTGGTGTATACAAATCTACTGCCAGCTGTATAATAGTATAGCACATACTATGTTTAGATACACAAGATGTACAAGTGGAGTATAAGTACATTGCTTAATGATGGTGATACATTTAAAAAAATGCATCATTAGATGATTTTGTTATTGTGCAATTGTCATGAAGTATACTTACACAAACCTAGATGGTCTAGTCTACTATAACATAGGCTATATGGGATAGCCTATTACTCCTAGGTTACAAACCTGTACAGCATGTCACTCTACTGAATATTGTATGCAATTGTATACACTATAGTATTTCTTGTACCTAAACATAGAAAAGATACAGTCAAAATATGGTATTAGGTTGGTCCAAAAGTAATTGTGGTTTCAGACCATGAATTTTAAGTCATTATAACTAGGCTTAAACACATCTTTATTAATCAAAATAGGAACCATTACAATCAACACATTTTTGCCAACGATGAATAAGTTTGTTGATTTCTGTAGTGTAAAAATCCATGCTTCAGGATTCGATTAACTCTTGGAAAGCATTTTTTTGCATCCTGCTGGTTGTGGAAGCATTTTCCCTGCTAAAAACTGTGGAGATGCTTGAAGAAGTGGTAGTTGGTTGGTGGGATATCAGGTGAATATGGTGAATGAGGCAAAACTTTGTAGCCCAATTCATTCAACTTTTGAAGCATTGGTTGTGCGAGGTGCAGTCAGGCATTGTCATGAAGAATTGGTCCCTTTCTGTTGACCAATCCCAGCTGCAGGCATTGCGGTCTTCAATGCATCTCATCAATTTCTCAGACGTAGTGTTTTCACCAGGATTCAGAAAGCTACAGTGGATCAGACCGGCAGCAGGCCACTAAACAGTGACCATGACTTTTTTGGTGCAAGTTTGGCTTTGGGAAGTGCTTTGGAGCTTCTTCTGGGTCCAACCACTGACTTAGTCATTGTTGGTTGTTGTACAAAATCCACTTTTCATCGCCCATCACAAACCAATTGAGAAATGGTTCATTGTCGTTGCCTACAATATGAGAAGATGACACTTCAAAATGATGACTTTTTTGATTTTCACTCAGCTCATGTGCCACCAACTTACTGGGCTTTTTAACCTTTTCAATTTGCTTCAAGTGCCGCATGACTGTAGAATGGTTGACATTGAGTTCGGCAACTTCTTGTGTGCTTGTAAGAGGATCAGCTTCAATGATTACTCTCAATTGGTTGTTGTCAACTTCTGATGGCCTTCCACTACGCTCCTCATCTTCAAGGCTCTTGTCTCCTTTGTAAAACTTCTTGAAACACCACTGCACTGTATGTTCGTTAGCAGTTCCTGGGCCAAATGCATTGTTGATGTTGCAAGTTGTCTCCACTGCTTTATGACGTATTTTGAACTTGAATAAGAAAGTCACTTGAGGCCGGGCGCGGTGGCTCAAGCCTGTAATCCCAGCACTTTGGGAGGCCGAGACGGGCGGATCACGAGGTCAGGAGATCGAGACCATCCTGGCTAATACGGTGAAACCCCGTCTCTACTAAAAATACAAAAACTAGCCGGGCGAGGTGGCGGGCGCCTGTAGTCCCAGCTACTTGGGAGGCTGAGGCAGGAGAATGGCGGAAACCCGGGAGGCGGAGCTTGCAGTGAGCTGAGATCTGGCCACTGCACTCCAGTCCGGGCGACAGAGCGAGACTCTGCCTCAAAAAAAAAAAAAAAAAAAGAAAGTCACTTGAATGTGCTTTTTGTATAACATCATTTTCATATTCTAAAATAAATATAAAATGAACTTCAAGTAATAAGTCATTAGGAAAAATACGTAAAGTGAGAAATGTGCATCAAAATGATGTATAACAGAACCACATTTATTTAAGAATGTATTCCAATATCAAACAGCAAATTTCAACAATGCAAAAACTGCAGTTACATTTGCACCAACCTAATATAAAAGAAAAAAATAGTATACTTTTTTTTGAGATACTTTCACTCTGTTGCCCAGGCTGGAGTCCAGTGGCACAATCTCACTTCACTGCAGCCTCCACCTCCCATGCTCAAGCGATCCTTCTGCCTCAGTCTCCCAAGTAGCTGGGACTATAGGTACACGCCACCACACCTGGCTAATTTTTCTGTTTGTAGAGACAGGTTTTTTCCATGTTGCCCAGGCTAGTCTTGAATTCCTGGGCTCAAGTGATCTGCCCATGATGGCCTCCCAAAGTGAAAAAATGGTATACCTGTGTAGGGCAGCTCCATCATAATCTTATGGGACCACTGTTGTATACACAGTCCATTGTTAACCAAAATGTCAGTATGCTGTGCTTGACTGTACTACCATTGTGTTACAGTTGCCTGGAGTATTTAGTACAGTAACATGCTGTATAGGTTTGTAATAGTCTATACCACAAAACCTAGATGGTATAGCTGGCTATACCATTTAGGTCTGTGTAAGTACATTCTATGATGTTCACACAATGACAAAATTGCCTAATGATGTATTTCTCAAAACGTATCCTGGTTGTTAAGCGATGCACAACTGTATTTTGATCACCTACAAAAGAAACTCTATCAATTACTCCCAATCTCCTCCACCCTACCCCTAGGCAACAATTAATCTACTTTCTATATCTATAGATTTGCCTGTTTTAGACATGCATATGTGGTTTTCTTTCACTTAGTACAATGTTCTCAAGGTTCATCCATGTGATAGCATGTATTGATACTTTATTCCTTCTTATTTTCAAGAAATGTTCCATATATGGATATACTTTTATTCACATTAATAAACTGATGGATATTTGAGTTGTTTCCGTTTTTTCTTGGTCAATGCAGCTAAATTCTTGTCAATAGTGTTAATCTTTTCAAATACCAACTTTTGGATTCTTGTTATTGTTTTTCTAATTTCTTTGCATTATATATTTGCTATTTTCTTCTTTAGGTTCAGTTTGCTCTTCTATAGTTTTTTTTTCTTTTTTGAGACCGAGTCTTGCTCTGCCGACCATTCTGGAGTGCAGTGGCGCAATCTCGGCTCACTGCAAGCTCCGTCTCCTAGGTTCACGCCATTCTCCTGCCTCAGCCTCCCGAGTAGCTGAGACTACAGGCACCCACCACCACGCCCGGCTAATTTTTTTGTATCTTTAGTAGAGTCGGGGCTTCACCATGTTTACCAGGATGGTCTCGATCTCCTGACCTCGTGATCCGCCCACCTCGGCCTCCCAAAGTGCTGGGATTACAGGTGTGAGCTCCCACGCCCAGCTTCTTTAGTTTTTAAAGTGGAATGTTAGTTATTAATTTGAGAGCTTTCTTCTCTTTTAATATAGGCAACTATAGCCATGAATTTCCCTGTAAGCACTGCTTTTACCTGAATCTGATAAGTTTTAGTTGTGTTTTTGTTTTCATTCATCTCAAGGTATTTTTTGACTTCCTTTGTGATTTATTATTTAACCCAATGGTATTTAAGATTTTGTTTTTAAAGTTCCATATTTTTGTGAATTTCCTAAATTTCTTTCACAAATTCCAGTGTTTTTAGCAAATGTACTTTACATTATTTCAATCACTTAAAATCTATCAAGGCTTGTTTAATGGCCTACCATATGATCTATTTTGGAGAATACTCCATCTGCATTTGAGAATAATATATATTCTGCTGTTTTTGGGTAGAGTATTCAATAGATGTCAATTAGGTCTAACTAGTTTATAGTGTTGTCCAAATTTTCTATAACCTAGACATTTTCTGCCTATTTTTTAATCCATTATTGAATGTGAGCAATTGATATCTGCAACTACTGTTTTTGAATTGTCTATATCTTCTTTCTCTTCTGTCAGTTTTTGCTTTATGTACTTTGGTGCTTTGGTGTTAGGTGCATATATGTTTATAATTGCTATATTTTCCTCATAGGTTGACCCCTTTGTCATTATACAATGTCCTTCTCTATTTTTAGTAACAATTTTTTTTCTTTGAGATGGAGTTTCACTCTGTTGCCCAGGCTGGAGTGAAGTGGCATGATCTTGGCTTACCACAACCTCTGCCTCCTGGGTTCAAGCAATTCTCCTGCTTCAGCCTCCCGAGTAGCTGGGATTACAGGCGCACGCCACCACGTCCACCTAATTTTTGTATTTTTAGTAGAGATGGGGTTTCACTATGTTGGTCAGGATGGTCTCGAACTCCTGACCTCATGATCTGCCTGCCTTGGCCTCCCAAAGTGCTGGGATTACAGGTGTGAGCCACCATGCCTGGACTTTTTTTTTTTTCCCCCAGTACTTGAAAGATGTTGCTACAGTGTCTTTTGGTTTTCATTCATTTCAAGAGGTCTATAACACGTTAGCTTGAGAATAGAAAAAAAGAAACAAAAGTCTGCTCTTGTTCTTATCCTTGTTCCCCTGTACCTGTGTGGTTTTTCTATTTTTTTGGCTGCTTTAAAATTGTTTCTTTACCACTGATTTTAGGCACTATAATTATGATGTGCTATTGTAGACTAAAGTATTGTGTTCCCCCCTAAATTCATATGTTGAAATCCTAATCCTCAATATGATGTTGTTAGGAGGTGGGGCCTTTGGGAGGTCATAGTGTCATAAGGGTGAAGATCTCATGGATGAGATTAATGCTCTTATAAAAAAGACTGCAGGGAGCTTAGTGCCCTTTTAAAAGAGATCACAGGGAGCTCTCCAGCCTTCTTTCTGCCAACAAGAAGTCAGCTGTCTGCAACCTGGAAGAGACCCCTCATCAGAACCTGACTATGCTGGCATCCTGGTCCTGGACTTCCAGTATCCAGAATTGTGGAAAACAGATGTTTGTTGTTTATACTACCTACTCTATATGATAATTTGTGTAGTGACCCAAATTGACTAAGACATACGCCTTGGAATAGTTTTTAAAATTTCTCCTGCTTGGGGTTCATTGATCTCCTTGGAAATGTAGGCTTGCAATTGTCATTAAATTTGGAAAAAGCCATTATTTCTTGTATTTTTTTTGTTCCATTCTTGCTCCACAATTTTTGGGAATTCAGTGACACCTATACTAGGCCAGCTGATATTATTCCATTGCTCACTGATATTATGTTTATCTTTTCCAGTCTTTCCTCTGTTTCATTTTAGATGATTTAGATTGTTGTCCTCAAGTTTATTAATTATTTTTTCTACAGTGTTTAACCTGCTGATGATCTTTTTCAGACTATTTTTCTTCTGAGACATTGTATTTTTCATCTCTACATATCTACTTGTGGTTTGTTTTTGTCTTTTAATTAGCAAATGTGTTATTTTTATTATGGTAAAAACATGTCACATAAAATTTGTCATCTTAAACCTTTTTTTTTTTTTTTGAGATGGAGTATTGCTCTGTTGCCAGGTTGGAGTGCAGTGGTGTGATCTCAACTCACTGCAATATCTGCCTCCTGGGTTCAAGCGATTCTTCTGCTTTAGCCTCCCGAGCAGCTGGGATTACAGGTGTGTGTCACTACACCCAGCTAATTTTTGTATTTTTAGTAAAGACGGGGTTTCACCATGTTGGTCAGGACGGTCTCAATCTCCTGACCTCGTGATCTGCCTGCCTCAGCCTCCCAAAGTGCTGGGATTACAGGCGTGAGCCACCACACCTGGCCGAACATTTTTAAGTGTACAGTTCAGTAGTGTTAAGTATATTCACATTGTCATGAATCTTAAAACTTTTTTTATATCTCTCCTTAAAGTGCTCGTCCTTCTACCTTCTTGAACACATGACCCATATATTAACTGTTTTAACTTTCTTGACAACTATTTCTATTACTTCTGCCATTTCTGGGTCTGTTGATATTGAGTGATTCTTTTTTTCATTATAGATCTTATCTTCCTGCCTGATCATAAGTGGCAACTTTTTACTAAATGACAGATACTGTATATTTTACTTTGTTGATTAATGAAGTTTTTGTATTTTTTCTGATTTGGAGGCTTTGTTTTGGGATACAATTAAGTCACTTATAATCAATTTTTTCTTTTGAGGCTTGCTTTTTTGCTTTGTTAGGTGGGCCCACTACAGCATTTAGTGTAGAACTAATTTGGTCTCAGTATTGGTACAACACCCTTGTGATAATGCCCCTTCTGTTAGATCTTTTGATTTTGCTGGTGGGAACATGAAGTTTTCCCAACCTTGTGTGAGTTCTGAGACTGGCTCTGCCAGAATCTTTCCGGTGGGCTTTTACTGGCCTTGGTAGTTTCCTCACACACATGTGCTGATCAATTCTCCTTTGAAACTCTCTCTGTGCAGCCCTCCCTTCTCAGATACTTGACCCCACAGATTCTAGTGCACTTTACCTGTATGAGCGCTGCCTCTTCAGCTCAGGGAGACCACTGGGCTCTGTATAGGTATTTCCTTCTTACATGTAGGCTGAAAATTCTTTCCAGACAGTAAGCTGGGGCTTGTTTTATTCTCTAAGAGATTACTGTGTTTCACTGCCTATTGACTAATATCTGGAAACCATTATGGCATATATTTTGTCTGATTTCTTAGTTGTGTATGATGGGAGGATAAATCTCTTCTTTTTTTCTTTTTTTTTGAGACTGAGTCTCGCTCTGTCGACCAGGCTGGAGTGCAGTGGTGCGATCTCGGCTCACTGAAAGCTCTGCCTCCTGGGTTCCCACCATTCTCCTACTCCAGCCTCCCGAGTAGCTGGGACTACAGGAGCCCGCCACCACATCCGGCTAATTTTTTTGTATTTTTAGTACAGACGGGTTTTCACCATGTTAGCCAGAATGGTCTTGATCTCCCGACCTTGTGATCCACCCACCTCGGCCTCCCAAAGTGTTGGGATTACAGGTGTGAGCCACTGCGCTTGGCCAAATCTCATTTTTTTAAAAAAGAAAATCTAGCTGTACTAAAAGCAAAATTCTGGGCCAGGCACAGTGGCTCATGCCTGTAATCCCAGCACTTTGGGAGGCTAAGGCCAGTGGATCATTTGAGGTTAGGAGTTCGAGACAAGCCTGGCCAACATGGTGAAATCCCATCTCTACTAAAAATACAAAAAAATTAGCCAGGTGTGGTGGCACGTGCCTATAATCCCAGTTACTGGGGAGGCTGAGGCAGGAGAACAGCTGGAACCCAGGAGGCAAAGGTTGCAGTGAGCTAAGATCGCGCCACTGCACTCCAGTCTGGGTGACTCCATCTCAAAATAAAGAAATAAATAAAAACAAAAATCTGAAAACTCTAATATATTGTTAATATAATATAATATATATATATAACACATATAATATATATTATATATCTATGTATAATATATATAACACATATAATATAATATATATATAACACACACACATACAATAAAAGTATGAAGAAATACACGGGAAAGATAAATTCCAAATTCAGAATATTGGTTATTTCTGGGGAAACTGTGAATGTGATAAGATGTGAAAAAGGGCCTATAATTGTATATGTAATGTTTTATTTCATAAGCTGGGTGGTGGGCACACAGATCTTCAGTTTACTATTAGTTATATTTAATATCAGACTGAAAATATCTTACAATAAATAGATCCCCAAAAGAACAAAGGATTAAGTTATTAAAAAGACAAAGAAACTCTAACAATACTAGAAGAAAAAAAGTGTATGTCTTAGGAGCATCTATGACCTTGACTGAACCTTTTACTTTCTCCTTCAAATGCGTGTGTAGGCTGCAGGTGGTGGCTCACGCCTGTAATCCCAGCACTTTGGGAGGCTGAGGTGGGTGAGTCACGTGAGGTCAGGAGTTTGAGACCAGCCTGACCAACATGGTGAAACTCTGTCTCTAGCAAAAATACAAAAATTAGCAGGCCGTGATGGTGCATGCTTATAATCCCAGCTACTCGGGAAGCTGAGGCAGGAGAATTGCTTGAACCCAGGAGGTGGAGGCTGCAGTGAGCCAATATCCTGCCATTGCACTCCAGTCTGGGTGACACAGTGAGACTCCATCTCAAACAACAACAGTAACAACAACAAAAAAATGTGTGTGTAACATATAAGAAATAGTCTTAAAATTACAATGATCAGGTCGGGCGTGGTGACTCATGCCTGTAATCCCAGGACTTTGAGAGGCCCAGGCAGGCAGATCATTTGAGGTCAGGAGTTCGACACCAGCCTGGTCAATATGGCGAAACACTGTCTCTACCAAAAAATACAAAAATTACCCGAGCGTGGTGGTGCATACCTGTAATCTCAGCTACTCCAGAGGCTGAGGCAACAGAATCACTTGAACCCAGGAGGTGGAGGTTGCAGTGAGCCGAGATTGTGCCACTGCACTCCAGGCTGGGCAACAGTGCAAGACTCCGTCTCAAAAAAAAAAAAAAATTACAATGATTTAACCATTTATGAAATCATTGAGCCAGTCCTGTACCCATTTCTTTGATTTTTGCTCTGTGAAGTTGGTATGGAGAATATACATGTCTCCAGACTATTCTTTACTTTTAGAGAAGTTTAAGGCTGTGTAACTGAAGCTCAGGAAACTGAAATCATTAGTAGGGAGAATGAGGTAACACTTTAAGGGCTCTTTCTTGCAGCTCTGTAAAATAGTAGGAAACCATTTCCTCAATTTTAAAGGAGTGAAATAACAGAAAGACTTGGGGAAGCTCACCAGATCACCTTCTATCTTGTGCCTACCAGAAGGACCAGACCTAGCAATACTGATGCTCTTGTACAGTTAAGAGAACTCTTGCCACTGCCAAGCGTGTATCTATGTCTTTCCCTCCCTCCCCTAATTTTTTTTTGCAAGGGAGTTTCACTCTTGTTGCCCAGGGTGGAGTGCAATGGTCCAATATCAGCTCACTGCAAACTCTGCATTCCAGGTTCAAGTGATTCTCCTGTCTCAGCCTCCCAAATAGCTGGGATTACAGGCCTGCACTACCACCCCTGGCTAATTTTGTATTTTTAGTAGGATGGGGTTTCACCATGTTGGTCAGGCTGGTCTGGAACTCCTGACCTCAGATATTCCACCAGCTTGGCCTCCCAAAGTGCTGGGATTACAGGTGTGAGCCATGGTGCCTGGCCTTTCCCTCTTATTTTTCCTCTCGGTTTGAAGGATTTAGGTAGTCATTAATCATGTTCTCTAAATATTCCTGATTCTCTGTTTTCCAGGACATGGTAGGATTGCAGTTCCCAGGCTTGATTTGGATGAGGCTATGTGAGTAGTTCTGGTCAGTGAGTTGTAAGTGAAAGAGACAAGCATCACTTCCAGACCGGAGCTTTTCTTTTCTCTTCTTTTGTTTCTTTCTTTCTTTTTTTTTTTTTTTTTTGAGACGATGTTTCACTCTTGTTGCTCAGGCTAGAGTGCAATAGTGTGGTCTTGGCTCTCTGCAACCTCCGCCTCCCAGGTTATAGAGATTCTCCTGCCTCAGCCTCCCGAGTTTAGCTGGGATTACAGGCACCTGCCACCATGCCCAGCTAATTTTTGTATTTTTAGTAAAGATGAGGTTTCACCATGTTGGCCAGGCTGGTTTCGAACTCTTGATCACAGGTGATCCTCCTGCCTTGGCCTCCCAAAGTGCTGGGATTACAGGCGTGAGCCACCGCACCTGGCTGAGAGCTTTCCATTGTTGGTGTGAGACCCTCCAGATTATCTTTTCATCTGTCACAACAACACGCAAGTTTCAAGCAGGTGCCTGCTCACTCAGCTTGAGTCTTAATTAGACAGATAAGGACCAGAGCCCCCAGTTGATCCTTGAAGGGATTACTGTGTAATTCCAAAACAAACCTTTGCTTAGAAAGCACTAAAAGTTCCTTTGTATCATTCAGCTTAAATGACCCTTTGGAAAGGCAATCCTTGACCACTCAGGATAAAAGTCCTCAAGGATATCAGTTACTTTCTAACACATTCCCATGTTTAACTGTCTTCATGGTACTCCTTACTCCCCGAAATAGTTTTTTATTTATTAGTACTTGGTGTGTGTGCGTGTGTGTGTGTGCACCTTCCCTCTTCAAAACAGAAAATTTGCTGCTTATTTCATTCACAGAAGTCTCCCTAATGCTTTGAGTATAGAGACAAGTAGGGACCAGATCAGCCAGATACTTACAGGCCATGGCAAGAAGTTTGCATTTAATTCTTTTTTTAAATTTTATTTTATTCGCGAGACAGGGTCTCTCTCTGTCGCCCAGACTGGAGTGCAATGGTGCGATCTGGGCTCACTGCAATCTCTGCCTCCTGGGTTCAAGTGATTCTCCTGCCTCAGCCTCCCAAGTAGCTGAGATTAAGGTGCGCACTACTACACCTGGCTAACATTTGTATTTTTAGTAGAGATGGGGTTTCACTATGTTGGCCAGGCTGGTCTAGAACTCCTGGCCTCAAGTGATCCACCTGCCTCGGCCTCCTAAAGTGCTGGGGTTACAGGTGTGAGCCACTGTGCCTGGCCCCTAAGTTTGCATTTAATTCTAAGTGCAACGTGAAGCCACTGAAGAAGGACAGTGAGGCTCTGACTACTTTCAGAGAATGGGGGCAACAGTGACAGTGAAAATAGATCAGTCAGTAGACTGTTGCATTATCCTAGGCAAGATGATGGTGGCTTGAACTAGGGTGGTGTCTGTGGACCAAAGATACAGGTCTTGTTGATGTGGGAAATGGGGAAACTGAGGAAACAAGAATGACTCCCAAATTTCTTGCTTTAATAACTAGGTAAATAGGGGTTCCATTTATTAAGATGGGAACAGTAAGGGAAGAACAGTTTGGGGGAAGGTTGTGGCAAAGGGCTAGAAATCTAGAATTCCCTTTTGAGTATATTAAGAAGAGATTCTGATTTATACATACCAATTTTGGATAGCAGATATAAATCTGATAATTTTTAAGTCATTTATGATCACTTTTGGAGAATATCTGTATACCAAAATAAATTTTAACATTAGGGCTGGGCACAGTGGCTCACGCCTATAATCCCAGCAATCTGGGAGGCCAAGGTAGGCAGATCACCTGAGGTCAGAAGTTCGAGACCAGCCTGGCCCACATGGTAAAACTCTCTTTCTACTAAAAAAAACAAAAAACAAAAATTAGCTGTGTGTGATGGCAGGCGCCCATAATCCCAGCTACTCGGAAGCTGAGGCAGGAGAATTGCTTGAACCTGTGAGGCAGAGGTTGCGGTGAGCCAAGATCATGCCATTGCACTCCAGCCTGGGCAACAAGAGCAAAACTTGATCTCAAAAAAATAAAATAAAAACATTTAAAGGTCAGACAGTTGTGGAGGAGCCCCCAAAAGTAACGGAGAAAGATCAACTAGGGATGGAAGAAGAAAACCAGAAATGTGGGCAATCCCAGAAACCAAACAAGGGAAATATTTCAAGCTATCCTTGAAATATGATCGAGTGCTTTGAATGCTGCTAAGAACTAAGGTAAGAGAACAGAGAATTTCTTTTTTCTTTTTTTTTTGGAGACGGAGTCTTGCTCTGTTGCCCAGGCTGGAGTGCAATGGTGCAATCTTGGCTCACTGCAACCTCTGCCTCCTGGGTTCAAGTAATTCTCCTGCTTTAGCCTCCCAAGTAACTGGGGCTACAGGCGTGCACCACCACACCCAGCTAATTTTTGTATTTTTAGTAGAGACAGGGTTTTGCTGTGTTGGTCAAGCTGATCTTGAACTCCTGGACTCAAATGATTCACCACTTTGGCCTTTCAAACTGCTGGAATTACAGGCGTGAGCCACCATGCCCAGCCAGGTATGTAACTTTTTAATCTTAGAAGCCATCTTTTTTAGGAATAAAATGGAAGGCAGTTTTGCCCTAAGTAGTTCCCAGCTTGACTTTTTTCTTTGGCTTAGTGATTTTGGGGTCCCCAAGATTTATATTCCTTTCCCACTGTGAAAGCAAGCAGAGAAATGGGCACTGCTAGAGGGATACAGAGAGTTGGTGGGGGTAAGAAAAGTGTTATTTCGTTTTTACTTTTTGTTTTTTTTTTTTTTTTAAGACTGAGTCTCGCTGTGTCACCCAGGCTGGAGTGCAGTGGCGTGCTCCTGGCTAACTGCAACCTCTGCCTCCCGGGTTCAAGCAATTCTCCTGCCTCAGCCTCCCAAGTAGCTGGGATTACGCGCGCATGCCACCATGCCCAGCTATTTTGTTTGTATTTTTAGTAGAGACGGGGTTTCACCATGTTGGCCAGGCAGGTCTCGAATTCCTGACCTTGTGATCCACCTGCCTCAGCCTCCCAAAGTGCTGGGATTACAGCTGTTTCTACTTTTTAAAGATGAATCATATCAGATCAAGTTTGTATTCGAGCATTTTTGTACATTGATGAGACCATCTAACTTGAGGAGAGACTGGATGATGCAAGAGAGAGAAGGAATCATCAAAACAACAAAATCTTGGCAGGTACAGTGGTTCACACCTGTAATGTCAGCACTTTGGGAGGCTGAGGTGGGCAGATGACTTGAGACCAGGAGTTTGAGACCAGCCTGGCCAACATGGTGAAACCCTGTCTCTACTGAAAATACAAAAATTAGCTGGATGTGGTAGCGGGCACCTGTAATCGCAGCTACTTGGGAGGCTGTGGCAGGAGAATGGAATAACTTGGGAGATGGATGTTGTAGGGAACTGAAATCTTGCCACTGCACTCCAACCTGGTGACAGAGCAAGACCCGATCTCAAAAAACAAAACAAAATAAAACAAAAGAATAAGGAAAAGTCAGGCCGTTGCAGTCGCTCACTCCTGTAATCCTAGCACTTTGGGAGGCCAAAGCTGGAGGACAGTTTGAGCCCAGGAGTCCAAGACCGTCCTGGGCAACTTAGTGAGATGCCATTTCTATTAAATGAATAAATAAAAGAATAAGAAAAAATCATTAACTGAAAGAGAGATGATACAAAATCGTCATCTTGGAGAGTGAAAATACAAAGTTTTTTGAACACTGGAATAGGATGACCAATTTGAGACTCCTGATCACGAACTTAATACAGGCCTGGTGCAGTGGCTCATGCCTGTAATCCCAGTACTATGAGATGCTGAGGCAGGAGGATTGCTTGAGCCCAGGAGTTCAAGACCAGACTGGACAACATGGTGAGAAACCCTGTCTCTACAAAATATACAAAAATTAGCTGGGCGTGGTGGTGCACACCTGTAATCCCAGCTACTCAGGAGGCTTGAGGTGGGAGGATTACTAGACCCTGGGAGTCAGATGAAGCTGAGATCACACCATTGTACTTTAGCCTGGGCAACAGAGCAAGACCCTTTTTCAAAAAATAATATATATATATAAAATAAAGTAAGCCAAACAGCCTAAAAGCCAGTTGTTTTAGCTGGTAATGAGGGAAACACTGAAAACTGCCCTAGAGAGAGCAGATATGGTAATTGTTGTGGCTTATTTACACTAAACAATCACTTAAAGTATATAGTTATAATACAATACATGGCAATGTTAAAGAAAGATACAGCTAACAAAAATTGGAAAGTAGAAGGAGTGAAGAAGTATGAGAGGTTGGGGTGTGAATATCTTTATCTTACCCAGAGTGAGGAGTATAATATATTTTTGAAGGTTGAAAATCCAAGAATTAGATGATTAAAGTATTTAAATTACATAATTTAAATTACAAAGTTTACCATGAAAGAAGAAAAATTTTAGGAAGACATAGCTTAAATTACCTAAATCTTCATTTATCACAAGTCAAGTGAATATCCAATGCTGAAAATTGATAAAAGTCTAGGTGTGGTGTCTCATGCATGTACTCCCAGCACTTTGAGAGGCCAAGGCAGGAGGATTGCTTGAGCGCAGGAATTCAAGACCAGCTTGGGCAACATGGCAAAAACCCGTCTCCACAAAAAATACAAAAATTAGTTGGGCATGGTGGCGGATACCTGTAGCCCCAGCTACTCAGGTGGCTGAGGTGGGAGGATCACTTGAGCCCAGGAGTTCAAGGTTGCAGTGAGCTGTGATCAGGTCACTGTGCTCCAGCCTGGGTAATAGGCCGAGACTTGTCATCTCAAGGAAAAAAAATGAGCCGGGCTCAGTGGCTCACACCTGTAATCCCAGCACTTTGGGAGGCCAAGGCAGGTGGATCACCTGAGCTCAGGAGTTCGAGACCAGCCTGGCTAACATGGTGAAATCCTATCTCTACTAAAAGTACAAAAATGAGCTAGGCAAGGTGGCAGGTGCCTGTAATTCCAGCTACTTGGGAGGCTGAGGCAGGAGAATCACTTGAACCCAGGAGGCGCAGGTTGCAGTGAGCCAAGATTGTGCCATTGGACTCCAGCCTAGGTGACAAGAGCAAAACTCCGTCTCAAAAAAAAAAAGAAATGATAAAAAAATTAGTGAAGTAGACATTTTATTAATTTGTAAACAAGGAGGCAATCATTAGAAGAAAGAAAAACAACATTAAAAGTGATTGCTTGGCCGGGTGCAGTGGCTTAAGCCTGTAATCCCAGCACTTTGGGAGGCCGAGATGGGCGGATCATGAGGTCAGGAGATCGAGGCCATCCTGGCTAACACGGTGAAACCCTGTCTCTACTAAAAAATACAAAAAACTAGCTGGGTGAGGTGGTGGGCGCCTGTAGTCCCAGCTACAAGGGAGGCTGAGGCAGGAGAATGGCGTAAACCTGGAAGGCGGAGCTTGCAGTGAGCTGAGATCCGGCCACTGCACTCCAGCCTGGGCGACAGAGCAAGACTCCGTCTCAAAAAAAAAAAAAAAAAAAAGTGATTGCTTATGGGAGTGAAACTAGAAATGGAATAGGAAACAACTACTTCTCATTATAAGCCCTTCTGTACTATCTGATTTTTTCAACATATGTAGGCATTACAATGCTTTAATAAAATTAAAACCTATTTAGGTGTGAATAAAGACCTTTAGGTTGGAACCAAGTTTTATCAAGGCAAAATTAGTTAAGTTTTATCAAGGGGACATTTATTTCCAGCCCCTTTCCATGCTCTCTTCATAGCCTTCTCTCAATATTAGTTTTCTCTCAGTATCAAAGGGATTCATTGCTCTCCTGCCTCTGGCTTTCTCCCACCTTCACTTAGGAATATTGCTTCTCCAGTTGTTTTCTGCTCAACTTTTTTTTTTTTGAGAGGAGTCTTGTCCTGCTGCCCAGACTGGAGTACAGTGGCACAATCTCAGCTCACTGCGACCTCGGCCTCCCGGGTTCTAGTGATTCTCCTGCCTCGGCCTCCTGAGTAGCTGGGACTACAGGCACCTGCCACCATGCCCGGCTAATGTTTGTATTTTTTGTAGAGACGGGTTTCACCATATTGGCCAGGCTTGTCTCAAACTCCTGATGTCAAGTGATCCAGCCACCTGGGCCTCCCAAATTTCTGGGATTACTGGGATTCCAGGCGTAAGTCGCCATGTCCAGCCTATTCCCTTTTACTTCCATTTCCCAGTCCCGTTCTCTGCTAATCCTGAATTTTTTTTTTTTTTTGAGACGGAGTCTTGCTCCGTTACCCAGGCTGATCTTGACTCACTGCAACCTCTGCTTCCCGGGATTTCAAGTGATTCTCCTGTCTCAGCCTCCTGAGTAGCTGGGATTACAGGCTTGTGCCACCACACCCAGCTAATTTTTTATTTTTAGTAGAGACAGGGTTTCACTATGTTGGTCACACTGGTCTTGAACTCCAGATCTCGTGATCCACTCCCCTTGGCCTCCCAGAGAGCTGAGATTACAGGCATGAGCCACCGTGTCTGGCCAAATTTTTTTTTTTTTTTTTAGAAAAATAATGAACTCAAAGGAATTAATCTATGTTAACACATTGTCAGGTGCTGATATATATAGATGGGGAAGATTTCATGGCAGTGTGAAGTCTTCCAAAGCACTTCAAGTTGTATCATCTTTACAGGGTTCATTTCATTTCTTTTTTTCAGATGGAGTTTTGCTCTTGTGGCCCAGGCTAGAGTGCAATGGCGCGATCTTGGCTCACCACAACCTCCGCCTCCAGGGTTCAAGCGATTCTCCTGCCTCAGCCTCCCAAGTAGCTAGGATTACAGGCATGTGCCACCACTCCCAGCTAATTTTGTATTTTGATTAGAGATGGGGTTTCTCCACGTCGGTCAGGCTGGTCTTGAACTCCTGACCTCAGATGATCTGCCTGTCTTAGCCTCCCAAAGTGCTGAGATTACAGGCGTGAGCCACTGCTCCCAGCTTCATTGTTATTATGTAACGATTCAGCAGTTATTATGAACGGCGGTTGGAATCAGGATGGACCTTAAATAGTTGTTGAGATGTTAATGTTTTTGTTTTTTTTTTTGAGACGAGTCTCGCCCTGTCCCCCAGGCTGGAGTGCAGTGGCCTGATCTTGGCTCACTTCAAGCTCCGTCTTGTGGTTTCATGCCATTCTCCTGCCTCAGCCTCCCGAGTAGCTGGGACTACAGGTGCCCACCACCACGCCCGGCTAATTTTTTGTATTTTTAGTACAGGCGGGGTTTCACTGTGTTAGTCATGATGGTCTTGATCTCCCGACCTTGTGATCCACCCACCTTGGCCTCCCAAAGTGCTGGAATTACAGGCGTGAGCCACCACGCCTGGCCGAGGTGTTAATGTTTTTATTACAAGTTCTCATTAACTTGATTTAAACAGGATTTAGCACATCCCAAGCATGTAGGTGGGTAATAAATATGAACTGTGCAATTATGAGGATGACATAAAACTACTCTACACTTAAGGTAAAGATTGTTGACTTATTGACCACACACCCTTAATTTACATTCTTACAACACAAACGAAACTCATCAAATTATTTTGACAGTTTTATGTGCTTAATCAACATGTTGGATATGGCATAAACACATAGCCTACAATTAACTGTCAACAATTGTTATTCCCATTATTATTAACTGATGTCCACCAATAACATTATATAACCCATACAACTTCTATTTCCAAGAAGTGCAGCATATTTCTTGCATTTTATTTATTCAATAAAAAAATTTTCCATGATAAAAAACATTACTGGCATTAATAATCAAAAAGTTCAGCCGGGCGCGGTGGCTCAAGCCTGTAATCCCAGCACTTTGGGAGGCCGAGACGGGTGGATCACGAGGTCAGGAGATCGAGACCATCCTGGTCTACACGGTGAAACCCCGTCTCTACTAAAAAATACAAAAAACTAGCCAGGCGATGAGGCGGGCGCCTGTAGTCCCAGCTACTCTGGAGGCTGAGGCAGGAGAATGGCGTAAACCCGGGAGGCGGAGCTTGCAGTGAGCCAAGATCACGCCACTGCACTCCAGCCTGGGCGACAGAGCTAGACTCCGTCTCAAAAAAAAAAAAAAATCAAAAAGTTCATTACTTAAAGCAAACAATGATTTTTTGGGGATTGAAAATAATTGTGCATTTTTCTGTAGATTAGGGTACAGTTTGCAATTATATTTTGCAATTTTCTTCCCAAAGGTAGGAAAGTTTAATGAAAACTACTGAATTAAAAATCACTAAAGGCAGGCTGGGCTCAGTGGCTCACACCTGTAATCCCAGCACTTTGGGAGGCCAAGGCAGGTAGATCATTTGAGGTTAGGAGTTTGAGACAAGCCTTGCCAACGTGGTAAAACCCAGTCTCTACTGAAAAACCAACCAACCAACCAAAAAAACTAAAAAAGCTGTACGTGGTGGTGCATGCCTGTAATCTCAGCTACTGGGGAGGCTAAGGCAGGAGAATCGCTTGAAGCTAGGAGGGGAGGTTGTGAGATGGCGCCACTGCACTCCAACCTGGGCGACAGAGTGAGATTCCGTCTCAAACAAACAAACCAAAAATCGCTAAAGGCAGAAAACAGGTTCCATTTCACCCCGCCCCCCGCATTCTATTTCTTATGTACTTCTAAGTGGTCTGGACGTTACCTTCATATCATTTTAACAAACTCATATTTTCTTGTTTTTGCTAATTCGCCTACAAGAGGCCTACTTTAACTTCTAAAAAACATTCACGGGCCTGAGGCGGTGGCTCACTCCTGTAACCCCAGCACTTTGGAAGGCCGAAGCAGGCGGATCACCTGAGGCCAGCAGTTGGAGACCAGCCTGCCCAACATGGTGAAACCCTGTATCTACTAAAAATACACACACACAAAAATTAGCCAGGCGTGTTGGTGAACGCCTGTAATCCCAGCTACTCTGGCTAAGAATTGCTTGAACCGGGGAGGCGGAGGTTGCAGTAAGCGGAGATTGCACCATTGCACTACAGCCTAAGCAACAGAGTGAGAGTCTGTCTCAAAATAATAATAATAATAATAATAATAATTCATTTTTGGAAACTGTTACCTACTAGATTTCAAACAACTTGGGAAGGAAATCCTGTTTGAGTTAATCCATGTGTATTTCTAACAAGTTCAGTGTCTTACTTATAAATAGTACTTGAAGGAAGGAATACAACTTTTTCTTTTTCTTTTTTATTTATTTATTTATTTATTTATTTTTTATTATACTTTAAGTTCTAGGGTACATGTGCATGACGTTTATATCATGTATAACTCCCCAATGCAATCCCTCCCTCCTCCCCCCTCCCCATGATAGGCCCCAATGTGTGATGTTCCCCTTCCCGAGTCCAAGTGATCTCATTGTTCAGTTCCCACCTATGAGTGAGATGTAGTTATTTTACACTTGATTTAAAGGAACTTTAAAAAGACGCAGTTAAACCTAGAGACAGATGCCCTCCAAAAATTGTCTCACCTTCATTATTTGTGATTACTAGTAAGAGTTAGCAGAAAAAACGCCCCAGCAAGTGAAATGTCAAACCATTACTAAAGGAAAGAAAAAGAAAGGAACAGTCTTTTCTATGTTAAACTCACTTAAGAGAAAAAAGAAGAGCTGGTATTTTTCGATTAATAATGTTTGTATTTTGTGATGCCGATACTCAATTTTACATTCTAAAAATACTACTTTTATAGTAGGAAGCAGTATACGTTTGAATCCTGACTCTGTCGCTTATTGTAAGAAGTTGGTCAAGCTATTGGACCTTGCTAAGCCTTCCCTGTTGTGACTGTAAAATGTACTAACACCATCTACCTCTAGAATGGCTGTAAATCGAGTAAGGCTGATTTAATACAGCGTCTGGCACACACCAGGCATTCGGTATGGCGCCAGTCATCAACAGTAGGTGGTTGGTAACTGCGATTCACTCAAAACAATACAGATGCACACGGATGAGAGTTCATACTTTGAGTCTTATTCAAAGATTGGTATTAGCCAGGCGTTTTGATAGGTGCACTCTGAGTATTATTTTTGTACCTTACGGTGTATAATTACGCAAGCTCAAAAGCTAATAATTAACAGTTCACTTTGCTTTACTCTGAATTTTGCATTGACCTCAGAGAAGGCATTGCCTAGACAAACGGGTAAGGCCAAACACTGACTCAAAAAAGATCCTTTATTTAACGCAGTGTTTTTAGTGCATGCTCTTGTTTGGCGAAAGAGGTTTTACGTTCAGAATATTAAAAGGGACCCCGAGGACAAAGCACGATCTCGGAAAATAAGATCACATCCCCAAAGAACTAAAAACACAACCGAGACAAGCTTGCAGACTCCTACGCTTCTGCCCGAGTCCCCGGCTTGAGCGCGCGGCTGCAGCGCGACAGAGGCGGGGCCACGGCCGTAAAGCAGCCCCCGAGACCACGTGGCCTCCGACCAGCTCTGGGTGACCTTGGGTCTGCGGGTTATGGCCGGTCCTTTGCACGGCGGTCGGGCCCGGGCCCTGGACCTGCTCCGGGGCCTACCGCGTGTGAGCCTGGCCAACTTAAAGCCGAATCCTGGCTCCAAGAAACCGGTAAATGGGTAGTGGCGGTGCGGGGAAGCGCTGGGGACCCGGGCGATGAAAGCGGCGGCCCTTCTCTCCCTGTCATTAGGAGAACTGCCCTTTCTGGGAGGGTATTGGGATGAACGTAGGGTTGCCTCGTGCCTGTTCTCCCTTACTGCCCAGAGGGAAATCTTTCCACGTGCACCCAGTTCTTTTTTTTTTTTCCCCCGAACGGAGTCTTGCGCTGTCGCCCAGAAACAATTCTGCCTCAGCCTCCCGTGTAGCTGGGATTACAGGCGCCCGCCACCACGCCCGGATAATTTTTGTATTTTTAGTAGAGAGGTGGTTTCACCGCGTTGGCCAGGCTGGTTTTGAACTGCTGACCTCGTGATCCGCCCGCCGTGGCCTCCCGAAGTGCTAGGATTACAGGCGTGAGCCACTGCGCCCGGCCGCACCCAGTTAAGGTTGTGTTTAAAAGCGTAAAGATATTAGGCGGAGAAGCCTACTCGCAGAAACTACAAAGTCATTGTGTCATTCAAAATTGGGTTTAAAATGAAGTGCTTTCCCCGTGTATCTTTATGTTCATTGGAAAGATCTGAATCGCAGCTGTCCCTTCTGCAGTTCACTAAATACAGCTAGAAAAGCTGTTAGTTGACAGTGTACTGTCATTGTAACAGTCAATTCGTTGCTTTCGTGAAATGACAGGAAGTAAATTAAG
Source organism: Trachypithecus francoisi (assembly GCF_009764315.1). Lineage (NCBI taxonomy): Eukaryota > Metazoa > Chordata > Mammalia > Primates > Cercopithecidae > Trachypithecus > Trachypithecus francoisi. Next base: position 9,284,818 of record NW_022681472.1, read on the forward strand.
GAAAAGATTTTCTTCAACAAATTAGTTTTCAAATAAAATTACAGGTTTATGAATAAAATTTGCATATTTACAATTAATTTCAAAATAAAAAGTTCTTCACTATCATTTAAAATGTTGTGGATATTTAATTCTAGGATTTTTTTTCAGTTTCAGCCTATTACAAAAACCTTATCCCCATCCCAACCTTTACTTTTTGCTTTTGAAATACGCTTGGACTTTGGTTACAGGAATTAGCTATGTCTTTAGAGGCAAAGATGCTAACAGAGTGTGTGGACCTTTGAGCAATTAGGACATGCTTGTCACACAATAGTGTTAGCTAGCACTGGTCGGTTGGATGAATGAATAGCATAACAAAAAGTGAAGAGCTGAAATGCAGTTTTTAGAAATGCATCTGAAATTCATAAAATTCTCTTCTTTCCTTGTAGGAGAGACGACCAAGAGGTCGGAGAAGAGGTAGAAAATGTGGCAGAGGCCATAAAGGAGAAAGGCAAAGAGGAACCCGGCCCCGCTTGGGCTTTGAGGGAGGCCAGACTCCATTTTACATCCGAATCCCAAAATACGGGTTTAACGAAGGACATAGGTAAGGTTGCTTTGCTTTTTAGTTTCAATTAGCAATAATCGCGCCTCGGATGAACCTCATTGGCTGCGATACTGCCACTGCGCAAAGCTGCTTTGCTTTTTAAAAGTACAGGTCCCCAATTTCCATTAAAAAGCACCTAAATAATAGTTTGGTAGAAATTTTGGTGGAAATTTTAAATTCACTTTGAAGCAAACTTTTGCTACTGTTCCTCTGAACCATTTTTTGGTAATGAAATTTGGCCTGGATTATTAAAAGGAAAAAAAGCCCAGACATTGCACTCAGACCTGCAAAATGGAGATTCTAATGCCTGCTCTAATGGTTATTTAAGAGAATTAGCAATAATAGACAGTATATATAAAAATCTGGCCCACTGTAGTCACCTAATAAATGATAACTACATTATTACTTTGAGCTCCATAGTAAGTTAAATTTTCTACAGATTTATTTGTGTAAATAAGTGAAGTAAATGCTTAGAGAGGAAAATAATTTTTAGTGGAACAAAGGTGGTACAGGTTTCATTACCCCAAACCAAGCAATATTACATGTTTGTGTTATGCTCAAGAGGATTTTATTTAGTCAAATAATTAAAATGGGTAGAGGAAAATACAAGACAAAGCTTTGAGTTGATTTGCAGAAGTTACAGGAAGATGAGAGTTTTCCAACTCTTACATTCTTGTTTTACAGTTTCAGACGCCAGTATAAGCCTTTGAGTCTCAATAGGCTGCAGTATCTGATTGATTTGGGTCGTGTTGATCCTACTCAACCTATTGACTTAACCCAGCTTGTCAATGGGAGAGGTGTGACCATCCAGCCACTTAAAAGGGATTATGGTGTCCAACTGGTTGAAGAGGTAAGTCTTGATTAGATCTTTTCGTGTTATATAGGAGGATTTTTTTTTTTTTTTAAGACGGAGTCTTGCTCCGTTGCCTGATCTGGAGTGCAGTGGTGCAATGTCGGCTCCTGCAACCTCCACCTCACGGGTTCAAGTGATTCTTCTGCCTCAGCCTCCTGAGTAGCTGGGATTACAGGCACCCACGACCACGCCCAGGTAATTTTATTTATTTTTAGTAGAGACAGGGTCTCAATATGTTGGCCAGGCTGATCTTGAACTGCTGACCTCAACTGATCTGCTCACTTCGGTCTCCCAAAGTGCTGGAATTACAGGCGTGAGCCACCACACCTGGCCTGAAGAAGGATATTTTTGATTTTCAGATAATCAATACTCTACCCCCTTTATTTTTATCCCATTTGTGTTTATAACCATTATGTAGTGGTGATGGCTGTGGTTTTGGACAGCTGTCATGCTATCATGGCAGGGCTCTGTCCCTTGGTCCTGGAATGCCCTTCTGCGTATCTGTAAAGCTTGCCCCCTCCTTTTTTTTTTTTTTTTTGAGATGGAGTCTTGCTCTGTTGCCCAGGCTAGTGTGCAGTGGTACAATCTCGGCTCACTGCAACCTCTGCCTCCTGGGTTCAAGAGATTCTCCTGCCTCAGCCTCCTGAGTAGCTGGGACTACAGGCACGTGCCACCACACCTGGCTAATTTTTTATATGTTTAGTAGAGATGGAGTTTCGCTGTATTGGCCAGGCCTTCTTGAACTCCTGACCTCGTGATCCACCCACTTCCGCTTCCCAAAGTGCTGGGATTACAGGTGTGAGCCACCGTGCCTGGTGCCCCCTTACTTCTTTTCGTTCTCTGTTCGTATGTCAGCATATCAGGAAGATCTTTTTTTTTTTAATAGAGACAGAATCTCACTCTGTCTCCCAGGCTGGAGTACAATGACGCGATCTCAGCTCACTGCCAACCTCTGCTGCTCAGGTTCAAGCTATTCTCATGCCTCAGCCTCCTGAGTAGGTGTGACTACAGGCACGTGCCACCACGTCTGGCTAATTTATTTTTAGTAGAGATGGGGTTTTGCTATGTTGGCCAGGCTGTTCTCAAATTCCTGACCTCAGGTGATCTGCCTCAGGTGATCCACCTCAGCTTCCCAAAGTGCTGGGATTACAGGTGTGAGCCACCCCACCCAGCCAGGAAGGTCTTTTTTGAGAGGCTTTTTAAGAGTACTTTCCCTGCTTCAGGAATCACACTGTTTCCTTTACTCTGCCCAAAGTGTTTTTCTTTGAATATATATGAACACTTGACATTCATTACCAAGTTATGCCTTTGTTTTCATTGTCTTCCTCACTAGAATATAAGCTCCCTTGAGGGCAGGTGCTTTGATTCATTGCTTTACTTTCTTCTTTCTTTTTTTTGGTATCTCGCTCTGTGGCCCAGGCTGGAGTACAGTGGTGTCATTTCAGCTCACTGCAACCTCTGTCTCCTGAGTTCAAGCGATTCTCCTGCCTTAGCTTCCCGAGTAGCTGGGATTACAGGCACCTGCCACCAGGCCCAGCTATTTTTTCTGCCTCTTTTTTTTTTTTTTGGAGACGTAGTCTCACTCTGTCACCCAGGCTGGAGTACAATGGCATGATCTCGACTCACTGCGATCTCCACCTCCCAGGTTCAAGCGATTCTCTTGTCTTAGCCTTCCAAGTAGCTGGAATTACAGGCATGCACCACCAAGCCAGGTTAATTTTGTATTTTTAGTAGAGACAGGGTTTCACCATGTTGGTCAGGCTGTTCTTGAACTCCTAACCTCAGGTGATCCGCCTGCCTCGGCCTCCCAAAGTGCTGGGATTACAGACATGAGCCACCGTTGGCCAAATTTTTTGGACATTGTTAATCAACTACTGTTTGCCAATAATACAGTTGTATAGGTAAGTTAGTGTCCACTAGAGGGAAGCATATGTTTATGAAAAAACCTTTCAGATTCCTTTGAAAAAGTGAACTGTATGGATAAAAACTTTCCAAATAAAGTAATTTGAAAAGAGAATACCAAATACAAGATTAAGCCTCAGTATTCTACCCCGGGTGTGTATAAGGAAATACACATGTAACTTAACATATGGAGATCCATGACCTCATCAGCCCTTAAACTGCACATCCCAGCATCCTTAGGTGTTGTCTATTAGATTAGCAAAAATAACCGTGAAAACTGTACCCCAGGGCACTGGTTGAGTAAGTGCGATTACACATCATTTATACTCTGTTAACTGACTGACTTCTGTGATTTCAGATTTGCAGTAAATAGTGAATAATAAGACAGTTTTGATCCTTTAGCACAAAATTATCAATTTGGAAATGTATGTTCTCAAGGAAAAGCAAAATGAAAGAAACCTGATATAAAGACAGTCCTAAAAATGCTATTTATACTACTGAAAATACTGGAACTGACACCAATTCCCCAAAATAGGGAGATGGTTAAGCAAGCTATAGATTACTTAAAAATCACAAATGATACAGCAAGACCCTGTTTTATTGAATCAAAGGTACTGTTGATTTTAAACACACACCAGTATTAGATATAAAAAAAGTGTGAAAATGCATCTTAGAATTTATGGAATATTTTTGAAATACATGAAAAATTAGTCATTAATAGAAGGAGCTAAACTGGGAGCCAGTTTGTTTCAGTTTCATGAAAACTTTCTATTGCCATAGAGTGGTAATGCTGCCGTCTTTTTGTTTTTATCAGAATCTGCTTTGAAATTAGAGAAAAATATAGCACATGCTAACTGTGACCAAAAATTTAACTTTTTGGAGTTCAGAACTACATTTTTCTTTTTTTTTTTCCTTCTTTTTTGTTTTTATTTTTTGAGATGGAGTCTTGCTCTGTTGCCCATGCTGCAGGGCAATGGCACGATCTGGACTCACTGCAACCTTCACCTCCACCTCAGGTTTAAGCCATTCTCCTGCCTCAGCCTCCCAAGTAGCTGGGATTACAGGCACGTGCCACCATGCCCGGCTAATTTTTGTATTTTTTAGTAGAGATGGGGTTTTACCATGTTGGCCAGGCTGGTTTCAAACTCCTGACATTAAGTAATCTGCCCTCCTTGGCCTCCCAAAGTGCTAGGATTACAGGCATGAGTCACTGCGCCTGTACATTTTCTAGTGTTGACTATTCTAGGAAAAATTTGGAGAGGTTTTTTTTTTTTCTTTTTTCCAGCTTAGAGGCTATAATAAAGTCAATATTGAATGCAAAGTGAAATTTCTATTGTCTTCTCTTTTTTGCCCTAGTGAGGCCAACTTCTCCAAAACTCAGATTTTGTCAGATATTCTGTTCTTCCATCTGCTCCAGCCTGCATGTTCCCCTGTTTAACCTCCTGCTGGCCTCTTACTTACTTAGGGATAAGGAAGATTAGTTTTTATCTATGACAGCATAATGTTGTGGTTAAAAATACAGATGCTATGACTGAACTCCCTGGATTAGAATCCTTGCTTTGTGACCTTGGGCATATTACTTAACTTCTCTGTGCCTTGGTATTTCCATCTATGAAGTCGAGATAGCAATAATCCTATCATAAGGTTGTTATGAGGATTAAGCAGCCTGCTATTAATGAAGTACCAGGAGTGAATGCTTAGTAGGTATACATAAAATGGAAATATAGTCAGTCTTACCTACACGGATTGAAAATTGGTAAAACAAGGTAGCCTAAATAAAATGTTAAAAAAAAAAAAAGTGATAGGACCTCAAAAGTAGAGAAATTTAAAATAGGAATTATAGTCGTCCCTTAGGATTGGTTCCAGGACCACCTCCTCTTACTACAATCCAGATAATCAAGTCTCTAAGATGGCCTAGTATTTGCATATAACCTGCCACATCCTCCCATATACTTTAAATCATCTCTAGATTACCTATAATACCTAATATTAGGTTGGTGCACAAGTAATTGCGTCTTTTGCCATTGAAAGTAATGTAAATACTATATAAATAGTTGTTATACTATATTTAAAAAGAATTGTTTTCTTATTGTTGTATTATTATTATCATTATTATTTTGAGATGGAGTCTTAGGCTCTGTCACCTAGACTGGAGTGCAGTGGTGCAATCTCAGCTCATTGCAGCCTCTGCCTCCCGGGTTCAAGTGATTCTCCTGCCTCAGCCTCGAAGTAGCTGGGATTACTGGTGCCCGCCATCATGCCCAGCTACTTTTTGTATTTTAATAGAGACAGGGTTTCACCATGTTGCCCAGGCTGGTCTTGAACTCCTGACCTCAGGTGATCTTCTTGCCTTGGTCTCCCAAAGTGCTGTGATTACAGGCATGAGCCACTGCACCTGGCCTTATTTTATTTTTATTTTTATTTGAGATGGAGTTTCACTCTTGTAGCCCAGGCTGGAGTGCAATGGCGCGATCTTGGCTCACTGCAACCTCCCCCTGGCTGGGTTCAGGCGATTCTTCTGCCTCAGCCTCCTGAGTAGCTGGGACTACAGGTGCGCGGCACCACAACCAGCTAATTTTTTGTATTTTTACTAGTGACGGGGTTTCTCCATGTTGGGCAGGCTGGTCTCGAACTCCTGACCTCAGGTGATCCACCCGCCTTGGCCACCCAAAGTGCTGGGATTACAGGTGTGAACTACTGCGCCCAGCCTTATTTTTTATTATTACTTTTTTCCAAAAATTATCCATCCAAGTTGGTTGACTCACAGATGTGGAACCCACAGATATGGAGGGCTAACTGTACTGTTACATTATAGGCACTTTGGAGGGAAAAATACTATTTATAAAGGAAGCCTGACATAATTAATTTACTTTTAGCCAAGCTGTTTACCAACAGACTGTTTTGACATATTTCAGGGTGCTGACACCTTTACAGCGAAAGTTAATATTGAAGTACAGTTGGCTTCAGAACTGGCTATTGCTGCCATAGAAAAAAATGGTGGTGTTGTTACTACAGCCTTCTATGATCCAAGAAGTCTGGGTAAGCTTGTTCCATGGTCATTTTCTTCTTTCTCTCTTTGTCTTATATTGGCTACTACTTTTAAGTTACTTACTGAATGGCAAATGTTGGTAGTAGTTTGGATGTAGTATTTGATCTACATCTACCATATGGATTATTATGATTTAAAGAATACAGCATGTTGCTGACACAAATACCAAGGGCAAAAAAGGCTCTCAGCCCCTCCCCTGAACTGCAGAACTGCATCTGCCTGCCTGGCAAATTCTCTTGAATGTCTAGCAGGGACCTAAAATGTAGCATGTCTCATGTCTGAAATGTCTCTTTTCTCTCTCTCTTTTTTTTTTTTTTTTTTTGAGACGGAGTCTTGCTCTGCCGCCCAGGCTGGAGTGCAGTGGCCGGCTCTCAGCTCACTGTAAGCTCCGCCTCCCGGGTTCACGCCATTCTCCTGTCTCAGCCTCCCGAGTAGCTGGGACTACAGGCGCCCGCCTCGTCGCCTGGCTAGTTTTTTGTATTTATTAGTAGAGACGGGGTTTCACCGTATTAGCCAGGATGGTCTCGATCTCCTGACCTCGTGATCCGCCCGTCTCGGCCTCCCAAAGTGCTGGGATTACAGGCTTGAGCCACCGCGCCCGGCCTTCTCTCTCTTTTTTTAAGACAGAGTCTTGCTCTGTCGCCCAGGCTGCAGTGCGCCATCTCTGCTCACTGCAATCTCTGCCTCCCAGGTTCAAGCGATCCTCCTGTCTCAGCCACCGGAGTAGTTGGGGTTACAGGTGCCCGCCACCACACCCAGCTAATTTTTATATTTTGGGTAGAGACAAGTTTCACCATGTTGTCAAAGCTGGTCTCGAACTCTTGACCTCAAGTGATCCGCCCTTCTCAGCCTCCCAAAGTGCTGGGATTACAGGTGTGAACCACCACACCCAGCCCCTCTTTTCTCTTTTACCTCAGCCTGGCTCATCTTGTAGTCTTCCCTATATAAGTAAATGACAAGTCCATCCAAAATTTGGAGTCCTGAACTTTTTCTTTTATGCCCTAATAAATCTTTTGAGTTGTTTCTTCAAACTATCCACATTTGACCACTTCTCCAGCTACTGCCAGTCTGTCCTAACCACTGTCCTCTTGCCTGGATGACTATGGGCCTTCAGGTGGCCTCTCTGTTGTTGTTTCCATCTGCAGTGGAGTGACGTGGCACGAGATTCCTTTTAAAGCATGGACTATCACTCCTTTGCACAAAACCTTCAGTGGTGTCCACGCTGCTCCTACAAGGCTGGCTGTGATCTGCACCAGCTCTTGTCCCTCCTGATGTTCCCCTGCTCCCTCCGTTCCCTTACTGGCCACCTGCTTTGGATTTCCTCCACACTCTGAGCCCTGTGTACTATGTACTTTCAGCCTCGACCTCTGCTGTTCCCCCTGCCCGGAGCTTCCCCGACCTGGAATATTAATGGCTTTGGGCCCCATTGTTCCGGTCTCTGCTTATTAGGAGATCTTTCTCACCTGTACTAAAAAAAGAGCATATGTACACACATGCACATGCGTAGTGTGCACATGCACACACACACATGCACAGGCACATCCTGTCCCCTTGCCCTGCATTGTGTTTGACCCTGGCGGCTATCACCAGCTGACAAAGTATAAGTTCATTTCTCTCTCTCCGTTCATTCTTTCTTTCCCATCTCTCAGGATGATGGAGACCTTTTGCTACCTGCTGTATCTCCTGCACATAGAACGATGCCTGGTATCTAGAAGAGACTCACTTAAATTTTGTTGAATAAATTAATTGGATTTTTCAAGTTGCAGAGATGACAACCAAATGTAACTTGTTGACTAAATGCTTTACAAAGGATTCTTTGGTGCTTTTACATTCAAATGGGAGTTAAACATTTCCTGGCCAAATTGCATGATTAGAAGAAAATTCTTTGAAAATTAATATATAAAAAGGAAAAAGGGAAGGATTTGTGTCGTCTGTATGTAGAGTTTGAAACAAATACCTACCATTTCCTTTTTCCCATAATTGAAAGCTTTTAAAAAATATTCATCGGCCGGGCGCGGTGGCTCAAGCCTGTAATCCCAGCACTTTGGGAGGCCGAGACGGGCGGATCACGAGGTCAGGAGATCAAGACCATCCTGGCTAACACGGTGAAACCCCATCTCTACTAAAAATACAAAAACTAGCCGGGTGAAGTGGCGGGCGCCTGTAGTCCCAGCTACTTGGGAGGCTGAGGCAGGAGAATGGCGTAAACCCGGGAGGCGGAGCTTGCAGTGAGCTGAGATCCGGCCACTGCACTCCAGTCTGGGCGACAGAGCGAGACTCCGCCTCAAAAAAAAAAAAAAAAAAAATATTCATCAAAGGCTGGGCGCAGTGGCTCATGCCTGTAATCCCAGCACTTTGGGAGGCCGAGGTAGGTGGATCACATGAAGTCAGGAGTTGTAGACCAGACTGGCCAACGTGGTGAAACCCCATCTCTACTAAACATACAAAAATTAGTGGGGTGTGGTGGCGTGCGCATGTAATCCCAGCTACTCGGGAAGCTAAGGCAGGAGAATCCCTTGAACCTGGGAGCAGAGGTTGTAGTGGGCTGAGATTGCGCCACTGCACTCCAGGCTGGGTGACAGAGTGAGACTGTCTCAAAAAAAAAAAAAAAAGAAATTCGCTAACGTGGTGATTCCATTTTCCCTCTTGTTTATTATAGATGAGCATCTTTTCTTATTTTGGTCTGTCACTCAGTTTTTAGGGTGAGCTGCCTCAAATATGAAAACCAGTATTTTTCTTTAAAAGAGTCACAGACATTTTGGAAGGACTTTGCGTTAGTGTGTTTTTCAGTCATTGTTACCACAATGTGGTGGTGGCGTTCGTTCTCTAGCCAGATGCCCTCCACCACCCTGAGCTGGCATCTTCGGAGGCACCCTCAACCTTGATGCTCTTGTGCGTGGCTCTCTCCAGCAGCTCTGCGGGTTGTCCCAGGAGCTTTTTATTTAAAAAGTAATAAATCCAATCACAGGTTTATCACTTAGTAATTTTGGCTCTGAATAATTTACTTTGTTGTGCTTTAGTTTTCCAAGTTATAGAACATTTTTAATTTTTTTTGCACCATGGTCTCACTCTGTCATCCAGGCTGGAATGTAGTGGTGTGATCAAGACTGACTGCAACCTCAAACTCCTGGGCTCAAGTGATCCTCCTACCTCAACCTCATGAGTAGCTGGGACTACAGGTGTATGCCACCATGCCTGGCTAATTTGATTTTTATAAAGATGGGGATCTCACTGTGTTGCCCATGCTGGTCTCAAACTCCTGGTTTCAAGTGATCCTTCTGCCTCAGCCTCCCAAAGTGGTGGGATTATAGGTGTGAGTCACCATGTCGGGCGAGAATTTTTTTTTTTCTCTTTTCGTTTGAGATGGTCTTGCTCTCTCAGGCTGGAGTGCAGTTCCACTCACTGCAACCTTAAACTCCTGGGCTCAAATCCTCCCACCTAGGCTCCCTGAGTAACTGGGACTACAGGTGCCTGCCACCACGCTAGTTTTTTTTTGTTTTATGTTTTGTAGAGATGAGGTCTCACTATGTTGCTCAGGATGGTCTTGAACTCCTGGGCTCAAGCAGTTCTCCTACCTGCCAAGGTGCTGGCATTAAAAGCATCAGCCATTGTGCCTGGCCTACAAACTTCTTTCTTAAATATATTTTGAAGATACTTTCTTGATGATTCAAGGACATCCAGTATTTACTTACCCTCTGTTGTAGGTGAAATAGGTAGGATGGTTTATCCAGAGCATGACCTGGCTTTAGGTGGCTCTGCTTTCTAATTCTTGGTCTTGACCCTTAGCAAATAGCTTCCAGTTCTTCTTTCTGTGAGTGGCCTGCCCGGAGTACCTCTTAATCGCCATTTCTCATTTGCCCTGTTTGGAGATACTGCTAGGTAATGCAGTATATTAGAGCTGTATAAAACAGCTGTCATATTCTTACATTCAGCAAACAGCCAGTGGCTAGTGTTTGCTAGATACTGTTCCAGCTGATGGAGAGACGGTAGTGCGAGAGTCGAAAGTCCCTTCCTGGCTGGGCGCAGTGGCCTCACACCTGTAATCCCAGCACTCTGGGAGGCCAAGTCAGGTGGATCACCTGAGTTCAGGAATTCGAGATCAGCCTGGCCAACATGGCAAAACCCCATCTCTACTAAAAATACAAAAATTAGCTGAGCATGGTGGTGCATGCCTGTAATCCCAGCTACTTGGGAGGTTGAGGCAGGAGAATCACTTGAGTCTGGGAGGTGGAGGTCGCAGTGAGCCGAGATCATGCCACTGTACTCTAGCCTGGGTGACAGAGTGAGACTTTGTCTCAAAAAAAAAAAAAAATCTCCTTCACAGAGCTTATACCCTGGTGGGTGATAGTTAACATCTGTCTCATTGTATACCAAATACTATACATGTGTGAATGGATTCCATGGATTAAATCAGGTAAACTTTGTAATTGCTCTGTGACATATGTACTATTTATTTTAAGGTTCTCAGTAATTTCCTTAGTACTCTTTTGATTTCTGTAACTGGCTTTGGTTAAGGGTGCATTGCTAACACATGATGAGTAGAGTGTCAGTTGTATTCATACAGTTATCTATTTGTGTAATTGTTTTCTAAGCTATCTAAAGGCCCTCTGGCATCTGTGATATCTTGTGTGTAGGCCTTTTTTTCACTCTCACTTTCAGAACACATGTCTCGGGTATTTAAAATGTTTAAAAACAGAACTGGGGCTATGCAGCATTCCTTGATTCGTTTCACATAAAATTTCTTCGCCAGCTCTTTGGTTAAGATAACTCATTTTAGTAAAATTGGTTTTCCAGAAATCTTTTTTTTTTTTTTTTTGAGACTGAGTCTCGCTCTGTCGCCCAAGCTGGAGTGCAGTGGCCGGATCTCAGCTCACTGCAATCTCCACCTCCCGGGTTCACGCCATTCTCCTGCCTCAGCCTCCTGAGTAGCTGGGACTACAGGCGCCCGCCACCTCGCCCGGCTAGTTTTTTGTACTTTTTAGTAGAGACGGGGTTTCACCGTGTTAGCCAGGATGGTCTCGATCTCCTGACCTTGTGATCCGCCCGTCTCGGCCTCCCAAAGTGCTGGGATTACAGGCTTGAGCCACCGCGCCCGGCCTCCAGAAATCTTAATACTTCTTAATTTCTAAACAAGATCCATATAAGCATTTTTGGAGTCTTCATGGTTCTTTGACTTGCCATTTGGACACCTCGGTTTTCTGTTTTAGGACTTCCTACTAGTGGTATGGGCAGTGGGACTCCATCTTGCTCTAACACACTGTAGGCAGTATGCCATAAAAATGTTTTGTGTTTTAACATGGGGCTTAAGTACAATGTTACCAATGTTTAGAAATTCATTAATCATTGGTAACCCAGGGGAGTAACTCTGCCTCTCAAGATGCAAACTATTGAAAATGAAGCATTTCCATTTGCTTACATAAGACAAGCATATATAATAAAAAGTTCTTGGAATTAAGTTCTCATCTCACTAATATTTAAAAATTAATAATTGGCCGGGTATGGTTGCTCATGCCTGTAATCCCAGCACTTTGGGAGGCCCAGGTGGGTGGATCACCTGAGGTCAAGAGTCCTAGACCAGCCTGACAACATGGTGAAACCCGTCTTTAGTAAAAATATAAAATGATTCGGGCGTGGTGGCACATGCCTGTAATCCCAGCTACTCGGGAGACTGAGGCAGGAGAATTGCTTGAACCCATGAGGCAGAGGTTGCAGTGAGCCGAGATGGTGCCATTGCACTCCAGCCTGGGCAACAAGAGTGAAACTCCGTCTCAAAAATAAATAAATAAAAATTAATAATCAAGAGAAACTCTGTAACATCTCTATGTTACAGTGTTACATCTCTATGTTAGAGTTACATCTCTAGGTATATCTATGAGCTAATATTTGCATCTCACTTTTTAAATTTAAATTTTCTTTTAGACATTGTATGCAAACCTGTTCCATTCTTTCTTCGTGGACAACCCATTCCAAAAAGAATGCTTCCACCAGAAGAACTGGTGCCGTATTACACTGATGCAAAGAATCGTGGGTACCTGGCGGATCCTGCCAAATTTCCTGAAGCACGACTTGAACTCGCCAGGAAGTATGGTTATATCTTACCTGATATCACTAAAGATGAACTCTTCAAAATGCTCTGTACTAGGAAGGATCCAAGACAGATTTTCTTTGGTCTTGCTCCAGGGTGGGTGGTGAATATGACTGATAAGAAAATCCTAAAACCTACAGATGAAAATCTCCTTAAGTATTATAGCTCATGAATTCCTGGCCAAGAAAGCAAGAAAGCAGAGTTGTTAAAGAGTACTGGAATAGGGGCTGAATGATCTATATTCCTCATTGCATTTTCCTTATGTATAATTTTCCAGATGGTGATGTTACTTTTCAATGTACTCATATGTCTCATTTTCATCTAAAATTAAAATGGCAGGAAACAAGGACTGCATAGAGAAACTGAGTCTGTGTGGGTTCTGTCTCAAAGATATAAACTCCCTGATAGTCTATGGAAGGAAAATGACAACTATTTTAGAATATTTCTAGTTTGTTTTTCTTTTTTTTTTTTTTTTTTGAGACGGAGTCTCGCGCTGTCACCAGGCTGGAGTGCTGTGGCCGGATCTCAGCTCACTGCAAGCTCCGTCTCCCGGGTTCACGCCATTCTCCTGCCTCAGCCTCCGAGTAGCTGGGACTACAGGCGCCGCCACCTCGCCCGGCTAGTTTTTTGTAGTTTTTAGTAGAGACAGGGTTTCACCGTGTTAGCCAGGATGGTCTCGATCTCCTGACCTCGTGATCCGCCCGTCTCGGCCTCCCAAAGTGCTAGGATTACAGGCTTGAGCCACCGCGCCCGGCCTCTAGTTTGTTTTTTCAATGATCTTTTCATCCAGACCTTGTTACTGTTACAGACCAGAATGAATGCACAAGTGGAATGGGATTGACCTGTAGGCCTCCTCTGCCAAGATGAGAGCATATGGAATGAGTTGGTGACCCCTCTCTTAATCTGTAGCCTCAGGGAAACATGGCTACCCAGTGTCAAGATGGTAAACCCTCAACTCGAAGAGTAAGATCAGGACGTATGCTTAAGGTGTAAGGCTGAGGAGTAGCTGGTAGGCAGTATGTTTGCCAGCGACATTGAAGGTGAGAGAAACAAAAATTACAAGTCAATTTGTTTTCTCAATTCTGTGGTAAAAGTGTTACAGGCAGGCCTTTGTTCTTAGAGCTCCCAAGATGGTGGCAGGCTGCTCCCAAGATGGTGGCAGCCACTCCCAAGATGGCAGCAAGCCTTTTCTTCTCCGGCCTGGGGTTCTTGGCCTCACAGATTCCAAGGAATGGAACCTTGGGCCATGTGGTGAGTGTTATAGCTCTATTAGAAGCCATGGGTCATGGAAGAGAACTGTGGAACCCAGTGACTAATGTTCACTCGATTAGGATGAACCCTGGGCCCTTAGCCATGCAGGAACAATGGTGACCCTCTAGCCCGATCGGGAGCAGCAATGGGCACCTCGCTGGATCAGAAGCACAGTTGACACCCTGCCAGATCCAGAGGGGTGGAAGTCAATGGCGGGTCTGGGACAGCGATGAACAGCAGTGGTGGACGGCGAGCAGAAGCTCAGCTCAAGCTGTAACAAACACAGACCAGAAGAGTGTGCAGTTGCAAGACTTAATAGAATGAAAACAAGAGTTCCCATGCAATGGGAGGTGACCCAAAGGGAGTTGCCCACTTGCTGCTCGAATGCCTGGCTTTATATCCCGACCACTGTCCCTCCCCCTGTACTCTCAGGCGATACATGATTTGACTATTTCTTTACTATTTCTTTACCTCCCGCTCTTAACCTAATTTGTATTTTAGTGAGCCCTCTTTGCTACCTGATTGGTCAGGTGTGAGCTGAGTTACAAGCCTCATGTTTAAAGGTAGGTGCGGTCACCTTCCCCAGCTAGGCTTAGGAATTCCTAGTCGGCCTAGGAAATCCAGCGAGTCCTGTCTCTCAAAAGTAGACAACCATGATTAAGCCATTAACATATTTTTCTTGAAGAAGGTAAATGTTCTAATATTAATTGATGTACTTTTACTTATCTCAGACATTGGAGACCTTTATCTTTCAGTCATTACAAATGATTTTGAAAAAATGGTTCAAATATTATATGAGCAATACAAACAATTGATAACGTGAGAATTAAGTTTAGTTAATGTAAAACATTCAGCAGATAGTAAGTTCTTTTTTTTTTTTTTTGAGTCAGTCTCCCTGTGTTGCCCAGGATGGAGTGCAGTGGTGCAATCTTGGCTTACTGCAACCTCTGCCTCCTGGGCTCAAGGGAGCAGTTAGTTAGATTACTTAGCTGCTGAAAGATACTTTATATCCAAATCATATGAAACGTTAATTTACATTGAGCAATTAAAGATTGATCTTGAATAATTCATAATTCTTCCACAGTAGGGATAAAATGATTCCTAGCTATTTTCTTAAAAATAAAAAAATTTGAAAACCTCGGCAATGCAATATTTGTTTTGTTTGCTTATCGATCTCATATATTACTGTTCTGAGATTCAATTTCCAAAATAATTTATGTACCAAGTTTATCTTTCAATTTTTTTTTTTTTTTTTGAAACGGAGTTTTCTTTTGTTGCCCAGGCTGGAGAGTAACGGCATGATCTCTCAGCTCACTGCAACCTCTGCCTTCTGGGTTCAAGCGATTCTCCTGCCGCAGCCTCCTGAGTAGCTGGGATTATGGGCATGTGCCACCACGCCCAGCTAATTTTTGTATTTTTAGTAGAGACAGGGTTTTGCCATGTTGGCCAGGCTGGTCTCGAACTCCTGACCTCAGGTGATATATCCGCCTTGACCTTGCAAAGTGCTAGGATTACAGGCATGAGCCACAGTGCCCTGCCTCTTTCAATTTTTATCCAGGATTATATAATTGACTTGTTATTAAACCATTCCTTAGTACCTAGGACTTGTAAAGAATCATGACTGGAACCATCTTCTTTTTTGTTGTTGTTGTTGTGGGGGTGGGGGACAGAGTTTTGTTCTTTTTGCCCAGGCTGGAGTGCAATGGCGTGATCTCAGCTCACTGCCACCTCCGCCTCCCGGGTTCAAATGATTCTCCTGCCTCAGCCTCCCGAGTAGCTGGGATTACAGGTGCCTGCCACCACACCTGGCTAATGTTTTGTATTTTTAGTAGAGATGGGGTTTCACCATGTTGGCCAGGCTGGTCTGGAACTCTTCACCTCAGGTGATCTGCCTTGGCCTCCCAAAGTGTAGGATTTCAGGCGTGAGCCACCATGCCCAGCTGACCATCTTCTATGATAACACGAAATCCTGTGAATTTCAAAGGATAGGCAAAAATTTTAAAACGTGCTTTTATTTTTCAGATACCCAAGTGATGGAGTTGGTGTGTTAGTGCTCATTTTGGCTCCATTGATAGGATCCCCAAATCACAGTGCTTGAATGAGATAGTTTATTTTTCTCTCGCGCATGAAGAGCTGCGATCAGTTGAGGGCTGGTTGCTGGATCTGCTCCACAAAGTCTCAACCCGAGGCACCCTCATTCCTAGAGTGAGATGCTCATTTTCATGATCCAAGTGGGCAAAGAGCAAGCCTGCTTTTCCTAAGGAAGGTTCCACACAAAACCCTTGTTTTTCCTAAGGAAGGTTCCACACAAAACCCATTGGCCAGAACTTGGATGCAGTCCCATTATTTTGAAGGGTGTTGAAGCCTTTACTTTGGCCACTTCTGAGCTGAACTGAAAAATTCTATTATGGTGGCTGCATAAGAGAGTAGATGTATTAGACAACCAGGAAAGGAATTGTCACCTGTGTTGGTATTGAAACCTCAACTCTGAAGTTAATTGACTCGACATTAGACAAACACAGGAAAAGTGCAGAATTATTTAATTCTATAGCATCTGGAATGCTAGGTTCAGTAAGTTATATAATAGCCAATAAGTTGATGATTAATCTTGATTTACAAAGTATTTTTGAAGAGTGATGATGTCAGAGGCATTTGAACCACAGGACTCCATCTTGAATAGGGGCTGGGTAAAAGACCTACTAGACTGCATTCCCAGGTGGTTAGGCATTCTTAGTCACAGGATGAGATAGGAAGTTGGCACGAGGTTCAGGTCACAAAGATCTTGCTGATAAAACAGGTTGTGGTAAAGATGCCAGCGAAATCCCACCAAAACCAAGATGATGAAAGTGACCTCTGGTCGTCTCCACTGCTCCTTACACACTAATTATAATGCATTAGCATATGCTAAAAGATACTCCCACTACTCTGTGACAGTTTACAAATGCCATGGAAAAGTCAGGAAGTTACCCTATATGGTCTAAAAAGGGGAGGAACCCTCAGTCTGGGAATTGGCCACCCCTTTGCCAGAAAACTCATGAATAAGCCACCCCTTGGTTAGCATATAATCAACAACCATAAAAATAGTTAACCAGCAGCCCATGCTGCTACTCTGCATATGGAGTAGCCACTCTCTTATTCCTTTATTATTATTATTATTTTTGAGATGGAGTCTCGTTCTGTTGCCCAAGCTGGAGTGCAGTGGCGCGAACTTTGCTCACTGCAATCTCCGCCTCCCAGGTTCAAGCAATTCTCCTGCCTCAGCGTCCTGGATAGCTGGGACTACAGGCGCCCACCACCATGCCCAGCTAATTTTTTGTATTTTTAGTAGAGACGGGGTTTCACCATGTTAGCCAGGATGGTCTTGATCTCCTGACCTCGTGATCCGCCTACCTCGGCCTCCCAGAGTGCTGGGATTACAGGCGTGAGCCACTGTGCCCAGCCTCCTTACTTAATAAATTTGCTTTCACTTTATGGACTCACCCCAAATTCTTGCCCAAGATTCAAGAACCTCTTGGGGTCTGGATCACGACCCCTTTCCTGTAACAATGACAAAGCACAGGAAACTATCTGAGAAGAAGCATTCACTTTTTTCTGTGCCTGCTTTTAGTAGACATTTTTAACAATAAAGCCGTCTTCCTGTGTTAGATATTTTAAAAGTCATATTTGAATATAACATGGAGGAAAAGAGAGGATAAGATATAGAGAAGGTTGCTAAGGAAAGTGCCAAGGTACAAAGAATGTGCTTTTGGCCAGGCATGGTGGCTCATGCCTGTAATCCCAGCACTTTGGAAGGCAGAGGTGGGTGGATCACCTGAGGTCAGGGGTTCGAGACCAGCCCGGCCAACATGGTGAAACCCCGTCTCTACTAAAAATACAAAAAAATTAGGCAGGCGAGGTGTCAGGTGCCTGTAATCCCAGCTACTTTGGGAGGTTGAGGTAGGAGAATCGAGCTTGGGAGACGGAGGTTGCAGTGAGCTGAAATTAAAAAAAAAAAAAAAAAAAAAGAATTCTTAGAATACAGTGAGATGAAGATAAAAAAAATAGTGAAATGCCAGGAACTCTGTGTTATCAGGCCCGAGGGCCTCTTCTGCCTTTGTCAAGGGAGGGGCTCACCTTCTCTCCTTTCATACAACACATTTTCTGAGTATTTATTAGTGGGGTATTTAAACTGCGCTCCCTTAAGCCATTTAAAATGGAATCCATTAGACAAATCACTTCATCTTTTAGACTGTAAAATATAGTGACAAGCTTTGTAAAATAGGAGGACTGTGTAAAATGACCTCCAAAGTCTGTTGTAATACACTGATGATAAAGATGTTCCCTTGGGCTGAGGAAAACTTCTTTGACCTCAATCTATTTGCATAGAAATGAACTTCTTTAAATTTTAACACATCCTGTGTTCTGTATTCGTGTAAGAGGTTCCATTTTTTTCATATCAGTGTGTAACTTACACTCTGGCTTTGCTCTAGCTAAGTTACTGCCTTGCCTTATTTGTGCTGCAGGAGGTTTTCCTTTTGTGATTCAGTTCACAATTGTACATTTGGAGGGACTGGTACTACCTCAACAGGAAAGGTTCTTAATGGGGAACAAGGGAGGAAGTTAGTCACCTAAAGATAGATTGCATAGGCAACAGCCTTCCAGGCTCAGAATGACCCTTGGGTTCCCTCCCCCATCCTCCAAGTAGAATGACTACACTACCCTGACAACAGTTATGGAAGGGAAGAGACAGTCAAACATTAGACTTACTTCACTGTGGTTGTCTTAGGTGGCCTACAGGTGAAAGGAAATTGGGATAGAATGATAAAGGGAAGAACGAAAACAGGAAACAGATGTCTGGTTATGAATAATGCTCAGATAGTACTTATGCAGTGAGTATGGGCTTAGTCACAAACAGCTGTATCCTGGTCTCAATATTAGAATTGTGCAGATAAGTTCTCAGCCAAAATAGGCACGTTCCACAAAATCCGTCCATTCTATTTCATAAAGTTAATCCTCAAATTGCTGTATAACCGGGAGACTCAAGTTTGTTTTAACTACATAGCAACACTGGGCTCTATGACGGTGATATACCATGGCCCTGCTGCTGTGTACAAGGATAATGGGGCAGAGAATGTGCTAGCAGATGGTATTGTTACCTTGTTAAGGGTTCATATCACTTGGAAATCTCAGAATAAAAGTAAGAATGCTTAAGTCTAGATTTTAGTCCTCTCATGGTATGTGGCTTCCAGTATACATGTCTAGTTTGCATCCAATCCATTGAGTTAATATGGATTTAAATTTTTTTTTTTTTTTTTTTTTGAGACGGAGTCTCGCTCTATCGCCCAGGCTGGAGTGCAGTGGCACGATCTCGGCTCACTGTAATCTCTGCATTCCAGGTTCACGCCATTCTCCTGCTTCAGCCTCCCAAGTAGCTGGGACTACAGGTGCCCACCACCACGCCCCGCTAATTTTTTGTATTTTTTTAGTAGAGACGGAGTTTCACCGTGTTAGCCCAGATGGTCTCCATCTCCTGACCTCGTGATCCACCCGCCTCAGCCTCCCAAAGTGCTGGGATTAAAGGCATGAGCCACTACACCTGGCCTAAAATATTTTTTAACTCCTTAGAGAAATAATTGCTAGGGATTTCTTGTCTATTGAGTTCCTGGATTTTCTTTTTTTAAAAATGCTACTCTCTATTCTTTGACAATGAGAGTGGCTCTACCATAGCCGGGGAAGATGTCAGATAACAGCAGTGTAACCCGATTTAGTTGGTGTCAGAGAATAAAGTGCTCTCTCTGATGTTAATACAGATCCCAGAATGGCTGCATTTTGATGCTTTACTGAAGAGACATAGCATGGTTGAAGTAGCACAGCTTCCATGTCACCAAACCTGGATTTGAATCCAGGCTCTGACAGCAGCTGTGTGACCTTGGGCACATCACGTAACTGCTGTGCTCTCCTCTATCTCACATGTGAAAGGGAGATAATCATACCCACCTCTGTGCTTCTGTGTTTGGGAGACTCAGTGAGGTTATTTGTGGGGAGACATGAAGCTCAGCCAGTTTGCAGAACCACCTGGAGCAGTTTACTTGGGCTCAGATGCCAAGACTAGCTGTGTGACCTTGATATGTTACTTAACGTCTCTGCCTCAGTCTCACCATCTGAAAAATGGGGGATGATGAATCCTAATGCATATGGTTATGAGGACTGAAAGAAGTCAATATTTGAAAAGCACTTACCATAATGCCTGACACATAATTGCCTCTGTAAAGTGTTCACAAATCAAGTTTTGTTTTTTTTGTTGTTTGTCTGTTTTGGACAGAGTCTCACTCTGTCGCCAGGCTGGAGTGCAGTGGTGCGATCTCAGCTCACTGCAACCTCCGCCTCCCAGGTTCAAGCAATTCTCCTGCCTCAGCCTCCCGAGTAGCTGGGATTATAGGCACATGCCACCACACACGTCTAATTTTATATTTTTAGTAGAGACAGAGTTTCACCATGTTGGTCAGGCTGGTCTTGAACTCCTGACCTCAGGTAATCTACCTGCCTCAGCCTCCCAAAGTGCAGGGATTACAGGCGTGAGCCACCACACTCGACCTCACTTGGCATAATGTTTTGAAAGTTATCCACGTGGTGGCATGTTCCACTACCTCATTCTTTTTTATGGCCAACTAGCTTTCCATAGTGTGGAGTGTTTATGCATTCATCAGTTGGTGGACATGGGGTTGTTTCCATGGTGGGGCTATTATAAATAATGCTACTGTAAACATGTTTGCAAGTCTGTGTGTGAACATATGTTTTTATTTCTCTTGGGAAGATACTTAGCAGTGGAATTGCTGAGTAGATTAGCAAATTTATGTTTAACTTTTTTTTTTTCTTTGAGACTATGTCTCACTGTGTCACCCAGGCTGGAGTGCAGTGGCACCATCTTGGCTCACTACAACCTTTGCCTCTCGAGTTCAAGCAGTTTCTTGAGGCCTTGGGATTACAGGTGTATGCCACCATGGCCGAGGTAATTTTTTTTGTATTTTTAGTAGAAACGGGGTTTCACTATGTTGCCCAGGCTGGTCTCCAACTCCTGGCCTCAAGTGATCCACCTGCGTCAGCCTCCCAAAGTGCTGGGATTACAGGTGTGAGCCACCATGCCAGGCCCATGTTTGACTTTTAAAGAAACTGCCAAATTGTTTTCCAAAATGGCTGCACCATGTTACTCCCCGACCAGCAATGAGCATTTCTGTTTCTTAGATCCTTGCCAACATTTATTATTGTCTGCATTTTTGATGATAACCATTCTAGTCGGTGTGAAATGGCATCTCATTGTGGGTTTGATTTGCATTTCACTAATAGTGATGTGGAACATGTGGAACGAGAATAGCTTCTTGGCCATTTGTATGTAAGAGACTTCATATTCTTCTATGTACTTGAAATTTTATAAAGATAATTCTGATGATGACTGAGCATCCATATATGTAGGACATTTTAAAAGCTTTATCTGTTTATCTTATTTAATCCTCACCAGACCCTTTTATTTATGCCATTTTATAGGTGAAAAAAACTGAAGCACAGAGAGGTCAAGTATTTAGTATGAGGACATCTAGCTTGAAAGAAGTATGAGGGCTAAGATTTAAACTCAAGTCAACTGGCTCCAGAGACAATGTTCTTTTTTTTTCTTTTTCTTTTCTTTTTTTTTTTTTTGAGACAAAGTTTTGCTCTTGTTGCCCGGGCTGGAGTGCAGTGGCGCAATCTCCACTCACTGCAACCTCTGCTTCCCGGGTTCAAGCGATTCTCCTGTCTCAGCCTCCCAAGTAGCTGGGATTACAAGGCGCCTGCCACCACGCCTGGCTAATTTTGTATTTTTAGTGGAGACGGGGTTTCACATTGTTGGTCAGGCTGGTCTCGAACTCCTGACCTCAGGTTATCCACCTGCCTCAGCCTCTCAAAGTGCTGGGATTACAGGCACAAGCCACTGCACCTGGCCTATGTTCTTGGATTCTAGACAAACAGTTGTTATATATACATATTACATTAAAATGATTTAAATGTTTTCATTATGGTAACATTTACATAACATAAAATGTACCGTTTCAACCATTCGTAAGTGTACATTAAGTGGCTTTAAGTGCATGCTATACATTAAGTGCATTCACAAGGTTATTCAACAATCACCACTATCAATTTCCAGAACTTTTTCATCATTCCAAACCTAAGTTCCATGCAATTAAACAGTAACTCTCCATTTTCTCCTGCCCCAGCCCTTGATAACTATTATTCTACTTTCTGTCTATGAATTTGCCTATTCTATCTACCTCATACAAGTGGCCCCACACAATATTTGTCATTTTGTGTCTGGCCTATTTTACCTAGTTCATATGGTTCATCCATAAGACAGCATGTATCAAAGTTTCATTCTTAAATTAAAAAAAATTTTAATTAATGGTATCTTACACAAGGCTGGATGTGGTGGCTCACGCCTATAATCCTAGCACTTTGGGAGGCTGAGGCAGGCAGATTACCTGAGGTCAGGAGTTCGAAACCAGCCTGGTCAACATGGCAAAACCCCGTCTTTTACTATCAATACAAAAATTACCTGGGCATGGTGGCGGGTGTCTCTTATCCCGGCTACTTGGGAGGCTGTGGCGGGAAAATCGCTTGAACCTGGGAGGTGGACGTTGCATTGAGCCAAGATTGAACCACTGCACTCCAGCCTGAGAGACAGAAGAAGACTGTCTCAAAACAAACAAAATCACACAAAAAATACCATCTTAACCATTTTTAAGTGTGAAATTCAATAGTGTTAAGTATGTTCACACTGTCATGCAGCAGATATCCAGAACTTTTCATCTTGCAAGATGGAAACTCTATACCCCTTTAAACAAACAACTCCTTATTTCTTTTCTCTTTCTTTCTTTCTTTTTTTTTTGAGATGGCGTCTTGCCTTGTTGCCCAGGCTGGAGTGCAATGGTACGATCTCGGCTCACTGCAACCTCCACCTCCCGGTTCAAGTGATTCTCTGGCCTCAGCCTCCTGGTAGCTGAGATTACAGGTGCCCACCACCACGGCCGGCTAATTTTTTGTATTTTTAGTAGAGACAGGGTTTCAACATGTTGGCCAGGCTGGTCTCGAACTCTAGACCTCAAGCGATCCACCTGCCTCAGCCTCCCAAAGTGCTGGAATTACAGGCGTGAACCACTGCCCCGCCAACAACTCCCTATTTCTTCCTCCCATCCCCAAGCCCCTGGCAACCACCATTCCTTTTTCCTTTTCAATGAGTTTGACTACTATAGATACCTTATTTAAGTGGAATCTTAAGTATTTGTCCTTCTGTGACTGGCTAATTTCATTTAGCATAATGTTCTCATGCTTTATTCATCTTGAGCACGTGTCAGAATTTCCTTCCGAAGGCCGGGCGCGGTGGCTCAAGCCTGTAATCCCAGCACTGTGGGAGGCCGAGACGGGCGAATCACGAGGTCAGGAGATCGAGACCATCCTGGCTAACATGGTGAAACCCCGTCTCTACTAAAAAAAAAATACAAAAACTAGCCGGGCGAGGTGGCGGGCGCCTATAGTCCCAGCTACTCGGGAGGCTGAGGCAGGAGAATGGCGGGAACCCGGGAGGCGGAGCTTGCAGTGAGCTGAGATCCGGCCACTGCACTCCAGCCTGGGCGACAGAGCAAGACTCCGTCTCAAAAAAAAAAAAAAAAAAAAAAAAATTCCTTCCATTTTAAGACTGAATAGTATTCCATCGTGTGTATATACCAGATTCTGTTTATTCACTCCTCTGTTGAGGGACATTTGGGTTGTTTCCATCTTTTGGCTGCTGTGGTTGATGTTGCTCTGAACATTGGTTTCAAGTTTGAGTTCTTGCTTTTTTTTTTTGTTTGTTTGAGACGGAGTCTCACTCTGTCACCCCAGGCTGGAGTGCAGTGGTATGATCTTGGCTCGCTGCAACCTCCTGCTTCGAGGTTCAAGCGATTCTCCTACCTCAGCCTCCTGAGTAGCTGGGATTACAGGTGTGTGCCACCATGCCCGGCTGATATTTTCTGTGTTTTTCCAGTAGAGATAGGGTTTTACCATGTTGGCCAGGCTGGTCTAGAACTACTAACCTCAGGTGATGCCCCTGACTTGGCCTCCCCAAATGCTGGGATTACAGCCATGAGCCACTTCACCTGGCCATGAGTTCTTGCTTTCGATTCTTTTGGGTCTATACCTAGGAGTGGAATTGCTGGGTCATATGGTTATTCTATGTTTGAACTTTTTTTTTTTTTTTTTTTTTTTTTGAGGCGGAGTCTCGCTCTGTGGCCCGGACTGGAGTGCAGTGGCCAGATCTCAGCTCACTGCAAGCTCCGCCTCCCGGGTTCACGCCATTCTCCTGCCTCAGCCTCCCAAGTAGCTGGGACTACAGGCGCCCGCCACCTCGCCCAGCTAGTTTTTTTGTATTTTTACTAGAGACGGGGTTTCACCGTGTTAGCCAGGATGGTCTCGATCTCCTGACCTCGTGATCCGCCCGTCTCGGCCTCCCAAAGTGCTGGGATTACAGGCTTGAGCCACCGCGCCCGGCCGTTTTTTTTTTTTTTTTTGAGATAGAGTCTTGCTCTGTTGCCCACGCTGGAGTGCAGTGGCTTGATCTCAGCTCACTGCAACCTCTGTTTTCCAAGTTCAAGCAATTCTCTTGGCTCAGCCTTCAGAGCAGCTGGGATTACAGGTGCATGCCAACACACCTGGCTAATTTTTGTGTATTTATTAGAGACAGGGCCTCACCATGTTGGCCAGGCTGATCTTCAACTCCTGACCTCAGATTATCTGCCCTGCTTGGCCTACAAGGCACTGTGCAAATAACTTTCAAATATTTATTTGATTAATCATTCCAAGGCTTAATTGTTTATTGAGTACCTCCTAAGTCCCAAACCTTGGATCTACCATGGTGAGTAAAAGATGTGGTCTTTGCCCTCATGCAGTTGATAGTCTAAAAGCAGAGTTGTTCATGCAAATGAATATAAGATTGCAATGAAGATAAGTGTTGGAAATGGTGTTTATGTGGGACCTGACTGCATACAAGAAGGTAATCTGATTTAGTAAGTGAAATCAGGGAAGGCGTCCTTGAGAAGTGACAAAACGAGGGTTAAGAGTGAGCCCAGTGAGGCGATGAGAGCAATCCTTCTGTGCAAAGGGAGCAGCATGCGTCAAGACGCTGTGCCTGAAGGAAGCATTGCATTACAGAGATCTCAAAGACTTTATTGGAACAAAAAGCAAAGAAAGGCTGTAGGAAACGAGGTAAAAGATAGACATTGCAGAGAATATGTGTTCTTCATTTCATCTACACAGAAGTTTTTTAAACACTGGGGTGAAATTCATATACCATAAAGTTGACAACTGAAAACAATTCAGCGGAATGTCATACATTCTCAGTGTTGTGCAACCACCTCCTCCATCTAGTTCCAAAGCATTTCATCACTCCAAAAGGAAACTAATACCCATTAAGCAGTCTGTGTTCATCTCTTCCTGTCCCCAGCCCCTGGGAACTAATAATCTGCTTTCTTTCTCTTTTTTTTTGGAGACAGAGTTTCGCTCTTGTCACCCAGGCCGGAGTGCAATGGTGTGATCTCAGCTCACTGCAACCTCTGCCTCCTGGGTTCAAGCAATTCTCCTGCCTCAGCCTCCCGAGTAGCTGGGATTACAGGTGCATCCCACCACACCCAGCTAATTTTTGTATTATTAGTAGAGACTGAGTTTCACCATGTTGGCTAATTTGGTCTCGAACTCCTGACCTCAGATGATCTACCCGCCTCAGCCTCCCATAGTGCTGGGATTACAGGCATGAGCCACCACTCCTGGCCTATTAATCTGCTTTCTATCTCTATAGAATTATCTATTTTGGATATGTCATGCAAATGAAATCATACAATATGTGGTCTTTTGTGTCTGGCTTCCTTAATATATTTTCAAGGTTCATCCAATGTTGCAGCATGAACCAGTACTTCATTCCTTTTGATGGCTAAATAATATTACATTGCATGTATGTATCACATCTGTTTATTCACTCATTTGTTGATGAACATTTGGCCTGTTTCTACCTTTGAGTTATTGTGAATAAAGCTGCTGTGAACATTAGAGTGCAAGAATTTGAGCCCCCGGTTTCAGTTCTCTAGGGTATGTGCTTGGGAATGGAATTACATTGTGATATGGTTTGGCTGTTTCCCCCTAAAATCTCAACTTGAATTGCATCTCCCAAAATTCCCATGTGTTGTGGGAGGAACCTAGCGGGAGGTAATTGAATCTTGGGGTCCAGTCTTTCCCATGCTATTCTCATTATAGTGAATAAGTCTCACACGATCAGATGGGTTTATCAGGGGTTTCTGCTTTTGCTTCTTCCTCATTTTTCTCTTGTGGCCACCACATAAAAAGTGCCTTTCACCTCCTGCCATGATTCTGAGGCCTCCCCAGCCATGTGGAACTATTAAGTCCAATTAAACCTGTTTTTCTTCCCAGTCTTGGGTATGTCTTTATTAGCCCCATGAAAATGGACTAATATACTAAATTGGTACCAGTAGAGTGGGGCGTTGCTGAAAAAATACCCAAAAATGTGGAAGCGACTTTGGAACTGGGTAACAGGGAGAGATTGGAACAGTTTGGAGGGTTCGGAAGATTGGAAAATGTGGGAAAGTTTGGAACCTCCTAGAGACTTGTTGAATGGCTTTGACAAAAATGCTGATAGTTATATGAACAATAAGGTCCGGGCTGATGTGGTCTGATGGAGATAAGGAACTTGTTGGGAACCGGAGCAAAGGTGACTCTTGTTACGTTTTAGCAAAGAGACTAGCGGCATTTTGCCCCTGCCTGAGAGATTTGTGGAACCTTAAACTTGAAAGAGATAATTTAGGGTATGTGGTAGAAGAAACTTCTAAACAGCAAAGCATTCAAAAGGTACCTTGGGTACTGTTAAAAGCCTTCCATTTTAAAAAGGAAACAGAATATAAAAGTTCAGAAAATTTGCAGCCTGATGATGAAGTAGAAAAGAAAAACCCACTTTTTGAGGATAAATTCAAGCTGGCTGTAGAAATTTGCATATGTAGCAAAGATCCTAATGTTAATCCTCAAGACCATGGGGAAAATGTCTCCAGGCCATGTCAGAGACCTTCATAGCAGCCCCTCCCATCACAGGCTGGAGGCCCAGGAGGAAAAAGTGGTTTTGTGGGCCAGGCCCAGCATCCCTGTGCTGTGTGCAGCCTAGGGACGTGGTGCCCTGTGTCTCAGCTGCTCCAGTCATGGCTGAAAGGGGCCAATGTAGAGCTTGGGCTGTGGCTTCAGAGGGTGGAAGCTCCAAGCCTTGGCAGCTTCCACGTGGTGTTGAGCCTACAGGTGCACAGAAGTCAAGAATTGAGGTTTGGGAACCTCTGCCTAGATTTCAGAAGATATATGGAAATGCCAGATGCCCAGGCAGAAGTTTGCTGCAGGAGTGGGGCCCTCATGGAGAACCTCTGCTAGGGCAGTGCGGAAGGGAAAGGTGGGATCAGAGCACCCACAGACAGTCCCTCCTGGGCCACTGTCTAGTGGAGCTGTGAGAATAGGGCCACCATCCTCCACACCCCAGAATGGTAGATCCACCAACAGCTTGCACTGTGTGCCTAGAAAAGATGCAGGCACTCAACACCAGTCCATGAAGGCAGCCAGGAGGGAGGCTATACCCTGCAAAGCCACAGGGATGGAGCTGCCCGAGACCATGGGAACCCACCTCTTGCATCAGCATGACCTGGATGCGAGACCTGGAGTCAGAGGAGATCATTTTGGACCTTTAAAACATAACTGTCCTGCTGGATTTTGGACTTGTGTGGGCCCTGTAACCCCTTTGTTTTGGCCAATTTCTCCCATTTGGAATGGCTGTATTTACCCAATACCTGTATCCCCATTGTATCTAGGAAGTAACTAGCTTGCTTCTGATTTTACAGGCTCATAGGCGGAAGGGACTTGCCTTGTCTCAGATGAGACTTTTGGGTTAATGCTGAAATAAGACTTTGGGGGACTGTTGGGAAGGCATGATTGGTTTTGAAATGTGAGGACATGAGATTTGGAGGGGCCAAGGGTGGAATGGTATGGTTTGGCTGTGTCCCTACCAAAATCTCCATTTGAATTGTATTTCCCAGAATTCCCACGTATTGTGGGAGGGACTCAGAGGGGGGTAATTGAATCATGGGGAGCTGGTCTTTCCCATGCTAGTCTCGTGACAGTGAATAAATCTCACAAGATCTGATGGGTTTATCAGGGGTTTCTGCTTTTGCTTCTTCCTCAATTTCTCTTGCCACTGCCATGTAAGAAGTGCCTTTTGCCTCCCACCATAATTCTGAGGCCTCCCCAGCCATGTGGAACTGTAAGTCCAATTAAACCTCTTTTTCTTCCCAGTCTTGGGTATGTCTTTATCAGCAGTGTGAGAATAGACTAATACACATGGTAATTCCATGTTTAACTTTTTGAGGAACAGCCAAACTGTTTTCCACAGTGGCTGCACCATTTTATACTCCTGCCAGCCACTCATGAAGGTTCCAATTTTTCCATATCTTTGCCAAAATTTGTTATTGTCTGTCTTTTTGATTGTGGCCTTTCTAGTGGGAGTGAAGTGGTAATTCATTGTGGTTTTGATTTGCATTTCCCTAGTAACTAATGGTATTGATAATCACTTTCATGAACTTTTTTGCCACTTGTATGTTTTCTTTGGAGAAATGTCTTTTCAGGTCCTTTGCCTATTTTAAAATTGTATCATTTGTCTTTTTATTGAATTATAATAGTATTTATGTATTCTGGATACTAGATCCTTATTATATATATTATTTGCAAATATTTTCTCTCATTCTATGTATTGTCTCACTTTCTTTTTCTTTTTTTTTTGAGACGGAGTCTCGCTCTGTCGCCCAGGCTGGAGTGCAGTGGCGCGATCTCAGCTCACTGCAAGCTCCACCTCCCGAGTTTTTACGCCATTCTCCTGCCTCAGCCTCCCGAGTAGCTGGGACTACAGGCGCCCGCCACCTTGCCCGGCTAGTTTTTTGTATTTTTTAGTAGAGACGGTGTTTCACTGTGTTAGCCAGGATGGTCTCGATCTCCTGACCTCGTGATCCACCCGTCTCGGCCTCCCAAAGTGCTGGGATTACAGGCTTGAGCCACCATGCCTGGCCTGTCTCACTTTCTTGACAGTGTCTTTTAATAAACAAAAGTTTTTAATTTTGATGAAGTCTAAATTATCTGTTTTTTCTTTCTTTCTTTTTTTTTTTTTTTGCCTATGGTTTTGTTGTCATATCTAAGTAATGATTACCTAATGCTAAGTCATGCAGATTTACTCCTAGGTCTTAAAATTCTCTGTTTTCTAGCTTTAGTTTTTCATTTGAGCATTTAATACTTTTGAGTTAATGTTTGTATGTGATGTGAGGCAAGAGTCCAACTTTGTTCTTTTGCATGTGGTATCAAGTTGTACCAGCAACATTTACTGAAAAGAAATATTCTGTTCCTATTGAGTTGTCTTGTATCTTTGTTGAAAATCAGTTGGCCATAACTGCCAGTGAGCTGTGTGTCTAATTTTATATACTTGATTCATAAAGTCTTATACAGTCTTGATTACTGTAGTTTTGTAGTAAGTTTTGAAAATAAGAAATCCTGGCCGGGCGCGGTGGCTCAAGCCTGTAATCCCAGCACTTTGGGAGGCCGAGATGGGCGGATCACGAGGTCAGGAGATCGAGACAATCCTGGCTAACACGGTGAAACCCCGTTTCTACTAAAAATACAAAAACTAGCCAGGCGAGGTGGCGGGCGCCTGTAGTCCCAGCTACTCGGGAGGCTGAGGCAGGAGAATGGCGTAAACCCGGGAAGCGGAGCTTGCAGTGAGCTGAGATCTGGCCACTGCACTCCAGTCCGGGCAACAGAGCGAGACTCCGCCTCAAAAAAAAAAAAAAAAAAAAAAAAAGAAATCCTAGCCTTATTCTTCTTTTTCAAGATGGTTTTGACTCCTCTGGGCCCCTTGAATTTTCATACAAATTTGAGAATCACCTTGCCAATTTCTGCAAAAATGGCAGCTTGCATTTTGATAAAAATTGCTTTAAATTTGTAGATCAGTTCAGAGAATATGGCTATTTTAACAATACTAAGTCTTCTAGCCAGACATAGTGGCTCACTTCTGTAATTTCAGCACTTTGGGAGGCCAAAGTGGGAGGATCACTTGAGCCCAGGGTTTTGAGACCAGCCTAGGTAACATAGTGAAACCCCATCTTTACAAAAAAGTAAAAAATTAAAAATTAGCTGGTGGAACATGCCTATAGTTCCAGGTACCCAAGGGACAGGCAGAGGCTAAGGTGGATCCCTTGAGCCCTGGAGGTTGAGGCTGCAGTGAGCCATGATTGTGCCACTGCACTCCAGCTTAAGTGACAAAGTGAGACCATGTCTCAGAAAAAAAAGTCTTCTAATCCGTGAACATGGGCTATCTCTTATCAGCATGTGTTTTTGTCTTTTATTCTAGTAATTTGGTGTATTACATTGATAGATTTTCAGATATTAAACCAACCTTGCATACCTGGGATAAATTCTACTTGGTCATAGTATATAATCCTCTTTTATATGTTGCTGAATTTGGATTGCTTGTATTTTGTTGAGTTTTGCGTGTATCATTTAAAATATATTTGTAGTTTTTTGTGATGTCTTTGGTATCAGTGTTATACTAGGCAAATAGAATGATTTCAAAGTGTTTCCTCTTTTTTTTTTTTTTGAAGAATTTTTGAAGAATTGGCATTAATTCTTCTTTAAATAGTTGGTATAATTCACCAGTGAAGTCATCTGATCCTGGGCTATTCTTTGTTTGAAGTTTTTGATTAATAATTCTCTTTACTTGTTATACATCTTTTCAGATTTTCTATTCTTTTTTATTTCTCTTTTTTTCTGTGATTTTCTACTCTTCTTGAGTCTGTTTTTGTAGTTTGTGTCTTTCAAGTAATTTATCCATTTCAACTAGGTTATCTAATTTGTTGGCACACAGTTTTTCACAGTGTCCTCTTTATTTTTATTATTTTATTTGATTTTTGAGACAGAAATGTGCTGTGTCACCCAGGCTGGAGTGCAGCAGCATGTATCTGGGATCACTGCAACCTCTGCCTCCTGGGTTCCAGCAATCCTTCTGCCTCAGCCTCCCAAGTAGTTGGGACTGCATGCATGCACCACCATGCCCAGATAATTTTTGTATTTTTAGTAGAGATGGAGTTTCACTATGTTGGTTAGGCTGGTCACAGTGTTCTCTTATACTCCTTTTATTTATTTTTTATATTTCTTGAGACAGGGTCTCACTCTGGTTGCCTAGGCTGGAGTGCAGTGGTGCCATTTCAGCTCACTGCAGCCTCAACCTCCTGGACTCAGGTGATCCTCCCACTTCAGCTTCTCAAGTAGCTGGGACTATAGACAAACACCACCATGCCTTGCTAATTTTTTGTATTTTTAATAGAGGTGAGGTTTCACAGTGTGGCCCAGGCTGGTGTCAAACTCCTGGACTTAAGCAATCCGCCAGCCTCGGCCTCTCATAGTTCTGGGATTACAGGTGTGAGCCACCATGCCAGGCCTCTTATAAGCCTTTTTTTTTTTTTGGGTTGGGACTGTTGTCTCATTCATTTCTGATTTAGTCGTT
This sequence comes from Trachypithecus francoisi, assembly GCF_009764315.1. Classification (NCBI taxonomy): domain Eukaryota; kingdom Metazoa; phylum Chordata; class Mammalia; order Primates; family Cercopithecidae; genus Trachypithecus; species Trachypithecus francoisi. Next base: position 9,316,158 of record NW_022681472.1, read on the forward strand.
TGCTCTGCATGTGGTAAAAGGTACCTTTTATATTACCATAAGAATATTTATAAACCAAAATTTAAAATATTTAAATTTTTTAAAATTTGAGAGAGAGTCTCGCTCTGTCACCCAAGCTGGAGTGCAGTGGTGTGATCTTGGCTCACTGCAACCTCTGCCTCCTGGGTTCAAGCGATTCTCCCACCTTGGCTTCTCGAGTAGCTGGGATTGCAGGCACATGCCACCACCTCTGGCTAACTTTTGTATTTTTAGTAGAGACGGGGTTTCTCCATGTTAGCCAGGCTGGTCTCGAACTTCTGGCCTCAAGCAATCCGCCTGTCTAGGCCTTCCAAAGTGCTGGAATGATAGGCATGAGTCACTATGCTCTCCCCAAAACATTTTTTTGATGTAAAGAAACTTACATTTAAAATAAAAGTAGAATAGTAGATATACTATGTGCAAATGCCATAAATTGACATCTAGTCTGCCAACATAAGGATTCTATACTTTTTTCTTGTGTACTTTCTATAAGTCCTAAATCTTTTCCTTCACAGTGCCTTCTCATATCAAGCAGAGGTTTGTGGTTATCTCTCTTCCCTGACTTCAATATTACATTGACATCAAATCATCACTCAACTGATTTTAGGATGAAAGACCACTGGTTTGGAGGGCTAAGATTTATTATGTAGCAGGTGTTAGAAACTGCTGACTGTCTTAAATATAAGGAGTGACTCTGACCCAGAGAAATTCCTGGGGAGGCTGGGTCTCCCAAGGTTTATTGCTTCTCCCATGTGTAGGTGGAACAATTCTCAGGAGAGACGGGGTTATTGTTCTGTGTACAGAAGTTGCTGAAGGCAGAGGTAGTAATTTGCTGTCGTGTACAAGGAGATGTGACAGAGAATTTAGGCCATAGCCCAGTCCAGCCAGCTGTAGCTCAGTGTTGCTGATAGTGACCCTAGTTCCTCTCTGGAATCGCAGTGGTCAGAATAAAACTTAACTCCCTGACACTGGGAAGGGAGTTATTCTAATGCACACTTATTGCTTCCTATTAATGCCATGTGTAGCATCTCTGCAATTTTATTGCATTAACTGGAGAATCAGAAAGTGTTAGCTGTTGCTGGATATTGTCTGAAGTTAGAGAAGCTGCCATTAATATTCCCCTTATGACTCCCCCGCTGGCCCCTGCTGTCGAAGCTTCGCTGTGGCTTCACTCTCAGGGCATGTGTCTGCCATCACTGCCTGAGAGCTGATAGCCTGGGACACACTATTGCACACCAAGCGCCTTTGAGCGGGCACTTGTGTTTTTTTCAGAGCCTGACCCAATGGATCAGGCCAGTTCTCAAATGCTGAGTTGAAGGGGTGTCCAAGCTTTTTTCCTCACTGAGCCAGTAGTCTCTTGGTTACTTGTATGCAGTAGTTACCAGGAGTGAAATGCTGACTTCTGCTTTGACAGACCAGAGTGAGGGACCCACGGAAGTCACGAGCAATGATCCCTGAGAAGCCTTCCAGCTCTGGAGCGCTCCAAATCATCCTCCTTTTCCCTCCAGTGGAAAAGTAGGTTTTGTTATCACAAAGTGAATGTAGCCTGCTCAAAATAGGCAAGACTGCCACCTACTGACCAAATGGGAACATTCCTCAGGGAATTTCTAGGTTTGATCTTTGTTCTACAATTAATTGGGATAATTAGTTATTCATGAATTTATAATTCAACAGACCTAAAATACACACAGGACACAATGCTGGACACTGGAGATATTAAAGAAAAAATTTTTTTGAGACAGAGTCTCACTTTGTCGCCCAGGCTGGAGTGCAATGGCACCATCTCGGCTCACTGCAACCTCCATCTCCGGGTTCAAGCAATTCTCTGGCCTCAGCCTCTTAAGTAGCTGGGATTACAGGCACGTGCCACCACGCCTGGCTAATTTTTGTATTTTTGTAGAGACAGGGTTTCACCATGTTGGCCAGGCTCGTCTTGAACTTCTGACCTTGTGATCTGTCCACCTCGGCCTCCCAAAGTGCTGGGGTTACAGGAGTGAGCCACCGCGCCTGGCCAGGAGATACTAAAATTAGAAGGGTAGAGTTATTGCCCCATGGGCATACAGAGATCGGGAGAAGGAAACAGATAATTAACAGAACAAATCATTAAAATACAGTGTGGTGTTATTCTATAAGTAATCTGCCTCCCAACACTGTGGTTCACCCTCAGTTTTAAAGGTATTGGAACCTAAATCTGAGTACCACAAACCCAAGTTCTTTATTGGTAGAAGTTGGTGACCAAAAAAGAAAAAAACAAAAAGAAAACGCAACCAAACCAAAAGCAGTAACACTGCCTTTTACTATGATGTTCACTTGACCCTCTCAGAAACACTTTAAAGTTGGATCCCGTTACCTCTCGGTTTTTAGATGTCGACTTTCTTAAGTCTCCTAAACTTGCATTTATAGTACCTCCTAGCATCTTAAGAATACAGAATAGGCAAACTCTTAAAAAGTCCCTTGTGACTGTATATTATACATATGTATCTGAAAGCTGCATATAATCTAATAAACAGAAGTCCAAAGAGGTGCGCACTCACAAGCTAACATGGTAGTAAAGTGATTTAAAGTAAGAGTTTTGGAATGAGCTGGTCCTGGGTTTATGTTGCAAACTGGCCACTTACCCAAGAGGGCTATTAACACTCTAAGCCACAATGAGATACCATCTCACACTAGTCAGAATGGCTATGATTAAAATAAAAAAATAGGCCGGGCGTGGTGGCTCACACCTGTAATCCCAGCACTTTGGGAGGCCAAGGCAATAGGATCACTTGAGGTCAGGAGTTTGACAGCAGCCTGGTCAACATAGTGAAACCCCATCTCTACTAAAAATACAAAAAGTTAGCCTGGTGTGATACCCTGCGCCTGTAATCCCAGCTACTCGAGAGGCTGAGGCAGGAGAATCGCTTGAACCCGGGAGGCAGAGGTTGCAGTGAGTCAAGATCATGCCACTGCACTCCAGCCTGGGCGACAGCAAGACTCTGAAAAAAAAAAAAAGAAAAAAAACCCACACACACAAAAGAAAAGAAAATCAGATGCTGGCAAGGTTGTGAAGAAAAGGGAATGCTTCTACACTGCTGGTGGGAATGTAAATTACTTCAGCCACTGTGGAAAGCAGTTTGGAGATTTCTCAAATAACTTAAAATAGAACTACCATTCAACCTAGCAATCCCATTACTGGGATATATAAATATCCCAAAGGAATATAAATCATTCTATCATAAAGAAACACACACACATATGTTCATAGCAGCACTATTCACAATATCAAAGACATGAAATTAACCTAAGTGCCCATCAACGGTAGACTGCTTAAAGAAAATGTGGTTCATATACACCATGGAATACTATGCAGTCATAAAGAAAAATAGAATAGGCTGGGCACAGTGGGCAGATTACTTGGGTCCAGGGGTTGGAGACCAGCCTGGGCAACATGGCGAAACCCTGTCTCTACAAAAAAATACAGAAGTTAACTGGGTGTAGTGGAGCATGCCTGTAGTCCCAGCTACTTGGGAGGCTGAGGCAGGAGGATTGCCTGAACTCAGGAGGTTGCAGTGAGCCATGATTGCGCCACTGCACTCAAGCCTGGGTGACAGAGACACTGTCTCAAATAAATTTAAAAAAAAAAAAAGAAAGGAAATCTATTTTTTTTTTCAGCAACATGGATGGAGCTAGAGGCCATTATCTTCAGCAAATTAACGCAGGAACAGGAAACCAAATACCGCATGTTCTTACTTATATGTGGGAGCTAAACATTGAGTACATGTGGACACAAAGAAGGGAACAGACACTGGTGTCTACTTGAGGCTGGAGGGTGAGAGGAGGGAGAAGATAGGAAAACTACCTATAGGGGATTATGCTGATGATCTGGGTGACAAAATTATCTGTATACTGAACCCTCACAATACAGCAACATGTAATTTACCCATGTAACAAACCTGCATATGCACCCCTTGAACCTAAAATGAATGTCATAGGCCGGGCTTGGTGGCTCATGCTTGTAATCCCAGCACTTTGGGAGGCCGAGGTGGGTGGATTACCTGAGGTCAGGAGTTCGAGACCAGCCTGGCCAACATGATGAAACCCCTTCTCTACTAAAAATACAAAAATTAGCTGGGTGTGGTGGCAGGCGCCTGTAATGCCAGCTACTTGGGAGGCTGAGGAGAGAGAATTGCTTGAACCTGGGAAACGGAAGTTGCAGTGAGCCGAGGTCGCGCCACTGGACTCCAGCCTGGGTGACAGAGACTCTGTCTTTAAAAAAAAAAAAAAAAAAAGAGTAAGGGTTGAACATTCAAGTAGATTGATTTTGGGCATTTTTTTTTTTTTAATAATAGTTAATCCAACATCACCAATTCATCTCAAGTAATCCCTTGTAGAAAGGGATAAAGTGAGTTTGATTTATGGATTGTCAGCATCTAAAATGATCTTTACATATAATAAAAACTTTCTAATTCTTTTTAGGCAATTAGGCTTAATAGTCAAACTCACTAAAATTTGCTACATATATATAAACTAAGTCCATGTTACTCAGAGTGGTTTATGACAAGCAGCATTGGCACCTCCTGGGAGCTTGTTAGAAGTTAGAATTTCAGTTCTCACCCTTCAATTTCTGAACGAAGTTCTGCATTTTAACAAGATCCCCAGATGATTTCTGTGCAAAAGGTTGAAAAACTGATATAAGTCAAGGAGCCTATATTATTATTGCAGTACCACAACCAGAACACTAGGTGGAGTTATTGCTTCAAATTTTGGCTGCTACTTAAGGGTGTTTAAAACAGCCGCTGTAAGTTGTTTTGCAATTCTTTTTTTCCCATTGACGTGACATTTTGCTATTTAAAGGAAGAGAAAACAAAGTTCAAAAAATGCTATTCTGGGCTGGGCGTGGTGGCTCACGCCTGTAATCCCAGCACTTTGGGAGGCCAAGGCGGGTGGATCAGCTGAGGTCAGGAGTTTGAGACCAGCCTGGCCAAGATAGTGAAACCCCATCTCTACTAAAAATACTAAAATTAGCTGGGCGTGGTGGCACGAGCCTGTTGTCCCAGCTACTTGGGAGGCTGAGCCAGGAGAATCGCTTGAACCCGGGAGGTGGAGGTTGCAGTGAGCCGAGATTGTGACACTGCACTCCAGCCTGGGAAACAAGAGTGAGACTCCATCAAAAAAAGAGAAAAAAAAAAAAGCTCTTCTGATATACAGGTTATATCTGATGAATGATTGTGGAGAAAAAAATTAAAAATTTATTACAGTCTAAGTTTTAGAAAGACTCAATTATTTTAAAAGTCCAGGTAAATACTGAAGAATTAGATAACATTACTTGTATTGTAGATTGTGATGGAGCTGCAATAAAACTAAGTAAATTAAGTTGAAAAACTTTTGCTTTAAACTATGGACATGATTATGTGTGTGTGTGTGTTTGTGTGTGTATACTTTATTTCAGGAAGTACACTCATTAAAGAAATGTGAAAAATATAACAACAAGGATGACGTCATGTTATAATGACATAAATAAACAATGTTGAATCTTTAACCCATTAAACATGATCATCAAAGACATCTAGTCAAGGTCATGGTAAAAATGAACTTCCTGCTTCTTTACTTTAGAATAAACAAAGAAATCTATAAATTGAGACTTCAAGCTTACAGCTACGGGAACTCCAAGGCGAGGGGCTAAGTGACAGGAGGGAGAACTGGCCGCAGCTGCTCACCCTGCACTTCTGGGCTGCACCAAATTGCCACAGGTGTCACCCTCCTAGCTTTGTCTCCACACAGTGACAGCCCACTGACTCTTTTCATGGAGGGTGAAACACAGTAAGCGTTCCTTGAAGCACTTTTATCCTCTCTGCCTGCAGGTTTTGGGAGCAGGCTTCTGGGAGAGGGTCCTAGCTTGTGTTGGGCCTAATGACCTTGGGAATTGGAGTTCCCTTTTTTCCACTGCACCAGCTTATAAGCTCGTGGTTCTCTTCAGTCCGCGTGGATGTCCACCTGTTAGGTTACCGCTGTAAGGTGCAGAGACTGTGGATGCATGAAACACCCCAATAGGGAAATGAGAAATCTGGGAAAGTAGTTCATAAGCATATGGAGTCTGCACAACCTTACCAAGAATGAAATCATAATCGCAGAATCCAGTGTCAGCGAGCGTGTGTGGAACTGGGTACCCTCTTACACCATCGCTGGGACTATACTTGGCATATCCTTTTTGAGGGCAACTTTACAGTGTTTGTCAAAGTAAATAATCCTTATATTTTGGCCTAAAATCATGTTCTAAGCTAACAATTGTTTTCTAAGGTTGGAAGTCTGACAAAATGGCCTGCAAATGGGGAGAGTTGGCAAGTGCCCCAAACTACTGCTCCCCCCTGTGCACCTGACACCTGGGTCTATGCTATTCATTCTCATTTTAGTTGTTTTTTTTTTTTTTTTGAGATGGAGTTTCACTCTGTTGCCCAGGCTGGAGGGCAATGGCACGATCTTGGCTCACTGCAACCTCTGTCTCCTGGATTCAAGCGATTATCCTGTCTCAGTCTCTTGAGTAGTTGGGATTACAGGCACATGCCACCATGCCAGGCTAATTTTTGTATTTTTATTAGAGACGGTGTTTCACCGTGTTGGCCAGGCTGGTCTTGAACTCCTGAACGCAAGGGAGCTGCCCTGCTCGGCCTTCCAAAGTGCTGGGATTATAGGTGTGAGCCACCACCATGCCCGGCCATTTTAGTTGATTCTAATTGGAAATCAGTCACAGACATTGGCAGCTCAAGAGATAACTTTTTTTTTCTTTTTTTTCCTCATGAGGCAACAGTATTTTCTTTTAAAATTGAGGCAGGGTCTTGCTATGTTGCCCAGGCTGGTCTTGAACTCCTGTGCTCAAGCAATCCTCCTGCCTTAGCTTTCTGAGTAGCTGGGATTACAGGCATGTGCCACTGCACCCAGTTATTTATTCTCATTTTATAGGTAAATCCAAAGGTAGCAGAACTTTGATCCCTATAGCCAGTGAGTTGCCAAATCCAGATTTCAATTAGTCTTAGAAATACCAAATTGCACTGAAAATAAATGCATGGACAAATGACTGATGGTGTTTAAGGGTTAAAATATTTTCTATTACTCAAAAAGGACTGTGAAATAAAGGCTTTTCCAGTTGAGCACACCAGCCTGGGCCAGCTGAGCCACACTGCCTTCTGTGGCTTTCTGATTACTCATGCAGCAGGAACTGGGAGACGGTGTCCTGGTCTTTGTTCCCACTCCCTATTCTGACAGCTCCTCCACGGGAAGAATCTTTCCCATCTCTAAATGAGCTGTTGCAGGGCGAGGACTGTGTACTGGGTGGCAAGGTCAGAAGCAGAACCCAGTGTTCCAAATCATAACACAAAGAAAACCAACAAGGCTGTTTTTAGTTCCTAAGTACACTACATGATAACTGAGATAAATTTAAATCATTGGTAGTGGAGAAAATTGGGGAAAAGGTTATTTATTCATTTTCTATATGGAGTTTCACTCTTGTTGCCCAGGCTGGAGTGCAATGGCGTAATCTCAGCTCACTGCAACCTCCGCCTCCTGGGTTCAAGCGATTCTCCTGCCTCAGCCTCCTGAGTAGCTGGGATTACTGGTGCCCACCACCATGCTTCGCTAATTTTTGTATTTTTAGTAGAGACAGGGTTTCACCATGTTAGCCAGGCTGGTCTCAAACTCCTGACCTCAGGTGATCCACCCGCCTTGGCCTCTCAAAGTGCTGGGATTACAGGCGTGAGTCACCGCGCATGGCCGGAAAGGTTATTTAGACACTTGCACTGAACCATAAGGAATATCCCTGTGTGCTATGACTTCTTCGAGCTGGTCTGAATTCTAGCTATGTGGTTATGTACATTTCATTTTCATCAAGAGGACAGCCTGGCTGTCTGGCAGAACTAAAAAAAGATTATTTTGCTTATCTATTCCTCTCCCTCATAGCCCTCCCCAAATTAAAAATTACTTTTGAAAGCATGTAAATGGTGGAGTAGTTGAGCTCATTTTCCTTATCTTGCAGGTATGCATAAGCCCCACTCATTCTACAAAACAAAATGAAAATCTCAACTTTATAAAACACTCATAATTTACTACAGTATTTCTTCAAACAAACACACATAACTGACATTTATTGAGTGCTTTCTGTGTGCCAGGCCTACGTCTAAGTTATTTATGTAAATTAACTTACCCCTCGCAGCCCTCTTCCTGGGGCTGGTAGGAGTGCCTGTCTGTGGTCAGTGCTGAGATGGGGCTCAGTTCCAGGGAGCATCTTGTGGTCCTCCTGTGTGATCAGATGGTCGTCAGTCCCACGGTCATCCTTGTCCATGATGCACACACTTAGTTTTCTTCTTGTTGGCATAAAAGGATGCCAGTCTCTGCTGTTTCAGATAACAGCCCCAGAAGGATCATTTGGAAGGGACTGTGGCTGTGTTCGGAAAGCTTCTTGACACCCCAGGTAAGGTCAAGAAAACAGCACACCAGAACTTGCAGAAGAGGTGTCTGAGGCTTGATGAAGGTCCAGGAGAAAATGCTGCCAGTGTCCTGATGGCACAGAGAGCAATGAAGTTTGAGTGGAAACTTATGGACCACAATGACCAGACCGCAAGTGGTAGAATTTGGAATGCTGGATTCTGCTTCTGACCTTGACACCTAATACACGGTTCTCTCCCCGTGAGACCTGGACTCTGAATTGAAAAAGATCTAGAACTATCTTAACTGGTTTTAAAAATTATATGCTCCTTTTTGTGTGTGTATAAGAATGACACGATGAAAACCTATATCTAAATAAAGTCTAATTAAGGCTTTTTTGTTTTTCTTTTTTTTTTTTTAAGATAAAGTGTTGCTCTGTTACCCAGGCTGGAGTGCAGTGGCGTGATCTCGGCTCACTGCAGCCTCAACCTCCTGGGCTCAGGTGATCTTCCCACCTCAGCCTCTTGAGTAGCTGGGGTTACAGGTGTGCACTACCATGCCCGGCTACTTTTTGTATTTTTAGTAGAGACGGGGGTTTCACCAAGTTGGCCAGGCTGGTCTTGAACTCCTGACCTCAAGTGATCTGTCTGCCTCGGCCTCTCAAAGTTCTGGGATTACAGGTGTGAGCCACCGTGCCCCGCCTAATTAAGGATTTTTAATGATATATAAGATAAAAATTTGAAGTGATGTGAAAGCATGTGTCATAGTTTAACTGGCAGTGTTTTTCTTCCTAGTGGCTCATAAAGTATTAGTACATCATAAAATTGACAGCACTTTAGATTTGTTGAAATATGGCATTTTAAAAGGTTTATTTTGGAGATGAGGAAACCAAGGCACAGAGAGGTTAATCAACTTGCTCAAGGTTGCACAGCTATTCATAGTAAGTAATAGAACTAAGAAGTGAAGGCTGGGCGTGGTGGCTCACGCCTGTAATCCCAGCACTTTGGGAGGCCGAGGCGGGAGGATCATTTGAGGCGAGGAGTTCCAGACCAGCCCGGCCAACATGGTGAAAACCCTTTTCTAGTAAAAATACAAAACTTAGCCTGGTGTGGTGGCGTCAGCCTGTAATCCAAGCTATTCGGGAGGCTGAGGCAAGAGAATCGCTTGAATCCAGGAGGCGGAGGTTGCCGTGGGCTGAGATCGTGCCACTGCACTCCAGCCTGAGTGACAGAGCGAGACTCCGTATCAAAAGAAAAAAAAAAAACAAAAACCAAAAAACTAAGAAGTGAAGGAAACAGGCTGACCCTGGGGCCTGCGTGCTGAGCTCGTGGGGGTGGGGGGGAGGGGAGGGGAGGGGAGGGGAGGGGAGGGGGGGCCCCCGCGAGCATTACTCACCGGCTTCCGCTTCTGCTGTGATTTTGGCTGAACTCCTCCCACCTGGGCCACTGCGTTTCTTGCAGTTTTCTGAGCGCAATTCTCGCCGCTCTCCAGGTAGTCTGAGACACGTAGGGCATACTTTTCTGCTTAAATTCTCCAGGATCAGTTTTGCTGCTGCTGCGGAAGACACCAGGCGTACTGAATGGTGGCAGCAGGCAGGGCTGCATCGACTTCACCAGGACGAGGATGAGAGCCGGAGCCTAAGCTGGCGCCTCCGCTCTTGCGTTTTCCCGGAGCCTGTGGGCTGTGTGATGCCCGGGCCTCCCGCAGCCCCGCTGCGCCCGCACCCAGGCTTCGGGGCGATTCCCCATAGGCACAACGGTACCACTTCCTTAACCAGGCTAAGCTCCCGGGCTGTTGGGAAAGTTCATGCCATCACAATACCCAGGCTGTGTTATTTGCCTTTAGAGCCCGTTGAGTTTTCCTCTGGAGCACTTCAGACCCTTTAAAGTTTATTTTTATAATTATTTGATTTCTGTCTGCCGTCCTCGTTATGCCAAGTCCACCAGGGCCGGGATCTGGGCTGTTTTATGCCTGGCACCAAGTAAGTGCTCAGAAGCTATCTTGTTGACCTGAAATTTTCGAAGATGAGGGCCTCAGAGACCACGGATGGGAGAGTAATTTTAGAAAGGTTTACAGGCTGAGACCTGGCGCTGCACCAGGATTACTCCGCTCCAGTTCCCAGTTGCGTCCTCGAGGCTTGGGGGCTGCCTGGGTCCCCTTGTCTAGATCCTTCCAGAACATTCTGTAGGGAATAGGGCAGTGCCGGTGTATTCTACCTAAAGCATGCGTTTGCAAATTTCAATGTGCAGCGGTTTGGCGGGGTTAGAAGGCTGGCTAGGAGGAAGCGAGACAATGGGTGAAAGTCAAGTTTGAACCCAGGAATCCGGGGAAAGGAGACACTATGAGTGAAAGAAAACGGGGAGCAGCTTAGGAGTGGAGCCCCTGGCAGAGCGGGAGCAGTACGCCGGGTGTAGCATGGAGCCGCAGCCAGTCGCTGGAGCGAAGCCTGGTAGCTCTTGGCCCAGCCTCAAAACCTACAATCTGTGCTGTGTGCCTTCGCCACAGACGGCGCGGCCTGGGCCGGGAGAGTCCTGGGGCTGTGGTGTGGGATGCAGGGATGGGAACCACGTCATTTTTGAGGGCTCAAGCCACAGTCTGGATGAAGAGGGGTCTGGAATCATGTGTCTGTGGTGCCCGCTACTTCCCTTTTCATCACCCTTGGTCGGACGCGTTCCATGACCTGTACTTTCATGCCCGCCTGAGGTGGGGTTGGGTCATCCACACTTGTGGCCTTGAAAGGAGCCCCTGCCAAATCCTCAGCAGGAGGCAGTAGAAGCGACCGTCATTCAACCAAATCTGTATTTCACCCAGAAAAGGTGAAATCGGTGCCAGTGTTGTGTTGCAAAGTCCTGCCCGTGATGCCAGTTCCCGTGGAAACAGGTCAAAATCAAGATGGAGATGGTGAAGTTCACGCTTCATACGCGGAAGCCGTTAGGAGAACTGTGATGAATCCAGCCCAGGCTCTGTCAGGGATGGTGCCAAAGATGCTGTAACTCTGTGTTTGCTGCTTATACCGCTGGTCTCCTACTCGACCCCTAGGGGGGAGAGGGCCTGTGGGGCTGCAGGGAACAGGAATGGCCCTGCCAGGGCAGCCGCCTGCTCCAACTGCAGCTGGTCCTAGCTGCTGTGACTTTTTTTTTTTTTTTTTTAATGAAACTGAGTCTCGCTCTGTTGCCCAGGCTGGAGCACAGTGTCACCATCTCAGCCCATTGGTTCAAGCGATTCTCATGCCTCAGCATCCCGACTAGCTAAGATTACAGGCGTGTGCCACCATGCCCCGCTAATTTTTGTATTTTTAGTACAGACGTGGTTTCACCATGTTGGCCAGACTGCTCTGGAACTCCTGACCTCAGGTGATCAGCTCACCTCAGCCTCCCAAACTGCTGGGATTACAGGCGTGAGCCACCACACCCGGTCAGTCGTTAACTTTTTACAGAAAGCCTGGTGAGGGCTCTAGGCCCCCCACGGTGGTGTGTGTGTGAGAGAACACACACACATAGACACACACATACAGACACACACATGAGCCTGGGAAAACTCAAGCCTAACCAAAGCATTAGGTCCTGTTTTACAAAAGGGAGAGGAGCTTATTCCTTGGGGAGACTGATCATATGAATGGGAAACATTGACCAAAAGGAACAAGAGAAAGTCATGAGGTCAAAGCCATAAGCTAAGAAGAAGGGGCAGCCAGGTGTATGGGCAAGAGTCCTTGCTTAGAATATGGATGAGTTTGAAGCTCCTCTTGGATGGATTCTTCCTCTATTATGCTAACGAGACAGTTTTTTTTATTTTTTTATTTATTTTTATTTTTATTTTTTTTTTTGAGGCGGAGTCTCGCTCTGTCGCCTAGGCTGGAGTGCAGTGGCCTGATCTCGGCTCACTGCAAGCTCCGCCTCCCGGGTTCACGCCATTCTCCTGCCTCAGCCTCCCGAGTAGCTGGGACTACAGGTGCCTGCCACCGCGACCGGCTAATTTTTTGTATTTTTAGTAGAGATGAGGTTTCACCATGGTCTCGATCTCCTGACCTCGTGATCCGCCCGCCTCGGCCTCCCAAAGTGCTGGGATTACAGGCGTGAGCCACCGCGCCCGGCCGAGACAGTTTTTTTTAAATGTGCAAATGATAATACTAGCAACTTCTAAGAATGAGATTCTGTGGGTGAGAATCTGTGATACTATTAAAACACAGGATAGGCTGGGCACAGTGACTCACGCCTGTAATCCCAGCACTTTGGGAGGTCGAGGTGGGCGGATCACCTGAGATCGGGAGTTCGAGATCAGCCTGACCAGCCTGGAGAAACCCTGTCTCTGCTAAAAATACAAAATTAGCGGGGTGTGGTGGCGCATGCCTGTAATCCCAGCTACTCAGGAGGCTGAGGCAGGAGAATCACTTGAACCCGAGAGGCAGAGGTTGTGGTGAGCCGAGGTTGCGCAATTGCACTCCAGCCTGGGAACAAGAGGGAAACTCCGTCTCAAAAAAACAAAAACAAAAATAAACAAAAAACACGATAAATCAAGGAGTAGAATGTGTTATTTGAAAGACCGAGGAGGAAAGTCAAAGTTTTGCCAGCTGTGCTGTCTTTCCTTTGGTAATGGTGTCTGTGCGTGTTGGTGCTGGCTCCTCTTCCCTGGGATCATGCCCTTACCTGATGCAAGAGGACTGTAGGTGTCTTAAGTGTGCACCAGCTCTAATGGTTGATCACCATGTGGTCTGGCTTTTCTCTTCTTCTTTTTTTGAGACAGAATCTCGCTCTGTTGCCCAGCCTAGAGTGAGCCCAGCCTGGCTTCTCTCTTCACTGACTTTCTTCCAAATGGTGCCTTTTGGAATGACTGTTGGAGAAGTAAAGGGCTGAGTGCATCAGCTTCCCGTGGGGGTCCTGTGACTGAGAAGTCCGTGTGCTAGGGAGGGAGCAAAGCCCCACTTTCCTCTCAAACATGTTGCAAGTTGCCTCAAGAGGCTTAAGGGCCTTATAATCATTTGGCAGCCTCATCCTTCAGTTAGAACTGTGAATTGGCTTGCTTATTTGCCTTGTAAAGCCCATATGTTTAGTTTATTTTATTTTACTCTGTCGCCCAGGCTGGAGTGCAGTGGTGCGATCTCGGCTCACTGCAAGCTCTACCTCCTGGGTTCACACCATTCTCCTGCCTCAGCCTCCTGAGTAGCTGGGACTACAGGCACCCGCCACCACGCCTGGCTAATTTTTTGTATTTTTAGTAGAGATGGGGTTTCACCACGTTAGCCAGGATGGTCTTGATCTCCTGACCTTATGATCCGTGATCCGCCTGCCTCGGCCGTCCAAAGTGCTAGGATTACAGGCGTGAACCACCGCGCCCGGCCCCTAAAAAGTCCATATGTTTTCTTTTTTTTTTTTTGAGATGGAGTCTTGCTCTGTCGCCGGGGCTGGAGTGCAGTGGCCGGATCTCAGCTCACTGCAAGCTCCGCCTCCCGGGTTCACGCCATTCTCCTGCCTCAGCCTCCCGAGTAGCTGGGACTACAGACGCCCGCCACCTCGCCCGGCTAGTTTTTTGTATTTTTTAGTAGAGACGGGGTTTCACAGTGTTCGCCAGGATGGTCTCGATCTCCTGACCTCGTGATCCGCCCGTCTCGGCCTCCCAAAGTGCTGGGATTACAGGCTTGAGCCACCGCGCCCGGCCCATATGTTTTCTTAAAATCATTTTCAGGTAAGCTTTTTCCATGGCTTTTCGTGATGATATAACATACTCAGAACCCATAGGCAAGTTCATTTTAAAAAAAGATGACCTCTTACAAATGGTTCTGTTTCTTTCTCTGGCTATTTGGTGTCAAGATGACAAGTGGCCGGGAGGTGTGGGGTCTGTGTAGGAAGTCTCCCACATGGCCACACTGAAAATGTTTATTGTAGAAAGGGAACTTTTGCCCTGTGAAGTCACCTCCTCCGAGTCACCAGTAGCTTTCTGATATTCTATCACAGGAAATTCCTGGTGGTCCACAAAAGCAGTCTTCTGAGTGCAGCTGCAGAGACAGAGACAGAAAATAATTGCCAAATTTGACAGTAAGGTCTGGGGATCTGTGTTCAGGGGTGGCTAGCATCTGGGCTCTGTGAGCTGCAAACTGGGAGGCTCTTTGAACAATGTCAGAATAATCCAGGGAACAAAGGTCAACTGACCTCTCATTGTAATGCATGTAATGCAGAGAAAAAGGTATTGGAGGATGTCTTTTGTGTTTCAACAAGGTAGCTAGAAATTATATTTAGATTTGGTTGGTTTGAAGCTGTAGTAACTAAATACCACCTTGCCCCATCTTACCTAGCACTTAATGTTCATTATCAAACCATCAGCTTAAAAGTTTGGATATGGCAGTGGCATGCTTGAAGTATCAGATTTTGAATGAAAAACCGTCTTACATCTGTGATTTAAACGAAAAACATTAGTACACTCCAGATATTTCTGCATCAACTTCAAATCCCTGTGTGGCATAGGCCAAACCCCTTAATACTCTGGGCCTTAGTTGTCTTATCTGTAAATAAGGGAATTTCCTGAATCTTTACTCTTACAGATTTAAGATCCTGGCATTCTACGTTTTTTCATGTCCCTACCTAGGGAGGAGCAGGCACCATCTGGCACCCTGACTGGGTGGGGGACCTGGACATTGTGTCTCCAGGCCATGCCCAGGACTTGTGGATTTCACGGTGCAAGCATTCTTTCCCTAGAGAATCTGCTGCTCTGACTTTGTAGTATAAGAATTAGAATGAACAGTGCAGTCTGAAAGATCAGTAGAGGTTGAAATAGAGATGGACTTCTCTAAAATAATGGTAACTCTTCATCTGAGATTGTAGACTTTTAAAAATCCACTTCAATAGGTTCTTTTTTTTTTCCCTCTGGAGTCCCATGCAACAAATCTAGGCTTTGAGTTAAATCTTTAATGTTTTCTATCGATAGGTTTGGTTTTTTTTTTTTTTTTTTTGAGTTCCTTTAATGCACCAAGTCACTTGCATGAGTTGGTCCACTGACAGAGGGTCTCTCCCTGACCGGCTCAGCCTCCACTTGTTCTTATTCCTGATGAGGCCTTGACTTTTGGACTTTTTGTCCATTTTTGCATCGCCCAGCTTTAAAGAGAATACCTTAAAGTTGGTTTAGTCAGAATCCCCCGCCATCGATATCTGGTCACTGTTGATATCTAATCATTCTCAGTATCTTATCACCTTCCACACGCCCTACTATCCCATTGATGTCTGATCACCCTGGCCTGCCTTCAGCCAGAGTCCTCTCGTGTTGGTTCAGCCAGATTCCCTCTTACCTCTGATATTTCCTCTTAATAATTTTCCATCCACTGACCCTCACCCTGGTCCTTGGCTATAAAATCCCCACTTTCTCTTTCTGTGTTTGGAGTTGAGCACAGTCCTATTTAACTATTATCCAGCTCTGGTCTTCTGTGAACCACCTTGAGAGCAACAATCTCATCTGATGTTTTAGAACTGCTGCAGTGGGATTAGCCTGAAGAATCCTTCTATGTCCCCGTTATTATCTCTGCAGGAAGGTGGAAGGCCCGGGGGGGCATGAATTCGCAGGGTCCATGGCAGCAATGAAATTGGGAAGAGAGATTCAGTAGTCTTTGTGGCCTTCTGTTGGCAGCCTGCGTGTTGTGGCCATACAACTGGCGGCTGCTGCATACCTCCCACCAGCCACAACAATTCATGGAAATTAATAAATGCATTTATTGGGAGAGGTCATGGGTAAAACAGGAAAATCAGTCCCCCAGCTTCCCAGACAAATACTCTAGAATTGAGTTTCAATAGAAACCAACAGCCTCTTTCACAGCACTGAGTATTTATAGCAAACAGAAGTGGTTCAAATTCTTATGTAGTTCAGCAAGGTTAAGTACAGTTCTTGTGTTTGTTTAGGTAACAAATGTGTTTGGAGGAGGTTTCTGTCACAAAATAGCAAGTGCTAGAAATTCTGGGATGTGAAAAGACTGAGTCAATGAGCCTGGTTATCCATCTCTCGGACTGCAGTCATAGAAAGCAATCATTTTTTGCTTAAAATTGGCATGCAGTTCAATGAGGCAAAAATTAGCCTTTTCAATGTATGGTCCTGGAAGAAGTGGATACCCACATACAAAAGAATAAAATTGAACTTCTTTCTTATATACAAAATCAACTCAAAATAGATCATAGGCCTAGATGAAAGAGCAAAAATTATTACATTCTTAGAAGAAAACCTAAGAGTAAATGTGACCTTGGATTAGTTAATGCTTAGTAATCACATCAGAAGTGCAAGAAACCAAGTAAAAAATAGAAAAATAAGACTATATAAAAATTGAAACCTTTTGTGCTGCAAATGGTACATCAGGAAAATGAAAAGATAACCCAAAGAATGGGAGAAAATATTTGGAAATCATATGTCTGATAAGAAACTGATATCCAGAATATATAAAGAGCTCTTACAAGTCATCAACAAAAAGATAAGTAATCCAGTTAAACAATGGGAAAGGATTTGAGTAGCCATTTATCCAAAGAAGATATACAAATGGCCAATAAGCACACGGAAAGATGCTGCCCATCATTAGTTACTAGAGAGATGCAAATCAAGACCACAATGAGATGCCACTGCAAGCCCACTGGGATGGCTGTAGTAAAGAAAGACAATAACAAGTGTTGACCAGGATATGGAGAAATTGGAACCCTTGCACACTTTTGGTCAGCTGCTGTGGAAGGCAGTTTGGTAGTTCCTCAAAATGTTAACCATAGAGTTGCCACATGTGTCCTGCAATTTCATGACTACATATATGCCAAAGAAAATGAAAAACACATGTCCATGCAAAGACTTATACAAGAACGTTCTTAGTAGCATTATTCATAGTAGCCAACAAGTGGAAATAGCTCAAATGTCCATCAAATGATGAATGAATAGACAAAATGTGGTATCTCCACCAGTACAGTGGAGTACAATTCAGCAATGAAAAGGAATGAAGTATTGATACGTGCTGTGACATGGATAAACCTTGAAAACAAGCTAAGTAAGTGAAGCCAGGCACAGAAGACCACATATTGTATGGTTCTCTTTATATGAATGTCCAGAATAGGCAAATCTATAGACATAGAAAGTAGATGAATGGCAGGACGTAGTGGCTCATGCCTGTGATCCCAGCACTTTGGGAGGCTGAGGCAGGCAGATCACTTGAGGCCAGGAGTTCGAGACTAGCCTGGCCAACATGGCAAAACCCCATCTCTACTAAAAATACTAAAATTATCTCGGCCTGGTGGCACACGCCGATACTCCCAGCTACTCGGGAGACTGAGGCAGGAGAATTGCTTGAACCCGGGAGGCAGAGGTTGTGGTGAGCTGAGATCACGTGACTGCATTCCAGCCTGGGTGAGAGGGAGACCCTGTCTCAAAAAGAAAAAAAAAAAAAAGAAAAGAAAGAGAAAAAAAGTAGTGAATGGTTTTCTAGGGCTAGTGTGTGTGTGTTTGCGTGTGTATGTATGTAGTTGTTGAGGGAGTCATTACCAGTGGGATTCTATTTGGGATGATGTGAGTATCCTAAACTCAGATTGTGGTGATGGTGTTATACAACCCTGTAAATATACTTTGGGAATAAATTGTATACTGTAAGGGGGTATTTTTATATCTCAATACATCTTTTAGAAGAATTGACACTTGCGTAGGTGGGTGATAAGACCTTATGATGCCCTTACTAGGCCTGCTGCAACTCCCACTCCCCTTTTCTCCCTCTCACCAGATCCCGGTTCCCGACAGTCAAAGGGAGGCCTCGTCCATCTGGGCTGTGAGATAGGAAGGGAGCTGTTTCTCTACTCCTTCCTCTTACTTGTCTGATTTCCACAGACAGAAAAGAGGCCAACAACAAAAAGTCCTTCAGGCTGTTTTTAGTTACAGAGAAAAGAAAAAGATAATCTATACACTGAAAAAATTACATACCTTTTGTTGTGCTTTTCTTTCCAGAGCTTTACAGATGTTTTTAATACCTCGTAGAATCTTTTTATAAATTATAAATATTTCTGTATTAGAAATTGACAGTACTTATGATACCCTGCTTAGTTCCTTTCCTTTTACATATTTAAAATACTCATATATATATATATATTAAATGTCTGTTAGCACATTATTCTAAATAGACTTATTATAAATAAGACTCCAAAGGATCTCGCTTCCTTTGCTCTTTTATTTTTACTTATTTATTTTTGAGACAGGGTCTCACTCTGTCGCCCAGCCTGGAGTGCAGTGGTGTGATCTTGGCTCACTGCAACCTCTCCCTCCTGGGCTCAAGTGATTCTCCTACCTCAGCCTCCAGAGTAGGTGAGACTACAGGCGTGTGCCAACACACCCGGCTAACTTTTGTATAAAATTTTGTATTTTTGGTAGAGACAGGGTTTTGCCATGTTGGCCAGGCTGGACTCAAACTCCTAGACTCAACTGATCCACCTGCCACAGCCTCCCAAAGTGCTGGGATTACAGGTGTGAGCCACCATGCCCGCTTTGTTCTTTGTAATAGAATTTCTTTTTTTCTCTTTTCCTTCCTTCCTTCCTTCCTTCCTTCCTTCCTTCCTTCCTTGTTTTTTTTCTTTTTTTGAGATGGAGTCTTACTCTGTCATCCAGGCTGGAGTGCAGTGGTGTGATCTCTGGGCTCTCTGCAACCTCCGCCTCCTGGGTTCAGGTGATTCTCCTGCCTCAGCCTCCCGAGTAGTTGGGATTACAGGTGCCCACCACCATGCCCAGCTAATTTTTTATTTATAGTGGAGATGGGGTTTTGGCATGTTGGCTAGGGTGGTCTCGAACTCCTACCTCAGGTGATCCACCTGCCTTGGCCTCCCAAAGTGCTGGGATTACAGACGTGAGTCACCATGCCTGGCCTTTAATAGAATTTCTTATGGTATCTTTTTTTAAATTAAAAAAAAGTTTGTGACTGGATGCGGTGGCCCACACCTGTAATCCCAGCACTTTGGGAGACTGAGGTGGGTGGATCATGAGGTCAGGAGATCGAGACCATTCTGGCTAACATGGTGAAACTCCATCTCTACTAAAAATACAAAAAATTAGTGGGGCGTGGTGGCGGGTGCCTGTAGTCCCAGCTACTCAGGAGGCTGAGGCAGGAGAATGGCATGAACCCAGGAGGCGGAGCTTGCAGTGAGCCGAGATCGCACCACTACACTCCAGCCTGGGCAACAGAGCGAGACTCCATCCCAAAAGAAAAAAAAAAGTTTGTGGGTACATAGTTTTTTTTTTTTTTTTTTTTTTTTTTTGAGACGGAGTCTCGCTCTGTCGCCCAGGCTGGAGTGCAGTGGCCGGATCTCAGCTCACTGCAAGCTCCGCCTCCTGGGTTCACGCCATTCTCCTGCCTCAGCCTCCCGAGTAGCTGGGACTACAGGCGCCCGCCACCTCGCCCGGCTAGTTTTTTTGTATTTTTTAGTAGAGACGGGGTTTCACTGTGTTAGTCAGGATGGTCTCGATCTCCTGACCTCGTGATCCGCCCGTCTCGGCCTCCCAAAGTGCTGGGATTACAGGCTTGAGCCACCGCGCCCGGCCGGTACATAGTAAGTGTATATGTTTATGAGGCACATGAGATGTTTTGATATAGGCATGCAATGTGCATTTATCCTTTGAGTGGCACATAACCAATTACATTCTTTAAGTTATTTAAAAATGTACAATTAAGCTGTTATTGACAATAGTCACCCTGTTGTGCTATCAAATAGTAGGTCTTATTATTCTTTCTATTTCTTTTGGTATCCGTCTTATGGAATCCTTTTGTTAACCATAGCTGGTTGTGGTGGCCATGAGAAGGAATCTTTTAGGTTTTCTACTTGCAGAGAGTGTGGATGAATGCAGTTCTAGATGGTGAGTTCTGATATCTATCACAACATGGATGCAGAGGACACACTGCTCATGGCTGCTCCCTGAGAATGGTTGAATACAGCAGGGATTCTAAGATCTGTTCTTGGATGTCTCTAACAGGTCACTTTGGCTCTAGGACCCTCCATTACCCTTGCTGAAACTTTTTCAGAACTACGCTTCGCCATACTCCAGCCATCCAAGCTTCCTCCCCTCACAGAATGGGAGACTGTGTTGCATGGCTCCTGGTGGATTGACTACACTGGATCCCTGACCCCTCTGAGGGCTACCAGTGGTGCTTCACCATTGTTGACACTCCTTCAGGCTACTGTGTTATTGTTCTAGTCTAATCAGCCAACTCCTGTCAGACCACTGTAGCCTGTGAAACTGATCCGTGTCATGTGTCTGGTTTTCTGGACCATTTGGATTCTGACAATGAGGAGCATTTTTTCAAAGGGGAGTCAACCGTGGCCTAATAATCAAGGTATTTAATGGAGTATTTATGTGTTCCTGATACGGTTTGGATGTTTGTCCCCTCCAAATCTCATGTTAACACGTAATCCCCAAAGTTAGAGGTAGGGTCTGGTGGGAATTGTTTGGATCATGGGGGCAGATCCTTCATGAATGGCTTGGTGCCATCCTTGCAGTAATGAGTGAGTTCTTGCTCCATGAGTTCATGCCAGATTTGAGTTTTTAAAAGAGCCTGGAGCTTCCTGCTGTCTCTCTTGCTGTCTCTCAGTATGTGATACATGGGCTCCCCTTTTGCCTTCCGCCATGTTTTTAAGTTTCCTAAGTCCTCACCAGAAGTAGATGCTGGTGCCATGCTTCCTGTACAGCCTGCAGAACCGTGAGCCAAATAAACCTCTTGTCTTTATAAGTTACTCAGTTTCAGGCATTCTTCTGTAGCAACACAAATGGACCAGCACAGTTCCCTACCATTCACAAGCTTCCTGTGTTGAGTATTGAAACTGCCTTCTCAAAAACTGACTGAAAAATATTTCTCACTCTACTCTCTTACCATGTCCTGGTCCATGCACCATAGTGAGGCCGTTTGGTCACTGAATTTGGTCTCCAGAAAGGAATTATCTTCTCTTGGCTGCTTCCATGGTAATGATCAGGACAAAAAATGTGAGAGTGATCATCAAGAAGTGTGAAATGGCTGGGCGCAGGGGCTCATGCCTGTAATCCCGGCACTTTGAGAGGCCAAGGTGGGTGGATCATCTGAGGTCAGGAGTTTGAGCCCAGCCTGGCCAACAAAGCAAAACCCCGTCTTTACCAAAAATACAAAAATTGGCTGGGCCTGGTGGTGCATACCTGTATTCCCACCTACTCAGGAGGCTGAGGCAGGAGAATTGCTTGAACCTGGGAGGTAGAGGTTGCAGTGAGCCAAGATCACACCACTGCACTCCATCCTGGGTGACAGAGGGAGACTCTGTCAAAAAAGAAAAAAGAAGTGTGAAGCCCAGCCTGTGCAATATGGTAAGACTATCTCTACAAAAAATTAAAAAATTAGCTAGGCATGGTGACATGCCAGGACACACTCCCAGCTACTTAGGAGGCTGAGGTGGGAGGATCACTTGAGCCTGGGAGGTTGAGGCTACAGTGAGCTATGATTGCACCGCTGCTCTGCAGCCTAGATGACAGAGCAAGAGCCTATCTCAAAAAAAAAAAAAAAAAAAAAAGAAAAGAAATATGACAAGTCTGAGGTTTTGTCCTACTTGCAAACTAACAAGTGAGCTTGCCATAGTTTCATGAGTGTTGGTAGAAGACATGAGACACTTGGCTCAGAGACAAAGGACTTTATGTCTCATGGCAATAGCGGTAGCCAGAGTTTAGTATATTTACACCAGTTCCCCCAGCCCAGTTCCCCTGGGGTAATGTGATGGGGGGCAGATGAAATCTGAGCATTCATTAGGTGGTGTACAAGGAAGGAACCCCAAGCTTAAGAATCCCAAATCTCTATTAGTGGGAAATGAGTGTGTCTGATCTTTGCTCTAGAATAAAACATTATTACACTGAAAATTTAACAACACTCTCTTTACTCTAGAGGGAGACATGATTATCCTCCAAGGCTGTTTGCCAGACAAGCATTCTGGAAAAAAGAGTCTAGAACATAGGGAGTCAGTATCTTTGACCTTAAAATGTGCAGGGAGAAGCCCTGGGGGATGGTCTTGCAACAAACCTATTTTGAAAATTTGAGGCCGGGCGCGGTGGCTCAAGCCTGTAATCCCAGCACTTTGGGAGGCCGAGACGGGCGGATCACGAGGTCAGGAGATCGAGACCATCCTGGCTAACATGGTGAAACCCCGTCTCTACTAAAAAAAATACAAAAAACTAGCCGGGCGAGGTGGCGGGCGCCTGTAGTCCCAGCTACTCGGAGGCTGAGGCAGGAGAATGGCGTAAACCCGGGAGGCGGAGCTTGCAGTGAGCTGAGATCTGGCCACTGCACTCCAGCCCGGGAGACAGAGCTAGACTCCGTCTCAAAAAAAAAAAAAAAAAAAAGAAAATTTGGGTTTCTGCTCTTATGAAAACTGGGGACAATGCTCTCTTTTTTTTTTTTTTTTTTTAGACGGAGTCTGGCTCTGTCTCCCAGGCTGGAGTGCAGTGGCCGGATCTCAGCTCACTGCAGGCTCCGCCTCCCGGGTTTACACCGTTCTCCTGCCTCAGCCTCCCGAGTAGCTGGGACTACAGGTGTCCGCCACCTTGCCCGGCTAGGTTTTTGTATTTTTAGTAGAGACGGGGTTTCACCGTGTTAGCCAGGATGGTCTTGATCTCCTGACCTCGTGATCCGCCCGCCTCGGCCTCCCAAAGTGCTGGGATTACAGGCTTGAGCCACCGCGCCTGGCCAATGCTCTCTTCTTTCCTCAAGTGGCAGTTCCGGGTTTGCTTTGTGGGGGCACCCTCTGGGTAACAGCCCAGCCAAAAGGGAACCCCAGAGAATTCAAACTTCATTCTAGGTTAGCCACCTAGATTTTCTTATTGGAGTAACATGGCTTTAGGTCCTAAAAATAAACACATGTTTGAATAGACTGCTTACCAAGTCCTCCTATGGGGGCATGTACAGACCAAAGTGGGGAAATAAGTATTGTTGTGAGTTGTATTGTGTTCCCCTAAAACTCACATGTTGAAGCCCTAATCCCCAATGTGACTGTATTTGGAAATAGAACCCTTAGAGAGGTAATTAGGAACCCTAATCCAATAAAACTGGTGTCCTTAAAAGAAGGGGGGCAGACACCAGAGATTTCTCTCTCTCTCCCCTCAAGCACAGAGGAAAGGCCATGTGAAGACACAGCAAGAAGCCACCATTTACAAGCCAGGAAGAGAGGTCTCACCAGAAACAAACCATGGCACCTTGATCTTGGACCTCCAGCTGCCAGAACTGTGAGAAATGAAATTTCTGTTGTGTAAGCCACTCACTCAGTTTGTGGCACTTTGTTATGGCAGCACAAGCAAACTAATAGAAGTGTTCTCTGTCCATTTAATAAAAGTTCCTTGTCCCTCTTGTACTTGACCCTTCCAAAGAAAGGTCTTGGTATGGGTAAGGGAATAATTGGACAGAGGGTGACGTTATAGCTACTGAAATGGACCTCAATGATTTTATGGTAGTAGAGGAAGAGGAACAACCCTGGTACTTGGAAAGGGAACCCCTTAGACCTCAGGAGGTATAGGGGGGTGAGCGATATTAGTGATCTTTCTCTGCAGCCTTTCTCAAAAAGGAAAATGACCCAGAGTAGCTCTCTTAAGCTGTTGCAAGTACCTGAAATTTAAGACTTCTAGGTCTGCCATCCTCCTCCAGATTACTTTCACTGTGATTTGATTGCCATTCTCTGTCACTTGCTGACAAATCTGCTGGAAGTAGCAAAGGCAGACTCTCCTTTGTCCCCTGCCTTCTCCACACCCATTCTCACAGCTGTGGCTCCGTCGTTCTGTGGGGTGAATGAACGCTCCTCCTCTGGTGTACTAGTCCACGTACAGACAGGACAAGTGGACTGTCTGCCCTTTAGGCCATCATTCCAAATCAAGGTCTAGACTCAATTATTTAAACTGAACCAGGAACCCTAGGTGTATCAGCTGGCCAGGAGGACACGATGGCATTGTCAGGTTTTTTTCACACAGATCCCTCTGTGCTCCCTGCTGAATGATGTAGGCTTCATTTGATGGCTGCACACAATTGTAAGCTCTTTTTCCAGGGGCACCATGTGCACCTTGATATTTGCTTTTAGTCTGAAGCTACGTGTTAATTAGCCTTTCTCATGAGGACTTGTACCCCTGGGATGGCCATGTCTCTGACCCATGAGTCTTGTGTCTTTTGCTAACATCCATGAAGCAAGCGGTAACAGGCCAATTTATCAGCTTCTAAGTAGGGTCGAATATCAGATCTGCCAGTTTCCTGTGAGTAGGTGAGTAGTAAATGACCATTAAGTATTCCATAAATCATGGATTGGAGAGCGGGAAGGAAACAATTAGTACATATCTACAAGGACTTTCTTCTCTCACATAAAAAAATTAAAACCCCCTGGTCCTTATTGAGCGTTTAACATATTTTTCTTAAATTTCCCAAAGTACTTGAAACAAGTACAGAAGGTACTTGTTTGGTTAACACAGCCTGTTTGCCTGTGTTGCTTATATTTTCCCTCTGCATCTTTCTATGTTCCCCATTATTTCTTTGTCTCCTTTATTTCTCAGCACATGAACAGGCTCAAGGGTGATTGATACTTGCAGGAAGATTTTATTTTCAGGCTAGAATAGCATTCATAAAACAATAAGGCTCTGAGGCCGGGCGCGGTAGCTCACGCCTGTAATCCCAGCACTTTGGGAGGCCGAGGTAGGCTGATCACCTGAGGTTGGGAGTTCGAGACCAGCCTGACCAACATGGAGAAACCCCGTCTCTACTAAAAATTCAAAATTAGCTGGGTGTGGTGGCAGGCACCTGTAATCCCAGCTACTTAGGAGGCTGAGGCAGGAGAATCGCTTGAACCCAGGAGGTGGAGGTTGCAGTGAGCTGAGATTGTGATAAACTGAGATTGTGCCATTGCACTCTAGCCTGGGCAACAAGAGTGAAACTCCGTCTCAAAAAAAAAAAAAAAGAAAAGAAAATAAGGCTCTGAAACCCAACTGAGCCATGGTTGATCCAGGAAAAATGCAGATATGGCCTCTGCTGGCGACTGAATTCACTTTTAGAGTGTTTTATTTTATTGTGGTAAATAAATATAACAAAAATTTATCATTTTGACCATTTGGAGAGTACTATTAATTCATTGATATTAAGTACATTCACAGTGTTGTGCAGCCATCACCACTATTCATTTTAGAAGTTTTTCATCACACCAAACAGAAACTCTACCCATTACACAGTAACTCCTCATTCTCCCCTCTCCCCAGGTCCCTAGTAACCACTATTCTACTTTATGTCTCTATGAATTTACCTATTCTATATACCTCATACAAGTGGAATCACACCATAGTTGTCTTTTTTTGTGTCTGCTTATTTCACTTAACATAATATTTTCAAGCGTTATACATGTTGTGGCATGTATTGAAATTTCATTCCTGTCTGCCTTTTGGCTACTATGAATAGTACATTGTCTCTCTGTATTTGTGGGTTCTGCATCCATGGATTCAACCAATCATGGGTTAAAAAATACTTGGAATGGCCAGGAGCAGTGGCTCATGCCTGTAATCCCAGCACTTTAGGAGGCTGAGGCAGGTGGATCACCTGAGGTCAGGAGTTCGGGACCAGTCTGGCCAATATGGTGAAACCCCATCTCTATTAAAAATACAAAATTAGTTGGGCATAGTAGTGTGCGCCTGTAATCCCAGCTACTTGGGAGGCTAAGGCATGAGAAATCACTTGAACCTGGGAGGCAGAGGTTGCAGTGAGCCGAGATCACACCACTATACTCCAGCCTGGTCTATGAAGTGAGACTCTGTCTCAAAAAAAAAAAAAAAAAATTGGAAAAAAAATACAACAATAAAATAATACAAATTTAAAAATACAGTATTAACATTGATTTACATAGCATTTATAGTATATTAGGTATTATAAGTAATCTAGAGATGATTTAAGGTATATGGGAGGATATGCATAGGTTTATATAAATACTACACCATTTTTTCCCTTATGTCTACTGATTGCTTTCTCAAAACTACACCATTTTATATATGGGACTTGAGCATCCGCAGATTTGGGTATCCAAGGGGGGTCCTGGAACCAGTCCCCTATGGATCCTAAGGGATATTGGTGTACAAGTATCTGTTTCAGTCCCTGCTTTCAGTTCTTTTGAGTATATATTGAGGAGTGGAATTGCTGGATTATATAGCAATTTTATGTTTTGAATTTTAGAGGAACTGCCAAACTGTTTTCCACGGCAGCTGAACCATCTTACATTCCACCAGCAATGCATGAGGGTTCCAATTTCTCCACATCATCACCAATGCTTGTTATTTTCATGAAAAATAGCCATTCTAATTTGTGTGAAGTGGTATCTCACTGTGGTTTTGATTTGTATTTTCCAAATGACTAAGGCATGTATTTATTGGCCATTTGTTTATCTTCTAGAGAAATACTCATTTTCTTGGAAGAAAATCACCTTATTCTAATTAACTCACAAGGAATAAAATTGTAACAGCCAGTTTAAGGAGGGCACACAAACGTTTGCCCAGCCCCAAATTCTACACCATCTTAATGAAATTCTACACAGTTAGAACACCCTCTTCCATTTCAATTCTGAAGCAAGGAAGCTACAAATGACACACGAGAGGTTTAACTGATGGTTATACTTTATACCTTTACCATCGATTATATTTTAATAGTGAATTAACTTGGCTATAAGAGCTGCTTTTCCGTTTCTCCAATTTGAACTTCTTGATTAGGCCAATCTGTTTGCAAGTCTGCACTGTCTGAGAACTTCATTGAAAGCCCCACAGAGCTTGTTGATGTCATCTTGGTTCTGGGCACACTCCAAAAACTGTTTGATCTCATGGAAAAAAGGCTGCTGCTGCTGTGCTGGCTGGGTTCCCTGAGGCTGCTGGTAAGTGATGTCAGGTTTTGCAGGCTCACCATTACTTCCTCCACTGAAGCTCCCAGTAAGGACATAACTCAGTGTGTGCCCCACAGCACAGCCTACAGCCATGCCAGCTGCAGTGGTTGCCACTCGGGTCATCAGACTTGGCTGCCGGGGCGCAGCAGCAGGAGAGCTAACTGTAGATGGGGGTGC
Source organism: Trachypithecus francoisi (assembly GCF_009764315.1). NCBI lineage: Eukaryota > Metazoa > Chordata > Mammalia > Primates > Cercopithecidae > Trachypithecus > Trachypithecus francoisi. Next base: position 9,343,610 of record NW_022681472.1, read on the forward strand.
CACTGCTGGCGGCTGAGCTGCTGGTGCTGGCCTGGGTGTAGCTCTCATCTGAGGTGCCCGGCTGGTGGGAGGAGCCCTGCAGGAGGTGCGGCTTCGGCTTCCACGTGGCATCCTAGCTGCAGGGCGGCTCAGCGTGTGGTAATACTCATTTTTGAATTGAGTTGTTTGTTTTTGTCATTGAGTTTTAGGAGTTGCTTATTCTGGATTCGAATCCCTTATCAGATATATCATTTGCAAATATTTTCTTCATTATGTGGGTTTTCACTCTGTTGATTGCGTCCTTTGATGAAAAAGTTTTAAACTTTCATGAAAAAAATGATTCTTTAATTTTTTCTTTTGTTGACTGTGTTGTTGGTGTTGTATCCAAGAAATTGTTGTCAAATCCAATCTCATGAAGATCTTCCCTTGTTTTTTCCAAGAGTTTATAGTTTTAGCTTTTAACTTTAGATCTTTGACTCATTTTGAGTTTAAAAAAGTATGATGTAAGGATCCAGCTTTACTTATTTGCATGTGAATATTCCGTTTTTCTAGCACCATTGGTTAAGGAGAATATCCTTTCTCCATTAAGTGGTCTTGGCACTGTTGTTGAAGATCATTTGACCCCATATTTCTGTGATTATTTCTGGGCTTTCTGTTCTTTTCCATTGGTTTATATAGCTGTCTTTATGCCAGTATCACTTTTTTTTTTTTTTAATACTGTAGCTTTGTAGTAAGTTTTGAAATTAGGAAATGTGAATCTTCCAATTTTGTTATTTTTCAAGAATGTTTTGGTTATTTAGGATCTCCTAAGATTTCCTATAACTTTTAGAATTGAATTTTCTATTTCTGCAAAACATGCCATTGGTATTTTGACAGGAGTTTCGCTGAATCTGTAGATTGCTTTGGGTGATTTTGTCCTCTTCACAATGTTAAGATAAAATGGAAATGTCTTTCCATTAATTTATCTTCTTTGGTTTCTTTCAGTCATGTTTTGTAGTTTTCAACGTACCAATCTTTTCCCTTCTTAATCAAATATATTCCTAAGTACAGTTTACCCTTAAACAACATGAATTTGAGTTGCAAGGTTCATTTATACTCAGTTTTTGCAATAAAAGTTACAGCAAGTGTGCCTGCCTCTCCTGCCTCCCCTTCCACCTCCTCTATCTTTTCTACCTCTGCTACCCCTGAGACAGCAAGACGAATCTTTTCTCTTCCTCCTCCTCTTCAGCCTACTCAATGTGAAGATGACAAGGATGATGACTTTTGTGATAATCCGTTCCACTTAATGAATTGCAAATATATTTTTTCTTCCTTGTGATTTTATTTTGTTCTTATTTTTTCTTTCCCTCTTTTTGTAATTATCCAGACATTGTTGAGACTCCTTCTGATTTTTAAAATATCACTTTCTTTTCTCTATCTTACTTTATTCTAAGAATATAATATATAATACATATAACATAAAATATGCATTAATTGACAGGTTGTTATCGGTAAATTTTCCGGTCAACAGTAGGCAGTTAGTACTTAAGCATTCAGAGAGTCAAATATTGTATGTGGACTTTTGACTATGCAGGAGGTTAACTGTATTTTATTCTTTTGGATATTATTATAAATGGAATGTTTTTCTTAATTTTCTTTTCAGATTATTCATTGCCAGTATATAGAAATGCAACTGATTTTTGTGTGTTGATTTTATATCCTGCAACGTTGCTGAGTTCATTAGCTCTAAAGTTGTGTGTGTGTGTGTGTGCACTTGCACAATCTCTAGGGTTTTCCTACTAAAAGATCTTGCCCTCTGTGAACAGTGAGAATTAATTATCCTTTTTCCTTTCCAATTTAGATGACTTTTGTTCTTTTTCTTGCCTAAATGCTCTGACTAGAATTTCTAATCCTATGCTGAATTGAAATAGTGAAAGCAGGCAACCTTGTCCTATTAATGATTGTAGAGGAAAAGGTTTCATACTGCCTTTTCACCATTGAATGGTCTTGGCACTCTTGTCAAAAATCAGTTGACCATATATGCAAAGGTGTTTGGAGTATGATGTTAACTGTGCGTTTTTCATATACGACCTTTATCATTTTGAGGAAGTTTCCTTCTATTCCTAGTATATTGAGTGTTTTTATCATGCAAGGTGGTTGAATTTTTGTCAGGTGTTTTTCTGCATCAATTGAGTTGATCATGTGCGTTTCTCCCCTGAATTCTATTAATGTAGTGTATTACATTGATTGACTTTTTTGTTGAAGCATTCTTTTTTCATTGTTCTTATTTCATTTTTTGCTTTTCTTACTATTTTAAATTGATAGATAATTGTACATATTAATGAGGTAAATTGTGACATTTTGATACACGTATACAATGTGTAATGATCAAATCATAGTAATTAGTATATTCATCATCTCAAAAATTTCCTTTTTTTTGGTGTTGGGAACATTCAAAATCTACTCTTCTGGCTACTTGAAAATACATAATAAATTTTTGTTAGTTTTCCTATAGTATTATAGAACACTGTAACTTATTACTCCTATGTATAGCTGTACTTTTGTATGCATCAACTGACCTTTGCTATCTATCCTCTGCTCCCACCTACCCTTCCCAGTCACTGGTGACTACTATTCTACTCTCTACTTCTATGAGGTCAACTTTTTTGAGCTTTCACATGTGAGTGAGAACATGCAGTACTTATCTTTCTATGCCTGGCTTATTTCACTTAATATTTTCCAAGCTCTCTTATATAGCCACTAATGACAGAATTTCATTCTTTTTTATGACTAAGTAATATTCCATTGTGTAAATATATCACATTTTCTTTACACATTCATCTGTTTTAAAACTTTTAACTTTTGGCCGGGCGCGGTGGCTCAAGCCTGTAATCCCAGCACTTTGGGAGGCCGAGACGGGCGGATCACGAGGTCAGGAGATCGAGACCATCCTGGCTAACACGGTGAAACCCCGTCTCTACTAAAAACTACAAAAAACTAGCCGGGTGACGTGGCAGCGCCTGTAGTCCCAGCTACCCGGGAGGCTGAGGCAGGAGAATGGCGTGGAACCCGGGAGATGGAGCTTGCAGTGAGCTGAGATCCGGCCACAGCACTCCAGCCTCGGTGACAGAGCGAGACTCCGTCTCAAAAAAAAAAAAAAAAAAAAAAAAAAACTTTTAACTTTTATGGATACGTAATAATTGTATGTATTTACATATTTATGGGGGTGCATGTGATATTTTGATACAAGTATCACAGTGTGTAATGATTAAATCAGGGTAATTAGGATAGCCATCATCTCAAGCATTTATCATTTCTTTGTGCTAGAAACATTCTTTTTTTTTTTTCTTTTTTGAGACAAGGTCTGTCGCCCAGGCTGGAGTGCAGTGGCATCGTCTCAGCTCACTGTTCTCTCAACCTCCCAGCTCAAAGGATGCCCCCAGCCCAGACTTCTGAGTAGCTGGGACTACAGGTGCACACCACCATGCTCAGCTAATTTTTGTAATTTTCTTTTGTAGAGATGAGGTTTCACCATGTTGCCCAGGCTGGTCTTGAACTTCTGGGCTCAAGCAATCTGCCTACCTTGGCCTCCCAAAATGCTGGGATTACAGGTGTGAGCCACTGTGCCAAACTGCTAGGAACATTCTAATGCCACTCTTTCACTTATTTTGAAACATACAATAAACTATTGTTAACTATAGTCTCCCTCTTCTGCTACTGAACACTAGATCTCATTGCCTCTATCTAACTATATTTTTGTACCTATTAACCAACCTCTGTATATTTCCTCCTCCTGACCACCCTTCCTAGCTTCTGAGAGTCATCATTCTACTCTCTGTCTCCATGTGTTAAGTTTTTTTTGAGCTCCCACATATGAGTGAGAAATGTGATATTTGTCTTTCTGTGCCTGGCTTATTTCACTCAACATAATGTCCTCTAGTTCCATTCATGTCATTGCAAATGACAGGATTTCATTTTTTTGACTGTATAATACTCCATTATGTATATGTACCACATTTTCTTTATCCACTCATCCACTGACTATCCATTCATCTGTTGGTGGAACTTAGGTTGATTCTATATCTTGGCTGCATATCTTGTGAATAGTACTGCAGTAAACATGGGGGTACAGATATCTTTTTCCCATACCTATTTCTTTTCCTTTGGATACATACTCAGCAGTGGGATTCCTAGGTCACATGGTAATTCTATTTTTAGTTTTTTGAGAAACCTCCATACTGTTTTCCATAGTGGCTATAATAATTTACATTCCCACCAACAGTGCATAAGAATTGTCCTGTTCTGTGTCCTCACCAGCACTGGGTTTTTTTTTTTTTTTTTATAAATGGTGTCTCACTCTGTCACCCAGGCTGGAGTGTAGTGGTGTGATCTCAGCTCACTGCAACCTCTGCCTCCAGGGTTCAAGCAATTCTCCTACCTCTGCCTCCCAAGTAGTTGGGATTACAGGTGTGCACCACTATGCCCAGCTGTGTGTGTGTGTGTGTGTGTGGTGTGTGTGTGTGTGTGTTTATTTTTAGTAGAGATTGGGTTTCACATGTTGGTCAGGCTGGTCTTGAACTCCTGACTTCAAGTGATCTGCCTGCCTTGGCCTCCCAAAGTGCTGGGATTACAGACGTGAGCTACTGTGCCTGGCCTTTTTCTTCTTTTTGGCAACAGTTCACGCACCTGGGTCTTGGGGTGCAGGTTGGGTCTTGGGGTGCAGGTTTGCTCTTTGTGGCAGGGTTGGATGTAGGTTGCCCACAGAGCCAGGATCTGTGACTCTGTGGGCATCCCCTAGTAGCTCAGGCCCAGGGGCAGAATTGTTGCTGAGATTATACCCCTGGGGGGTAGGGCACAGCCCTGGCCTGAGTTTGGGGAAGAAGGGATGCTCTGGAGGTTTGAGCCTGGGAAGCAAGGTATGGCTGCAATTTGGGAGTAGGGCTCAGTGATAACTCAGGTTCCACTGGATGAAGTACTATGTAGTAGTGATTCTAGGCCTTGAGATGGTCAGGGTTGGGCGTATCCCAGACTCAGTGAGGCCAAGTGCCGTGGCAGCAAGTACCCCAGAATGGCAGAGCACAGCTATCATTTGGGCCCTGAGGAGTAGGGCAGAAGAAAGCACAGTGATGACTGTACTCCCAAGGGAGAGGCGTGTTTCAGCAGCTAAGACTTTAGTGGGCCAGTCCAGCTCCAGGGAAGCAGAATACTAGATCCGTTTGGCCTGTAGGGCTGTGTGTCTCAGCTCAGCCATTGCTCCATTTCTCTGGGACACAGGATACTATTTCAGCTCAACCCTGGGATGTGGAGCTGCTCAGCTCAGCCAGGGCACCAATTCCTTAGGGGGCAATATGCTACTTCAGCTCAGGCCTGGAAAGGCATGACTGTTCTGGGTGGCCCAGGAACCATTTCCCTGGAATGCAGGATGCCCTGCGGCTTAAGTGCTGGGGTGTGTGTGTGTGTGTGACTGCTTTGGGTGGTCAGGGCACCACTTCCTAGGATGCAGGGTGCTGCTTGAACTTAGGTACCAGAGAAGCATGAGTGCCATACGTGTCCAAGATACTCTTTTCCCAGGAGACAGGGTACCCCTTCAGCTCTGACCTGAGGGGCTGGGGAGGAGTAGGTGGAGGACCTTGGCCTCTGCTTGGTTCCATGGGGAAGAGTGTAATAGCTGCTCACAACTGAGCTTGGGGATGTTGGGCCACTGGGCTGGAGTGGCTTAGCCTCAAGGATGAAGGTGAGCCGTAGCTACTCACTCCCTGGACAAGACATTCTCCATCCATAGTTTCAAATCCAAGATGGCACAGCATAGTAGTTTTGCAGGCCCCAGGAGGTGGAGCACAGCGTTGGTGCCTTCTCTAGTGGGACCACAGCTATGTGGACTCCAGGCAGTTCCCTCACTGGGCTTAGTTCCTGTGAGGACTGCAGGGGACCCCAGTGGTGAGGCCTGTAGGTGTCCAAGGTGTTCATGAAGGTTGCTGGGATCCTCTTTCTTACCTCATTGCCAAAGGAGAAGGTCCCTCCTGGTTCCCAGCCCATCCTGGTTAGGGAATGGGATGGTGGAGGCCCAGTGTTTCCTTTGGTTCTCTATGTGGCCATTCCAATTTTCTGTGCTCACTCGGATTTCTGTTACTCCTCTGATGCACAATGGCACTCTCCTCCAGTTATTTTTGTTGCAATGTCATCGTTTATTCATTGTTCTGGATGTCTTTGTGAGGGAGACAAGCATTAAAGGCTTCTGGTCAGCCATCTTGCTCCATTGAATCATTCTTGCTTTCTGGGATTAAATCCCACCTCGTCCTGGTGTTTAATCCTTTTAATATGTTGCTGAATTTGGTTTGCTAATTTTTTTTGAGGATTTTTGCATTACAGTTTTCTTTTTTTGGCAACATCTTTGTCTGGCTTCAGTATCAGGATCATGCTGGCCTCAGAGAATGACTTAAGAAGTGTTACCTCCTCTTCAAGTTTTTGGAAGAGTTTCAGAAGAACTGGTATTAATTCGTCGTTAAGTATTTGGTATAGGCCAGGCATGGTGGCTAATGCTTGTAATCTCAGCATTTTGAGAGGCTAAGGTAGGAGGATTGCCTGAGCTCAGGAGTTCAAGACTAGCCTGGGCAATGTAGGGAGACAGTATCTCTACAAAAAATTTTTTAGAAACATTAGCTGGGCATGGTGGCATGTGCCTGTAGTCCTAGCTGCTTGGGAGGCTGAAGTGGGAGGATTGCTTGGGCCCAGGAGGTAAAGGCTGCAGTGAGCTGTGATCACACCACTGCACTCCAGCCTGGGTGACAGAGCAAGACCCTATCTCCAGAAAAAAAAAAAAAAAGCATTTGGTGTAATTCACCAGTAAAGTCATCTGTTTCTCAGCTTTTTGTTGTTGATATTGTTGAGAAGTTTTGATTATTGATTAAATCTCCTTACTAGTTATGTCTATTCAGATTTTCTAATTATTTATCCGTCAATTTTGATAGATCATGTGTTTTCAGGAATTTGTCCATGTCATCTAGGTTATCCAATTTTGAAGACTATGCTTGTTTAGCATAGTTTTTAAAGATAGTGATGAATTACACATGACATAAAATTTACCATCTTACCCATATATATATATTTTTGGAGACAGAGCTTCATTCTTGTTGCCCAGGCTGGAGTACAGTGGCACGATCTCGGCTCACTGCAACCTCTGCCTCCTGGGTTCAAGTTATTCTCTTTCCTCAGCCTCCCAAGTAGCTAGGATTACAGGTGCTTGCCACCACACCTGGCTAATTTTTGTATTTTTAGTAGGAATGGGGTTTCACCATGTTGGCCAGGCTGGTCTTGAACTCCTGACCTCAGGTGATCCACCCTCCTCGGCCTCCCAAAGTGTTGGGATTATAAGTGTGAGCCACCGTGCCCGGCCCATCTTACCCATTTCTAAATGTACAGTTTGGTGGCGTTCATTATACTTACTTTGTTGTGAACCATTACACCATCCATCTCCAAAAGTCCTTTCATCCTGCAAAACTGAAACTCTGTGCCCATTAAACAATAATTTCCCATTTTCCCCTATATCCCTGGCAACCACCATTCTACTTTCTATCTCTATGAATCTGACTACTCCAGGTACCTCATATAAGTGGTATCATCCACTATTTGTCCTTTTGTGACTGGCTTATTTCACCTAGTGTAATGTCCTCAAGATTCATCCATGTTATAGCAAGTATCAGCCTTTCCTTCCTCTTTATGGCTGAATAATATTCCTTTGTATGTATAGACCACTTTTTCTGTGTCCATTCATCCATCAATGGACACTTGTGTTGCTCCCACCTTTTGGATATTAGCACAGTGTTTTCAGTTACAAAAACCTGATTTTGAGAACTGTCTCTGTACTTGTGAGCTTTTGGACCTTGGGTAACTTAATTTGTGTAATGCTCAGTTTCCTCATCCTTAATAGGGGGATAATAATAGTGCCTGCATCGTAGAGTTATTGAGTTAAATGACTGTATTTGAAGCACTTAACACACAATGCCTCCATAACCATTTGTTACCATCAGCACAGTGGTGCCGGAGAGTTTGTTTTTAGAGTCAAATAGCCCTGTGTTCATCTAGTTATGTGACTAAGGGAAGTTATTTGAGTTACAGTTTCCTTATTTAAAAAATGGAAATAATAACACATTAATTATTTTATTTGACAAATGTTTGTTGATATCTACTCTCAATATCTGCATTATCCTATGAGATAGGATACAGGTGAACAAAACAGAAAAAGTAATCCATGCCCTCGTGGAACTTACATTCTAGTGGTGTGAGAACTGAAACAGAAATAATTCTCAATTCATGTGTTAAACAATACTAGGAAATGGTGCTTGTTTATCAAGACTAACAGTTTACGTATCAAACCCTACAAGACCCTCACCTCAGTCCTCCCACCAGTTCAAAGCTGGTATGTCATAAATCCTCTGATTCTAGCCAATTCTCCTCCTTACAAGATCATCCTTGGCATCACCTAATTGAAGCCTTAACCCCCCACAAAGACTCTCCTCTAACTTCTCATTTTGAAACACTACTAAGATTCTGTCAAAGTGGTCTGCTGCCTTATTGCAGGAAATCTCATAAACCCAGTTTTGATTGACTTACAGGTTTTTCTGGTGGTTGTTTGGGTAGTCAACAACAATAAACAAGTGTGTTAGTCTGTTTTCACGCTGCTGATAAAGACATACCCAAGACTGGGCAATTTACAAAAGAAAGAGGTTTATTGGACTTACAGTTCCACATGGCTGGGGAGGCCTCACAATCATGGCGGACAGCAAGGAGAAGCAAGTCACATCTTACATGGATGGCAGCAGGCAAAAAGAAAGCTTGCACAGGGAAACACCCCCTTATAGAACCATCAGATCTCATGAGACTTATTCACTCTCATGGGAACAGCATGGGAAAGATCTGCCCCCATGATTCAGTTACCTCTCCCTGGGTCCCTCCCACAACACATGGGAATTCAAGATGAGATTTGGGTGAAGACACAGCCAAACCGTATCAACAAGATACATAAATTATAGAGTTTTGATAACAAGATGAGGGGAGAGGGCTTATGGGGAGGAGGCTTTGCAGGGCAGATTGTTTTATTTATTTGACTTTACTCTGAGTAAGGATGAGAAGCAATTGGAAGGCTTGAGCTGGAGAAGTGGCATGATCTGCTTTATCGTTTAGCAGGATGACTCTGGCATCCACATTGATAAATGACTGAAGAGAGCAAAGGTGGGGAACCAGGAGGAGGACATAGTGGTTCTTTCTCATAATCCCAGCACTTTGGGAGGCTGAGGCAAGTGGATCACTTGAGCTCAGGAGTTTGAGACCAGCCTGGGCAACATGGCAAAAACCCACCTCTACAAATAATACAAAAATTAGCTGGGCATGGTGGCACACGCCTGTAGTCTCTGCTACTGGGGAGGCTGAGGTGGGAGGATCACCTGAGCCTAGGGAGGTTGTGGCTGCAGTGAACTGTGATCATGCCAGTGCATTCCAGCCTGGGTGAGAGAGTATAACCCTGTCTCCAAACCAAACCAAACCAAACCAAACCAAACCAAACTGAAGGTGGGAGCCAGGGACCATTTAGGAGACTCAGACTGGGGTGGTAGGGATGGATCTGGGGAGAGGTTGTTGGACTCTCTTACCTATTTTGAAGATGGAACCAATGGAATTTGTCGATGGATCAGATGGGAGTGTGTGAGGAAGAAGCTCACCTATCTTACAGGATGTCATGAGCTTTCAACCTCATGGTGTTTGTAATCTGTCAGTGCTCAGTAAACAGCAACAATTTGAAGATTCTCACATGTTTCTCCTCTGCCTAGATCTGGGTCTTCCCACCTCTGTCACTTGCTAAACTGCCAAAGATGCCTCTTTCCCCAGGGATACCTTCCTGATGCTCTCACTCAAGCTTAGGTGTCCTCCACGTGCCTCTATCATCGACTCTCCTTTGCAAGCACCACATGTGGCCCAGTTCTGTGGACTCTTGCAGGCCCTTACTTGTTTCGGTTCCTCTGCAGACTGCCCTCTGCATTAGGCTGGCCTTGTCCACCCTGCTTACTACTGAATACTCTGCACCCAGGACAAAGCCTGCAACACAGCTGGTGTCCAGCCCCTGCTTGTTGATTATTATTAACATCTTTTTTTTTTGTTGTTGTTCTTTTTTTTTTGAGACGGAGTCTCGCTCTGTCGCCCAGGCTGGAGTGCAGTGGCCGGATCTCAGCTCACTGCAACCTCTGCCTCCTGGGCTCAAGCGATTCTTATGTCTCAGCCTCCCAAGTAGCTGGGATTACAGGTGTGCGCCACCATGCCTGGCTAATATTTGTATTTTTAGTAGAGAAGGGGTTTTGCCATGTTGGTCAGGCTGGTCTTTAACTGCTGGCCTCAAATGATCTGCCTGCCTCGGCCTCCCAAAGTGCTGGGATTACAAGTGTGAGCCACTGTGCCCGACCTTAACATCTTAATAATCTGTAATGAGGAAAAAAGGGTAGTTCCTTTATCTCAAGCATGGAGTTTGGGTTCCACTCACAGAGGCTGTACTTACATTGAAAAACAAGGGAGAAATAGTTATAAACCATGACTAGCTATGGGCAAAATGATGAAGTAGCCAAAGTCTTATGGAGTTTTTGCATTAATTTTGATTTTTTTTTTTTTTTTTTTTTTTAGATGGAGTCTCACTCTGTCACCAAGTTGGAGTGCGGTGGCGCGATCTTGGCTCACTGCAACCTCTGCCTCCCAGGTTCATGCTATTCTCCTGCCTCAGCCTCCCGAGTAGCTGGGACTACAGGCGCATGCCAGCACACCCAGCTAATTTTTGTATTTTCAGTAGAGATGGGGTTTCACCGTGTTCACTAGGATAGTCTCAATCTCTTGACCTCGTGATCTGCCTGCCTTGACCTCCCAGAGTGCTGGGATTACAGGCGTGAGCCACCGTGCCCAGCCTAATTTTGATTTTTTTAAAGCATTTAATTAAAATGTTATTTAATTACTGAGTTTTTGGGATCCCCGTCATTTTTGTGACCTAGCAAAGAAAGTACCTCCCCACCTTCCCAGACCTGGCCCTGCTGGAGAGGCAGTAAGGGTTAGGAAGGTGCTGTGAAATGTGGGATTAGGTAAGCATGGCATTTTTCTGAGTGTTATATGAGGTGTTTTGAAGAGAAAGTCTTAAAGGCACCAAGGTGGGTGTACAAGTCTGCTCAAGCTGCCATCACAAAATCCCTAAGACTAGATGGCCCAAACAACAGACACTTATTTTCTCATAGCTCTGGAGGCTAGAAATCCAAGGTCAAGGTGCCTGCAAGGTCGGTTTCTGGTGAGGCCTCTCTCCCTGGCTTGCAGATGTCCACTTTCTCACTGGGTGCTCACATGAACTCTCTTTTGTGTCCGCTTGGAGAAACAGTCCTGGTGCCAGTTCCTTTTCTTTTCTGAGACAGAGCCTCACTCTGTCACCTAGGCTGGAGTGCAGTGGTGTGATCATGACTCACTGCAGCCTCAAACTCCTGAGCTCAAGCAATTCTCCTACCTCAGCCTCCCAAGTAGCCAGAATCACAGGTATGTGCCACCATGGCTGGCTAATTATTATTTTTTTTATCTTATAGAAACAGGGTCTCACTGTATTGCCCAGGCTTCCTTTGCTTATAAGAACATCAGTTCTATTGCTTTGGGCACCCCCTTATGACCTCATTGAACCATAACTACCTTCCTAAAAGCCTGACCTCTGAATGCAGTCACATTGGGGATTATGGTTTCAACATACAATTATTTTGTGCTGGGGGCACAATTCAGTCCGCACCAGTGGGTACCCAGCCCCCATTCAGATCATGCTGCCTGGGGTAGGAGCTTGGTGCTGAGAGACGAACAGGTCAGGTTTGGATTTGGGTTCTTCTTCTAATTAGCTGTGTGATCTTGAGCTAATCACTTAACTTCTCTGAACCTCAGCTTCTCCAATTCTACAATTAGTCCATATTTCTTATCTCACAGGGAGATGGAGGGACTAATCTGAGATGCATATAAAAACCTTGAAGACAATTCTCAGTAAACTTTAGATTTCCTCCCTTTAGCAAACTAATTGGAATTCAGGAAGCAGCAACTGGCACTGTAGGTAGAAGGCAGTTCTGTTGATTGACTTTGGGCAGCTGCAGGGCTCGAGGGTGACATTACACGGAGGCTGTCTATGATTTTTCTAAGTTTCAGTGGCTGCACACCCTTATCCCACATAAGATTAGATTTTCATGCAGACATTGGGCAAGAGTCCCAGGCCTCACAGATATTTTTGGGTCAACCAGGAACTCTCCATTGCTGTCGAGTATGAGGGAAAGTGCCGAGTCATGGATTTGTTTCCTTTAGATTCTGTGTGGTTCTTATCATGTTCTTCAGGAAACATTAGCACACCCAGCTATTAATTATGATGATGGAATGAAATTTCTGACTAAATCCGGGGTGGAGGTGAGGGTCACCTGCCTGGCTAACCTATACTTCTATCTATCCAGGAAGGAAGGGAGCTATCTGGAGGCAGGCTAAGGAGATAGGAATGTCCAACATGCTGGGAATCCCTCGACTTCACGCAACAGGGCAACCCAAGCCTCCGAAGGTCGGACTTGGGTGGGAGGGATCAGTGTTGTCATTGGCACATTTTCCCAACCAAGTCCAAAATCCCTTAGTAGGCAAAGAGTTGAGATAGGGAAACAGTACCTGGGGCCCCACTGATAGTGGGATGATGGTCCTCATCACAGCGCAGGATGGAATCTTTGTTTAGATTACCAGAGGACTGTACATACACCCTCAAAACAGATGAGGTATTTTCCCTGGAAACTTGCTGTAATTCTTACTCCCTTTGTCCCTCTTTTCCACGAAAGCATGAGGTTTCACTGATGAATTCTCCTCCCTTCCGGCACCCCTACTTCGGCCCTTCAATTGCCCTAACAGTGTTGATGAGCAGAAATAGTGTCAGATCATGATGTCAGGAGTAATGTCAGATATCTGTTTGGTGCCTAGGACCTTCCAAGATTTATGGCTACCCGTAAATCACAAGAGAGATTTTGATTCTGTTTTTCCTCCCGGAAGGTGAGGGACAGCTCTGGTCATGCCCCTTACTGAGTAGTCTCTTTTAGGCAATTGCTGGCATTGCTGGGCGCAGAAGCTTATTTGTTTCCCCACAACCTGAGTGGAAAACTTCACTCAGGTGCTGGGATATATGCTATACTCCCATTGCCCAACAAATCCAGACCTAACTGACATAAGGGAATGTTCATTTCAAGTATTATTGGTCCTTCCCCCTTATAACATTCATCCTTGAGAAGTTTTCACAACAGAATTAAATTTCCAACATTTAAATCAGGTTGATGATTAACTCAAGGAACCCAGAAAAAATTTCTGTTGCAATGTGTTATTGGAAATAGAGGAGTAACACACTGCAGCTGACTGGAGCCATGAACTTGGGCAAGTCCTCAACATCTACAAGTGCACCGGCAATACAGAACCACAGGCCACAGGTGGCGTCTTCTTTTTGTTTTTTTTTTTTTGAGACGGAGTCTCACTCTGTTGCCCAGGCTGGAGTACAGTGGCACGATCTTGGCTCACTGCAACCTCTGCCTCCTGCGTTCAACTGACTTTCCCGTCTCAGCCTCCTGAGTAGCTAGGACTATAGGGGCCCACCACCACACCCAGATAATTTTTATATTTTTTAGTAGAGACATGGTTTTGCCATGTTGTCTAGGTTGGCCTTGAACTCCTGACCTCAGGTGATCCACCTGCCTCAGCCTCCCAGAGTGCTGGGATTACAGGTGAGAGCCACCACGCCTGGCCCACAGGTGGCTTCTTAAATTAAAACTTAAATTAGTTAAAGTTAAAAATTCAGTTCCTTAGTTGCACTAGTCACAGTCAAGTGCCTAATAGCTACATGTGGCTGTGGCTACAGCATAGAGCAAGCAGATATAGAACGTTTCCATCAGCGCCTATTTCATCATCTGAGAGGGGAGTGACAGGGACCTCAGATGTCGCATGAGATGGTGCACGTAGAGACACTTTGCATATTATGAAGTGAAACACAAGTTTTATTGTCAGCCTTGACTTGTCATTTGGATGGATGCAAAGTGGATTCCAGGTTCCTAATGAAAAGCTTTATGAAATAATCTGAATCTTTTGGTGTATCTGTTGAACAGTTTTCTAAGTCAGCCCTATTTTTTTTCCATTATAATCAGCAGTGCTGAGAACCCGCCTTTTCTGGGCAGAAAGAGGGTGAAATTCTTGTCCACTCTAAATCCTGGATTCCCACTGTCCTCAATCAATCAACGCCTCTTCCTGGATAAGCTCAGGGACTCCTTTTTACCCCAACTCCCAGCCTCCAGTTCTACAGCAGCATAGTACCTTCGGGAGGGCATAAAGCTATCCTCCCTCTGCCCCTGCTGTCATACATAGATGCTGTCCCCTTCTCTCCACATCCCAGCCGTTGGCTGCCCTCTCAGCCCCTGCATTCTGATGATGGGCAACATCATCAGACGTTAAGGACCCTGGTCAAACTCCAGGGTTTCTTTACAATTAGTAATCCTTTCTGATGATCTGAAAGTGTGTTAGCACACTTCTCCCAGTGCTCAACAGCATGAAAGGCTGTGTTCTCTCCTGCCCGGAACAACAGGATCTCCTTTCCCTCCCTTAACACCCCTCCATCACCATCACCACAAGTTCATGCTCTCCACACGCTTGTCATGGGAATCAAGCAGTGGAGACGTACGCTGGAAGAGAAGGAGCTTGGGCCTGAGGTAGGTGTGGGCTGGCTCTCACCTCTGTCATGGCTTAGCTTGTGACTTTGGCAAGTTAGTTGACTTCCTTGAAGCAAGTGTTTGTCTGTTTTCTTTCATTTGCATAAATGAGGGTAATAGCATCTACTTTGCAAAACTGTGGTAAGAACAAACTGAGCTATGGGCTAAAATGCTTAGGGCAGTGCAGTGTCGGGCATGTAGCATTTGGCATACAGCTGGTGCCACAGAAATCAGTAGTTGTGTTTATTCAAGAGCTATCCTCAGTTCTGGCGGAACATGGTGTTTACCCTTTCCCTTGTAAAACAATGGAAGGATCTCAGACACTTCATTGTCTAAACATTGTTGGATGGGGCTAAACAGCTTCAAGTGAATGTGCCAGCTACAACAGGCATGTTGCAGCAAATACTCTTCTTTATCCCCATAAAGCCATTTCCTCTTATTTACCTTTATAACAGAATCCAGATTTTGTTTAGGTGTCTAGTGTCCAGGGCTCCCTCTCCAGGTCCAAAGAAATGTTACTCTTTATTGGTCCAAACAATTGGGTTAATATTCTCCTTGCTGGTGATTCATCTAAAAATGGTCATGTGATGTACTTGTGGTAAGTGAGACATAGAGGAAGTGGGGGAGGGGTAGTTTCTCTCCTGCCCATAAAAATAAAAGAAAAACAATTGGAGACATTGGCCCCTCTTCTTTCACCCAGAGTGGTTGTGCCCCTGTGGAATGACTGAACCTGTGGCCCTCGTGACCAAGGCCAACATGCTCAGATGGCAGAGGGTAAAGATGGAAAGAACCTGGCTCCATGAAGTCCTCAAGCTGTTATATTAACCGGCCCTAGAATCATCCTATTTCTAGACTTTTGGTGAGATAATAAATTTATTTTATTTAAAAAATCAATTAAAAGTAGGTTTTTTCTGTTATTTATAGTTGACAGTCTCCTAAATGATTTCTAACACAAATAACCGACATGTTTGCATTTTAGTTATTTCTATATGTGTCTTATATTCTCTGCTTAACCCTCTGCTCTTTTTTTTTTTTTTTTTTGAGACGGAGTCTTGCTCTTATTGCCTAGGCTGGAGTGCAGTGGCGTGATCTCAGCTCACTGCAACCTCCACCTCCTGGGTTCAAATGATTCTCCTGTCTCAGCCTCCAGAGTAGCTGGGATTACAGGCATCCGTCACCACACTTGGCTAATTTTTATACTTTTATTAGAGACAGAGTTTCATCACGTTGGCCAGGCTGGTCTCGAACTCTTGACCTCAGGTGATCCGCCCGCCTTGGCCTCCCAAAGTACTGGGATTTCAGGCATAAGCCACCGTGCCCGGCCAACCCTCTGTTCTTCTTAGATGGTATGCTGTATCTTTCCCCCTTGTTCAATCCCCTAACACCTGGTTCACCATCTTGCACACAGAAAGCACTAAAATGGAATTTATAAATAAATATGAAAGTGAAATATGGCCCTTGAAATGACAGCTTGCTTCCAACAGAGCTTCCACCGCAAGATTTTAAGATAGAGGGTTGGTGGTGAGAGGAGACCTGAAGATGATCAGTACTGCGACAGAGTCGAGCTTCTTCTCTTCTATGTGTGGTATATCCTTCTTCTGGGAACTCTGACCTCAAAATTTGATATTACCATCGACTCTTTTCTCATTGTCAGCTCCTCATATTCGAAGAGTTGCCAAGTTCTGGCCATATTACTTTGACTCTTCAGCTTATCCAAAGTAACTAGAGAAATCTGGGGGAAAACTGTTTTTTACTGTCCAAGCAAATGACATTGGTCTGAGACAGAAAGGCCATGTAATTCTTTTGAACGGCAACTGTGTCTTTTCAGGGGGAGTCTACTGGGAAAGCCACATGAAGATAAAAAAGCTGTTTAGGTTGGGCAGGGTGGCTTATGCTCGTAATCTCAGTGCTTTGGGAGGCTGAGGCAGGAGGATCGCTTGAACTCAGGAGCTGGGGGCAGCAGTGAGGTACAACTGTACCTCTGCACTCCAGCACAGGCAACAGAAGGGGACCCCACAGCTTTTTTCCAAAAAAGCTGCTTGGAGAATAGATGGAAAAACACGAAGTCACCATATAAATTGGCTCCAAGTCCCCAGTCCTCTAGACGTCATCCTCTGGTGTGAAGCCCTCTGCCCTCCTGACTGTTGGAGACCGGTGTCCCCTTCTCTCCACATCCCAGCCATGGCTGCCCTCTCAGCCCCTCCATTCTGATGATGGGCAACATGAAGATGTTAAGGACCCTTGGCAAACTCTAGGTTTTCTTTACAATCAGTAATCCTTTCTGATGATCTGAAAATATGTTAGCACACTTCTCCCAATGCTCAACAGCATGAAAGGCTGTGTTCTCTCCTGCCCTGAACAACAGGATCTCCTTTCCCCCACTTAACACCCCTCCATCACCATCCCAGTGCGCTGCTGGGCAGTGAGCTTCTTGACAGAGCTGCCCCCAGGGAGAAATGTTCCAGCTGGGACAAGTGACATTCTGTTGAAGTGGGAACTTGTGCACCTGCAGAGGTCTGAGAAGCTGTGAGTCCACACTGAGCTCTGTCATCTTCATTCCCAGCCATCTCCCCTGGAGGGCTGTTCTCATCTGAACAAAGTAGGCAGGGTTTTCAGGATGAAGCCTCACTGGGATGCTGTAAGTGATTCCATCTCCGTATTGAGAAATTTTGTGTCTTCCATCCAGATTTGAGAAAAAAGAAATAAGAGGAAGAAAGAAGTGTACCATGAGGGGAATAAAAGAGAAAACAAGTCAGGGAAAAGTGCTTGGCAAAAAAAATGGAGTAGAAAGACAAAATGGGCTGGGCGTGATGGCTCACACTTGTAATCCCAGCACTTTGGGAGGCAGAGGCGGGCAGATCATTTGAACTCAGGTGTTTGAGACCAGCCTGGGCAACATGGCGAGAACTTGTGTCTGCAAAAAGTACAAAAATTAGCAGGGCATGGCAGTGTGTGCCTATAGTCCCAGCTACTCGGAAGGCTAAGGCAGTTGGATCACTTGCGCCTGGGGCGGTCGAGGCTGCAGTAAACCGTGATCATGCTACTGCCCTCCAGCCTGGATGACAAAGTGAGACCCTGTCTCAACAAAACAGAACTATTGGTAAGAGGCTTAAACAAGAAGACAGAAATAACCACAAACAATTCTGAGACCAAAAAGTAGTTCACGTATAAAAAGAAAGTCAAAATGGTACATGAAATATAACAAAAAAAAGTTAGGGATAAACCAAAGTAAAGAAGATAGTGGTGTAATCTGAGAAGATGGGCACATGTCAACCTGGCTGCTTTTACGAAAATCCTTTCCTAGTCCTTTTTAAGAATGATGGCCGGGTGCGATGGCTCAAGTCTGTAATCCCAGCACTTTGGGAGGCCTAGATGGGCAGATCACGAGGTCAGGAGATCGAGACCATCCTGGCTAACACGGTGAAACCCCATCTCTACTAAAAAATACAAAACCTAGCCAGGCGAGGTGGCGGGTGCCTGTAGTCCCAGCTACTCGGGAGGCTGAGGCAGGAGAATGGCGTAAACCCGGGAGGCGGAACTTGCAGTGAGCTGAGATCCGGCCACTGTACTCCAGCCCGGGTGACAGAGCAAGACTCCGTCTCAAAGAAAGAAAAAAGAAAAAGAATGATGAGGCTGGGCACAGTGGCTCACGCCTGTAATCCTAGCACTTTGGGAGGCCGAGGTGGGCGGATCATAAGGTCAGGAGATCAAGACCATCCTGGCTAACACGGTGAAACCCCGTCTATACTAAAAAAAATATAAAAAAATTTAGCCGGGCGTGGTGATGGGCACCTGTAGTCCCAGCTACTCGGGAGGTTGAGGCAGGAGAATGGTGTGAACCCGGGAGGTGGAGCTTGCAGTGAGCCGAGTTCACGCCACTGCACTCCAGCCTGGGCGACAGAGTGAGATTCTGTCTCAAAAAAATAAAAAATAAAAAAATAAAATAAAAAAAAAGAATGATCTATTGCCTGGTAAATATTTTTGTAAGTTTTTTGGACATACTACAAATAGAGTGAAATAGCTTTCTTATTGTTTAACTGGTAGTCACATGCTGTGCCTTTTATGGGCCTTTTCTTTATAGAACCTAGAATTTTAGTTGTGAAAAGGGGGCTGGAGAATACCTATTGTATAATCATTTTAGAGAAAAGAAATCCCCAGTCTGGAACAGTGACTTTCCCAGTGTTGTGTGGCTGGTGACCCAGGAGAGCCAGGATCCCGCCCTGCCTGAGCTGGGGCTCCGGGCTGCTCCAGCACCCACCCAGGCTCCCGCTCTCTCTCTAGGCCTCCCAATCTGCAGACCTACTCCTGTCTCCCCACCTAGCAAAAGTGATTACTGCTGTGGCTCTTAAGAGTCGTGTGAATTTAAATTAGTACTTAAAAATTACTAAATAACATTCTAACATGAATATAAATTAGTATTAAAACAATTACAAAATAACATTGTAACATGTTACAATGCAATACCTAATTTTTTTCTTTTTTTTTTTTCTTTGGAGATGGAGTCTCACTCTGTTGCCCAGGCTGGGTGGAGTGCAGTGGCACGATCCCAGCTCACTGCAACTTCTGCCTTCCAGGTTCAAGCAAATCTCCTGCCTCAGCCTCCCAAGTAGCTGGGATTACAGGTGCCCACCACCATGTCAGGCGAATTTTTATATTTTTAGTAGAGACAGGGTTTTGCCATTTGGCCAGGCTGGTCTCGAACTCCTGACCTCCAGTAATCCACCCGCCTCAGCCTCCCGAAGTGCTGGGATTACAAGCGTGAGGCACCACACCCAGCCAATACCTAATATTTATATAGAAATTTTACCATGTGCTAGGTATTGTGCTCAGGGTTTTACATATATTAACTTTTAATCCTTAAGTAACAATATAACATGTTAATGGTTGAAGGCTGACGGCT
Organism: Trachypithecus francoisi; assembly: GCF_009764315.1. Classification (NCBI taxonomy): domain Eukaryota; kingdom Metazoa; phylum Chordata; class Mammalia; order Primates; family Cercopithecidae; genus Trachypithecus; species Trachypithecus francoisi. The sequence goes on from NW_022681472.1 coordinate 9,363,221, forward strand.
AATATTTATAGAAGTTTTACCATGGGCCATGTATTGCGCTGTTGGCAGTTGAATTGTTGCCCACCGCCCCCCATTCATAGGTTGAAATCTTACCCCTTTGTAGCTCAGAATGTGACCTTATTTGGAAATAAAATTGTTATTAATTAAGTCCTAATCCAATGTGACTGATGTCATCATAAAAAGGGGAAATTCAACACAGAGACAGGGTGAAGATGACAGGAAGACAGGGAGACAGTGGGCATTTTCAGCCAAGGCGAGTGGCCTGGAACACACCTTTCTCTCCCAGCCCTGGCAACACCAGCCCTGACAACACCTGGATGTCAGGCTGTGAGACAACACATTTCTGTTGTTTAAGCCACCTCATCTGTGGTACTTTGTTTTGGCAACCCTGGCAAATTAATATACCTGCTAAACGCTTTACAAGTATTAACTCTTTTAATCCTTACAATCCAACCTATGCGATATGGAAAATGGAAGAAAAAAGTTAAACACCACTGGAAGGAAGCAATCAACCTAATCCAGAATGTGTAACATTCCACAAGACAAATGATGTGGTTTCTCCAACAAAACAGTGATATGATTAAAAAAAAAAAAGGGACAATAACCACATCCAATATCCAGACCCTATTTGTGTTCTGATGCGACTAAACCAACTGTAAAAATACATCTTTGAGACAACTGGGGAAATTGGCTTTGGACTCGATATGACATGATGTTAAAGAATGGTTGTTAATTTTGCTAGGTGTGACAGTGGTATGGTGGTCACGTTTAAAAAAAATGCAATCCTAATTATCAGCGATGGGTGAAATGGCATGATGCCTGACAATTTTTTCAAGGAATCTAGAAAAGTGTTAGGGACCAGGTAGTGTATACATGGCAGCTTACTATTCTGCTTACTTTCAAAAATATTCTCTAAAACTTTAACTCATAGAAGCAGGGGGTAGAACAGTGGTTACCAGGGGCTTTGAGAAAGGGGAAATGAGTGGGGAGGTGTTGTTCAAAGGGTCCAAACTTTCAGTTATAGGATGAACAAGGTCTGGGGCTCTAATGTACAGCATGGGTGGTAATGGATGTGTTAAATTAATTTGATTGTAATCATTACACAGTGCGTATGAATATCAAAACAACATGTTGTACATTCTGAATATATATAATCCTTATTTGTCAATTAAATATTTTAAAATAAAAAAGCACACTAAAAACAAGTTTGAAAGCTTCCATAAAAAAATGAGAAAACCTATGGGAGTTTTTAATTGCTATTTTACAGATGTGGAAACTGGGGATCAGAGAGGTCTGGTAAGTGCCCTGGAAGAGCTGAGACCAGTCAGTCTGAATTCAAAATGTAATTCCAAAAGGCATTTTTAAATATTAATATTTAATGGCGAAGTTATAACGCTCACCTATCCATTCTACACCAGTCCTCTGTGATATGCAGGGGCGACATCATCCCCACTTCAGAAGTGGTAGCAGAAGTTTAGAGAGGTCAGGTATTCACTAAAGAATGCTGAAACCAAGCGTGGAACCCAGGTTTCTCGACTTCTAGTAAAATGCTGACAGCAGACCCTGTGGGCCAATGGCATCACATTTAAGAGGAAGGATTTAGGGACAGGACTTCTGGGTTGCGGTCCCCCTTGGTCAGCTTGCTTAGCTCTGCGGGCCTCAAATATCCCATATGTGGATTGGACAGCACCACCCCTTCTGCTGCGCCAGCCTCCCAGGGCCCCTTGAGGTGCAGAGAGACTTGGTGAAGAGGTTGGCTAACTGCAAGAATGCTGCAGAAATGCTACTAGCCTTTTCTATCTAAGCAGTAGTGTTTATCAGTTGTTGTGAAGAGGAAAATGTGGCTAATGGGCCCTCAGGAGAGGCAATTTTGGGGGCAAAATGGAGCAGAGGGAGTTTCTTACCATGCCATCAGATTTATGCTCATCAGACTTCAACTGCTTGAGATAAAATTCAGGGCATAGGTTGGATCTACTGAGGCCAGTCCTGGGAGGTGCTTGGTGTTCCTGACCTTTCTCTTGGCACTGGGGTTGTGGATGGTACACTTTTAGCCCGAACTTCTCAGAAGCAGCCTGCATTATCCATTAGGGCCTGTCCATCCAGTTCAAGTTCACAGTGATAAATCTCACAGCCCCTGAGGGTCCTCACAAAGGTGGGTGTGGTGTGCTGATAGCAGGCATGATTAAGTGCTTTCCTGTGTCAAATATAGCTGTAATATACTACAAACAGGCAGTCAGGCTTTATACAAACTGATCTGGCTGCTATCAGCTGCTCTGACATTTTATACTAATACTTAAAATAAATCTAGAAACAGGAAAGAAAGTACAGAATTATTGTTTTAAGCAGCCTGGGAGAGCTTATCTTCAAAGTGGCAGAGGTTCTATTGTATTTAGAGAAACTGCTCACTCCTTGGGCATGAAGTTTGTTGCAGGGACTCTGGGTTGCCTTGAGCAGTTTCCCACGTGAGTGCTGAGGGCTGCCTCCAGGCAGAGCACTCACCCCTGCCCATGGGCTCTATCCCTGCTCCTTGCTCCTTGCTCCAGGGAAGACCTTCCAGTGCACCTGAAGCCCCAAACACACTTTAAGAGGCAATTTAGAATTTCCCCTTAAAACAAACAAAAACATCACATTTTCCCTTGTCAATATTGGTCTTGCCTTTGCATGTGGTGTCTCTGCCCTTGTATGTTTCACAGCTGAAAACAAAAGGAGGCCCCTGACTTTCTGGCGTTTCTTTCTGGACTGAGAGATCAAGGGAGAGGTGCCCATGAAATAGAGATCTAAGACTTTTAAAAAGAATGATGGGATTACAGGCGGTGGCTCACGCCTGTAATCCCAGCACTTTGGGAGGCCGAGGCAGGCGGATCACCTGAGGTCAGGAGTTTGAGAACAGCCTGACCAATATGATGAAACCTCGTCTCTACTAAAAATACAAAAATTAGGCATGTGTGGTGGTGCGTGCCTGTAATCCCAGCTAATTGGGAGACTGAGACAGGAGAATCACTTAAACCCAGGAGGCGGAGGCTGCAGTGAGCTGAGATCATACCACTGCACTCCAGCCTGGGCAACCAAAAAAAGAAAGAAAGAAAAAAAAAGAACGCAGAAATCACGGAGCTCCTCTAGGAATTCTCAACTCTGGCAACACATTGGTCACTCAGGGGGGCTTTTAAAAAATACTGATGCCCAAGATCTACCACCAGAGTCCAGCTTAATTGTTCTAGAATTTTCGAGGGGTGAGGATTGGGCCATTGGCATGTTTATAAACCTCCCTAGGTGATTCTAATGGGCAGCAGAGTGGAAAACCAGCCATTTATTCATATGGTTCATTAGACAGATGGCAGGAAGGAGTGGCTGCCACCTCCCACAGAGTATGAGGACGGGACCAGGGCTCTCCAGCCCCCTTTCAGGAATCTGCATTAGACACTATGATTTATTGGTGCTCTAACTGAGATAAATCTAAGAAGGCACTGGATGCTAAGTACTTAATGCTACTTGCAGTCACGGTTGGTTTCTTCCTCAGCTTTATCTCATAAGTTAAATTAGTTTTTTTCTACCAACATAACCAAAAGATCTTATTTTTTTGTACCATTTCTGTAAAATGCCTTTATTTCTCGGATCCTCCTTCCTCACTCAAAACAATTTTGCGTAGATTTGAGTCATGGAAGACTTTAGAGAGATTGACGCTCACGTTCACTTTGTAAAACTGAACCAACAATTAAAAATGACCTGGCTGGGATAGCACAGAGAACTGAGTTAAACTGGTGGCTGCCTTCAGTGCAACTTCTGGTATTCTTTGTAAGAATGAGGAAGCCAGTTACTCCCTCCGCTCTGATGCCTGCATTTTTGTGGATGTTTTCAAAACATTTTAAATCAACTACACGATACATGCAGAACACGATTATGGAGATTATATATTTGGAATTCTCTGGGATAGTCTTATTTTATTTTATTTTTCAGACAGAGTTTCGCTCTGTTGCCCAGGCTGGAGTGCAGTGGCGTGATCTCGGCTTACTGCAACCTCTGCCTCCTGGGTTCAAGCGATCCTCCTGCCTCAGTCTCCCGAGTAGCTGGGATTACAGGCGTATGCCAGTGTGCTTAGCTAATTTTTGTATTTTTAGTAGAGATGGGGTTTCACCATATTGGCCAGGCTGGTCTCGAACTTCTGACCTCCAGTGATCTGTCTGCCTCAGTTTCCTAAAGTGCTGAGATTATAGGCATGAATCACTGCGCCCAGCTGTCTTATTTTATTTTTATTTCTTTATTTACAGATTGGGCTGGGGTTCCCTGTGTTACTCAGGCCAATCTCAAACTCCTGGCCCCAAGGGATCCTGAGTAGCTGTGATTACAGGTGGGAGCCATGCTGCCCAGCTCGATAGTCCTATTTTACATATCCTATCTTTACATTCACATAAAATAAAAAGGACCCAGAAATTTGACCACTTTGATATCCAAATGATATCTCCCAGACTATAGCAAAAATTCGATAAAACGCACAATCAGCTGTTGTGTTTCAGCTCCTGGTTTGGAGAAGATGATCAGTTTACAGACCTTCCATGATGCTGATGGAGCCTGCCCGGGGCTCTAAGATGCAGGCATGGGCCCTTGCTCCTGCTCTCTGATCTGTGCCTCACACATGGGGACAGTGGCTCCTGAGGCCAGGGCTACAGTGCAGCATGTAGCCCCCAAAGCTATCAGTCTTGTCAGCTTGTCCTGGCTAGCAGATCTTGAAGGGCAGCAGGAGATGCCAATGAGGCTGCTTTTGCAAGCCATCACCCGCTCTTGGTTCTTCACGCCTTTGGTCATGAAGCCTTCCCCACTCCCTGACTTCCCACATCACATCCTCTACTATCTCAGTTCCACACACTCTGTGCTTTGGATGCTTGCTGTGTATGCACAGGCCTGCAGACTCTGCAGTCTCCCTCCTGGCTGCCTGCCTTTCCTGCTTCACCCTTGCTATCTTCCTACTCCACTATCCATCCACCTGCCGCATCTGGTCATGTTCCTCCTGACTAAAAAACAGACAATTCCTGACCTGGCGTGGTGGCTTATGCCTGTAGTCCTAGCACTTTGGGAGGCCGAGGTGGGCAGATCACTTGAGGACAGGAGTTCGAGACCAGCCTGGCCAACATGGCCCAACCCTGTCTCCACTAAAAATACAAAAATTAGCCAGGCATGGTGGCACATGCCTGTAGTCCCAGCTACTCAGGAGGCTGAGGCAGGAGAATGGCTTGAACCTGGAAAGTGGAGGTTGCAGTGTGCCAAGATTGTGCCACTGCACTCCTGCCTCCAGCCTGGACAACAGAGCGAGACTCCATCCAGAAACAAACAAACAAACCAACCAGACAATTCCTTAGGGGCCCCACTGTCTCTTTAACATACTTCCTGATGCCACCCCCCAGCCTCATTGCCCACCTTCCTTTGTGCTCCCTCTGCCCGCCAGGCCATGGGCTGCACTCAGGACCATGGATGGCTGCGTCCCGACTCCAGGGGTCCCGATTTCATTAATTTGGGTGCCACAGGAACTTGGGGATTTTATTGTGCAGCCAAGGTGGAGAAGCTCTGCTTAGCCTTTGTGAACTCACTGTGGCCCAAGCTTGCGTGCTTTCTTATCTCCTGGCCTTCGCATGGGCTGCTCTCTCACCCTGGATGTCCTTTCCCACCTACTTTTTTTGGCTACCTGTCCACAGAACTCAAGGAGGAGGCTATCAAAGAGTTCAGTGTTAGCTGTGGGGCAGGGCAGAACAAGGGGAGGTTCAAGGGAAGATTCCATGCTTTCAGGACCAGTAAATCATCATTTTGTAAGAATATGAGAGGAAGGGCGTTACGTGGAAGAGTGAGGGCTACCCTCCCCCATGGAAAATGGGCTTGTCTTTTCATTCTGGCTGGCTGTGGTTCCAGACCATGTCCTCTAATACAAAGAAAGATTGGAAATGTGATGCTTTGGGGACCTTGGAGGCCATTCCCTTTGTGAACTTCTGTGTCCTTACACATTCTTGGCATAGCTTGCTTGCTTACTTGCAACTTTCTCCCACCTCTACATATTACAGAGAGGTGGGGGCCTCAGGTCTCCGGGTCTGATTTGCCAAGTTGGGACTGGAAGGGGTAGAGGCAAGGAGGGGTTGTTAAAACCTCTTCGGGAACTGCACCAATCACGATGATCGCTCCCCAAAGATAGGAATACAAATTGACTTTGATCACTCCATTCTATTTGTATAACCGATAGAGAGCAGTTCAGCTGATTAGTCAAAGCAGCTTGAAACTGATCATTTCCTTCAACCATCTAATTCTATTTTATGCTTCCCCTTCCCCCACAAACATCCTTAACATTATCTTATTCTGGATTGTACAAGAACTTACAGATTTTATCTTAGAGGACTATCAAATACATATCAACAAAAACCCCAGTTCATGTAACTAAAGGAGAATTTTAGGTCAGTCCCAAAGCGAGCCTTGTGTGACAATCTATTGCTACATGCAATCCCAGGTGCTCACAGAACGGGTGAAATCCAAACACCTGTGGCTATTAGACACCATAAATACTAGCAATGAACATAAGGCCTGGATTCACTCAAATCTCAGCTCTGCTGTTTACTAATGTGTGACCCGAGCATGTTCCTAGCCTCTCAGTACCCCTTTTTCCTTGTCTCAGAAACGGATAGGATAATAGTGTCTATCTCAGAGGTTGGTGTGAGATTTAACTAAGTGCCTTGTGAAGTGCTTTCTTAGCTCTTTATAGGCACTTAATAAATGTTAACTTTAAAAAAGTGGCTAGGATTTTGTTTTTTCTGGCAGAGTCTTCATCTTGATGTTAGAAATGCCACTTTTTTTTTTTTTTAAAGAGATTAGACTAAATAGTTCTCATAAATCAAAGATGACACAAGAGGCTGGGTGCGATGGCTCATGCCTGTAATTTCAGTCCTTTGAGAGGCTGAGGAGGGAGGATTAGTTGAGCACAGGAGTTCAAGACCAACCTGAGTAACACAGCAAGACCACGTCTCTACAGAAAAATTAATAAATTAGCCAGGCATAGTGCCCTGTGCCTGTAATCCCAGCTACTTGGGAGGCTGAGGTGGGAGGCTAGCTTGAGCCAGGAGTTCAAGGCTTCAGTAAACAATGATCATGGCACTGCCCTCCAGCCTGGGCCACAGAGCAAGACTCTATCTCAAAAACAAACAAAAAAGTGATGGCGCAAGACAGAAAGTCTCCTGTCCAAGTCTAAGACCTGGTGTCACATGGACTCTCTGCTTTACCAACATGACCCTTACAACATGCATTTTACAACCAGGAGTGACAGCAGTGATCCAGCAGCTCTGGCATGAGCTGGCTTAGTGGCAGAGCTGTGATTGGCTCTTTGGGTACCCGGCTTCCCATCTACACTGGGCATGACTTCCGTGCTCACATTAGACCAGGTGCTACCTTACCCCATATCATCTTTTATCATCCCCTGGGGCCTTGAATTAAGGATGTCGGAAACATTGATCATTTCTGAAAAGACAAATTTGTAACAGAAACCCAGGGGAACTTTTTCCTAAGGATCCTTTGCTGTTCCCCATCCTAACAACCCTGCTGGTAAAGGATGAGGGCAATGACTCCGTGGTGGAAAACAGAGACCCATGCATCAGAAAGGAAAGTTATCACAGTTGTTTCTAAAGAATAGATCCCTAAGTTCACAGGATTTAACCAAACAGTATTCTTTCTTAGTTCAAATGAAACACTGAGCATTTCAAGCTTGTAGCATCAGGTGTGGTGGAGAGTATTGTCTCTTGTGGTTTACTGAGAGGGTAAAAGCTCTTGTAATTAACTTAGTGCCAAGCAAGCAGCATGATCAGAGTTAGATAACATTCAAACAAGGTCCATAAAAAGAGAGGAAGTCACCAAAAGAAGTTGGTAACTAAGATATTTAGGGTTAGTGTTATACACACCAGTATGTTCCCCATCCGCCAAGGTTTTTCTTCTCTTTAATCAACTCACTATAGGAAGTGCTGGAAGGCGACCAGGCACGTACCTGCACTGGGTCACTCCCTGTACCTGCACGGGGTCACCAACCAGCTCTGGGGTTTGGACACATTGTCAGACAATGGTAGGTTTGAATGCCACTTGTCTTTAATCTCGTCATCACACTGATAGCGTCCTAGCAGCAACCATCAGTGTAGTAACTATGTGTAATTCAGACCTCACCTAGGAGGTGAATGGAGCTTGGGTGACAACATTGAACAACTCACGCACCCTTCACGGCACCCTTCACGGTCCAAATTTCCCCTAGTGCCTTTGAGGTTGCCTCAGTCTCAGGCTTTACAGGCAGAGGGAGAGGCACAGGCATAGTGATGATGTTGTTCACAGACAGACATTGATTAGGTGGCCCCTAACACTGGGGGTCGATCTGTCCAGGTTTAGGGGGTTGCTTTACTGTGATGCCACCTGCAGGGTTGGGACAATGCTTAGGAGAGCTGAGACCTGCAACCCTAAACTGGACAGAAGCTACACAGATAACCTTTGGGAAGATCCTTAACCTGACTCCCTTCATACCTGCAAGAAGCCACTGTAAGATTAGGAAATGTAATTATATCTGATAAAGTGATTGCCAGGACATTGTTTGAAGACAGGGCTTTATCAGCCCTATTGTGTGAAGATTAATAGAGACCTGGATCTCCCTCTAGCCACTGGTCTCACACCTCCAACAGAATGAAATTTGATTATATTAGAATGTTTATATAGTAGCTCCATCTTCCTTAGACTTTCAATGCTTTATAATTTATTCCCTTTGTAATACACTAGCCTGGGAGCCCACAGATAACCTCCAGTACCCTGGGACCCCGTCCCCAGGGACTAGTGATGCATTGACTGGCTTCACATTCTCCAGCGCTTGCTCTGTGGAGCTCTTCCCTGGAGCATGTGCCTTGCAAAGCACTGACTTCATTACATTACAATTCTGTTTCTCTGGCTCTCTCCCCACTGGGCTGGAAGACCCTTGAAAGACAGGCACTTGCTTATTTTGTGTTCCCAGAGTCTAGCACGGATTTTATTTTCTAAGAGTCAGTCCCCACATACCAGCTCAGAGAAACCTGGACTTTTCTCACGAGGGAATATTGGAAAGGTGGGTGAGGGTTGAGCAGATCAGAGGAATCCATGAGACCCCAGGAGGATGGGCTGACTATTTACTAAAACCCTGGAGGGGAGGAAGAGGACAGGCAGGTGGGGTAGAGCAGAGGAGAACATTCCCATAGCTGAAAGATGTTCACTCCAGTGCTGAAGTGGAAGAGAGCATCTCATCCAAACTTCTTATTTCATCAGTGGGGAAAGAGAGTTTGAACAAGGTCACACAGAAAGATTACATCACGAGGAACGTTCCAGGTGACATTCAGCCATGAATACCACCTAAATGTCCACCATGCTTACAGAGATAGCGTACATATTTCTATTCTTTTTAGTTTTTTTTTTTTTTTTGTGATGGGATCTCACTGTGTCACTCAGGCTGGAGGGCTGTGGGTATTCACAGGTTCGATCATAGCTCACTGCAGCCTTGGACTCCTGAGCTCAAGCAATCCTCCCGCCTCAGTCTCTGACTAGCGGTGAGTGCCACCAGGCCTGGCCATGTTTCTATTATTTTATAATTAGATAGGGAAGAAGATAACATTTTAATGAATCAGGAGATTGGGTCTAGATCTCAAGAATTGAGACTCAAAGAATCTTAAAAATACATGACATAGCTGGAAGACTAAAAAACAGACACTTTCAGTTAAGATCATACCACAACTTAGAAAATGCCACCTTAGTCTCGTTTCTCCAAAACTGGGTTTTACTGAATGGGCCTAACAGGAGAGGTATTTACTGTGGCTGGTTTACCAATCAGGGCTCCACCTCCCTCAGCCTATTTCCACCTTTTACCCAGACCTTAGACTTAGAAGGGTCCCTACTGGGCTTGAGTAAGCAATCAGCATGTCCCCAGCACCCCACCCCAATGAGGAAAGGAAGAAATACAACTTCTGTAAATATGGAAAGCAGCTCTCAGTCAGTGTTAAAGGGAGAAGCTGGCCAGGCGTGATGGCTCACACCTGTAATCCCAGCACTTTGGGAGGCTGAGATGGGCAGATCACGAGGTCACGAGATTGAAACCATCCTGGTCAACATGGTGAAACCCCATCTCTACTAAAACAACAACAACAACAACAACAAAAATTAGCTGGGTGTGGTGGCACACACCTATAGTCCCAGCTATTTGGTTGGCTGAGGCAGGAGAATCGCTCGAACCTGGGAAGTAGAGGTTGCAGTGAGCCGAGATTGCACCACCGCACTCCAACCTGGTGACAGAGCAAGACTCTGTCTAAAAAAAAAAAAAGACAAGAGGCCGAGAAGAGGTGCAGCTATCAGTAACAGCCCAGAAAGACCTAGGCTATGGCACATGCTCAGTACCATCTTTCCCTCCATACCTGGTCACCAACACAAAATACAGATAACTTACTTGCATAAAGTATGCCCACCTACATAGGTCTCTTTGTTCCTCAACGACATACCAGTGAGAAAAATAAAACAGTTATTGCCCCTATTCTGTAGACAGAAGAAGAGACCACAGAGGGGTTGAGCAGCTGGCCTTGGGTCACCCACAAAAGGTGAATGTCAGGGCTGGTGTTCTTTTCTTCCAGTTACACTTTATGGGTTCCTGTCCAGACATAGGAGTACTTGTTAGACACTACAAGTACTTAGACATCTTCTTGAAGGGGTCAGCCTAAGAGACCCAGTTTTTCCCTTCTGAGGGCCCTCACCTCAGAGGCTTTCTTGTCTCAGGGCATCAGTACCAAGATCTGTCTGTATCAAGGTCCTCTGACCCAAGGAGGAAGGGAAAGGCAGAGAACTTGATCACAGAACACATTGGCAACCACCACATTTTCCTTCTTGGAAACATCTGGGTTTTCGTTTCCCTGCTGCTCTGTAGAAAACACCCAGCTATGTAAAAGCTCCTGGTTAGAAGTCACCACCAGCTCCATGCAGGAGGTGAGATGTGAAATAGATGATTTCCATGTAATTTTCCATCATCCCAGGGCCTTCTTAGTAACTGTCTCCAGTTGGCTGGTTATTCAATCCTGGTGCAGACAGTGCCAATACAAAGATGTCATGTGACCCAGAAATCCGTGTGCAGCATGAACCCTTTTTAGCCATAAAGTTTCTGTTGTTTTAATCCAGAGACTTAAAAATCCACTTAGTGATTAATAACCATTCCTGGCTTATGTACAGCAAAACAATCTCTTGCAATTGAAGTTGGCCTTTATATTCCCTTTAGAATGAAAGTATCAAACCATCCACTGATATGCTTAAAAGCCATAAGAGCATATTCCACATGTATAGAGTGTCCTTGTAGTTCCAAAGGTGCCTTTGCAGGGAGGCAGTAGGTCTGGCTTGGCAGTTCGAAAGATAGTTTTTCCTGGGCCTTCTCTCTTGAAATAGGAGCCATAGTTTTTATATATACTTAATAAAAATCAGAGAAAAGACAAGAGATTTCCAGTGTCCCCAAATCAGATGGAGGAGCCTATAAACCATCCTTACTTACATGGCCAGCGTGGTGGCAGCCCAGGCAGTGAGAGGAACCATCTTCAGGGGGACAGACCTGAAGACTGAAAATGAAGGGAAAATGTGGAAAACTGGGATTTAACCAACTCGCCCTTGCATCTGCCACAATGGGACATTGTTAGGCCTGGGCTTCATGAAACAATAGACTTCGATAGGACATAATACCCATTCAGAAGTCAGCTTTACATCCTAGCTCTTGGGCCACTGAGCTCCCTTTGAATTTGCAATTGCTGCACACAATGTGTGTGTTACAGATTATTTGGCCTAAATCTCTTCCTGTTCTCCCTCCCCCATGACTTAACTTCTGCTCTACTCTTCCAGTAAATCCAGGAGGGCTTTTCTTTCAGGAAATATTGGGAATTTGCCACAGGGCTCTCCACTGCTGAAATTCACAGCACTGTTTTTCCTGGCCATTTCAAAATGAGATGAACACATCGCATGAATGGATTTTAAGCACACATTCGTTCAGATGGGTCTGTACCCCAAATTCTCCAAGAGTGTAGTCCATCCCCAGGCCAAATCAATGGGTGTTTTAGGTGAATAATCTACTATTTGTTAATGAAGGACCACGCTCATTTTTTATAGTGGAATGCATTGTAAATAAAAACCATTGAAACCTTCATAATTTTTTCAAATAATATAACCCACCAAAGAGAAAAGTGAAAAAGAATAAAAGCATGCTCATAAAAAGGCTTGTTGTAGCATAAACCTGAATAGAATGTTAATATCCAGTGTTATACAACTTTTACAACATGATCTATCCTAGAGTCATTTTATAGGATAACATGAGAGCTGTACTGGCAAAAAAATTATGTTGCATAAAAAAGTAGAATATAAAACTATAAGAAACCATTTCTGCATAGGGACAAATGCTGCAAAGTAATAACTAAAAACAAAAATAGTTGTAATAAGAATGTTTGCGGGATTTGGGAGAGTATAGCTCCTTACAGTCTTTAACTTATTTTATTTTAAATTTCTAAAATTTTATGTTTTTATAGAGATGGGATTTCAACATGTTGCCCAGGCTAGTCTCAAAGTCCTGAGCTCAAGTGATCTGCCTGCTTCGGCCTCCCAAAGTGCTGGAATTACATGCGTGAGCCACCGTGTTCGGCTTATTTTTTATTTGTATGGGTACAAAGTAGGTGTATATATTTATGGGGTATATGAGATATTTGGATACAGCCATGCAATGTGTAATTATCACATCAGAGTAAATGGGGTATCCATCCCTTATAGCATTTATGGTTCTTTGTGTTACAAACATTCCAATTACACTCTTTTACTTATTTAAAAATGTACAATACATTATTGTTGACTGTAGACACCTTTTGTGCTATAAAATACTAGATCTTATTTATTCTAAGTTTTTATTTTTCAAACTTTACATTTATTGATTGATTTATTTATTTTTTGAGATGGAGTTTCTCTCTTGTCACCCAGGCTGAAGTGCAATGGCACGATTTCAGCTCACTGCAACCTCTGCCTCCTGGATTCAAGCAATTCTCCTGCCTCAGCCTCTGGAGTAGCTGGATTACAGGTTCGTGCCACCATGCCTGGCTAATTTTTATATTTTCAGTAGAGACAGGGTTTTGCCATGTTGGCCAGGCTAGTCTCGAACTCCTGACCTCAGGTAATCTGCCCGCCTTGGGCCTGTTGGGATTACAGGCGTGAGCCACTGTGCCTGGCCACATTTTTATGTTTAAAATCATTTTGTTAAGGAAAACTTTCCAACAATAATAGGACAAATCCTGTGGGAATGACAGTTTGTTCCATGGATCTGTATGTGGTATATTGCATGGAGATACTTTGTCTTACAAGTTACATTTGCCTGTGGTGTATTCTCAGTGATGGTCAGAACTGTGGGTTATGTTCTGGCTTTGAAGTAGTCTCAAGGATGCCTGGAGTGTGCAGTGAGGGGCCCTGGAACCAGGCTACCTTTTTTCTTCCTGTGAAGTTGTTAGAAAGTGGAAAGGAGAAAATTAACAGGAGTCAGTCCATCCCAGTTAATGCCTTACAAGCACAACCTCCTATCCAAAGAGAGTTTGACACTCATTTCAGAGAAGGGGTAACTGGGATTCAGATGTTAATTAAAATGCCCAAGGTCACCCAGTGAGTAAATAGATAGGATCTGAGTGTGAGCCCAGGGGTAGGATCCAGAGGCCTTATTCTTTCCCAGGACACCACTATACCCTGAAAATGTGTTTACTAAGAGCAGCCTTCCTATTTCCCAAATGGCATGTAACTTCACTAGACCAGAGAGGACTCCTTTAACAGCGCATTCCCCAGCCCCAGGGCTGTGCCAGCCTAAGTATTAATCAAGGGTGCTTGCTATTCTAAGAACTTCACATGCGTTCTCCTTTAGTCTTCACAGTTTAGCTGTCCTCATTTTATAGTGGAAACTGAGGCTAGGAGAAGTTAGCAACTTGTGCTGAGTTATATAGATTGTAAATGGCAGAGCCAAGATTTGAATGTTTGAAAGCGGAATACCACAGGTACTAAAAAACACCTGTAAAATACATTTTCTGCATTTCTTAAATCTAAGGCAAATCAGAGGAGAAAGGCATAATAAAGAAACATTAAAAATATATATACTTCCAGCCGGACGTGATGGTTCACGCCTGTAATCCCAGCATTTTGGGAGGCCGAGGCAGGCAGATTACCTGAGGCAGGTGAATAACCTGAGGTCAGCAGTCCGAGACCAGCCTGGCCAACATGGCGAAACCCTGTCTCTACTAAAAATTCACAAATTAGTCAGACCTGGTGGTGGGTGCCTGTAATCCCAGCTGCTCGGGAGGCTGAGGCAGGGAGAATTGCTTGAACTCCGGAGGCGTAGGTTGCAGTGAGCCGAGATTATGCCACTGCACTCGAGCCTGGGCAACAGAGGGAGACTCCATCTCAATATATGTATACTTCCTTAGTTTTTTCAGCTCTGTTTCACCAAAGAAGGTGTTAAAGAGTGGACTATCCGAGGGAAGTACCTGGAACTTATCAGGGAAATAAGCTAATGGTGGCTTTCCTTGAGATTGAAACTTACCTACTGTAGCTTTGCCAGTGACCACTAGCAATGCAAGGTTAACCCTCCCTCAACTGTTCCCTGAGAAAAACGAATTCTCGTGTTTCCCCCTTCATGTAGCTGTTACCTCTTTAAAGTAGAATGTCTTGTTTTACTTTTAAATGAAAAGAACTGGAGTCTGTGCAGAGACATTTAAACTTTTGCACGTGACTTCCAGTTGGAATCTGTCTTCTATATGACCCTTACAAACATAAACAAACACATAGTTGAAGCCACAGTTGCATAAGACACAGTCTATTCTTATCCACTCCAATATGTTTTTATTTTATAGTAAAATAATTCTGTTTATAACTCTAAATTGATTGCAGGACCCATGGATTGAAAACTCAAGTTAGGAACCTTAACTTCAGATTCTCACAGACAAGGTTTAGAGTTGTGCCCCCAAAAACACATCTCTAGTGCTATCCCCTCCACTTTCACTTGATCTTAGCCAAAAGGCCGAGAAGTGAGGCCCCTCCACTTTCATATCTACTGGCTGTTTATTACATTGGTTAAGATGGGCTCAGCTCTGGAGCTGTTCTACCATAACTTATATCTTTGACTGCTTCACCAGGTTGAGTGAGAACCTTCTGCAGTTGCAGAGTGTGTGGCTCCTTTCTCTTTTCTCTCTATCAGACACTCAGTGAGACTAGCTAGTCTTTGAGCTTGTTGGATAAAATAAGGTACAAGGATCCTGGTAGAACCCAGAGCTGTTTGAAGGCACAAGTCCTATGTTCAGGGAAATGGGGAAACAAAGAAACTGTGTGAGAACATGAGTCCAGCCTTTTTATGAGCTAGGTCACTCACTTGTCTCTGGCTTGCTACAAGGAAGAAGAGTGGAAACTCTCCTTGGATGGAAGCAGGAAGCATTCATCACATCGACTAGTGCTCTTATTTCCTGCAGGGGGATGGGTGCCTCTCAATTGCCTTGTCTCTAGGGAGTACCTGCTTATGAGGGAAAGTTTCGTTCATCGTAGAGATACACAGAACATTTGCTAAGTAATGAGTTGCTTTGTTGACCATGAGAATTTTCTGGTCCCAAACCTGGGTTATATATGAGAAAGCTGAAGTTTGGGGATAACTCTCCAAGGTCCTGTCTTGCTGGAACCATGAGTTCTTTCACTACCTGCGCTCCCTATACTCCCTGGATTCTCTGCTTCTCCTGATTCTGCACATTATCCCCTTAAGAATGCAACAGTGTCAATAATGGATCCCACCGTATGTTTAATACATAAGCTTATGTGGTTCTAGCTATTTTTGAGTCAGGAAGGAAAGAAGAGGCGTGCAATTTGGGTATGAGACACATACATGTAACATTGTCAACTCGTTTGCAAAATACAGAATGTGAGGCTTTCCAACCTTCTGCCTTCCAGGCAGAATCGATCACTTTTACTTCTTCATTGTTATTGGGCAGAATATCCAGCTCCATGGCCCACTGTTTGATTTTAAAATGGGGCCATAGAATGTGTACTTATAGGGTAAGAAACAGAATATTTGGAATAAGCCATGTCCCAGAAAACTTGTTCATTCATTCATTCATTCATTGTACAAACATGCTTTGTGCACCTACTAAACATTACTAGTTATCAGGAAATGCAAATTAAAACCACAATAAAGTATACCTCATGCCCATTAAGAATGAAAATGCCAAATGTTGGCCCAGCAATTCCCAAGAACCGTGAACACCTATGTCCACAAAAAATCTTGTACAAGAATGTGCATAACAGCTTCATTCATTATAGCCCCAAGCTAGAGACAACCCAATGGCCAGCAACAAGAGAATGGATAAACAAATGGTAGTTTAATCACACAATGATTCAACTAGACATCAATGAAAATGAATGAGCTACATCTATAAGCACAGCAGGGACAAATATCTTAAATATTGAAGGAAATTAAAATATTTTGGCTTATAATACATATTTTTGACATATTTTGAGATGACTGTTCAGAGAGCCAACAGAGGAGCCCTCAAAACTGTTTTTCAAGGGGATGATTTACATCTGTAGCGAATCTGCACTGAGGCAGCCAGGCCTTCTCTTGTCTGGACCCAGGAAAGATTATCTAAGAGATTGATATTTTATTTATTTATTTATTTATTTATTTTTGAGACGGAGTCTCGCTCTGTCATCCAGGCTGGAGTGCAGTGGTGTGATCTCAGCTGACTGTAAACACTGCCTCTGGGTTCAAGTGATGCTCCTGCCTCAGCCTCCTGAGTAACTGGGATTACAGGCTCCCCCCACCCCCCACCGCCATGCTCAGCTAATTTCTCTATTTTTAGTACGGAGGGGGTTTCACCATGTTGGCCAGGCTGGTCTTGAACTCCTGACCTCAGGTGATCCTCCCGCTTTGGCCTCCCAAAGTGCTGGGATTACAGGCATGAGCCACCGTGTCCGGCTGAATCTGATATTTTTAAAGGTCTGAAAGAAACATTTACCATCCGTTCTCTTTGAGGGATACTACTTCTGTGATTTTATTTGTGTAACAAGACCACCTTTGCTAGCCAGGTCTCCTCTTCTCTCCCTCTCATAATCTGTCTTGCCAAAATAACCTGATTTTCCACAATAACCTGTTTTTGGCTATGCTCTGGGCCCCATTCCTTCTGTAACCTCGGGGTGGCCTGTAATCTTCTGCACCCCATTGGGAGTTGAGGGAATCAACCTGTTCTCTCCTATGTGTGCATTTTTCCTTGGCCCCTACAACATTAAGTTAAGCTAAGAAATAAGATACAAAACAATATATACGACCTGATTTCATATATATAAAGGTCAAAAAGAGACAAAAACAAATCAAAAGTGATCAAAATCAGCATAGTGGCAGCCTGGTGAGGGAGGCTGGATGAAAGGAGCCAGAGGGAACTTTCCGCACCGAAGAGAAACATCCTATGTCTTGATTTCGGTGTTGATTACACAGCGTGTACTCCTGCAAAACCCATCAGCCTGTACGGTTAAGATATGTGCATTTTATTGTATGTAAAATTTACCTTAATAAAAGTAAACTGGGTCTTTGAGAACAAGTAGAGGTTTTGAGGTTCGCAAGAGGGAAAGATAATTTAAGGTGGAAGGAACTACTGAACAAAGACTGGCAAATGTGTGTGTTATTTTTGTTTGTTTGCTTGTTTGTTTGGTTTGAGACTGAGTCTCGCTCTGTTGCCCAGGCTGGAATGCAGTAGCGTGATCTTGGCTCTCTGCAACCTCTGCCTCCTGGGTTCAAGACAAACAAACAAACAGACAAACAAAACTTTACTAATAGATGCAGAAATTTTGATTTCATATGATTTTTGTGTGTCAAAAATATTACTTTTTTTTTTTTGAGACAGAGTCTCACTCTGTCACCCAGGCTGGAGTGCAATGGCACAATTTCGACTCACTGCAACCTCTGCCTCCTGGGTTCAAGTGATTCTCCTGCCTCAGCCTCCTGAGTATCTGGGATTACAGGCGCCCGCCACCACGCCCAGCTAATTTTTGTATTTTTAGTAGAGAGAGGGTTTGGCCATGTTGGCCAGGCTGGTCTCAAACTCCTGGCCTCAGGTGATCCACCCTCCTTGGCCTCCCAAAGCTCTGGGATTACAGGTGTGAGCCACCGTGCCCGGACTTCTTTTGATTTTTTCAACCATTGGAAAAACACAAGAACTATTCCTGTCTTGTGGGTGATACACTGATCAATAGGTGACCAGATCTGTCTTGTGGATCTTAGTGTGCTGACCCTTGGCCTGGGGTGTACATCAGCTGGGCCAGTGATACCTTAACTATTACTTGCTGGATAATCACGATGCTGGCCCCAGCAAAGGTGGTGCATAGTGACTGGAAAGAGACAACTGCCTGGGGAGATGTTTCCAGGGTGGAGTTGATAGGATTTGGGTGAGAACTTGGAAGAAGGTAGAGTCATAGAGAATTCTAATTTGGGAAACTGGATGGATAATTAATACAGAATTAACCTAATTTAGGAGGAGAAATTGAACAAGCAGGGAGATTTGAGGGGAGACTAATAAGGTCAGATTTGGGTGTGTTAGGTTTGACGTGACTGTAGGACAATCATGTGGACTTGCTCAAAGGCAGCTGGAGGTAGAACATGCTCAGGAACGTGGGTCATACGGGGCCGGGCGAGGGCCGGCTGGAAATACTAATGTGAGAGTCCAAAGCATGTCAAGCGTAGGTGAAGCCAGAAATCGCAAACATATAAATACTGGGTTTAATTAAACCTAAAACATTTTATGTACTTTCTAAGAAATAATAAAGATGGAATATTGACACACTATCACTTCCAAGACACAGAGACCATCATGCACAACCCAGCTTTATTCTTCTGTCTAGAGACACTCCTGGCCAGGTGCAGTGCCTCACACCTGCAATCTCAGCACTTTGGGAGGCTCAGGCAGGAGGGTTGCTTGAGACCAGGAATTTGAGACCAGCCTGGGCAACATAGTGAGATCCTGTCTCTACAAAACAATTTTTAAAAAATTACCCAAGTGTGGTGGTGCACTCCTGTAGCTGCAGTTACTCTGGAGGCTGAGGTGGGAGGATTGCTTGAGCCCAGGAGGTCGAGGCTGCAGAGAGGCATGACGGTGCCACCACACTCTATCTGGGGTGACAGATTGAGACCCTGTCTCAAGAAAAAAAAAGAAAAGAGATGCTCATTAAAAAAAGAGATAGAAAAAAACACAGCAGGCAAATCCATATAAAAGTAAGGCAAATTTAGCAACATAAATATTAAACAAATAGATTTTGTAACCAAAAGTATAACATAGATCAAAGATGGGCATTTCTTGTTTTCATCATCGTCACTGCTGTTAACATCATCATCGTAGATAATTTCTTTGAGAACGTATAATGTGTCAGAGGCTAGTGTCAGCTCCGGACACGTTATGACACTTGATCTCTGAGCCACCCCAGAAGGTGGCAGTCACCTAGATCTCCATTTTAGAGATGAAGCCACTGATGCCCAGTGAGTGGTAGGAGCTGCCACAGAGCTGTGAGTGGCAGAGCCGCATAGACGCAGGCATTGGCCCAGCTAGTGCTCTCATCCAGGGACCATGGGCCTTCAACAATATGGACCAGCAGGACTAGTGACCAAGAAAATCCAAGTGCCATCGATATTTTATTTTATTTTTTTGAGATGGAGTTTTGCTCTTGTTGCCCAGGCTGGAGTGCAATGCCATGATCTCAGCTCACTGCAACCTCCACCTCCTGGGTTCAACCCATTCTGCTGCCTCAGCCTCCGGAGTAGCTGGTATTACAGGCATGTGCCACCAAGCCTGGCTAATTTTGAATTTTTTTTTTTTTTTTTTTGAGACGGAGTCTTGCTGTCTCCCAGGCTGGAGTGCAGTGGGCGATCTCGGCTCACTGCAAGCTCCGCCTCACAGGTTCACGCCATTCTCCTGCCTCAGCCTCCCGAGTAGCTGGGACTACAGGCACCCGCTGTCACGCCTGGCTAATTTTTTGTATTTTTAGTAGAGACGGGGCTTCACTGTGTTAGCCAGGATGGTCTCGATCTCCTGACCTCGTGATCCACCTGCCTAGGCCTCCCAAAGTGCTGGGATTATAGGCGTGAACCACCGCGCCTGGACTAATTTTGAATTTTTAATAGAGACAGGGTTTCTCCATGTTGGTCAGGCTGACCTCGAACTCCTGACCTCAAGTGATCTGCCCCCCCTCAGCCTCCCAAAGTGCTGGGATTACAGGTGTGAGCCACCGCGCCCAGCTGAAGTGTCATAGATCTTTATATGCCTGGTCACATACATTTGGAAAATAAAAAGCAAAAATGGCTAAGAACATGAAGAAAATGGACAAAGTTCTAATTATTCGGAGAGACCAACATATGTCTTAATAGGCAAATTAGTTAGATAAAAAAATTAAAACTGTGGAGAAGTGGAAAAATTAACATGCTTGATATAACAGACGTACAGTATATGGAAGATTTTTTTTTTTTTTTTTTTTGAGATGGAGTCTTGCTGTCGCCCAGGCTGGAGTGCAATGGCACGATCTCGGCTCACTGCAACCTCGGCCTCCTAGGTTCAAGCAATTCTCCTGCCTCAGCCTCCTGAGTAGCTGGGACTACAGGCGTGTGCCACTACATTTGGCTAATTTTTGTATTTTTAGTAGAGATGGGGTTTTGCCATGTTGGCCAGGCTGGTCTCAAACTCTTGACCTCAGGTGATCCATCCCCCTCAGCCTCCCAAAGTGCTGGGATTATAGGCATGAGCTACTGTTCCTGGCCAGGAAGACATTCTTGACCCCAAAGCAGAAACCATGCAGGTCACAATTAAGTAATGGTGCAACGAAGTTAGAAATGAGCAATAAAAGCAAGTTAAGAGAAAGAAAGAAAAACCCAATCACTAGGACATTTAAAAAATATACTCTTAAGGCTGGGCATGGTGGCTCAAGCCTGTAATCCCAGCACTTTGGGAGGTTGAGGCAGGTGGACTACCTGAGGTCAGCAATTCAAGACCCGCCTGACCAACATGGTGAAACTCTGTCTCCACTAAAAATGCAAAAATTAGCCAGGTGTGGTGGTGCACGCCTGTAGTCCCAGCTACTCAGGAGGCTGAGGCAGGAGAATCGCTTAAATCCAGGAGGTGGAGATTGCAGTGAGCTGAGACTGTACCACTGAAATCCAACTCGGGCAACAGAGTGAGACTCCGTCTCAAAAAAAAAAAAAAAGGAGAAACAAACAAAAATACTCTTGAATCCCTCTTGGGTCAATAAGAAATTTTAAAATGCAATTTAAACAATTTACAAATGAATAATAAAGAGTGCTTTAATATTACATTTCAACCAAAGCAGCTCCAGAGGAAATTGTTTTGGTTTCAAATTCAATTGGTGGAAAACAATAAACATCTAAAATGGGCAAACAATCTAGAAAAAGGACAACAAAGGACAGAGGAATGGGGAACTGCTATAGCTATAAGCGGAAATTAATGAATAGAGAAGACAAAAGAGAAATTAATGAATAGAGAAGACAAGAAGAACTTGATCAATACAAGTTCAAAAAGAATATAAATATTTGACAATTTTGATTAAAAAAATGAGAGAAGACATTAGAGAACTGCAGTAGAAATAAGACAGGAAACACAAATACAGATAATGAGTAAATTATAAAATTGTTTAAAATACTAAGTGCAGTAGTTCCATGTATACCTGGAAGCTATACATGTCACCTTATTTTGGAAAGAGGATCTTTGCAAGATGTTATCAAGTTAAGATGAGGTCATACTAAATTAGAGTGGCCCTAAATCCAATGTGACTGGTGTCCTTAAATTTGGACAACACACACACACACACACATCACCATATGGAGACAGACACAGGGATGGAAGTGATGTGACGAGTCTGTAAGCCAAGGAACACCAAGGATACCGCCAAGCACTGGAAGCTACAGAGAAACATGGAGAAGATTGTTTTTCAGAGCCTCTAAGGGGCGCCTCGGTTTTGGACTTCTAGCCTCCAGAATTGTGAGAGAATGAATTTCTGTTGTTTTAAGCCACCCAATTTGTTATGACAGCTCCAGGAAGCAAATACACTGTGTAAAATTTTATGCCAATAAATTTGAAAACCTACATGAAATGTGTGATCACCCAGGAAAATTAACTCACGGGAAGGTAAAAAGCTTGATACGGTGATCAAGTATCAACCCCCACCAAAAGATTTAGCCTGCATAGTTTTTGGATAGAATCTAGCTAATCTGTAAAGGGGAAATGACCCCCAGGTTATATAAAATATTTCAACGCATGGGAAAAAATGAGACGCTTTTAAATTCTTCCAACAAGGCTAACATATCCTGATACTAAAAGAAGGAAGGAGAACACACAAAAATAAAACTGCAGGAATTTTTTTTTTTTTTTTTTTGAGACAGAGTCTTCCTCTGTAGCCCAGGCTGGAGTGCAGTGGTGCAATCGTGGCTCACTGCAACCTGCACCTCCCGGGTTCCGGTTCATGCAATTCTCCTACCTCAGCTTCCTGAGTAACTGGGATTACAGGCACGCGCCACCATGCCCAGCTAATTTTTGTATTTTTAGTGGAGACGGGGTTTCACCATGTTGGCCAGGCTGGTCTTGAACTCCTGACCTGGTGATCCGCCTGCCTCGGCCTCCCAAAGCACTGGAATTATAGGCGTGGGCCACCACACCTGGCCAACTGCAGGAATACCTTAATTATAGGTGGTAAATTTCTAAGCAAAATACTAGTAAATCCAATCATGTGACGTTAATAAAACATACGGTATGGCCTGAGTGTGTGAGGTGAAGGCAACATGAAGAAATTTAGTCATGGAATTGAAGGGAAAAACAGCCTAATCATTTCAATAGGTTTTGCTATAAAAGTGTTTGATAAAACTCAGCCTGCATTTCTGAAACAAGCAAATAACAAACAGCAAAAAATAGTAATTTGGCAATACAGAAAAGCTGACCTACCCAGATAAGAGGCATCTATGACAGAATCGCTAAGGTGAAGATAGAGATAAGAAAAGAATGCTGCTCTTGCCGCCGTATTCAATATTTACTCTGGAGGTTCTGGTCAAGACAAAGACATGAGATACAAGTTTTTGCAGACATCAACTGCAAGAGGGTTAAAACTAATAAGAGTTCTGGCCGGGCGCGGTGGCTCAAGCCTGTAATCCCAGCACTTTGGGAGCCGAGACGGGCGGATCATGAGGTCAGGAGATCGAGACCCTCCTGGCTAATACAGTGAAACCCCGTCTCTACTAAAAATACAAAAACTAGCCGGGCGAGGTGGCGGGCGCCTGTAGTCCCAGCTACTCGGGAGGCTGAGGCAGGAGAATGGCGTAAACCCGGGAGGCGGAGCTTGCAGTGAGCTGAGATCCGGCCACTGCACTCCAGTCCGGGCGACAGAGCGAGACTCCGCCTCAAAAAAAAAAAAAAAAAAAAAAAAAAAAAAAAAAAACTAATAAGAGTTCTGGACAATAGTGGACTCAAGGCCAACTCTATAGCTTTGTTATATAGCAGCAATGACTGATTAGAAAATATTATTTAAAAGTTCCATTAATAATATCCACAAACTTGTAAAATACTAAAAAGAAAGCTAAAAAGTGCATAAGACTTATGTGAATAATGAACAAAATTTTACTGGTGGAAGGAAAAGAAGATTTAAATTTATATGAAGAGAAATACCATGACAGGTATTTAAATATATAACAGACATTAAATAGTGATATTAAATAAATGGCAGCTATTTTTTTTTTTTTTTTTGAGACGGAGTCTTGCTCTATTGCCCAGGCTGGAGTGCAGCGGCCGGATCTCAGCTCACGGCAAGCTCCGCCTCCTGGGTTCATGCTATTCTCCTGCCTCAGCCTCCGGAGTAGCTGGGACTACAGGCGCCCGCCACCTCACCCGGCTAGTTTTTTTGTATTTTTTAGTAGAGACGGGGGTTTCACTGTGTTTGCCAGGATGGTCTGGATCTCCTGACCTCGTGATCCGCCCGTCTCGGCCTCCTAAAGTGCTGGGATTACAGGCTTGAGCCACCGCGCCCGGCCCAATGGCAGCTATTTAAGTATATGGAGAGAAATACCACCCATGGTGGAAGCCACAACATATCTTCCACCACTGTCAGTGTCTCTCTCTATGAAGAAAGAACACAGCATATTTGAAATTAGGCTATTTCTGGAAACAGTAGAAGTTACCATTTATTAAATGCCAACTATATGCCAAATACTCTAAAATTTTATTTCAATTAAACTCTCATAAGCCTCAATTTTCTCATCTGTGATATGGGATAAAAAGCCCATCTTGAAGAGCTGTGAGATTTAAAAGGGCAAACACATTAAAACAACTCGTGGCTGGGCACAGTGGCTTACGCCTGTAATTCTAGTACTTTGGGAGGCCCGAGGTGGATCACCTGAGGTCAGGAGTTTAAGACCAGCCTGGCCAACGTGGTGAAACCCTATCTGTACCAAAAAAATACAAGAATTAGCCAGGCATGGTGGCGCGAACCTGTAGTCCCAGCTACTTGGGAGGCTGAGGCAGGAGAATCACCTGAACCCGGGAGGCAGAGGTTGCAATGAGCCAAGATCTTGCCACTGTACTCCAGCCTGCATGACAGAGTGAGACTCCATCTCAAAAACTAAATACATAAAAAATAAAACTGCAACTCTTTTTATACAGTGCCTGCCACCTAGTAAGAACTGAAGAAAATTATAGGAAAAATAATGTGTTATTTAACAAATATGTTCTTTCCTTTGTATAGTAACCTTGTCGAGGAGGAATTCTTATTGATGAGTACATTGAGGCAATGGTGAAGTTCATATTTGAAGAGTGTTTCATCTGATTTTAAAACTTGATCATATCCTTCTACATTATACAGTTATTCAGGATGTGTGCTCACATAGTCATAGAGAGATCAGACCCAGAAGAGAGATCAAGGGTTGCAGAGGGAAGAAAATATTGTGTGAAGTCAAGTTCTGAGCATTGCAGGACCTTGCTCAGAAGTACCGGCTTGAGTCCTGAACTCCTCATCTGCTATAGTCACTGGCAAAAGGTAATTGCTTTGTCGTGTAGATATGGGCAGTCCTTTGCAAGCCTGGTAAGTCACACACACACACGCACACATATGCACACACACACACACACACAAGCAGTCAAGGTGTCCTTCTGGAAAGCCGTGGTTTGGAGGCCTACATCAATTCAGTTCCTCCCTGAGGTCTTTTCCCCCAACAGCTGTGCCCACTGCTGAGTGCTGGTTGAAGTGCACTAAAGACCTGCTTGGGTCAGAGATCTGTTTCTGCACCCAGGGATTCTAATCCATAGGTTACCTTTTTTGCCCAGTCTCAAATAGCTTTCCTTTATAACCCATCACAGTTATTACTTCACAAGCTCTTGAGCAATTGTTTACATTTTGCGTGTATTCTCTCCTGTATCCTAGGCTGGGGCAGAACCTTTGTGGGGTTTGCTCTCCGTTACTTCTCAGTGTTGTGAAGGGACCTCAGCCCATGTGGCCACACACAGCTCTTGGGTTCTTTGAGGCAGATGCTGGTACCACCCAGAAGTCTGAAGTGTGAGGGCTCCTGCCCCAGTCCCACTCCATCTCCAGATTGTGAGAGAAGGACCCTTAGCCAGAGTGTCTCCCGTGCAGATGTTAAGCAAAGCAAGCTCCAGATCACTGGCCTCAGCTGGCCAGAGAAGACTACTCAAGGGAGACAGAACATTCTGAGGATCTGCATCAGGGGATGGCAGACTAAGCTCTGGGCCAAATTACTGTAAATGAAATGTTGGCACATTGAGTGTTGCCTGTGACCTCTTTCCTGACATACTGGCAGAGTTGGGTGGTTGCAACAGAGACTGTGTGGTCCACAAAGCCTAAAATATTTGCTTTCTGGCCTTTACTGCAAAAGTCAGCTGACCCCTGATCTAGAGCCTAACTTGGACTCCGCTAGTTGACATGAAGCATTCAGGAATCCATCTAAAGCAACGGGGAGGTGAGGACAGAGCAGAGACGGAGCCTCAGGGGCCATCCTAAAGGGCGCTGGGGACAAGGTTTACTATTATTCCCTGTTCATGCAACAATGGGCCATGTCTAAACCTTTAAATTTTTTTTTTATTGTGGTAAAACATACATAACACAAAATTAACCATTTTAACCATTTTCAAGTGTACAGGACAGTGGCATTAAGTACATTTACATTGCATGCAACCATTACCACCACCGTTGGCTTCCAGAACTATTTTCTCTTCTCAAACTGAGAACTTTGTGAACCATTTCTCCTCTCTTTTTTTTTTTTTTTGAGACAGTCTTGCTCTGTCACCCAGGCTGGAGTGCAGTGGTGCATTCTCAGCTCGTTGCAACCTCTACCTGCCAGGTTCAAGCAATCCTCCCACCTCAGCCTCCCAAGTAGCTGGGATTACAGGCATGTGCCACCATACCTGGCTAAATTTTGTACTTTTAGTAGAGACAGGGTTTCACCATGTTGGCCAGGTTGATGTTGAACTCCTGACTTCAGTTGATCCACCTGTCTCGGCCTCCCAAAGTGCTGGGATTACAGGCATGAGCCACCACACCAGGCTGATTTCTCCTGTCTTCAGTGACTTTATTCTTACCAGTAAGAGCTCACTTTTAGGATTCATCATGATAATTAATAACTTGCTGGTGTTGACAGTGAGTGTCCATTTTTGACACTGAGGCTGCAGAGGTGCAAAATCTTTGGTGCTGACTGCGCTGTGCCTGACAGGAGCCTGGGGCGCTGTGTGGACGTACAGGGCCCAGTTGGTCTGGAGCAAGCACTCTGGATGACACGTGGATGGATGAAAGCTGACTTGAACATTTCAGTATTGCTCTTGATACTGAAGAGAACCATTGTTTCAAACTGGACGTAGCTAGGGGTGCCCCAAAGTCCTGCTCTCCTAGAATTCTCATGCAGGGTCCCTGTTCCTCTCTTCTTCCCTTCCTGGCTTCCTTGATAGCTGGGCAGTGCTCAAATTTCCACCAGGGCTGACTGGTGCCAAGTAGATGGGGTTCTATTCGGGTGAATGGCTCTGGGGGAGGCCCTTGTTCTCCTGCCCAGATGCGCCATTGAGCAGTTGCCAGAATTTGCACTCTGTTGACACTCAGGATGGGGCGGAATGGTTGCTATCTCCTCTATTCCTTCCCCCTACACCTGGCAAGAGCCCAAATAGGGGTGGGGGAAGAAAGTGAGAACTGGTGTGTGTTTTTACATAGGGGATGAGTATGGGAGCATGGATGGGTAAGTGGATTCATGGTTGGAGGAAGTGAAATAGGAACTACTTCACCATTCCCCCAGGCTGAAAAGGGCTTTGAAGATCACCAGGATGGATGCACTCACTGGGCAGGATGAAGAGACATGGGCCAGGAGGAGCTAAGTGACATGCAAAGTCCTCCAGGGGCCAATCACACACCTCAGAGAGGAAGAGCTTGAACAGACTTCGTGTCCACATCCCTGTGACTCTAATGTTGAGTATACTCGCCTGGATTGGCTGTCATTAAAAAAAAAAAAAAAGACCCAAGTAGAATGTAGCTTCAACTGCAGGCTTTTAAATGAGGATGTTAGAAGTTAGAAGGGACGGGGGAAATATGCTGGTCTGGCGACAGGGAGAGGAAGGTGGTCAAGGACACTATATAAACAGGCACACTGCTCTGGACATTCAGTCCTGATCTACCCCACCCTTAGCTTTCCTGACTGCGGTCTTGGGGGCTCTGGGAAGGCGCAGCGTCTTCAGTCACAGTCTGCCTCATGTGATGATGTCTAGGGCAAAACTCTGGTTCTCCCGGGAAGTCAGACTCACTGAGTTGGCATGGCCTTCGTTGTCCTGTCTTACTAAGTGTGACCCTGTGGCGACAGTGAAATAGACGATAGACACAATGCTCCAGGAAACCACAGGATTTTTAAAAAATTTAATTTTGATGTGAATTATCTTGAGATTTGCTTTGCTTTAATGCTTGACTCTTTTTTTTTTTTTCCCGAGACGGAGTCTCGCTCTGTCGCCCAGGCTGGAGTGCAGTGGTGCGATCTCGGCTCACTGCAAGCTCCGCCTCCCGGGTTCATGCCATTCTCCTGCCTCAGCCTCCTGAGTAGCTGGGACCACAGGTGCCTGCCACCATGCCTGGCTAATTTTTTGTATTTTTTTTTTTTTAGTAGAGATGGGGTTTCACCATGTTGGCCAGGATGGTCTTGATCTCCTGACCTTGTCTTGGCCTCCCAAAGTGCTGGGATTACAGGCGTGAGCCACCACGACTGACCTAATGCCTGACTCTGTAAGATGAAGTAGTTCCTGAAGTTGCTTGTCCACACTGTCACAGGCCCCAGGCAATTTAAACTGATTGACCTAATTTTCTACTTCTCCATCCTCAGATAATTATCTCGAGTTTTTCCTCCCTTTGATTTAAGTTGAGAGAGGGCTGGGGAAGACAGAGAAAAAGAAACAGGGAGAGAGAATGAATTTGTGATTGGATCTTGCCATATCTCTTTAAGACTGAGTTGAATGCAGCCGGGCGCAGGAGGCTCATGCCTGTAATCCCAGCACTTTGGGAGGCTGAGGGGGGTGAATCATTTGAGGTCAGGAGTTTGAGAATGGCCTGGTCAACATGGCAAAACCCAATCTCTACTAAAAATACAAAAATTAGCTGGATGTGATGGTGGGTGGCTGTAGTCCCAGCTACTAGGAAGGCTGAGGCAGGAGAATTGCTTGAACCCAGGAGGCAGAGGTTGCAGTGAGCTGAGGTCGCGCCACTGCACTCCCGTCTGAGCGACACAGCAAGACTCAGTGTAAGAAAAAAAGATAAACAAAATAAAGTTGAGTTCAAAGCTAATATTAATTTCTGGCATGGGAGTACTTGTATTAATTTAAGATATTAGGTTAATGGCTAATAATAACTTTTTTGTTTGTTTCTGAAAGGTAGAAACAAGCCAGCGAGACCGTTTGGGCGTGTTTGTGTCACTCTAACTCTCTTTGGGATGATATTACAGTCTAGTGAGATCAACCAACGAGGTCAGCTGATCCACTTTTTTATTTTTCCTTTTTTAAAAAGTAAAAGCTGGAGAAAGGAGCTGGCTAAGTCCAAGGCTGTTTAGATTGTGTGTGGTTTTCTGGAAAACATCTTCAGTGCACGGGGTGAGAAGTTGAAGGTTTATTTTTACGCATCTGTTTTTAGCTGCACATCCACATTGCTGGCTCACGGTGGAAGCCCCTTTGTATGAGACATCCCTGACTGCATTTGACCCTGGAGCACAGCCCATGCCAAATGACCATTTCTCACAGGCTGCTTGACTTTCTGGAGAGAGGAAACACCTTGATAACTCACTGAGATGTGTTATGTCAGAGAAAGTGTGCCATGGATCCCCGACAGCTCCCACGGGGCCCCTCAGCGGCGCAGCGTGAGTGCCAGGGCCTCCCCACTCCCCTGCTCAAGGCCCACTGCTCTTCGCTTCTCCTTACCCAACCGTGTACACTTGGCTGCCATTTTCTCAAAGACACTTACGCAGTGGTATTTTGTAACGACGTCAATTCTTTTCCTGCCTGACCCAGAAGATTACAGTGACTCAATGCTGGCTGGTCAACCTTAAAGATTAAGTCGGGGACATTAGCTTAATGATTTTAACAGCTAGTGTAAAGGATTTCCCAAGTATGAGAATCATGATGGGAAGGAGGGTTGGGATTTTATTCAGTCTTAAAGAGAAAGTCAGTAACACAACTGAAAGCAAACTTTATTTTTGTATTTCTTAAATAAAAAGCTTCAAGTTTAAAAGATTTAAACAGAAATAAGGGTATAGGTTCTAATGGAGAATCAACATACACCAAATGGATAAAATGCCTTGCCGTGTGAATGAATATCCAACTCTATATTGGAAACTATGCAAGAATCATTATTATTCCATGATTGTGATATTTATTTGCTCTAGTTCAGTGCATCTCAAATGTTAATCGGCCTGAGGATCTCCTGGGGAGCTTGTTCATCATGCAGATTCATGGGTCACATCCTCAGACCTCAGTAGGTGTGAAGTGGGCCCCAGCAACGCGAATTAAATAAGCACTCCCAGTGATTCCAATGCAATGCAGATGGTTGTGGAGATGGGGCCCCCTTAGCCGCCCTCTGGGCACCGACAGAAAATGAAGTAAAAATAAGAAAGCCTATGGCCATTAAGCTTTTTGAACATATCCACGCAGAAAAACATTTTTTAACTCCAACTCCTAGTGTCCCAGGGAGAAATACAGTTTCAAAAGAAGGGAAGCCCTGGAATAGTGATTTCTTTGTAGAGCTTAGTCTACTGTCTAGAAGTATTTGGAAATCCATTTAGCAGAAAATAAAAATTCCTGCCTGGAATTTGCTGAGAACAAATCTAGGATGTGTGCTCCAGGATTCTGTGTCTGGTTTGGAGCGCGTCCCTGTTGAGCTCTATGTCCTTGCTGTCCATCCTCCCAAGCAGTTGCACGTGGTGGTGGGGCTGTGGTGCCGGCCAGGTGGGATGGGGAATGCCTGGGCAAGCTGGCTGCCTGGCCACTGGGCTACCCTGCCAAGCTGTTACTGGGCACTGGGCTGCTGCATATGGGTCAAAGGAAAGGAGAGGGGTGAATGATAGCCTCCTCGTTGGCT
This sequence comes from Trachypithecus francoisi, assembly GCF_009764315.1. Lineage (NCBI taxonomy): Eukaryota > Metazoa > Chordata > Mammalia > Primates > Cercopithecidae > Trachypithecus > Trachypithecus francoisi. Next base: position 9,393,884 of record NW_022681472.1, read on the forward strand.
TACAGAGTGTGTCCTCCTTCAAATTTAGGAAAGTCTTATTTTTCTCTTTGAGGAGAATCAGGCCAAATTACTTTATATTTTAAATACTGTGTGTAGACTCCATGGACGAATAGAGATGCAGTACTTGCAAGAAAATATCAACAATAAAAATGTCCATTTTCTTTTGTGATTTATTTTCCTGCTGCCATCTTGGAAGGCACCCGTCACTTGACGCTTCTTGGGAAGACAGACATGTTATGTAAGGTGACCGATTCTGCCCTCGGTGCCTGTGAGTTCTATATAAATTACCTACTGGACTTGGATGTCTCACAGAAACTGCAAACTTGACGTGCACAAAAACTGGGTGTACTATCAAAATCCCTTTGGTGTTTTTTACAGAAATAGAAAAAAGTTCATCCTAAAATTCATATAAGAGCTCAAGGGACCCTAAATACCCAAAATAATTTTGATAAATAAGAACAAAGTAAGTGAACTCTTTCCTAATTTCATATTACATATTACAAAGCTACAATAATCAAAACTGTGTGGTACTGGCAGAAGAACAGACCTATAGACCAATGCAATAGAATGGAGAGCCTAGAAATAAACTCTTGGGTATATAGCCAAATGATCTTCAGCAAGGGTGCCAAGACCACTTAGTGGGAGAAAGAAAGGTCTCTTCAATAAATGGTGTTGGGAAAACAGGATATACATGTGGAAAAGAATGAAGTTGGACCATTATTTTAAACCATATGCAAAAATGAACTCAAAATGGATTAAAGACCTCAACGTTAGACTTGAAATCATAAAACTCCTAGAAGAAAACCTAGGAAAAAACTTCATCACATTGGATATGGCAATGAGTTCTTGGATATGATACCAAAAGCATAGGCAATAAAAAGCAAAGTAGATAGAAGGGCACAGTGACACATGCCTGTAATCCCAGCACTTTGGGAGGCCGAGGCAGGGGGATTGCCTGAGCCTAGGAGTTTGAGACCAGCCTGGACAACATGACAAACCTTGTCTCTACCAAAAATAAGAAAAATTAGCTGGGTGTAATGACAGGTCCCAGTTACTCGGGAGACTGAGGTGGGAGGATTGCTTAAGCCCAAGAGGCAGGCAGAGGTTACAGTGAGCTGAGCTCACTTCACTGCAATCCAGCCTGGGTGACAGAGTGAAATCCTGCCTCAAAAAAAAAAAAAAGATAAATGACACTACATCAAACTTAAAACCTTTTGTGCATCAAGAGATGCTATCACTAGAGAGAAAAGAAAGCTCATAGAATCGTAGAAAATTTTTTGCAAATCATGTATCTCATAAGGGGTTTATATCCAGAATATATAAAGGAATCCTACAACTCAACCACAATAAAAAAAATTCAATTAAAACATGGGCAAAGAGAGGACTTCTCGACACTGACGTCAGGGCTGCACGGGGAAGGGGAGATGTAGAGCAAAGAGTGACCATGATGAAATTAGCCCAGTGGCTTTGGGGACTGGCACTCCTGGGCTCCACGTGGGTGGACTTGACCATGGGACCCTTGGGCCTGGAACTGCCCTCATCCTGCTGGGTGGTCCTGTGGTGACTGCCTGCTTGCTTGCTGGTGTCTGCCAGCTGCTGTACCCTGGGTGCTGGGCGCTATCATGTGGCCACTTTCCACAATTGCCGAGAAGGCTGCATTCAAGCTGCAGAACAGATCCAGGAGGCCCCAGATGACTCAACCCTCAGGGGGCTGTGCTTCTGATACCCTAACCTCATTCCCAGCCCGGACAGTCCTTCCCAGTCCCCATTAAAAAACAAGTTTATTTTCTTAAAAAAAAAAAAGAAAAGAAAAAGACTTGCATAGAAATTTCTCCAAAGAAGTATACAAATGGCCAATAAGCATACGAAAAGATGTTCAACATCATTAATCATCCAGGAAATGCAAATCAAAACTACAGTGAGATATCACCTCAAATCCATTAGAGGGGCTACTTCAAAAAACAACAACAGGGAATAAGTGTTGGCTATGATGTGGAGAAATTGGAACCCTTATATGCCGTTGATGGATTGTGAAATGGTGGAAAACAGCTATGAAAAACAGTGTAGTGGTTCCTCAAAAAATTGAAAATAAAACTACCGTGTGATCCCACAATCCCGCCTCTGAATGTATATCCAAAAGAACTGAAAGCAGAGTCTTGAAGAGATCTTTGCCATGGTCACAACAGCACTGTTCACAATAGCCAGGAACTGGGTGGAAGTTACCCAAGTGTCTGTAGATGAATGAACCAATCAACAACATTTGGTATAGACATGCAATGGAATGTGACTCAGTCTTAAAAAGGAAGAAAATTCTGACACATGCTACAATCTGGATGAACCTTGAGGACATTATGCAAAGTGAAATAAGCCAAACATGAGAAGACAAATACTGTATAGGATTCCATGTATGTGAGCTTCCTAGAGCAGTCAATTCCACAAGTACAGAAACTAGAATTCTGGTTACCAGGGGCTGCGGAAAGGGGAACAGGGAGTTGTTGTTTAATGGGTACAGAGCTTCAGTTTTGCAAGATGAAAAAGTTCTGGAGATGGATAGAAGTGACGGTTGCTCAATAATGTGAGTGTACTCAACCACTGAACTGCACGCTTAAAAATGATTAATATAATAACAGCATTGAGAGGATAACAGGACTAATTCTTTGACAAGACTGAGCACCCAGGTTGCTCTAAAAGCACTCAAAGGGTAACTGAGTCAATCCTAGGGATGCCAGAAAACTTCCCAAAGTAGGTGGCTGAAGCTGACTCAAAAGTACAAGTATTATATTTTTTTCAGTGCTAGTATGTATGCTTTTTAACCTTTTTACATCTCTGACATCGGGATGTGTCTTACAATGCATGGTAAGTCATTGTGTGGTTGGGTACATTTTTTCTTTGTCAGTGGTGCATAAGATAATGATGCATCTTGGGCTTGTTCAAATGTGGTGCCCAAGCCAGAGCCTGCCCTTTCCAGAAATCTGCACAGTCCTCATAGTCACCAAATCCTACAGATTCCACCTGCATAGCACACTCCTCTGCATTTCTACAACCACTATTCCCCACTGCAAGCGATTTCTGCTGCCTTGTTCTTTTCTCTCTGCTCCAAAGCTTGTCTTCTGGTAGCATAATCCACCCCTCAACCAGGCTGATCTTCCCAAAAACAAAATTTGGTTACATTACTTTCCTTCAAGACAAAATCTGAACTCAACTGAGCAGCATCCAAGGTCTTTTACAATCTAGTCTGTATTGGCTGCTCTGATCTAGTCTCTACTGGCTGCTCCAGGCTGTTTCCCCACCTCCTGACCCTTGCTCTTGGCTAACTCCTGGCTTATTCTATGGAATCTAATGGTGTGTCACACCTTTCTTTTATGGAACATTAAGAAAGAAAAACGGGCTCCCAATCAAACCGTGACATGCTGACTTAAGCTGGTTCCTCTGATTAGGAGATTTGAGTGCAGGTTGATAGGGAAGAGCACCCCAGAACAATGCCTGGACGGGAGTGAGGGCAGAGGGCCGGGCAGTGGGAGGGGTGAGCTGCACTGAACAGGGAGGGGCCTCAGCAGAGCCATGGGGACGCTGCAGCCGTAGCCCTTCAAAGATGTCTGGCACGAGGGCCTGGGAGCCAGAACTTTGTACCCATGCACAGACTTGTCACCTTATGTGGGGTGCAGCTTTCTCCAACAGCAGGCACATCTCTGAAAGGGGCACCCAGCTAAAAGCTGTCCTCTGTCACCTGGGCGCGATGGCTCAAGCCTGTAATCCCAGCACTTTGGGAGGCCGAGACGGGCGGATCACGAGGTCAGGAGATCCAGACCATCCTGGCTAACACGGTGAAACCCCGTCTCTACAAAAAAATACAAAAAACTAGCCGGGCGTGGTGGCGGGCGCCTGTAGTTCCAGCTACTCGGGAGGCTGAGGCAGGAGAATGGCATAAACCCGGGAGGCGGAGCTTGCAGTGAGCTGAGATCCGGCCACTGCACTCCAGCCTGGGCGACAGAGCGAGACTCCGTCTCAAAAAAAAAAAAAAAAAAGCTGTCCTCTGTCAACACTCCAGGAAGATGGACTTGGAGCGGTATCAGGGCAGCACCCACCTCCACCTCATCCACTGTAAATGTCATCAGCTGGGAGATGAAGTCTGGTACTAGACCTGCTAGGGTGTGAAAAGGTGTACATCTTACCATCACTAAAATATGATCTATTTGTGACTGGTTCCTCTTCTGCTCCTGCTGCTTGTAGTGACGGCCAAAGGCCCCAACTTGACCTTCTGCATCTGCAAGAAGTGGGCCCACTAGCTAGGGAAGTCAAAAGGGACCAAGGTAGGCTAGCAAGAGAAGGCCACCACGTAGGAATCGCGTCTGTCCCTACCCATGGCACTCGAGCCACGTCAGGCGGGACAAGGGTCCGCTTCCTCCCATAGCTCTCCACGCTGCTGTTCCTTGAAGGATTCGTTGTATATGTTACACTTCTATTACAGTGGGCTCCTGTATGCCGTTTTTTCTTGGTTCATCCCCTTGTTTTACTGCATAACACACCCTCTGAGAGCACCCAAGAGGGCTTCCATGAGAGCTCAGTTTTCTGATTCTTTGTACATTTTTATTCTATCCTCACACTTAACTAATTGCTTGACTGGGTATAAAATTCTCTTTGAATTTCGAAGTTCTGTAACATCCAGCTTGGCTGTTAAGAAATCTGATGGCATTTGGATTCCTTTTCCTTTGTTTGTTACCTGGCTTACTTTTCTTCCTTCTGTTCACATATAGGGAGACAAAATGTTCAATGATAAGTCTTTGCATGAATTAAAAAAATAATTGTGGAGGGTATTTGGTGGATTTTTTCAAACTGCTGAACTGCTGAATAATTCCACTTATTGTGGAAATTATTCAGGTATTATTTGTTATGATTAAACTCCCTCAATTTTCTTCTGGTTTCTTTATATGGAATGCTATTTATCAGATGTTACAACTTTTTGATCCACCTATTACGTATTTTACTTATTTCCTATTTTCTATTTATAATCTACATTTATTTGATTTTAACATTCAACATTTCATTGATTTTTAAAATTTCAAATCTGATATTCATGCGACCCATGGTCTTTTTCTTCTTTAATCCTTTCCATATCTCAGATATGTATATCTGCATATATATATATACACACTTCCCATCATCTTTCTTTGAAGGTGTTATGGTTCCTCTATTCTCTGCACTGTCTTTGCTTCTTCTTGTCCCCCACTTCCTATGCTTCTCTGTTTTGGTCTGGTGATGAATATCTTCCATTTGTCCTCCCAGTCTACACTCCAGCCCCTACAGCCCCACCCCTCTGCTTTTTGCCATGGTGACTTTTGCCTCTAGCAGCTTCTTTTGCCTCTAGTGTGGGTTGTGCCTGTGGCGGAGTGGGACAGGGAAGAGGGGATCAGAGTATGGATTCCCCCAGGCTCCTCCTAGCCAGGGAAGCTAGATTCTTCCCCTACAGGCCACTGTTCCAGGTGAGTGGCCTCTCCACAGTGACATTCTGCAGATGTTGGCAGCTGCTCCTTGTGGTTCAGCAGACTTTGTTGCTAGCCTCTGAGCACTGCTTGCTTTTGTGGACTGTTCCTCCAGTAAACTGACTTTAAATTTCCAAGTTTGAGTATGCTGGCCATTTTTCTCAGAACCTTAGCTGATACTCTTTTTCATGTAAGAAGCTTTCTTCAAATGTAGAATGATCTGCAGCTGTGTCTTTGCATCTAAGAGTGAGGCAGTCAAATGCTCACTGGGACCCCGCATGTTGCAGGGGCTTGCTACCTGGCAAGCTTCACAGTGAGACATGCAGGACAGACAATCACTTCATTGGTGAACTCTCAGATGTCATTATCTGGATATATTTTCTCTGGGACTTTCTTGGGTGAACAATAATGTTCTATTTTCTACCTGATAGGGGTGGAGGTAGAGTGGCTGCTGGTGTCTGTGAGCAGGACAGAGAGCCAGACTCCAAAGGTGCATAGGTGGACCAGTAGGGAAGCATCCTGTGTGAGTTGTCCTCTCAATCCTGCCCTCTTCTGGCTCTGGTCTTGGAAAAGAGGGAGGAGATGAGAATGGGGATAGAAAGGAAGTTGCTAGCAGCTGTGGGTGATGTCAGGGCTGACCTAGGATCTAGGTCTTCTTTGTCCGGTTTCACACGATTCTCTAGTTTGTATGGCACCTCCTCCTTCCTTCCAGGATATGCTGTCCTTGAGAGTCTGGGAATGAATTGTTGGCCTCTCAGCTCCCTCAGGCACATGTTTAGATTGGGCTAAGTCAGCTACCATGCCTCCTTCCACTTTGTGTCTACACAATTTACTGAGTTTTTTTTTTTTTTTTTTACTTTGATTGTCTCCTCTTCCCTTCTTTTTATAATTTTGAGTCAATATCTTATGTTATTCCTTTACTGTCACTTTGGAAGGGTTTTTGAATAAAGAAGAGATGAATGTGGCCAGATGCCATGGCTCACGCCTGTAATGACAACACTTTGGGAGGGATTAGTGAGGGAGGCTGAGACAGGAGGATCGTTTGAGCCCAGGAGTTCAAGACCAGCCTGGACAACATAGTGAAGCCCCGTTTCTACAAAAAATACAAAAATTAGCCAAACGTGGTGGTGCGTGCTTGTAGTTTCAGCTACTTGGGAGGCTGAGGTGGGAGGATCACTTGAGCCTAGGAGGTTGAGGCTGCTGTGAGCTGTGATCACAACACTGCACTCCAGCCTGGGCAACAGAGCAAGACCCTGTCTGAGAAAAAAAAAAAAAGAAAAGAAAAGAAAAAGAAGAGAGAGATGAATATGTGTACATGTTACTTTTAGGAACAAAGGAAAAGAAGAAGAAACTTTTTCTTAGTAAGCAAAAGTAAGAGACAGTCTACCCTGAGCCATTTTGTGACTTTATTTCCTTCCTGGTAAATATCAGAGGAGTGTAAGAATAACATTTTCTTTAAAGAATTTCCAGGAAGATTGAATTAGTTACTATAAAGTGCTGAAAACAACATGGGCTACATAGTTAGCACTACCTGTAAAGGACAGTACAACACATTTGATTTTAAAATGTCCTGCTGTGGCCGGGCAAAGTGGCCCGTGCCTATAATCTCAGCACTTTGGGAGGCCAAGGCAGAAAGATTGCTTGAGCCCAGGAGTTCAAGACCAGCCCAGGCAACAGAGTGAGACCCCATCTCTAGAAAATATAATAATAGTGATAATAATAAACTACCCGGGTGCAGTGGCATGCATCTGTAGTCCTAGCTACTCAGGAGACAGTTCGAGGTTGCAGTGAGGTATGATAGTGCCATAGCACTCCAGCCTGGGTGACAAAATGAGACCCTGTCTCAAATAAATAAATAAATAAATAAATAAAATCTCTGTTGTGAGCAATAGGACTCTGGTATAGGGTCCTGAGATTCCTTGGCCTGAATCCACCAGAAGCTGATTCTACCAGGAGCTGGGGCTTGGCTGGCCCAAGGGCTAAGACCATCTGGGGTCACAGTGTGAAGCCTGCAAGGGATCTGGGGAGCCAGAAGAGGGAGGTGGCAGAAGATGGAGAAGGGGCATTGGGAGTGTGCAGCCTTCTTTGACCCGCCAGCCACTCCCATCCTGCTGGGTTGGGCTCAGGCTGGGATATGCAGTTTATGCACCATTGCAACCTGGAAGAATAGGAATCTGCCCAGAATACCTTGGAAGAACTCATTGAGAGACTGACTGCAGGAACAGGAAATAATGATGCACTTGAAAGACATACTGCTGTAAGCAATACTGTGAAAAACACAGAAAAAGGATTCAGAGAAAATCAGTCAACACATGTGTAGGCTGTACCAAGCATTTGAAATAAATCAGGGAAATCTTTTATTAATTTTAATTGTTAATATTTCATTTATTTATTTATTTATTTACATATATATATATATTTTAAATAAGATGAAGTATTGCTGTATTGTCCAGGCTGGTCTCAAACTCCCAGGCTGAGGCAATCCTCCTGCCTCTGCCTCCCATGGTGCTGGGATTACAGGCGTGAGCCACCACTCTTGGCCCAGGGAAGTCTTAATAGAAGATAAAACCTGGTGTACTTATAAAATTCTCATGTCTCTAATTGTCTTATTTGTCCATGCATTCAATGTTTATTGAGCACCAACTCTATGAAAGATAGCATTAAAATATTACAAAGAAAAATTGAGCACAACCCTTTTCCTCTAGAGTTTTCCATCTAAGTGAGACATGGTAAAAATCATTACATCAAAGTAGCATGTGATGAGAAGTCAAATTTGATCCTATTATGAGGGTCAAGGAAGGCTACACACTCCCAGTGCCCCCTCCTCATTCTCCTGCCACCTCTTTAATAGGTATTCTAGAATTCAGCGGAAGAAGAAACAACCATAAATGGAGGGAGGCTCCGAGCTTGGGTCTTGGTCTTTCTGCTTCTGGATCCTGGTTGCTGATTCATCCTCACCCTAGACTCTATGCCTAGCAGTGCTGAAATACTTGTGTCCTCATGCAGGTCACACTGTATCTCCCAGCAGCCTGACAGCAGCAAATCATTTCCAAGAAAAAGGTCTCTGGGTGGCTAATGGCTGGGTGCTCCCCAACCTTTAAACATCATCATTGATGCCAACTTTTCTGCGGGCCTCTGTGACCACTTGTGACTTAGTGAGGGGCATTTTCCCCATTTTGTAAAATAATTTAACATATGCCAGCCAAATAGAGTATTTTTATCTTTATTCAATTCAATTAAAACATATCAGGCTGGATGTGGTGGCTCATGCCTGCAATCTCAGCACTTTGGGAAGCCGGGGCAGGTGGATCACTTGAGGCCAAGAGTTTGAGACCAGCCTGACCAACATGGTGAAACCCCGTCTCTACTAAAAACACAAAATTGACCAAGTATGGTGGAGTGCCCCTATAATCCCAGCTACTCGGGAGGCTGAGGCACAAGAATCGCTTGAACTTGGTGGGTGGAGGTTGCAGTGAGCCCAGATCGTGCCACTGCACTCTAGCATTGGTGACAGAGCAAGATTGACTCAAAACCAATCAACCAACCAACCAACCAACCATATCTGCCAGTGTACTATGGAACTACAGACCCACAACTGAGGCAATGCAAGGGAAGGCTCGATATGCTGATTCCTCAGCTCATGCATGGTGTCAGGGGTGTCCAGAACCCTTTTTTACCGTGGGTGACTGCAGCTGAAGGGACAGCTCTAAGCCATGATATGAAATGGATTTCCAGTAAACCTTTGTGAGAGAAGGTGAGAAATGGCAATCTAGTGTAGATTAACACTCTCTGAAACGTCAGGGGAGTTTTATACGGAGTCTTCTAGAGCCCCTGCTTGTCTCACTGTGTGGCTCAGCATCCTGCGTTGTAATCAGCCCTCATTACTCTGTCTCCTTGTGTCAGGTCTTGCAGACAGTTGTGTTCCTAGCACCCGGTTCTGAATACTTAACGCTTTTGTAGATGGATTGTGACTGGGGAGGCAAGAAGAATAGCAAAAGGAACTTGGAGAAGGAATTTGCAAATGTGTGCATGTGTGTGGGGAGAGGAACAAGTTTGCTTCTTGTTCACTGGGAATGACTGCTCCAGTGAGCTGGACTGGGCTCCTGCGGACACAGGCAAGAGGGCATACAACGCACTTCTCAGCCTGTAGACGAAGGGGGCGCTCCTTTGCTTTAAAATTCCTCTACCTCCATCCTTGCTGAGAAAAGTGTAGTCTGAGGACCCGTGGCATCAGCATTAGCTGGGAGGTTGTTAGAACTGAAGACTCTCAGCCCCTCCCCAGGTCCACTGGATGAGCTGGCATCTTCCCAAGATTCCCCAAGTGATTCAAGTGCACCTTAAAGTGTAAGAAGCACACTTCATTTGATGCCAAGATTTTCCCAATTTTACTAACTTTCCTTGCAATTTTGTCCAATGACTCCTTACTTCAATACTCCATGCATTTTCATTGATTGAATGTCTTTCTTTTTTTGAGATAGGGTCTCACTTTGTCACCCAGGCTGGAGTGCAGTGGTGCAATCTCAGTTCACTGCCACCTCTGCCTCCTGGGCTCAAATGATCCTTCCACCTGTTTCCCAAGTAGCTGGCATCACAGGTGTGTGCCACCACACCTGGCTAATTTTTGTATTTTGAGTAGAGACGGGGTTTTGCCATGTTGTCCAGGCTGGTCTCGAACTCTTGGGCTTAAGTGATTTGTTGCCTTGGCCTCCCAAAGTGCTGTGCGAGCCACCATGCCAGGCCCAATATTGAATTTCTAATAGCCTCTTGTGAATTGTTGAAAAGGAGAAATGTTAAAAACGAGAAAATAATTTCCACACAGAAAGCAAAGCCTCTTCTCAACACCACACCTTGAGTCGTTGCAAAGGACTGCATGGTATAACCACAGGATGGTCAAGGTTCACTGGCAGGATCTGGATATGTGTCGATGAGTGACACGAAACCTCGGTGACTTCTAGCTCCATGAATTTCCTGCAATAGCATCAGTCCATGTCTTTCATCTTTCCTCACGAAGATGAAATAGTATTTACTCAAAGGTGAACGTATTACCTTTTCCTTTAATAAACTTTATTTTTTATTTTTTAATTTTTTTATTTTTTTGAGACCAAGTCTAGCTCTGTTGCCAGGCTGGAGTGCAGTGGCGCCATCTCGGCTCACTGCAACCTCCACCTCCTGGGTTCAAGTGATTCCCCTGCCTCAGCTTCCCAAGTAGCTGGGATTATAGGCACCAGCCACCACGCCCAGTTAATTTTTGCATTTGTAGTAGAGATGGTATTTCACCATGTTGGCCAGGCTGGTCTTGAACTCCTGACCTCCCGTGATCCACCCACCTCAGCCTCCTAAAGTGCTGGGATTACAGGCATGAGCTATTGAGCCTGGCCTCTTTAAGAAAATTTAAATCTTAGAATAGTTTTAAATTTACAGAAATGTTGTGAAGATAATGCAGAGTTCGCGTATACACCTACCCCAGTTTCCTCAATGTTAGCATCTTACATTAGTAGGGTGCATTTGTCACAATGAATGAACTAATATTGACACATTATCACAAACTGAAGTCTATACTTTCTTCAGATTTCCTTAGTTTTTCCTCATGTCCTTTCTCAGTTCCAGGATCATACAGGATCTCACACTATATTTAGTTGTCATGTCCCCTTAGGCTCCCTTTGGCTGTAACGATTTCTCAGACTTTTCTTGTTTTTCAACATATTAATTTAAAAAACTCTTTATTTTGGAATGCTCTTCCTTCCCCTAGCAGAGCAGAATCCTACTAAACGAGTTCCTATCACACTTTAAATCAGATTTAAGAAAATAAATATCCACTTATAAGCTCCTGGAGGGTGGGGCTGGATTATTTTAATCAATCTGCTGCTCCAGAATCCAGCACTGGTCCTGTTTCTAGCACAAATAGGTGTTCAGTAAATTATGTGGTTGGTTTCTTGGTTGATTCTTTACTGTTCCTCTGCTGGCACAGTTGGCTGATTCTTTACTGGGCTTATAATGATCAATGGGATAAGATTTCTGCTTTTTGTTGTTGTTTTTAAGATAAGGTCTTGCTCTGTTGCCCAGGCTGGAGTGCAAGTGGCATGATCTTGGCTCATGGCAGCCTCAACCTCTTGGGCTCAAGTGATCCTCCCGCCTCAGCTTCCCAAGTGGCTGAGACTGCAGGCACACACCACCATACCCAGCTATTATTTGTACTTAAGATCCCTGTTCTTAAAGATCTTAGAGGCTGGATGAGAGATACAGCTGTAGAGAAAATTAAGCAGAATGAAACATTGTTTATGCTGTTTATTGTTTATTTGGGGAGCTCCTCTGGAGGCATATACAGAGTTGGGAAACCTTTTCCTGGAGACCATTCCCAAATGTCAGCTGTACAGTATTAATCCATACCTGTGTAAATTGCAAACCTCTTATTGGGAAGCCTTTGGCGCAGACAGATAATCAAAATTGTACAGTGTAGACAATGCCTTCCAAAATGATCTCCAGTTTGTTCACAGAACAATTTCTACACAACCTTTGCAGGCAGGAGTCAACCAGGTTGACAGTATTCCAGGCATTTAAGCAAAATGCCTTGAAAAACATTTTTAAAAAGTAGTTTTTCCAGGGTCATATTCCCCTTGATACTAAAGACCTTCAAGATTTCAAGGAAATTATATCTCATCTGTTCTTAAGCCATTTTTTCCCCCACTGAAACCACTTGTCTTGTTAAACTGTAATGCCCAGTAGCTCTTTCTTAGCACTCTGAGGCTGGCTGCATGGTCCAGTGTGATAGACACTAGTCATATGTGGCTTTTTAAATGTAAATAATTACATTTTAATAAAATTTACAAGTCAGTTCCTCAGTCATGCTCACCACATTGAAAGTGCCCAATAGCTGTACAAGGCTAGTGACTACCATGTTAGACATCACAGGTATAGTACACAGCATCATCAAGAAAATGTCTGTTAGGCAGCTCTGCTTAAAAGACAATTTTCTCTTTTTTTTTTTTTTTTGAGACAGGGTCTCACTCTCTTGCTCAGAATGGAGTGCAGTGGCATGATGTCAGCTCACCACAACCTCCGCCTTCCAGGCTCAAGTGATTCCCCTGCCTCAGCCTCCTGAGTAGCTGGAATTATAGGCATGTGCCACTACATCCGGCTAATGTTTGTATTTCTAGTAGAGATGGGGTTTCATCATGTTGGCCAGGCTGGTCTTGAACTCCTGACCTCAAATGATCCACCTGCTGCAGCCTCCCAAAGTACTGCGATTACAGACATGAGCCACCGCGCCCAGCTGACAAGTTTCTTTTTATTTTTCCTTCTTCTTTTAATTAGAAAGCTACATGTTGCCATATTAAAAGAATACAATTTAAAGGAGTACAGTGAATACAATTGGAGGGGAACAAAATTCTTACGAAAATGCATGTATAATAGGGAATAAGGAAAATGTCGCAAAAACCTGCTTTTTGAAGGCTTAAGAGGTCCAAAAGTTTCTTACTGGGAGAGTAAGTGCTTTCAGACCTCCCAGCCTTTAAAAATAGAGTTTACAATTTTCAATCTTATTCTCCTTCCGTGGGCGACCTGATTTTGGATTAAACCTTAGGACCTGTGAAGAAATTAGTCATGGTGTATTTAATGTAGTATGCACATTAACCCTAGCTCTTTTCTTACTTCAACAAATGTTGGCACCTTCCTTAATGTATCTCAGTGGGCCTCAGTACACTGGAGAGGAGCCAGAGGGAGCTTCAGGTGAGACGCACTCACTAGGGTAGGTGTTGGGGAGGAGGAGGGAGAGGGAGAAAAGAAGGGAGGGAGAGGAGAGGATCTTAGGCAGACAGATAGAGCCCAAGGGAGAAGGAGAGGGCAAGGATGTATAAGGGCAATTTCCTCAACTTTACACAGGATTTACAAAGATGTAAACATATGTTTGCCTTCATAGTCATGTGAACTGTGTGCTTGGATAGGCAAAAGAAGAAAGAAACAGCTGGGCGTGGTGGCTCACACCTGTAATCCCAGCACTTTGGGAGACCAAGGTGAGTGGATCACTTGAGGTCAGGAGTTCGTGACCAGCCTGGCCTACATGGCAAAACCCTGTCTCCACTAAAAATACAAAAATTAGCTGGGCGTGGTGGCAGGTGCCTGAGATCCCAGCTACTGGGGAGGCTGAGGCAGGAGAATCACTTGAACCTGGGAGGTGGAGGTTGCAGTGAGCCAAGATGCAACTACACTCCAGCCTGGGTGACAAGAGCGAAACTCCCCGTCTCAAAAAAAAAGGAAAGAAACTGACTTTTCACAGTTTATCTTGCTCTTTCTTTCAAACTTTGTTCTATGTGCAAGTATTACCTATTAAAATAATTGCATTTAAGATCATTAAATTTAAAACAGAGGGCATGAAAAGCCATTCCACTGTTAGCATCTCTTGAATTACTCAAGGTAAGTATAGACTTACTTCAAAAAATAAGCCATCTTATTTCTCCCCAGAGCTGGAAATGATCTCCCTTTCTGATGTATTCCTGTGACTTTTCCTATCTTCACAGCTATTGTGAACTCGATTTCATTTCCAAAGCTCTCTGATCCTGCTGTTTGCTTCTCCACTGTGTTACAGTTGGGGCTGAACAATGGACCTTCCCAGTGCTGTTAGCACTGCATTTTCATACAATGTCTCCCTGCCAACACTGAGCAACACTCGGCTTGGTAAATCTTGTGGTAGGATACTTACCAGGTGTTCCCTAACTGTAGCTGCCAGCATACCAGCAAAGTCTAACAGCAACACACCTTCCATATATTACATTTCTAATTTCTAAAGTTTTAATTTCTTGGAACTATGGTTGATGCAACAGTGCCCCAATAAAGTAAAATAATTTAGACAGTACTCTAGCTTCTATGCCTGTTTTGTGAGCACTTCAAGTAGTCTTTTGATCCATTTTTCACTTTACATTTCGTAAAAGTAAGCCAGACTCATTTAGTGAAGGACTCCAAGATTTTCTAATTTTGTAAATGAACCAATTGCTATTGTAGACATAATAATGACTGAGTAACATCAAAATAAGAAAGCTCAACTTTGGCAAATAAATCCATTATTTCCAAACTATGGGAAATTTCTGATGACTGGCTTGTAAAAAACCAAAGCCATGAACTTATATATGAAGATGCTACTTGAATTAATCCCAACTATACATAAATATGCCATTACCGAAATTTCACTTTTCACAAGGGACAGGAAATTAGAAAGCAAGAGAAGTGCTTAGATGCTTAGACTTAACTAGAGATTTACCTAAGACAAACCATGGGTGGAATGGTGGAAGGAAGCAAACTTTGGGATGACAGTTTCTACAAATTATTACTATTATTATTATTATTTTGAGACAGAGTCTTGCTCTGTTGACCAGGCTGGAGTGCAGTGGCACAATCTTGGCTCACTGCAACCTCCGCCTCCCAGGTTCAAGCGATTCTCCTGCCTCAACCTCCTGAGGAGCTGGGATTATAGGCGCAAGCCACCATGCTCGGCTAAGTTTTATATTTTTAGTAGAGATGGGGTTTCGCCATGTTGGTCAGACTGGTCTCGAACTCGTGACCTTGTGATCCACCTGCCTCGGGCTCCCAAAGTGCTGGGATTATGGGCAGGAGCCACCACACCCAGCCAGTTTCTACAAATTGATTTTGAAAGCCATAAATTACAGGAAAGTTTTCATGAGTGATACAATGAACATCCATATACCCCTTACCCAGATTCGCCAGTTGTTAATGCCCTGTTAATTTGCTCTCTCTCCCTCTCTCATACTCCTAAATGCTTCATGCCCTAGAAATGAGTCAATTTCCTGCAAATCCCAATACCATTTTTTTTTTTTTTGAGATGGAGTCTTGCTCTGTTGCCCAGGCTGGAGTGCAGTGGCATGATCTTGGCTCACTGCAACCTCTACCTCCTGGGTTCAAGCGATTCTCCTGCCTCAGCCTCCAGACTAGCTGGGATTACAGGTGCCCGCCACCACACCTGGCTGATTTTTGTAGTTTTAGTAGAGACAGGGTTTCACCACGTTGGCCAGGCTGGTCTCAAACTCCTGACCTCAGGCGATCTGCTTGCCTCGGCCTCCCAAAGTGCTGGGATTACATGCGTGAGCCAACGTGCCCGTCCCCAGTGCCATTATTACACCTGAGAGAAGAAACATTCATTCAACAATCTTATCTAATCTATGATTCATATTTCAAATTCTTCACTTGTCTCCCAAATGTCCTTTAAAGCTGCTCTTTTTTTTCCAATTCAGAACCCAATCGAGGTTCACTCGTTACCTGTGGCTGTACCTTCTCTTAAGTCATGTTGCCTGGAAAATTTACTAATGAGGCTGTAGTGACCACCTACACCAGCCAAGTTCGCTGCAATTTTACAACAGAAAGGCTCACAGCCAATGTAAGATGCTTGAGTCACCTGGTTTAGTCAATTAAAACATACCACAAACAACAAGGTGACACACTACCTGAGTCCTGGGTCAGGCTTCACCTTTCTGGCTGATGGCGTGGATCGGAGATGGGGTCTCAGACAGCAGGCCCCGCGGTGGCAGATTTCCAGAGAGACCCGGGCCAAACTGCTCTGGCCACAGCAGAGGCTGGCCAGTTAGCCTGATGCGCAGTTAGCCTAGGGATAAATATCACCGATGAGGGGCCGATTTTAAGACCTCGTGGATATTGGGTGCTTAATGTACCTCTTCCGTATATTTAGCAGGAACATCCAGTGCTCTTGGGGTTTCCATCTTTTTCTATCCATGTTGGGCATGTATGGGCTGCATTTGGTCTAGTCAGGCGTGTCTCAGAGGTTACTAACTTATTTATCTATACTTGGCATCTCTTATGGATTCTTCCCGGGCTGCACAAGCTTCTTCCTTCTTCAATTAGTTTCTCTACCCTCCTTAGGTGCTTTCTTGTGTCTGTAACAGATCTAACATTCTCAAGTAATATGGCATACACACATGACAATTATTTATTATTATTATTATTATTTTTATTTTTGAGACGGAATCCTGCTCTGTCACCCAGGCTGGAGTGCAGTGGTGCCATCTTGGCTCACTGCAACCTCCGCCTCCTGGGTTCAAGTGATTCTCCTGCCTCAGCCTCCCGAGTAGCTGGGACTACAGGCACCCATCACCAGGCCCGGCTAATGTTTGTATATTTGGTAGAGACGGGGTTTCACCATATTGGCCAGGCTGGTCTCGAACTCCTGACCTCAGGTGATCTGCGCGCCTCGGCCTCCCAAAGTGCTGGGATTGCAAGCGTGAGCCACCACGCCCAGCCAACAATTATTTTTTAATCTACAGCAGTTCCCCCTCCCTTGGGTTTTCCTTGCGTTGAATTTTTGAGAGTCTAGAGCAGCTATCCTGTAGAATATTCCATATTCTGGATTTTTGATTTGTTTGATCATTTCTTATTGAATAAATTCAGGGTTAAATATTTTGACAAGAATTCTTCATAGGTGCATCACACCAAGTGGCACATAATGTAAAGCTGTCCCATGACAGTGAAGTTTGTTCACTATGTTAAAGCTGTCACTGTCAATCACTCGATAGTGAAGACAAAATTTCCCTATTGCATTAATAGGGAGATTTGTAGGGTGCCCCCCATTTTTTTTGAGACAGGGTCACACTCTGTCACCCAGGCTGGAGTGCAGTGGCTCCATCTCAGCTTATTGCAACCTTCTCCTCCCGGGTTCAAGTGATTCTCCTGCCTCAGCCTCCCAAGTAGCTGGGATTACAGTCACCTGCCACTACGCCTGGCTCATTTTTGTATTTTTAGTAGAGATGGGGTTTCACCATGTTGGGTAGACTGGTCTCGAACTCCTGACCTCAGGTGATCCACCCACCTCACTTCCTAAAGTGCTGGGATTATAGGCATGAGCCACTGCACGTGGCCAGGGTGCCACTTTTAAGCCTTATGAATAACCTATTTATGGAATTAGGCATGCTGGTCAAAGTATAAAATTTTGTTAGATATTGCAGAATTCCCTTTTATATGGTTAGTGCTGTTTTCTACTCCCACCCTCAATTTAATAGCAGGCTTATCTTCCTGTATGCTTACAAAGACAGTGTATTGTCAAACTTAAAGTTTTTGGGAATGTGATAGGTTAGACATAGAATCTCAGGGTGCCTTTTACTTATGAATTAAGTTGAGCATATTTTATTTTATTTTTTTGAGACAGAGTCTTGCTGTATTACCCAGGTTGTAATGCAGCTGTGCAATATTGGCTCACTGTAGCCTCTACCTCCTGGGCTCAAGTGATCCTCCCATCTCAGCCTCTCTAGTAGCTGGGACTATAGGTGTGCGCCACTGCACCCGGCTAATTTTTGTATTTTTTTGTAGAGACGAGGTTTTGCCATGTTGACTAGGCTGGTCTCGAACTCCAGGCCTCAAGTGATCTGCTTGCCTTGGCCTCCCAAAGTGCTTGATTACAGGCGCGAGCCACTGTGCCCGGCTTGAGAGTATTTTAATATGTTCAAGTGCCATTATCCTTTTCTGTGAACTGCTATTCTTACCTTTTTACTGTAAACTTTTAACTTTCTCCTCAATATTTACAGTGCATTGTAAATCAGAGAGATGATCCCTTTATCTGGGATATAAACTGCACATACCCTCTCCTAGGTTGCCATTGCCTCTTAATATTCCTTGTGGGGATTTGCTTCATTGTTATTATGGAAAAAGTTTTAAAATTTTTATGACATCAAATTCATGAATCTTTACTGTTATTGCTTTTTGATTTTTTTATGAGACATGGTTTAAAGGCTGCCCTACATCTAGTTTATAAAGGAATTCACCGGTTTCTTTAAATGTTTTATATTTTTGCATTTCCTACATTTGTATTTCTTATCCATTTGGAGCTTATTTCGGTGTAAGGCCTGAGAAAATTTAATTTCTAAATGAAATCATACTATGTTACCTCCCCAAGAAAGCCAATTTTAAGGTGAAATTCTCATTTAATAGACAAAGCAGTATGTTTAGGACATGTAAAGAACGATAAATCAGGCCAGGCACGGTGGCTCACGCCTATAATCCCAGCACTTTGGGAGGCCTAGTGGGGCAGATCACCTGAGATCAGGAGTTTGAGACCAGCCTGGCCAACATGGTGAAACGCTGTCTCTACTAAAAATACAAAAATTAGCAGCGTATGGTGTCACACGCCTGTAATCCCAGCTGCTCGGGAGGCTGAGGCAGGAGAAACACTTGAAGCTGGGAGGTGGAGGTTGCAGTGAGCCGAGATCACGCCACTGCACTCCAGCCTGGGCCACAGAGTAAAACTCTGTCTCAAAAAAAAAAAAAAAAAACAAACCAATAAATCAACAAAATAGGGAAGACAACTTAGTGTCACAGGCAAGAGAAGTTGAAAAGCTATTTCACAAAAGAGGGAGTCCAGTTGTCTAGTAAGCATATGAAGCAGTGCCAGCCAATCACACCATAGTGGTGAGATACTCTACATCCTCACCAGGGAGAGATAAAAAAAAGACCAGCAACATCAAGTTTTGGCAAGGACAATGGACACTGTCTGAGAATGTGCTGTGGTGAAACTACCTTGGAAGACTCAGTGGCAGGAATTTATTACACTTCAGAATGTGCCTTCCTCATGACCCAGGAATTCTGCTGCTGGGTGTGGAATCAAAGGAACTGAGTGGTGTGCTCCCCAGGTGATGTGTGCATGTTCATTGCAGCATTACTTTTTTTTTTTTTTTTTTTGAGACAGAGTCTCACTCTGTCGCCCAGACTGGAGTGCAATGGTGTGATCTCGGTTCACTGCAGCCTCCACCTCCTGAGTTCAAGTGATTCTCCTGCCTCAGCCTCCTGAGTAGCTGTAACAACAGGCACGTACCACCACACCTGGCTAATTTTTTGTATTTTTAGTAGAGATGGGATTTCACCATGTTGGCTAGGCTGGTCTTGAACTCCTGAGCTCAGGTGATCTGTCCATCTCAGCCTCCCAAAGTGCTGGGATTACACATGTGAGTCACCTTGCCTGACCACAGCATTACTTTTATAATTGCCTAGTTAGAAACAACCCAAATGTCTTTCAACAGTAGAATGGATGAATAAATTATGTTATATTTATAAGATGGAATATGTTCTTCAAATGAGAATGAATAGGGCTACATCCAACAGCCTGAATGAACCTCACACAGGCAATGTTGAGCAAAAGATGTCAGATCCAAGACTATGTGTCATATGACTTCATTCATATAAAGTTTCATGGCAGATGTAACTAAGCTATAATGCTAGGTTGAAGACTTTGCTGGTAAAACTACAAAGAAATGCTAGGAAGTCATTACCATTCAAGTCAAAATATTGGTTATTTGGGGGGGCAAAGAGGGGTTTGTGATTGGGAAGAGGCAGATAAAGAGCTTCTGGGATGGGTGCAAGGTTCTGTCTCCTGACCTAAATGGTAGTTTCAGAGTTTTTGTTTTCTAAAAAATGGTTAAGTTGTTCATTTATATTTTAGACACTTGTGTATCCAGATAGCTCCTGCCTTTCCTTCAAGCCCCTGCCTGGAAATTGTTGGAGTATCTAAAAGGGTGCCTCCTACTCTTAGGAAAACCATTTTTATTCTCGGATATTGTAAGGTTCCTGAAAAAGTGTGAGTTGGCCATCCGGTTCTTTTCTTTTTCAGTAGGTAGAAATGAGCAGATGTAGTTATATGGTATCTTGGATTTTTACTTTCATAAGCTAAATAGATTTGCAATCTAAGAGATTTCAGGGTAGCAGAATACTATTAACAATTATAGCTGCTGGGGAGAGGGGAGGGTAGGACAGGCACATCCTATTTTAAAAGTTCTGTTTTGCTTGAAATTTTGCAAAAGCGGGATTCTTTTTCTATAAGAATAACTTTCCAAAGGGTGACTGAGGCCAGATGTGATGGCTCATGGCTGTAATATCCCAGCACTTTGGGAGGCTGAGGTGGCGGATCACTTGAGCCCAGGAGTTCGAGACCAGCCTGGGCAACATGGCGAAACCTTGTCTCTACAAAAACACAAATTAGCCAGGTGTGGTGGTGCATACCTGTGGTACCAGCTACTTGGGAGGCTGAGGTGGGAGAATCATGAGCCCAGGAGGTCGAGGCTGCAGTGAGCCATAATCACACCACTGCACTCCAGTCTGCGTGACAGAGGTTGACACAGGTCTCAAAAAAAAAAAAAAAAAGTGACCAAATCTCTTTTATTAGTGGAGAATAACATAATGACATGTCTTATGATCACTTAAACCTTTAATTTTTACACCATTTAACCATTTTTAAATTCTCTGAATTACTTAACCATATGTGTTTCATTCGCATTTGATAGATGAAGAGACTGACACACAAAACACCCAGTAACTTGTCTTAAGACATCAAATTAGTGACGAAGCCAGAACTAGAACTTGGGTCTTCTGTATTCTAGCTGAATTACACATTTTCCTAGATC
Organism: Trachypithecus francoisi; assembly: GCF_009764315.1. Taxonomy (NCBI): domain Eukaryota; kingdom Metazoa; phylum Chordata; class Mammalia; order Primates; family Cercopithecidae; genus Trachypithecus; species Trachypithecus francoisi. The sequence goes on from NW_022681472.1 coordinate 9,414,765, forward strand.
CCACTGATCTTCAGGTGTTCATTAAATTCTTTACCTAAGAAGAAAACAACCATAGGAATTTTAAAGTTCCTAGAAGTTATTTGGAATGAACACCCTCCCTCCTCCACAGCGCCTGTCTAAATTTAAACTCTATGAGTAAAATTTATTAACATATTTTTACTCTGTGCCTTAATGTAATTGTTAAAATTTTCCTGTACTTTCAAAAGTGATTTCTGGTTTGCCATTTATCATCACCAAGATATAAAAGCAAAAAGATTTTTAGGCCGGGCATGGTGGCTCACTCCTGTAATCCCAGCAATTTGGGAGGCTGAAGTGGGCGGATCACCTGAGATCAGGAGTTGGAGACCAGCCAGGCCAACATGGCAAAACCCTGTCTCTACTAAAAATCCCCAAATTAGCCAGGTGTGGTGGTGCACGTCTGTAATCCCAACTATGCCGGAGGCTGAGGCAGAATTGCTTGAACCTGGGAGGCAGAGATTGGCGTGAGTTGAAATGGTGCCACTGCACTCCAGCCTGGGCGACAGAGGGAGATGCAGTTTCAAAAAAAAAAAAAAATGTGTATATATATATAATGTGTGTGTGTGTGTGTGTGTGTGTGTATAGATATATATATACATATACACACACACATACAGATTTTTGGGTCTGCATTTTTTTTTAATTACAGAATTAAATAGCCAAACCAAATTATAAAAGGTTATAAAAATCCTATATAATCTGTATGTGTTTTTGAATAGAGAATCAGAGGCAGATATACATTTCATGCTGATTCGTTGGATGCAGATTTCTGGTTCCAGGTATGCGTTAGCCTGAGTCCTGGGCTGGCTTAGAACACAGGCATAAGGTGTGTTGTGTACCTGTCATAGATTGATTTCTTAGGCAGTCAAAAGCCACACACTGAGCAACTGGAAATAATACCTAACATACAGAATGCCAGGCTTGCTTCTAAGCGTTTAGTATATAGTCACCTAACTCATCTTCCCAACAAACCTAGGCACTATTATTATTCTCATTTGATAGATGGGGAACTGTGGCCTAGAGTGAGGAAGTGACATGTCACTGCACTCAGTCTGGGAGTCTTGCTCTCAATCACCTCATTCTTTTTTTTTTTTTTTTTTGAGGCGGTGTCTCGCTCTGTCGCCCGGACTGGAGTGCAGTGGCCGGATCTCAGCTCACTGCAAGCTCCGCCTCCCGGGTTCACGCCATTCTCCTGCCTCAGCCTCCCGAGCAGCTGGGACTACAGGCGCCCGCCACCTCGCCCAGCTAGTTTTTTGTATTTTTAGTAGAGACAGGGTTTCACCGTGTTAGCCAGGATGGTCTCGATCTCCTGACCTCGTGATCCGCCCGTCTCGGCCTCCCAAAGTGCTGGGATTACAGGCTTGAGCCACCGCGCCCGGCCACAATCACCTCATTCTATCACCTCTGCAAGGTTGACAAATTTCTGTTATTTCGGATAGTTCTCTCATAATTAACTTCAAGCTTTTGTTTGGCTTCACAGTTTGGGCAGTGTTGCCCGCATCTGGGGAGTCAGTGCACAGTTGAGCATTCCAAAGCAATGCTGACTCTGTGTCCTTGCTTTTCTTGGTAATCAGTGATTTTTAGTGCCCGATTTATTCACTCAGAAGTCAAATTTCAAATATGCTAAGTTGATAAGGTGCTAGATGAAAGGAGGCTGTTTGGAAGGTTTCAAATCTGCAAGCTATGAGTCCTCCCACCCCGCCAACTCCAAAAATGTCCCCAACACTGGGAAGGGGCTCCCAGTGAGGGCCCACTCAGATGCAAATTTCTGGCTTCTAGTTAGTTTGTTTTGCATCTATCACCCAGCCTTGAGTCTCCGGAAGGACCCTCCACCGCCAAAGACAAAGCACTTCACATTCACACCCATGAGCTAGTGATGAAGGCAGGATAAGAGGCCCTTTCAGGATGAGATATGGGGAAGAATCTCAGACCACACATTTCTGGAGGCCTTGTTTTGTGTAAGGCAATTGCAAAGAGCAGTCTCCTCTCAGTAAAGGGTGGCAGACTTCTTAAATCCTGCTAATGGAGTTTGACAATGAGGGGATTAGGCTTGAATCTGGGCAAAGTGGAAGAGGCTGGCTAGGGAGGACACTGGGTTTTCCTTGATTCCAAGCAGGTGTAGAATACCTAAGAGGAAACCTATTTGTTTCTTCAACCAAGATGTCCCTAACCTGTCCCTCTATTTCAGGTTGAGGAAACACCAGGTCTATTTTGGGTCACCCAGACTAATATTAATCATTTAAGACTTCCGTTCAAAGCCTTCAAGGTCACTTTGCTAAATTTCAAGTCTCAGCCTGATTTTACTGTGTAAGGTGTTTGACCACAGGGAAAGAACTCAGATTTTTGTTCTGGCTCTGCCTTTAGAGAAGTCCAAATTCATCATTCTTAGGGATTGTAGCACCAATGTCCAGGACAACAGCCCACAGGGGCCCTGGTTTCTCCCACTCTCAGTCCTCAATGCCTGGTAACCTGGTGAACTCAGAATGTTAGGAAATGTGAGCTATTGAAATACAGAACTTGAGAAATGATCCCACGGAACATGACTCATTGTGGGACTGGTTTCAGTGGTTGCTCTGTGGAACCTGCTCCATCTGTTCCAGCTACAGTGGTTTCCTGCTCTGTCCCATTGCCTGGCACTCAACACTCCGTGAGGCATGGTCACCACTGCTGGCCAAAGAGGGAACTCGGGCCTCCCACGCCACACAGAGCAGACCTCCGCCATCTTGGAAGTTGGGTGTTGGCTTTTAAGCCGATTTAGTTGGACTCAGTGAGATGTTTCTTAGCAGCGTAGGGATCTTTGCTGTAAGAATTGCTGTCATGTTGACTGTGTGTGTATGTGTAGGAAATGGGGAGAAAGTTTTATTTTTCAAAGCCTTTGTAGTTCTCATCAACTCCATCTTCTCCACACTTAGATGTCATTTGTTTTGCTGGCTGAGCCCCTAGAAGCTGATGGGCCTTCTAAACTCAGTTGTAAGTCAAAAATTGGTATTTTGAAACTAAGTCCTGAAATTACTCTTAAATAGAGATATTTTGCATTTCCCACAAATGTTAATAGGACTGGTTTAAGTGGAGAAGAAATGCAGTTATATTTGCCTGCCAAATAAATCTTGGGAATCACTGAATAGTGGAGCTCCCCCTGCTGCTGTTATTATTATTGAGACAGATTCTTGCTCTGTTGCCCAGGCTGGAGTGCAGTGGTGCAATCATGGCTCACTGCAACCTTGACCTCCATGGCTCAAGCAATCCTTCTGCCTCAGCCTCCCAAGTAGCTGGGACTATAGGACCACGACGCCTGGCTAATTTTTGTATGTTCTGTGGAGACAGGGTTATGCCGTGTTGCTCAGGCTAGTCTCAAATTCCTGAGCTCACGTGATCCTCCTGCCTCAGCCTCCCAAAGTGCTGGGATTACCAGGCCCAGCTTCTGCTTCTATAATTTAGTAAAAATAGGAGGAAAATTTTTACTGAATTGAATTTTAGAGATATGTTATCCGTTTTTGAATAAATTGTTCACATATTTGATTTTTCTCTTTGGAAACTCTTTTCACTTCTTGGGAGACAGTCAGGGAGTTGGCTGGGTACAGTGGCTCAGGCCTGTAATCCCAGCACTTTGGAAGGCCATGGTAGGTGGATCACTTGAGCCCAGGAGTTTGAGACCAGCCCTGGCAACATAGTGAGACCTTGTCTCTAAATCAATAAATGAAATCAAAGTTAAGTCTCCTAGAAAGCATTCTTGTAGTTGGAGCCCTATATTTAAAAATTAGTAGGTTTAAAATTTTTAATTATGGATTTACACAGATAGAAGAGAAGACAAGTGAGCAGGGGGAGTGAGCAGGACACCACTGTGCGTGATGACATCACTATGCGTGGCCGCCTCCACCTGCTGCTCATCTTGAAGAGCCTACCTTGTGAGGCTCTCCAGCCTTTCGTCTTTGCCAATCCAAATCCTCGTCGAAGGCTTCCTCTAGTTTGTATCTTTTAAAATGCAAATTGTTTTCATGCTGAAGTCTCTTGAGCTCTTTTACTCTTTTCCTTTCTTGGTTCATAATAGGAGAAGCTTTCTATCATAAGTAGTAGATTTTAGTCTTATAAGAGTTATATTTGTTTGAGTGTGGTAGCTCATGCCTATAATCCCAGCCCTTTGGGAGGTCCAGACATGAGTATTGCTTGAGCACAGGAGTTCAAGACCAGCCTGGGCAACATACCAAGACCCCATCTCTACAAAAAATTAGCTGGGCGTGGTGGCATGCACCTGTAGTCCCAGCTACTCAGAAGGCTGAGGTGGGAGGATCGCTTGAGGCTGCCATTAGCTATGATCATGCCACTGCCCTCCAGCCTAGGTGATAGAGTGAGATCCTCTCTCTCTCTCTCTCTCTCTCTCTCTCTCGTTTAAAAGAAGTTGGCAGGGCACGGTGACTCATGCCTGTAATCCCAGCACTTTGGGAGGCCGAGGTGGGCAGATCACCTGAGGTCGGGAGTTCGAGACCAGCCTGACCAACGTGGAGAAACCCTTTCTCTACTGAAAATACAAAATTAGCCAGGCATGGGGGAGCATGCCTGTAATCCTAGTTACTCAGGAGGCTGAGGCAGGAGAATTGCTTGAACCTCTGAGGTGGAGGTTGCGGTGAGCCAAGATTGCACCATTCCACTCCAGCCTGGGTAGAAAGAGTGAAACTCCATCTCAAAAAAAAAAAAAAAAAAAGTAGTTATATTTTGCTATAATGTCCATTGCCCCCTCTATCCATTAGGATTTAAGCATGATTAAGTTTTTCTAAACATTAAAAATACAACAAAATTCCCTCTCCTCTTCCTCCCTACCCCTGCTGCATGCTGTCTTCACTTCTCTTATCTATGCCTCAACCCAGAGGCTTCTCCCATGACTCCTTGGAATTGAATAATGACCTCTTTGTTGCCAAATTCATGGTGCACTTTTCCTTCTTCCCTTGCTACACTCCTGTGGCATTTAACTTGGGTAATAAGTCACTCCTTTTTGGCTGAACCTCTCTCTCTCAGTGGCCCCTGAACACTGCTGGTCTCTCTGAACTCTCAATAGGCTGTTTCTCAGCCTCCTCCGAAGCCTGTCTTCCACTGCACATCCCTGCAAGCTTTCTCTTCTGCCCTTGCTGGTGTCTCTGCAGGCTACACAGCCTCTGGGAGCAGGGAGGGTCATCTACTTCAAGCCCAAGCTCTTTAAATTGTCTCTGTGATGGCCAGTGCTGGGGGCAAAGAGTCTGCAGGGACCCCTCTCAGTTGAGTCCCTTTCTGGCCCTCAGTGTAAGACAAACTCCTGGCCCAAGGTCCAAGGGAAGCCACGTCCCATGGCCTGTTTAAAGCCCGATTTCTTGCCTCAATTCAGGTCAATTCTGAAGGGCCATCTCCACCCACAAAGCTCCCTTTGAGATTAGGGGAAGCCTTTGTTGTGACTGGATCATGGTTCAGCTTCTTCACGTGCCTGAGCTGGTTTTCTTCATTTTCCTACATGTGTTGACCCCAAGAGCTTCTCCATGGACAACCTCCATCTCAGAATCTTCTTCCCAGAAACTACTCCATCTTTACGTCTCCAGCCTGAATTTCTTTCCTGAAACCCAGATCCCAACCTCTGTTGTTTATTGGATATCATTATTTGGGTGTTAAACAGATTCTTCAAACTCCCCAGGTCCCAATCTATGCTCATGTCTTCCTTTACAGTCCATTCTCTTCTCATTGGGCTCCTTCTCTCTTTTTTTCTTTATTTTTAATTTTTGAGATGGAGTTTTGCTCTTGTCGCCCAGGCTGGAGTGCAATGGTGCAATCTCGGCTCACGGCAACCTCTGCCTCCCGGGTTCAAGCAGTTCTCCTGCCTCATCCTCCTGATAAACTGGGGTTACAGGTGCCTGCCACCACACCCAGCTAATTTTTATATTTGTACTAGAGACAGGGTTGCACCATGTTGGCCAGGCTGGTCTTGAATTCCTGACCTGAGGTGATCCGTCTGATCGGCCTCCCAAAGTGCTGGGATTAAAGGTGTGAGCCACTGTGCCCGATCTTTCTCTTAATAAAGTGGTTCAAGCCAGATATCCAGAAGCTACCCTTGGTCTTTTCCTCGCTGTTCTCATTCAATCCATCACCAAGTCTTGCTGATTCCTCATTTCCACTTCCTTGTGATACATATTTCCCAGATTTATCTACTCTTCCATTCTCTTTGCTGTTACCTTATCTCAGGTCTCTGCCATCACTTATTCCAATTTTCTCCTTTGCCTCCAACTGCCTCCTGAGTAATTTCCTTGGAATGTAAGTATTTTCATGCCATTGCTCTGCTTAAACCTTTCAAGGGATTCCCATCGCCCTTCTGTCAAGTCCAAAGTTCTTGGCCAGTCATGGAGATTCATGATTTGTCATTCAGCCCTTGCTAACCTGCATGGCCTCCCTCCTGTTTTGCCATTGCAGCACTGGTCCCCAGAACTAGCCATGTAAGTCTTTGAGAAGTGATCAAAAAAGTCATTAGCTGCAAGCCTTTTTTTTCTATAGATGTTTTTCTGTCTTTGTGTTACTTGCTTGTCTCTCTCTCTCTCTTTTTTTTTTGGTTATCCTTCCTACTAAACTATATGTTCCCTGAAGGGTATAGAAAACATACTGAGTGAGTGTTTGTAGAATGGACAAAAAAAAAAAAAATGTGAAAAGTGAGATTTGAATCAGTGAAAAATGAATGGAATTTGTATGCAATAGAATACACTGAAAACATCCCAGGGGTCTAATGAGTGGGCTTAAATCCTGTGTAGGGATTTGGAGTGCAGAAGAGAAATAAAGTATAAATGTGACTCTAAGAAGCTAGTGCATTTGGGAACCAGACCCCCCCAAAAAAAGATCTTGCTTCCCCCATGATGAGGACAGTTCTAGTTTGGATGGGAGTGTTGGGGGTGGGTTGATAAGAGCTAGAGACGGACACCAAGCTAATTTGCGAATGGACCTGTGCCAAGCAGAGCTGAGAAATCTCAATTTGTGATTATTCCAGTTGTAGGTGGTTGTGCTTCAAGAAACTTCCACAATGTGTTAGAAAATGTTTTCACTTTGAATGCTAGCAGGTAAATATTCTGCTAATGGGTAAATATTCTAAAAATGATGTAGTAGAGGATGAATGGAGAAAAAGACATGATTTCAGAAGCTTTATCTTAAGCAGATAGTTCTGTCCCTCTAACTGGTAACAGAGGTATGCTACCGAAGTGGCAGGATGAATTAGAGCTCAGAGAGGAGAAGAAAGGGAGAGAAAAGAGAGAGTCCAAGGAGGTTGTGAATAAAATTCCAAATGCCCTGCTCCCAGAGCTCTGGAAAGAAAGCTGTTCTTACCCTCTGTCTAATGCAGGATTTAAGGTGATCTGGGTCAGTGCTGGTGAGCACCATCATTTTGGGAGTCTCCTTTGGGAGATTTACTAAAAGTATCCTCTCCTGCATTCTAGACCTTCTTCTGAGGGTTATGTCCCCTTTTTCTGTGATGTCATCAGAGCCTGAACTCTGGATCCGTTAGCCCTTTGCCTCTGATGACTAATTTTGTTTTGTGTTTAGCAGGTGTCAAAGATTTCCAAAACAAAAGACATATTATTTGTTACTTCAGTAAACAAACAACATCCCCTACGATCACTTGGGTTTTTTTTACTTGTTTTGGTGCTTACCAATAACTCTCTTCACAGCTATTTTAATATGCCTTCTGCTTTCCTGCTTTAAAGGAAGGACAGTGATGTTTGGATTAGCCTTGGGGTAAAATTCTAAGGTGTCTGACAACTCGAGGGATCTTCTTTTTTTTCCTTCTGGGTAACAGAGATGTTGTTTTACCTTTTTTGGGTTTATGGTCCAGTATTGCTTGAATTATTTTTTAAAACAAAATTTCTTAGGCCGGGCCCAGTGGTTCACACCTGTAATCTCCAGCACTTTGGGAGGCTGAGGCAGGTGGATCACCTGAGGTCAGGAGTTCGGGTCCAGACTGGCCAACATGGGAAAACCCCGTCTTTACTAAAAATACAAAAAATTAGCCAGGTGTGGTGGCATGCACCTGTAATCCTAGCTACTGGGGAGGCTGAGGCGGGAGAGTCACTTGAACCCAGGAGGCAGAGGTTGCAGTGAGCTAAGATTGCACCATGGTACTCCAGCCTGGGCAACAAGAGCGAAACTCAGTCTCAAGAAAACAAAACAAAACAAAACTTCTTTTCGGAATGGTCTTAGACTTATAGAACACTGAAAAGAGCACAGAGAGTTCCTATATGTCCTAAATCTAGTTTCCTTTCGTACTGACATCTTATATTAGTATGGGATATTTGTTATAATTAATGAACTACTACATTACTATTAAATGAAGTTCATATTTTATTCAGATTTCCTTAGTTTGCTATTTTTTATGTTTTTTTGAGACAGAATATCACTCTTCTCACCTAGGCTGGAGTGCAGTGGTGTGATCTTGGCTCACTGCAACCTCCGACTCCTGGGTTTGAGGGATTCTTCTGCCTCAGCCTCCCAAGTAGCTGGGATTACAGGCACTCGCCACCACAACTGGCTAATTTTTGTATTTTTAGTAGACGGGGTTTCACCATGTTGGCCAGGCTGGGCTCGAACTCCTGACCTCAGGTGATCCACCCACCTTGGCCTTCCAAAGAGGTGGGATTACAGACGTGAGCCACCATGCCCGATCTTTAGTTTGTTGTTGTTGTGGTGTCACCTAACATCCTTTTTCAGTTCCAGGATTTCATCCAAAATACTACATGACGTTTAGTCATCATGTCTCTTGAGGCTCCTCCTGGCTCTGACAATTTCTCAGACCTTCTTTGTTTTTGATGACCTTGACAGTTTTGAGGAGTGCTGGTCAGGTATTTTGTAGAATCCCCCTCATATGTGTTTATTCTGATGTTTTTCTCAGTTTAACATGAGGTTATGGGTTTACAGGATGAAGATCGCAGAAGTCAAGGGCTATTTTCGTCACATTGTGTCCAGGGTACATACTCTCAACATGATTTATCACTGGCGATACTGACATTGACCACCTGGCTGAAGTATTGTTTGTGAGTTTTCTCCACTGTAAAGTTCCTTTTCCCTGCCTTCCAAACTGTACTTTTGGAATGAAGTTGTTACATCTATGAACACTCAAGGAGTTGTGCTGCACCCCTCTAAGGGTGGAGTAGCTCCAAAAATTATTTGCATAGGAGATTGTTCTCTTCTTCACATTTTTTTCAATAATTTATTTGTACCATGAATTTGTACTCATGGATATATATTTTATACTTTGGATGTAATCTCATACGAATTTATTTTGTAGTTCCAATTGTTCCAGCTTTATTAGGAGTTTGTTAGGCCTCTATGTTCCTTTGACATATACTCCAGTCAATGTAGGTTTTTGTTTTATTTTGTTTTATTTTATTTAGCATTTCTGTATTTCCTGGCTCTATCAAATACCTCCACTCATCTTGTATATTCCCTGTTCTGTCAAAGAATCAGCCATTTCACCAAGAAGTTCTGGTTCCTTTTATTGGTGAATAGTATTAGAAAACAAGAGCTAGGTGTGCTCGTTGCTACTGGTGTGTTACCGCTTCAAGACCCTTTTCGCTGACAAAACGAGGAAATATATATGTGTACACTAACCTGTGTGTATATGCATATCTATACATTTTTCCATATGTGACTATTGCATCTGTATTAAGCTAAACATCAGTTCATGCTGACGTCCCCAACTCTAATCCGTTATCATGTGGATTGCTCTAGACTCTTCCTCTCGCTTATTTGTCAATTCCTATTCCAGCTGTGAGGAATTCGACTTCCATCAACTGCCATCCATTTACTTAATTGTTCAATTGCAGTGTATATATGTATGGTAGCATTATCATTGTTAACCTGTACTCCCATGGGAAACAACTTTCATCAACTAGAGTCTGTCCAATTTCATTTGCTTTTAGTCTTGTAGGCTTCACTCATTTCCAAAGGTGCTTAAGTCAGCACCCTTTCTTCCCATCCCACTAGTGAGACTGTTTCACACATATGTAATACAGTTATATCCTCTTATTTCATTCTGGGATTCCCGACCTCCTAAACGATTTTTTTTATTTGCATACATTAAGGATCACTCTTTGTGCTGTAAAGTTCTATGTGTTTTAACAAATGCTTAAAGTTATGTATACATAATGATGGTATCATGCAGAATAGATTCACTGCCCGTGAGCAGAGATCGCTCCACTGCACTCCAGGCTGGGCGACAAAGCAAGACTCCATCTCAAAACAACAATAATAATAATGATAAAATAAAATTAAAAAGAATAGATTCACTGCACGAAGAAATCTGTGCTTCACCGATTCAATCCTCTCCCACAAGTCCTTGTAATCACCCATCTTTACCATTGCTGCGTTGCCTTTCCTAAAATGTCACATAACTGGAAGCATACAGTATGTAATATTTTCAGACTGGATTCTTTCATTTAGCAACATGTATTCAAGATTCATCCATGCCTTGTTATGACTTACAGATCATTTATTTTTTATCTCTGAGTAATATTTCATTGTATTTGTATATCACAACATATGTATCCATTCACCTATTGCAGCATATATTGAATGTTTCTAGTATTTTGCAATTACAAATAAAGCTGCTGTAAACATTCACATGCAGGTGTTTATTATGGACATAAATTTTCAGAGAAGTTGGAACTTCTCTGTTCCAGTTGGAACAGTCAAGTAGGAACACGATTATGGAATCCTATAATACTATGTTTAGCTTTGTAAGAAACAGCTAAACTGTCTTCCAAATGGCTGTACCATTTTGAATTCCCATCAGAAATGAATGAGTGTTCCTATTGCTCTACATCCTCAGCAGCAAGTGGCATTGTCAGGTTTGGGAATTTGGGCCATTCTCATAGGTGTGTTGTGGCATCTCATTGTTGTGTGTTTTTCACTTTTAACTTTCCATTGAATAATTAGCTAAATTACTTCACAGAATGGGTTGAAAGCTGACATATGGCTGTCTTTTTTTGTTAGAAGTTTTAGAGAGTTATTTTTGAAAATGTTCTAAAATATAAATTTAATCATTATGCTATGTAAGCATACAGTAAGAGCTCCAATGTCATCAATAAGTTCTTGGAACCTGCAGTTTTAAGTGAAATGATGCATAATGAGATCAATGTTACTTGATATAAAATTTTAATTTTAGTATCAGTATAAATTTTAATTGATATAACCAAGAGTTAAGTTCCTATGGCATATTTCTAGCCACAAGAACACCACCAAACTTCTAAATAAAGACCCCAAACACTTTTAATATTAAAAATTGGAATAAATGTGAGCTATAAATAAATTTAAGGAAGATTAATAAAAACAAGAAAGATAATTGTTTACCCAATTATTGGTGAATCAGCGACTGATAGTGGTCATAGTTATGGTGAGTTAAATCAAGGAATAAGTGTTTGCAAAGTGAAATTATAAGGAGCACCTCCTCCTACCACAGAGTTCAAAAACCATCACAAACATGGTGGGCTTGCTGAATGATTTCGTTTTACATCGTTTGTGTGATTATTGTAGACTTTACACATTCACTCCCACACACTCCCACTCACACTCAGTCCCACATCCACACTCACACCCACACTCACACTCACTCCCACACTCACACTCACTCCCACCCACGCACTCCCACACTTCCACTCAGACTCACTCCCACACTCACATTCACTCCCCCACACTCCCACTCTCACACTCAGTCTCACACCCACACACTCCCACACTCACACTCACACTCACTCTCATACTCACACTCCCACACTCTCACTCCAACACTCACATTCACTCCCATACACTCCTGCTCTCACACTCACTCCCACACTCTCACTCACACTCACTCCCACACTCACTCTCACTCCCACCCACACACTCACTCCCACACTTCCACTCAGACTCACTCCCACACTCACATTCACTCCCCCACACTCCCACTCTCACACTCAGTCTCACACCCACTCACTCCCACACACTCCCACACTTCCACTCAGACTCACTCCCACATTCACATTCACTCCCCCACACTCCCACTCTCACACTCAGTCTCACACCCACACTCACTCCCACACTCACACTCACACTCACTCCCACACTCACACTCACTCCCACACTCACACTCACTCCCACACTCACACTCCCACACACTCACTCCCACACTCACATTCACTCCCATACACTCCCACTCTCACACTCACTCCCACTCCCACACTCAGTCCCACACTCTCACTCTCACACCCACACTCACTCCCACTCACACCCACACTCACTCCCACACTCACACTCCCACACACTCACTCCCACACCCACACTCCCACACTCACACTCACACTCACCCCACACTCACACTCCCACACTCACTCCACACTCACATTCACTCCCATACACTCCACTCTCACACTCACTCCCACTCCCACACTCACTCCCACACTCCCACTCACTCCCACACCACACTCACTCCCACACTCACACCCACACACTCACTCCCACTCACTCCCACTCCCACACTCACACTCCCACACTCACACGCCCTCACACTCACGCCCACACTCTCATTCACACTCCCATGCCCACACTCACTCCCACACTCACACTCACGCCCACACTCACACGCCCACACTCACACTCATGCCCACATCACTCCCACTCACTCCCATGCCCACACTCACTCCCACACCCACACTCACTCCCACACTCACACCCACACTCACTCCCACACCCACACTCACTCCCACACTCACACCCACACTCACACTCACTCCCACACTCACACGCCCTCACACTCACGCCCACACTCTCATTCACACTTCCATGCCCACACTCACTCCCACACTCACACTCACTCCCACACCCACACTCCCACTCACACTCACGCCCACACTCACACTCATGCCCACATCACTCCACTCACTCCCACTCACTCCATGCCCACACTCACTCCCACACCCACACTCACTCCCACACTCACACCCACACTCACTCCCACACCCCCACTCACTCCCACACCCACACTCCACACTCACACTCACTCCCACACTCACACGCCCTCACACTCACGCCCACACTCTCATTCACACTTCCATGCCCACACTCACTCCCACACTCACACTCACGCCCACACTCACACGCCCACACTCACACTCATGCCCACACTCACTCCCACTCACTCCCATGCCCACACTCACTCCCACACCCACATTCACTCCCACACTCACACTCACGCCTACACTCTCACGCCCACACTTACACTCACTCACTCCCACGCCCACACTCCACACTCACACTTACTCCCACACCCACAACTCCCACTCTCACATTCCCACTCACTCCCACACACACTCACTCCCACACTTCCACTCAGACTCACTCCCACACTCACATTCACTCCCCACACTCCCACTCTCACACTCAGTCTCACACCCACTCACTCCCACACACTCCCACACTTCCACTCAGACTCACTCCCACATTCACATTCACTCCCCCACACTCCCACTCTCACACTCAGTCTCACACCCACACTCACTCCCACACTCACACTCACACTCACTCCCACACTCACACTCACTCCCACACTCACACTCACTCCCACACTCACACTCCCACACACTCACTCCCACACTCACATTCACTCCCATACACTCCCACTCTCACACTCACTCCCACTCCCACACTCAGTCCCACACTCTCACTCTCACACCCACACTCACTCCCACACTCACACCCACACTCACTCCCACACTCACACTCCCACACACTCACTCCCACACCCACACTCCCACACTCACACTCACACTCACTCCCACACTCACACTCCCACACACTCACTCCAACACTCACATTCACTCCCATACACTCCCACTCTCACACTCACTCCCACTCCCACACTCACTCCCACACTCTCACTCTCACACCCACACTCACTCCCACACTCACACCCACACTCACTCCCACACCCACACTCCCACACTCACACTCCCACACTCACACGCCCTCACACTCACGCCCACACTCTCATTCACACTCCCATGCCCACACTCACTCCCACACTCACACTCACGCCCACACTCACACGCCCACACTCACACTCATGCCCACATCACTCCCACTCACTCCCATGCCCACACTCACTCACTCCCACACCCACACTCACTCCCACACTCACACCCACACACTCACTCCCACACCACACTCACTCCCACACTCACACCCACACTCACACTCACTCCCACACTCACACGCCCTCACACTCACGCCCACACTCTCATTCACACTTCCATGCCCACACTCACTCCCACACTCACACTCACGCCCACACTCACACGCCCACACTCACACTCACGCCCACACTCACACTCATGCCCACATCACTCCCACTCACTCCCATGCCCACACTCACTCCCACACCCACACTCACTCCCACACTCACACCCACACTCACTCCCACACCCACACTCACTCCCACACCCACACTCCCACACTCACACTCACTCCCACACTCACACGCCCTCACACTCACGCCCACACTCTCATTCACACTTCCATGCCCACACTCACTCCCACACTCACACTCACGCCCACACTCACACGCCCACACTCACACTCATGCCCACACTCACTCCCACTCACTCCCATGCCCACACTCACTCCCACACCCACATTCACTCCCACACTCACACTCACGCCTACACTCTCACGCCCACACTTACACTCACTCACTCCCACGCCCACACTCCCACACTCACACTTACTCCCACACCCACAACTCCCACTCTCACATTCCCACTCACTCCCACACTCACACTCACTCTCACACCCACACTCACTCCCACACACTCCCACACTCACTCCCACACTCACTCCCACATTCTTACTTCCACACATTCCCACACTCACACTCACTCCCACACTCACACACACTCACACACTCACTCCCACACTCACTCCCACTCACTTCTGTGCCCACACTCCCACAATCACACTCACTCCCACACCCACAACTCCCACTCTCACACTCACACTCCCACATACTCCCACACTCACTCCCACACCCACACTCACTCCCCACACACTCCCACACTCTCACTCCCACACACTCCCACACTCACTCCCATATTCTCACTTCCACACATTCCCACACTCACTCCCACACTCACACACACTCCCACACTCCCACTCCCACACTCCCACATTCACTCCCACACTCACTCCCACACTCCCACACTCCCACACTACCAAACTCACTCACTCCCACACACTCCCACTCACTCCCATGCCCACACTCACTCCCACACCCACACTCACTCCCACACACACTCCCACTCACTACCACTCTCATACTCTCACTCACTCCCACTCCCACACTCACGTGCACTCCCACACTCGCATTCACTCCCACACTCCTACACACTCCCACACTCATACTCACTCCCACACCCACACTCACTCCCACACACTCCCACACTCACACTCACTCCCACACACTCCCATACTCCCACATTCTCAGTTCCACACATTCCCACACTCACACACTCACTTCCACATTCCCACACTCACTCCCACACTCCCACACTCACTCCCACACTCCCACACTCACACGCTCACACTCACTCCCACACTCACACTCCCACACTCTCACTTCCACATGCTCCCACACTCACACTCCCACATTCACACACTCCTGCACTCCCACACACTTCCACACTCACACACTCATACTGGGACCATGTAGACACGCCCATGAACCCAAACAGCACAGCTTTGGGACATAGTAGGAAACTGGAGAACCCAAAAACTCCCTGCAGATGTGGAGATGCCGTGCAACCTTCACACAGACAGTGGCCCCTGCAGGAATAGATTATTTTTCTCATCAACAATGTAACAAAATGACATTACTCGAGGACCTGCTGTGTATGGTTTGATGAGTCAAATCTTTACAGTGCAAGTTTGTTTAGTTGGTGCATAACTTCTTTACGATCTGAAAATTCTAAAGAATAAATTTTTAGGGATGGATGCGATCAAATGTGATTAATTTACCATCTATTGGACACTGTCTATGGAAATGGAGTGGAAAAAAATAATATACAAGTTGTTGCCATCCAAGTTTTAAACTAATATGTATATGTATTACTTTTATTGTAAGTTTAAAGAACCTTAAAATAATGATCCTGAATAAAGCTGATAGAGACAATATCTTCTTATAGAAATTTAGGTGGAAAACTTTTTATTTAACCATGTAGTTTCTTTTTTTAAAACACAACTGTCATGAAAGGACAGCAATTCATTTTATATTCTAATTCTATTTTGTATTCTTAAATTAGAATATTAAATTCAATGAAAAGTTTCTTCTCCTGAGCCATTTTTGGATGGTCCTGAACTCCTGCGGTCTCTGCCCTCTGGCATTGCCTGAATTTCCGTGGTAAGGCAGGTTAATCTTTGCGGCTACTGCAGAGAGCGCAGGGAACTCATCTGTCTTTCATTGTCAAGTAGGTCGTTCCTTAGTCCTCTCTGGGATTTGGGTTGGGTAAGAATGATTTATGCGAGTAGGTAATTTTATTCACATCTCTTTATTGTTTTAGAAAGCTGAAGTTGAGTAATGATGTAACCTTTAACATCAGCAGGCTTATTTAACCCTACATTTGGTTTATTTAAGTTAATACCATCCGGTAGTTGCCTATTTTGATTTTCCCGAATCTTTGAACTTTGCCCTCTCTTTATTCTTGATAAACCCAGGGTCTGCCCTTACCATCCTGCTTGGTCTCTTTTGGGACTTGCCAATTACACGTCTGCTTTGGTTTTGAAAGATCGTTCCTGTGCATTTTAAAAAACCTCCACCCAGCGATTCCTGATATAATCACAGAGTAGACTGCTTGAAATGGCCAGTTGCAGGATAAAGGAAAGATAAATCAGTGGGAGTTGTGTCTCCCTGTCATGAAATCTGGTTTTTGACCCTTAGGGTTAGGAAGCCTGACAATCACCTCCTGCTTTGGGCTTGGTCCTGAGCTCCCCGCGGCGGACGTCGGTGCCCAGGCTGTTCCGTTTGGGTGGCCAGCTTGCTTTGGCCCAGGGGGTTCCCATGGCAACAGTGAGCTTCCAGGTATTCATGTGGGTGGTGTGAAGAATGGGAAATGTTGCCAAAATTCCCTTAGTGTTCCATGACTACCTTGAGATCTGACTCACTTGGGGCTATCACGTGGGGAGACGAGGGTTGTGGATTCGAGGCAACCATCCATCTGTTATCAGGAGTCAAGTTGTGATTTCTCTCTGTAAGTTACAGTTCCGAATCTGGAAATCAATATAATCTCAAAACACATTTCAACTTTAAATCGTAGGTGGAGAAGAAATGAGCTCCTTTACACTGCATCAGTCTAAAATAATAATTTTTTTATTACTACAGAAACAGCACATGATCGTTGTAGAAAATTAGTAAGTAAAGCAAAAATAAAAATGAAAGCATATCACCTTCCCTTCACCTAAACTCACTACTGTAACACGTGTGCATATCCTTTTTTTTTTCTTTTTTTGTGATAGAGTTTCGCTTTTGTTGCCCGGGCTGGAGTGTAACGGCGCGATCTCGGCTCACCACAGCTTCTGCCTCCCGGATTCAAGCGATTCTCCTGCCTCAGCCTCCCGAGTAGCTGGGATTACAGGCATGTGCCACCGTGCCCAGCTAATTTTGTATTTTTAGTAAGAGACAGGGTTTCTCCATGTTGGTCAGGCTGGTCTCGAACTCCCGACCTCAGGTGATCTGTCTGCCTTGGCCTCCCAAAGTGCTGAGATTACAGGCTAGAGCCATCACACCCGGCCACGTGTGTATATCCTTCTGGATATTTTTCTTCATGTACATGTAGGTGCATTGTTATTATTATCAAAACGACATCACATGATACACACTGTATTGTGACCTATTTTGTCAACCAAACATTTCCATTTTGATAAATTTTCTTCTCTTGTGTATACCATCCAAACTACATTCAGATTCCCCCAATGTTTTTACTGCTGGCTCTTGCAAGGAAATATTCACTCTGATGTCATCATGCATTGCACGAAGTTGTTATAATCTACGTATAAGTGAAAATTTTCTATTTATGTCAGCATTTGCTCAGGAGATACAAAAACTTAATACTGTGTTTCATGAAAACAGATTCTAGCCAAAGGACGCTGACAAAGCAGCAGGAACTTTGAGTGACCCTTTTACATCAGCTCCTAACGGGGCTGAACAGAAGACTTTTTCTTAGCCAACAAACAGTCATACATTTTAGCCAATAGTTTACAGAGATTGGTGGACTCTGTCCTATCTAGGGTATTAGTTTTCATTCCTTAGCTCATATCAGCACCATACGTACACTGCCACCACCTTCAACTTTGACTTTTTCCTGAGTGAAGCATTCAGTGAATTTCTGTATTGATGCATATTTTCTCATCTGGCCAGGAATAAATAATCTGACTTTATGACTGGGTGCGGTGGCTCATGCCTGTAATCCCAGCACTTTGGGAGTCTGAGGCAGATGGATCGCCTGAGCTCAGGAGTTGGAGA
The DNA here is from genome assembly GCF_009764315.1 of Trachypithecus francoisi. Lineage (NCBI taxonomy): Eukaryota > Metazoa > Chordata > Mammalia > Primates > Cercopithecidae > Trachypithecus > Trachypithecus francoisi. Next base: position 9,433,312 of record NW_022681472.1, read on the forward strand.
CCAGCCTGGGCAACATGGTAAAACCCCGTCTCTACTAAAAATACAAAAAAAAAAAAAATTAGCTGGGCATGTTGGTGTGCACCTGTAATCCCAGCTACTCAGGAGGCTGAGGCAGGAGAATTGCTTGAACCCGGGAGGCTGATGTTGTGGTGAGCCAAGATTGCGCTGCTGCACTCCAGCCTGGGCAACAGAGCAAGACTCTGTCTCAAAGACAAAAACAAAACAAAACAAAATACTTCGTATTTTTCCTTTTGTCTCTGGTAGTCTTTGTTTTATTTTTTAAAACCTACACTATTAAAGGGATTTATTGGTAAGCTCTTCATGGCAGTGTTGGAATTATTAGGCAAGTTGAGTTGATCTTTGCAAAGGTATATTTAGTTGGGTCATTTGGAGACTCACTCTGGATAAGGCGGTCAGGCTGTCTGCCTGGCTTCCCCATTCCAGGGCTCACCTGGTACCAGCTTACCTGTTGGCTCCTCCCCCAGGGCTGCGTGTTTCTGGGGGACCATTTCATCACATTTTCAACATGGGGATTCTACATCTGTCTTCTTCAAATTTGAAGTTGGATGTGTTTCTTTGAAGTTGGATGGCGTTATCTTAGGAAGAGTTCTTCTGAAGTATGTTTATTTCCCCGGTCTGCAGGTTTGCCCCAGTTTCTTAGACAAACAACTGGACTTTGGACTCATCCATTTCAATGAGTAGAATTCACAGGCTTCTCAGGCTGGGCCCCAGGAGGTGTATAATTCTCAGAACTCACCAAAATCTAGGGTCTCAAATTTTATACTCATTTCCTTTTAGTTTGACAAATCAATGTCTGCAGTTCCTTTAGCTTTGATGTTATAAAGTGGATTTATTTCCAGTTTTTGTAGTATGTGTTGTAACTAGTAGAGCCATGAGTCAGAGGGTTGGGTGTTCTCTATTTTGCACGGAACATGCTGTAAAACACTGCGCAAAATGCTTACTGCTCCCAGGCTTAGTTTCCTCACCGGAAAATGGAGCTAACATTCCCTTCACTGAATTTTCCTTAAGGCTGAAGAATAGATAAGTGCTAGAAATAATTTATCTGTAGGTACTGAATAATATTTTAGAGATTAAGGATAATTTATTATGTTAACTTGCATTTTGTTATCTTTTAAAGTGGGTTATTCTGATTATTTTTTGAGACAGAGTCTCACTCTGTTGCCCAGGCTGGAGTGCAGTGGCGTGATCTCAGCTCACTGCAGCCACCTTCTCCCAGGTTCAAGGGATTCTCCTGCCTCAGTCTCCCGAGTACCTAGGAACATGATTATGGAATCCAGGTGCCTGCCACCACACCCAGCTAATTTTTGCATTTTTAGTAGAAACGGGGTTTTGCCATGTTGGCCAGGCTGGTCTTGAACTCCTGACCTCAGGTGATCCACCTGCCTCGGCCTCCCAAAGTGCTGAGATTACAGGTGTGAGCCACTGCACCCAGCCACGAAGTGAGTTATTCTTTTTTTTTTTTTTTGAGATGGAGTTTCACTCTTATTGCCCAGGCTAGAGTGCAACAGCATGATGTTGGTTCACTGCAACCTCCGTCTCCCAGGTTCAAGCGATTCTCCTGCTTCAGCCTCCCCAGTAGCTGCGATTACAGGCATGCACCACCACGCCTGGCTGACTTTTTTTGTATTTTCAGTAGAGATGGGGTTTCACCATGTTGGTCAGGCTGGTTTTGAACTTGTGACCTTGTGATCCACCCGCCTCGACCTCCCAAAGTGCTGGGATTACAGGCGTGAGCCACCACGCCCGGCCGAAGTGAGTTATTCTTAAGGATCCTAAGAAATAGTTGGCATGGCTCCAGATGTGTGGGGTAGACTAAGAGTTGATGAAGAACTTGCTCTGGTTCAGGGCCCCTTTAGTTCAAGGTTTGCAGGGCTTTGAAAAACCTTGGAGTCTGCCCTCTAACCAGGGCAGGGCCTGCTTTGGAAAAGGCTGCGATCAAATTCCCCTTGAGAAAGGTAAAAGTGCTAGAGGGAGCCACCTATTGAGATCGCATTTCATTACACCAGGAAAATTTTCTTTTTAAAATAGTAAAACTGTAGGATATGTTGATATGAGATAATAATATTAAGAACAATAATGAGGCTGGGCGCGGTGGCTCAAGCCTGTAATCCCAGCACTTTAGGAGGCCGAGACGGGCGGATCACGAGGTCAGGAGATCTAGACCATCCTGGCTAACACGTTGAAACCCCGTCTCTACTAAAGAATACAAAAAACTAGCCGGGCGAGGTGGCGGGCGCCTGTAGTCCCAGCTACTCCGGAGGCTGAGGCAGGAGAATGGCGTAAACCCGGGAGGGGGAGCTTGCAGTGAGCTGAGATCCGGCCACTGCACTCCAGCCTGGGCGACAGAGCCAGACTGCGTCTCAAAAAAAAAAAAAAAAGAATAATAATGATTATAATGGTGATGGCTAGTTTTTTTTTTTTTTTTGAAATGGAATTTCACTCTTGTTGCCCAGGCTGGAGTGCAATGGCACAATCTCAGCTCACTGAAACCTCCACCTCCTGGGTTCAAGCGATTCTCCTGCCTCAGCCTCCAGAGTAGCTGGGATTACAGGCACCCGCCACCATGCCCGGCTAATTTTTGTTGTACTTTTTAGTAGAGACAGAGTTTCACCATGTGAGCCAGGATGGTCTCGATCTCCTGACCTCGTGATCTGCCCGCCTTGGCCTCCCAAAGTGTTGGAATTACAGGCGTGAGCCACTGTGCCTGGCCAGTGATGGCTAGTTTCTTTATGTATTAACTCTAGCATCAGGCACAGTTCCAAGTGCTATACATGCATTATTATACTATTAATTCTTACACTACTCTCATTAGGACAACATTATTATAGTCATCCAGGCTGGTATAGTTTTATTTTTTTTAACTTTATCTTTTTTATTATAAAATACACATTACATGAAATGTACGATCTTAGCAATTTTTAAGAGGCATTAAATACATTCATGTTGTTGTGCAGCCATCACCACCGTCCATCTCCACAATATGATCATCTTCCCAAACTGAAACTCAGTACCCATTAAACACTACCTCTCCTTTCCCTGCATACTCCCAGCCCCTGGCAACCACCACTCTGCTTTCTGTCCCTGTGAATTTGACTACTCTAGGTACCTCATATAAGTGGAATCACACAGTATTTGTCTTTTTGTATCTGGCTTATTTCACTTAGCATAGTATCCTCATGGTTCAACCATATTATAGTGCGTACCAGAATTCCTTTTCAATACTGAATAATATTCAACTGTAGGTCTTCATCATGTTTTGTTTATCCTTTCACCTATCACTGGACACTTGGGTTGCTTCTACCTTTTGGCTGTGTGACTAATGCTGCTATGAACATTGGTGTGCAAACAGTCTTTATTTATTTTTTGAGACAGAGTCTCACTCATCTCTCCTAGGCTGGAGTGCAGTGGCGCTATCTCAGTGGCCAGGAGACCATCCTGGCCAACATGGCGAAACCCCGTCTCTACTAAAAATATAAAAATTAGCTGGGCATGGTGGTGCATGCCTGCACCACCACCACTTGGGAGGTCCCAGCTACTTGGGAGGCTGAAGCAGGAGAATCACTTGAACCCGTGAGGTGGAGGTTGCAGTGAGCTGAGATCGTACCACCAGACTCCAGCCTGGCGACAGAGCGAGACTCCATCTCAAAAAGAAAAAAAAAAAAAAAATGAATCCCCTGATTGTTCTTCACAGGAGCTGCACCTTTTTATATTCTCATCAACAATGCACAAGGGTTTCAATTTCCCTACATCCTCTCCAAAACTTATTTTCTAGGCAGGTGCAGCTTGATAAATGCCTAGAAACTTGGAAATGGAACAGAATTGAAGCAATTTATGATATTCACAAACAAAAATCCTTATAGTATCAACTTTGGCAAAGCATAACTTTGATGACTGATCTTATGAAAAATTTTAATTTCTTTACGTATTTGATTATTGCTATAAACATTGTTTTTAATTAATTAAAAGCCTTCAGTAGGCTTGGGGAAAATGCATGAGTTTTATGCTAAAAATGGCTAGGATTAATTTAAACCATTCCTCCTACACAGGGCTGAGGAGCAGCCCATCACCTCAAGCAGGGAGCCTATGACATCTGATAGAGTTTGTGAGAAGCAAACTACTGTAAAGTCAGAGTTGAACAGAACTTTATAAAATGAAAGTTTTGACAAAGAAGACATTAAAAGACAGAAAAAAAAAAAAAAGATCCAGCTGGGCACAGCAGCTCACCCCTGTAATCTCAGCACTTTGGAGGCAGAGGTACAAGGATTGCTTGAGTCCAGGAGTTTGAGGCCAGCCTGGGCAACTTGGTGAGACTCCTTCACTACAAAATGTAAAAATTAGCAGGGTGTAGAGGTGTGCCTGTGGTTGCAGCTACTTGGGAGGCTGAGGTGGAAGGACTGCTTGAGCCCAGGAGGTCAAGGCTGTAGTGAGTGGTTTCGTGCCACAGCACTCCATCCTGGGCAACAGAGTGAGACCCCGTTGTAAAAAAAATTAAGAATAATAAATAAATAATAATAAAAGAGTTGTGGGAGTGAAATTGTCTTTGTTTAGAAGAATTTTTCTTTTTCTTTTTCTTTTCTATTTTTTTTTTTTTTTTTTTGAGACGGAGTCTGGCTCTGTCGCCCAGGCTGGAGTGCAGTGGCCGGATCTCAGCTCACTGCAAGCTCCCCCTCCCGGGTTTACGCCATTCTCCTGCCTCAGCCTCCCAAGTAGCTGGGACTACAGGCGCCCGCCTCGTCGCCCGGCTAGTTTTTTGTATTCTTTAGTAGAGACGGGGTTTCACCGTATTAGCCAGGGTGGTCTCGATCTCCTGACCTTGTGATCCGCCCGTCTCGGCCTCCCAAAGTGCTGGGATTACAGGCTTGAGCCACCGCGCCCGGCCTATTTTTTTTTTTTTTTGAGACGGTGTCTCACTCTGTCACCCAGGCTGGAGTGCAGTGGCGCGATCTCGGCTCACTACAAGCTCCCTCTCCCGAGTTCACACCATTCTTCTGCCTCAGCCTCCCCAGTAGCTGGGACTACAGGCGCCGCCACCACCACGACCAGCTAATTTTTATTGTATTTTTTAGTATAGACAGGGTTTCACCATGTGAGCCAGGATGGTCTTGATCTCCTGACCTCGTGATCTGCCTGCCTCGGCCTCCCAAAGTGCTGGGATTACAGGTGTGAGCCACTGCGCCAGGCCTAGAAGAAGTTTTCAAGATCTGAAACAGCACAAGTCAAAACAGTTTCATTTCTTTCTGAAAAGTTTATTAGTGCAACATAGGCAGGCTCTTTGTTTTTTACATCCAGCCATAAGAGTTAGTGGCCTGCTCTGTCCTCAGCCTGTGAAACCAGCCTCTTAGAAATGCTCTAAAATCTTCAGAAAAAATAGATCTGCAAAATTCCTAATGCAATTGTCCTAGACCTCACTTTAAAGCTGAGATCTGAGGATGGCGAAATGTTGTTAGTTGAATCCTCTTGGACCTGGCATACACTGGAGAAGGTTTCAGCATGATAAAAGAAAAACTTCAGCTAAATTACATTTAAAGCTGAGGCAGGAGAATCACTTGAACCCAGGAGGCAGAGGTTGTAGTTAGCCGAGATCTTCCCACTGCACTCCAGCCTGGGTAACAGAGTGACTCCATCTCAAAAAAAAAAAAAAAAGGAAAGAAAAGAAAGGAAAAAAAGAAAAAAGGAGTTTAATTGAGTAATGAATGTTTCACGAATCGGGCAGCCCCCAGAATCACAGCAGATTCACAGAGACTCCAGGGGTGGCTTGTGGTGGAACAAACTTGTAGACAAAAAAATTAAAGTGATGTACAGGAATCTGAAGTGAGGTACAGAAACAGTGAGATTGGTTACAGCTCTGTGTTTGCCTTATATGAATACAGTTTGAATACTCAGCAGTCTATGAGTGGTTGAAGTATGGCTGCTAAGATTGGTCAAGACTCAGCTACTGTTTTGGGTGCATACTATTAAGTTAGGTTTTCAATTTTGTCTGACTGTTAAACTAGGTTACAGTTCATCCACAAGGACTTAAATATAGAAGTACAGAGTCCTCCTCAGGCCATATTTAGTTTGCTTTAACAAGCACAATTTAGTATTTTCTCTCCTTCAGCCAGGACTGAATGCAGATCTATTAGCTGCCTCAATATTGATTTGTTTTTAAAAAAAATTAAGGTAAAATACGCATAAATAAAATTTACCACCTTAACCATTTTTAAGTATACAGTTCAGCGCCCTTACGTACATTCATGTTCTGTGCAACCATCACCACCTTCCATCTCCAGAAAGTGATCATCTTCCCAAACTGAAACTGTAACCATTAAACATTCTCTCCTTTCCCCAGTCCTTGATAACACAATTCTGCTTCCTATCTTCATGGATGTGACCTCTCTAGGTAACTCATATGAGTGGACTCATAGAACATTTGTCCTTCTGTGACCGGCACGTTTCACCTAGCATGCTGTCTTTGAGATTTATCCATGTGTAGCATGTGTCAGAATCCCTTTCCTTTTCACGGCTGGGTAATAGTCCATTGCATGTACTATCACATTTTGTTTCTCTACTCATCTGTCAATGGCCAGCCTCTTAGGTCGCTTCTTTCTTTTGGCTATTGTGAATAATACTGCTCTGAACACAAGTGTAGAAATACCTTTTGCAATTTCTACTTATAGTTTGTTTGGGTATATATAAGTATTGATTATTGTAACCTAGAAAATGTTATTTTCAGTTTAGTTCACCACACTATTTAATTGGACAGCACTGTTTGTGTACCATGTTCATGTAAAAAATACTAGTGAAAAAGAGGACAGAGTCTAGCTTATGGAAAGCTTTCAAACTGAGGAAGAAATATTATTTAAAATAGTAATAATATTTCATGTTATTGTTTTATTATATATGCCAGTGGTTTTAAAGACTTTTAGCATATTTATTATCTAGGAAGCAAGCCCAACAAGAGCTTTCATTCTGAATTCTCGTTTTTCTAATATAGCTAAAATATAAAAGTAGAAACTCTGGAGTTAGACGCTGTTGTGAGTGAACGTAGCTCTGTCGCTTAATCAGGATGTTACCCAAAGCCACAGACTTACTCTCTGTAAAACGGGTTTGTTACCTTGTGGTGTCATTGTGGGGCCAGGAAAGGGCCTGTCAAGGGGGCTTTCCCAGGCGACCTCAGAAGGAATGGCCTGGCTGCTCTGGACACTACGTCACCATGGAAGACCTCACGTTAGAGGAGGACCCTGGTCCTGCCCTCAGCAGCGGCTGGCTCACGAGTGGGGAGACCAGCCGTTTTCAGTATCAGCCCTCAACAAGGGTTGTTATTTTTCCTGTCATGTTTGTTGGGGTCCAGCTCAAGTTTGTTTTTCTTGCAGAAAGGCAGGAAGGCCAATTTGGAACACACACAACTCACATGTCATTGGCGATGACTTGGCCCAGTGCTTGGCATTGGCTCCCTGACAGTTAAAAGGCCCAGAGTAGGCGAACCCCATAGGCAGGGCCGAGGAACAAGGAAAAGGAGGGAGAATGCAAGATTCTTATCTGCTCAGCCCCTCCATTCTTTTCCCTGCTCACTCCCCCCCAGGGGACCTCTGGCTTCGCCTCACACTGGCTCCAGCCTGCAGGCCCCCTGTTCTGCAGCCGCCTCCACTTTCTGTCCACCTCTTCCTCTTACTGAATGTGTGAGGAAGCAGCCCACCCTCAGGGAGGGAAAGCCTGATCCGCAGAGATCCATGTGTAGCCCCGTGGGAGGCAAAGGCAGGAAGAGGGAGAAACAGCATTTTCCAATTTGGACCGAAGACAACCCACGGTTATTTGAGAAAAGCTGGGTATTTTTCCATGCAGACTTAAGTAGTATTGGGAGTTGCCATGTAGAAGTTTCCACTGGCTTGAACTATAAGGCTGTTCCATGATGGAATGATGGGATCCTGCAGGTGTGTGCAGATGCTTCGGGAATGTTTTCCGGTCTTCCCGCATAAAGACACTGGGCATTAGGAAGACTGAATCACAGCCTCACATCTTAGAGAATTACTCCAAGTCCAGGGAGCCTTGTCTGGGTAAAATTGGAAATTAAAAATACATATATAAACAAAAATACTTCTCAAATATGTTCCGATGTTCTCAGTAAGTCTCCTTCATTCAATCTACTAATATTTCAAGAGTCAGTATTACTTTGAGAGCATTTAACCCCTCAAAACATCAGTTTTCTCTCCAGTACAATGACTAATGGTGGAGCTTTTGTAGGGTTCTGTGAGAATTCAGAGAGCCCATGCTTGCCATAGTTCCTAACACCTCGCAGCCTTCCCCCAAAAGACAGCTGTTTTTGTAGTCCTACGTGCACATGGCTTCTGAAATATAAGTATTGGCCTGAAAGCTGTCTTTAAAAAGTTACACTTTACCTGGGGGTATAAGTCTAGCTCATTAAACATTCAAAACTATTTCTTGAGTGAACTAATACCTTTACAGCTCCTCTTTTGTGTATTTAATCTCTCAACTACACAATAAGGCAGAAACTGTTTTCCCTTTCCTCGAGGTGAGCTATGTCTTTCATGTAAGATGCTTGTTGTCAGGAAGTTTCCTTTTAGGAGGATTAAACATGATCCCTGCTGCCCTGTGGCATATCTCATTTGTTTATCAAGCTTTTCACAAATCACATAGCAGCCGTGGTAGACGATATTCCTAGAGACACTGCAGCAACGCCTCCTACCCCACAGGCTCTTTGCAGGGTGGCCTGGTCCGTCCTTGTCAAGAGGTGATGTCTCTTTCTCGTCACCTTGAATCTGGGCTGCCCTGTGATTGCTTTAGGTAATAAGCAGTGGAAGTCATGGTCTGGTACTGCCAGGGCTGAGGAAGTGCTGTTCCTGTGTTCTTGGAAGTCTGAGTCCCCATGGAAGCAGTCTGGCCACAGGAGAAACCATATAGAGAGGCCATATAGAGAGGGAGAGGGCTTGAGACTGTGTAAGGAGAAGTTCTGCGGTTCCTCCTCTCTACTGAGCCCTGACCCTAGCTAACCTGCCTGCCGAACACATCCGCGTGACATAGTCACTGGCAAGACCAGAAGAAGCAGCACTCAGCCCAGGCCATGTTGCAGAATCGGGAACAAATAAATAAATGGTTATTGTTTAAGCTGCTGGGTCTTGGTGTGTTTTCTTATGTAGCAATAGATAACCAAAACACCAGATAAACTGATGTCGACCGTAATTGAACTATTTTCTTTTCTTTTTCTTTTTTTTTTTTGAGATGGAGTTTCCTTCTTGTTGCCCAGGCTGGAGTTCAATGGCGTAATCTGGTCTCACTTCACTCCTGTTAGAATGTGTAAAATTGAAAACACTGACCACATCTAGTGTTGGCAAGGATGTTAAGGAACTTGAACTCTCACATGCTGCTGGAGGGAACTTTTTTTTTTTTTTGAGACAGAGTTATGCTCTTGTTGCCCAGGCTGGAGTGCAATGGCGCCATCTAGGCTCACTGCAACCTCCGCCTCCTGGGTTCAAGCACTTCTCCTGCCTTAGCCTCCTGAGTAGCTGGGATTACAGGCGCCCACCACCACGCCTGGCTAATTTTTGTATTTTTAGTAAAGACGGGGTTTTACCATGTTGGCCAGGCTGGTCTCGAACTCCTGACCTCAGGTGATCCACCTGCCTCGAACTCCCAAAGTGCTGGGATTACAGGCGGTAGTCACTGCGCCTGGCCAATTGAACTATTTTCAAATGTTTAGTAAGAATAGAATATAATAATATTTTTGATTCATATATCTTTAGTTTATAAGTCAGATCTTAGTTTGACTCATACGACTTTAGTTTATCAGCAAGATCTTGTGAAGATAATACACTTGACAACTTTATTAGTATTGTGTTTTTCTAGATTTACCAATTATATCTATCGTTTTTGTATTTTAATTCTCCCTTTCCTTTTCCTGGTCATTTTATCATAGAATACAAGATATTTTCAAAGCGTTAATCCTAACTGGTCACAGTAAATGTTGGTAATTTTTAGAGTTTTTAACGATTTTTTTTCTGTTCAAATTATTCAGGATATTTAGCACCTTTAAGCTCCCTTTTTAAAATTATTTATTATTATTATTATTATTATTTTTTGAAACGTAGTCTCGTTCTGACACCCAGGCTGGAGTGCAGTGGCACCATTTCGGCTCACTGCAACTTCCGCCTCCTGGGTTCAAGCAATCCTCCTGCCTCAGCCTCTCGAGTAGCTGGGATTATGGGCACCCATCACCATGCCCGGCTAATTTTTGTATTTTTAGTAGAGATGGGGTTTGACCTTCTTGGCCAGGTTGGTCTTGAACTCCTGACCTCAGGTGATCCGTGCATCTCAGCCTCCCTATGTGCTGGAATTATAGATATGAGCTACCGTGCCCCACCTGGTTTCTTTTTTCTATTGACTTTTCACTAAATTTTGATTTTTTAAATCATACTTTCATTCCATTCCTTTATAATTTTCACTAAGTCCACAAATGCCATTTCAGTTCACTTGCAGTTTACAAGAGGGGTTTCCTTATCTTTATTAATTAGTTTCTTTTTTTTTTTTTTTTTTTGAGACAGAGTCTGGCTCTGTCGTCCAGGCTGGAGTGCGGTGGCGGGATCTCGGCTCACTGCAAGCTCCGCCTCCCGGGTTTACGCCATTCTTCTGCCTCCGCCTCCCAAGTAGCTGGGACTACAGGCGCCCGCCTCGTCGCCCGGCTAGTTTTTTTTTTTTTTTGTATTCTTTAGTAGAGACGGGGTTTCACCGTATTAGCCAGGATGGTCTCGATCTCCTGACCTTGTGATCCGCCCATCTCGGCCTCCCAAAGTGCTGGGATTACAGGCTTGAGCCACCGCGCCCGGCCTATTAATTAGTTTCTATTTAGTTTATCAACAGTCTATTTCCTCTTCCTTTGCTAAAATCATGATCCTTTTCTCTCTCTCTCTCTCTTTTTTTTTTCTGAGACAGGGACTTGCTGGAGTGCAGTGGTGTGATCATAGCTCATTGTAGCCTCCAACTCCTGGCCTCAAGCAGTCCTCCCACTTTAGCCTCCCAAAGTGCAGGAATTACAGGCATGAGCCACTTTGCCTGGCCTCTTCTCTTAATTTAATAGTTTCCTTCTCTCCTGTAAAAAGTTTATTGTGAGCTGGGCGCGGTGGCTCATGCCCGTAATCCCAGCATTTTGGGAGGCCTAGGGGAGTGGATCACTTGAGGTCAGGAGTTTGAGACCAACCTGGCCAACATGGCAAAACCCCGTTTCTACTTAAAAAAAATACAAAATTAGCCAGGTGTGGTGGCTCATGCCTGTAATCCCAGCTACTTAGAAGGCTGAGGCAGGAGAATCGCTTGAACCCAGGAGGCAGAGGTTGCAGTGAGCCGAGATCGTGCCACTGCACTCCAGCCTGGGAGACAAGAGCAAAACTCCATCTCTAAAAAAAAAAAAAAAAATAGTTGATTGTGAAATTGAGAGTAGAAATGCAGAGGTAGAAAATAGATAATACTTAATGCAAAAAAAAAGTCTGTGGTAGTGATAGTGAAGTCAATTATCCTTCAAATAATCACTTTAGCAAATTCTTTTTGTTTTGGAGAATGTCAGGTAATGCCCCTGTGGGGCGGGTGGAAGATGGGGTCAGTGGGGGCAGGCGGCTCCCAGGCGGGAGGGGAGTGGGTGGCGCAGCATCACGACGATCCAGCAACTGGCAGTGAGGACTCAGCTCCAGGGGTCCTTGTCTTTGCCCAGTGGCATCATCATCCCTGAAACTTTCTGCTCCTACGTCCAAAAACTCCTGGCTTTCCCATTGTTTCTGCCTCTAGCATCCTGTGGCGTGCTCAAGTTAGACAGACAGCCATCCAGACATTAGACCTATCTCACCACAAAATGATGTCAGCTTGCACAGTTCACAAACTAAGTTTTATGGTCACGCCTCTTATTTAGAGGTCTTAACAAGCAAGTTGTTATGGAGACAGAGGAAAAAAACCTAGAACGTTAAAAACTTACATTTGTATCACGGCAAGCTCCGCCTCCCGGGTTCTCGCCATTCTCCTGCCTCAGCCTCCAGAGTAGCTGGGACTACAGGCGCCGCCACCTCGCCCGGCTAGTTTTTTGTATTTTTAGTAGAGACGGGGTTTCACTGTGTTTGCCAGGATGGTCTCGATCTCCTGACCTTGTGATCCGCCCGTCTCGGCCTCCCAAAGTGCTGGGATTACAGGCTTGAGCCACCGCGCCCGGCCAAAGTTACTACTTCCTAAATAAGATACAATTAGTTTCAAATTCATAAATGATTGTACAGTTAGAATATTTTAGCATCTCTTTAAAATCATAATTAATACGTAGCATATAACATTTACTATATATAATTTTATATACATATTAGTATTTAGTAGGTTTTACAAATTGTTTCTAGATCAGAAGGCACACTGGCTATTAGGTCACATTTTCCTGCTGTCGGCATGTCCAGTAACTTTTTATGGTATGCTAGGCATTAAGGATGAGACGTGGAGGTGTGTACACTCAGTTGTCTTTTTTTTGCTGTTTTTTTTTAAGACGGAGTTTCGCTCTGTAGCCCAGGCTGGAGTGCAGTGGCGTGAGCTCGGCTCACTGCAAGCTCTGCCTCCTGGGTTCACGCCATTCTCTTGCCTCAGCCTCGGAGTAGCTGGGACTACAGGCGTCCGCCACCACGCCCTGCTTAATTTTTTGTTTTAGTAGAGACGGGGTTTCACTGTGTTAGCCAGGAAAGTCTCCATCTCCTGACTTCATGATCCGCCCACCTCGGCCTCCCAAAGTGCTGGGATTACAGGCGTGAGCCACTGCGCTCGATCAAGTAGTCTTTTTTTAAAAGGTTTTGAATTTTGTCCTAGCCAGCAGTTAAATTATTAGTGGGTTTTCTCAATGCTGTCAGGCGGGTCAATTTCTGTTTTGTGCTTAGCCCCAGGAACTGGCTCTTACTCTAGGATGTGTTCTTTACCTAGAAGGTATGGCCTTCCTGGGGTCTGAGTTTGGGTGCCTGCCGTGGGCAGCAGCCTCTTCACTCTGACGCAGCATGAATCAGACGTCTCCCTGCCTGATTGGCCTTCCGGGCCGCTGTGGAGCTCTCAGCCTGCAGCAGCTCCTCTCTGCAGGACTCCTTAGAATTTGCTCTGTATTTGTACAGTTCAGCTTTTTTTTTTTTTTTTTGTGAAATGCTCACACAGACTCAGCTACCTTCACCTCCCCAGTCCTTTTCCTCACCATTCCAGCGGCTTCAGCTGCCCCAAACACCACCATCAACCTCCTCAAGTCGTAGAGATCGGAGTTCTCTGCTTGGGCTCACATCCCTGTGCTGCAGACTGGAGGGGGAGTCCCCCAGGCTGAGTAAATTGGGCTCATTTTGGTGGTTTCATTTTCTTTAGGACTACCATCCTCTTCTTCCTCTTGTCCAGTGTTGCTTTATACACTGAGTAGTCCAAATGCTTTATACCTTGAGTAGTTGTACTGTTGTTTACAGTAGGAGGCTGAGGCAGGAGCACCTTTCTCCATCAGGGCTGGAAGCTGAAGTTTGAATTTCTTTTTTTTTTTTTTATTATACTTTAAGTTCTAGGGTACATGTGCATGACGTTTATATCATGTATAACTCCCCAATGCAATCCCTCCCTCCTCCCCCCTCCCCATGATAGGCCCCAGTGTGTGATGTTCCCCTTCCCGAGTCCAAGTGATCTCATTGTTCAGTTCCCACCTATGAGTGAGAACATGCGGTGTTTGGTTTTCTCTTCTTGTGATAGTTTGCTAAGAATGATGGTTTCCAGCTGCATCCATGTCCCTACAAAGGACGCAAACTCATCTTTTTTGATGGCTGCATAGTATTCCATGGTGTATATGTGCCACATTTTCTTAATCCAGTCTGTCACAGATGGACATTTGGGTTGATTCCAAGTCTTTGCTATTGTGAATAGTGCCGCAATAAACATACGTGTGCATGTGTCTTTGTAGTAGAGTATTTATAATCCTTTGGGTATATACCAGTAGTGGGATGGCTGGGTCATATGGTACATCTAGTTCTAGATCCTTGAGGAATCGCCATACTGTTTTCCATAATGGTTGAACTAGTTTACAATCCCACAACAGTGTAAAAGTGTTCCTATTTCTCCACATCCTCTCCAACACCTGTTGTTTCCTGACTTCTTAATGATTGCCATTCTAACTGGTGTGAGATGGTATCTCATTGTGGTTTTGATTTGCATTTCTCTGATGGCCAGTGATGATGAGCATTTTTTCATGTGTCTGTTGGCTGTATGGATGTCTTCTTTTGAGAAATGTCTGTTCATATCCTTTCCCCACTTTTTGATGGGGTTGTTTGTTTTTTCTTGTATATTTGTTTGAGTTCTTGGTAGATTCTGGATATTAGCCCTTTGTCAGATAAGTAGGTTGCAAAAATTTTTCCCATTCTGTAGGTTGCCTGTTCACTCTGATGGTAGTTTCTTTAGCTGTGCAAAAGCTCTTTAGTTTAATTAGATCCCATGTGTCTATTTTTGCTTTTGCTGCCGTTGCTTTTGGTGTTTTAGACATGAAGTCCTTGCCCATGCCTATGTCCTGAATGGTACTACCTAGATTTTCTTCTAGGGTTTTTATGGTATTAGGTCTAACATTTAAGTCCCTAATCCATCTTGAATTAATTTTCGTATAAGGGGTAAGGAAAGGATCCAGTTTCAGCTTTCTACTTATGGCTAGCCAATTTTCCCAGCACCATTTATTAAATAGGGAATCCTTTCCCCATTTCTTGTTTCTCTCAGGTTTGTCAAAGATCAGATGGCTGTAGATGTGTGGTATTATTTCTGAGGACTCTGTTCTGTTCCATTGGTCTATATCTCTGTTGTGGTACCAGTACCATGCTGTTTTGGTTACTGTAGCCTTGTAGTATAGTTTGAAGTCAGGTAGCGTGACGCCTCCAGCTTTGTCCTTTTGACTTAGGATTGTCTTGGCAATGCGGGCTCTTTTTTGGTTCCATATGAACTTTAAAGCCGTTTTTTCCAATTCTGTGAAGAAAGTCATTGGTAGCTTGATGGGGATGGCATTGAATCTATAAATCACCTTGGGCAGTATGGCCATTTTCACGATATTGATTCTTCCTATCCATGAGCATGGTATGTTCTTCCATTTGTTTGTGTCCTCTTTGATTTCACTGAGCAGTGGTTTGTAGTTCTCCTTGAAGAGGTCCTTTACATCCCTTGTAAGCTGGATTCCTAGGTATTTTATTCTCTTTGAAGCAATTGTGAATGGAAGTTCATTCCTGATTTGGCTCTCTGCTTGTCTGTTACTGGTGTATAAGAATGCTTGTGATTTTTGCACATTAATTTTGTATCCTGAGACTTTGCTGAAGTTGCTTATCAGCTTAAGGAGATTTTGGGCTGAGACAATGGGGTTTTCTAAATATACAATCATGTCATCTGCAAACAGGGACAATTTGACTTCTTCTTTTCCTAACTGGATACCCTTGATTTCTTTCTCTTGCCTGATTGCCCTAGCCAGAACTTCCAACACTATGTTGAATAGGAGTGGTGAGAGAGGGCATCCCTGTCTTGTGCCAGTTTTCAAAGGGAATTTTTCCAGTTTTTGCCCATTCAGTATGATATTAGCTGTGGGTTTGTCATAAATAGCTCTTATTATTTTGAGGTACGTTCCATCAATACCAAATTTATTGAGCGTTTTTAGCATAAAGGGCTGTTGAATTTTGTCAAAAGCCTTTTCTGCATCTATTGAGATAATCATGTGGTTCTTGTCTTTGGTTCTGTTTATATGCTGGATTACGTTGATTGATTTGCGAATGTTGAACCAGCCTTGCATCCCAGGGATGAAGCCCACTTGATCATGGTGGATAAGCTTTTGATGTGCTGCTGAATCTGGTTTGCCAGTATTTTATTGAGGATTTTTGCATCGATGTTCATCAGGGATATTGGTCTAAAATTCTCTTTTTTTGTTGTGTCTCTGCCAGGCTTTGGTATCAGGATGATGTTGCCTCATAAAAAGTGTTAGGGAGGATTCCCTCTTTTTCTATTGATTGAAATAGTTTCAGAAGGAATGGTACCAGCTCCTCCTTGTACCTCTGGTAGAATTCAGCTGTGAATCCATCTGGTCCTGGACTTTTTTGGTGGGTAGGCTATTAATTGTTGCCTCAATTTCAGAGCCTGCTATTGGTCTATTCAGGGATTCAACTTCTTCCTGGTTTAGTCTTGGGAGAGTGTAAGTGTCCAGGAAATTATCCATTTCTTCTAGATTTTCTAGTTGATTTGCGTAGAGGCATTATAGTATTCTCTGATGGTTGTTTGTATTTCTGTGGGGTCGGTGGTGATATCCCCTTTATCATTTTTAATGCGTCTATTTGATTCCTCTCTCTTTTCTTCTTTATTAGTCTAGCTAGCAGTCTGTCAATTTTGTTGATCTTTTCAAAAAACAACTCCTGGATTCATTGATTTTTTGGAGGGTTTTTTGTGTCTCTATCTCCTTCAGTTCTGCTCTGATCTTAGTTATTTCTTGCCTTCTGCTAGCTTTTGAATGTGTTTGCTCTTGCCTCTCTAGTTCTTTTAATTGTGATGTTAGAGTGTCAATTTTAGATCTCTCCTGCTTTCTCTTGTGGGCATTTAGTGCTATAAATTTCCCTCTACACACTGCTTTAAATGTGTCCCAGAGATTCTGGTATGTTGTATCTTTGTTCTCATTGGTTTCAAAGAACATCTTTATTTCTGCTTTCATTTCGTTATGTACCCAGTAGTCATTCAGGAGCAGGTTGTTCAGTTTCCATGTAGTGAGCGGTTTGGATTGAGTTCTTAGTCCTGAGTTCTAGTTTGATTGCACTGTGGTCTGAGAGACAGTTTGTTATAATTTCTGTTCTTGTACATTTGCTGAGGAGTGCTTTACTTCCAATTATGTGGTCAATTTTGGAATAAGTGCGATGTGGTGCTGAGAAGAATGTATATTCTGTTGATTTGGGGTGGAGAGTTCTATAGATGTCTATTAGGTCCGCTTGGTGCAGAGATGAGTTCAATTCCTGGATATCCTTGTTAACTTTCTGTCTCGTTGATCTGTCTAATGTTGACAGTGGAGTGTTGAAGTCTCCCATTATTATTGTATGGGAGTCTAAGTCTCTTTGTAGGTCTCTAAGGACTTGCTTTATGAATCTGGGTGCTCCTGTATTGGGTGCATATATATTTAGGAGAGTTAGCTCTTCCTGTTGAATTGATCCCTTTACCATTATGTAATGGCCTTCTTTGTCTCTTTTGATCTTTGATGGTTTAAAGTCTGTTTTATCAGAGACTAGGATTGCAACCCCTGCTTTTTTTGTTCTCCATTTGCTTGGTAGATCTTCCTCCATCCCTTTATTTTGAGCCTATGTATGTCTCTGCATGTGAGATGGGTCTCCTGAATACAGCAGACTGATGGGTCTTGACTCTTTATCCAGTTTGCCAGTCTGTGTCTTTTAATTGGAGCATTTAGTCCATTGACATTTAAGGTTAATATTGTTATGTGTGAACTTGATCCTGTCATTATGATATTAACTGGTTATTTTGCTCATTAGTTGATGCAGTTTCTTCCTAGCCTCGATGGTCTTTACATTTTGGCATGTTTTTGCAATGGCTGGTACCGCTTGTTCCTTTCCATGTTTAGGGCTTCCTTCAGGGTCTCTTGTAAGGCAGGCTGGTGGTGACAAAATCTCTAAGCATTTGCTTATCTGTAAAGGATTTTATTTCTCCTTCACTGATGAAGCTTAGTTTGGCTGGATATGAAATTCTGGGTTGAAAATTCTTTTCTTTAAGAACGTTGAATATTGGCCCCCACTCTCTTCTGGCTTGTAGAGTTTCTGCCGAGAGGTCTGCTGTTATTCTGATGGGCTTCCCTTTGTGGGTAACCCGACCTTTCTCTCTGGCTGCCCTTAAGATTTTTTCCTTCATTTCAACTTTGGTGAATCTGGCAATTATGTGTCTTGGAGTTGCTCTTCTGGAGGAGTATCTTTGTGGCGTTCTCTGTATTTCCTGAATTTGAATGTTGGCCTGCCCTACTAGGTTGGGGAAGTTCTCCTGGATGATATCCTGAAGAGTGTTTTCCAACTTGGTTCCATTTTCCCCCTCACTTTCAGGCACCCCAATCAGACGTAGATTTGGTCTTTTTACATAATCCCATACTTCTTGCAGGCTTTGTTCATTTCTTTTTCTTCTTTTTCTTTTGGTTTCTCTTCTCGCTTCATTTCATTCATTTGATCCTCAATCGCTGATACTCTTTCTTCCAGTTGATCGAGTCGGTTACTGAAGCTTGTGCATTTGTCACGTATTTCTCGTGTCATGGTTTTCATCTCTGTCATTTCGTTTATGATCTTCTCTGCATTAATTAATCTAGCTGTCAATTCTTCCACTTTTTTTCAAGATTTTTAGTTTCTTTGCGCTGGGTACGTAATTCCTCCTTTAGCTCTGAGAGGTTTGATGGACTGAAGCCTTCTTCTCTCATCTCGTCAAAGTCATTCTCTGACCAGCTTTGATCCGTTGCTGGTGATGGGCTGCGCTCCTTTGCAGGGGGAGATGCGCTCTTATTTTTTGAATTTCCAGCTTTTCTGCCCTGCTTCTTCCCCATCTTTGTGGTTTTATCTGTCTCTGGACTTTGATGATAGTGACGTACGGATGGGGTTTTGGTATAGGTGTCCTTCCTGTTTGATAGTTTTCCGTCTGACAGTCAGAAGGACTGTCTGTTGGTCTGTTGGAGATTGCTTGAGGTCCACTCCAGACCCTGTTTGCCTGGGTATCAGCAGCAGAGGTTGCTGAAGATAGAATATTGCTGAACAGCGAGTGTACCTGTCTGATTCTTTCTTTGGAAGTTTCCTCTCAGGGGTGACGCCACCCTGTGAGGTGTGAGGTGTCAGACTGCCCCTAGTGGGGGATGTCTCCCAGCTAGGCTACTCAGGGGTCAGGGACCCACCTGAGCAGGCAGTCTGTCCGTTCTCGGATCTCAACCTCTGCGTTAGGAGATCCACGGCTCTCCCCAAAGCTGTCAGACAGAGTCGTTCGCGTCTGCACCGCCCCGCTCTTTCCCCTAATGGACTGCAGCTGTGCGCTGTCCGCAGAGGTAGAGTCTACAGAGACAGGCAGGCTTCCTTGAGCTGCTGTGAGCTCCACCCAGTTGGAGCTTCCCAGCGGCTTTGTTTACCTACTTAAGCCTCAGCAATGGCGGGCGCCCCTCCCCCAGCCTCGCTGCTGCCTTGCGGATAGATCGCCGCAGACGGCTGTGTTAGCAGTGAGGGAGGCTCCGTGGGCGTGGGACCCTCCGGCCAGGTGTGGGATATATTCTCCTGGTGTGCCTGTTTCCTTAAAGCGCAGTATTGGGGTGGGAATTACCCGATTTTCCAGGTGTTGTGTGTCTCAGTTCCCCTGGCTA
This sequence comes from Trachypithecus francoisi, assembly GCF_009764315.1. Classification (NCBI taxonomy): domain Eukaryota; kingdom Metazoa; phylum Chordata; class Mammalia; order Primates; family Cercopithecidae; genus Trachypithecus; species Trachypithecus francoisi. Next base: position 9,452,678 of record NW_022681472.1, read on the forward strand.
GGAAAAAGGGATTCCCTTCCCCCTTGCGCTTCCAGGTGAGGCGATGCCTCGCCCTGCTTCAGCTCACGCTGGTCAGGCTGCAGCAGCTGACCAGCACCGATTGTCCGGCACTCCCTAGCGAGATGACCCCAGTACCTCAGTTGAAAACGCAGAAATCACCGGTCTTCTGTGTCGCTCGCGCTGGGAGTTGGAGACTCTGAATTTCTTTTCTTTTTTTTTTTTGGCGGAGTCTCACTCAGTCGCCCAGGCTAGAGTGCAGTGGTGCGATCTGGGCTTACTGCGAGCTCCGCCTCCCGGGTTCACGCCATTCCCCTGGCTAAGCCTCCCTAGTAGCTGGGACTACCGGCGCCCACCACCACGCCCGGCTAATTTTTTTTTATTTTTTTATTTATTTTTATTTTTTTTTTTTTTTTTTTATTATACTTTAAGTTCTAGGGTACATGTGCATGACGTTTATATCATGTATAACTCCCCAATGCAATCCCTCCCTCCTCCCCCCTCCCCATGATAGGCCCCAGTGTGTGATGTTCCCCTTCCCGAGTCCAAGTGATCTCATTGTTCAGTTCCCACCTATGAGTGAGAACATGCGGTGTTTGGTTTTCTCTTCTTGTGATAGTTTGCTAAGAATGATGGTTTCCAGCTGCATCCATGTCCCTACAAAGGACGCAAACTCATCTTTTTTGATGGCTGCATAGTATTCCATGGTGTATATGTGCCACATTTTCTTAATCCAGTCTGTCACAGATGGACATTTGGGTTGATTCCAAGTCTTTGCTATTGTGAATAGTGCCGCAATAAACATACGTGTGCATGTGTCTTTGTAGTAGAGTAATTTATAATCCTTTGGGTATATACCCAGTAGTGGGATGGCTGGGTCATATGGTACATCTAGTTCTAGATCCTTGAGGAATCGCCATACTGTTTTCCATAATGGTTGAACTAGTTTACAATCCCACAACAGTGTAAAAGTGTTCCTATTTCTCCACATCCTCTCAACACCTGTTGTTTCCTGACTTCTTAATGATTGCCATTCTAACTGGTGTGAGATGGTATCTCATTGTGGTTTTGATTTGCATTTCTCTGATGGCCAGTGATGATGAGCATTTTTTCATGTGTCTGTTGGCTGTATGGATGTCTTCTTTTGAGAAATGTCTGTTCATATCCTTTCCCCACTTTTTGATGGGGTTGTTTGTTTTTTTCTTGTATATTTGTTTGAGTTCTTGGTAGATTCTGGATATTAGCCCTTTGTCAGATAAGTAGGTTGCAAAAATTTTTCCCATTCTGTAGGTTGCCTGTTCACTCTGATGGTAGTTTCTTTAGCTGTGCAAAAGCTCTTTAGTTTAATTAGATCCCATGTGTCTATTTTTGCTTTTGCTGCCGTTGCTTTTGGTGTTTTAGACATGAAGTCCTTGCCCATGCCTATGTCCTGAATGGTACTACCTAGATTTTCTTCTAGGGTTTTTATGGTATTAGGTCTAACATTTAAGTCCCTAATCCATCTTGAATTAATTTTCGTATAAGGGGTAAGGAAAGGATCCAGTTTCAGCTTTCTACTTATGGCTAGCCAATTTTCCCAGCACCATTTATTAAATAGGGAATCCTTTCCCCATTTCTTGTTTCTCTCAGGTTTGTCAAAGATCAGATGGCTGTAGATGTGTGGTATTATTTCTGAGGACTCTGTTCTGTTCCATTGGTCTATATCTCTGTTGTGGTACCAGTACCATGCTGTTTTGGTTACTGTAGCCTTGTAGTATAGTTTGAAGTCAGGTAGCGTGACGCCTCCAGCTTTGTCCTTTTGACTTAGGATTGTCTTGGCAATGCGGGCTCTTTTTTGGTTCCATATGAACTTTAAAGCCGTTTTTTCCAATTCTGTGAAGAAAGTCATTGGTAGCTTGATGGGGATGGCATTGAATCTATAAATCACCTTGGGCAGTATGGCCATTTTCACGATATTGATTCTTCCTATCCATGAGCATGGTATGTTCTTCCATTTGTTTGTGTCCTCTTTGATTTCACTGAGCAGTGGTTTGTAGTTCTCCTTGAAGAGGTCCTTTACATCCCTTGTAAGCTGGATTCCTAGGTATTTTATTCTCTTTGAAGCAATTGTGAATGGAAGTTCATTCCTGATTTGGCTCTCTGCTTGTCTGTTACTGGTGTATAAGAATGCTTGTGATTTTTGCACATTAATTTTGTATCCTGAGACTTTGCTGAAGTTGCTTATCAGCTTAAGGAGATTTTGGGCTGAGACAATGGGGTTTTCTAAATATACAATCATGTCATCTGCAAACAGGGACAATTTGACTTCTTCTTTTCCTAACTGGATACCCTTGATTTCTTTCTCTTGCCTGATTGCCCTAGCCAGAACTTCCAACACTATGTTGAATAGGAGTGGTGAGAGAGGGCATCCCTGTCTTGTGCCAGTTTTCAAAGGGAATTTTTCCAGTTTTTGCCCATTCAGTATGATATTAGCTGTGGGTTTGTCATAAATAGCTCTTATTATTTTGAGGTACGTTCCATCAATACCAAATTTATTGAGCGTTTTTAGCATAAAGGGCTGTTGAATTTTGTCAAAAGCCTTTTCTGCATCTATTGAGATAATCATGTGGTTCTTGTCTTGGTTCTGTTTATATGCTGGATTACGTTGATTGATTTGCGAATGTTGAACCAGCCTTGCATCCCAGGGATGAAGCCCACTTGATCATGGTGGATAAGCTTTTGATGTGCTGCTGAATCTGGTTTGCCAGTATTTTATTGAGGATTTTTGCATCGATGTTCATCAGGGATATTGGTCTAAAATTCTCTTTTTTTGTTGTGTCTCTGCCAGGCTTTGGTATCAGGATGATGTTGGCCTCATAAAAAGTGTTAGGGAGGATTCCCTCTTTTTCTATTGATTGAAATAGTTTCAGAAGGAATGGTACCAGCTCCTCCTTGTACCTCTGGTAGAATTCAGCTGTGAATCCATGTGGTCCTGGACTTTTTTTGGTGGGTAGGCTATTAATTGTTGCCTCAATTTCAGAGCCTGCTATTGGTCTATTCAGGGATTCAACTTCTTCCTGGTTTAGTCTTGGGAGAGTGTAAGTGTCCAGGAAATTATCCATTTCTTCTAGATTTTCTAGTTGATTTGCGTAGAGGCATTATAGTATTCTCTGATGGTTGTTTGTATTTCTGTGGGGTCGGTGGTGATATCCCCTTTATCATTTTTAATGCGTCTATTTGATTCCTCTCTCTTTTCTTCTTTATTAGTCTAGCTAGCAGTCTGTCAATTTTGTTGATCTTTTCAAAAAACAACTCCTGGATTCATTGATTTTTTGGAGGGTTTTTTGTGTCTCTATCTCCTTCAGTTCTGCTCTGATCTTAGTTATTTCTTGCCTTCTGCTAGCTTTTGAATGTGTTTGCTCTTGCCTCTCTAGTTCTTTTAATTGTGATGTTAGAGTGTCAATTTTAGATCTCTCCTGCTTTCTCTTGTGGGCATTTAGTGCTATAAATTTCCCTCTACACACTGCTTTAAATGTGTCCCAGAGATTCTCGTATGTTGTATCTTTGTTCTCATTGGTTTCAAAGAACATCTTTATTTCTGCTTTCATTTCGTTATGTACCCAGTAGTCATTCAGGAGCAGGTTGTTCAGTTTCCATGTAGTTGAGCGGTTTGGATTGAGTTTCTTAGTCCTGAGTTCTAGTTTGATTGCACTGTGGTCTGAGAGACAGTTGTTATAATTTCTGTTCTTGTACATTTGCTGAGGAGTGCTTTACTTCCAATTATGTGGTCAATTTTGGAATAAGTGCGATGTGGTGCTGAGAAGAATGTATATTCTGTTGATTTGGGGTGGAGAGTTCTATAGATGTCTATTAGGTCCGCTTGGTGCAGAGATGAGTTCAATTCCTGGATATCCTTGTTAACTTTCTGTCTCGTTGATCTGTCTAATGTTGACAGTGGAGTGTTGAAGTCTCCCATTATTATTGTATGGGAGTCTAAGTCTCTTTGTAGGTCTCTAAGGACTTGCTTTATGAATCTGGGTGCTCCTGTATTGGGTGCATATATATTTAGGAGAGTTAGCTCTTCCTGTTGAATTGATCCCTTTACCATTATGTAATGGCCTTCTTTGTCTCTTTTGATCTTTGATGGTTTAAAGTCTGTTTTATCAGAGACTAGGATTGCAACCCCTGCTTTTTTTGTTCTCCATTTGCTTGGTAGATCTTCCTCCATCCCTTTATTTTGAGCCTATGTATGTCTCTGCATGTGAGATGGGTCTCCTGAATACAGCAGACTGATGGGTCTTGACTCTTTATCCAGTTTGCCAGTCTGTGTCTTTTAATTGGAGCATTTAGTCCATTGACATTTAAGGTTAATATTGTTATGTGTGAACTTGATCCTGTCATTATGATATTAACTGGTTATTTTGCTCATTAGTTGATGCAGTTTCTTCCTAGCCTCGATGGTCTTTACATTTTGGCATGTTTTTGCAATGGCTGGTACCGCTTGTTCCTTTCCATGTTTAGGGCTTCCTTCAGGGTCTCTTGTAAGGCAGGCCTGGTGGTGACAAAATCTCTAAGCATTTGCTTATCTGTAAAGGATTTTATTTCTCCTTCACTGATGAAGCTTAGTTTGGCTGGATATGAAATTCTGGGTTGAAAATTCTTTTCTTTAAGAACGTTGAATATTGGCCCCCACTCTCTTCTGGCTTGTAGAGTTTCTGCCGAGAGGTCTGCTGTTATTCTGATGGGCTTCCCTTTGTGGGTAACCCGACCTTTCTCTCTGGCTGCCCTTAAGATTTTTTCCTTCATTTCAACTTGGTGAATCTGGCAATTATGTGTCTTGGAGTTGCTCTTCTGGAGGAGTATCTTTGTGGCGTTCTCTGTATTTCCTGAATTTGAATGTTGGCCTGCCCTACTAGGTTGGGGAAGTTCTCCTGGATGATATCCTGAAGAGTGTTTTCCAACTTGGTTCCATTTTCCCCCTCACTTTCAGGCACCCCAATCAGACGTAGATTTGGTCTTTTTACATAATCCCATACTTCTTGCAGGCTTTGTTCATTTCTTTTTCTTCTTTTTCTTTTGGTTTCTCTTCTCGCTTCATTTCATTCATTTGATCCTCAATCGCTGATACTCTTTCTTCCAGTTGATCGAGTCGGTTACTGAAGCTTGTGCATTTGTCACGTATTTCTCGTGTCATGGTTTTCATCTCTGTCATTTCGTTTATGATCTTCTCTGCATTAATTAATCTAGCTGTCAATTCTTCCACTTTTTTTTCAAGATTTTTAGTTTCTTTGCGCTGGGTACGTAATTCCTCCTTTAGCTCTGAGAGGTTTGATGGACTGAAGCCTTCTTCTCTCATCTCGTCAAAGTCATTCTCTGACCAGCTTTGATCCGTTGCTGGTGATGGGCTGCGCTCCTTTGCAGGGGGAGATGCGCTCTTATTTTTTGAATTTCCAGCTTTTCTGCCCTGCTTCTTCCCCATCTTTGTGGTTTTATCTGTCTCTGGACTTTGATGATAGTGACGTACGGATGGGGTTTTGGTATAGGTGTCCTTCCTGTTTGATAGTTTTCCGTCTGACAGTCAGAAGGACTGTCTGTTGGTCTGTTGGAGATTGCTTGAGGTCCACTCCAGACCCTGTTTGCCTGGGTATCAGCAGCAGAGGTTGCTGAAGATAGAATATTGCTGAACAGCGAGTGTACCTGTCTGATTCTTTCTTTGGAAGTTTCCTCTCAGGGGTGACGCCACCCTGTGAGGTGTGAGGTGTCAGACTGCCCCTAGTGGGGGATGTCTCCCAGCTAGGCTACTCAGGGGTCAGGGACCCACCTGAGCAGGCAGTCTGTCCGTTCTCGGATCTCAACCTCTGCGTTAGGAGATCCACGGCTCTCCCCAAAGCTGTCAGACAGAGTCGTTCGCGTCTGCACCGCCCCGCTCTTTCCCCTAATGGACTGCAGCTGTGCGCTGTCCGCAGAGGTAGAGTCTACAGAGACAGGCAGGCTTCCTTGAGCTGCTGTGAGCTCCACCCAGTTGGAGCTTCCCAGCGGCTTTGTTTACCTACTTAAGCCTCAGCAATGGCGGGCGCCCCTCCCCCAGCCTCGCTGCTGCCTTGCGGATAGATCGCCGCAGACGGCTGTGTTAGCAGTGAGGGAGGCTCCGTGGGCGTGGGACCCTCCCGGCCAGGTGTGGGATATATTCTCCTGGTGTGCCTGTTTCCTTAAAGCGCAGTATTGGGGTGGGAATTACCCGATTTTCCAGGTGTTGTGTGTCTCAGTTCCCCTGGCTAGGAAAAAGGGATTCCCTTCCCCCTTGCGCTTCCAGGTGAGGCGATGCCTCGCCCTGCTTCAGCTCACGCTGGTCAGGCTGCAGCAGCTGACCAGCACCGATTGTCCGGCACTCCCTAGCGAGATGACCCCAGTACCTCAGTTGAAAACGCAGAAATCACGGTCTTCTGTGTCGCTCGCGCTGGGAGTTGGAGACTCTGAATTTCTTTTCTTTTTTTTTTTTGGCGGAGTCTCACTCAGTCGCCCAGGCTAGAGTGCAGTGGTGCGATCTGGGCTTACTGCGAGCTCCGCCTCCCGGGTTCACGCCATTCCCCTGGCTAAGCCTCCCTAGTAGCTGGGACTACCGGCGCCCACCACCACGCCCGGCTAATTTTTTTTTATTTTTTTATTTATTTTTATTTTTTTTTTTATTTTTATTTTTTTTGAGACGGAGTCTCGCTCTGTCGCCCAAGCTGGAGTGCAGTGGCCGGATCTCAGCTCACTGCAATCTCCGCCTCCCGGGTTCACGCCATTCTCCTGCCTCAGCCTCCCGAGTAGCTGGGACTACAGGCGCCCGCCACCTCGCCTGGCTAGTTTTTTGTACTTTTTTAGTAGAGACGGGGTTTCACCGTGTTAACCAGGATGGTCTGGATTTCCTGACCTCGTGATCCGCCCGCCTGGGCCTCCCAAAGTGCTGGGATTACAGGCGTGGGCTACTGCGCCCTGCGGTGAGGTTTGAATTTCTAAATCATAGCAGCTGATGTTTGGGAGAAGTAGTGGAGGTTTCAGAATGGGACTACTCAAGTTTAATTCAATTCTTTGGTACATATAATTTTTACAGTATTTTCTGTAGTTTCATGGTCTTCAGTTTACATGAAATGGCAGCCTTTTATAGCCTGAAAGCATCATAAAAATCTTTTCAGTTCTTACTTTTAGAGATAAGAAAACTGGGACCCCGAAGGGTAGAGATTTGTCAAGGTGAAAAGCTGGAGAAGTGGCAGAACTGACTTATTCTCTTCTCTTTATGAATTTAGTACCTCTCATGGAAGACAGAATTGCTTCTCTCCTTCTCTCATACACATACCCATTGTCTCTTATTTTCTTTTGATTTCCTCCTTTTCTTTCTCTTTGTTTCTGTGCACAAAAGGAAACATTTTTTTTTCCCCTTTGGAAGACAAATACTAACATAGATTCTGGATGGCAGTGAAGTCTTTGAAAAAATGGATTGGTTTTAAGTAACAACAGACAGGAATCTTCTATTAAACATTCAAACTTTGAAAACAGAAAAGGAAGGTGGCAAAGATGACAGCCTTATTCTACAGGCTATGTGAGCATTTTCACATTTAGACTATTCAGGTTCAAATGGCGAACATATTTCTAGAGGTTAAAGAATAAATACTGGGTTTCTCTGCTGGTTAGAAACAGAAGCCATGCCAGGTATTTCAACCAGACGGATTTAATCCAGGAAATCAGTTACAGGAGTGTTGGGAAGTTGAGAGAATAAATTGGCAATGTTGAGGTGGCTCAGATATTAGAAACTGCAGCAAGCAGTTATTATCCTTAGAACTTGGGGAGCATAAGGGAAGAGGTGATGTTGTCAGAACTTTGGAACTTAGAGAAAGAGTCCCTTGTGGCTGACCCTTGTGCCTTTGAGGCAGATGCTGGGGGGCTAGTACTTGGTCTCTGAGAGTCTGCTTCTGGGAGCATGGAGAAGCTGCTGCTGGGCGTGCCAAGAGGCTTGGAGTCTTAGCTTCCCTCACTGCTAGGCATTTGGTAAGAGCTAGAAACAGAAATGAAGTCCCTTCGGCTCTCTTCTTACCTAGCAGTTGGTGGGAAATGATGATAATCCAGTTGGTGAGGGGGTCTGGTGAATGTGGTTTGCTGAGTCCCAGCCTGCCTTGGAGTCACAGGGCAGCATGGTGGTTCCTCAAAAAATGAAATAGAATTACCATGTGCTGTGAACTGCATGCCTGTGTCCCCGCACTTTCTGATGCTGAGCTCCAAATCCTCAGTGTGATGGCCTGTGGAGATGGGGCTTTTGGGAGGTAATTAGGTCATGAAGGTGGAGCTCTCATGAATAGGATTAGTGTCCTTATAAGAAAAGATATGAGAGAAATTATGTCTTTCTCCCTCTCCCTTGCAACTCACCCCATTCTAATGCCTACAACAAGAAGGCAGTACAGTGGCTCATGCCTGTAATTCCAGCACTTTGGGAGGCTGAGGTGGGCGGATCACCTGAGGTCAAGAGTTTGAGACCAGCTTGGCCAACATGGTGAAACCCCATCTCTACTAAAGATACAAAAATTAGCTGGGCATGGTGGTGGGTGCCTGTAATCCCAGCTACTAGGGAGGCTGAGGCAGGAGAATTGCTTGAACCAGGTGGAGGTTGCAGTGAGCCGAGACTGTGCCATTGCACTCCAGCCTGGGCGACAGAACAAAAACTCCATCTCAAAAAAAAAAAAAAAAAAAAAAAAAAAAAAACAGAAGGCAGCAGTGTGCAAACCAGGAGGAGTGTGCCAGCACCACATTTCTGTTGTTTAAGCCACCCAGTCTATGATACTGTGTTATGGTAGCCAAAATGGACTAAGACAGCATATGAGCCAGTAATTCCACTTCTGGGTATATGACACCAAAAAACTGAAACTATTGGCCGGGCGCGGTGGCTCAAGCCTGTAATCCCAGCACTTTGGGAGGCTGAGACGGGCGGATCACGAGGTCAGGAGATCGAGACCATCCTGGCGAACACGGTGAAACCCCGTCTCTACTAAAAATACAAAAACTAGCCGGGCGAGGCAGCGGGCGCCTGTAGTCCCAGCTACTCGGGAGGCTGAGGCAGGAGAATGGCGTAAACCCGGGAGGCGGAGCTTGCAGTGAGCTGAGATCCGGCCACTGCACTCCAGTCCCGGCGACAGAGCGAGACTCCGCCTCAAAAAAAAAAAAAACAAAAAAAAAAAACTGAAACTATTAAGCAGATACATGTACCCCCATGTTGATAGCAGCATTATTCACAATAGCCAAAAAGCAGAAGCAGCCCAAGTGTCTATGCATGGATGGATGGGTAAACTACATATGGTATATACATATAACGAAACATCATTCAGCCTCAAAAGTAAGGAAGTTCCAACAAACACTGTGCCATGGAGAAACCTTGAGGACACTATGCTAAGTGAAGTAAGCCAGGGACACGAAGACAGATATTGCATGATTTCACTTATATGAAGTATCTAACAGGGTCAAATTCAAAGAGACAGGAAGGAGAACGGTGGGTACTGGGGCCTGGAGGAGAAGAAAATGGAGAATTGTCGTTTAATGGGTACAATGTTGTACAACAATCACCAGTATTCATCATCAGAATTTTCACTGCGAATGTACCTAATACCACTGAACACTATACTTAAAAATGGTTACCTGACAAATTGCATGTTAATATTTTACCACAAATAAAAGAAAGAAATCACAGACCTTAGTCATAGAGTGGGGAGCTGAGAGAATTTGGTCAATAACAAACACAGTTGCTAATGACTCTTATCCTTTTTTTTTTTTTTTTTTTTTTTGAGACGGAGTCTCGCTCTGTCACCCAGGCTGGAGTGCAGTGGCCGGATCTCAGCTCACTGTAAGCTCCGCCTCCCGGGTTTACGCCATTCTCCTGCCTCAGCCTCCCGAGTAGCTGGGACTACAGGCGCCGCCACCTCGCCCGGCTAGTTTTTTGTATTTTTAGTAGAGACGGGGTTTCACAGTGTTAGCCAGGATGGTCTCGATCTCCTGACCTCGTGATCCGCCCGTCTCGGCCTCCCAAAGTGCTGGGATTACAGGCTTGAGCCACCGCGCCCGGCTGACTCTTATCCTTACTAAAGCCCACCATAGCTTAGGATGAAGCGGCCTTCTACAATGGTAATTTCACTAACCTTTCAAGAGTTTCCTGGTTCTAAGGCCTTTGCATTTGAGACATGGTATCACACTATAAATCAGGACATGTTTTCATGTGCCAGGGAGTGTGCCCAAGTTGCAAACAATAAAGCACCACATCCTTCACATGTCACCATATGTGTTTTTACGGACTTGCCAGGCCCCAGGCACATTCCTCTGTCTTGTATGAGATTTATAACAGCAAACTTCATGTAAACAACAGGAGTAAGGTCATGCAAATATATTCATCTTTTCATTCAACAAACACTTTATTCAAGAACTATTGACTGCTTGCCATGCACCAGAAACTCTTCCAGGGAAGCAGTGAATGGGAGAGGAAAATGGCGAATAATTTGAGTCTCCTAAGTACTTCCATTCTAGGGTGTGTGTGTATGTGTGTCTGTGCATGCGCGTGGATGTGTGCAGGGAGTGGTAGGGGATGCTGGGTGGTGGTGGAGTGAATTATCTAAGCAGAACAGATACCAAGAATCTGCACTCAGTGCTAAGTAGGGAAATAACACCAGTAAGCAGGCAGAGAGAGGGTGAGCAGGGCTGATGGGATTTCCAGGGAAGTCTCAAGGAGGGCCCTTCCAGCCAAGACTGGGACGTGAGGGCATGTCTGGTGGAAAAGCACCTGGGCAGAAGGGTAGAGTGAGGAGCGGGGCAGAGTACCCAGTGCCCCTGGTGCAGTTGAGGAACAGCAGGGAGGCTGAGACTAGAGTGTGGGCATGGGGTTAGAAAGCATGGCCCAAGTGGGTGTGGGGCCTCTTCTAGAGCCACGGAAGGATCTTTGCTTTTGCTGAGCGAGCGGGGAGCACTTGGGGCAATGGGGCAATGGGAAGAGCTAGGCAGAGGCAGGAGAACAGCTAGGACAGGCGGGTGAGGTCTGCAGGGCAGGGCAGGGCAGTGGAGGCGGGGATCTGGTTGGATTCGGGATATAGTTTGAACATAGAACCAACAGGATTTTCTCCTTGGATCAAAGATGGGGAATGAGATAAAGAGGCATCAAAGATGACTGGGAGAATCCTGGCCCGTTCTCTAGAAGAATGGGACTGCTGTTTCTGAGAGTGGAAACACTTTGGGAGGGTTTGCTTTTGGCCAAGTGAGCACACCAGACCCCTGAGTGGAGGTGCAGGTGGGCAGTGAGGATAGCGATTGAGTCCAGAGTTAGCGATGATGGTGTTTGCATCCTGGGGTTGGATGGGATCTTGGAGGGAATGAAGAGAGTTGGGGGAAAAAATGAGGTTGAAGGTTTAGCCCTTTCTTTTGGGCTCCAAGGAGCTTCAAGACCTTGGACTCATCGCTGAGCCTCTGAGAATCTCTGCTTCTGTTTGTAAGAGAGGATAACAACAGCCACACCACCTTGCAGGTACACTATTATGATTACTGAGGTTATGAATGCATGGAAGCTGCTCACATGAGTGCCCAGTTTTGTCTCTCCTCTCCTAGCAAGAGGGAGGCAACGCGGTCCACAGAGCTGCTCCAAAGCTATCTGATTGCAAACAGCCTCTAAAAGAAGCCTGGGAAAATTACCAGGGAGATGTTTCCCACCCGGCTCTGCTGCTCCTCTTTCAAACCTTGCGTTTGGCCACTGTCTAGAGGTTGGTCCCCTCCGCCAATCTTTCAGAAACTCTTTCCTTCGCTGCTTTCCTACACACCCCCTCCCCCTTTCCAAAACCTAGCTGGGTTTCTGCTTCAGTTTTGCAAACACCATTCTCACCTAGGTGCCAAGATAAACTGGCCGGAGGTTACTGTTGATGGTGCTAGTGGGTATTTGGTTAACCTTCTCAATCAGCTGGAGGTCATAGGGCCCACCCGGAAAAGTAGCTGCCCTAAAAACTTGCTATTCTCCATCAGTGCGTGGGAGGTAGGGAGGGGGGTGGGAGATGAGACACCAGGAAACAGAGATTTCTGAGAGGATCTAGAAAAAGAGAGATCATCTACAGGCTGTCAGGTCGTTTTCATGCATAACTGATAAAACCATGCTGTTCTTAAAATTAAGATAATGGCAATGAATAAGAGCACATGTAGACTAAATATACTAAATATACAATTGTCTCATCCTGATCAACCTGATAGACCTAACAATAGGTTCAGCACAGTGAGAAGGATGGTGGTGTGCTTGGTCTTGCATTGCTTGTCTAGAATATTGTGAGAAAAAGTCCATTAGTGCCAGAAAAATAACTTGAAGGTGAAGTGCTTTCTGACAGTACTTCCAAAATACACAGATTTAATGAAAAGAGGAAAAATTTAGTGAAGATAACACCAGCATTGAAAAACAAAGCCTGTTTCCAGGGAAGCAGCAATATTTTTCTTTTTAATGGAAGCAGAGTGTGACAGTGGACTTGAGGATCCCAATCCTTAAACTCAAGAGTCAGGAGTTGAGTAAATTCCATTATTTTTATAGATTTCACAAATTAATTCAGAAGTCTGTTCTTGGCACAGTTTACACATTCTGAAATAATGATTTTTACAGTTAAAAAATTTTTAATTTCCTAAGTTACTTTCTATAAATGTCTTGTTTTATATGATTATTAAAGCAAAAAAAGTGCCCGTGTTCTCCCCGCCCCCCATTTCAGAAAGCACTGAAAAAACAAAACCAAGAAAAGAGTGATAACCTCACTGCATTACTAAATGGGTTGACTATGTGCCTGTGACAATTTTACTTATCACGCTGGTTATTTGTCCTTCGAAAATGTTTTCCTGGCTGGGCATGGTGGCTCACGCCTGTAATCCCAGCACTTTGGGAAGCCAAGGCGGGTGGGTCACTTGAGGTCAGGGGTTCGAAACCAGCCTGGCCAACATGGTGAAACCCCCGTCTCTACTAAAAATACAAAATTAGCCAGACGTGGTGGCGCATGCCTATAATCTCAGTTACTAGGGAGGCTGAAGCAGGAGAATCACTTGAACCTGGGAGGTAGAGGTTGCGGTAAGCCAAAATCGTGCCATTGCACTCTGTCTGGGAAGCTGCTTTTCTCACTGAGCGATGTGTTCCGAGTGTGTTTCCAGGCCAGCCCTCACCTGTATCCTGGCCTCCAAGCCCAGGGCTGGGCTTCTGGGCTGGCTTGTCAATATTAACAAGGTTGGTACAGTCCCTTGCCATGACAAACTGATGGTGTAGTGAAGAATAAAGCAACAGGAACCCAGAATACACTCCACAGTGATTTAGCCAGGTGTCTGATAGAAGTCTGGCTTTGGAAAAAGAGATTTTCCAGGTGGGACTTGAAAGGTAATTTAGAATTAGCCAGGCCAAGAGCAGAGGGTGCTCTGGGCAGAGAGGAAGGCTCTGGGAAGAGTGAGACCTCAGGGTTGAAGAGCTGGGTGGAGGTCGGCCTGGCCTGGCCTGGCCGGTGATGAGTCGGCTTGGCCTGGGCAAGGGCTGAGTCAAGGTCAGAGGAGAGATAAGCGCCATGGAGTAAGTTGGGGAGTTCAGACGATCCTGAGTACGTTGAGAAACGATGAAGGGGGGAGCTGGAGCGGGGGAATGACAATCAGATTTGGATTTTGGAAAGATTATCCTGGAGCGTGGAGGGGGTTTGGGGACATCAGGGAGAGACAATGACACCGGGGATGGGGCCTTGGCAGAGTTTTAAAGGTGGAAAGAGAGCAGGAGAGAGAAGATTGATGCCAGCAACATTGAGGCAATAGAAAGGAAAGGGCTTCGTGTTTGCGGTGGTGTGTAGCCTTTGAGGAAGAGCACGTTCCACGGGAGGTGGGCTGTCAGCCACTTGAGACCACCTCCTGCCGCCCTGCTAAAGACCGACTGAAGCGGGGCAACCCTTACAGAACAAGCGGCCCTGTGTTCCTGTGGCCTTTAGTGAGGCTGCTACTGGGCCTGTGTGGCAGCTCGACTTCACTCTGCCAGGTCTGCCTTGACCTCCACAGAACCCCAGGAGCCTGCCCAAGGGTACTCCGAAATAAAGCTCTGGTGCACTAACCTCCATCTCCAGGCTGCTTCCTGGGGAGCGTGACCTGTGGCAGTGACTGCGAGCCACTCACTGTAATCAAGAACTAACGGTGGGGGATGGGGAGGCGGGGGGGCGGGGGGGAGACCGGGACGTAGATGGCTTAGTGTGGGGCATGGGGACTTGGGGGCCAGGGGAGACATCCGGGAAGCAGGTCAACGAGGTCCATAGTTTTGAGGTGGAGTCTGGTTTGCAGTCTCTTGGGCAAAGAGGTATTCCTTGCCAGCCTTTCTTCCCAAATACTTCCAGTTTCTTAAATACACTTTGTTTTCATTTACCTCAGAGTCTTTATACAAGCTATTACCTCTGCCTGGAACATTCTTTTTTTCCCTTGATTTCTTCTATTAACACTTTCTTCTCATTCTGAGGAAGTAACTTCCTCCAGGAAGTCATCCTGGACTCATCGGGCTCTAGTTCAGGGGCCTGAGGAGCATCATCCCAGAGCACTCGGCATTTCCCACACCACAGCCCTTGTCATGTGATGTTATAATTGCCTATTTTCTTCTTTGCGTTTTCCCCAAAGTTTGTAAACTTTGAGATAAGAGACTTTGTCGAAGTTGTTAAAGGTTTTATCAGCAGCACCTAGTGTGGTTCCCGACACAGGAGGTGTCAGGAAATAATTGTGGAGTGAACCAATGGTAATTAAAACAGACACTTGGAAAGAAGAGGAGGAATACATAGGTTTAAGGTGAAGTCAGGGGCAGAAGAGGAAACAGAGATAGCAGGGGAGGGTGGCCAGGAGGTAAGGGTCATTTGTTCACTAAATTTAACCAGAATTTATTATCCAAATGTTGTTGGACATTTAAGTCCTCCCAACATTTTTTAATAATTTGCTATGACAAACAATGTCTTCGTAAGAACCCTCCTACATGTAGATCTTGTGGACATTTTTACATAATACCCATAGGATAAAAGGATAGAAATGGAAATTTCAGTGTCAAAGGATTTCCTGTTAAATTTTTGATATCTTTTAGTGCCAATTTATCCTCCAGAAACATATCAGTTTCTGCTTATTCCCAGCCCTGAATTATTTAACATTTTCAATATGAAGCTCTTATTTATTTTAAAAACTGGGATAAAATATGTATAACATAAATCTACCGTTTTCACTATTTTTAAGTGTGCAAGTCAGGGGTATTGATTACATTCATAATGTTGTACAGTCATCACCACTATTCACCTTGAGAACTTTTTTTTTTATCATCTCAAACAGAAACTCTGCACCCATAACTCCCTTTCTCCCCTTCTCATTTGTTCTTGAGAGTCATTTGCATTTTTTTAAGGAAGGAAGCTTGAGTTCATTGCATTTTCATCCAATGGCAGGAATGGCAAGTGACTTAAAAACTTCTGATTCTGGCCGGGCGCGGTGGCTCAAGCCTGTAATCCCAGCACTTTGGGAGGCCGAAATGGGCGGATCACGATGTCAGGAGATCGAGACCATCCTGGCTAACACAGTGAAACTCCGTCTCTACTAAAAAAAAAAAAATACAAAAAACCAGCCGGGCGAGGTGGCGGGCGCCTGTAGTCCCAGCTACTTGGGAGGCTGAGGCAGGAGAATGGCGTAAACCCGGGAGGCGGAGCTTGCAGTGAGCTGAGATCCGGCCACTGCACTCTAGCCTGGGCGACAGAGCGAGACTCTGTCTCAACAACAACAAAAAAACACACAAAAAAAAAATAAAAAAAAAAACACTTCTGATTCTGCATTAGGCCAGCGACCTTGAATGTGGGCAAGTAAGCATGTCTTATGCCAAGGCATGGGGCACAATAATATACAGACTCATAATGCCATGGAATAGGTAGCCTTTGGGGTTTCACAGACCCAGAAGAATATCCATTGGTGATACTTAGGAGCTCCTCAGCCAATCTGGGGATATTTAATTATCTAATTATTTCAAATAAGCCAAGAATCACATGTTTAGGATTTTGGAAGCCTATCCTAAACTAGAAATAAGATACAGAAAGGTTCTTATTGTTTTTGTGGGTGAAACACTTAACCCTGAGTATCAATGATGTTGTAGCTTATCCAAGCACTTTTAAGGAGTACTTACAATTTTTTCACAAGTTTGTAAAGACAAGTTTAGTTTTTGCTCTGAAATGGTTTCCTACATTCGTGGTAAAGATTGCATTTAATTCTTTTTTTAATTTTATTTATTTATTTATTATTATTATTATACTTTAAGTTCTAGGGTACATGTGCATAACGTGCAGGTTTGTTACATATGTATACTTGTGCCATGTTGGTGTGCTGCACCCATCAACTCGTCAGCACCCATCAACTCGTCATTTACATCAGGTATAACTCCCAATGCCATCCCTCCCCCCTCCCCCGTCCCCATGATAGGCCCCGGTGTGTGATGTTCCCAGCTAGAAACCATCATTCTT
The DNA here is from genome assembly GCF_009764315.1 of Trachypithecus francoisi. Taxonomy (NCBI): domain Eukaryota; kingdom Metazoa; phylum Chordata; class Mammalia; order Primates; family Cercopithecidae; genus Trachypithecus; species Trachypithecus francoisi. The sequence continues at coordinate 9,469,162 of NW_022681472.1, forward strand.
AGCAAACTATCACAAGAACAGAAAACCAAACACCACATGTTCTCACTCATAGGTGGGAACTGAACAATGAGATCACTTGGACTCGGGAAGGGGAAGATTGCATTTAATTCTTGTATTTCCACAATACCTTCTGGAGAGCGCTCATGGAAAGGCAGAATAACCTAAGGCTGAGTCTCTGTGGGAACGAGATGAGAATCTATTTGGGCCTTGATAGGGATCCTGAAGTTAAGATATGTGGAGACCCTTCAAACAATAGCAGTTTGTAGCTCTGCTAATTATTGGCTCTTGCCTATCTGTTACTGTTAGAATTACTGAGCAAAAAGGTATTGTATTTAAACCCTGGCTATAACAAGAGGGAGAATTTATGGAGGATTAACTTTCTTTTATCTTTTTACCTTTTAAATAGGGGAAAAGTCTCACAAACTGAATTAAAGGGAGGTGCTTTCTTAAAGGCTTTGAAGTTTTTCTTTACAAACAGAGTTGAATTTATTTGAGCCCTTTCCCTTCAAAGTAAAAGCCCCACAAGGAAATGATTTCCTTCATGCATTCCTTGCCCTTTGTGAATTAATAGGAGTTATACAGTAAAAGAGAGGGCCTGATAAGGAGTGGGGGCAAGCCAATCCCTCTAGAATATAAAATAAATGCTGATGGGCTCTTAATATGACAGAACCATTTTTGTAATGATGAAAAGGTTTTCCTCTGCACCCTGGAAGCATGAAACCCTGAGGATAAGGATAAAGCTAACAGGGAAAAAAATTCCAAAAATGATATGCCCCTAAGGTGTGTGCATCTTCATCTTGTACTATTTATTTGTTATTTTAAAAGTAAATTTTATTGCATATATTTAGTGCTATTTACATCCAGCCAAATGCTGTCCGATGGTGGGGCTTTCTATATTTCAGCCTCCGAAAAAAATAAACAAGAAAACTATGTGTAAATGTTTTAAGATAGTCAAAATTGATGTCTTATAAGTCACCAGTTTTCATGGCCACCCTACCTCCAGAATAATTTTCCATTAAGAGTGTCCTCTGCAGCAGCCTCAGCTCCCCGGCTGGTTCTACTCCGCTGAGCTCTCCAACTGCACCTCCTTTCCAGGACTATTTCTTCATTTGTGCAATGGGGATATAAATGTGGGGTAAGTCAGACAGCTATAATACTTTTGGGGCTAGAGGCATGGTAATAGAGAAGATGTTCACTTTATGCACTTTTGAAACGTTTTGCATCCATTTTATTTTACTAAAAAGAAAAAGTTCGGTGAGATGAAGCCATGTGTGTAGGTGGGCTGGCTCACTTTTGTAGGTGACAGTGGGTGTGTCCTGGCTTGGGTCTGTTGTCAGCATGACTTCGGGTGAGCGATGAGATGAGTCTGGCTTCACCTTCTCTGATGGTAGAATGAGGGGTGTTGAGGTGCAGACGTTTCTTGGAATTTTGAAAGCAAGCATTACTTCCTTTGGAGTTGGGCTCTGGAGAGCAGGAAAGGATTGGGAATGTTTGTGGTGGCGGGGATCAGAAAGAGGAATCCAACACACCCCAGGCAGTGAGCATTTCCCAGGAGGCCACAGGCTCTTACTTGCTGCATTGGTTGGAAGCCCTCTGCACACGTTCTCCTTCAGACTCTCTGAGGCAGACAACACTTGGGCTAAACCAGGCCCTTCAGTGGGTGAGGCTTTCATTCTCCAGATTTTCTCCCTGTCCCCCACCTATGTATATGTATGCCTATAAAATTTTAGTGTTCTTAACTTTTTCTGTGTCTAATGATTTTTTAAAACAAACTTTTACATTTTGGAATAATTTTAAATTTACGGACAAGTTGCAAAGATAGTACAAAATGTTCCCATATGCTCCTCATGCAGTTTTCCCCATTCTTAAGCTCTCTCTCTATATGTGCATATTTTTCCTTTTAACTTAATTTCTTAAGTACTTAAGAGTATCTCAAGTCCAGACACTTTGCCAACTATCTAAAGTGCACCTCTGGATGTTCAGACACATCAAGTAACCTATTAATGTAACATTCTGAGGAAGTCCCTCTGGATCCTACTCCAATCTTGACTGGCTGCCCTTCCTGTCTGAGGATTCCCACTCCCTCCTCTGTGCTAGGTTTCCTGTTCCTAAAAGACATATTTCTCTCTTCCGTGGTTTACTCATACAAAAGCTTTTAAAATAGCTTTCTGAGAAAAAATACATGGGAAATAAAATTTTGCATTTCTAAAAATGTCTTTATTCTAGCTTCGTACTTGACTGATAAGTTGGCTGCATATAGACTTTTCCTTTCAATTCCGACGCTGCTGTTGGGACATCTATAGCCATTATGATTATGAGCCTTTGAAGGGGATCTGTTTGTTTTGTTTATTTTTCCTTTGTGGAAGCACATGTCATGTTATCTTTGTTCCCAGTCTTTTTCTTCCCATGTGTGTATATATATTCCTTTTTTAATACTACCTGTTCATGTTTCACAGTTGCAATATCATCTCTTAGTTAATATTAGTTTTGGAGGAGAAATTTCTTCCCCCGAACAGTCCCTTATTTCTTTCAAGTTGGTTTTTCTGCTTGTTTTGGTCTCTGTTTCTGTCTCTGTCTCTGTCTCTCTCTCTTTCTCTCATTCTTTAATGATAAACCATTGATAAACCATTTCCTCGGGTGTTTGATAATCCTGGACGGGCAAAAAACAGTGGATTGGAAACTCTGACACACAAAGTTGTTACTCTCAGGAGATGGTCTGGACCAATAAGTTGAGCAATGTCTAATATAATTTTTTAAAAAGTGTTTCCTCCTGAGAAGGTCATATTCTCTAGAGAAGGCTGTTTCATCTCCTAGCTGAAAGAGGAAGCCAGTCTACCAGTACTTTGGAAGCTGCGTAGAGGAAGAGGAACCCGAGCTTCAGCAAACAGTTCCCTTGTTTCATTATTGTAACCCACCTTTACATGTGGGGTGGCCCAGGCCAGAGACTTGGGTTAGACCTCTTCAGGGAATTAACCTCCTTTTTTTTTTTTGCTCTGGTAGGGGAGGGTAATTGGAGATCTGATAGTTGCTTATGTAGACTTTCAATCAGTCACCTAATTTCCTAAATATATCTAGGTCACCCATTTACCCTTCTTTCAGGTATCTGATGTGGTATTTCCAGAGGCTGTGGAAGATTCATATTCATCAGTTTGATTGTCACCTCTCTCCATAGGACTATGCTGCCTTGGGTCTGCTGATTCATTTGTGACTCTCCATCTACTTTCTAGTATCCAAAGTTATTGCCACTAGCTCCTTTTTGTTCTCTCCTTTTCTGTAGATTTCTGTCTTAACGAATCTATTTCTTCATTTTAGTGGGATTGCAGTAGAAATCATAATAGTCAGTATTCTACCTGCTATCTTTTTATTAGTGGTCTCTGTTATTATCATTTTCTCCTCTTGATGTCTTCACTTTTCATCCTGTTACTTATCCACCTCATGATTAAGCATTAGAAAAGAGTTCGCCAAATAATTTTAGACTTCATTTTAATGACACAGAGACCAAGAAGAAGAAAGATTATTTGACTTAGAGCAGAGCTGAGAAAGTGGCAAGTCAAATGTCTTAATTATTCTTTTCTTTTTTTTTTTTTTTTAATTGAGACAGAGTCTTGTTCTGTCACCCAGCCTGGAGTGCAGTGGCAATCTGATCTTGGCTCACTGCAACTTCTGCCTCCCTGGTTCAAGCAATTCTCATGCCTCAGCCTCCCAGCTAGCTGAGACTACAGGTGCATACCACCACACCAGGATAATTTTTGTATTTTTTTTTAGTAGAACTGGAGTTTTGCCATGTTGGCCAGGCTGGTCTGTCTTGAACTCCTGACCTCAAGTAATCCACCCACCTTGGCCTCCCAAAGTGCTGGGATTACAGGCATGAGCCACTGCACCCAGCCTTAATTATACTATTCAATGAATCTCCAGTCCAACAGCAAATGTCCTGTCGTATTTACATACTAAAGGTGTGGTAGTTGCTATCAACAGGCTCAATTCCACAGCAAAAAAATTTTTAGGCAATTGTTTGCCTAGTGGAATAATACAGCATAAATTCTATACAGGCAAAAGTTCGCTAGAATTTGTTGACTTGCATTTTCAACAGTGCCTTACCACTGAAAGTGGCAGTGAAGTTGCAATGAAAATAGTATTTAAAACGCATTATAAAAGATAAAACCACTTTATAGTCTTAACTACTATAGTGTAATTTTTAATCTGCTTAATGCTTCTCTCAAAAATAAGCTGAAATAAAAGTTTTGTATTTTTTGACATTTGGAACTATTTTTTTTCATTAAAAATCAATGTATGTGAAATTATGGTTTTCCTTTTCTTTTCTTTTTTTTTTTTTTTTGAGATGGAGTCTCATTCTGTCACCCTGGTTGGAGTGCAGTGGTGCAATCTAGGCTCACCACAACCTCCGCCTCCCGGGTTGAAGTGATTTTCCTGCCCCAGCCTCCAGGGTAGCTGGGACTACAGGTGCACACCACCACGCCTGGCTAATTTTTGCATTTTAAGTAGAGACGGGGTTTCACCATGTTGGCCCGGCTGGTCTTGAACTCCTGACCTCAGGTGATCCGCCTGCCTCCGCCTCCCAAAGTGCTGGGATTACAGGCATGAGCCACCACACCCAGCCTATGGTTTTCTTTTATTTCCTGTTGATGAGGAACATTTTGAGACTCTGGGGAAAACTGTAGAAGACATGACTGTAAATACAGGGTGGTATGTCTTCAGTGATGGTATGTCAGCCTTACATATTGAAAGTGAAGTTCCTGCTTCTGCATTTATTCATATGCTGGGTAACTGAAGCTACTAAAATGAAAGCAAATAGGAAAAATAAGGGAGAACAAGAATCAGGAAACAATGAAAAGTACTTAACATTTATTGAGTGCCAGTTATGTGCTAGGCATTTTCATGCATGTTGAAGTCTTTGCCTAGAGTTTTCTTTGTTGAACAAAAACCTTAGTGGGCTTATAACTGAGAACTTTGTATATAGGTAATGTGCTCTACCAGAAATTTGGTGTGATGACTACTATTATTATAAGGTAGCAACTATCTTCAAAGGAAAGATATCTGTAATTTGCAGTTAGAATGGCAATGCATTCTTTTAGGAACTCGCTGTGCAGAAATATATATATTCATATATGAAATCAACTCTCTGGCCAGGTGCGGTGACTCACACCTGTAATCCTAGCAGTTTGGGAGGCCCAGACAGGAGGATCATTTGAGTTCAGGAGTTCGAGACCAGCCTGGGCAACATGGTGAAACCCTGTCTGTACCAAAAATATAAAAAATTAGCTGGGGGTGGTGGCCTGCGCCTGTAGTCCCAGCTACTTGGGAGACTGAGGTGGGAGGATTGTTTGAGCCCGGGAGGTCCAGGCTGCAGTGAGACGAGATTGCACCACTGCACCCTAGCCTGGGTGGCAGAGTGAGACCCTATGTTAAAAAAAGGGTATAGTCAACCCTCATTATTCATGGATTCTGCATTTGTGAATTCACATGCTTTCTAAAATTTATTTGTAACCCCAGGGCCAATGCTTCTGGTTGCTTCCATGGCCATTTGCAGATGTGCTGAGGGGAACTTGACCTGCCCACCACGTGAGGCAGAGCCAGGCAGTGCTCTGCATTCTTGCTTCAGCCCTCACACTGCGAGCACATGTCCTTTTCGTGGCTTATTTGGTGCCATATTGTTTGCATGTTTGCACTTTTTGTTTTGGTGACTTCTCTGTTTAAAATGACTCCCAAGCATAGTGCTGGACTGCTGTTCAGCATTCCTAAGCCCAAGAAGGCTGTGATGTGTCCTACAGGGAAAACACATGTGGTAGATAAACTTCTGTCAGGCATGAGTCACAGTGCTGGTGGCAGTGAGTTCATGTTCATAAATCGACAATATACAGTTATGTACCACATAATGATGTTTTGGTCAATGACAGACTGCTTATATGATGATGGTCCCATAAGATTATAATAGAGCTGAAAATTCTTATTACCTAGTACTTAATGTATACCTGAAATCATTATTTTAGAGTATATTCTATTTAAAAAGTTGACTGTAAATCAGCCTCCGGCAGGTCCCTGGGAAGGTACTCAGAAGAAGGCATTGTTATCACAGAGATGACAACTCCAAGCCTGTTGTTGCCCCTGAGGACAAGATGTGGAGGTAGAAGGCAGTGATAGTGATGATCCTGACCTTCATAGGCCTAGGCTAATGTGTGTGTTTGTGTCTTAGCTTTCAACAGAAAAATTTTAAAAGGAAAGAAAAAACCTTTAAAAATTCAAAATAAAAAAGCTTGTAGAATAAGCATGTAAAGAGGAAAATACTTGTCTACAGCTGTATAATATATTTGTGTTTTACACTATTACAAAAAGTCAAAACTTAAAAACATAAACTAAAAAGTTACAGTAAACTAAGTTTAACTTATTATTGAAGAAAAATATTCTATAAATTTAGTGTAGTCTAAGTGTGCAATGTTTATAAAGTCTATAGTAGTGTACAGTAATGTCTTAGGCCTTCACATTCACTCCCCACCCACTCATTCAGTCACCCAGAACAACCTGCAGTCCTGCAAGCTCCATTCATGGTGAGTGCTCTGTACATGTGTACTATTTTTTATCTTTTTTTTTTTTTTTTGAGATGGAGTCTTGCTCTGTCTCCCAGGCTGGAGTGCAGTGGCGTGATCTAGGCTCACTGCAACCTCTGTCTCCTGGATTCAAGCGATTCTCATGCCTCACCCCCCAGAGTAGCTGGGATTACAGGTGCCCACCATCACACCAGGCTAATTTTTCCATTTGGGTAGACACAGGGTTTCGCCATGTTGGCCAGGCTGCTCTCGAACTCCTGAGCTCAGGCGATCCACCCACCATGGCCTCCCAAAGTGCTGGGATTACAGGTATTAGCCACCACGCCCATCTCTGTTTTTAAAATCTTTTATGCTGTATTTTTACTGTACCTGTTCAATGTTTAGATATGTTTGAATACACATTGTGTTACAATTGCCTACAGCATTTAGTACAGTAACATGCCGTGCAGGTTTGTAGCCTAGGAGAAATAGGCTGTACCACATGGCCTAGGTGTCTGGTAGGTGTTACTGTCTAGATTTAAGTCCACTCTGTGATGCTTGCATGATGATGAAATCATCAAACCATATACTTCTCAGAACATATCCCCATTGTTAAGTGATACATGACTGTATGTTATATAATGAATCAATAAACTAAAAAACACATGACACAAGGTTATATATAGTAATCGACTGACAAAAACTTGTGACCAGAGGCTCACAGAAACCTAACCCTTTATTTTCCCCTGGAGTAATGCTTCAATATTTTCTAATTCAATGTTCCAAGTAACTTTATAGGACACAACCACTGTGAATAATGAGAATTAACATGTATACACATACAACACTATCTTCAAGGAAAAAAAATCAAATTGGGGAGATATAAAAATAAATAAAAATAATGCAAATGGAAGCATTTGAGTGACACTCAAAGAAAACAACTCAAACACATTGGCAGCTGAATGGAGAATGAGTCCATCTATTGAAGTAATTCTTGGTATTCAAGTAAAACTCTTCCTGCCAATAAAATGGAGGGGTGGCACCTACTGCTTGGAGGCTTTCTGCCTTTTTTTTTTTTTTTTAGTACAAACAAGGCTGTACTCAAAATATGGATAAACATACCCATGCGAATTTTATATAAGGTTCTCCCTTGCAGAATAATTTTTCCTCATTTTCCTCACGTAACAAAGAGAATGTTTCTTTGATCTCTTCCTGCCGTGCAATTCAAACTGCTACTTAATATCCTTTGCCCTGGTTTATGTTCCCTGAAAGTGACAGGTCGTTCTGTTTGTAATCTGCCTCTAATCTGTATTTCTGCCAAGTTTCAGCTCTTGTTTTTCCTATTTAGCAGTGGACCAAAGTTTCAAGTGAAGCGTTTAAAGCTGGAGTTTGCAATTCACAAATGAAAAAAAGTTAACTTAAAATGGCCGTTCTTGGAGAAGTGTGACTTGGATTAATTTGGCTTTTTCTATCATTTAACATGATATCAAATGCTTGAAGGAACTTCAGAAATTCTGGCAGAATATCAGCCAAGGTCTGGTTTTCTCCTGGTGCCTCTCTCTACTTTCCTCCTCTTCTCCCTCCTGAGGTTCACAGAAGAGTCCGTATGTAGCATAGATGTCATGATACTGAGTTCATTAATTCATGGTTTCTAAGACTTGATCAGTGCTTTTTGTTTCTTTTTCTTCTTTTTCTTTCATATCTGAGGCCCCTCCATGGTCTCTCCAGGAGCACCCGTTAGCTCCCTTTGGCTGGCTCTCTCCCCTTCTCTCCCTCCTTTCCTTCTCTATCCCCTCACAGCGGGCTCATTAATCCGGTGCCTTTACCCCGAAACAATTAATCCCAGGTTTTCTTCAGATTTTCTCTGTGCCTCTGATTTCTGTACTCAGACTCTTCACTTTTTCCAATCAATTCCCAGTCATTTGTCTTGATGAGAGTCCATTTCCCATCAAGGATCACCTGGATTTAGCTTTTGCCAGAGCATTTTTTTCTATCAGACCCACAGGTGGTTTAAGGAGAATTTAGAACAGCGTATCTAAGTGCAGTTACTGCTGAATGACCTTGGGGTCAGTAGGCATGACTGAGAGGAGGAAGTCCATCAGCCCAGGATAATGAGCAGGTGGCCTTGGGCACAAGCAACCCACACAATTGTATATTTTCTTTGAGGTTGGCTGCCATTACATGATCTCAGTGTTATAACAGTAGACTGATTCAGTTACTCTTACAAGTACCAAAATCTATTAAAAATAGTTTATAGAAGAAAAAAAGAAGGATCCTTAAAGATATAATATTGAAAGCACTAAATCCAACTGTTGCATTTTACGAATAACTTATTTACAAGTTTTACTAGAAGTAGGACCATAACTCAGGTCCACAGAGTTCTAGTTCAGTGCTTTTTAATTTTTAAGTAATCAATGATTAGCAAGTGTAGCAAAATAATTAATGACTGGAAAATATTTGGGTTTGTTTCATTATTAAAATCAATCCTTTCATTAATCAGTATTGTGAATTAGTATAATCATTAGTTTTTGGTGAATATTTTCAGTTGCCTTGCAGATAGACATTTTTAACAACTTTATAGATGTATAATTGGCTTACAATAAACTGCATATATTTAAAGTACGCAGTTTGGCAAAATTTGACATGTGTGTATGCTCTTGGAACCATCACAAGAAAGCAAAATAATGAACGTATCTGTTACCATGACATGTTTCCTTGAGCCCTTTTGTAATTCCTCCCTCCCATTCCTTTTTGTTCCGTCCATGCCCCCCATGTTTGGCAACCACTGATTTGTCTTATGTCACCATATGTCAGGGTGTATTTCCTAGGATCTTGTCTAAATGGAATTGTACAGTGTGTACTTGTTTTTGTCTTTATTTATTTATTTTTTCACTCAGCATAGTTTTTTCAGATTCATCTACGCCATTGCCTGAATCAATAGTTTGGTTCACTTCATGACTGAGTAGAATCCTGTTGTGTGGATCTACCATACTTGTCTTTATCCATTCACCTGTTGGTGGGCATTTGGGTTGCCCCCTTTTGGGGTTATAGACATAGTTTTCCAACTTTGGAAGGGTTGACATTTTGGGCTGGCCAATTCTTTGTCACAAGAGCTGTTCTGTGCACTGTAGAATGTTTAGCAGAATTCTTGATCTCTACCCAATATATGCCAATTGCACCCCCCACGATGTGACAACCAAAAATGTCTTCAGACATTGGCAGATATCCTCTGGGAAGCAAAATCACCTCAAGTTGCAAAGTACTGGGCAAAAAACAGAACTGCTGTGAATATTAAAGTAGAAGACTTTGTATTGAAAATACACCTTCATTTCTCTTGGGTAAATACAGCAGTGGAATGGCTAGGTCATATAGACATTTGTTTAACTTAAAAAGAAATAAAATGGTGTCCAAAAGTGACTAAAAGTTCCCTCCAGTCAGGCACGGTGGTTCATGCCTGTAATTCCAGCACTTTAGGAGGCCGAGGTGGGTGGATCACCTGAGGTCGGGAGTTCGAGACCAGCCAGGCCAACATGGAGAAACCCCTGTCTCTACTAAAAATACAAAATTAGCCAGGTGTGGTGGTGCATGCCTGTAATCCCAGCTACTTGGGAGGCTGAGGCAGGAGAATCCCTTGAACCTGGGAGGTGGAGGTTGCGGTGAGCCTAGATGGCACCGTTGCACTCCAGCCTGGGCAACAAGAGCATAACTCTGTCTCAAAAAAAAAAAAAAAAATTGTTCCCTCCAGCAGCGTGGGAGAGTTCAAGTTCCTCAACATCCTTGCCAACATTAAATGTGGTCAGTGTTTTCAATGTTACACATTCTAACAGGAGTGAAGTGATATCTCATTGCGTTTTTAATTTTAATTTATCTGATGACTAACAATATTGAGCATCTTCATATGCTTATCTTCTTTGGTGGAGTTCTTGGAGATCATAATCTTTCATTACTTGATGACCCATGTCTTAAAAACTGTTGTTTCACACATTTTGTTCATTTATTTAGTAGTTGCAGGTTGGAGGGTAGACCTGATCCCTGAGCGTTGGTCTTGGCTGAAAGCAGGACTCTTGACACCTGCCCACACAGGTATTCCTAGCAGTTACTCACAGCCACATAACTCCCTGCTGTATGTTCCCTCTTTCTTCAATTTCCAGTCCTTGGACTTTTGCTTTTCTTGTTTTTGGCTTTTAACATTAGTTTGCTTAATGAAAAGTTTATATCATGTGTTTTCTCTCTTGTTCTGATTTGCTGACTTCTGTTTATCTTTAAGAATTGCCAAGAAGCTTATGCACAGTGGCTCACAGCTGTAATCCCAGTACTTTGGGAGGAGTGTTAGAGACCAGGAGTTCAAGACCAGCTTAGGCAACAAAGTGAGACTGCTTCTCCCCATGGGGTCTCTACAAATTTTTTTTTTTTTTGAGACAGAGTCTCGCTCAGTCGCCCAGGTTGGAGTGCAGTGGTGCGATCTCGGCTCACTGCAAGCTCCGCCTCCCAGGTTCATGCCATTCTCCTGCTTCAGCCTCCCAAGTAGCTGGGACTACAGATGCCTGCCGCCACGCCCGGCTAACTTTCTGCATTTTTAGTAGAGACGGGGTTTCACCGTGTTAGCCAGGATGGTCTTGATCTCCTGACCTCGTGATCCGCCTCGGCCTCCCAAAGTGCTGGGATTACAGGCGTGAGCCACCGTGCCCAGCCTTTTTTTTTTTTTTTTTAATCAGCCAAACATGATCCTAGCTACGTGGGAGACTGAACTGGGAGAATTGCTTGAGCTCAGGAGTTTGAGGCTGCAATGAGCTGTGATTGTGCCACTGCACTTCAGAATGGAGCAAAACCCTATCTCTAAGAAAAAAAATTGCCATGGTAGCTAAATGATGTTTACAAGTTTTAATTAAATAACCAGATGCATGAGGATTAAGAGGATAAATGGATGGAAGGGATGGATAAAGATTGAAAATATCACTTCATTCCATGTAGAGATTTTCTTTTGGTGTCCTTACAAGTAAACTGGTATATAAGAAAAGTTATAAAACGGGTTTCATCAAAGTTAAACACTTTAAGAATAAAAGTTAATAAAACAACAAAGTAAGCTGCAGATTGGAAGAAAATATTTGCACCACATTCAGCTTTATACAGCTTAAAAATAAAAGTGGTCAAAAGACGTTAACACACACTTCATAAAAGGAGATATGCAAATGGCCAGTGTGTGTGCAAGGGCGGACATCATCCTTAGTCATTAGGGAAATGAAAATTGAAACTGCAGTGATGCCACTACACATCCACTAGAATGACTATTACTAAAAGGGCTAAAAGGACCAACTATGCCAAATACTGGAAAAGATATGGAGCAACTGGAACTCTCATACATTGCTTGTGGGAATGCAATATTATACAGTCACTTTGGAAAACAGTATGACAGTGTTTTATAATGTTAAATATTTATTTATCCTATGACTCATCAATGTGAGTCCTAGATATTTTTCTTTTGGAGATGAAAACATATGTCCATGCAAAAAACTTTTATGTAAATGTTTATAGAAGAATTATTCATAATAGTTCAGAACTGGAAAGCCCAAATGTTCATCAATAGGTGAATGGATAAACTTGATATGGCCTTATATGGAATACTACTCAGCAATAACGAAAAGTGAAATGCTAATACATGTAACAATCTGGAAGAATCTCAAAAATATGCTTAATGAAAGAAAAAGACTACATATGTATGATCTAATTTATATGAAATCCTAGAAATGGCTAAAATTATAGTGACATAGGGCAGTACAGTCATTCTTGGAGTCAGGGGAGAGAACCAACTGCAAAAGGACAAGAAACTTTTTGGGTAATGGAAATGTCCTATATTTTGATTGTGTTGTTTGATTGTGACAGTTGATGCAACTGTTTACAATTGCCCAAATTCATCCTAAGAGAGGGGAGTTTTATTGTATGTAAATTATCCTTCAATAAAGCTTGAGTAGGGGAGTAAATGGGTGATATTTAAATTGGAAAGATAGATGAGGAATAACTGTTTTCTTTAGTAAATGGTGCAGTTTCTGATCTGACATCTCATTCTGTGTTTAGGCTCTTCCACACTTTGTGGACATGCTTTCTTTACGGATGTTTTAAAGAAAATAATACAAAACTTTGACGTGTCTTCAATTTTTTACTGAAAACTTTAATGCAAATGCTGCACAAATCACTAGGAATATGCTACAAAACCAACCTAAACTTGCAAATATGTGATCAGCAATTTAGGTTGGGATGTGAAGACACACTATTGGCTTCTTATATTTTACTACCTTTGCTTTAAAAATGTGTGCTGTTAGACTGTGGTTAAGGTGTTTGGGTGAAACGTAATGAAAGAAAGAAGCAGAATAAAAGAAAGAGCACTACCAAAAACATGTACTTTCCTCACTGAGGAATATTAAAATCAAAGTCTAATTTGGCAGCTTAAATGTTGTAGGTTCAGCAATAAATAGCAGTGTGTTCAATAGTGACCTTTTTCCCTTGGGTCTTTGAAACCTGAGATCCACTTTGATTTTCTGAGCTAAGGTGTCCCGAATGGAAACATTGCCAGAATTGTGCTTTAAAAACACAGGCAGTAAAGCCTTGGAAGCGTATAGAGAAAAAGGTCTTCAAGTTGTAAATCCCAGTGGGTAAGGGGTTTTTCAAAACACAATTTCTGGAAAATCTCTTGCTTTTCTAATCTACAGTGTGGTTCATTAAACAGGGTTAGAGACCTGATGTCCAATAATGGTATCGTGTGGGAACAGGAGGGCGTATGCCGCTGAGCACCAGGACACTCTTCTCTTGCTTTCTCCTTTGTTTGTTTGTTTGTTTTGAGAGAGTCTTGCTCTGTTGCCCAGGCCAGAATGCAGTGGCTCGATTTTTCAGCTCACTGCAACCTACACCTCCTGGGTTCAAGCCATTCTCCTGCTTTAGCCTCCTGAGTAACTGGGATTACAGGCACCTGCCACCACACACGGCTAATTTTTTTGTATTTTTAGTAGCGACAGGGTTTCACCATGTTGGCCAGGCTGGTCTGGAACACCTGACTGACCTCAAGTGATCCGACCCCTCAGCCTCCCAAAGTGCTGGGATTACAGGCGTGAGCCACTGCGCCTGGCCTCTACTTTCTCCTTTGATGCTTCATTCTTGATTGGAGTTTAGAACGCATTTCTTTCTCTCTCACTTTCTCTCTCTCTCTCCCTCTTTAGTGGATACATCAACTTCCTCCAAAATCAAATATTTTATTTATGTATTCTCATTTGTGATAAAGAATTTTGTAAAAACCAGTGTTTTGACAAACGTGTGCCACACTTGTGCTTGAAAGATTTGTGTATTACAGATAAAAGGGGCCCATGGAAAGTGGGTTGCTAAGAACACTAGGCTTGGAAGTTGAACAGCATTTGAATGTTGGCTCCACTATTGATTCTGTTTTTGCTAGGTACATGACTTTGAGCCAGTGTTTTAAACTTTCTAGGCCTCAGTTTCCTTATCCATAAAGTGGAATTAATGCCTTGCAAAATTGTTGAGAGGAGATACTGTATCTCAAACCTGAATGTCCCTTACGTTTGCCACTAAATCTATAGCATCCTAGTCTCCCATCTGCCACATGAAAGGGCCACTTCCCTGTCTTCTCTAGGTTCCCTAGGAGCGCTGTTTCACTAGCAGGCTGAGGAGCAGACTGAGTTTCTGCAGTCAGTTTGGCTCCACTGTCCTTTGGCCACGCTACCTGTCTGGGTTGAGGCTGGGCTCGGTGCCGGCGAAGTGGTGTCTCTGCCTGCATGGGTCTCTGCCTGGTGCCAGGAGCTTCCACTCCACATGCCTCCACTTCTCTGCTGCTCCTCTGAGTCTCTGGAAGAGGGAGGTGTCTTCTGGAAGAGGGAAGTGTCTTCTGTTTGTATCCCCTTCACGCTGCAAATTACCAGAAATGCTTGTTCCCTGGTACGAGCCTGACCTGGAGTACTCAGCCTTTCCTCCCCTGCAGCGATTGACCCCCAGGGCTCCGTGGTTCCTGATTTGCTCCAGACTACCACCAGAGTAAATGCCAGAGAATAGGCAAGTAGGCAAAGTAAAAGAAAACTTTATTTACAAGCCAATGTGAAGGAGGGGCAAGGTTCACCGGTCTCCTGCGGTGGAGGCCGACAAAGTCGCTCCGGCGTTCTCGGGCGACCTTTCTAGTTCCGCACACGAGCAGGGGCCAAGGAAGTTCGCACTCTGCGCCCGCCGGGAGCCGCTTTTATGTCCTGGGCCGGGGAGTGGGCGGGCAGTGGGCGGGACATAGGCGGGCCGGGGCCGGGCGATAGGCGTGGCTAGGCGGGTTCCGGTTTTTCTCCCTCGGAGGTCTGGTTGTGCCTGTGCAATCGACCGTGTCTTTCCCGGGCACGGGAAAGTTAACAATGAAGAATCCGGCAATGCGCCATTTTAGTCCCTTTGTTCTTTTTGTTCCCTCCCTCCCTCCGTCCAGACAGTTCCCATCATGGCTGCTTTCTTCTCCAGCTCCCCTGGTCCCTGAGACAGACTTGCTTGTGCCCAGACCCAAAATGCAAACAGTGTCCACGTAGGTGCTTTCCCGAGGGTCTCGTGGGTCCTGTAAACTCAAGAGATGGATTATGTGATAATAATATCCTTATTTTTGTTTCTGTTTTTAAATACTTGCTTTTTTTCTACCTATGGTGATATCTGTAAATATTACAGTTTAGTTTTACCTTTTTGAAATTTAAATAGTTTCTTCCTTTAATTTTTCTTTTCTTTCTTTCTTTCTTTTTTTTTTTTTTTGAGACTGAGTCTTGCCCTGTCACCCAGGCTGGAGTGCAATGGCGCCATCTTGGCTCACTACAACTCCGCCTCCTGGGTTCATGCCATTCTCCTTCCTCAGCCTCCGGATAGCTGGGACTACAGGCGCCCGCCACCACGCCCGGCTAATTTTTTGTATTTTTAGTAGAGACGGGGGTTTCACCGTGTTAGCCAGGGTGGTCTCAATCTCCTGATCTCGTGATCCGCTCACCTCGGCCTCCCGAAGTGCTGGGATTACAGTTGTGAGCCACCGCAACTGGCCTAAATAATAAAATTATTTTTTACGTATTCATTTATGTTTTTGATTTTTTTGCTCACTTTTTTTTTTTTTTTGATGGAGTTTCACTCTTTAGCCCAGGCTGGAGTGCAATGGTGTGATCTCGGCCCACTGCAACCTCCACCTTCTGGTTTCAAGTGATTCTCCTGCCTCAGCCTCCTGAGTAGCTGGGATTACAGGCATTGGGCAACAGGCCCAGCTAATTTTTGTATTTTTTCATAGAGACGGGGTTTCATCCTGGTTGGAGTGCAGTGATGTGATCATAGCTCACTGCAGCCTCTAACTCCTGGGCTCAAATGATCCTCCCATTTCAGCCTCCTGAGTAGGTAGGAGTACAGATGCATGCCCAGCTAATTTTTTTAATTGTTTGTAGACAGTGTCTTGCTATGTTTCCCAGACTGGTCTCAAACTCCTGGCCTTAGTGATTCTCCCGATCCTCCCACCTCAGCATCCCAAAGTGTTAGAATTACAGATGTGAGCCACGGTGCCTGGCCCTCACTTTATGTTAATAGGATTCATCAATGTTGTATGCTATTCTGTTGTACATACACACAATGATTTGTCCATGTGCTCTAGTGCTGATGGTAGTTGGCTTATTTCCAACTTTTCACTATTATAAACAAAACTGTGATGAACACTCTTGTACATGGCTCTGTACACAATGTACAGGAGCTTCTCTAAGCTGCATGTGCAGGAGTGTCATAGAGGGTCACCCTGTATGCATATCTCCTACTTTATAGGTTAATCCTAAGCTTTTTTCCAAAGAGATTATACCAACTTACATCCCTGTCAAATAAATCAACATTAATTGATCACCGACTATGTGATTTAGGTCTCGGGGGAAGAAGCAATAAACAGAACAGATAAAATCCCTGCCAGCATTGAGTTTATATTAAATTGGATGGTGACAAATTAAAAAAAAAACCCATAATATTACAAATGTAAATGAAATGAAACAATAATGCATAGTAAGTGGGAAGAGGATAAGAGTGGAGTGGAGTGCTCTTTCAAACAAAGGTGACTGGGGTGGACTTTCTGCCTCTCCAAGGAGGTCAAGGTCAGATTTAAAGATTTATGACTTGGACTTCTTGTTTTCACTTCTGTAAGATGTAAGGAGCTTGGAAGTCATCTCTCTATCCTAACAACAAGTAAAAAACTGAACAGACGCAAACATCAGCAACTCTTTTTGGGTTTAAAAGAGAGGGAAGGACACAGAGTAAAGTGCTGTCTGCAAGATTGACGAGACAAACAAGTGAATCCAGGGAGCCATGACTTACTGGAGCAGAGACTCATAGGCAGAAACCTCTGCAGAAATGAAGGCCAGGGAAGGAAAACCAGAATGTAAATGACAAATTGGTGGAGCCTCAGAGTGGGCAAGGCTGACTTAAAACTCCAGAGGGATCCACTGATAGGGGTGCTTCCACAATATTAGGAGATTTACCCCCGGAGCTTGTCCAGGTTCCCACACTAAATATTGGAGTAAAATCCCCTCGTTCTTCTGACAGGGGAGGGGAAAATGAACCCCTTTGAAATACACCAGTGTATTCTGTTAATAAGGTCTGTCCTTAGGAGAAACAAGTTAGCCAGAGCCTGTCTTGCTGGGGTATTACCAGAGCCTAAAGACCTGGGGGAGGACTGGCTAGGCAGGTTGGCCCATGCCTGTAATCCTAGCACTTTGGGAGGCCGAGGCAGGGGGATCACTTGAGGTCAGGAGTTTGACCAATGTGGTGAAACTGCTTCTCTACTAAAAATACAAAAATTAGCCAGGCATGCTGGCACACTCTTGTAATCCCAGTTACTTGGGAGGCTGAGGCAGGAGATGGTTTGATGGAGGTTGCAGTGGGCCGAGATCATGCCACTGTACTCCAGCCTGAGTAACAGAGCGACATTCCATCAAAAAAAAATTAATTTAATTTAAAAAGACCTGGGGGAGGGAAATACCTAATTCCAGTCAGCTTCAGCTTTCCACATGAAGAACAGAGGTAAACACCCACCTGTAGCCCACTGTAACCATTCTGTCCCCCTTAAGGGGGAGGAATAACCGAGGAGTACTTGTGAAGGTCACCATCCAGAGTCACAGGCTCACTAAAAGACTGAGACCTAATCGCAGGAATTCAGAATGCTTTCTCCCTGCACCCCTTGACACCACAGCACTAAAGGTCATTTACAGCTATTTTTTTTAATGTGGTACACCATGTCCAGCTACCAAGAAACAATTATAAGACATACCAGAAGGCAAAAAAGCCCAACACAATTTGAAGAAACAGAGCAGGTGTCAGAACCAGACTCAGACATGCAAGGGATGCTGGAATTATTAGACCAGGAGTTTAAAACAACTGTGATTAATATGCTAAAGACTCTCATGGGTGAAGAAGAAAGCATTCAAGAACAGATGGACAGTGGAAGCAGATAAATGGAAATCCTAAGAAAGAACCAAAAAGAAATGCCAGAGATCAAAAATGCTATAACAGAAATGAAGGATGTCTTTGTTGGGCTCATTAGTAGATTGGACATGGCTGAGGAAAGGCTCTCTTAGCTTGAAGATATGTCAATAGAAACTCCAAAATGTGAAAAGCAGAGAAAACAAAGACCCAAAAACCAAAACAATATCCCAGGACTATGAGACAACTACAAAAGGTATAACATACACATAACGGGAATACCAGAAGGAGAAGAAAGAAAGAAAGGCAAGAAATATTTGAAATAATAATGACTGAGAATTTTCCCCAAGTTAATATCAGACACCAAACTACAGATCCAGGAAGCTCAGAAAATACCAAGCAGGATAAATGCCAACAAAACTACACCCTAGCATATCATTTTCAAACTACAGAAAATCAAAGATATGGAAAAACATCCTTAAAGAAGCCAGAAGAGAAAAATACTTTACCTGTAGAGGACCAAAATAAGAACTACATCTGACTTATTCTCAGAACTCATGCAAGCAAGAGGAGAGTGGAGTGAAATATTTAGAGTTGAGGTCAGGTACAGTGGCTTATGCCTGTAATCCCAGCACTTTGGGAGGCTGAGGTGGAAGCAGCACTTGAGCCTAGAAGTTTGAGACCAGCCTGGGCAACAAAAGGAGAACTTGTCTATACTGAACATTTTAAAAATTAGCCAGGTGTGGTGGCGTGCATCTGTAGTCCCAGTTGTTCAGGAGGCTGAGGTGGGAGGATTGCTTGAGCCCAGGAGTTCAAGGCTGCAGTGAGCTATGGGTGACATGAGTCTGGTTAACAGAGAGAGACCCTATCCCCAAAATAATAAATATGTAAAGTGTTGAGAGGAAAAAACTACCAACCTAGAATTTTGTATGCTGAGAAAGTATCCTTCAAAAGTGACAGAGAAATAAAGACTTTCTCATACAAACAAAATTTGAGGGAATTTGTTGCAAGAAGACCTGCCTTCCAAGAAGTGTTAAAAAACATTCTTTAGAGAGAAGAGAAATGATATAGGTTAGAAAGTCAAATTTGCATAGAGAAAGGAAGAGTATCAAAGAATGAATAAGTAAAAGTAAAGTATTTTTTCTTATTCTTAATTGATGTAACAGATAACAGTTTATTCAAAATAATAGTAATAGCAACAATATATTCAATTATGTGTGCCTGTGTATTCTCATATATAAGTGAAATGAATGACAGCAGTGACACAAGGGGTAGGAAGGAGAAATTAGGATTATTTTATCATTCCAAGATACTCACACTATTTGAAGTGGTACAGTGTTACTTGAAAATAGACTTGGATTAGTTATAAATGTACATTGCAAACTCTAGAGCAACCATGAAAAAAGTTAAAAAAAACCCAAGTATAATGAACATGTAAAGAAAGGTGAGAAAGGAAATCATTGAAATGCTCTATTACAACCACCAAAGGTAGAAAAAGAGTGAAAGACAAAAATAGGAACAAAGAACCAGGGCAGCAAATAGAAAATAGCAACAAATGTGGTAGATATTAATTCAACTATATCAATGACCACTATGAATATTAATGGTCTAAATCCACTATTTAAAAGATAGAAATTGTTGGAGTGAATGAAAACGTAAGACCCAACTGTATGTTGTCTACAAGAAAGTCACTTTATTTATTTTTTTGTTGTTGCTGTTTTTTGTTTTTGTTTTTGTTTTTTTTTTGAGACAGAGTCTCGCTCTGTCACCCAGGCTGGAGTGCAGTGGCTGGATCTCAGCTCCCTGCAAGCTCTGCCTCCCGGGTTTATGCGATTCTCCTGCCTCAGCCTCCCGAGTAGCTGGGACTACAGGCGCCCGCCACCTCGCCTGGCTAGTTTTTTGTATTTTTTAGTAGAGAGGGGATTTCACTGGGTTAGCCAGGATGGTCTCTATCTCCTGACCTCGTGATCCACCCGTCTCGGCCTCCCAAAGTGCTGGGATTACAGGCTTGAGCCACCGCGCCTGGCCTAAAAAAGTCACTTTAAATATAGACACATGTAGATTAAGAGTAAAGGCATAGAGAGTAATATACCATGCTAACTTAATTAAAAGAAAGTGGGAGTAGCTATATTAATTTCAGAGAGAACAGATTTCAAAGTAAGAAAAGGTATTAGGGATAAAGAAGGGCACTATATAATAATAAAGGGGTCAGTTCTTCACAAAGACATAACAATCCTTAGCCTGTATGCATCTAACTACAGAGCATCAAACTATGGGAGGCAAGAATGGATAGAACAGCAAGGAGAAACAGGTGAATCCACTATCATATTATAAATAGACAGATCCAGAGGCAGAAAATCAGTAAGAATATAGTTGAACTCAACAACACATTAATCAACTGGATATGATGAACATCTGTAAACTACTTTATTCAACAGTAGTAGGATATAGATTCTTCTCAAGCTTCCATGGAATATTTACCAAGGTAGACCACATTCTGGGCTATAAAACATACCTTAACAAATTTAAAAGAACAGAAATTATGTAATATCTGCCCTTAGACTGTAATGGAATTAAACTGGAAATCAATAACAGAAAGATAACTGGAAAATCCCAAAAAACATGCAGATTAAATAACACGCTTTCAAATAACACATAAGTCAAAGAAGATATCTCAAGAGAAATTTTAAAATATTTTGAACTAAGTGGAAATGAAAACACAATTTATCAAAATTTTGGGGCTGCAGCAAAAGTAATGCTTAGAGGAAAAGGTATAGCATTGAATGCAAATATTAGAAAAGAAAGATCTAAAATCAATAATCTAAGTTTTCATTTTAGAACACCAGAAAAAGGAGAGCTAATTAAATGCGAAGTAAGCAGAAGAAAATAAATAATAAGAATTAGATTAAAAATCAATGGAATTTGAAACAGGAAATCAATAGATAAAATCAATAGAGAAAAAGTCTGGTTCTTTAAAAAGTTCAATACAATTGATAAGAACCTAGCCAGACTAACTAAAAAAAAGGAGGGAGGGAGAGAAAGAGGGAGACAGACAGGAAGAGAGAGAGAGAACACAAATGATCAATATAAGAAACAAAAGAAGTGGACATCAACATAGATCATATAAACATTAAAAAGATAATCAAGGAATACTATGAACAACTCTATCCCCACATTTGGTAACCTAGATGAAATGGACCAATTCTTTGAAAGGCACTATTTGCCAAAAGAAATAAATTGAATTATTGATTCAATTTCCTTAATACATATAGGCCTATTCAAGTTGTTTATTTCACTCACACAAGAAGAAATAAACAACTTGAATAGGCCTATATGTATTAAGGAAATTGAATCAATAATTCACCTTTCAAAACATAAAGCACCAGGATCAGATGTGTTCATTGGTGAATTCTGCCAAACATTTTAAAAGAAAATGGTACCATTTCTCCACAATCTCTTTCAGAGGATAGAAGGAGAAGAGATATTAATTCATTTTATGAGGTAAGCATTACCTTAATACCAAAGCTAGACAGAGGCTACAAGAAAAGAAAACCACAAACCAATACCTCTTATGAGCATAGACACAAAAATCCTCAACAAAATATTAGAAAATAAAATCTAACATTGTATGAAAAAATTATACACCACAACCAGATGGGATTTATCCTGGGTATGTAAGACTGGTTCAACATTATGAAATCAATTAATGTAATCTATCACATAAACCATCTGAAAAATCACATAATCATATTAACGTATGCAGAAAAAGGCATTTGATAAAATCTAATACCCATTCATGACAAGAACTCTCAGTAAACTAGGAATAAAGGGAGACCTTTCTAAACTTGATAAAGAATACCAACAAAAAAACAGTATGTCCCTTAGCTGCACTGTCAGGTAAAATACCTGTGTCTGCATACTCCTTTCATCCATTGTTTGGCCAGAGTCTGCGGGATGGACCCAGCATTTGTCTACATAGTATGTTTTTATTTCATGCCATTATTTAGCCTTTGTTCTTTAAAGATAGCCGATTTGTATATACAATTCTACATTGCCATTTATTTTTCTTCTGCACTTTGGAGTTATTATCTTACTGCATTTTGACATCTATGTTTTGGTGACTGGAAATATACACAATGTAATTAAGTGAACAACATGCAAAATTGAGACAAAAGAGGCAAATAAAAAAGGCATCTAAACAAAACAAACAAAAAAAAACCAGTATTGCTTACCTCATAATTAATGGTGAAAAAGTTGAAGCATTCTTGCTAAGATCAAGAACAGGGGAAGGATATCCCTCCCCTCTCATCACTCCTTTTTAGTATCACACTGGAAGTCCTAGCTTATGCAATAAGACAAGAAAAGGACATAAAGGTATCTTTGTTCACAGATGACATGACTGTCTGTATAAAAAAATTTTTAAAATTCAACAAAAATACTCCTGAACTAATAAGCAATTATAGCAAGGTTGCAGGATACAAGGTTAATACAGAAAAGTCAACAGTGTTTTTATACACCAGCAATGAACAAGTGGAATTTAAATTAAAAACACAATACCATTTACATTAGCACCAAAAAATGAAAAATACTTTGGTGTAGATCTAACAAAATATATACAGGAGCTACATGAAGAAAATTACAAAATTCTAATGAACAAAATCAAATAACGAAATAAATAGGGAGCTATTTCATGTTCATGGATAAGAAGACTCAATATTGTAAAGATGCCATTTCTTCCCAACTTAATCTGTAGATTCAATGCAATCCCAATCAAAATTCCAGTAAGTTAGTTTTTTGAATATCTTCAAATACATTCCAGAGTTTATATGGAGAGGCAAAAGACCCAGTATGGCCAACACAATATTGAAGGATAAGAATAAAGTTGGAGGACTGACACTATCTGACTTCAAGACTTAATATAAAGCTATAGTAATCAAGGCAGTGTGGTATTGGCAAAATAATAGACAAATAGATCAATGGAACAGAATAGGGAACCCAGAAATAGATACACATAAATATAGTCAACTAATCTTTTACAATAGAGCAAAGTTAGTCTTTTCAACAAGAAGTGCTGGAACAAGTGGACATGCACATGCATGTGCACGCACACACACATATGCACATCTAGACACAGATCTTACACCCTTCACAAAAATTAACTCCAAATAGATCATAGACCTAAATGTAAAGAGCAAAACTATTAAACTCCTAGACGATAACATGGAAGAAACCTAGGTGACTGTGGTATGGGGATGACTTTTCAGATATAACACCAAAAGCAGGATCCTGAAAGAACTAATTGATAAACTGGACTTTGTTAAAATTAAAAACCTTTACTATGCCAAAGACAGTGTCAAGGAATGAAAAGACAAGCTACAGACTTGAAAATATTTACAAAATACACATCATATAAAGGACTGTTACTGAAAATATTCAAGGAACTCAGCAAGAAAAGAACAACCCAATAAACAGGGCAAAGACCTTAGCAATACCTCAGTAAAGAAGATACATAGCTGGCAAATATGCATATGATGCTCCACATTATACATCACCAGAAAAATGCAAATTAAAACAATAATGAGATATTACTACATACCTATTAAATGGCCAAAATCTGGAACACTGACAACCACAATTGCTGGTGAGAATGTGGAGCAGCAGAAACTCTCATTCATTGCTGGTGGGAAAGCAAAATGGTAAAGTCACTTTGGAAGATGTTTAGTGGTTTCTTACCAAACTAAACATATCTTTATCCTATAAACCAGCAACTGTATTCTTTGGTGTTTACCTGAAGGAGTTGAAAACTTATGTCCACACAAAAACCTGCACGTGATTTCTTATAGCAGCTTTGTTCATAATCACCAAAACTTGGAAGCAAGATGTCTTGGAAGCAAGAATAAATAAACTGTGTTACATGTTGAGAATGGAATATTATTCAGTGCTAACAAGAAATGAACTATCAAACCATGAAAAGATATGAAGGAACCCTAAGTGCATATTACTAAGTAAAATAAGCCAATATGAAAAGGCTACATACTGTATGATTCCAACTATATGACACTGTGGAAAAGCCAAAACTATAGGGATAATAGAAAGATCAGTGGTTGCAAGGGGTTGGTGGAGTGGAGGAGGAACAGGTGGAGCACAAAAGATTTTTAGGGCAAAGAAAATACTCTATGATATATGTCATTATACACTTGTTCAAATCCATAGAAGGTCTAACACCAAGAGTGAACCCTAATGCAACTATGGACTTTGAGTGATTATGATGTGTCAGTGTTCATAAATTGTAACAGATGTACCACTCTGTGGCGGATGTTGATAATGGGGGAAGCTATGCATCCGTGGGAGCAGAGTATATAGGAAATCTCTGTAATTCCCTCGGAATTTTGCTGCAAACCTAAAACTGTTAAAAAAAAAAAAAAAAAGCTTAAAAAAAAGGGCTGGGGCTGGGCATGGTGGTTCACGCCTGTAATCCCAGCACTCTGGGAGGCTGAGGTGGGTGGATCACTTGAACTCAGGAGTTTGAGACCAGCCTGGCCAACATAGTGTAACCCTGTCTCTTCCAAAAATACAAAAAATTAGCTAGGCATGGTTGTGAGTGCCTGTGGGCCCAGCTATTCAGAAGGCCAAGGCAGGAGGATCGCTTGAGCCTGGGAGGCGGAGGTTGTAGTGAGCCGAGATTGCACCACTGCACTCCAGCCTGGGCGACAGAGACCCTGTCCTAAAAAAATAAATAAGTAAATAAAAATAAGGGCTGGGTGTGGTGGCTCACCCTTGTAATCCTAGCACATTGGCAGGCCAAGGCATGAAGATTGCTTGAGGCCAGGGGTTTGAGACCAGCCTGGAAAAAATAGTGAGATTTTTGTTTCTATTAAAATAAAAAAAAAATAGCCAAGTATGGTGGATTGCTTGGACCCAGGAGTTCAATGATGCAGTGAGCTATAATTGTGCCACTGCATTCCAGCCTGGGTGACAGAGCGAGATCTTGTCTCAAACAAACAAACAAACAAAAAATAACTGTGTCCTTTTGCTGGTTTTAGTTTACATGGCTAATGATATGGGTACCTTTTCATGTAGCTCCTTGGCTATTTGAATTTCCTCTTTTGTGAAATTCCTATTGAAGTTTTTTGTCCATTTTTGCATTGTCTTCCCTTATTTTCTTATTGATTCATCAGGAGTTTTTCACTCTCTTAATTATATATTTTGATGAACAAAATTAAAATTATGTGATCAGATTTATCAATCTCTTTTGCCTAAAACTGCGCTATTGCTGAATTTTCCTGTGATTTGGTTTCCTTCCTGCAATCTCTGTGGCTGCCTCCTGATGGATGTACCTGCTCACTCCAGTAGGCAGAATGGCCTCAAGAGGTCAGACCACAGGCTTCCAGGGATCCGCCTGGACCTCCGAACCTATAGCCTCAGTCCTCCTCATTTTCCCAGTCCCATGGAGCTGTTCACTCCTCAAAGCAACGGGAAAGTGCCTGGTGACTCATTCTTGCCGCGTGGACTGTGTGATCCGGTAGCGGCTGCATGCTGTCTCTGGCCTCTGTGCCTGGGAAGATGCTGCTGGTATGGCTGGGAATGTAATTCCCCTCCTTCACTTTTCTTCTCACCTCTTTCAGGCAGTGCCCACTCACACTTGAGTCTCTCTTGGTCCCCACTCCCATTCTGAACTTGGGTTAGGACCCCCTTGTTGGTCTTCCTGTGGTGCCTACTCTCTACCATTATCACTGCCCTGACCATAGTTCATGCCCAGTGTTAGTGTCTTAAAAAAAAGAGTAAACATCTTAACACTCGGCACTGTGCTCCATGAGGACCAGGGCAGCCAACTAATCCAGCACAGTGAGCACCCAATAACTGCTTGTTGATCTGGACATGAACGCTGACTAAAAAGCATTGTCCAGGTCTTCAGCCTAGTGAGTTCTGTTGGCTGACTGCATTTTAGAGATGTCTGTTGGTTTCTTACTAAGGTGAGAACTTTCTCTTCTTACCGTTAATTCATATTAGGATTTCTTTCTGGCAAGTGGTGTTGAGAGTGTGTGGAGGGTGGCTGAGAGGAACAAGACGCTTGGAAATCTGCTAGGAGAAGGAGAGGCCCTGGAAGCCAGCTGTGGATACTGGGTCAAAATCCATAGTCAAATCATCACAAGCAATCTCCGTCCTGTGTTCATTTTGGGGAGACTTGCAAAGCCTGGCCAAAGTGAAGAGTGAGCTCCTTGTGTGGTTTGGATGAATCTGAAGCAGCCCCCGTGTGGATTCTGTGCTATTCGTGCTGTTTATCTTTTAAAAATAGGGCAGTGGTTACACAGCTGAGGCCCTGAGCCTGCCCAGCTCCCTGCAGGACCCTGTCCGCTACAAGCCTGATAGCACTTCCTTCCTGGCCTCGCGTGGCTTCCTGCACTGGCCTTATCGCCGCACAAAACTTGACACTGTACTGGAATGCGCTCAGGGTCCGTAAATGGAAATCTCTTGCTTTCTACATTTACAAACAACTGTCATCTATAAAATGCTTTCTTTATTTCCAGACTTACACTTTCTTTACACTAGTCGTAATGGGGTTCATATGAGATCATTTCCCTCTCTATCCCTCGTTTTCACCTGAAGTTTTAATGTTTTGTTTTTTGAGTCCAGAAATTAAATAATACACATGGCATCTGTAGAAGCTGCAGTGTTTACAGCAGTTGTGGGGAATGGTTTTCTACATACAGTGAATTATACTTTATGCCATTTCCTTCATTTTATTACACGCCTGCCTTGAAGAAGCAGGGTAGGAAGCGGGCTGTGAATGATGTCATGTGAACAGACACACGTTTAGTACTGACATCTTTGGCATTCTTTACAAATTTTAAGCATTTTAGTGATTAAGAAAGCTTTTTTGGGCTGGGCATGGTTGCTCACACCTGTAATCCCAGCACTTTGAGAAGTCGAGGTGGGTGGATCGTTTGAGGTCCGGAGTTCTAGACCAGCCTGGCCAACATGGCAAAATCTTATCTCTACTAAAAAAATACAAAAATTAGCTGGGTGTAGTGGTGCATGCCCGTAATTCCAACTACTTGGGGAGGCTGAGGCAGGAGAATCGCTTGAACCCAGGAGACTGAGGTTACAGTGAGCCAAGATCGAACCACTGCACTCCAGCCTGGGTGACAGAGCGAGACTCTGTCTCAAAAAAAAAAAAAAAAGAAAAGAAAAGTAAAGAAAGCTTTTTTGTTTCTCATCATCTGAGATCTGCTGCTGCTATACTACTTTCTTTCTCTCATACAACTTCAAAGTGAATGTTAGGTAAACATCATGTTGAAAATTAACATATGGAGTGTCAAATTCATTTAAGAGAAGATGGGGTTCACAAAATATTTAAAGCTTATCTGTCTGAGCTCTTTAATATTCATGAAGACAATGCAACAGGAAGAGTTTCGGGGAAATAGCGCATGTGCTGTTCTCTGCTTTGTAGTGTAGTACATAAAAGCCATGTTGAAAATAATTTAAAATTTGTTATGGTCCTGATCTGGAAAATTCAAGGGGTTAATGAAAGGGAAAAGTAGCTTAAACGAGGTTTCTGGGAGTGTCTCGGCTTTCTGAATGCAGTTGCCTTTCATGAGCTCATGAACCTTCTTAAGATATTATGATCTTTTACCCAGGCTAGGGGAATTTCCTCAGATATGATTAAAGAGTGGGCGGGCCATGTCCTCAGAAGTCAGAAGACTTAATATTGGAAACATGAACTCTCTTGGAGCCATTCCCAATTTTATTTCAGAGGAATTCCCCCTTGCAGAACCACTCCCACGATGGAAAGCAGGGATGAAGGAAGTCTTTTGAAATGTATTTATTTTTTAATCTGAAAGTTGAAGAGTTTCCCCTCCCCCCATCATGGAAACTACTAAATTAAGAGTCTGGGTAAACAGTTTGAAGTCTCCTTTTTAGGATGGATAAGGTACAAAAGTAAAGAGTACTCAGAAATTCTCATTAAAGGTACACAACCACCCTGAGTTATTATATCCAAGGGAACGTTACCTCAGTCATGGGCAGAAGCCTCACGGGTGACAAAAGATCAGGGCTTTTACTTAAAGAACGAGGCAGCTTTCATTAAGCTACTAAGTGTGAATATGAACTCTGCTGTGACATATTAGGAAGAAGTAAAATATGACAGGAAAATTAGTGGGCTCAGGATTGAACTGTGAGGGAAGGCTTCTCTGTGGAGCTGTTTATTGAGGCTGGTGGAGGAGAAGCAGCCCACTGGGGTGGAGTGGAGGGAATGGCCGATATTCCAAGGTAGGAGGGAGCCTGACCGTGAACAGGAGGGACACAGGGCCAGAGCCTGGACAGTGCAGCCAGAGTGGGAATGAATGAGAGGGCAGTTCGAGAGATAGGCAATGACTAGATCACCTATGACCTCTCAGATCATGAGAGGTTTTGGATATTATTTTTACTGTGGTAAATACACATAGGACAAAATTTGCAATCTGAACTATTTTTCAGTGTACCGTTCAGTGGCATTAAGTACATTCACATTGTGTGCAAGCATCACCACCCTCCATCTCTAGAACTCTTTCATCTTCCCAAGCTGACTCTCTGTACCCATTAAACACCAGCTCCCATTTCCCTCTCTTTGCAGCCCATGGCAACCACAATTCTACTTTCTGTCTCTGAATTTGAGTACTCGAGGTACCCCATGTAGGTAGGATTGTAAAGTATTTGTCTTTTTTGACTGGCTGATTTCACTCAGCACTATGTCCTCAGCATTCATCTATGTTGTAGAATGCATCAGAATTTCATTCCTTTTTAAGATTGAATGATATCTCATTATATGCATATGCCATGTTTTTTTATCCATTCACCTATTGATGGACTTTTGGATTATTCCCATCTTTTGGTTATTATGAACAATGCTGTTACAAACACCGGTGTACAAATACCTGTTTGAGTTGCTGCTTTCAATTCTTTTGGGTATATACTCAGAAATGGAATTTCCGGATCATATGGTAATTCTACATTTTATTTTTTATGAGTCGCCATGCTGTTTTCCACAGTGGCTGCACATTTTACACTCTCACCAGCAATGTACAGGGGTTCCAGTTGCATCACACCCTTGCCAGCACTTATGATTTTTCTGATTTTTGTTTTTTTGTAATAGCCATCCTAATGGGTGTGAAGAAGATTTTGAAATTATTGAGTTAGGAGCCATTGCATGATTTTAATGAGGGAATGACACAATCCCTTTTCTTTTTAAAAGGATCACTCTGGTTGATGGATGGAGAAGAGATTGAAGGGGAGAAGAAAGAAATGGGGCAGAATAATTTTGAGAAAATTTTGGTGTCCAGGAAAAGAATGATGATGGTATGACCTATGATAGCAGTTCTGAAGAATAGAGGACACAGATTCAAAATATACTTTAGGGTGAGGCATGGTGGCACATGCCTATAATCCCAGTACTTTGGGAGGCCAAGGCAGTCGGATTACTTGAGGTCAAGAGTTTGAGACTGGCTTGGCCAACATGTTTGAAATGCTGTCTCTACTAAAAATACAAAAATTACCCAGACATGATGGCGTGCACCTGTAATCCCAGCTACGTGGGAGACTGAGGCAGGAGAATCGCTTGAACCTGGGAGGCGGGGGTTGCAATGAGCCAAGATCGCACCACTGCACTCCAGCAGCCTGATGGAGACTAGGGAGGCAGGCACCAAATTTGGCAATTGATGCCCATAAAATATTCCGTGAAAACATCAAGAGACAGAAAACTGGATTGGTAACATGGAGACTCAGGAAACCAACTCAGAAAGGTTAAGCAAGTAACTTAAGTTCACACAGCATAAAATGCAAGTGGCAGAGTCAAGAGGCAAACCCAGGACTGTCTGATTACGAAGCCTGGTCTCACCATTTTATGTGACTTCCTTCCAGTCAGAGCCCACCAGTCTCCAGGAATTTGGACCGCTGACTGCATTTATCCACTTTGGGAAATCTCTAGTAATAAAAGAGGGACACACTCAGTAATAAGTGTGAAGTTTAGAACACAAACCTTGCAAGAGCTTTCAAGAATAAATAAAATTCCAACATGGATAGCCTGGGAGATCACTCTCCCCAGGCTCTGTGGAAATGGTGTTGGGGAGCATAGACGTTTGGTCCATGTACAGTACAGCCCCTTTCCACAATGTTGGAGATGAAGCTGGGTCTCGTGCCTGCATATTCCTATCGCTTCCCTGAGTCCTGTGGATGATGACTAGTGAGATAAATCGTGCAGGAAACATGTTTAGTGCGAAAAAAAAATAAAACAACAACAAAAAACCCAACATATTTGGAATGTGATAGACAACAAGTGAACAGATAATCTCACTTAGAAATTGTCTTTAATAGAGTTAATAAATTCAGTTGCCTTTCACTGGGGAGCAATGAACAATTTTGTCTCTCCTCAAAGACTCTGGAGTCAAAGGTGGTGTTTAGACTCTTACCCAGGAGTGCTGGTCTCTCATCTGTGTCAGGTACTTGACACAGAGGTATTTTACAGAGGAGAGATGCTAAGTCACAAGAAGGATGAACAGGAAGAGAAGAGTGATTACGGGCTGGAGGTTAAGAACAGAGATTGCAAAGTTTCACAGTAAGAGTGGGAACTCACTGACTAGCTGTATGCTTGGCTAATACTTCATCCTCTCCAACATTCAGCTTCATCATCTGTAAAAGGAATCCCGTAATGTCTATGTCTCAGGGATCCTGTGAGGGTGAGGTTAGGCATTGCACATGAAGGGCTTAGTTTAGCAAGTACTAGTTGCTTGCTAATCTTTATTACAATGGCAGTTGAGCATATGCTTTACCTATGGAGCACACTTTACCTCCGAGCACCCTAGAGAAAGGAGAGTTTGGCAGTTTAGCAAGGGGCGTCAGGGGATGTAGGAGGATGGCTACACAACGTACACTAAACTCACAATTAGGGAGTATAGTCATGCTTTGTTCTGAAATGGCAAGTGTTTTGACAATGTGCCATTATATCCATTGCTGTTTTTTGTTGTTGTTGTTGTTTTTGTTTGTTTGTTTGTTTTGTTTTTAAGATGGACTGTCTCTCTGTTGCCTAGCTTGGAGTGCAGTGGCACGATCTTGGGTCACTGCAACCTCCGCCTCCCAGGTTCAAGCAATTCTCCTGCCTCTGCCTCCTGAGTAGCTGGGATTACAGGTGCCAGCCACCATGCCCAGCTAATTTCTTGTATTTTTAGTAGAGACAGGGTTTCACCATGTTGGCCAGGCTGGTCTGGAACTCCTGACCTCAAGTGATCCTCCTGCCTTGGCCTTCCAAAGTGCTGGGATTATAGGCGTGACCCACCACGCCCAGCCATCATTCATTGCTGTTTTAAAGAATTAAATACATCACACGACTGGAACAAATTAGAAAAACACTCCAAATTTTTTTCTACATATATTACTAACATAATTAATGACTTCTGAAGCATCAGCTAATTATAGTTTTAAAGGCCTAGAATTCTTTGTAAGGATAGATGGCATTTTTTTCTGGAATCCTCTTTTTGGGTGGAGGAGAATAAGGCAAAAAAAGCACTGGATTTGGCACTGGGTAGACCTTGGTTCGAATCCTAGCTCTTAGCTGTGTGTCCCCTAGAGAAGTGACCTAACCTCTCTGAACCTCCTTCTTCATTTGTATGACGAGGATGATAATATCTCTTTCATGGGATTTTGCAAGGCACGTGAAATGCTTATTACACTGGGTTCATCTTAGGCTATCAATAAATGGTAACTGTTAGTAATTTATTAGTAGCTATCTTGAATCTTTTCCCCTTTTTCTCTTTTCTTCTCCTACTATACAGTATGCTTTTCTCAGGTGAAAGGATACACACACAAAAAAAACATTATTGAGCACAGGTCATCAAGTTCCCATGGAATCTTTCAGAAATCAGGGATGTCCTTACTTTTGACACAACTTCCTAAAAAAACTCTTTGACCAGTTATAACCCTCCTTGATAGAAGTTACAGATGGAAATGACTGATGAGTTTGTTTATATCGGTACTTGTATGGTTCAGCCTTTTAACTGATTTGCTTTTTTTTTTTTTTTTTGAGATGGGAGTCTTGCTCTGATGCCCAGGCTGAAGTGCAGTGGTGTGAACTCAGCTCACTGCAACCTCTGCCTCCTGCGTTCAAGCGATTCTTCTGCCTCAGTCCCAAGTAGCTGGGATTACAGGCACATGCCACCATGCCCGGCTAATTTTTGTGTTTTTAGTAGAGACGGGGTTTCACCATATTGGCCAGGCTTGTCTTGAACTCCTGACCTTATGATCCGCCTGCCTCCGCCTCCCAAAGTGCTGGGATTACAGGCATGAGCCACGGCACCCGGCCCTGATTTGCTTTTGAAGAACTATCACAAAAATGCAGTTTCTTTCCCCCTGCTCCTCAGGGGCCACTCCACATTTTAATAAGATTTTTCCTGATTAAGAGCAAAGATGTTCTTTTGCTTAGCCAGTGACAGTTTGACGTTTCCTGACTCCTCCCTGTGGCCGGAGCACAGAGCCTGACTTCTTCCATGAAAGAGCTGTGGAGCTAGCAGGGCCTAGGTGCTGGTGGAGAGCCCTGTGACTGAACCAGTGGCTGGAGGGAGCAGGAAGTGGTCTGCGATGTAAATGACGGGTCTGAAGTCATCAAGCAATCATTGGGTGGTTAGAAATATGGACTGGGGCTTGTGGAAAGTTCTTACGGAAATATGCCAGAGGCGGTGGTCGTTTGCACAGAGGTGGGAGGTACACTATGGAATGCACCGACTCACCCACAGGGAGGAAGAGTGTGACCTTGGATTGGAGAACACTGTGGAGGAAGAACTTTGAGGCTGCTTAGCCTTGAAGAGCAGTAGAAGGAACCAAGAAAACCAGCAGCAGGGAACTCTTAGAGTGTAGACATCCAACAGGAAAAGCACCCAGGGTTACAATATCCAAGAAAGGCCAGAGCCTTGGGTCAGGAGTCAGCATTAGAGAGTGCTGAGCGGTTGGGGATGGAGGAAAGCTCATGGTGCGGGTTAGCTGTGGAGTTTCTGGTGACTGTTCAAGTGTCAGTTTCAGAGCCAGATGGAGAAATGTCATCCTCCAATTACAGGAAGACAGATGTTAACTTGGGGGATTAGGGAGACAGATGTACTCGAGGAATCGGGGGGTGAAGGAAATATTTAGAACAGTCTTCAGTTTCAGTTTTTCGAAAAACAAGGATCTGAAGCAAATTACATTTTTATCAAATAATTATCTTTTTGACAATTTAGGCTGCTCTCTGGAGCAGGTTATATAAATACAGAGTTTCAGATATACAGAATACTACTTACACCAAAAAAGCTGCAAAGCAACTAAAATGTTTAAAAAACAATATTAAAATTTCTCACGTTTTAACTTGACCTAACACCTCCTAACTAAAATGCTTTTCAACTGCTTTTCTTTTCTTTTCTTTTTTTTTTTTTTTGAGACGGAGTCTTGCTCTATCGCCCAGGCTGGAGTGCAGTGGCCGGATCTCAGCTCACTGCAACCTCCGCCTCCCGGGTTCACGCCATTCTCCCGCCTCAGCCTCCTGAGTAGCTGGGACCACAGGCGCCCGCCACCTCGCCCAGCTAATTTTTTGTATTTTTAGTAGAGACGGGGTTTCGCCGTGTTAGCCAGGATGGTCTCGATCTCCTGACCTCGTGATCCGCCCATCTCGGCCTCCCAAAGTGCTTGAGCCACCGCGCCCGGCCTTCTTTTTTTTTTTTTTGAGATGGAATCTCGCTCTGTGGCCCATGCTGGAGTGCAGTGGTCGGATCTCAGCTCACTGCAAGCTCCGCCTCCCGGGTTTACGCCATTCTCTTGCCTCAGCCTCCCGAGTAGCTGGGACTACAGGCGCCCGCCACCTCGCCCGGCTAGTTTTTTGTATTTTTTTTAGTAGAGACGGGGTTTCACGGTGTTAGCCAGGATGGTCTCGATCTCCTGACCTCGTGATCCGCCCGTCTCGGCCTCCCAAAGTGATGGGATTACAGGCTTGAGCCACGGCGCCCGGCTCAACTGCTTTTCTTCAATGCTTTCCTTTATGTTTTTGGAGCAAGGTCTCTCTATGGCTGAGGCTGGAGTTCAGCGGCACGATCATGGCTCACTGCAGCCTTGACCTCCCAGGCTCCAGTGATCCTCCCGCCTCAGCCTCCTGAGTACCTTGAACTACAGGCATGTGCCACCATGCCTGGCCACCATGCTCTGGCCTGTCTTGGATATTGTAGAATCGAGATCTTGCCATGTCTCCTGGACTCAAATGATCCCCCAACCTCAGCCTTCCAAAATGCTGAGTTTAGAGAGATGAGCCGCCACGCCCAGCTGCTTTTTAACTGTTTTCAATCGGCTTCTTGAGTTTCGTTTTCACTGTTAAAAAAACTAATTTCAGCCATCCTGTTTATTGTTTTAAGATTTATTTTAGCTTTTATTCTAAAATAAATTCTAAAATGTACTTATTGGAGTTTGTAGTGCCTGTTAATTTTGGTGCATCTGATGAATGCTAGCTTTCCCATGTGCTGTTAGTAACCAACCCTTCTTGTAGCCTGTGACACAGCTTATGGAGACAGCCATGGAACTGCCTTGGATAACACAGAGTCAAATTCTAAGAGACTCAGTTTATTCTTTGGTAGAAATCTTAACTTTTGGGGAACACGTTAAAACTTAAAAATTGTATCTATTTTACATATTAAACATTAAAAATTAGGTCAGGTAAAGTAGCTCATACCTGTAATCCCAGCACTTTGGGAGGCCGAGGTGGGAGGATCGCTTGAGCCCAGGAGTTCAAGACCAGCCTCGGCAATAAAGCGAGACTTTGTATCTAAACAAACAAACAAACAAACAAATGAAAAAGACTAGCAGGGCACCGTGGCTCATGACTGCAGTTGCAACTACTCAGGAGGCCGAGGGGAAAGGATTGCTTGAGCCCAGGAGGTAGAGGCTGCAGTGAGCCATGATCACACCACTGCACTCCAGCCTGGGCAACGGAGTGAGAGCCTGTTTAAAAAAAAAAAAATTAAAAATTAACATCATGGCAATTATGTTACATTTAATATAATATAAAATTTATTTTAACACTAACCATTATTTTCTGGTTCTCTTGGTTTCAAGTCCAATTTTCTGTCACTAAAGAATCAAATAAGAACCCACTGGTTCTTAGATTTTTAGATTTCCTGAACTGGAATTTAAAAAAATAACATGCTGTGGCTGGTGGCATGGCTCATACCTGTAATCTCAGCACTTTGGGAGGCCAAAGTAGGAGTGCTTGAGACCAGGAGTTTGAGACCAGCCTGGGCAACATAGCAAGACCTCGTCTCTACAAATTAATAGAAAAATTAGCTGGACATGGTGACGTGTGCATGTGGTCCCAGCTACTCAGGAGGCTGAGATGAAAGGATTGCTTGAGCCTATGAAGTCGAGGCGGCAGTGAGCCGAGATCCTACCACTGTACTCCAGCCTGGATGACAAGGCAAGACCCTGTCTCAAAAAAAACCAAAAACTCCAAAAGACAAGCAAAACAGCCCCAAACAAACAAACAAACAACAACAACAAAAACACACTTAAGGGGTGGGTATTATGCATATGCAGAAACAGGGTGGCCAACTTTTAATTTTGTCAACTAAGAGCATTTTTCTCCGAAAGCTCAATTTATTATTAGCAACAATGGATCAAAGAAATGGCATGATAATACAAAACTATGTGAGAACATTTAGCTGTATGGAATGAGGTAGGTCTATACCTACTGATAAAGATCTCCAGGATGAATTAAGTTTTAAAAAAAGGCAAGGTGCAGAACAATGGATTGGGTGGATCCATCCACTGCGCTCCAAAGGGTGGATTGGGAGAGAGGGAGACTTACTCTTCATTGAATTCCCTTTTACACCTTTTGAAGTTTGTATTGTGTGTTCAAAAATAAATACAGATAAATTTAAAGATTAGCTTTGTGAAAAATTCATTCCAGTGTCTTGTTTTTCATTTGTCTAGGATCAGTAAAACTTTGTCCTGAGACAACCAGGCTGCAAACGGGCTTTTAAGACCCTCCTTCCTAACTCACTTTCCACTTACCTTCAAATGAGTAAGCTCTCAGGCAGGAGGGAGAGTCTAGCTGTACCTTAGTTCCCTCCCCCTGAGAAAATGACACATTACGGAAACTATTAGTTCTTAAGAGGGGAGTTGCTGTTTCCAAGATTGAAGAGGAGATAGACTATTTCCAAAGATTCACCTCTTTCCCTTTTCTCCATCCTTGTTTATATAGATGGAAAGGTTCATATAAGGAAACATAGCCTCATAGCATTTTCCTTTTGAGGGTGTTTGTAATGTTCGTGTGTGCCAGAATGCCGGCGTTTACTAATATGTACTACACATTGTGTTTATTTCTGTTTCATCAAGGTTTTGCCAGATTATGGCCTGTCTGTGCCTGATAGTGGCTGTGTTTGTGTATGAGCACAGGGTCATCTGATAACAAATTGTCACATCATGCGATTAAGCGATGTTTAAAATGGGAGTAAGCCAGAAAGTGGTCTGACTCCCAGACCACTTTTAGAAGGTCCCATCAACAAAAGAAAGTTCAAGGTATCTTGGAAGAGGTCATTGATTACAATCGTCTTGATCATTCTGGACTTGTTCCTTCCTGCAGAGACACAATTAAAATAATGTTGTACAGTAGACATTTTTCATTGTTAGAGGAAGGACACTTTTTCAGATGTAAATCAATGCAAAATCTATCTCCTCTTCAGAAAGATAAAAATCCGTATTTTTAGAAGCTCGCTCAATGAATTGTATGAGAGGTGATGCTTTATTACAAGCATCAGTGTTCAGTTGCCGTTTCTCATGACTTTCGCTGCCACATTTGAGGCCACACAGGCAGGCTGTGAGCATCCTGGGCCAGGGACGTCGTGCCTGTCACTTTCCCATGCCTGGTATAGTTTCGCGGCACACAGTAAGTGCCTAGCACGTTTCTGTTGACTGAATGAATGAATGCTTCAAATTAATAGTTACTAGGCAAAAAATCTTAACAAAACCTTAAACTTTGATTTGTAATACCCATACTATATTTTTGTATTATTACCTAATCTCTCTGAATTATCAGTACTATCATCAGCTATAAAATTAAATTGGTCTGGAAAGTATTGGAAGATAGTTTTGTCTGATAGCTAAAGCTCAGGAAAAAATGTCACCCTTATCATTACTGGTTTTGTGCTTAGCAGAAAATTCCTTGAATTAAGGTTTATTATTGTCATTATTATTTGTCTCAGTAATATGGACATATAAATCACCTTGCTGTAACTCCTTTGAAATTTAAGAGAATGAAAAAAAGCAGTGAATTTTCTCTTCTCTTCCATGAAGTCTGGTAATTTTAGTAATCCACTGCCCTATGAGATACAAGGCAACTCTGTTTCCTCTGTAGTCTGTTTTTTCTTCCTTTCTTTCAAAATAACCTGCCATCTTTCCAAAATAAACATGAGGAGGAAATACATGAGTGGGTATGTAATCACCCAGATATTTGGAGCAGCATGCTTCTAAAAAAATGGTAAAAATAGAGTAGTCATCAGAAATTTCTTCTGGTTTTACAGAACTTGTTCTTAATGTTCTTTTCTTGTCTCTATAAGAATTTTTAAAAGAAACATTTACATTAGTGTAAAAAGTTTGCCCAAGTCAAAATTAAACAGCTATCCATCCAAGACTTATTTTCCCACATAAGGATAATCTTAGATTTTTAGAAATTTGGAGTGAACTTCATGAAAATAATTATTTTACAGATTTTTAGCATTCTAGAATTATAATATCATATTATATTTCAATCCAATATTTATGAGACCTCATTCTGCGATGATCTTATCTAATAACTGTGTTAACTACATAATTACATTACAGGTCAATCATAATATGTGTATTTCACATTTATTTTTAGATACTTTGAATTTAAAAGTACTTTTAGGATTTCTTATCATTCTGGAGGGTTGATGATATTTAACAAACATTTAGAAAACTGGGTTACTTAAAAGACATCATCTAATGTAATGACTCTGGTGAATGAGTTTACGACTTTTAGCTTATGGTTCAGAAAATACAAAGATCATTTTTCTCTCTCTTGCCTTTTCTCTTGTCCTCCTTTTTTTCCTCCTCATTCTCTTCTTCACCTGTCTCCTTTTCATCTTCTGCAAATATTATTTAGCATCTACTCTCTATGTTGAGTTCAACAACAGTTCAGAGTTTTCAGCTGCTGCTCTTGGATCTCAGAGAAGCTGACCTCAGTTAAATCCTGCACTCTTTCCAGATGATTACCATAGACAGAAAGAGACCACTTGAAGCGTGGTACACATTTATTAATAGAGATCCTACTCTTTGGAGTCTGTGATAATTTGCTGGTAGCTAAGCAAAACTTTTTAAGTATACCACCTACCAATCTAAGGAGAGAGGGATTCCCAAACAATTTAACAGCATCAACAAGATAACAGTGTTTGCTCCTCTGAGGCAAGTCAGCTGCTTTTGCCCAGACACATCCATGCTCAGGAGGCCTGAAGATGCTAATTACAGATCATTCTTATCTTGTCACTAAAGTCACAAGGAGGCTTACTTGCAAGTAAATCTTTGTAACTATGGAAAAACAGTTATGAAGGTCTATGGGTAAAGCTAAAACATTAAATTACAAAAAAAAAATTCTTCAATCTAGACTAGCTACACCTCAAATTTCAAATTACCCAGACAGTAACACATGGTGTGAGTAGATCTTGTCTTCCCTTTGAGTGTTGATTTATTACAATTCTATCCGCTAAAAAGAGCCCATTGTTGACTCTCCTGTGGGTGAGTCCTCTAGCCTGGGTTCTGGAGAGGGAGCTCATGAGGTCATGGCTGGCCCTTCAGTGGGTGAGCAGGGCCAGTTCTGAAGCTGGAAAACTTGACCCCATAGGTGGCATTAGCCATCATTCCTGGAGACTCTTGATCTGAAATGAATTCTCCTTCTCACTGTGGATCTGGGCCTTGGCCGAGGCTGGAGATGTCCAGGACCCAGGAATTCCACATCATGATCCTTTCTCTGAATAGTTCCATGGCTCACCTAGCCCAGTCAGTGGAGGTGGCTCAGAAGCTGCCCAGTTCATAAACAAGAAGAAAGAAGAAGAAAGGACAGCACCCCCATGTCTGCATGGGCTGTTTCTGTACATATGCCACTCTGGGTTCTGGTCTGGATGGTTTCCTGTGGGTGGATGACTGACTAACTGGCCCAGCTCACAGTACTTGGCCTCCTTGACCACTCCTTGAGCCATCAGACTCATCCCCAGGAAACGACCTCATTCACAATCATTATATCTTTAGTCCATGCATTATGACTAAAGCTCTTGGAGATAAGGAGGAAAAGTTAAAATGCTGAGCCACACTTCTTCTGGGCAGAGCCGTGGAGCATTTCAGACTATAACTTGGAATGGGGCAAGGCAAAATGCCTAGCTTTAATTAGAGAGAGAGAGAGGCTGGCATTGATGGAGCTAATTATTTCTCGCCGAATTGCTATGCAGGGAAAATTCACTGTTGGAACTGAAATCCCAGGCTAAGGAACAGCTTACCTGAATTCACACCAGTAACTCTGGGCAGCTTACTAAACATAGTGCCTCAGTTTGGATATACCTATAAAAATGGGGATAGAAACACCAACACTTCAAAAGGTCCTTGGAAGTTTTCTTTGCAGGATTAAATGAGTTAATATCTCTAAAGTGCTTACAGCAGAGAATCACAAAGTTAGCATTAAATATAGGTCTATTTCTATAAACACAGGCTGTTATCACTGTTATCACCACTAGTCCATGTTTGAATGCAAGAACTCTAAGTGACTAAAATAACAGAGAAGGGGAAAAAAAAAAGAAAAGGAAACTTTTTGGTGACGAGTGATGATAACTTCATGTTTCCTTTAAATCTCACAATACGTTTGTGAAATAAGTAAACAGCTATAGAACAAGTCTAGAGATGCACTGTGCAGCAGGGGCACTATAGTTAATAATATTGTACAGTCATCTCTCTTTGGGGGATTGGTTCCAGGACCCGCGAGGATACCAACATCTGTGGATGTTCAAGTCCCTTATATAAAATGGCATAGTATTTGCATATAACCTATGCACATCTCCCATACACTTTTTTTATTTTATTTTTTGAGACAGAGTTTCATTCTTGTTGCCCAGGCTGGAGTGCAATGGCGTGATCTCGGCTCACTGCAACCTCCGCCTCTCGGATTCTCTTGCCTCAGACTCCCGAGTAGCTGGTATTACAGGTGTGCACCACTAGGCCCAGCTAATTTTTGTATTTTTAGTAGAGACGGGTTTTCACCATGTTGATCAGGCTGGTTTCGAACTTCTGATATCAGGTGATCTGCCCGCCTCGTCCTCCCAAAGTGCTGGGATCACAGGCGTGAGCCACCGTACCCGGCCCTTCCCATATACTTTAAATCATCTCCAGGTTACTAATAATGCCTAATACAATGTAAATAGTGGTTGTATTTTATTTGTATTATTTTAAAATGTTTATTTTTATTTAAAAATGTTTTCTATTTACAATTGGTTGAATCTATGGATGCTGAATGGGAGGATATGGAAGCCAATTGTATTGTATACTGAAAATATGTGAAGAAAGTAGATTTTAGGGATGCTTAATACAAGAAAAAGAAGGTGATGGATACGTTAGTTTGATTGTAGTAATCATTTCACTATTATATGTATATCAAAACATCATGCTGTATACTTTAAATATATATAAAATAAATTAGAAAATAAGTAAATAATATTATATGAGAGCTGGGAAAAGAACTAACATTGTGAGTGAACTAACATTTGCCAGGCATTGCGCTAAACCCATTGCAGATTTAGCTAGTTAAGTTATTGTAACTCCTAAAGACTTATTTGTGTATTTATTATTTCATTTTAAAAAGTATTTGAGCAGCTTACTTAAATTCATAACACAAAATAATAGACAAAATAAGGAAATAAGGACCAAGAGAAAAAAAAGCTAAGAGTAGTAAGATGAATATAGCAAGGACGATGTATGAGGCCTTAGTATAACAGATGAGAATGCTGAGGTTCCGAGAAGTTCTGCAGATTATGTGGGATGTCCTGCTACGGCAGAGCCGAGCTGGGTGTCATTCCTGACTCTGTGGGTTCTGATGCAGTTTAGAGTGACTCTTCCGGTTTAAATGGAGCCGAGAGAAGGGAAGAAAGAGAGCTCAGGCAAAATGGAAATGTAAAACAAGAGAGAAGATGGAAAAGAGGAAAACTAAGTGGTAGAAGAGAGGGAAACAGGAGGTGAAGTGACAGCCACGTCACTGTTGGTTTGTAAGAGTGGGAGCTGCTTGCAGGGATGCAGTGGCTCAGGGGAGGGTGAGGGGCCGCTGCTCTGGGATCTGGGACTTTCTTCTCCTTGGACAGGCATCACTAGGACCCTGAGGCTTACCCGCTGGCACTCGCAGAATAGCAATCAGCTCCCTAACACAGTGCTAGATTCAGTTCTGGAAATTGAGATTCTGGGCCGCTCTGAATATTTTCAAGTAAAGGGGTGACACGATTGTACCATTAAGTTCCAGAAGCACAGATATTTCCTGTAAGGAGCCATTTTTTCCACTCCTGGAGAAGCTGGATTCTGGG
Organism: Trachypithecus francoisi; assembly: GCF_009764315.1. NCBI lineage: Eukaryota > Metazoa > Chordata > Mammalia > Primates > Cercopithecidae > Trachypithecus > Trachypithecus francoisi. The sequence goes on from NW_022681472.1 coordinate 9,510,752, forward strand.
TATCAGATGTTCCTGCTTATTTTCATTAGACAGATTCCCCGACCAATTACTGTGTGCCCACCACAGCTGGCCCTTCCTACGGTGGTCCCACATCCGTGGATGCAACCAATCGTGGATCAAATACACTTTAAAAAATCAATAGGCCAAGTGCGGTGGCTCACGCTTGTAATCCCAGCACTTTGGGAGGCCGAGGTGGGTGGATCACGAGGTCAGGAGATCAAGACCATCCTGGCTAACACGGTGAAACCCTGTCTCTACTAAAAAATACAAAAAAAATTAACCGGGTGTGGTGGCGGGTGCCTGTAGTCCCAGCTACTCGGGAGGCTGAGGCAGGAGAATGGTGTGAACCCGGGAGGCAGAGCATGAATTGAGCCAAAACCAAGCCACTGCACTCCAGCCTAGGCGACAGAGCAAGACTCCATCTCAAAAAAAAAAAAAAAAAAAAAAAAAATCAATAAAACCTAACAACACAACAATAAAAATAATACCAATATACTACTTACATAACATCTACATTGTCTTAGATATTATAAGTAATCTAGAGATAATTTAAAGTATAAGGGAGTTTGTGTGTAGCTTATATGCAAGTGCAACCCCATTTTATATCAGGGACTTGAGCTTTGCAGATTTTGATATCCTCTGGGGTCCTGGAGCCCAGCCTTCCGGGATACCGAGGAAGGACTGCATTGGCATGTGGAAGGAAGAAGGTTAATAAGGCACAATCTGGTGGAGAAGACAGATGTGGAGCTTACAGCTAAAGTACAGTCGAGTAAATTCTCCTCTGAGGATGCACTTCTATCTCTGAGCTTTGGGGGCCCTGGAATGGTGCATCCCACTCTGCCTGGGGGCAGGAGCCAAGGCTTTAGGAGAGGAGAGCACGTGTAGCTGGCTCAAAGGACCATGTCAGGTGAGGAAGGGAGGGGTGGGAAGCCAGCAGAGAGTTGCGTGGGCCAACTCTGTGGTCCCAAAAGGACCAAAAGGATCTGTGAGATCAGATCAGTCTGCCAGGTCCCGGACTGGCAAATGGGGAGGTGGAGAGAAGGGAGGAGGAAGACAGGTGTGAAATGAGGCTAGAAGGTGGGTTCCAGCCACTTGTTAGTGATCTTCTACGTTAGTTTCTTACATAGACTCTGCTTGCTCCAGCAATGACCATGGCCTGACCACAGTGTTCATTTACCTCCTGTAGCCAGCAGGGCCTGAGCTGAAGTCTGAAAGCAGCCTGGTGTGATTGTCTCTGCAGCAGCCTGGCCACGCAGCCCCTTCTTGGGAGTGTGGGGGACCGCCGCAGGGTCTGAGAGAACTAGTGGGGCCTGGGGAAGCCTCCACGGAGAGGAGGCCCCAGTGTAAGGAAGGCGTGGCGATGAAGGGACACTCGGATTTGAGGCGCCATTGTTAGGATTTGGAGCGGGGCTGATACTGGTATTACAGCTTGGGAGACCGACCAGGTAGCGATTACACACATTTCTGTTAAACTAAAGAATCTCAGCTAGGATGAAAACCATTTCCCAAGAACTCCAGTTCTGTTTTGAAATAGTCTAACTTCGTTTGTGCTCTGGAGAAGCACGCGGCACACTGGACAAGCTAACACCGTGCCGCTGCTGTCAATCACCTGCTCCAGAGCCTCTCACTCCTTATCTACAAAACCTGGATGATATTGAGTCCCACAGACCTGAGAATCCCGTTTATAGTTTATGTGAGTGAGGGCTCACCGTGTGTTAGTGCCCTGTGACAAGCAGAGAGAGGTCCGGTCAGCATGTGGCTCTGCTCCTCTCCCCTCAGCCCTTCCTATTCCTCTCCCTTCTTCCCTCTCTTCTCCCTCCTCCTCCTCTTCCTCTTCCTCAATGTTCTTCATCTTCTCCTCTCCTCTGATTCCTTCTCCTCTTCTTCCTCTTCCTTTCCTCCTTCGTCTTCCTCTGATTTTTCTTTTCCATAGCTAGATTCTGCAATTCAGAGAAACTAGATATTTGTTTTCTAGTAAATAAGAAAAGACAAGTAAGCAATTTCTGGACTTTTATTTGTGGGTCTAGAATTTAGCTAACTGAATAAATAGATATTTAAGTTTTAATATTTAAAACCACTCTTACAGTATCCTTTTGTCTCAATTGGTCTAAGTATTTCGAGTTCCCATTTTCTCATCAATTTCAGATAATCAGGGTTTGGTATTTGGAAAGTGCTCATGGCCCATGTGCAGTGAAAACTCCCATGTGACTGTGTGACCCTGTGACCAGGCACAGAGGCGTGCTCCCCGCCTTCTCACGCTACATGTAGTCAGGGCGCTGGCCGCTCCCCAAGGCCTTCCCTGCTCCCCTGGCCCCACCCTACCCGGGCTTCCATCTCACCAGAGCTGGAACCCAGGGTTCCCACCAGCCTCAGTCCACACACGGAACTTGGAGTGAGGTAGGCTGGCCTCTCTCCTTTACTAGACTGGATCTCAAAAGCGGGGCTCTTGTTCTCACCATGGTTTTATTCTCTCTCCTAATACAAGATCTGGTACAAAGCAACCATTGAGTGACTGAAGGGCAAGTGTGAGTGTGTGTGTGTGTGTGTGTGTGTGAGGCATGTGGGTGGAGAGGAGGCTGTTACTAACTCTGTCTTCAAGAAGAGACTGTGGACCATGTGCAACCAGGGTTACTTGCCAGACATGTGCAGAGGAGACCAAACCTCGGGGGGAATTTGTCACCTCATTAGCACAGGCTCATCTTCCGAGTTTTTTCTAGCAAAACTTCTGCACAGATATTTCACCCCAGGACTGGAGCTCTTTTAAGGTGGAGAGAGCACTGAGCTACCAGATGCCTCTCCCCTGCCAGTGCGGACCAGAAGCACCATATTCTTTGCACCCTTGATGGAGTCTAAACTGTTGGCACAGGAAATGATTTGTATTTTAACAGGCATGCCTAAGAAATGTGTGGGGCTGGCCATGGTGGGGAGATGGAGCAGTCCCTGGGCCTCTTTAGGGCCCAGAGTGTGATCATCTGCCCTGTTACTGAGGCTCAGCACTCCTTCGTTCCTTTCTTTTTTTTCTTTTCCCTTTTTTTTTTTTTTGAGATGGAGTCTCACTCTGTCTCCCAGGCTGGTGTGCAGTGGTGCGATCTCAGCTCACCGCAACCTTTTCCTCCGGGTTCAAGAGGTTCTTCTGCCTCAGCCTCCTGAGTAGCTGGGATTACAGATGGCTGCCACCACACCCAGCTAATTTTTTGTATTTTTAGTAGAGACAGGGTTTCACCATATTGGCCAGGCTGGTCTGGAACTCCTGGCCTCAAGTGATCTGCCTGCCTCAGCCTCCCAAAGTGCTGGGATTATAGGCGTAAGCTACCGTGCCCGGCTCCTTGGTCCCTTTCCTTGGCTTCTCTGCACAAATCTGCTCAGCTTGGATATTGTCTCAGAAATAAGAGAGAGGGGAACATCCCAGGCTGGTGCTGATGTCGCTCCCCCTGGGAACAGCTTTATCTCTGTTGTTTCTAGCACGTAGGCTTTGTAAATAAACCAGGGTCTGGACTTCCCTGCTTTGTTAGTGCAAGCTATCATCGCAGCTTGGAGCCGCCTGGCCTTTCTGTCAAAGACACTTGGTTATGTGCCGTCTAGATGCTACCTCCTACCCGGGGAGGGAGGCCAGCTTGCCTGGTGGTGGTGTCTGCAAGGTGGGCCACAGTTTATATTGTCTCCTCTTTTGATTTTTTGACCTGATGGGAATTCAGTATTTTAAAACAAAGTTATAGGCCAAATTCCCACAAACAGAGAGATGCTAAATTGCTTCCAGTCTTCTGGTAAATTACCACGTTTCCCATTGCCCTTGGAATGATCTTCTAAACACTCTGTTCTATAACTGGGATATTCATTAGGTGTTGTCCACCTCAGATCAGATATAACTCCCAGAGAAAAAAATGACTGCCAGGCTGAACAAAGTGTCACCCCCAAACAGGAAAGAATAAAAATTGTGGTAAAAAATTGTGGTAAAATAAAAATTGTGGTAAAATGCACATCATATAACATAGATATTCCTCACTTAATTATTTCTAAGTATACAACTCAGTGGCGCTGCATACATTTGCAATGTTGGGTGTCCATCACCACTGTCTAATTCCAGAATATCATTTCTATCACTTCACATATTCTCTCCTTTTAAAAGTTAAGATTTTGTTTACCTAGTAAAAATACCAAAACAATTTCAATCAACCGGTGAGCAGTAGCAATTAGTTCATAAAATGTCTACGTTATATATTGACCATCCACAAGAAACTGTAAGTTGATTGAGTTCTTGGGATGGACCATTATGAAGAGATTTTTGCAAAATGTACATCTATATAAGCTATAGATATGGATAGATAGATAAATATTTAAGAAAATAAGTAGATAAATGCTTATATGGATTAAATATATTGGAATAATATTTATAAAAATATGGGCAGATTTTATTGACCATATTAAAATTTCAGAAATTTTCCTTATTTGAAGGGAAGATTAAAAATTTGATGTGTAGAATATTTTGAAGAAATACAATTTTATTGTTTTTATGTTCATAGAGTAATTCTACTAATAAAAAAGGGAAGGCAGAATATATTTGATTATTTTACTTAATAAACATAAATATATCAGTAGGGAGATGGGGAGATATAGATATGTAGTAATATTGTTTATCTTGAATACCCAATAAGAAGATAAAAATCACAAGTAATGATCACATTGATGATTTCATAGCAATATTTCTGTATGATGATTTTCTAAGAACTTTCCCTGTTTATCGACTCTACTTTTAAACAGGAGTTTCTCAGGTTACTTTTTACATTTTTCCTTAACAAATACTGTCGCAGGAAATGCAAAGTTAAATTTTCTTGAACCATGACAAATTCCAAGTTGTTAGAGCCCTTACACATCACTATGTCAGCAATTATTCTTCAGCCACTCTCGTTAACTGGTAGCTTTGTAGCAAGATTGTCTCATTCAATAGAGACTGCTCTTTCTTTCTAGGCTACTGAACTCTGTAACTAGCCTCTCAAGTAGCTGAAACTACAGCTACGTGCCACCACGTCTGGCTAATTTTTCTATTTTTTGTAGAGATGTGTCAATATTTCTAAAAAAGTGACATGTTAAGGAAGTTATGTAAGTCACAATTTGTTTTCTACGGAGTATTAGATATCTACTATTGGACATGCCTTTGCAAATTAACCTTGCCTGTCTCAGAAACCATCATTCTATAATTCATGGATGATCTCTTGATCGTTTTCTTCCCTATATTTTCTAAGCGGTAGGTCTTTTCTCCAAACTTCCATTACCTTATTTTTGGATCTCTAAATTCACCTCTTTTGTTTGTCAGTTCCCAGGTCTTCTATAATTGAACTGCAGCATTATGTTTTGTTAATGGGGACTGTCTATGATATCACAAAGCCTGTAAATGTGTATAACTGGAGCAAACGAAAGAATCAACCGAACTGCATAATGGATGCAAGAATTTTTCTTATGTTATTCTCTGTATATTTCTGTGCTATTATTTCATTATTTTCAAAATATTTTTAAAAGTCACTAATCTAAGTCCATAAGTCAGAGCCTTTAGGCTTTTTTTTTTTTTTTTTTTAAGACAGAGTCTTGCTTTGTCACTCAGGCTGGAGTGCAATGGCACAATCATGGCTCCCTGCAACTTCAACCTCCTGGGCTCAGCGAATCCTTCCATCTCAGCCTCTCAAGTAGCTGAAACTACAGGCATGTGCCACCACGTCTGGCTAATTTTTCTATTTTTTGTAGAGATGGGGTTTCTTCATGTTGCCCAGGCTGGTCTCGAACTCCTGGGTTCAAGTGATCCGCCTGCTTCAATCTCCCAAAGTTACTGGGATTTCAGGCATGATCCCTGGCATCCAGCCAGATTTTTTATAATAAATTAGAATTGAGACTCAACTTCATTATTTATTTATTCATTTTTTTGAGACAGAGTCTTGCTTTGTCATGCAGGCTAGCATGCAATGGCACGATCTCGGCTTACTGCAACCTCTGCCTCCTGTGTTCTAGCAATTCTCCTGCCTCAGTCTTCCGAGTAGCTGGGACTACAGGCACCTAACGCCATACCCAGCTAATTTCTGTATTTTTAGTGGAGACAAGGTTTCACTATGTTGGTCAGGCTGATCTCGAACTCCTGACCTCAGATGATCCACCTGCCTCAGCCTCCCAAACTACTGAAATTACAGGCGTGAGCCACCGTGCCCAGCCAACTTCATTATTTCTGAAGTTGAAATTTTATCTGCTTTCATGTTCCTGGTTTACTGGCAATGCTATCATACAAAAGAATTTTCCAGCTGTTCATAAATAGGTGTGGTTTTAGCTTTAAGTACAGTGAGTTAAACACATACCTTTTCTTGTTTCCTCTCATTTCTCCTTGGAAATTTTACCAACCCTTCCACCTTCATCTCCCTGTAGGAAGACTTCCCCGACAACCTGAACCTCACCTTATCCTTTACTCTCAATTTTCTTTCAGTTTCAACAATTACTTAGGCTACTTCCTTGGACTTTCTAAGATGTGCCTTGAGTATGAAATGGAGGTAATAATCAAAATGAGCTCCTAAAATTATGAGGAGAATTAAAGAAACGAATGTATATAAAGTGCTAAGCACAGTTTCTGCCCTATGGCCTGCTCTCCCTAATGGTAGCTCTCATCATTTAACCACTCAAGGGCAGGCACATCATATTACTTTACAAATTAGCTCTCAAAGGGAGATTTGTTAACTTGGTATGGAAGTTCCTAAGACAGGTCATAATGAAAAGGAGAGTTAGGCTGACTAGCAGATAAAATCTATGACTATCAACTCTTCATTCTGAAATAACCCAGAAAAGACAGAAGTGAGACTTTAGTGAAAGGCAACAAACTGATGAGAGTTGGGCAAGTCTCTCTTTTTTAAAACTGTGGTAAAATAAAATTCATCATTTTAGCCATTTTTAAGTTTACAGTTTAATAACATTGAGTACATTCATGTTTTGCAAACCTCACCACCATCCATCTTCAGAATTTTTCAGCTTACCAAACTGAAATTCCACCTCCATTAAACAACTCCCTAGTCCTCCCTCCCCTCTCCTCGGTAACCACCATTCTACTTTTTGTGTCTATGAATCTGACTCCTCTTGGTACCTTATGTAACTGAAATCATACATTATTTGTCCTTTTGTGACTGATCTATTTCATTTATCCTAATGTCTTCAAGGTTCACATGTGTTATAGCATGTGTCAGACTTTCCTTCCTTTTCAAGGTTGAATAATATTCTATTGAATGTGTATGCCACATTTTGCTTCTTCATTTATCCATCAATGGACATTTGAGTTGCTTCTACCTTTAGGCTACTGTGAATAATGCTGCTATGAACATGGGTTGATATCTGTTTGAGTCTCTACTTTCAATTCTTTTTGGTATATACCCAGAAGTAGAATTACTGGCTCACATGGTAATTCTATGTGTAATTTTTTGAGGAATTGTCATACTGTTTTCTATAGTGGCCGCACCATTTTACATTCCCATCAGTAAGATGCAAGGTTTCCTATTTCTCCACATCCTCACCAGCACTTTTGTCAAGCCTCTTGACTTTGAGTGTCTCAGGATACACGAGTTAAGAGGTATTAAGAGGACTATGAGTCGCCATTTGTTAACATGTGAGAATATTGAGGTACTATGAAAAAATTGTCAAAGATAGCTTGATAATTATCAAAGAAAGAACATGGGAATCAGTAAGTTATGGTGATTCCAAGCCCAGCTTTGTAATCAAATCACATGTGTCCTTGAATTCTTGATTTCTGGTGTGGCACCAGCTAGCTGTGGAGACTTGGGGAAGTGTTGTGACTTTTCTGAACTTCAGTTTACTTACGTATAGAAGAAGGATCACAGTACTTAGCTTGTGGGGTTGTTAAGGAATTTAAATGAGATAACCATGGTGGAATACCTAACAGTGCTGCCCACATAGAACTCTGAAAATGGCAGCTTTTGTTACTGTTTTGGAGTTTCTTCTTCTTAATAAGATGATTAATTAAGAATGCCATCTTTTGTTAGATCAGTCACTACATGCTTGAAATGCTCCTTCATTCTGCAAATGCGTACATACACAGAAACTTCAAACATTTCATTTTTATCTGATCTGGAAGATGATAATTTGATGTAAGATTAGAGTAGTTCCAGGAAACAAGAAGTTAGAAGTTAATATGATCTAAAGACAGACAGGTAATACTTTACGGCAGTTAGATAGACGGAATATTGCTCAATGATAATGGTTTGGAAGCCCACACAAAAATGGACAATGCCTCTAGAGAAAGATCTGGATCTATTTAATTATTTCTTCCTGTTGTGGTTGGCAAAAGATCTGGAGTTAGATGGAAAGACATGAGGCAGCTTAACTAACCCAAGGAAAGACACTTAATGATAGACTTCAACGGAAAGAAAACTCAAAATTCCTGAATAGGGAGAACAGAACATTAATTCTCCTTTTTTTAAGATTGTTGTTAATTTTTTGGATGTTAGAAGAATTACGTAGGCTGAGTGTGGTGGCTCACGCCTGTAATCCCAACACTTTGGGAGGCCAAGGCGGGTGGATCGCTTGAGCCCAGGAGTTCGAGATCAACCTGGGCAACATGGTGAAACTCTGTCTCTACTAAAAATACAAAAAATTAACTGGGCATGGTGGTGCACGCCTGTAGTCCCAGCTACTCGGGAGGCTGGGTGGGAGGATCACTTGAGCCCCAGAGGTTGAGACTGTAGTAAGCCAAAATTGTGCCACTGCACTCCAGCCCAGGGAACAAAGTTAGACCCTGTCTCAAAAAAAAAAAAAAAAAAAAAAAGAAGGGGAAGAAGAATTATGAAGAAAAAAAAAAAAAAGACTTCTTCACATGAAGAAATAGAGATAAGAATTACCTGAATTATATATCTAAGTAGTAAATGATAGACCCGACAAAAGAAATCAAATTTTCAATTCCCTTGGTTGGGTGCAGTGACTCATGTCTATAATCCCAGCACTTTGGGAAGCTGAGGCGGGCAGATCACTTGAGTCCAGGAGTTCGAGACCTGCCTGGCCAACATGGTGAAACCCTATCTCTACTAAAAATACAAAAATTAGCTGGATATGGTGATGTGTACCTGTAATCCCAGCTACTCTGTTGGTTGAGGCAAAAGAATCACTTGAACTCAGGAGGTGGAGGCTGCAGTGAGTTGAGATGGTGCCACTGCACTCCAGCCTGGACGACAGAGATCTGAGACAAACATGTAGTGTTTTTCTTTAATGTAGGACTTGATTGTATATTTTACATAATGCATATGAATTTTGTACATAAGTAAGACAAAATTCAATTTTCTAAATTACATAATATGGTGGAAAAATGACTATGGGATACCAATAGGAATCCTCTTTAAAACCTCTTCAAGTTTGTTATTTTTTATTTTTTATTTTTTGAGACGGAGTCTCGCTCTGTCACCCAGGCTGGAGTGCAGTGGCTGGGTCTTGGCTCACTGCATGCTCTGCCTCCCGGATTCATGCCATTCTCCTGCCTCAGCCTCCCAAGTAGCTGGGACTACAGGCGCCCGCCACCATGCCTGGCTAATTTTTTGTGTGTTTTTTAGTAGAGACAGGGTTTCACCGTATTAGCCAGGATGGTCTTGATCTCCTGACCTTGTGATCCACCCACCTCGGCCTCCCAAAGTGCTGGGATTACAGGCGTGAGACACCGCGCCCGGCCAAGTTTGTTCTTTATATACTCAAACATAGCTATGCATGTACATACATGTACACCATTGCTCTTCCCAGATACATTAGGAAAGAAACTCATATCATAACAAAATCTCTGTGATGTCCATTTTCCATCTTGATTTTTGGAACTCTGTTTCAAAAAACTCTTGTTTTTCTCTTTGATACAATGAAAGTACAATTTTTTTTTTAATTTTTTTTTTTTTTTGAGACAGAGTCTTGCTCTGTCACCTCTGCAGTGAGTGCAGTGGCGTGATCTCAGCTCGCTGCAACCTCTGACTCCCGGGTTCAAGCGATTCTCCTGTCTCAGCCTCTCGAGTTGCTGGGACTACAGGCATGAGCCACCACACCCAGCTAATTTTTGTATTTTTTAAGAAAGCTGGAGAAAGGTTTTATTCTGAGAAAGGAGAGAGGTAGAGATTGAAATTGGTTTACCAGACCCAAAGGTGTTGTTGGTTTATGTCTTTAAAGCAGGGTTTCCAGCTCTAAAAGTTACCTGAACTTCGTTGATATAGAATCTTCGTGAAATTCCTGAAAGGTAACTCAAGCCAACTCAGCATCCAACTTTTGATGACACGAAGCACACCTACGATATGTGGAGGTCTCGCTGACCCAGTGGAATGCTACAGATTGATATTTCTTTTGTTGAACAGCCTGTGGTTTCATTAATTTCATTGACAGTCATTCTGAGTGAAATTTATGAAGGCCACAAAGTAGAGTTAGTGAACCGCATGAAATGTCAGCGTGCCCACTTTGAGCTTGGCCATCTCATTTCTGTCTTTCCCCTCCACCCATACTGTTTGCTTTGGCAGGTGACTATTTTTCTAATCTAATTTATAACGCTTCAACATTTTGCCATGACCTCACTTGAGCTTCATTTCTGACAGCCTTGGAAGGACTTTAATTCCACTCACCACCAAGTATGTGTTCATGGTAGGTGGACATTTTGTTTTTCATGTAGGCACCAAACCAAAAAAAAAAAAAAAACAAGGAAAACAGGTCTCAGAGGCAGCATCTACAAAACCACTTTCCTGAGTTTGACATCAGATACACTCTTTAACAGTTCATGATCACACTAAGCAATTGCTTTTCTGCTCATTATCTGTTTCCTTCTCCTTTAGTAAGCCAGCATTCTGCTCTCAGTCTTGACCCATCTGCAGAATGTGTTTTTCTAGCCTGGGTCCTTTATTGGACTGGATTCACCAAAACTCAGGAGACAGTCTGGGGGCTTTCGCTGGAGTGGTTGAGAGAAAGGCACCGTCACCGTTTCAGCCAGGTCTGCAGTTGTGAGTCATAATCTTGGAGTTGCTGGAAGCAGCCCCGCCACTGCGAGGGGAGAGCCTATTTGAGAATGAGCCACCAGGGAGGACAGCAGGCTGTGCCCTGGAGTCCAGGCACCCACCCCACACTTCCCCCTGGATGGGCATGAAACGCTGTTTTCCCTTGTGTCAGTTTCAGCTGAATTTTCCATCATTTGTAATCTGAAAAGTCCTGGTTAATAAAATATTTTTAGAGAAAATTAGTTTATTATCTTTCTGAGATAATTTGAGTACACAGTACTCTAGGGCTGACATCTTAATTTGTGTGTTTAGTAAATGCCTTTTTCCTCCAGTAAAAAAGTACCTACGAGGCAAGTGGCATAAACTAAATTATAGGAATTACAACTGAGAGTGTGTTGTGATGCCCTAGTACTAATAATAAATGTAAATATTTTTGTTTTGATGAATTTAGTGTTCAGATTAGGTGTCTTAGATGTTATGCCCAGGCGTAAAGATAAGCATGTAGCCATTAATTAAAGTTATTAAATGTGTAAGTATTCTTAATTAGATGAGTTATCAAAGACAAAAAGACAAATGCTATCTAACTGTAACCTGATACATCAAATCTATTAACATGACAGTAGGATAGCCAAAATCTGGAAAAAATTAAAAAATGAATATATTCAATCTCTCAGAATTTATTTTATTTTTATTTTTATTTATTTATTTTTGAGATGGAGTCTGGCTTTGTGGCCCAGGCTGAAGTGCAGTGGCTGCATCTGGGCTTACTGCAACCTCCGCTTCCTGGGTTCAAGAGATTCTCCTGCCTCAGTTTCCTGAGTAGCTGGGATTACAGGTGCCCGCCACCACGCCCAGCTAATTTTTGTATTTTAAGTAGAGATGGGGCTTCGCCATGTTGGCCAGGCTGGTCTCAAACTCCTGACCTCAGGTGATCCACCTATCTCGGCCTCCCAAAGTGCTAGGATTACAAGCATGAGCCACCACACCCGGCCTCTGTCAGAATTTTAAACAAGTAATAATTACTATAAAGCAATACTGAGTATTTCAATCAATACCTAAGTTTATTGCATCTGTACTTTCAGCATTTCAGTACTCTGTGTGAAATACATACAAATGTTTACTTTGAATGAGAAAGTCACTACAAATTACAAATTTCAAAAAGTTAATGCATCATAAAAAGATAACAAAATAAAAAAAAACATTTTATTAACTAATTGTACATATCTCTATAACACTTTTTCCTTCGTACTTTAATGGCACACTCTTTAAACACCTCTCTATATAACACTCATTTTGTAATACAATTTTCTATAAAGAGAATATAGAGATGGACTAGTCTTTCCTTTAGCATGGTTGACAGAATTTTTTTAAACAACAGTTTTGATAGTGTAGAAAAATTTCTTTCAGTTTTACAACTTGTAATTGGTAATATTGTTCAAATCTTTATAATTATCATCAAATTTGGAAAAATCTCTATCAGTTTCTTTCATATATGAGTGTAGGATTTTAGGGCATTTCTAGTTTGCTTGTAAAGTAGTTTTAAATGTTCTAGAATGGACAGCGCATTATCAGTTTGTCACTGCTGCTGTCCTTGGAGTGGTGTCATGGATTTTGGGTGTGTTCATTGTCGGATTTTGTGTAAGCTCCGCTGTAGGTGTAAAACGCTCATGTCAATCCAATGCTGTCTGAAGAAGTATGGCGGTGAGAAGGCAGGGTGGGAGGACACAGAGGTCCTATCTGATGACTGTAAGAGGTCTTATTTTTTCAATTTAAAAATATATTGAACACAGGCTGGGCGCAGTGGCTCACACCTGTAATCCCAGCACTTTGGGAGACCAAGGCAGGCGGATCACCTGAGGTCAGGAGTTTGAGACCAGCCTGGCCAACATGGTGAAACCCCATAACCCCATCTCTACTAAAAATACAAAAAAGTAGGCCAGCATGGTGGCGAGTGCCTGTAATCTCAGCCACTCGGGAGGGCGAGGCAGGAGAATCACTGGAACCTGAGAGGTGGAGTTGCAGTGAGCCGAGATCACGCCATTGTACTCCAGGCCGGGCAACAGAAGGAGACTCCGTCTAAAAAGAGAAAAAAGAAGAAAAAAAAAACGTTGAACACAATACTAATATCCTTCCTAGCGTCTTGGAGTCTTGGAAGGGGCCTGTGCAAGTCGGGGTACTGAATTTCACTAACTTCAGATGTAGTCACCTCTGGACAACACTGAAGATTAGAACAAGTTGGGCTAAATCTCAGTTCTAGTCTGCTACTTAGAAAATGACACATAATTCCTAGAAAAAGAATCATTCTAGAATTCCTATGTGCTTAAAGGGGCCCATTTGGTAGAGGGAAAGTTCAGGCTCTGAAACCAGCCTTCACTTCTGAGAGCTGAATAATCCTGCTGAGAACAGAAGGAGCTATTCTGCCCAAGCTGTATCGTTGGCAGGTCTTTTCTATGCAACAAAACAAAAGCTGTGCTTATATAGGAGCTGGTAAAGGATGTGCCCTGTGCTTCTATGCAGTGCTGAGATTTGAAAAAGGCTCTTGAGATGTATCTGGATGAATTGGACGTTTGCCACTGCTGGCCTTGTGAAATGGCAGCATGGCCATTCCAGAGGGAACTGTGTCCATGCCCCTGTGTCCTGTCCACAGTTGGTGTGGTGCGTGAGTGAGGTTCTCATAAAGAATCAGGGAGAAGTTACTGGTCCCCATGGAAGTGATGAGCTAGAGAACACAATGACCCATGTCCCAGAGGTGGTGAGGAGGCCGGGGCCAGAGAGCCATCAGACACCAGCAGGACAAAGTGAAGGCAGGAGCATTTTTGAGGCTTTTTGTTTTCTCTTGTCTTTGATTTTATATGCTTGTTCATCACCTCCTACCTTAAAAGATGGATTTGTTGAAGTTGAAGTGTCCATGTTTCCTATTAGGAAAAGCATGGTTTATACTTGGATGAAGAATAGCTTCTTTTTAGAACCCCTACTGCAAGACATGAAGAATATTTAAGGAGGTTTTAGACGCTTTCTCAGAAAATAGCCCGGGATCTACGTGCATTGGTGGGCACAAGCAGAGTGGTCCCCACGCATCTCTGCATGCAACTGGTAAGCAGTGGCCTTTCACTTTCGGGCGCTGGTCTCTAGAAGGTCCATCAGTGTCGCTCTGTGACTTAGCGGTGCTCTGAGCTGAAGAGTGTGCAGTACCTGCAAAAGGACATCCCTTGGGTATCTGCAGACCCTGAATGTCAGTTCTGAGAGAAATTGCCTCAATATTTATCTGTAAAATAAGAGATGCAAGTTAGATAAACTCTACTGCCTTATCAGCATTCCGATTCTAGTATGCTTGGTTGATCTAGGCCCAGGTCCGGCAGACGAGCCAAACCCAAACCTGCTCTCCAAGGATTCCCCTCTTTCCTCTTTTCTTACATATCTACTACGTCCACTAGTCTGTGAGCTTCTAGAGACCAAGGCTCAGGTCTCTTCATTTTTGAAACCCCCAAAACTTGCACAGCATGTGGTATAAAATATATGCTCAATGAATGAGTGTTCTTTGTCTTTCAGTTTTTTTAAAAGATCATGAGCTGGCTGGGTATGGTGGCTCATACCTGTAATCTCAGTATTTTGGGAGATCAAGGCTGGCGGTCAAGGATGACCTGAGGTCAGGAGTTCTAGACCAGACTGGTCAACCATGGCCAACATGGTGAAACCCTATCTCTACCAAAAATGCAAAAATTAGGTGAGTGTGGTACTGCATGCCTGTAATCCCAGCTACTTGAGAGACTGAGTCAGAAGAATTGCTTGAACCCAGGAGGCAGAGGTTGCAGTGAGCCGAGATCAAGCCACTGTACTCCAACCTGGATGAGAGAGCAAGACTCCATCTCAAAAAAGAAAGAAAGAAAAAAAAAGATCATGAGCTATGACTGGTCATACATTTGGATTAAACCTCAGGTGCATAGAACCAATTGCCTCTACCTGTAATGCCCCCAAGCATCCTGGTCACACAGACCAGAGACCAAACTAATTTCTGTCTCTCTCTAACCTGGCTTTTTTTTCTGACTTCCCTTCAGGTAGCCCAAGCAGAACTATGGGGGGATCATCTTAGACCCTCTGTCTCCCTCATCCTTCATTATCCCATTATCCCACCATCCATGTCCCACTGACCCAGTCCCTAAAGTCTTTCTTGTTCGACCCTGGATCCTCAGTGCTTAAGTGACATGGCCTGACATGGCAATTGCTCAAATGACTATTGGTCGGATAAAAAAATAGTGTTATTTAGGGTGCTTGCAGAATCATGTATGTTTACAACCCTCAATAATACAATGAATTGTCATTTGTTTAAAATGGCCTAAGTCTGCAGGTCTGAAAGTAGAGATAACCCATATGTGATTTGCATATTTCTTCTCAGTGTTGTGACTTGACTTTGTAGAAGAGTGGCCTTTACTCTGGGATTCATGCTCCACCCACAGTATGTGAAGACTCTCCAAGAGGTGCCTGGCGTGGATAGTCCCTGCAGTCAATTTCCTACCTGCCCTGCCCATGTGCTAGGACCTGGTTTCTTTTTTTTTTTTTTTTTTTGAGACGGAGTCTTGCTCTGTCGCCCGGGCTGGAGTGCAGTGGCCGGATCTCAGCTCACTGCAAGCTCCGCCTCCCGGGTTCACGCCATTCTCCTGCCTCAGCCTCCGGAGTAGCTGAGACTACAGGCGCCCGCCACCTCGCCCGGCTAGTTTTTTGTATTTTTAGTAGAGACGGGGTTTCACCGTGTTAGCCAGGATAGTCTCGATCTCCTGACCTCGTGATCCACCCGTCTCGGCCTCCCAAAGTGCTGGGATTACAGGCTTGAGCCACCGCGCCCGGCCAGGACCTGGTTTCTTTAGCCAGCTGACCTAAAGCTGCTCAGCGTCCTTTGCCACCTTTGCTTTCTCAGGGACCTTGATCCCAGTTGACAAGAGAAGGGCATTCTGCTCTGATATGTTTCCTCGAGGTATAATTGGAAATATTGCCTTCTTTAACCAAATTAACATCTCTACCTCAACATTTCATACTTCCCACAAATTTTTCTGTCATATTTAAGAATTATTTATCAAAATTGGGGAATGTATTGTTTTGCCAAATTACATTCTAGCAAAAATTGTGTTGATTATTCCATCCAGAATAAACTTCTTAATATTTAGAGCCATTTGGTCACAGGAATTATTTAAAATGTTAAGTTTCAATGTACATTCTTTTCCAGGGATATATGATAGTTGATCATAAAATAAACTCTCAAACATCTGAAGATATTATGTTAAAATAAAGTTCTGAAGGGGCATGGAGTGGAATATAGCTCTTGAAGAGGAAATGCATTGGTGTAAAATTTCTGATTTTTATTGAAAATCTGGTTCCAGTATTTTAAACAGATAGTGGTCAGTAACAAATGACTGAAGTGTTTATTCCATTGGATGCGTTTGAAGATGAGAGAAATAATTTTATTTACAAATGTTAATATTTAAACATTTCGAATACACTGGAAATCACATCCTTTGCAACAGTTTAGATTTAAGATGGAAATTTTTAGATGGCATTGCATCAGTGTGCAAAGTGAGAAGGTAGCTTTTCAAAATTCTTGAAGGGGGTATGTGTTTTAGTCACTTTGTAGATGAAGCCATAGTATTAAGCAAAGAAAACATCTCTTGACATTCAGTTTAACATAAAACAGTAGAAAGTTAGCACTGAAGAACCAAAAATAGAAGCGATGCTGCACGTCACGTTGCCATAGCATAGGTGCTATTTAGAGCCAGGAAAAGTGAAGCTCAGTTGCCATACAAAAGGCCTCCCCAATTGTGTATGGCTTACTTCCTCACATTGTGGGCCTCCAGGATCCACTGGCAAATGTGGGGTGAGTCAGGTCTGAGCTGCTGATGCCAGGGCCTAGATAAGGCCTGTGAAAATCCCTCCCGGAGCCCAGAGAAGTTGAGAGACAGCCATCCATTTTGTCAAGGTTGCATAGGATGGTGCCAAGGGCACGGTCCCGCTGGGCCCTGTGGCGCTTAAGGTGAATTAAGTTTAAGGGGAGGTGAATATGCACAGGCTGGAGGCACAGTCCATGAACTTTAGGCTGAAAGAACTCAGTGGCGCAGTCTGTCCACGAAGGCAAAGCACTCCCAGGGCAGTGCCTGGCACTTGACACCAGTAAATGTTCTTCTACCTACGAATTCTAGCAAAGCAGACTTAGTGATACATCCCTAAAGGTTACCATGCAGACAATTTTCCCATAGCTGGTTACTTCCTCTAGAGGTAGGTAAGTAGTAAATCAATGAACTAAATGCCTCTACCGTGCCTTTGGTGGAGTCCACTACCCTGATCTCTGTGAATCCTTCCCACTCGAGTATTCTCACCTGCTGGTGACTCAGGTGGAATGTTCACAGGCACCTCAAAACCATATGTTCCAGGAAACTCCTCCATCCACTGTCCTGATCCCCTGTCCTCTGTGCCAGCCACACTCCTGACTTCTTTTTCTTTATAAATTGCCCAGTCTCGGGTATTTCTTTATAGCCGTATGAAAATGGACTAATACATATGGTTTGGCTATATCCCCACCCAAATCTCATCTTGAGTTGTAGTTCCCATAATCCCCATGGGTCGTGGGAGGGACCTAGTGGGAGGTAATTGAATCATGGGGGTGGTTTCCCCCATGCTGTTCTCATGACAATAAGTTCTCATGAGATCTGATGGTTTTATAAGGGGCTTCCCCCTTCACTCAACTCTCATTCTTCTCTCTCCAGCTGCCTTGTGAAGAAGGATGTGTTTGCTTCTTCTTCTGCCACGGCTGTAAGTTTCCTGAGGCCTTCCCAGCTGTGTGGAACTGTGAGTCAATTAAATCTCTTTCTTTTATAAATTACCCAGTCTCAGGTATGTCCTTATAGCAGCACGAAAATGGACTAATACACCGGGTATATACCCAAAGAAGAATAAATCCTTCTACCAAAAAGACACATGCACTTATATATTTCTTGCAGCACTATTCACAGGAGCAAAGACACTGAATCAACTTACATGCCCATCAATAGTGGACTGGATAAAATGAATGTGGTACATGTACACCATGGAATACTATACTGCCATAAAAAGGAATGAAATCATGTCCTTTGAACCAACATGGTTGGTAGTGGCTATTATCCTCAGCAAATTAATGCAGAAACAGAAAACCAAATACTTCATCTTCTCACTTATAAGTGGGAGCTAAGCATTGGGTACACATGGACATAGAGATGGGAACAATAAGCACTGGGAACTACTGGGAGGGAGAGGAAGGAAAAGGAGTGAGGGCTGAAAAACTACATATTGAGTGCTATACTTACTACTTGAGTGATGTACTCAATGGTACCTGAAACCTCAACATCATGCAATATACTCAGGTAACAAACCTGCATATGTACCCCCTGAATCTAAAGTAAAAGTTGAAATTATTTTTTAAAAGGTTCTCTTTCAATTGCATCTCATGCACCACGTGAATAATTTACCTAAAGTTTCTAATAACTGCTCAATTCTACTATGTGTCCCAAATCCTTGTCCCTCATTAGCCTGGGCCCAACCAACCCTTTCTGCCTTAGCTTTCACCACTTTTCCTAGTTTGCATGTCTTCCCTACTCATGGGGTCAATGGATGAGTACTGTGCTTCAGGCATGCAGAAAACAAAAAGGTCAGGAAAGGCTGCACTGAACACGTCCACCCTAGAGGGCTAGAACTCCATGTGAGAATACCCCCACCTTTCCTGAACCCTCTCCATGGCCGCACTACTCAATCCTTGCTCTGTGGACTCATGCTTCACTCCCCACTTCTGTGAGCCTCGTGTCCCATGTGAGTGGGATACCCACCAGGTTGGTGGTGTTAATCACTCAATGGCTGTCGGCTTGGAGCCTGGAGCTAGATGGCCTCTCCCTAGATCCCAGCTCTGCCACACCCTAGCCTGTCACCTGGGACAAATAACACCTGAGTGGATGGTTCTTCTGCTATAGGCTGTAAAGTGGGGGTAACAGTAAGGGTACCCCACACCGGCATGTTGTGAGGATTCCTACTACACTGTGTTTATAATGAACTATCACAGGACCATGCTGACGGGTGATTATTGCACTGTTACCTTTTTGTGACCATCCTTGGCTGGATCATAAACTTTAGCTCATTTATTTTCTGCTTTCTTTCAAATTATTTTTGAATGTATAATTATGTGCTGGACACAAGAAGTGCTGGTAACGAAAAGACACTGATTTTGCTCTTGAGAAGCTTAGAGTATGTATTTAGGGCTCTCTCTAGAGCTCCATGGCGGTGGCATAGTGTGTCACTCTCCTTCTCCTTCCCTTCCTCCTTCCCTCTTTTCCTTCCTTTTCTTCCTCTCTCTACTCTTTCCTCCTCCCTTCCCTCCATCTCTTCCCCTCCCTCCCTCCCTCCCTTCCTTCTTTCCTTCCTTCCTTCCTTCCATTCCTTCCCTCCTTCCTTCCCTCCTTTCATCCCCCCTTATTTTCCTCTTCCTGTTTCTCCCTCCCTTCCTCCTTTCCTTCTTTCTCTTTCCTTCCTGTCCTTCCTCTTGCCTTATATCCCTTCTTCCTTCCTTCCTTTCTCACTTCCTTTCTCCCTTCCTCCCTTTCTTCCTTCTTTCTTTCCTTTCTTCCTTCCTTTTTTTCTTCCAGGTGACCACATATCAGATGCCTGCCCTGTGCTGGCACTGCCCCAAACACTGGGGGCACTGCAGTGAGCAGGACAGCCACTCCCCTATGGGATGTACTAGCTAATGGGGAAGACAAACCATAAATGCATGAGTGAATAAATAACATGATTCAAAAGACACATAAACACTCTGAAAAACATCATAAAGTGTAACAGGAGTTCTGGGTGCTGTTCACCATAGCTTGGTTGGGTGGCCCCTGTAGGAGGCAATGGTTGAGCATGACCTATAGGTCGGGGGCGGGGGGTCAGCCCTGCCCAGATCTGTGGAGAACCCCTGAGACCCGGACACAGGACTGGGCTTTGTGTGTGTGGGTGGAGTGAGCCAGAGGGAGGTGGGGAGTGTGACAAGGAGTGAGGTCGGAGAAGTGGGCCAGAGTCGATGGTGGTGTGGGCAGGAGCTTGGGTTTTATCTCAAGTGTGATGGGAAGCCATTTAGGGGTTAAGGGACTCGATCTCGCAGGCAAAGGACGTGATCTGATGTACATTTAGCAGAGTGTTCTCTGCCTGTGAAGCACAGGAGAGGGGTAAGAGGAGGAGTGGGGACCAGGTGGGTGACTGAGCAGGACACACCTAGCGCTGCTGGGGGAATCCCTGGACAGCAGCGCCGTCTTCTGGAGGGGCTTGTAGTGACACAGCTCTGAGCACTGCCTCCCTGCTCCCTTCTTACTTTTGTTTGTTTGTTTGTTTGTTTGTTTGAGACAGACTCTCAACTCTAGTTGCCCAGGCTGGAGTGCAATGGCACCATCTCAGCTCACTGCAACCTTCACCTTCCAGGTTCAAGTGATTCTCCTTCCTCAGCCTCCCAAGTACCTGGGATTAGAGGCGTGTGTCACCATGCTGGCTAATTGTTGTATTTTTAGTAAAGACGGGGTTTCACCATGTTGGTCAGGCTGGTCTCAAACTCCTGACCTCAGGCACTCCACCCGCCTCAGCCTCCCAAACTGCTGGGATTATAGGCATGAGCCACTGCGCTTGGCCTCCTCTTACCTTTAAAAAATCAAATAAGAGCTAAGTAGACATTGTATTGTTAGACTCAGACAACAAAAATTTTTGAAAAAAATTTAAAAATTGTATCTACCAAAAATAATCTTAATCTTATCCTAATTAGAAGAGTGAATTTATTGAATTTCTAAGTTTAATAAAATGCAATCATTTTATATACCAGTGATGGAAGAGACAAATTCAGTCCTTTCATGTCTAGCTGACACAACCTATGTGCTGATGTAATTTTAAATATTCCATGGGGTGAGTTTTTACTGTTTCTTGAAGGCGATTTTTTTCAAACATCTTTCTATTAAGAAGTTAAATTGTAAATTTTTAAAAATTTAAAAAGAGCCAGTGAGCATCTATTCAATGTAAAAAGCAATGAAGGCAAGTGGACCGGAGGTCAAAGTGCTGAGACAAAAATAATTTTTGAATTAATTTCTTAGATAATATTCAACTCTATGGCCAATTCAAAAGGAATTCCTCTCTCTCCTATAAATTTATTTATTCTAGGCATTTGTAGGTTGCTCATCTTAATCCTTTACTCATCTCCTGTCCCCTAATCCTTGTCAAAAAAGGAAAAAAACAATCATTGATTAGCTCAGCAAAACATCAAAGGAGCAATCTTCCCCATAAATCAATCCCTCCATTCTCCAACTTGCTTTGTTGATTTCCCCATTTATCTATTGAGCGGCTCATTCCTGAAGCCTCAGGTGTGTTGTCAGAAACTCTTGCCTTTTATGTTTTTCGGCTATAAGTTGTTAACGACTTAGCGATGCTCAGAAGTAAATCAGGTAATGCCGCCCCAGTGAACAGCATTGAGGACATCAAAACTCAGCAACTCGGCAGCATCTCACCTTGGGCATGAGGTTGACTAAGATCCAAGACTCAGCTCCATGCTTCCTCAGAAAGCACATTCATTTCTCAAGAAGCACAAAGGGGGTCAGTTTTTCTTTGTTGTTTTCTCTCTTTTTTAGAAATGAAATTAACACAAAGATAACCTCCTTCTCCCCAGACCCGAGTATTGATTTCTGCTTTGCTCCCTGGCCCTCTTCTAAGTTCTGAAGACATTACCAGAGGAGCTATTGATCAGCAGGTGGCCTGTCACTTCCTTGGGCACAAAGGACAGCAGCCCCATCACCTCCATGCCCCGGAATAGACCTGGAGGTAAAGGGTCAGAGATGAAAGGCTTCTGATCAGTTCTTCTTTGTAAGCCGCCTCCCAGGAAGCGCTGAGCTTCTGTTTACACCTGTCCTTGGCATTTAAGATGGAAAACTTTTACTCCCAGGTCTGTGCATGGGTGTAGCTGAAGCAGAACTCTTATCTTTCTCAGTTTCTCATTGGGAGAGATGGATTGTTTGTTGTTAAGCCGGGCTGGCTCTTTAAGTAAAAAGTTTATGCTTCCTGGGCCTTTTATTTCTCACCTGCACCGCTGCAGCTTCATCTGTTATAGGAACCTCAATGCTTTTAGACATTGACTAAAGGACACCCAAATCAATTTCCTCTGAGAAAAAGAACCTGGAGAGTCTGTGGGACTCCATTTTTTTCTGTTAAGCTGTGGCGATGTCATTGATTTCATTGTTGAACCAGAGCAGAGGGGGTCAAGGGAGATTCATGAAACCAGGAGAAGGAATGACAGAAAAAAGCCATTACTTATCCATGTATCTGGAATAGCCTGACAAAATTCAGAAGGTCAAGTGGCTTTGGGTTAACCCATCCCCTTTATAGCTAACTCAATAATTAACCTTTAGAAACAAGGTCATATCATGAAATTCTGCTAATCCTTTATTAATATTTCATACATACTCTCTCCTTTTTAGCCCCAGATGATTGCCATTAAGCAAGTTTTCTCACCTGATTTATGACAATACTCTCCTCTCTTCTCCTTGCCCCTAGTCATGCCCTTATACTAATCCTTTCAAAGCCTCTGATTACCTGCAGGTATCTGCCAAAACCCCTGGGATGGCAGACAACAGCCTTCACTTTGGGCCCTATGCAAACAGTGGTTGCTTCTCTACAGCCAAGTCCTGGCTCCCTCCTCCTTCAACCAGGGGCAGAGTTGCCATGGAGCTCCTTCCTGCAACTTAAGTTGAGAGCCCATCTGGCATACATGTCCGGCACCTAACGAAAAGTGTAACATTTTGGATCCTTTCTTAAAAACAGAGCTGCCCAAGTTACACATGCTTCAAGACCTACCACGCCTGGAACTGCCCTGCTCTAATTCTGTGACTCATTAGTACTGACCTTGCAGCTTCCTGGACATGGTAGCCGTGCTGTTTAAATCTTGCCCATGCCTGTTACTTGTCCATTCCCCACAGTAGATGCTAAAGCCCTGAGAACAGAAATGGCTTTGGTGGTTTCTGTATCCCCAGTTCATATATGGAGTGCAAATTGGATGTAAACAGAATGAATGAATGACACTGTTAGGTTGGTGCAAAAGTAACTGAAGTTTTTGCCATCTTTTTTTTTTTTTTTTTTTGAGACGGAGTCTCACACTGTCACCTGGGCTGGAGTACAGTGGCGCTATCTTGGCTCACTGCAACCTCCGCCTCCCAGGTTCAAGAGATTCTCCTGCCTCAGCCTTTGAAGTAGCTAAGATTACAGGTGCCCGCCACCACACCCAGATAATTTTTTGTATTTTTAGTAGAGTCGGGATTTCACTATGTTGGCCAGGCTGGTCTCAAACTCCTGACCTTGTGATACACCTGCCTCGGCCTCCCAAAGTGTTGGGATTACAGGCATGAGCCACTGCGCCTGGCCACCATCATTTTTAAATGGCAAATACTGCAATTACTTTTACACCAACCTAATAGAATGTTGTTATCTAATTACATCATCTAATTTATCTAACAATAACAGTGACTAACAGAAACCAACTGGATATTATACACAAGATACTGTTATAAGGGATGTATGTATAATGTTCCATTTAATCCTCTCAACACCCCTAAGAAGCCCAGTTTGTAGATGAGGAAACTAAAGCACAAAGAACCCTAATGGCTTGTCTAATTCACTCAGCTAGTGTGTGCTAGTGCCAGGGTTTTAAAAGAGGTAGACTGACTCTTGCATAATGAATTACACAGCATCAAAGAGTAAGGGTAACTTATTTGAACTTGGAGTTCACTTTCTTCCAGGCCTTCAATGAGAACTGATAACTGACTAAAGAATCTTTAGTGCAAATTGTAATCCCAAGGAAAGACAGAAACCATCTATTGGGATTGGGCTCCACAGATAGTTCAGATTCCTGGGTGCTCAAAGGGGACAGTGGACAGTGATTCTCACCGATCAAATGAGGGAAGGCATTTTCGTGCTTATCTCCTAAGTTCTCTTTAGTTTTTAGAGCTGGGAATGGATGACTAGGCAACACATCCAATTAGCTGCAGAGAAGGCATAAATGTGCCTAGTTTAGTTGAATAATAAAAGTGAATCTTCATGCCTTGTGTAATTGCAGTAGTGCTGCCTGGTAAGAGGACGCCTTCACTCCCTGCTGTTCCCTTCTTTGCTGTTAGCTCTCTCCCCTGTCCCTTTTCCTGTGAGAGAGAAAGAACAGCAGGTTTCATTGCTGTCAAAACAGTAGCTTTCGGTCCTCTTCCCTTTTCAGAACCTGCAAAGCAGCTCCCCAAACCCTGCCCATTCCACTTCCTGACCACTGAAAAGCTTCCTCTTTTCATCCTCATGGGCTCCAGCATGGAAGCAAGCAGGGAACAGGCGTGTGTGTGTGTTGTGTGTGTGTGTAGTGTGTGTAGCCACACCTGCACCTGGGTTAGTAAGGCAATGCTCACTGCCTTGCTTTCATGCTAGTTAAAATCTCTGGCTGCAGGAAATATGATGGGAAATTATTTCACAAACAGCTGAGTATTATTAACTAAATTAAATGGAAGGCACCCCTTTGGTTAAGGCTCAGATGTCATTAACTCAATGAATTACAGTGGCAATCACATGACCTCAGTGGAAAATGAGAATCACATAGATTTGCTGAGATGTAAATGCCCATTTACTCTTTTTCATTTGTATGTCTCACTTTTTTGAATATTTCAATCATTAATACAGTGTACCCATTTAGGGGTGAAAGTTGATATAACAAGAATGACAGGCCAGGCGCAGTGGTTCACACATGTAATCCCAGCACTTTCAGAGGCTGAGGAGGAAGGATCAATTGAGGCCAGAAGTTTAAGGCCAGCCCGAGCAACACAGCTAGACCCTGCCTCTACAACAATAATTTTTAAAATCATCCAGGTGTGGTGGTGCCCACCTATGATCCTAGCTACTCAGGAGGCTGAGGCAGGAGGATTGCTTGAAACCAGGAGTTGGAGGTTACAGTGAGCTATGATTGCTCCACTTCACTCCAGCCTGGGTAATAAAGTGATACTGTCTCAAAAAGGGAAAAAAGCAAAAACAAAACAAAACAAAACAAAAAAACAACAAAAAACAAAAAAACAAAAGAATGACACGGAAACTCTGCCCATATTTCAGATTGGGACAGATTGACCTAACCTAACATAAGAGCAATGAGGGTTCCCTTTTCTCTCCTCCAGTGTCAATTTAACTCTGTCATTAAAGAATAGGATGGTTTTCAGGGGCCTATCTGCAAATGTTAATCTTTATTGTGATAAGCAAGAAATCTAAATGCTATTTGTTTTAGAGCATTTTCCGTTAACATCAACCCAGTTGATAACTCACCTTGTGTCATAAAACAATTCACATAGATTTTAGGATTAGTAGACCTTTGAACAGAGTGTCAATCAAGATACGGCCACTGTGTGCCCTACTGCTCCTAAGTCCTGCTGGAGATTGACTCCTTCTAGTTGTCTGGCAATTCTAGATCATTTATTAACAATGCTTGGGCATATGAGTCCCACTTGTGCAATGCGCGTATGATGAAATTTCAACTCACTCCATTAGACCACGTCACCAGCCAGTAGAAGATGCCCTTTAGAATTAACCTGATGTGGTTGGGTTAAGTCAATACGATGTTTATCACTTGCTTGTTTAATTCTTGTTTGATCTTCGCTAAGGATGAGATTTGGGCAGTTCCTTATACTTGTGTGTCCAAGAACTGGAAGCCTAGCAAGGAAGATGTACTTGGAGAAGTTGAAGCAAGAAATAAAGAGAGAAGTGGGTTTTGGAAGACATTGAAGGAAATCACATCCTACCTTCCAAAAGGATGTAGAGCTAGTTTTACTTCTCTCTTTAACAACCTGGGTGACAGAGGCCAGTAACCTAGGCTCCCTGGCATGTTTACCCTCTTATTTCATGACTAGATCAAACTAGATATTTTCTTTAAGTCTCTTCCATTAGTTAATCAGTACGTTAGTTATTTAAGTGGATTTCTGGCTGTTCTCCAGCCCTGGGCTGATCCAGACCAGCAATACTGCATTTACGTTCCCCAGGCGAGGCACTCCCCTGAACCCAGGATCTTCCCACTGAGGGGCCTTCCCCCACAACAGGACCAGCTCAGGTGACAGTGCTTCCAGAGGCCTTCCCATGGGCCCTGCCCCTGCAGACTTTCTGAGCCTTCTCCCTGCTGCATTTTGGACAGCATGCATCACCACTGGAATTCCAAGCAGCTCACATTTCGGATCCTGCAGACTTGTGTGTGTCTTTCTCGCTAGTTGTCAGCATGGGTGGGCAGGGTCTTTCTCTCTCCTTCATGGCCATGCCCACCCAAGATGACCAGGTACCTGGTTTCCAGTGGGGCCCAGCTAATATTGGTTGAGCGAATGCTCAAAGAATGAATGTGCCACTTCTGTATCACACGATTGTTTATCTGTGCTCTGACTACCAATCAATTTAATTATTTCAGTGGCTATCTCTCTGACAACAATTTGATTTCGTTGCCTTTGAGAATCCATGTTTGTATTTTTTTAAAGTGTAAGCTTTGTTTTTTTAACTTTTTAATGGCAAAATAATGCCGAACATATAGAAAATAGATATCTAAGTATAGGACAAAGAACCCTTGTACACCCTTCACTCAAATTCACCAATGTTTAACATTTTGGCACATTTATTTGAGCTCTCTCTCTCTCTGTGTGTGTGTGTGTGTGTGTGTGTATTTATGTATATTTTTTCTGAAGCATTTGAATGTAAGTTGCCTATGTCGTGTCTGTGTGTGTTTCCCAACAGTAGGAATTTTATCTTACATATCTACAGCTTAGTTACCAAATTTAAAGAATTTAAATTTGGTACAATACTTCTATCCAATAGGCGTTTCATGTTCCTGTTTCTCAATTATCCCAATAATGTCCTTAATAGCAATTTTATTTCTGGTATAAGATCCAGTCCTGGATCATTTGTTTTCGTGTCATGAATCTTCTAAAATTTGGAACAACTCCTCAGTCTTTGTCTTTTCCCATCAATATCTTTGAAGAATACAGGACACTTATTTTATAGCGTGTCTTTCAATTTGGGTTTCTCTGATTTTTTTTATAGTTAGTTTTCAGTGTGCCTTTTTGGCTAGAAGCCTGCATAAGTAATATTCTCAGGGCATCCCACCTGGAAGCACATGTTGTCCATTCATTTACCTTGTTTTGGTAATGTTAATTTTGATCACTTAGTTAAGGTGGTATTTGTTTTTTCATAGGGTAGTTACTATTTCTCTTTCTTAGTTACCAGCCATCTTGTTGGAAGATACTCTGAGACTAACTTGTTCTTCATCAAACTCTCTGCCCCAGATTTACATTTACTGATGATTCTTGTCTGAATCAATTTTTACTATAATAGTTGCAAAATGATATTTTAAAACCCTTTTTTTTCTCTTCTATATTAGTTAGCTTTCTACTAAAAGGGAAGAGCTTTCCCTTTTTCTTTTTCTGTTCCTTCCTTCCTTCCTTCTTTCCTTCCCTCCTTCCTTCCTTCTCTCCTCCCTCTCTCCCTCCATCTCTTTTTTCTCCCTTCCTCCTCCTTCTCTCCCTCCCACTATCTCTTTTTTCTCCCTCCCTCCTCCCTCTCTCCCTCCCTCCATCTCTTTTTTCTCCCTCCTTTCCTCCCTGTTTGCCCGCCGATTACCATATGGACTCATGCATTCTTACCCTACTGAATGGGTTATAAGTGATTACTTTCTTCCTTTATTTTGATACTAAATATTTGGCCAGTAGGAGGCTTGAAATGTGTTTGTGTGTTGAATAGTACAGTAAAATTTCAACCAAAAACCTATGTTTTTCCTGTGATTAATTACTCAAGGAGAATAAATATATCATTTAAATGGAGGCTAGAATATAATTTTAAAATTTCTACAGCTGTTTTGGAAAATGGTTACTATTCCTGATATAATTTTATTATAATTTACATTTCTCCTATTATAATCTTCTGAGGCAACCCATTTTATTACTCTACAGTTCTACTTACTCCATTTATTCAAAATGTTGTTGAGTGCCTATAATGATAAAATAGACGTAATAGAAAGGCAAACAATGGCTTAAGTCTACATGAATTATTTTTGTATTCTAACCAAGCCATAGAATCTCAGTGATAGTTTTATATGCCTGCAAAATTTTATTTATTTTGAGGTTTTCAATTTTATTGTTTCCTCCTACACACACTTGTATATTACAAATTTTTCTTTTAGAATCAGGATATTGCTAAAATCACTTTAGGGATGAGAATAATACATTTGAAATCTAAAACATGTTTGGGTCATATTTTGACTCTATCTTGTGCATTCATTTCTATTATGGAGAACCTATCATTCTGATGTATAAGTACCCCTAGACCAGCTTGCTGAAGTTGTTCTCAGAAAATGGATGTCTTAGGTATAGTATACTTTTATTAATCTAGAATGTGTTCTATCATCCTATTCTGCAAGGATCAGGCCACTTCTGAAACCTTGAAATCTACAAAATTTAAGCTCTGGAGAATTTTAAGAAGAATACTGATCAATGACAAGGGCTTTAGATTGGGTGCCTAGAATGGGAAGGGTCTAGAAACCTTGTTGTGTCAAGAACTAGTGATGATTAGGACATAGGAGGAAAGGGACGAAGAACAAGGTAGAGGCCTACCAGTGTGGCTTAACGCTGGCGATACATTCTGAGAAATGTATCATGAAGTGATCCTGTCATTGTGGGAACATCATAGAGTGTACTTTCACAAATGCAGACAGGCGGCCGGGCGCGGTGGCTCAAGCCTGTAATCCCAGCACTTTGGGAGGCCGAGACGGGCGGATCACGAGGTCAGGAGATCGAGACCATCCTGGCTAATACGGTGAAACCCCGTCTCTACTAAAAATACAAAAACTAGCCGGGCGAGGTGGTGGGCGCCTGTAGTCCCAGCTGCTTGGGAGGCTGAGGCAGGAGAATGGCGGAAACCCAGGAGGCGGAGCTTGCAGTGAGCTGAGATCTGGCCACTGTACTCCAGTCCGGGCGACAGAGCGAGACTCCGCCTCAAAAAAAAAAAAAAAAAAAAAAAAAAAAAACAAATGCAGACAGGCGAGCCTACTACACACTAGGCTGTATGGTATAGTCTATTGCTTCTAAGCTACAAACCTACAGTGCATACGACTGTACTGAATAGTAGTAGGTAATTGTAACACAATGGTAAGTATTTGTGTATATAAACATAGCTAAACATAGAACATGTGCAGTAAAAATATGGTATGAAAGATAATAGACGCATGCCTGTCTAGGGCAGCTCCATTATAATCTTATGGAACCACCATCATATATGCAGTCTGCTGGTGTCAGAAATGTTATGCATGACTTTCAGATGACTTTTTGAAGAACTGGATTATAAGAGAGAGAGTAAAATTTTTTCTTTATTGCTCCAAAAGAAAAATGGAAAAATTAGCTCTTATGGATACAATTACAGAAATCTGATTTTGACACTATAGAGGATGAACTTTCCATTAACTCCGCTGGCTAGCCCCAGGCCTTCATCCATCATGTGAGTACTGCATATTCTTCAGCCTTTGATTTTGTCTTCCCCTTTTTGATCCTCTGCACCAGCCTCTGAAAATGCAATGTTGCTGACTTCTCTGAGCCTCTGTGCCTTTGCTGGAGCGCTTTCCCCGCCTGCCCCCAGCCTCTCTCCCTCACAAGCTCCTGCACATCCTCAGCACCTGCCCATCCTTCTGGGAAGCCGGCCTGCCTCCCTTCCCAAGTAAGCCAGGCCACGGTCTGCTGCCCAGCCAGTCCATTGTGCCCTCTAAAATGGTAGTGGCTGAAACATTTTTGTCCAATTTGTTGACCTGTGTGAATCTGTCTCCTAGACTGTGGGAGACAGTACTGTCAGGTACCATAACCACACGTAGTGAATGAACACTTAAAATGTGGCTGGTGCTGCCGTATTGCGCAACACAGATTATAGAATATTTCAGCAAGCTCTGTTAGGCAGTGCTGACCTGGATAAACACCTGAGCGGCAAGAACTGTATTGTGTTCATCCCCAGACAAACACAGAGCTCAGGTACATTAAAGACACTCAGTAAATATTTTCTTTCTTTTTTTTTTTTTTTTTGAGATGGAGTTTTGCTCTTGCTGCCCAGGTAACAAGTGGCGCGATCTCGGCTCACTGCAACCTCCATCTCCCAGGTTCAAGCGATTTTCCTGCCTCAGTCTCCCGAGTAGCTGGGATTACAGGCGTCTGCCACCATGCCCAGCTAATTTTTTGTAGTTTTAGTAGAGACAGGGTTTCACCATTTTGGCCAGGTTAGTCTCGAACTCCTGACCTCAGGTAATCTGCCCGCCTCGGCCTCCCAAAGTGCTGGGATTACAGGCGTGAGCCATCACACCTGGCCTCAGTAAATGTTTTCAAAATAAGCAAGTTAAATAGATCAGTCCAATGACAGAATGGGCTACATAATACACAGTGGAGTTTTCATTGTAGGAGGAATTCAAACTTAGGATAAATGTCATCTCCTGGAGTTAGCATGAAAAGAGACATGCAGGCCGGGAGTGGTGGCTCACGCCTGTAATCCCAGCACTTTGGGAGGCCAAGGTGAGTGAATCATCTGAGGTGGGGAGTTCAAGACTAGCCTGACCAACATGGAGAAACCTCGTCTCTACTAATAATACAAAAATTAGCCAGGCGTGGTAGCACATGCCTGTAATCCCAGCTACTTGGGAGGCTGAGGCCTGAGAATCGCTTGAACCAGGGAGGCAGAGGTTGCAGTGAGCCGAGATTGTGCCATTGCACTCCAGCCTGGGCAACAGGAGTGAGACTCCATCTTAAAAAGAAAAAAGAAAAAAAAAAAAAGAGACATGCATATATTGCACGACAAGCTGCAGCACATAAAAGTAAGTGGCTTCCAGTTCTATGAGTTTATAGTTATTAGAAGGAATTAAATATAACACAGAACATGAAATTATTTCTGATTTAAAATATTTCCTATTGAGCTGCAGAAATGAGAAATTCCTCACTTTATTTAAATTACATAAAGTTTATTCCACTTGAAGAACTCATGTCAGAAAAAAAAAAGAGTTTATCTTTAAAAATTTGCTCTTCCTCTGAACACTCAGATTATCAAAACACATGCCAAAAGGACTGTTCTCAAAAACAAGGAAGTCAACTTTTTAAAAAGAGATTGTCAATTAAGTAACTAGATAGCCAGGTGTAGCACAGGTGAATAATCTGAATGTTACAGAAGTGACAGTTTTATTTTTTGAACATTTTTTTCAACCCATAATTCAGGATTTCCACTGGTAGCGAGGAGTCTCTCTGGTGCTGAGGATGTGGCCATGGGCAAGAGAGAAAGGGAGAGACGCACACATGTCTGCAAGATGAGTGAGGGATAACCTGCGAGTTCAGTTGGAGCGGAGGGAAGGCACCGAGATCTCGAGATCTCCGCAGGGCCCGGCCTCCGGGAAGGCTGCTGGTGAGAAGGCCCAGCCCTGGGAAGATGTAGAGCGCCCAGCCCAGGGCGTGTGAGGTGAGTGCGGCCAGGGAGGGCCTTGTGTTGAAGGGGAGTGGGCCCGGGAGCCAGCACCCCAGGGGACTGGAAAGGCAGGCCTGGGGAGGAGTCTGGACACTATGCTTGGTATCTGGGACCTGGGCAGGGCTTTGGGGAGGGCTGTCCGAGAAGGAGGTTGTGGGGGTCTAGGATTAAAAGTAGCTGGGCAGGCCGGGCGCGGTGGCTCAAGCCTGTAATCCCAGCACTTTGGGAGGCCGAGACGGGCGGATCACGAGGTCAGGAGATCGAGACCATCCTGGCTAACACTGTGAAACCCCGTCTCTACTAAAAATAAAATACAAAAAACTAGCCGGGCGAGGTGGCGGCGCCTGTAGTCCCAGCTACTCGGGAGGCTGAGGCAGGAGAATGGCGGGAACCCGGGAGGCGGAGCTTGCAGTGAGCTGAGATCCGGCCACTGCACTCCAGTCCGGGTGACAGAGCGAGACTCCGTCTCAAAAAAAAAAAAAAAAAAAAAGTAGCTGGGCAACATGGCAAAACTCCGTCTCTACCAAAAATACAAAAATTAGCCAAGCGTGGTGGCAAGCACCTGTGGTCCCAGCGACCCCGGAAACTGGGAGGCTGAGGCGAGAGCATCACCTGAGCCCAGGGGCAAGGCAGTAATGAGCCAAGATAGCGCCACTGCACTCCTGCCTGGATGACAGAGGGGGACCTTGTCTCAAAAAACAAACAAACAAACAAAAGTTCTGGGGGCTTGCCCATGTGTGGATCCCAGCTCTATGTTTACGAGATGCTCCATCTTGGGCAGGTCCCTTCACTTTTCTGGGTCTTTGTTTCTTTGGCTGCAAGAAGGGTAGCTTTAAGGATTCCATGGACTAACATAGTAAGTAGGAAGCGTTCATTATGTTGTCACTATTTTATGTTTAAGAAGTAGTATCCTAAGCAAAATGTGATAAGACATACAATGGAATATTATTCATCCTTAAAAGGGAAGGAAATTTTGTCACATGCTACAATATGGATGAAGCTTAGAAATTATTCTGAGTGAAATCAGCCAGTTACAGAAAGTCGAATACTGTATGATTCCACTTACATGAGCTATCTGGAGTGGTCACATTCATAGAGACAGGAAGGAGATGCTTTCCAAGGACTTAGGGCGGGGGGCGTGATGAGTGTTTCATGGGTACAGAGTTTCAGTTTGGGAAAATGAAAAAGTTCTGTAACAATAATTTGCTGCCTATTTCAGAATCGCTAGATTTTTTGTTATTGCGTTCCCAACACAAATAAATGATCAATGTTTGAAGTGATGGTTATCCCAAGTACCCAGTTTTGATATTTGAACATTGAAGGCTTGTGTCAAAATATCACATGTACCCCATAAATATTAGGTACTATGCATCTATACAAATTAAAAATAAATTTTAAAAAAGATCTGGAGATGGGTGGTGATGATGATTCTACAACGTTGTGAATGTATATAATGCCACTAAACTGTACACTTAAAAATGACTAAGATGATCAATTTTATGTTATGTGTATTTTGCTGTAATAAAAAAATTAAACCAAAAAAACCCTACCCTGGCTTCTGTGTGGTAATGGGGGTTGAGGGCAGGGTGGATGCAGACAGAGCAGTCAGGGTCCCTCCGTTGTCCAGGCAGGAGATGCTTCTGATGGTGAAGATGCAGAAGATGCATTTGGGGAGGTTTGGAGGCAACTAGATCTTAAAGATAGGAACTAGCTGGCAGATTGGATGGGGGCTGAGGAAAACAGGGAACCGAAAGAGTTCTTTTGTTTCTGGCTATAAAGGTGGGTGATTTTGAGCCACTATTATCAGGAACAGAGAAGATGGGGAGAGGAAGGGTTTGTAGAGGTTTGCTAGGCTGGCTGGTCATTCAAAGGGAGACTTCTTTAATAAAGTGATGAAATCCATAATGAGCATGACACTGAAAACTCTTCAAATTTATTAACTTTATTTACTTGATATTGTGGAGTTTCAGTTTCTCTCTACTTCTTTAGGTGCTTCATTTCATGAATAGTAAGTTCCTCCCATCACAGTCTCCCTCTTGCCCCACCATCCATTGTATTTGCCAGATAAAACAGCTTTTCAGATGGGAGTGAATAAACCTCATTTTGCTTCTAGTATTAATGAATAATAGTCTTTCTCTTCAGTTTTGAAATTTGGAACTTAGTCCTTTATTTTTGTAGATGAAAATTAAATAACTGTTAATAGTTATTGGATATTTACTCTGAGAATTGTTTTAGACTCTATATTTTTGTATTCATTATCTCATTTATTCCTCACAATGAATTTATGAAGTAGATATTCCTATTATTTGTACTCTATAGATGATGAAATTGAAATAACTTTCTCAAGGGCTAAAATAACTTTCTCAAGGGCTCAGCTTTCATAAGAAGCAAACCCAAGATACTATTAATATTATGAGAAAATGAGTTTTGAGTTTTTATTCCAGATTTTATCTAATTAGCCTATCTGTTATTTATCTATCAGTGTATTCATTGTAGTAAAATATACATCACATAAAACTTAGCATGTTAACCATTTTTAAGTGTACAGTTCAGTGGCATTTAGTACATCCACATTATTGCACAACTGTCACCACCATTACTACCAAAATTCATTTTATCATCCTAAATGGAATTATCTTCTTTTTAAACAACAACTCCCTATTCCCTCTCCCCCATAGGCCCTGGTAGCCACTATCCTGCTTTCTGTCTCTATGAGTTTGACTACTCTAGCTCCATCATGTAAGTAGAAGCTTACCGCATTTGTCCTATAGTGACTGACTTATTTCACTTAGCATAATGTCTTCAAAGTTTATCTGCATTGTAGTATGTGTCAGAATTCTGTTTCTTTTTTTCTTTTCTTTTTTTTTTTTTTTTTTTTTTTGAGACGGATTCTTGCTCTGTCACCCAGTCTGGAGTGCAGTGGCGCAATCTCAGCTTACTGCAACCTCTGTCTCCCGAGTTCAAGAGATTCTTCTGCCTCAGCCTCCTGAGTAGCTAGGACTACAGGCAGGTACCACCATGCCCGGCTAATTTTGTATTTTTAGTAGAGACTGGATTTCACCATATTGGCCAGGCTGGTCTCAAACTCCTGATCTTATGATCCGCCCACCTTGGCCTCCCAAAGTGCTGGTATTATAGGCACGAGTCACCATGCCCAGCCTGAATTCTGTTTCTTTTTAAGAATGAGCAATATTCCATCCTATGTCCGTATCACATTTTGCTTATCCGTCTGTTGATGGCCAGTCACTTGGGTTACTTTCTACCTTTTGACAACTGCAAATAATGCTGTCATGAACATGAGTGTACAAATATCTCTTTGAATCCCTGCTTTGATTTATTTTGGGTATATACCTCCAAGTGGGATTGCTAGATCATATGATAATTTTATGTTTAGTTTTTTGAAGAACCACCCTACTGCTTTTATTTATTTATTTAATATAAATGTTCTCTCTTCTCTCGCTCTACTTTTTTGTACCTTGGATATTGCTTTAAGTGTGGTGTTCAATAAATATCATTAACGATGATTATAAATGTAGCTGACATCCATACAGCTTTTAGCATATGTACTATAAATCATTTTGTAATACGATGCTATTATTCAGCTTTACTTTCTCCTCTGTAACAGGCACTGTGCTCAATGATTGGTTTGGTTAATTCTCATAGCTTCTCTATGAGGGAGGTGCTAGTCTTGCATCTTATATATAAGGAAATTGAGGCACAGAGAGATTAAACAACTTGCCCAAAGTCACACAGCTAGAAAGTGAAAAGTGGCAGAGGCAGTATTCTAACCCAGGCAGTCTAAGCCCACAGCCCGTAGGCCTAATCTGTATTCCAAATACTTCCTACAGGCTGTGCTACCTTCCAAGAAGACATGTCACACAAGTATACTAGTGATACTGCTGTATAAATAAATAATTAAATCAACTGACTTGAGCTTATGATGTGCTCTTCATTAGAATGGATCCAATTTGTGGCATCCTATTGTTTTTTGTTTACTCCTTTCCTTACCTCCTGCCTCAAGCTAAAATATCAAAAGGATGTTTTACATATATCCTTTATATATTGTTAATTATGAACAAATGTATCTATATAATAGTGCACCATTTTGGTTGGGACGAAGCACTGTTATTTGTTTTATTTTATGTTTGCCGTGGTAGAAAGTATGTCTATCAGCAATGCCTAGTAGTGCTGACTTAGGTTTTCTTTTTTGTCAGAAGTAATTTTATGATAAACTAATATTGTAGTATCCTGGGAAGCTTTGTATACCTGAAAGAGGTGAGTGATTTGCTCAGATATGCTGAAGGTTCAGTTTGTCAATTCCATTTATATTTTGAGACCCACTTTGCCCTAACTAAAAGAGATAATGGAACAGAAATCTGGATAGTTTTTTGTTTCTTTGTTTTTGTTTTTGAGATGGAGTTTCGCTCTTGTTGCTCAGGCTGGAGTGCAATGGTGTGATCTTGGTTCACTGCAACCTCTGCCTCCCAGGTTGAAGCAAGCCTCCTGCCTCAGCCTCCCAAGTATCTGGTATTACAGCCATGTGCCACCACGCCCGGATAATGTTTTGTATTTAGTAGACATGAGGTTTCACCATGTTAGTCAGGCTAGTCTCGAACTCCTGACCTCAGGTGATCTGCCCACCTCTGCCTCCCAAAGTGCTGGGATTATAGGCGTGCACCACTGCACCTGGCTGAAATCTGGATAGTTTAAGTCAAGGAAATGATGCTGGTTCATTGGAAACCATACTAATTTTCCTTTTCTTCAGTTGCAAAATCATCCCCGGGGTCTCAGACTACAATCTGGGGGCAGTTTCCTACACTGGCATTGCCCTCACTTGGCATTTACCAGCTGCCCACTCCTGCTTCTCCCTGGCATATCTGCTTCTCCATCTACTCCTCTGACCACGTCTTCCTGACCACCTTTCTTTTCTTTTAGCAGAGAGTTAGGGGTTGGAGATAACAAGCAGACCACGAATAATGAGAAAGCAATGGACACATTTGATTCTTAAGCCCTTTGGGGAAAATTGGCATGCTCCTATAGCTTCTTCGGGGATGAGGATAGTAGAATCAAGTCAAGAGCCAACACCCAGGGCAGAAAGCAACCTGCCCTCACTGGTCACTCTAAGAGGCTCAGAGATGGAGTCCAGTGGCCCCAGTCATCGGTAGACCACTCCTCTGAACCTAACTGATAGCATGCCACCCTCGCACACTGCCATTGTTTGTTTCACACTATGGACCTAGATAGATGAGCTGCCTCATCACCTACTCTATGCAGAAACTGCCATGTCCTCCCCTCTGCACAGGCAAATATTTACCAGCTCTGTGGACAGCCACTTGTATCATATCAAGGACCTGGGGCCAAGTCAACTCAGGGTCAGATGCGAAGGGGCAGACAAAAGCAGAGAGAGAGAGAGTACTAACTTGTTTTTTGGCTCCAATTTTATTCATATAGGCATTGAAATGCTGTTGTCAGTTGATCCCCCAGAAAAATCAGCCTTGACAATGATCTTGGTCTCAGGCTTGTGGCCTCTTTGAGTTTCCTCATTGTCAACATCAAGACCTAGGAATGAGAAAAGAAGGAAAAAGAAGAAGAAAAAAGGAAGAAAGGAGATGAAGAATGTAGAAAGGAAGGGATGAAAGGCCCCTGCAGGAGGGGACTGGCTGGGAGCAGGATACACTTCCTTTCACCAACATTCCGGGCCTCAGGGAGGAGCTTGGGGGCTGATCCAAACTGTGTATGGGAGTGGCAAGGATCCATGGAGAGAATCAAAAACCTAACGAATCAAGTTATTAAGTTACTTTTGGAAGCATAAACATACCTTTCAATAAAGGTCTAGGACCCTGATAAAACCCAGAGATGGAGAAGTGAAATCAATTGTTGAGAATAAATGAAACATGTATTGATCCACACACTACAGCCATCTGTGATGTCTAATCCTCATGGTAATCACAGTAGGATGGTATTTTGATCCCCCTTTGATAAGGGAGGATATTTAAGTCAGAAGGGGTCAGTGATTCACCCAAGTCCACACGGTAAATGAATGGCAAAGCCACGCATCCACCCGTTCGTCCTGCCTCCAAATCCCACCCATGTTTTCACACAGAATCTGGACTGCACTGAAACCTGGAAAACAACAGACCCTGTTGGTTTGGGAAATAGCTGACAGCAAACAGCACTTGGAGAATGAGCTGGGGAAGAAGTAGCCCGGGCTGGCAGGTGGGAGGGAGAAGGGTCAGGCCTGAGAGCCGAGAAAGAGGAAGGCCCGCCAGGCCGGCTCCCACTCCACGTGCCAGCCCTGGCCGGGAGCATGTGGGGGCACAGGTTTCCTCGGATCCCACGTCCATTGTTCTGCCGTTATGACATGGCCTCACTGTCTATCATAGACGGAAATGAAATTGGTCTGGAATGGTTTCCTCTTCCCACAGTTTTCTTGGTTGTATATTGATAGATGACTTTTAAATATAATATCCTTACAGATAGGAAAATTAAGCTAATCTATCCATTCAATGTCCAGAACTGTCCTTTTTTTCAAGTTTAGCATGAGAGACGATGTGTTAGCCTTTTTCAGTCCTCTAAGACTTCCTTATCATGCCATAGTTTTTAAAAAGTGGCTTAATTTCCCTGGGTCACCAGAGAGCATCCGTGGGAGTTCCATGGTGTCAGCATTCTCCATGCTATTGGAGCACGGCTTCCCTTCGACCGGGTTGCAGGCCTGGGCTCACAGATTCCAGCTCACCGTGGCCACAAAGCTGGGAGAGGAGAAAAGAGGCCCTGCCTTGGCCGGAACATGTACTATTCTCCTCCTAGAGCTGTTGTTTTCCTTGATCATCTATAACTAAGATCTTTTTCCAGCTGCCACCTGCATGTCCTAGCCGCCCGAGTAGCTGGGATCACAGGTGTGTGCCACCATGCCTGGATTTTTTTTTTTTTTCTTTTCTTTTTAAGTAGAGACAGGGCTTTACCATATTGGCCAGGCTG
Organism: Trachypithecus francoisi; assembly: GCF_009764315.1. Classification (NCBI taxonomy): domain Eukaryota; kingdom Metazoa; phylum Chordata; class Mammalia; order Primates; family Cercopithecidae; genus Trachypithecus; species Trachypithecus francoisi. The sequence continues at coordinate 9,549,244 of NW_022681472.1, forward strand.
GTCTCGAACTCCTGACCTCAGGTGATCTGCCTGCCTTGGCCTCCCAGAGTGCTGGGATTACAGGTGTGAGCCACCATGCCTGGCCATGGTTTGCTTTTTTGATTCTGACTTGGAAACCACATACTATCTCTCTCTCTTTTTTTAATTTAGCTGGAGCTCCATGGGTTTCTCAGGCTCTGGATAGAAGGGGTTGATTTTTGTTTTGCTTCTGTCACTGCCTTTCTCTGTCAGTATAATTTCTGTGACCTTAGCAATGTCTACTAAAAGTACATGCTTTGCAAGCCTTGATTCCTAAGATTTTATTTTCCCTGGTCCTTTTCTATCATATCTACAGCATGTTGGAACGTTTCTCTGAAGCTCATGCCAACTGTTGATTTTCCTTGACATTGTGACTATTATTATCCAGATGATTATTTTCTCTATTTATAGAGGAACTTTTAGAAATGCTTTCTTGTGGTAACATGCATTATCTCATTTCATCTCCAGTTACCCATGAGGGAGATCTCCATCATCTGTTTCACAGATGACGACACGTCCGAGGATATGCGTGTGTCACACAGCTCACGGCTGTCAGAGACGGAAGTGGAGTGTGTTTCCAACTTGAGACGCATGCCACCACTTTTTCGTTTTCTTCCGTCTTTAAACATAACTCCTTTCCATGTGTAAAAATTAAATCAGGCTGGGTGCGGTGGCTCAGGCCTGTAATCTCAGCACTCTGGGAGGCCGAGGCAGGCAGATCATGAGGTCAAGAGATGGAGACCATCCTGGCTAACATGGTGAAACCCCGTCTCTACTAAAAATACAAAAATCAGCTGAGCATGGTGGCACGTGCCTGTAGTCCCAGCTACTCAGGAGGTGGAGGTTGCAGTGAGCTAAGATCGCACCATTGCACTCCAGCTTGGGCAACAAGAGTGAAACTCCATCTCAAAAAAAAAAAAAAAATTAGGGAACCAAACTACCCATTTTCTTTACTAAGAAATTTAGGAAAACTCCCCATCTGAAATACTTACTTCCTTTTTAAATTTATTTTATTTTCATAATAAATTCTCTAATACAAGAATAGGGAATGCACTGTGTTAGCAGGTGGCAGACTCTGGACCCTGGGACCCAGACCCCAGCTTAAAGGGTCATTCCTTCTTGCCCTGAAGCACCAGAGCACCAGGAGAAACTGGGACCCGGTGTTACATTGGGAACATTTGAATGGAAACAGAATTTTTACACTGTTTATCATCTGATGAGGGTTTTAAGGGGAAAGTGTCAGCATAAATTTGGAATTTCCTGACTTCTGCGGATTTGAGTTACAATCCTGACAAGACTAGAAAGGAAATCTTAAAAAAAAAAATTTAGAGTGTTTTATTGTGGAAATGTCCCCAAACATTTTCATCCCATTTTCCCAGAGAAACCTGACAGCTCTTGGGGTGGGGGGTGCGGGATGGCGGACGAGGGGGGATGGAGAAGAACAAAACCCAGCGGCCACATCCTTGAACTCTTTTGTGTGTTTAGAACAATGTCCAGTTAAAATCAAACAATATTGCTGCTAAATGCGTCTAAAATAGTCCTTGGTAAGTACTCTTGCTCTTGCCCGGTGGAAGGGCTCCGTGAGAGGGCAGCTTGGAGAGTGATGAGAGTCGGGCCTAGCGCTGACCGCAGAGGCAGCAGGGCACAGCGAGATACTGTATCTTTCTAATAACCCTGTCATCAGCTCCTGCGTTGCTGGGACTTTAAATCTCAATCTGAGCGCAGCGTGCATACAGCCGCTGCACCCAAGTGGAAAACAAAAGCCGGGCTAGGGCTGGGGGTGGGGGAAGCTCATAAAGGAGAAGTCATGAAGTCTGGCTTTCTGGCCAGATTTCCTCTGGAAGGTGAGGTGTGGCCGGCACTGTGTGTGTGGACTGCCTGGGAGGGGACACACACCCTGCCTTCAGACGGCAGGACCTCAGCCTGGCCCGCAGCCAAGGAGCCAGACGCCAGGCCCCGGGCTCTCAGCAGTGGGAGCGGTCGCTGGGCTGGGTATACAATGGTATTATCTCAAGCCAACCACTGCTGCAGAAACGCGCAATGCTTCCTGTCCTTGCATTGCAGCACAAACTGTCCGATTTCCAACTGCTTTCGGACACACTCACCCGCACTTGGCCGCCAGGCTTGCTGTATGAATGTCTAAAGCCGTTTCTTCCTTGGGAATTGCAGACGCTGCAATGCCGTAATCCACTGTATTTTTATCCCCTCTGGAAGGACCTGAACCGATCTTGAGTCACATGGGGAAAGGGATTAACTCCCAAAACAGTTTATGTAATGTAGGCAAATGCCTGAAGCGTCTTATAATGGGGGAAAGCAGAAAGATCTCCAAACTCATGAACATCATACACAATTTATTCTTGTTGGTCCATTGTCTTATTCTCTTTCCCACTTTGAATCCCTGGGAAAGCAAGAAGATGCAGTAGAAGAGGAAAATCTGGGTGAACGTGAAGGAGAAAGCCTGCTTTTAATTTCTAGTGATTACTTTTAATATATGTTGAATGAATTTTGTTTAAACTGTTATGGTACTCTCAAACACGGCCATTGGATTAAATTATTTCAAAAATTTAAAAGCCTACTAAACCCTGGTACTACCAATGTGTTGAAAAGGACAAGGGAGATGAAGGAGAAGGTTCTTTTTTTTAAAAAATCGTGTTTGATGTTTTTGGCTTTGGAATATTTCAGTTAGGTTTTTAAGCATCTGACTGAACCTTTCAAATTATGTGCCTATGTCAGAAAGGTGAACACTTTCAGCAACCTGCTCCCAGAAGTCAGAGGTTTAATCCAACAGTTACCAGAAATGCTCTTAAACTTTCTGCTTCCGGGTCAGGAGGTTTTTGGCAGGCCGCTGTTCCCAGGGACATGGACTTTGATGCAGCATGGGCTCCTTAAGGAGGCTTAGAACAGGCTGGCCTCAGGCAGGCAGCCATGGCTCACAGGGCCAGAATCCTCTCCTTTGTGCTTCGTGGGAATTCCTGTGATTACAGTACAAACCCAGTTTTCAGTAAAATGGGATGACAACTGCTCCAAATAAGGTGGCCCTTGGTTTATCCCGAATGTGCCTAAGTAGATCTACTCCCTCCTACTGAAGCCTGAAGATTCTTTCAGCTACTTGCCCTTGTGAAAATGGGTGGGCTGTTTTTGGACTGGATTCAGTAGTGTGCTGGCAAATGTTTAACCACCAGCTCTCTGCAACAAGCAGCCCTGATGGGGACATTTGCTATGGTCTTCAAGAGATTGGGGCCTTGAAATATACAACTTTTTAAAATTAGAAAGTATTTTAAACATACAGAGAAATATAGAGGATAATAGAATAAATGTTTACGTACCCACAAACTCTTATTTAATCTGAACATTTTGTGGTATTTACTTTTCTTTTGAAGAAATGGTTGAAACCTGCTGGGTCCTCTCTCTGGGCTCCTCCCTCCCTGTGCAGAGGCAATCGATATCTGAACTTTGTCTTTCCCCTGCATGCAGGACAGATGTTCTTCAAGCTCCCAGAGCTGTCTAAAGGCCAGAGTGACAGCACAAAATTTTCAATTTTCAAATGCCACCCTTGCCTGCATTTTCCAAACATATGTTTATACATGCAATAGATAATATTGTTTTGCATGCTTTAAAATTTGAATATAAATCATAATTACATACTTTTTTGATACATTTAATGAGATATTATTTACACACCATACAATTCATCTATTCAAAGTGTACAATGGTTTCTAATATATTTGGAAAGTTGCACAACTATCACCACAATCAATTGTAGAAACTTTTCATCACCACCGCTCATGCCAGGCCAAAAAACCTACTGGTGCCAATGAATGGTCCCTCATCTTCCCTGACTCTGCCCCACTCCCAAACCTAGACAACCAATAGTGGGTCTTTTGTCTCTAGGGGGTTGCCTAAACAGGTAATTTCAAATAAATGGAATCGTATAATATGTGACTTTCTGCATCTGGCTTTGTTCACTTAGCACAGTATTTACCATTCATGCATGTTATAGCATGTATTTGTATTTCTTCATTTTTATTGCCAAATAATTTTCCATAGTATGAAGGTATCACGTTTTATTTATTCTTCCATTAATGACTATTTGGGTTGTTTCCACTTTTTGGCTATTATGAATAATGCTGCTATTAATATTTTTGTACAAGTTTTTGTGTGAACACGTGCTTCAATTCTTTGTGGTGTATACCTAGGAGAGGAATTGCTGGGTCATACAGGAACTCTATGTTTAACCTTTTGAGGAGCTGCTAGACTGTTTTCCAAAGCAGCTGCATCGTTTTATATTCCCACTAGCAGTGTGTGAGGATTCTGGCTTGTCCATATCCTCACCAACACCTATTATTGTCTGTCTTTTTGACTCTAGCCATCCTAGTGGGTGTGAAGGGGTATCTCATGATGACTTTGATTTGCATTTCCATAATGATTAATGGTACTGAACATCTCCACATGTGCTTGCTGGCAAGCTGTATGTCTTTTTTGGAGAAATGTCTGATCAGATCCTTTGTCCATTTTTTAAATAGAATTACTTATCTTTTCATTTATTTATATATATTTTTTGATACGAGGTTTTGCTCTTTTTTTTTTTTTTTAATTATACTTTAAGTTCTAGGGTACATGTGCATGACGTTTATATCATGTATAACTCCCCAATGCAATCCCTCCCTCCTCCCCCCTCCCCATGATAGGCCCCAGTGTGTGATGTTCCCCTTCCCGAGTCCAAGTGATCTCATTGTTCAGTTCCCACCTATGAGTGAGAACATGCGGTGTTTGGTTTTCTCTTCTTGTGATAGTTTGCTAAGAATGATGGTTTCCAGCTGCATCCATGTCCCTACAAAGGACGCAAACTCATCCTTTTTGATGGCTGCATAGTATTCCATGGTGTATATGTGCCACATTTTCTTAATCCAGTCTGTCACAGATGGACATTTGGGTTGATTCCAAGTCTTTGCTATTGTGAATAGTGCCGCAATAACGTACATGTGCATGTGTCTTTGTAGTAGAGTAATTTATAATCCTTTGGGTATATACCCAGTAGTGGGATGGCTGGGTCATATGGTACATCTAGTTCTAGATCCTTGAGGAATCGCCATACTGTTTTCCATAATGGTTGAACTAGTTTACAATCCCACCAACAGTGTAAAAGTGTTCCTATTTCTCCACATCCTCTCCAACACCTGTTGTTTCCTGACTTCTTAATGATTGCCATTCTAACTGGTGTGAGATGGTATCTCATTGTGGTTTTGATTTGCATTTCTCTGATGGCCAGTGATGATGAGCATTTTTTCATGTGTCTGTTGGCTGTATGGATGTCTTCTTTTGAGAAATGTCTGTTCATATCCTTTCCCCACTTTTTGATGGGGTTGTTTGTTTTTTTCTTGTATATTTGTTTGAGTTCTTTGTAGATTCTGGATATTAGCCCTTTGTCAGATGAGTAGGTTGCAAAAATTTTTTCCTATTCTGTAGGTTGCCTGTTCACTCTGATGGTAGTTTCTTTAGCTGTGCAAAAGCTCTTTAGTTTAATTAGATCCCATGTGTCAATTTTTGCTTTTGCTGCCATTGCTTCTGGTGTTTTAGACATGAAGTCCTTGCCCATGCCTATGTCCTGAATGGTACTACCTAGATTTTCTTCTAGGGTTTTTATGGTATTAGGTCTAACATTTAAGTCTCTAATCCATCTTGAATCAATTTTCGTATAAGGGGTAAGGAAAGGATCCAGTTTCAGCTTTCTACTTATGGCTAGCCAATTTTCCCAGCACCATTTATTAAATAGGGAATCCTTTCCCCATTTCTTGTTTCTCTCAGGTTTGTCAAAGATCAGATGGCTGTAGATGTGTGGTATTATTTCTGAGGACTCTGTTCTGTTCCATTGGTCTATATCTCTGTTGTGGTACCAGTACCATGCTGTTTTGGTTACTGTAGCCTTGTAGTATACTTTGAAGTCAGGTAGCGTGACGCCTCCAGCTTTGTCCTTTTGACCTAGGATTGTCTTGGCAATGTGGGCTCTTTTTTGGTTCCATATGAACTTTAAAGCCGTTTTTTCCAATTCTGTGAAGAAAGTCATTGGTAGCTTGATGGGGATGGCATTGAATCTATAAATCACCTTGGGCAGTATGGCCATTTTCACGATATTGATTCTTCCTATCCATGAGCATGGTATGTTCTTCCATTTGTTTGTGTCCTCTTTGATTTCACTGAGCAGTGGTTTGTAGTTCTCCTTGAAGAGGTCCTTGACATCCCTTGTAAGCTGGATTCCTAGGTATTTTATTCTCTTTGAAGCAATTGTGAATGGAAGTTGATTCCTGATTTGGCTCTCTGCTTGTCTGTTACTGGTGTATAAGAATGCTTGTGATTTTTGCACATTAATTTTGTATCCTGAGACTTTGCTGAAGTTGCTTATCAGCTTAAGGAGATTTTGGGCTGAGACAATGGGGTTTTCTAAATATACAATCATGTCATCTGCAAACAGGGACAATTTGACTTCTTCTTTTCCTAACTGGATACTCTTGATTTCTTTCTCTTGCCTGATTGCCCTAGCCAGCACTTCCAACACTATGTTGAATAGGAGTGGTGAGAGAGGGCATCCCTGTCTTGTGCCAGTTTTCAAAGGGAATTTTTCCAGTTTTTGCCCATTCAGTATGATATTAGCTGTGGGTTTGTCATAAATAGCTCTTATTATTTTGAGGTACGTTCCATCAATACCAAATTTATTGAGCGTTTTTAGCATAAAGGGCTGTTGAATTTTGTCAAAAGCCTTTTCTGCATCTATTGAGATAATTATGTGGTTCTTGTCTTTGGTTCTGTTTATATGCTGGATTACGTTGATTGATTTGCGAATGTTGAACCAGCCTTGCATCCCAGGGATGAAGCCCACTTGATCATGGTGGATAAGCTTTTTGATGTGCTGCTGAATCCGGTTTGCCAGTATTTTATTGAGGATTTTTGCATCGATGTTCATCAGGGATATTGGTCTAAAATTCTCTTTTTTTGTTGTGTCTCTGCCAGGCTTTGGTATCAGGATGATGTTGGCCTCATAAAAAGAGAGGTTTTGCTCTTTTTGCCCAGACTGGACTGCAATGGCATGATCTCGGCTCACTGCAACCTCCACCTCCCAGGTTCAAGCAATTCTCCTGCCTCAGCCTCCCAAGTGGCTGGGATTACACGCATGCGCCACCACGCCTGGCTCATTTTGTATTTTTAGTAGAGACAGGGTCTCTGCATGTTGGTCAAGCTGGTCTCAAACTCTTGACCTCAGGTGATCTGCCCACCACAGCCTCCCAAAGTGCTGGGATTACAGGTGTAAGTCACTGCGCCCGGCTTATTATCTTTTTATTTTTGAGGTACAAGAATTCTTTTTTTTTTTTTTTTTTTTGAGACGGAGTCTCGCTCTGCCACCCAGGCTGGAGTGCAGTGGCTGGATCTCAGCTCACTGCAAGCTCCACCTCCTGGGTTTACGCCATTCTCCTGCCTCAGCCTCCCAAGTAGCTGGGACTACAGGCGCCCGCCATGTCGCCCGGCTAGTTTTTTGTATTTTTTTGTAGAGACGGGGTTTCACCGTGTTAGCCAGGATGGTTTCGATCTCCTGACGTTGTGATCCGCCCGTCTCGGCCTCCCAAAGTGCTGGTACAAGAATTCTTAATGTATTCTAGATAGAGTCACTTATCGGATATATGATTTGCAAATATTTTCTCCCATTCTGTGGGCTATATTTTCACTTATTTGATAGTGCTCTTTGCTCTATATAAGCTTCTAAGGTTATTCTTAAATTAATACATTTTTAGCATTATCCAAGTAGAAACATGGAACATAAATACATCAATTTGAACCATTTTCAACCTCTGCATAGTACTTAATACTATGACTATTTAGAATTAATTTATTGATTCATTATTCTGTCAGTGGAAACTTGGACTTGTGCCAGTATTTGGCTGTAGCAAACAATGCTACCATGAACATTCTTACCCATGTCTCTTGGGATACATTTCCAAGTGTCTGTTGGGCAAATACAAGGCATATGTTAGAGATAGTGTGGTTTTGGTTCGAGACCACTGCAAGAAATCCAATAGCACAATAAAGAGAGTCGCATACATTTTTGGATTACCCTGTGCATATAAAAGTCATATTTACACCATACTGTAGCTTATTAAGTGTGTAATAGCATCAGGTCTAAAAAAAACAATGTATAAACCTTAACTTCAAAATACTTTCTTTTTTTTTTTGAGACAAGGTCTCACTCTGTCACCTAGGCTGGAGTGCAGTGGCGTGATTTGGGGTCATTGCAACCTCCATCTCTTGGGTTCAAGCGATTCTTCTGCCTCAGCCTCCTGAGTACTGGGATTATAGTCATGCACTACCATGCTCGGCTAGTTTTTGTTTTTAGTAGAGATGGGTTTTGCCATGTTGGCCAGGTAGATTTCAAACTCCTGGCTTCAAGCGATCCACCAGCCTCGGCCCTCCAAAGTGCTGGGATTATAGGCATGTGCCATGGCACCTGACCTAAAATACTTTATTTTTAAAAAATGTTAACAATCATCTGAGCCTTCAACAAGGCCTAATCTTTTTGCTGGTAGAGGATCTTATCTTGCCTTGAGGTTGATGGCTGCTGACTGATCAGGATGGTGGTTGCTGAAGGTTGAGGTGGCTGTGGCAATTTCTTAAAATAAGACAATAATGAAATTTGCCGCATCGATTGACTCTTCCTTTCATGAGAGATTTCTCTGAAACATGCAATACTGTTTGGTAGCATTTTACCAATAGTAGAATTTCTTTCAAAATTGGAGTCAGTCCTCCAAACCCTGCCACTGCTTTATCAACGAGGTTTGTGTAATATTCTAAATACTTTGTTGTCATTTTAATAATGTTCATAGCATCTTCATCAGGAGCAAATTCCATCTCAAGAAACCACTTCCTTCGGTCATCCATAAGAAGCAACTCCTCATCCATTAAAACTTTATCATGAGAATGCAGCAATTCAGTCACATCTTCAGGATTCACTTTAAATTTTGGTTCTCTTGCAATTTCTACCATCAGCAGTTATTTCCTCCTCTGAAGTCTTGAAACCCTCAAAGTCATCCATGAGGGTTGTAGTAAAATTCTTCCAAACTCCTGTTAATGTTGATAGTTCGACATTCTCCCATGAATCATAAATGCTTTAATGGCATCTAGAATGCTGAATCCTTTCCAGAAGGTTTTCTATTTACTTTGCCCAGATGCATCAGAAGAATCACTACCGATGGCAGCTATAGAGTTAGGAAATGTATTTCTTAAATAATAAGACCTGAAATTACTCCTTGATCCATGGGCTGCTGAATGGATATTGTGTTGGCAGACAGGAAAACAACATTAATCTCCTTGTATGTCTCCATCAGAGCTGTTGGGTGACCAGGTGCATTGTCAATGAACAGTAATATTTCGAAGGAAATCTTTTCTTCTGAGGAGTAGGTCTCAGCAGTAGGCTTACAATATTCAGTAAGCCATGCTGTCATTCAGGCTTTGTTGTTCCACCTATAAAGCACAGACAGAGAAGGCTGAGCAGACCCTAGGATTTTTGGAATGTAAAATGAGCATTGGCTTCAACTTAAAGTCACCAGCTGCCTTAACCCCTAATGAGAGCCAGCCTGTCCTTTGAAGTCAGGCATTGATGTCTCCTGTCTAGCTATGAAAGTCCTAGATGGCATCTTATTCCAATAAAAGGCTGTTTTGTCTACACTGAAAATCTGTTGTTTGGTGTAGCTGCCTTCATCAATGATCTTTCCTAGATCTTCTGGATAACCTACTGCAGCTTCTCCATCAGCACTTGCTGCTTCACTTTGCACTTTTATGTTACAGAGATGGCTTCTTTTCTTAAATTTCAGGAAGCAAACCCTGCTAGCTTCCAACTTTTCTTCCACAGCTTTCTCATCTCTCTTAGCATTCAAGGAATTAAAGAGAGCTAGGGCTTTACTCTTGAGAGGAGGGTTTGGCTTTTGGAAATGTAGCTGGCTTGATCTATCTAGGCCACTAAAATTTTCTTCATATGGGCAATAAGTCTGTATCATTTTCTTATCATTCATGTGTTCACTGGAGTAGCACTTTTTTTCTCTCTTTTTTTTTGAGACAGAGTCTCACTCTGTCGCCCAGGCTGGAGTGCAGTGGCGTGATTGGAGTAGAACTTTTTTTTTCTTTTTCTGACACAGAGTCCTGATCTGTTGCCCAGGCTGGAGTGCAATGGTGCGATCTTGGCTCACTGCAACCTCTGCCTACCAGGTTCAAGCAATTCTCCTGCCTGAGCCTCCTGAGTAGCTGGAACTACAGGCACACACCACCACACCCAGCTAATTTTGCATTTTTAGTAGAGACGGGGTTTCACCATGTTGGTCAGGCTGGTCTTGAATTCCTGACCTTGTGATCTACCTGCCTCAGCCTCCCAAAGTGCTGGGATTACAGGCATGAGCCACCACACCCGGCCTGGAGTAGCACTTTTAATTTCCTTCAATAACTTTTCCTTTGCATTCACAACTTGGCTAACTGCGCAATATCAGAAGACTGGCTTTTGGCCTTTCTTTGCTTGTGACATGCCTTCCTCACTAAGATTCATAATGTCTAGCTTTTGATTGCAGTGAGAGACGTGCAACTTTTCCTTTTGCTTGAACACGTAGAAGTCATTGTAGGGTTATTAATAGGCCTAATTTCAATATCATTTTGTCTCAGGGAATGAGCCCAAGGAAAGGGAAAAAGATAGGGGAATAGATGGTCTACAGAGCAGTCAGAACACACATACATTTATTAATTAAGTTTGCTGTCTTATGTGGGCGTGGCTTGTGGTACTTCAAAACAATGCCAACAGTAAGGTCGAAGATTGCTGATCGGGCGGAGCAAGATGGCCGAATAGGAACAGCTCCAGTCTCCAACTCCCAGCGCGAGTGACACAGAAGACCGGTGATTTCTGCATTTTCAACTGAGGTACTGGGGTCATCTCTCTAGGGAGTGCCGGACAATCGGTGCTGGTCAGCTGCTGCAGCCCGACCAGCGAGAGCTGAAGCAGGGCGAGGCATCGCCTCACCTGGGAAGCGCAAGGGGGAAGGGAATCCCTTTTCCTAGCCAGGGGAACTGAGACACACAGCACCTGGAAAATTGGGTAACTCCCACCCCAATATTGAGCTTTAAGCAAACGGGCACGCCAGGAGAATATATCCCACACATGGCCGGGAGGGTCCCACGCCCACGGAGCCTCCCTCATTGCTAACACAGCAGTCTGCGATCTAACCGCAAGGCAGCAGCGAGGCTGGGGGAGGGGCGCCCACCATTGCTGAGGCTTAAGTAGGTAAACAAAGCCGCTGGGAAGCTCGAACTGGGTGGAGCTCACAGCAGCTCAAGGAAACCTGCCTGTCTCTGTAGACTCCACCTCTGGGGACAGGGCACAGCTAAAAAAAAAACAACAAAAAGGCAGCAGAATCTCTGCAGACGCAAATGACTCTGTCTGACAGCTTTGAAGAGAGCAGTGGATCTCCCAACACGGAGGTTGAGATCTGAGAAGGGACAGACTGCCTGCTCAAGTGGGTCCCTGACCCCTGAGTAGCCTAACTGGGAGACATCCCCCACTAGGGGCAGTCTGACACCCCACACCTCACATGGTGGAGTACACCCCTGAGAGGAAGCTTCCAAAGTAAGAATCAGACAGGTACACTCACTGTTCAGCAATATTCTATCTTCTGCAACCTCTGCTACTGACACACAGGCAAACAGGGTCTGGAGTGGACCTCAAGCAATCTCCAACAGACCTACAGCCGAGGGTCCTGACTGTCAGAAGGAAAACTATCAAACAGGAAGGACACCTATACCAAAACCCCATCAGTACGTCACCATCATCAAAGACCAGAGACAGAGAAAACCACAAAGATGGGGAAAAAGCAGGGCAGAAAAGCTGGAAATTCAAAAAATAAGAGCACATCTCCCCCTGCAAAGGAGCGCAGCCCATCGCCAGCAACGGATCAAAGCTGGTCAGGGAATGACTTTGACAAGATGAGAGAAGAAGGCTTCAGTCCATCAAACTTCTCAGAGCTAAAGGAGGAATTACGTACCCAGCGCAAAGAAACTAAAAATCTTGAAAAAAGAGTGGAAGAATTGACAGCTAGACTAATTAATGCAGAGAAGGTCATAAACGAAATGACAGAGATGAAAACCATGACACGAGAAATACATGACAAATGCACAAGCTTCAGTAACTGACTCGATCAACTGGAAGAAAGAGTATCAGCGATTGAGGATCAAATGAATGAAATGAAGCGAGAAGAGAAACCAAAAGAAAAAAGAAGACAAAGAAATGAACAAAGCCTGCAAGAAGTATGGGATTATGTAAAAAGACCAAATCTACGTCTGATTGGGGTGCCTGAAAGTGAGGGGGAAAATGAAACCAACTTGGAAAACACTCTTCAGGATATCATCCAGGAGAACTTCCCCAACCTAATAGGGCAGGCCAACATTCAAATTCAGGAAATACAGAGAATGCCACAAAGATACTCCTCCAGAAGAGCAACTCCAAGACACATAATTGCCAGATTCACCAAAGTTGAAATGAAGGAAAAAATCTTAAGGGCAGCCAGAGAGAAAGGTCGGGTTACCCACAAAGGGAAGCCCATCAGACTAACAGCAGATCTCTCGGCAGAAACTCTACAAGCCAGAAGAGAGTGGGGGCCAATATTGAACGTTCTTAAAGAAAAGAATTTTCAACCCAGAATTTCATATCCAGCCAAACTAAGTTTCATAAGTGAAGGAGAAATAAAATCCTTTACAGATAAGCAAATGTTTAGAGATTTTGTCACCACCAGGCCTGCCTTACAAGAGACCCTGAAGGAAGCACTAAACATGGAAAGGAACAACCGGTACCAGCCATTGCAAAAACATGCCAAAATGTAAAGACCATCGAGGCTAGGAAGAAACTGCATCAACTAACGAGCAAAATAACCAGTTAATATCATAGTGGCAGGATCAAGTTCACACATAACAATATTAACCTTAAATGTTAATGGACTAAATGCTCCAATTAAAAGACACAGACTGGCAAACTGGATAAAGAGTCAAGACCCATCAGTCTGCTGTATTCAGGAGATCCATCTCACATGCAGAGACATACATAGGCTCAAAATAAAGGGATGGAGGAAGATCTACAAAGCAAGTGGAGAACAAAAAAAAGCAAGGGTTGCAATCCTAGTCTCTGATAAAACAGACTTTAAACCATCAAAGATCAAAAGAGACAAAGAAGGCCATTACATAATGGTAAAGGGATCAATTCAACAGGAAGAGCTAACTCTCCTAAATATCTATGCACCCAATACAGGAGCACCCAGATTCATAAAGCAAGTCCTTAGAGACTTACAAAAAGACTTAGACTCCCATACAATAATAATGGGAGACTTCAACACTCCACTGTCAACATTAGACAGATCAACGAGACAGAAAGTTAACAAGGATATCCAGGAATTGAACTCATCTCTGCACCAAGCGGACCTAATAGACATCTGTAGAACTCTCCACCCCAAATCAACAGAATATACATTCTTCTCAGCACCACATCACACTTATTCCAAAATTGACCACATAATTGGAAGTAAAGCACTCCTCAGCAAATGTAAAACAACAGAAATTATAACAAACTGTCTCTCAGACCACAGTGCAATCAAACTAGAACTCAGGACTAAGAAACTCAATCCAAACCGCTCAACTACATGGAAACTGAACAACCTGCTCCTGAATGACTACTGGGTACATAACGAAATGAAAGCAGAAATAAAGATGTTCTTTGAAACCAATGAGAACAAAGATACAACATACCAGAATCTCTGGGACACATTTAAAGCAGTGTGTAGACGGAAATTTATAGCACTAAATGCCCACAAGAGAAAGCAGGAAAGATCTAAAATTGACACTCTAACATCACAATTAAAAGAACTAGAGAGGCAAGAGCAAACACATTCAAAAGCTAGCAGAAGGCAAGAAATAACTAAGATCAGAGCAGAACTGAAGGAGATAGAGACACAAAAAACCTCCAAAAAATCAATGAATCCAGGAGTTGGTTTTTTGAAAAGATCAACAAAATTGACAGACTGCTAGCAAGACTAATAAAGAAGAAAAGAGAGAGGAATCAAATAGACGCAATAAAAAATGATAAAGGGGATATCACCACCGATCCCACAGAAATACAAACTACCATCAGAGAATACTATAAACACCTCTACGCAAATCATCTAGAAAATCTAGAAGAAATGGATAATTTCCTGGACACTTACACTCTTCCAAGACTAAACCAGGAAGAAGTTGAATCCCTGAATAGACCAATAGCAGGCTCTGAAATTGAGGCAATAATTAATAGCCTACCAACCAAAAAAAGTCCAGGACTACATGGATTCACAGCTGAATTCTACCAGAGGTACAAGGAGGAGCTGGTACCATTCCTTCTGAAACTATTCCAATCAATAGAAAAAGAGGGAGTCCTCCCTAACTCATTTTATGAGGCCAACATCATCTGATACCAAAGCCTGGCAGAGACACAACAAAAAAGAGAATTTTAGACCAATATCCCTGATGAACATCGATGCAAAAATCCTCAATAAAATACTGGCAAACCGGATTCAGCAGCACATCAAAAAGCTTATCCACCATGATCAAGTGGGCTTCATCCCTGGGATGCAAGGCTGGTTCAACATTCGCAAATCAATAAACGTAATCCAGCATATAAACAGAACCAAAGACAAGAACCACATGATTATCTCAATAGATGCAGAAAAGGCTTTTGACAAAATTCAACAGCCCTTATGCTAAAAACGCTCAATAAATTCGGTATTGATGGAATGTACCTCAAAATAATAAGAGCTATTTATGACAAACCCACAGCTAATATCATACTGAATGGGCAAAAACTGGAAAAATTCCCTTTGAAAACTGGCACAAGACAGGGATGCCCTCTCTCACCACTCCTATTCAACATAGTGTTGGAAGTGCTGGCTAGGGCAATCAGGCAAGAGAAAGAAATCAAGAGTATTCAGTTAGGAAAAGAAGAAGTCAAATTGTCCCTGTTTGCAGATGACATGATTGTATATTTAGAAAACCCCATTGTCTCAGCCCAAAATCTGCTTAAGCTGATAAGCAACTTCAGCAAAGTCTCAGGATACAAAATTAATGTGCAAAAATCACAAGCATTCTTATACACCAGTAACAGACAAGCAGAGAGCCAAATCAGGAATCAACTTCCATTCACAATTGCTTCGAAGAGAATAAAATACCTAGGAATCCAACTTACAAGGGATGTAAAGGACCTCTTCAAGGAGAACTACAAACCACTGCTCAGTGAAATCAAAGAGGACACAAACAAATGGAAGAACATACCATGCTCATGGATAGAAGAATCAATATCGTGAAAATGGCCATACTGCCCAAGGTTATTTATAGATTCAATGCCATCCCCATCAAGCTACCAATGACTTTCTTCACAGAATTGGAAAAAACTGCTTTAAAGTTCCTATGGAACCAAAAAAGAGCCCACATTGCCAAGACAATCCTAAGTCAAAAGGACAAAGCTGGAGGCGTCACGCTACCTGACTTCAAAGTATACTACAAGGCTACAGTAACCAAAACAGCGTGGTACTTGTACCAAAACAGAGATATAGACCAATGGAACAGAACAGAGTCCTCAGAAATAATACCACACATCTACAGCCATCTGATCTTTGACAAACCTGAGAGAAACAAGAAATGGGGAAAGGATTCCCTATTTAATAAATGGTGCTGGGAAAATTGGCTAGCCATAAGTAGAAAGCTGAAACTGGATCCTTTCCTTACTCCTTATACGAAAATTGATTCAAGATGGATTAGAGACTTAAATGTTAGACCTAATACCATAAAAACCCTAGAAAAAAATCTAGATAGTACCATTCAGGACATAGGCATGGGCAAGGACTTCATGTCTAAAACACCAAAAGCAACAGCAGCAAAAGCCAAAATTGACAAATGGGATCTAATTAAACTAAATAGCTTCTGCACAGCAAAAGAAACTACCATCAGAGTGAGCAGGCAACCTACAGAATGGGAGAAAATATTTGCAATCTACTCATCTGACAAAGGGCTAATATCCAGAATCTACAAAGAACTCAAACAAATATACAAGAAAAAAACAAACAACCCCATCAAAAAGTGGGCAAAGGATATGAACAGACATTTCTCAAAAGAAGACATTCATACAGCCAACAGACACATGAAAAAATGCTCATCATCACTGGCCATCAGAGAGATGCAAATCAAAACCACAATGAGATACCATCTCACACCAGTTAGAATGGCAATCATTAAAAAGTCAGGCAACACAGGTGTTGGAGAGGATGTGGAGAAATAGGAACACTTTTACACTGTTGGTGGGATTGTAAACTAGTTCAACCATTATGGAAAACAGTATGGCGATTCCTCAAGGATCTAGAACTAGATGTACCATATGACCCAGCCATCCCACTACTCAGTATATACCCAAAGGATTATAAATTATTCTACTACAAAGACACATGCACACGTATGTTTATTGCGGCATATTCACAATAGCAAAGACTTGGAATCAACCCAAATGTCCATCTGTGACAGACTGGATTAAGAAAATGTGGCACATATACACCATGGAATACTATGCAGCCATAAAAAAGGATGAGTTTGCATCCTTTGTAGGGACATGGATGCAGCTGGAAACCATCATTCTTAGCAAACTATCACAAGAACAGAAAACCAAACACCACATGTTCTCACTCATAGGGGGGGAACTGAACAATGAGATCACTTGGACTTGGGAAGGGGAACATCACACACTGGGGCCTATCATGGGGAGGGGAGAGGGGGGAGGGATTACATTGGGAGTTATACATGATATAATTGATGAATTGATGGGTGCTGATGAGTTGATGGGTGCAGCATACCAACATGGCACAAGTATACATATGTAACAAACCTGCACGTTATGCACATGTACCCTAGAACTTAAAGTATAATAAAAAAATAAAAAATAAAAATTAATATAGCAAATATATGTGATCATAATGGATTAAGTACTAGGAAAGATTGGAGGACTGAAATAAGTCAACTTTATATAACTTGTGTAAGGGAAATTTTGTTTATAAAGTGGAGAAGCTTGCAAGGGAATTCATTATTTTGATTTTCAAAGGGACATGTAGAAAAATGGTTAAAATTTTCAATACCATGTGTGAATTACAGACTCACTGACTGTTAATGACAGCTGTAAACACTAAAGTTGTGACTGGACTGTATACATCACTGTGTATATAGAAAATGACGTGAGTCAGCTGTCAGACCAGATTTGGACCCCTGCATGGTGAGATTCGAAGTGTCTTAATAAATCCCAGTTTTTGTAATACTATTCTATTCAAAGTGCATTTATTTGAAATAAAGTCTTTCTCCTCAAAAAAAAAAAAAAAGATTGCTGATCACAGATCCATAACAGTAATAATAATAACACAATAATAATAAGGAAAGAGTTTGAAATCTTGTGTGAATTACCAAAATGTGACATAGAGACACAGAGTGAGCATATGCTGTTGGACAAATGGCGCCAAAACACTTGCTTGATGCAGGGTTGCCACAAACATTCAATATGTTGAAAACACAGTATGTGTGAAGCGCAATAAAGCAAAGCATAGTAAAATGAGGTATGCCTGTACCTAGGAGTGGAATACCTGGACTTAGAGAATGTAGGTCTTCAGGCTTATTTGATATGGTTACAGTCTTTTCTTTTTTTCCTTTTTGTACTGGCAGTGTATTGGAGATCTCAGTGTGGGACATCTTTGCTAATACTTGGTATTGTTTGACATTTAAATTGTAGCTATTCAGATGGGCACGAATTGGTTCTGACTGCTGTTTTTAAGATGTGGCCTGACTGTCGAGCCTGCAGAGAACAGGTAAGCTGCTGGACCTGTTTTGTTATTTGTAAAGTAGAGTCATGAAATTGTGGCCATAATATGCTCTTGTATATCCAGAGCTCTGGAGACCTCCATAGATAGAGAACAATATGGAGAAGTTTATGAGATACTTGTATGGTTCTTCTGTACAGTATTAGTTGGCTGTAGAGCATCATTGATGATTTTGATTATATTTAGTATGGAACATATTTTAAATCTGTAATGTAAATTTTTTGCAACTGAATAGTATAAAGTTCTAGAAATTTATTAGTATAAGCCATTTGCAAATTCTTTAGCCCCTGGAAGTCCTGCAAAAGCAGGATCATTCCCATTTCCATTCTTTGTCTCCACCCTTAATTTAGTCTTGCTGTTAATAATGCCAATTCCTTTAGCATTTTCTCACATACTTCCACTCAACTCTTTTTTTTTTTTTTTTTTTTTGAGAACGGAGTTTTGCTCTGTTGCCCAGGCTGGAGTGCAGGGGTGCGATCCCAGCTCAATGCAAGTTCCACCTCCTGGGTTCATGCCATTCTCCTGCCTCAGCCTCCCGAGTAGCTGGGACTAAAGGCTCCCGCCACCACACCCGGATAATGTTTTGTATTTTTAGTAGGGACAGGATTTCACCCTGTTAGCCAGGATGGTCTTGATCTCCTGACCTTATGATCCGCCCACCTCGGCCTCCCAAAGTGCTGAGATTACAGGCGTCAGCCTCCGTGCCCGGCCCCGCTCAACTCTTTAATCTTGTAAAAGTTAATTTTTTTTTTTTGGTACTGCATACATAATGCATGCAAAGCTTTGCATAACTTTCAAAATTAACTCCTCTTTCAAGGTGAAGATTAAATACCTGAGACCACTATGGTTTTTCTTGTTTGACATTTGTAGCAGAGTGGAATTTTACCAGATAGCCTGTTTCTAGATATCTCATCAAAGTTATACTTAAATCAGTACCTTAGTATTTAGGTAAGAAAGAAACTTTTCATGGTAAATGAAGGTTTTTCTCTCAAACTAGAGTCTGATTCAAAAGAAGACTAAGGAGAAGCTTCAGTCTGAATTGTGAATAGACCATGTTGTGAATTGTGAAATATGACTAGAACATGGTTTTCAGTTCAGTTTCTCACATGGGTGTTGATCTGTTGCTTTTAATATGTGTAGGTAGATCCTGCAGAGTAAAACAAGCAAACAATAATCTACTAATAAGTGAGAAGCTTTCTTTTTTTTTTTCTTGAGACAGAATCTCGCTTTGTCACCCGGGCTGGAGTACAGTGGCATGATTTTGGCTCACTGCAACCTCTGCCTCCTGGTTCAAGCGATTCTTCTGCCTCAGCCTCCTGAGTAGCTGGGATTACAGGTGCCCGCCACCACACCCAGCTAATTTTTGTATTTTTACTAGAGACAGGGTTTCACCATGTTGTCCAGGCTGGTCTTGAACTCCCGACTTCAGGTAGTCCGCCCACCTCGGCCTCCCAAAGTGCTGAGATTACAGGCGTCAGCCTCCGTGCCCGGCCCCGCTCAACTCTTTAATCTTGTAAAAGTTAATTTTTTTTTTTTGGTACTGCATACATAATGCATGCAAAGCTTTGCATAACTTTCAAAATTAACTCCTCTTTCAAGGTGAAGATTAAATACCTGAGACCACTATGGTTTTTCTTGTTTGACATTTGTAGCAGAGTGGAATTTTACCAGATAGCCTGTTTCTAGATATCTCATCAAAGTTATACTTAAATCAGTACCTTAGTATTTAGGTAAGAAAGAAACTTTTCATGGTAAATGAAGGTTTTTCTCTCAAACTAGAGTCTGATTCAAAAGAAGACTAAGGAGAAGCTTCAGTCTGAATTGTGAATAGACCATGTTGTGAATTGTGAAATATGACTAGAACATGGTTTTCAGTTCAGTTTCTCACATGGGTGTTGATCTGTTGCTTTTAATATGTGTAGGTAGATCCTGCAGAGTAAAACAAGCAAACAATAATCTACTAATAAGTGAGAAGCTTTCTTTTTTTTTTTTCTTGAGACAGAATCTCGCTTTGTCACCCGGGCTGGAGTACAGTGGCATGATTTTGGCTCACTGCAACCTCTGCCTCCTGGGTTCAAGCGATTCTTCTGCCTCAGCCTCCTGAGTAGCTGGGATTACAGGTGCCCGCCACCACACCCAGCTAATTTTTGTATTTTTACTAGAGACAGGGTTTCACCATGTTGTCCAGGCTGGTCTTGAACTCCCGACTTCAGGTAGTCCACCCACCTCGGCCTCCCAAAGTGCTGGGATTACAGGCATGAGCCAGCACGCCCAGCTAAAGTGAAGAGCTTTCTGTGCGGAGAGCTTTATAAATGTTATGTCACTTAATTTACACAATGTGCTTTTTCTAGAGGTATTTTAACAAACTGGTTCTCTTACAGAATGTTTATGTGGCACTGTGCTCAGCTTTGCACGTATATTCATTATATCATTTTCTGCTGACCAGGGTGTCTCCAGACACTACCTCACTCATCCTGGCTTTAGCTATTTTCCAGAATCTTCTACAGATGTAGATGGTGATATTAATTTAGGCTCTGAAAATAAACGAAATATTAGTCTTTGGATATTTCCCTCCAGTAAGTTTTCAAAAGCCAAGAAAGTTCAAGAGTTTGATTAAAAATAGTTGGCCTTCTTGGCTATCAAATGAAGCATTCTCCTTCAGAGGGAAAGGTAAAGTCAGGAAATCCTGAGATGTTCTGTCTAAATCCTACTTTACTGAAGTGATAAAAGATTAGAGGTCAGCCTCAAAGTTAGTTTTATTTAAAACTGGGCAGACTCCAGGTTGCACCAGATTTTCTTGGCCCAACGCTTTCTTTTCCTTTTTTTTTTTTTTTTTTTGAGACTGAGTCTTGCTCTGTCACCCAGGCTGGAGTGCAGTGGCGTGATCTCGGCTCACTGCAGCCTGTGCCTCTCGAGTTCCAGTGATTCTCCTGCCTCAGCCTCCTGGGTAGCTGGGATTACAGGCACATGCCACCACGCTCGGCTAGTTTTTGTATTTTTAGTAGCGATGGGATTTCACTATGTTGGCCAGGCTGGTCTCAAACTCCTGACCTCAGGTGATCCTCAGCCTCCCACAGTACTGGGATTACAGATATGAGCCATTCTGGGCAAAGCTCAGGACTGTCTGTGGCCGGTGGGACCTCGCCTATGGAAGTACCTCAAATGAAGGGATGTTGGATGAGAGAGGAGAGGTTCTGACCCTGTTCCCAAGTCCGTGATCGTCCAGTGGTAGCACAGGCTTTGTATCAACATGACTGTGGATGCAGTGTTGGCCAGATGTGGAAACGGCACCCTGCATGGGAGCAGATCTGAGCTGACGAAGAATGAAAATGTCTCACTTCACAGACACTGCAGGTGTCTGACTTCTGCTGGTGGCATCTGCCTCTTACGTGGTTATGAAATTAAGGAGAAACCTGGGTTAGTTCTGCTCAGCAGTTTAGCTTTGCCACATGTTAGCTGCGTGTCATTTAACTTCTCTGTGCATCAGTACCCTCATCTGTAAATTGGGGATACTAATAGAACAGTCCCATAGAGTTACTGGGAGGATGAAATAAGATTAAACATGTAAAGTGCAGGAATAGTGCCTGGAAAAGAGAAGATGCTCAGCAAATGTTAGACAGGATGATGACTGTGTTATTAGTAATATGTCTTATAAAGTCAGGGGAAAATAAGTTAATCCTTAATGTCTTATAAAGTCAGGGAAAAATATGTTATAAAGTGTCTTATAAAGTCAGGGGAAAATAAGTTAATCCTTAATGTAGCCAAAGAGTTGTCTGAATAATCCTTTAGCAGTTTTAGAGATCAGTCGTGTGCATTCAATTAGATGCAGAATCAATGTAGGTCTTCTCAATGTGTGGTCAAATTGAACTTAAAAATAAAGGAGAAGTGGGCAGGGCACAGTGGCTCACACCTGTAATCCCAGCACTTTGGGAGGCCGAGGCCGGCAGATCACTTGAGGCCAGGAGTTTGAGACCAGTCCGGCCAACGTGGCAACACCCCATCTCTACTACAAATACAAAAAATATTAGTCGGGTGTGGTGGTGCATGCCTGTAGTCCCAGCTACTCAGAAGGCTGAGGCAGGAGAATCGCTTCAATCCAGGAGGAGTAGAGTGGAGGAAGCCTGGTGAGACCTGAGTCTCATCCCTGGAGAGAATGCCTGTCAGCCCAGACCATTTGGGAAGGAGGAAAAGTAAAGAGAAGCATAAACAGCCACAGACCAATTTCAGGAAATTGACAAAGTAGTAAGGGAGAGTCGCCGAGCTTGTCAAATCTTGGTTTGAGTTTGGAGGTGAGATGAAAAAGCAGGAACGACCTCTCGGTCCTTCACAGGAGAGACACCATACTCCAAAAGTTTCCAGAGTGTGATGTTTGAAACTGGGATTTGGTTAGTTTTTTTTTTTTTTCTAACTTTTAATGTAGAAAATTATACAAGTCACAAATACGCAGGTTAATTTTTTAAATTGTGATAAATTATACATAACACAAAATTTATTATTTTAATCATTTTGGGGACACAGTTCAGTGGTATCAAGTACATTCACATTGCTGTGCAACCACCACCATCCATCTCAGAACATTTTCATTTTCCCAGGCTGAAGCTTCATTCCCATTAAACACGGTTTCCCCACTCCCTTGCCCCACGGCCCAGGCCCTGGCAATCCCCATTGTACCTTCTGTCTCTATGGATTTGACTACTCGGGACACCTCATATAATAGAATTATACAAATTTGGTCCTGCTGTGATGGACTAATTTCGCTTAGCGTAATGCCCACAAGGTGCAGCTTGGTGAATTTTATAAACTTGAATCACCTGTGTAACCAGCTCCCTGACAGAGAAACATGTCATTGCTAGCCACACAGACGTCCCTGTGCCCACCTCTGGTCAGTCCCCTCTACCCTTGCAGGACCCCGAGGGCAACCTTGTCCTTTGTCAATGCAGAGAAGGAGGCAGAAGGGGGAAGACAGAGGTTTCTGCCTCTTACCTCCCCAGTAGGGAAGCTGCACATTTTATCTGTTTCACACGTTAGGCTTTCGTGTCTCTGCCAAAGAAAATTTGGAAACTTTGGCTTGGGCAATGTTTATATTTCACTCCCAGATTGTACAGATAAATGCCTTGTTTTATTTAGTCTGCCTTTGTTCAACTAACTCCCACTTTTGCGACTCTGTTTAGGCAGCCTCTTCTGGGGGAACCCTGTGCATCCCACAATCTGGAGATACTGTTGGCTGGCTGTGACTTACCACCAGACAAATGCCCACTAGAGGACAGTCTCCTTGGCATCTGCGTAACCTCAAAGCCCAGCACAGCGTCTAGCACTCAGTGGTTTCTACAATGCATGTTTAACTGAGCAGAGCTGAACTAGTGCTCCCAGGGAACTGACTGATGGAAGGCTGTCTTAAAAGCTGAGCTCTATAATTCTGCAGCTGTTTGTCCTTGGAGACGTTGTTTAACTTCTCTGTCTGGGACTCTGCAATATAAGGAAAGTGCCGCAATATTGATCTGCCGGAAGAAGTCTATGAACAAGTGCCTAGGCAACTCTTAAGTTGAACAGCAGTATCACATCGTCATTTAGTGTGCACACTTCATTCTCTTATTTACCTGAGAGAGACTCTTTTAAAATCTCTCATGTTAATCAAACCACATTTCCTGATCTAGATAAAGATTTCAGAGTTTAATTACACAAAAAGTAGGTAATGTTACATGAAGATTTACAAAGAAGCCAAGACTTTTTTCTCTTTTTTTTTTTTTTGAGACGGAGTCTCGCTCTGTCGCCCAGGCTGGAGTGCAGTGGCCAGATCTCAGCTCACTGCAAGCTCCGCCTCCCGGGTTTACGCCATTCTCCTGCCTCAGCCTCCCGAGTAGCTGGGACTACAGGCGCCCGCCACCTCGCCCGGCTAGTTTTTTTGTATTTTTTAGTAGAGACGGGGTTTCACCATGTTAGCCAGTATGGTCTCGATCTCCTGCCCTCGTGATCTGCCCGTCTCGGCCTCCCAAAGTGCTGGGATTACAGGCTTGAGCCACCGCGCCCGGCCGACTTTTTTCTCTTTTTAAAGTACGACTAGGTAATAATAGATACAAGCATATTTTTCTTTCTTTCTTTTTTTTTTTTTTTGAGACGGAGTCTTGCTCTGCCACCCAGGCTGGAGTGCAGTGGCCGGATCTCAGCTCACTGCAAGCTCCGCCTCCCGGGTTTACGCCATTCTCCTGCCTCAGCCTCTCGAGTAGCTGGGACTACAGGCGCCCGCCTCGTCGCCCGGCTAGTTTTTTGTATTTTTAAGTAGAGACAGGGTTTCACCGTATTAGCCAGGATGGTCTCGATCTCCTGACCTCGTGATCCGCCCGTCTCGGCCTCCCAAAGTGCTGGGATTACAGGCTTGAGCCACCGCGCCCGGCCACAAGCATATTTTTCTCATTCCTAATACATGTTTCATTTGGATGCTGTGCTGTGATATTCGAGGATTTGGGACACACTCTTTTAGGTTGCAAGAGAACTGTAGAACACAGACACCAACAGTAGGTGAAGTTAGATTTCTGTGTTAGTTTCCGAAATGTCTAGCAGTGGGCCATTCTCTGACGGTGGCCTCATATCTGATAAAGAGAACATCCTGCCGCTGGCCATGTGAGGGGCCATTCCCAGACGGGGGGAAGGACTCCAAGCCCCTAAATCTTTCTTAAAAATTTAGACTGAGAATCAACAGAAAACATCCAAACTCAGATAAACAAGCAAAGGTATTGAACAGACTATTCATAACTGTACTTATGACCACAATAAAAATAGAAGAAATACAAATTTGAGTAAAATAGTTAGATATCTACTTGGGGCCTATGAAATCACCAAATACATTTAAAATTTAATTAGCATGATAGATGATTTCTGTTTTCTTATTTGCATCTGTCATATTTTTAAAAATACTGTGTAGGTGTTATTTTTATAACCACCCAATAGTATTTGAGAATATGCTCTGAAACGAATAAGCCCAGTTCATTTTATTCATGTTCAGGAAACTAAAGTCAGCCAGTAGAAACAGTGCAGTAAGCTGGCTGTGCATGGTTGTATTTGTACTTGCCACGTTGCAGATATCATGGATTGGCAGGTGTAGCTCTTATTTTATCAGATACAAGAGAAATGGAAAATGACACAGAATTCCCACACATTGGAAGGGGGCATTTTTTAATTGAGCAGGTACTATATCCTGTATGTTATGCTCAGGACTTTACACCTGTATCTCATGCCATCCTTAAATGACACTGAGTGGGGCCTTTCCATTGAAAGGAATGCTGCAGTACGATGGCTGATAAGCAGATATCAATGTACAACAAAGCTTGGCATTAAAATTGTTTTTACAAGATATGGTAAGACTGCTTTTTTGGGTCTTGGATTGTTAGTAGAGCCTCAAAGTTTAATAATTGAACCCCAGGTGCCTAGTTTGCCCCACTGGGTCCTGTCACTGACTCACTGGATGACCTTAGTGAGATCGTTTTCCATCTGTGCATGTGTTTCCTTGCTGTGAAGATGAAACTAAAAATAAATACTGCCTTCATCATGGGTTATGGTAAGGACTAGCTGAGTAATCTTTGCTAAGAAATTGCAACTTTTTCAAGCAAAAGGGGGAGAAGAAGAAAAATGCCTGTTTCATCATATAGGAAACTTGTTTGGGAGTTTTCTGACCCTAAAGTGATATAAATAAAATAGAAGACTTTTCTTCAACCTGCTTTGTTAGAGTATGAGACAAAACTGGATGAATTCCGGTGTTCTTTGGTGCTGGCTAAGAACAGCTTGGTTGCCCATGAGCAGCGTGGTCACAGGCTGGTTCCCGGTGGCCGCGTGTACTCCGGAGAAAGCGGTCTCCTCCAGCCTGAGCTGTGCTCCCCTACGGGACTGAGTCACTCTGGCTGCCCAGTCTCTTTTCTACCAAACCTTCCAAACCTCACTCTCTTCCAGGTGCTAAGTCCACCATCAATTTTTCTTTGACTAGTCTAGTTTTATTAGTGGTAGTTTTCTGATTTTAAAACAGAAAAATTCTGCCTCATTTGCATTATTTTATTAATATACGTTTATTCTTCTCTTTGATGTGAGTGTCCAGTTCTAATAGCTAAGGAGATCCAGGAGTGCAACTCAGAAGTGTAGAAAGAAAGTGGGCTTCAAAGGTAAGGTTTTCCCTACTAGATTTCCAACTGTCTTAACGATGGCCTTGGACACTAACCTCTTTGAGCTTCAGTTTCCAATGGGAAATACTAACCTTATAGGGTCGATGTAAGGATCAGATACCTTTTATTTATTTATGTTTCATGTCATACAAAACACACATAATGGGCATGGGCACCAAGTTCCTTACCTCATAATATGGTGGCAAAAAAAGATAAGCCCTGCCTTGGTAGAGCCCGTGTTGCAGAGGGGAAGCTAAGTCCTAAGTATGGGTCTTTAACTCAGGTTCTAACAGGGGAACAGTCCACAGCACAGTGGGCCTGTCTGTGTTGGGTGCTGATGAGCTCTTCGTTTACCGTCCAAACATCAGACAAAAGAACACACTGAGGGGTTATGTGGTCTCATGTTGCCCCCATTTTTCACTACTTGTTCAAACAACAGTGACAGAACACCTGGTTCCCATGGGCAGGGAGTTCTGCTGGGCACTAGGAACGCTGACATCAATGGGACCCTGCCTTGTCCTGGAGGGGCTGACAGTCGGAGTAGGGGAGGCAGACACCTAAATGGGTGTTACACTTCAGAGCACTGGGCGCCACAGGGCTCTTAGAGAATGCTTCAAGCTGGGACTAGGAGCTGAGTCCTGAGGATGAAGAGACATGTATGATGCAGGGCGGCGGTGATATGGTGGGGAAGAAGATGGAGTTGGTGCTTTAGACAGAAAGACAGAGGAAAAGGCTATGGGGGATAGAGCATTTTCTGCTTTTGGCATGTCACAGACCAGTTCAATTCAGTGTGAGGAGCTTGGAGGGAGCAGGGGACAGGCAGTTAAGAGGTGAGAATAAAAACTGGAAGTGTGAAGGGGTTGGCCTGTGCGTGGTGCTGACCTTGGAAAAGGGAAGGCAGGTGGGAGACTGGGAGTAAGAGGGGCTGGGGGCCTGGAGGAGGCGTCAGAACCAGGAACAGTCAGGGGGCGGCATTCCAGGGAGGGTGGACAAGACTTACTGAGTGGCTGGTGTGGGCATTGCGGGGAGGAGGAGACACTGAGGACAGCACCAACATCCCCTGGAGGGAGGATGTGGTGACATTAACCAGGAAAGGCTGAGAGTGCCACCTTTGATGCCAAATCCCACCTCCAGCTCTTCCCTGTGGCCCTGGGAAAATTAATTACCTGTGTCTCAGACGCTTCACCTAAAAGTGAGGATGACAATAACAGAACCTCATAGAACGTGGTTTTATTGTGTAGATTAAGTAAAATGACACATGTAGACATCAGAACAGTGTCTGGCGCATCCCAAGTCCTCAATAAGTGCTGGCTGTTACTCTCGGGGAACATGGGGAGACAGAGAATCTTGGAGGAGAAAGAAGGCTTAGGGTGGTCCAGTTCTGATTACATGACAAAAAGCTGCCTCAAGGCTCTGAGGACATTATGGTCATCTTTGTCAAAAGCAGGTGAACTGCCCAGTGGAGTGTCAGCTCGGAAGTCTTCAGCTGTGGAAACCCAGAGCAACTCTTGTGAGATTTCCTATCAACCAGAGGCAGGTGGAACTGTGGACCTTACATTTATTTCAGGGCTGGGGCAATAAAAATGTGAATGAAAGTGTTAAACCTAGTCCCTGGGATTGTTCAGTCTGCAATGCTGGAGACCACACTGGCTCCTGGTGAGACTGTGAAATGGGTGTAGTTTGTTTTGGCCTAACTGCCTCCCAACTTCTCTAATGTTTCTCTAGAGATCTATTCCTCCTAAATCTTCTTTTTAAAGACTTAATTTTTCTAGGGCAGTATTAGGCTCACAGCAAAATTGAGCAAAAGGCACAGAGATTTCCCATGTTCCCCTGCCCCTAACCCCTGCAGAGCCTTCCCCGTCGTCAACACCCTGCACCTGAGTAATCCATCAGCCGCAGCCGAGGAAGCCACACTCACCTGTCGTTATCACCCAGACTCCACACTGTACAGTAGGGTTCACTATCTCTTCATGGCACCAATAAATAACACAGATTTAGTTGATGATTTTTAAAGGCTATGCACCCTACTGGGAGCATAGGGTAACTACCTTTGCCTGACAACCAAGGCATTTCAAAACCAGCCTGCTCTATCTCCTGTCTCTCACCAAACAATAAAGCTCCCAATGCTGGAATGACTGAGGGTCTCACCAAGGCCTGCCTGGACACTCACCACTGTTTGTGAGACTTTGCAACCACTTTCTTTCTCTCCATCCTCACATTTGCTTTTATTCTGGACATATCCGACTCTGTGACCTCTTAGCTCCTTGACCCAGTGACCTTGCTTTCCAGTGGGCCACGGCTTCCCTTTCTCACGGTGCAGAATGTGAGTGTGAACCACGTTATCTCTTGCAACTGCTCCACCTCCAGCATCTCAGATTCAAACATCCTCCTCGCTGCCCGCAAACCCTGCCCTGCAACTTCCTGCTCGAGTATTCCCTGTACAGCCTCCTTTACTTCTGGGTGACCTTCCCTGACCCTCACTTTTTCCCTATTCATGGCCCGCCACTGTTAACTTGCCTGACATCCATGCTGGATTCTGTCCCATCATGTCAACTGTGCCCTCTTTCTGTTGCATGTGCTGGCAAACTTGAAATCTGATGAACCCACTACCCTCACTACACTCGCTGTCTGATCTCTCTCAGGTAGCTGAGGACTGAGGAGCAGCCCCAGCCAGGCAGGTTGGGGTCACGATAAACTCACAGTTACCAACCACACACAGTGCTCTGTTCGGCTGGCCATCTCATTACACCTCTCTGACTTGCTTACTGTCCTGCCCTCTGAAAAAGCTTTTCAAACCCTATATCCTTCTGCCTCAAATGTCTCACTTCCCCCTCAATGACTTTGCTACATATGTGACACAAAGAAATGTTAACATCAGCCAAGACCTCCCTCAACTTCCGGCCAGCAAATCTGGAACACGAGCTGCATCTGTCCTGGTTTTCCTCTCCCCTCTTCTCGTTACAGTGGAGTGGCCATTCCTCTTCTAAAAAACACTGATCTCCCATCCTGCTCTGTACTTTAAAGACTGAGAAGTGGTTTTGTGTTCCCAGCAATATGGGAGTCATTAGTGACCTTAATAAAAGCCATATTGAAGTGAAATGAGAAGGAATTAGGTGAAGAGAGAAACAAGACAGTTATAGACAACTCATTTAAGCAATTTCATTATGAAGGAAGGCCATTGCTACTATCTCCAAAACCTTAAGCTATCAGTGATTGCTTTTGCCTTTTCTTCCTCTCTACGCATTCCCTTCAGCCCTTAAACAGACAAAGGTCTCAGTCCTCTAAATAGTAGCAAAAACTGCATAAACAAGAAACGAAAACCCTCCTTCAGCCTTACATCCCTCACCTATTGGCTTATTCATTGCTGCCCTTCATAGTCAGATTTCTCGGTGGAGTTGTCTTGTCATTTCTTTTTTCATCTTCTAGTCCTTTCACATCTCATTTCAATATTATTTTCTTAAGGTCACCAATGACTTTGAGATGACCAGAACTGCCCCCACTCCCCTTCTGCCAAAAAAAAACAAAAACAAACAAACAAGCAAAAGAAAACACTTTTCAGGCTCCTAACGTGTTTTTCACAGGTGGTCCTTGATGGAAGAGTCTTGCAGGTTTGGGGAAGTGACTTCCCGAAGAAGGTTACATCATCAGTTCAACAAATCAACGGCACATGTGCAGACTGCATACTCTGGAGGCACTGGGCCGTGTCCAGAGAATGCACAGCAGCATGAGACCCAGCTCTGTTCTCTAGGCCCTGTGGACTGGCCTGTGGGGGGCAATGATGGTACATGGTGGGTGCCACACGCAGCAGCAGCCACCAAGGAAGACGGGCCCCAGAGCACAAAGGAAGGAGTGGGGAGCCGCCTTCACTGGAGTGGTTGGAAAAGGCTTCACAGGAGAGGTGGTGCCCAGGCTGGAGTTTGAGAAGTGAAATGAAGGGGCTGAGAGGCTGGGGAAGTGCACTCCAGGCAGTGAAATCAACAGGTGTGACATGCAGGGAAGCTCGTGTCACATGGGACTGTGAAAGCCCTGGGTGGAAGTGAGATGCGTGTAGGGCGTGGGGTATGGTGTGAGGATGGCATATGGAGCTGGATTCATGGTGAAATCTGACCAGGAATGCCTGGGTGCTCAAATCTTGGCCTCTGGTCTGTCTCTCCAATCCCAATGACATCAGAATCATTATATTTAGCCTAAGTACGGACCTAGGTGCTAGCAGATACAGAATACATGAAAAATGGTTGAATGACTATTTTAGTTCATGAAATTCTACCACATTATTTGTGTTATTTAACTTAAAAGTACTAGGAATAGAGTTAGGCACAGAGTACAAGAGGCAGTGAAACATAATGGTTAGGGCATCATCTATGGGACTAGAGACACAGGTACTGTAACCTTCCCAAAGAAAGTTACATCATCACTTCAACAAATCAACAGCACATGTGCAGACTGCATACTCTACTCAGTAGACCAGATACTGGCTTGACCACTTACTGTGATTTTGGACAAGTTACTTAATCTCTTTGAGCCATCTGTACACTGGGAATTCTGACAGTGCCTAACTCATAAGGTTATCGTGAAGGTTAAAAGAGTTTATAGGTATATAGCACTTAACCCAATGCCTTGTAACAATTCATGATAATTGTTTGTAATTACCATTAATAATAAGTCACAAAAAGGTTGGGCATAGTGGCTCATGCCTATAATCCCAGTAATTTGGGAGGCTGAGGTGGGAGAATTGCTTCAGCCTAGAAGTTTGAGACCAGCCTGAGTAACATTGTGGGACCTCACCTCTATTACAATTAAAAAAATTAGCCAGGCATAGTGGCATACACATGTAGTCCCAGCTACTTGGGAGGCTGAGGTGGGAGGATCACATGAGTCCAGGACTTCGAGGCTACAGTGAACTATGATCATGCCACTGTGCTGCATGCAGCCTGGGTGACAGACTGAGACCCTGTCTCTAAATAAATAAATAAAATAATACAAGCCACAAACATTTATTACTAAAATTTAAATTATGATTATTTATTGACCATTATGATTGAATCCTCCCAGAGCTCCGATTCGTAATGCCCTCTATCCCACGTCAACTGCAATCTTTTCCTGGTCTATCTTTTGCTCATTTGAGATTCAGATCACTCACCAAGTGTATCTGTTAGCTGGTAGAACATAAGTTACATGATAAGCACCTGCAAGGAGAATTGGAACAATCATTCATTGACCTAAACATGATGCTATTCCAAAGCTGAGATAGCCTTTCTTCCTTATTTAAAGTACAGTTAGATTATTGATGTGTAAACCAGTATATCTGTGTGGAATTATGTTCTACAGGGCTAAAGAAATGATGATCTGACCTAGGTGTGCACTCTGGAAGATTCCCATGGAAATCTCTCCATTTTTTTTGTTTATTGGCACGTCAGCTTTTTTGTTTACTGGCACGTCAGCTTTTCAGAGGCACTGTTCAGCCAAAGGGCATGTGTTTTTATGTTCTGAAAAATTGTATTAACCAACAGTGTAAAACAACAGAAACCGGTTGCAAAGCTTTCACTTTTAAAGAGTTTCCAAGCACCCTGCCCTTTTCCTAAAGGACTCTTTTCCCTTTTATGGATGAGCACCAGGCTCCAAGACAGTGTAAATAGAGCTTCCTGTTCCAGGGAAGTGCTGGCTCCTGCAGGAGCCCAGGGGTCCTTTGGGAAAAGTTGATAGGAACTATGAGCTGTATGTGCCCTGAGGCTTAGGAGCCAGCTGAGCCAGGAGGGAGGGAAACACATTTAACAGCCCCTTTGTGCAGACTTCAGTCCCAGAAGCACTTCTGGGAAAATAAGTCCAGTGCCATACACACAGTCCTTGCAAAGAATGGCAGGGAAGCTGGCCGGGCTGGAGAGAGCCATTCCCAGATTAGACGCCTAAATCTTTGACCTGGCCACTTTGAGGAACCCAGAGATGTCTGTAATTCCCACAATTCAGGGATCCTGTGCTTCAGATGAGTGAGGTTTCAAGAAACAGAAGAAAACTGAATAGATGTTAACTTTGGCCCAACAGCAAATATTTTTCAATGTGGTTAGTATTTATACACTGAGGACATGAAAATTAATATATATTCTTCTCTCTTGGACTGTATTATCTTCCTGTATTTTCAAATGATAATAATAAAAAGGATTATTTTTGTGGTTGAGTTCATGGGCCACTCACTTTGATAATTTTCTTTGACTTTTGTTTGCTTTAGAATCTCATCAGTGGTGGCAAGGAAACAAACCAGGAAAGTACAATTAATACTTTTGGACTTATTCATTATGATATTATGACAATCATATTATTTCGATGATAGTTAACATTTACTGAATACTTGCTATGTACTCAGCAGTGAGTTAAGTCAATAGTCTCCATCCGTAAACAATCTTGCGTGAACTTACAAATTGCCTGCTAATTTAATACAAAGTATGTAAACGTACCACCATGCTATCATATTATGTACATTTATAGAGCATAAACAAAAATAAAAACTAAAGGAGTGATGTAAATAAACATCAATATCAGTTCTTATATTTTCTTCTAGCATAAGAGCAGATTGTCTACTGCTGGAGTTTTGGCACCCCTGTTTGAAGCCCACTCTGCAAATACTGTACAAACTGTTATTAATTCCTTGCCCAAGGCCAGTGGGTTCTTTGTGTGTCTACCCTGTAACCTTACTGACTTCTGTAGCTTTTCCATCAGCACTTCCAGGAAGCCACACTATCATATTAGTGTATTCCTATTTCTGCTTCTTCTCAATCTAAATATTAGATGCATGTATTTAAACAGTGTGTCCAGATTTGTTCCAGACTTATCATCTGAGATCCTTAAAACAGTTTAAGTCAAATTTGTAGCTTTATCTTCTGATCAGACATAAGAATCTCAGAATGATATTTCCTCCTCTGAAGCTTCTTTCTTAATCCAGAAATGAAATCTAAATATCAGTCTTGTGGATAAGATTAAGCTCAGAAACACAGATAAAATTAAGAAAATGGTTCCATTTAGAATAGCAGCAAAAGAAAAATAAAATATTTAGGAATAATAAAAGTGGTGCAAAACATGTACTCAACTACAAAACACTGTTGAAAGAAAAAAATTTTTTTTTTTTTTTGAGAATGAGTCTCACTCTGTCACCCAGGCTGGAGTGCAGTGACGCAATCTTGGCTCACTGTAACCTCTGCCTCCCATGTTCAAGCGATTCTCCTGCCTCAGTCTCCCAGGTAGCTAGGATTACAGACATGTGCAACTATGCCCGGCTGATTTTTGTATTTTTAGTAGAGACGGGGTTTCACCATCTTGGTCGGGCTGGTCTTGAACTCTTGACCTCAAGTGATTCACCTGCCTCGGCCTCTCAAAGTGCTGAGATTACAGGCATGAGCCACCACACCTGGCCTGAAAGAAAGTTTAAAAGTTCTAAATAAATGAAAGGTCATCCCATATTCATGGATTGGAAGACTTAATAGTGTTAAGATGGGAATACTCTTCAAATTGATCTACACGTTTAACTCAATTCCTATCAAAATCCCAGCTGACTTATTTCCAGAAACTCACAAACTGATCCTAAAATTCATGTGGAAATTCAAAGAACAGAGAACAGCCAAAACAATCTTAGAAAGAAGAACAAAGTTGGAGGACTCATGCTTTCTAATTCCCAAACATAATATAAAGCAACAGTAATCAAGACAGTATGGTGGTGGCATAAGGATAGACATATAGATCAACAAACAGAATTGAGAGTTCAGAAATAAGCTCTAACATTTATAGTCAGTTGATTTTCAACAAGTGTACTAGGACAATTAAATGGGAAAAGAATAGTATTTTCAATAAATAGTGTTGGGGAAATTGGATATCCACATGCCAAAGAATGATATTGAGACCTTACAATCATGCCATATAAAAAAATTCAAAATTGGCCAGGTGTGGTGGCTCACACCTGTAATCCCAGCCCTTTGGGAGGCTGAGTTGGGTGGATCACCTGAGGTCGGGAGTTTGAGACCAGCCTGACCAACATGGTGAAACCCTGTCTCTACTAAAAATACAAAGTTAGCCAGGCATAGTGGCACATACCTATAATCCCAGATACTAAGGAGGTTGAGGCAGGAGAACTGCTTGAACCCGGGAGGTGGAGGTTGAGGTGAACCAAGACCACACCATTGCACTCCAGCCTGGGCAACAAGAGCGAAACTCCATCTAAAACAAACAAACAAAAAAATTGATTAAAGATTTAAGGGTAAGGGCTAAAATTATAAAGCACTTAGAAGAAAATATAACATTATAACCTTGGATTAAGCAATAATTCTTTTTTATGGCACTAAAAGCATAAGCAGCCAATAAGAAAAACAAATAAATTGAACTTCATCAAAATTAAAATATTTTGTACTTCAAAGGACACTATTAAGATAGTTTACTCTCTTAATAATTAATAATTATTATTATTATTATTACTTTTTAGATGGAGTTTCGCTCTTGCTGCCCAGGCTGGAGTGCAATGGCACGATCTCGGCTGACCACAACCTCTGCCTCCCAGGTTCAAGTGATTCTCCTGACTCAGCCTCCCGAGTAGCTGAGATTACAGGTGCACACCACCATGCCCGGCTAATTTTGTATGAGATGGGATTTCTCTTTCTTTAGTAGAGATGGGGTTTCTCCATGTTGGTCAGGCTGGTCTTGAACTCCTGACCTCAGGTGATCCACCTGCCTCGGCCTCCCAAAGTGCTGGGATTACAGGCACGAGCCACTGTGTCCAGCCCAATAATTAAGAATTATTATTAATTAATAAGTATGTGAGGCAATTCACAGAACGGGAAGAAATTTGGGCTATATATATATATATAGTATATAATCATATATAATGTATTTGTATCTAGAATATATAAAGAAATGTTACAATTAAATTTTTAAAAAGGCAACTCAATAAAAAACAAAACCCACAAACAACACAATTAAAAAATGGGGAAAGGACCAGAATAGACATTTCTCTGAAGAAAATATACAAGTGACTAATACACACATGAAAAGATGCTTAACATCACTAGTAATTAGGGAAATGCAAATCAAAACAAAAATGAGATACCAACTCACATCCATTAGGATGGCTATTATAAAAACAAAACAAAATAAAAAACACTAAATAAGGGTGGGCGCGGTGGCTCATGCCTGTAATCCCAGCATTTTGGGAGGCCGAGGTGGACAGATCTTCTGAGATTGGGAGTTCGAGACCGGCCTGACCAACATGGAGAAACCCCGTCTCTACTAAAAATGCAAAATTAGCCAGGTGTGGTGGCACTCACCTGTAATCCCAGCTACTCTGGAGGCTGAGGCAGGAGAATCGCTTGAACCCAGGAGGTAGAGGTTGTGGTGAGCCGAGATTGTGCCATTGTACTCCAGCCTGGGCAACAAGAGTGAAACTGTCTCAAAAATAAAAAACAAAAAAGGAAGAAAATAACCAGTATAGGTGAGGATATGGAGAAATTGGAACATTTGTGCATTGCTGGTAGAAATGTAAAATGATACAGCCAATGTATAAAATAGTGTGATAATTATTGAAAAAATAAACAGAATTACCATATGATCCAGCAATTCCACTTCTGAGACTATACCTAAAAGAAGTGAAAGCAGGGATCCAGACAAATATCTATACATTCATGGCTGCATTATTCACAATAGTCAAACAGTGGAAGAAACCCAAGTGTCTGCCCATTGATGGGTGAATCAATAAACAAAATGAAAATGGGGTATATACGTATAATGGAATGTTATCCAGCCTTAAAAAGAAATGAAAGTCTGGCACATTCTATAACATGGATGAACCTTGAAGATGTGAAATAATTCAGTCATGAAAGCACAAATATTATATAATTCCACTTATATGAAAGTAGTCACATTCATAGAGACAAAATAGAAAGGTGGTTGCCCAAGGCTCAGTAGAGAAAACAATAAAGAATTATTGTTTAATGGGTACAGAGGTTCAGCTTGAGAAGATGCAAAAGTTCTGGAGATGGATGGTGGTGGTGGTCGCACATCTTCAGGAATATAAGTAATGCCACAGATGATTAAAATAGTAAATTTTTTATTATGTATATTTTGCTATAATAAAGGATATATTAAAATATAATAAAAAGCAAATTGTCCAATATAAAAAGACAAAGGATCTGAATAGACATACCTCCAAAGAAGATATACAGGTGGCCTATAAGTACATGAAAAATCGCTGTTTTTAGTCATCAGGAAATGAACATCAATACTGTCAAGAGATACCTCTTCACATGCACCAGGATGGCTATGATCAAGAAGACAGATAAATGTTAACAGGATGTGGAGAAATTGGAAACTTCATACCCTACTGGTGGGAATGTAAAATGGTGCAGCCATTTTATTTATTTATTTAGTTAGTTAGTTAGCTACTTAATTATTTTAGAGACAGAGTCTAACTCTGTCACTCAGGGTGGAGTGCAGTGGTGCAATCATAGCTCACTCCAGTCTTGAACTCCTGAGCTCAAGCAATCGTCCCGCCTCAGCCTTCCAAGTAGCTGGGACTACAGGCAACACCACCATACCAGGCTGATTTTTATTTTTTATAGAGACGAGATCTCACTATGTTGCCCAGGCTGGTCTTGAACTCTTGGGCTCAAGCAATCCACCCACCTTATCCTCCCAAAGTGCTGAGATTTCAGGCATCAGTCACCATGCTCTGCCCATGCAGTCATTTTAGAAAACAGTCTGGAAGTTCCTCAAATGGTTAAACATATAGTTGCCACAAGATCTAGTAGTTCCACTCCTAGGCATATTCTCAAGAATAGTAAAAACACATATCCACACAAACTTGCACATAAGTGCTCATAGCAGCCCCTGTAACAGACAAAATGGAAACAACCCAAATGGTCACCAACTGATGAATAAATAAATAAAACATGGTATACATACAGTTGAATATTTGCAATAAAGAGAAATAAAATACTGATACACACTGAAACATGGAGGATACTTTGAGAGAATTATGGTAAGGGAAAGAAGTCAGTCAGAAAGGACCACATATTGTATATTTATATGAAATGTCTAGAATAAGCAAATCTATAGAGACAAAGCTGATTAGTGGTTGCCTAGGGCTGGGAGAGTTGGGGAAACTGGTGTGACATCAGAGTTTCTTTGGGGGTTAATAAAAATATCCTAAAGCAGATTGTGGTAATGTGTATGCAACTCTGTGAATAGACTGGAGACCACAAAACTGTATACTCTAAATGGGTGAACTGTGTGGTGTGTGGATTATAAAATAGTTCTAGAAGAAAGTAAGCACAAAATATTTAATATATATTTGTGGGATGACTAAAGGACAAAATTATAAATATTTATAAAATAATTTCAGAAAAATTAATTATTGACTCTCATTCCCCACTCACATGTGTGAATATAAACACAAAGTTGGGGCTATTCTCCTTGGGGTTAAGAGTGGGCCTTTGAGAGAAGAGAGATCAGCTATCTTTCTCTGTGGAAAAAAATGATGACATAGGATTTCATTATTCTTTTCTTCCTCTTTTTTAAAAGCAAATTTATTGAGTTATGATTTACACACCATACAATCCATCCATTTTAAATATACAATTCAACGATTTTTTGCAAATGTATACAGTTGCCCAAATAGTACTACAATTCAGACCTAGAACATTTCGTCACCCCAAAATGTTCCCTGGTGCCCATTTGCAGTCAATTCTTGCTCCTACCCTACACACATTTAGCTGCTTTCTGTCTCTGTACTTCCTCTTTTCCTTTTTTTTTTTTCAGTTCATACAAATGTTATACAGTACGTAATATTTTATGTCTGGCTTCTTTCACTTAGCTTAATGTTTATGAGATTCATCCATGCTGTTGCACAGATTAACAGTTCTTTGATTTTATTGCCACATAATATTTGTTTTTGTTTTTGTTTTTTTGAGACAGAGTTTCGTTCTTGTCACCCAGGCTGGAGTGCAGTGGCACTATCTTGGCTCACTACAACCTCTGCCTCCCAGGTTCAAGTGATTCTCCTGCCTCAGCCTCCCATGTAGCTGGAATTATAGGTGCCCAACACCATGCCTGGCTTATTTTTGTATTTTTAGTAGAGACGGGGTTTCATTACGTTGGCCAGGCTGGTCTTGAACTCCTGATCTCAGGTGATCCACCTGCTTCGGCCTCCCAAAGTGCTGGGATTACAGGCATGAGCCATCATGCCCGGCCTAATTTTTGTATTTTTAGTAGAGATGGGGTTTCACCAGGAGGCTCGTCTCAAACTCTTGACCTCAAGTGATCCTCTCTGCTTGGCCTCCCAAAGTGCTGGGATTACAGGCATGAGCCACTGTGCTCAGCCATTGCTGAGTAATATTTCATGGGATGGATATACACATTTCATTCACTGATTCTGGTAGATGGATATTTGGTGTGTTTTGGGCTATTACAACTGAAGCTGCAATGAACATTTATGTACAAGTCTGGGTGGATGCATGTTTCTCATTTCTTCTGGGTTGAGTTTCTGCATTGTACAGGTATGTGTGAGTTTAACTTTCTTTTTTTTTTTTTTTGAGGCGGAGTCTCGCTCTGTCGCCCGGACTGGAGTGCAGTGGCCGGATCTCAGCTCACTGCAAGCTCCGCCTCCCGGGTTTACGCCATTCTCCTGCCTCAGCCTCCCCAGTAGCTGGGACTACAGGCGCCCGCCACCTCACCCGGCTAGTTTTTGTATTTTTAGTAGAGACGGAGTTTCACCGTGTTAGCCAGGATGGTCTCGATCTCCTGACCTCGTGATCCGCCCGTCTCGGCCTCCCAAAGTGCTGGGATTACAGGCTTGAGCCACCGCGCCCGGAACTTTCAAAGAAACTGTCAACTGTTTCCCAAAGTGGCTGTACCACTTTGCATTTTCACGAGGCATGTATGAGGACTGCAGTTTCTCCACATCCTTGCCAACATTTGGCACTATCAGTCTGTTTACTGTTAGTCATCCATCCTAGTAGGTGGATGCTGATCTTTTTTTTTTTTTTTTTTTTTTTTTGAGACAGGTTTCATTCTGTTGCCCAGGCTGGAGTGCAGTGGCACAGTCATCACTCACTGCAGCCTCGACCTCCCAGGTTCAAGTGATCCTCCCACCTCAGCCTCCTGAGTAGCTGGGACTACAGGCGTTCACCACCACGCCTAGCTTTTTTTGTATTTTTGTGGAGACAGGGTCTTGTTATATTGCACAGGCTGGTCTAGAACTTCTGGGCTCGGGCCGGGCGCGGTGGCTCAAGCCTGTAATCCCAGCACTTTGGGAGGCCGAGGCGGGCGGATCACGAGGTCAGGAGATCGAGACCCTCCTGGCTAACACAGTGAAACCCCGTCTCTACTAAAAATACAAAAAACTAGCCGGGCGCGGTGGCGGGCGCCTGTAGTCCCAGCTACTCGGAGGCTGAGGCGGGAGAATGGCGGGAACCCGGGAGGCGGAGCTTGCAGTGAGCTGAGATCCGGCCACTGCACTCCAGCCTGGGTGACACAGCGAGACTCCGTCTCAAAAAAAAAAAAAAAAAAAAGAACTTCTGGGCTCAAGTGATCTGCCCACCTCGGCCTCCCAAAGTGCTGGGATTACAGGCGTGAGTGACTGCGCCCAGCCACGTATTATATTTTTATCTTACTCTTAATATTGTAGTCAGAAGATGCAAGCTGGTATCTTGCTGATAAGATTAGGGGAAAGGGCATTTACATGAGTTTCCTAAATTCTATCACGTGGTGACACATTTGTTAGTAGTCTTTACTCATCCACGTGGCATATGCTGTCATCTATAGCAATATAACCTGTGATATTATATTATGAAAGGAATAAAAATGCTTATTTAAAATATTTTCTTATCTGTGAGATGAAGATGGATTGAGATAAGTGAGCCAGGCGCGGTGGCTCGCACCTGTAATCCCAGCACTTTGGGAGGCCAAGGTAGGTGGATCACCTGAAGTCAGGAGTTTGAGCCAGCCTGGCCACATGGTGAAAACCCGTCTCTACTAAAAATACAAAAATTAGCCACGTGCAGTGGTGGATGCCTGTAATCTCAGCAACTTGGGAGACTGAGGCAGGAGAATCTCTTGAACCTGGGAGGTGGAGGTTGCGGTGAGCTGATACCGTGCCACTGTATTCTAGTCTGGGTGACAGAGCAAGACTTTATCCCAAAAAAAGAAAAAAAAAAAGAAAAAAGAAACCTAAATGGGCTGCTTAAATTTTGTACCAGGAGAAAGGTCGGTCCACAATTACCTGTAGGTTAGCAATATGCTTTATGAATTGGGTATGGAGCATCTAAAATACTAATTTTGTTTTAGAAAATAGTTATTTTTCACAAGTGCATATTATTTGTGTTGGCTATAATAGATTTGTTATTTTAAATGGATAAATAACAGTGCTTAAAAGTGTTCAATTTTAATTTCTAATATGCTTACTATCGATAGATGTGACCCACATAAACAAAAGCATCTGGGTTTCTCCATAATTGTTAGGGTATAAAGAGTTCTCAGGGCCAAGAGGCTTGAGGCCTGCTGGTCTACATTCCCATCATCCGGACTTTCCTCATCTCCCACACATTTCTCAGCCCTTTGCTAATACTGCTTCTTCTGCTGCTGCTGCTTTCCTGAAGCTCTTTGTGGTAAGGTCACCTATAAATTCCAAATTTCAAAGTCCAATTCACACTTTCATTTCTTACCTTGTTTGAACATCCTGAAGCCTCTTACACTGTTGTCTACACCCTTTGTAAAAACGTTTCTCCCCGATGTTGTGACACCAGCAATGTCACCGTCTCCTGCTTCCTCCCCAGCCTTCAATCTTCTTTGGCTTTCTCCTTGCCCTTATATGCTGGTTATTTCTCAGGGTTCCAACCTAGATTTTCTTCTCTTACTGATCTATGTATTTTCCTCGGAGTGTCTCATTCAAATCTTTGACTTCAGTTGCTTCCAATATACCAATGATTTCCAAATCCGCATTTCTGTCCTGGGCTTCATATCCTTATTTCAAA
Organism: Trachypithecus francoisi; assembly: GCF_009764315.1. Taxonomy (NCBI): domain Eukaryota; kingdom Metazoa; phylum Chordata; class Mammalia; order Primates; family Cercopithecidae; genus Trachypithecus; species Trachypithecus francoisi. The sequence continues at coordinate 9,590,344 of NW_022681472.1, forward strand.
TGTACATTCCTGCCGAAGAAGCATCTCAAAAAGAGCATGTCCAGCTGAAACTCATGAGCTTTTTCTTCCTAAACTCACATTTACTTGTATGCTGTGTAGGTCAATAATATTATTATTCATTTATTTGGAAATAACAAAAAAGAAAATCCAAAACAATAGCTTTAAAATTTTGTAAAGCTGTTTTTTACTCCTCCTCCTCCTCGCCCCCGTCCCTGCCGTGTAGTAAATCTCCAAATCCAATTCTAGTTCCAAAATATCTTGTATCTACTTCCTTTTTTCCTCCTGTTACTCTTGCTGACACCATCTTTTCCTTGAATGATCGCAGCTGTCCTATTGATCAGCCTCCTGCACACTTTTTCCCCACCCCTCATGGGGGCAATCTTTCCAGCATGTATGTGGCATTGTCACTTCTGGCAGCCAACATTCTTCCATGCTTCCTCCTCACGTGCAGGATGAAATTCATACTCCTTAAGCAGGCAAAGGCACAGGAGTCCTTCATTATTTGATCCTATGGAGTTTCCCATTGAGTGTCTTGCCATTCCTAGTTTCTACCCTGTTACCCAGCCGTGCTTTATGACGGGACCGTGACTGTGCTCGGGTGGTTTTCTCTGTCTGGGGTGTCCATACCCTCTGATCTGTGTGTCCCCTCTTAGAGGTCATCTCCTCTTTGAGAGCTTCCCTCTCTCTCAGCCCCCAGGGCATTTGCTTGGTTTATCTAGCAAATTCCCAGATCAGTTAGAATCAGGCCTTATCATATCTCCCTGTACTGTAGATACATTTACATCTCTATTTCCCCACAAGGCTGTGTCTCCTCTGTGCCCCACACACTGTCCAAACCCACTGATAGGTGTGCAAATGGATTAGTCAGAACTAATGGGGAGGTCAGAACAGGGATCCTTCACTTTCTCTTTGAAGCAGCTGCAGAGATTAATTTCTCTTCATTGTTAAATCAAGATAGAGATATTAAATTGCTCCATCATGGAAAAAAATGGGTTCAAAATAAATAATTTGGGGCTGTAGATGAAATGAATTTTCCCTCACAGAGGGATCAAGATCGTTCCCTGTAGTCTCATCGTTGGCTTCCTCCCATGGATTAGCAATGTGGGCCAAGATTTAGAGAAAATAAGAGATGCTGGAATGAAGGCATTTGGGGGGAAAAAACGAAAACCAGGTGGGTTACTTGGAAAGAAAGGTACCAAAGGAGATGAGGGAGATAGAACAAGAAAAGGAAAAAAGATTGTGGGAAAGAATGCACAGAAACAGTACTAAAGAATAGTCCATTTGCTGCCAATAAGGGGCTACAGGGAAAAAAAAATACAGGAATGAGAGGAAACCCTGACAGGATGCAGCTTCACAATTCTTTTCAGAGCTCAATCTCAGGCAGGCTTCTTGATATTGTCTCTAAAGTATGTGTTCGCCCTGAGACGCTCATGTCCATGTAATTTCTCTCTCTGAGGCATTCCAGGGTCAAAAGGTCAGAGCTCCAGCATTAGAATAGGAAACTGTCTTTTCTGGACAGAGGTGCCATCTTAGGAATAAAGCTAGCCAATGCTTCAATCAGTTGATGAAATAACTCCAATAATTATGAGTTTAGTTTAAGACATTGATGAGATGTTTATTGACCCCAATTGTTGCATTTAATTTCTTCTATCTTGTATAGTTACACAGGATTTTAATAAAATCTATGCCAAATCTTAATATTCTTCAATATCAAAAGTCAGAAATAACTCTTACTCAAAACCGTATAAGAGATCTAGGCTATAGCTGGCAATTGCTTCAGTTAAAGAGTGATAGAGCTATAAATTTAATCCTAATTTTAAAATTGCAGCAAAACATAAGGATTGAATTTACAAATCCCCCATTTTTTGCAAAGATTTCTCCAGAATTGGAACTTTTGTTTGTTTAGTAATAAACTACATGTTGAATGAAATTATCCAAAATTTCTTTTTTTTTTTTTTTTTGAGACGGAGTCTCGCTCTGTCGCCCAGGCTGGAGTGCAGTGGCCGGATCTCAGCTCACTGCAAGCTCCGCCTCCCGGGTTCACGCCATTCTCCTGCCTCAGCCTCCCAAGTAGCTGGGACTACAGGCGCCCGCCACCTCGCCCGGCTAGTTTTTTGTATTTTTTAGTAGAGACAAGGTTTCACCATGTTAGCCAGGATGGTCTCGATCTCCTGACCTCGTGATCCGCCCGTCTCGGCCTCCCAAAGTGCTGGGATTACAGGCTTGAGCCACCGCGCCCGGCCTATCCAAAATTTCATAAGAGTGTTATGTGATAACACTTTAAAAGTAAAATATTTAATCTTATTTAATCCCCTGGTAGTGTTTGCCTGGTACTGAAAGGCAACACCACATCTAATTAATTTAAAGTCAGCAGAGTATTAAATAAACTAAATTTTTGCAAAGATAGAAATTATAATAACCTTCATTTTCATTTATTTATTTATTTATTTATTTATTTATTTTGTGTGAGACACAGTCTCACTCTGTTGGCTAGGCTGGAGTGCAGTGGCACAGTCTTGGCACATTGCAACCTCCACCTCCTGGGTTCAATCAATTCTTGTGCCTCAGTCTCCTGAGTAGCTGGGATTACAGGCGTGTACCACTACGCCTGGCTAATTTTTGTATTTTTAGTAGAAATGGGGATTCACCATGTTGGTCAGGCTGGTCTCCAACTCCTGACCTCAAGTGATCCACCCACCTGAGCCTCCCAAATTTCTGGGATTATAGCCGTGAACCACTGTGCCCGGCTATAACCTTCATGTTCAAAGCACTCTCCCATCTATTATCAAGGCCTCTAAGAAAATCTCCTTTATATATATATTCTCGAGTCAGAATTATTAGTCTCCATCTTTCATCTCAGTCTTCTTCAAATACCAAACTCTTTACTAAGCAGTTAGACACAAGCAGTTTCACCAGTTCTCTCTCTCAAATAAGGTTTCATAAGTTCTGCCTTGTGATTGCCCGTCAGAGGGGATATGGATTTGTGCGCAGGAAATAGAACAGAAACCTAACTGTTCTGTGAAATGCAGTGTTTAGGTTAATATTCTTCCTTAACTGCCATCTGCTTTTTTTTTTTTTTCCTTAACACTTTGTCCAAATCTCTCAAACCTTGCACGGCAGAATCATGGAGTGTTCAAGCCTGAAGGGAGTGGAGAGACTGGGCCAGCTCCTCTTGGATGCATCTTGAAATCGAGGACCAGTCAGAGGCAGGGAGTAGCCCACTATCAACCCCGCTCACCAGGAGGAGGGCCGAAGAGTGGAACTCGGGTTTCCCAGCTCAAACCCTCCCCATCGGGGCACATCACACCACCTCTTCCCATGCCACTGAAAACATCCCCTGAAGCCCGGAACACATTTCAGATTCATGAGCCAATCCGATTTAAGAGAATTGGTGTTGGCTCCCCGTGTTAGAACAGACAGAACGGACCACTCGAGAATCTTTTGTATTTGTTGACAAATGATAAGTAGACATAAAAGAGAGGAAAGAGGGGAGATGAACTTGGAGCTGGATGGCTTAACATTGAAGCCATGTAGCTTAGCAGTTAAACACAGGGGCCCGACCTCACACTGCCTGGCTCCCTCCTCTAGCTGCATTGTCCGCTAATGACTGTGTGGCCCGGGGCCAGCTGCTTGGTCTCTCTAGCCTCAGCTGTAGGGTTTCTGTGATGGCTACATGAGCTCCAGGATTTACAAGGAGTCCTGGTACACAGTGAGCACACAGCTGTTAGCTATTACGGAAAGATCTCCTTTTTATTCAGAGGAATCCAACATAACTTTGCGGTACTTGAAGATGTCTTATATAGTCATTCATCTGCAAAGACGTGGTCTCTCTCTAATGTGGTTCTACTAAGCTACCCACATTTAAGATCCCAGCCAGGTCACTTGGGTGCTGCTAAACTATGTAATTCAGTGTGACCCTAAGAGACCCATAGAGGAATGGAGCTATGATTTGTTTTAGGGCTGTCCCGAGCCAGCTCATCCACCCCACACAGACTGTCTTGAAAGGAAGACAGGTCTGCTCCCTAGGAGCCTGGGGGTAGGAATATCTCATTCCCGTCAGCATTCCACACATCCCCTGCTGAACCCAAGAGGACGATTCCAACCTTCAAGTCCATTTCAGACAGAAGGACCCAAGGTCAAGAAGGAAAACACTGAAATTATCCAAGGATCTTCCCTTTCTCTTCATCCCCTGGGAGAACATTTCAGGTTTATTAGACAGTTTGTCTGTTAACATTATTCACTTGAAACAAAACCCTGGGTGTGTGCCTTTTGGAGAACCATGTAAATCAACAAAGCTATACATAGAACAGAGCGACTGGCTCAGCAGCCAAGTTCCCCACAGATAGCAGGCGGACAGATCGCGCCGAGGAAAGGAAGCGCAGCCTTTCCTTATTTTTCTAGCATCCTAGGCTTAGCAGTCAATGCACATCCCGTATACTGATGTCGGCTATTCAAATAAATATTGACAAATGGTGACTAATTTTTTTTTTTTTTTTTTTTTTTTGAGACGGAGTCTTGCTCTGTCGCCCAGGCTGGAGTGCAGTGGCAGGATCTCAGCTCACTGCAAGCTCCACCTCCCGGGTTTACGCCATTCTCCTGCCTCAGCCTCCCGAGTAGCTGGGACTACAGGCGCCCGCCACCTCGCCCGGCTAGTTTTTTGTATTTTTTTAGTTCAGACGGAGTTTCACCGTGTTAGTCAGGATGGTCTCGATCTCCTGACCTCGTGATCCGCCCGTCTCGGCCTCCCAAAGTGCTGGGATTACAGGCTTGAGCCACCGCGCCCGGCCGGTGACTAATTATTACAAGGCATTAGTTTGTATAATTACACTATAAGTAATGGTGGAGCTCATTTCTGAAATGTCTGAATTACATGTATTTATTATTTTGTTCTTAATTTTAGAGGTAATTTAGAAATGCATATCAAAAAGTAATCACATATTTAAATTCATAATTAGCAAAACTAAAATATCATTTATGTATACTTCAAAAAACTCTACATTACCACTGTGGTTTAATTCAACTCAGAGACATTTAAAAGTGGAGATGAGCAGGTATCTGTGCCATGCTAATGTCTTTCTCACATTTCCTTAATGCTGTTGTAATTACCTATGGAAACACAGAAAGCCACGTCCCATCTGCCCAGCACACGTCGCCTCCTGTTTTTCGTTTCCTTACATTGACATTCAGTACTTCTCCGGTTTTCCAGACAGTTTTCAGTTCTGAGGTAAAAGTTGTTTCTCAATTTCTTCTCAGGTTGTGTGAGGGAGTATCTCATAAATCCTAGGCTGACCGCTTTTTGGAGATCACAAACAAAACAAGATTGCTATGAAGCCCTGGGGTGAAATTAAGCTTCCAGAGTTGTGGCTTTTATAGTGCTTCCCCCTTTTCTAATTCCCTCTCCCAAACTTCTCCTTCCAGGGTGCGTCACGCAGAGCCCTGATTCAGGCCCAATGCCTTGTCTACTGCCAACCAGGGGCCAGCTTTTGCATTTGCTTTGATGGTCTATTCCAGAATCTTTTTTTCTTTACTTATTTTATTTTATTTTTTTAATTTAAGATACAGAGTTGGCCAACCGCAGTGTCTCATGTCGGTAATCCTAACACTTTGGGAGGCCAAGGCAGATGGATCACGTGAAGTCAGGAGTTCACGTGACCAGCCTGGTCAACATGGTGGAGCTCTGTCTCTACTAAAAATATAAAATTAGCCGGGAGTGGTGGTGCACGCCTGTAATCCCAGCTACTAGGGAGGCTGAGGCAGGAGAATCACTTGAACCAGGAAGGTAGAGGTTGCAGTGAACCAAGATCGAGCCATTGCACTCCAGCCTGGGCAATAAGAGTGAAACTCCATTTCAAAAAAAAAAAAAAAGAGAGAGAGACAGAGTCTTGCTCTGTCATGCAGGCTGGAGTGGAGTGGTGTGATCTCAGATGACTTCAGCCTCAACCTCCTGGATTCAAGCAATCCTCCACTTCAGCCTCCCGAGTAGCTAGGGCTACAGGCATGCATCTCCAGGCCCAGCTAATTTTTTATTTTTTTGTGGAGACACAGTCTTGCTTTGTTGTGCAGCAGTCCTTCTGCCTTGGCCTCCCAAAGTGTTGGGGTTACAGGCACAAGCCACCGTGCCCTCCTTTTCCTGAATTTTCAGGTGAAAATCTGAAGGGAAGAAGCAGGGTGGGCTTGACTAGCTTCAGTGGTGACTTGCTCTTCAGGGTCTTTGGTCAGATGAACCCTTCCATGCAGTGATGCTCGGGGACCTATACTTAAAGTGAGGTGGCAGAGTATTTTCTGGCTCTTTAAGCAGAACTGATAAGGACATGACTTACAAGGACACGGCATTCCTGAAGCCAAGGATGTCCCAGCTGCGACCTGTGTCCCAGCTGCGGTCCACTGCCTGGCAAATCCACCTTCCTTCATGGCTGGTCCAATCTCCACCTCCTTATGAGAGAGCCCCGCTGCTGGCTGTGGTTATTTTTACAGATAGGCCACTTTCTTAGGGAAGACAAAGGTTTCCTGATAATGTTTTGATTTAGCAAGTGGATGTATTCTCATCCTCTGAACCTCCTGAAGCTGTGTGCCTGTCGCTCACCCTGCAAGACTCTACCACCAGGCTTCATCATGAGAAAAGCCCCTCCTGGCCCCGAGGGAGCACTACAGCAGGGTAGGGCAGAGTTTCTCATTCTGTACCCACACGCTAGCGATGTCGCTGCCTGTCACTTGTGTACACAGCCTTCATCCCACGTGACTTACAAGCTCTCAGGAATGGGAAATAGGTCTCCTTCGCCATCCCATCTCCTGGCTTAGCAGGGTCCCATTCAAAATGCATATGTGCCCATGAACAAGGGCACACCCTGGGTCCTTTCCTGAGCTTCTGACTGGGAGCTCCAGCTACCTGCTATTAGCTGCATTCAGAGATCAAACAGGTAGTGTTAAAATCACTGGATTCTCTTCCCCTCCCTAGAGCTGCTCCTGCTCCGGTGTCCCTAGTCAACAGTCATTATTCACTTGATTGCCTGAGCCTTAGACCTGGAGTCGCACTTAGCTCCCCCATCTCCCCAGACACCCCCCACACACAACATAGCTTCCACCTTTAATCCGTTACCTAAGTCCTGCCAGCTTCTTATCATTCAAATTTATCAAGTGCTCTTTATTTGCCCTGGCACTCCCTTCATTTCAGCAATGATAATATGTCACCTGAATTAATGTAACAGCTTCCAAATCAGTGTCCTTGTCCCCACTGCAACTACCCTTCATCATAAGAACTATCTCTTGCACATACATTGGTAGCTGCACTGCTTGCTGGAAGGAGCTCAGCAGTCTTAGTGTGGTTTCATGGGCCACTGCTATTTTACCCTGTCCGTCATCCACTCCTCCTACCTCTGGTCACAGTGCCTGATTTTCACAAGGGCAGCTCCCCTTTCCACATCCTCCCTCCTTTCGCTTTGATCCCCGCCCATTCCTCTCTACCTCCGCTGATAAGCCAGCTCCAGGGCAGAAAGAGGGATCATCCCTCTGGTGCAGTGACTAATTCAGGCTTGGCCATTCGTCTCCACCAGCCTCACGGAAAATCAGTCTTGGGAACTACTGGTCAGCAAGAGCTCCTTCTGCTGGGTTTGCAAACTGGCAGAATCTGAGCCTGGAGCTGCTGGTGGCCATCTGGACATGGGTGACTCGGCTTGCAAGAGATGGGTCGACAGCAGAGACTGAGCACAGACTTCTGACATGGCCAAGCACTTGGATCCAGGCTTGCTCAAACTGTTGCACCCCTAGTCTTCAGTTTCTGTTTAGATTTGTATTTTTTAACTTGCCAACAAAAGAGACATGACTGCTCCAGATACCAGACCCTTGGTGACCAGGACTCTCCCTATCTTTTGGAGGGTCCATGTTTTCTCTTACCTCCCAACTATGGCTCAAGTTACCTCCTTTTCTGGGATTTCTTTTTCTTTTCTTTGTTTGAATATCTCCTATTCATCCTTCAAAAATCTGCTAAGACTTCACCACCTCTGAGAAGCCTTTTCTGACCCCCACCAGACTCCTTGATCATTACCTTCTCATAGCACTTATCACATTGCATCCTAATCACCTGTTTAGCTGGGGGGACTTTCTCTAGACTATAGCCTCCTTAAGGCTAGTATTGTTTTTTCATTGTTGTACCTCCAAAATCATATGTATTCACTCACATGTATGAAATAAGAAAATTAACCCTCAAAAAGAGACAAAAGAGAAATTATTATCTTGGTTTGATTTAAAATAGATATGTATATACTTGGCCCTCTGCATCTGTGGATTCAACCAACCAGGGCTCAAAAACATTAGGAAAAAAAACAATACAATAAAAAAATCAAACAAATAAAAAACAATATAGGTTAACCACTACTTCCATAGTATTGACATAGTATTAGGTATTATAAGTAATCTAGAGATGATTTAAAGTATACAGGAGAGTGTGCATAGGTTTTATGGAAATAGTGCACCACTTTATATCAGTGACTTGAGCATTCATGGATTTTGGTATCCATGGGGGTCCTAGAACCAATTCCTAAGGGTACAGAGAAGCAACTAACCATATTTTAAAAGATCACTTCCTTGGCTAAATCATAGAGAATGTACTGGCACAAGGAAAGGTTTGGAAGCCTGGAGAGTAGTTGCAGTGATTTAGGCAAGAGATGATGGCATTATGAACCACAGTAGTGTGAATGGGGATGAAGAGCAAGGGCCAGATTCAAGATACTCAAAAGATCTAAAGATCAAATATCAGGGAAATGAGGACTACAGAGAAGGAAGAGGTCCAAATTCCTCACAAGGTTTCTTCAGATAGGGAAACACATAAGGAGGAAGAGTTTTGGAGTCAGGGAACTTTAGATCTGTTTGGTTTTTTTTCTTTTTTTAAATTTAAAATTGAGATATGGCCAGGCATGGTGGCGTGTACCTATAGTCCCAGTTACTTTGGAGGCTGAAGCAGGAGGATCACTTGAGTCCAGGAGTTCTGGGCTGTAGTGCATTGTGCTGATCAGGTGTCCACACTAAGTTTGGCATCAATATGGTGACCTCCTGGGAACAGGGAATCACTAAATTGCCTAAGAGGGGTGAACTAGCCCAGGTCAGAAATGGAGCAGGTCAAAACTCCTGTGTTGCAGCCTGGTCAGCATGGTGAAACTCTGTCTCTACTAAAAATACAAAAATTAGCTGGGCATGGTGGCAGGCACCTGTAATCCCAGCTACTCGGGAGACTGAGGCAGAACAGTTTGAACCCGGGAGGTGAAGGTTGCAGTGAGCCAAGATTGTGCCATTGCACTCCAGCCTGGGCAACAAGAGTGAAACTCTGTTTCAAAAGAAAAAAACAAAAACAAAAACAAAAGCAAACAAACAAAACTCCTATGCTGAACAATAGTAGGATCGCACCTGTGAATAGCCACTGCACTCCAGCCTCAGCAACATAGTGAGACCCTGTCTCTAAAAACAAACTAACAAATAAATAAATAAATAGATAGATAAATAAATAAATAAAATAAGAGGTATGATCCACATGCCATAATATTCACCATTTTAAAATATACAATTCAGTAGTTTTTAGTGTATTCACAAGGTTTTCTAACCATCACCATTATCTAATTCCATAACATTTCGTCACTTTTCAAAAAAAGACCCAAACCAGCCAGGTGCGATGGCTCATGCATATAATCCCAGCACTTTGGGAAGCCCAGGTGGGTGGGTCACCTGAGGTCGGGAGTTTGAGACCAGCCTGACCAATACGGAGAAATCCCATCTCTACTAAAAATTACAAACAATTAGCAGGGCATGGTGGCACATGCTTGTATCCCAGCTACCAGGGAGTCTGAGGGAGGAGAATCGCTTGAACCCAGGAGGCAGAGGTTGCGGTGAACCGAGATCATACCATTGCACTCCAGCCTGGGCAACAAGAGCAAAACTCTGTCTCAAAAAAACAAAACAAAACCCAAACCCATTAGCAGTTACTCCTCATTGCTCCATCCCCTAGCCTTGGGCAATGACTAATCTACTTTCTATCTTCATAGATTTGCCTACTCTGGGCATTTCAAGTAAAGAGAACCATATGATATTGGGTGGTTGTTTCTGGCTTCTTTCACTCAGCGTGTTTTCAAGATTTACTCATGTTGTAGCATGTACCAGTATTTCACGATGCTTTATGACTGAATATGATTCAATTATATAAATATACCACAATGTATTTACTCATTCATTAGCTGAGGAACACTTGGGTTGTTTCTGCCTTTGGGCTATTGTGAATAGTGCTTACACCAATAGTGGTGTAAAAGTGTTCTTTCTCACCAGAACACTGGTGTAAAAGCTTTTGTGTAGGCATGTATTTCCTATTCTCTTGGGTATATACCTAGAATTTGAAAGCTGGATTATACGGCAACTGTATGTTTAACTTTTTGTGGAATTACCAGACTGTTTTCCAATGTGGTGGCAACATTTTACATTCCTACCAGTAATTTATGAGAGTTCCAATTTTTTTGACAAACTCGTCAACACTTGCTATTAATATCTTGTGTTGTTTTGATACAGCAATCCTAGTGAATGTGAACTGGCATCTCATTGTCATTTTGGTTTGTATTTCCCTAGTAACTAATGATGTTAAGCATATTTTCATGTGCTTTTTGGCCGTTTATGTATCTTCTTTGGAGAAATGTCTATTTAAGTCATATGCCCATTTTTTAAGATGGAAAACAAAATTTTATTCTAAAAATAGAACTCAGTAAAATGAAATAACAAAAGATAATAAAAAAGAAGATAAAAGGTATTTTTAGATATTAAAATATCTAAAAATCAGATTTTTTTTTAAGTGAATGAAGAACTGAAGATGCCATCCTAGAATTGTTTTTGGGGCCAAGTTAAAAAAAAAGTCAACCCTATTAATGGTATGTAGACAGAGAGGCAGAAGAATGTGGAAGCCTCTATCTCTGTTTCCTCCTGACTTTGTTCATAGCTGACATTCCTTCTGCCCCACACAGCGGGCTGGCCCCAGCACAGCTGCCCTGGGCTTGGCTGTGAGTGATACCGATGCTCCAAAGTCAACAGGTGTGTTCTGATGTCAGAGTTTTTCGTGTTTCCTTTGGATGCATTCCAAGCCTGGATAGAGACGTGTCTGCCTGAAATGGCTTATCTCTTCCACAAGACTGGGTGGCTGGAAGATGCCTGAGACCCTGGTGCTGGAGAATTCTCCATTAGGGTATGTCCTTACAAGTCAGTAAGCTTCCAGGGCTAAGTTCTGTGTTGTGTGATACACATGGAGTCTATGATCACAGGGAAACCAGTTAAAACGTTTGATTCAAAACTTTGAGGCCAGGCGCAAAGGTTCATACCTGTAATCTCAACACTTTGAGAGACTGAGGTGGGTGGATCACCTGAGGTCAGGAGTTTGAGACCAGCCTGGCCAATATGGTGAAACCCTGTCTCTACTAAAAATACAAAAGCTAGCTGGAGTGGTGGTTGGCACTTGTAATCCCAGCTACTAGGGAGGCTGAGGCAGGAGAATGACCTGAACCCAGGAGGCAGAGGTTGCAGTGAGCTGAGATTGTGCCACTGCACTCCAGCCTGGGCAACAGAGCTAGACTCCATCTCAAAATATATATAAAAAAATAAACTTTGGTACCCAGCAATATCTAAAAATTGTTTTTAGTAAGAAACAGGCATAACACATGGCGATTCTTCTTTCTTGATTTCTAACTAAATTTTTGGTCAGGTCATTCATGGAGAATTTTAAGTTTGAATATATTGTTACTTTTAAACACAGGGTGCAAAACATGATATTTAGATTGTTCATATTAGAAGAAGCTATCACAATGATCAGTCAATTTATAATCATTCATCAGTCACAGGGGAAGAATAAAATCCTAGATACATCAGAAAAATAAATTACCAAGACACTTAATTATAGTTATAAGATCTGCGTGCTCATTGAAATTATTTCATGGGCTTAATTATCAATTCATTGAAGAAACCTGTTTGTGTTTTCACTCGTTAAAGCTTAATTTAAATTGTAGATCATATTATCTTCCTTCTCAAAGTTATTAAGGAAGATCTTTCCAAAGCAGGAAAGGATTTTTGGTGTATTGTTAAAAGTAAAAAGATGGTCTATCAAGCTGACTGGGGGAACGTAAGCATTTTTCTCGTGCTCTAAATGGCCATGCTCCATGCTAGCTCAGGATCCTAATAAACTCCCCTCTTACAAGTCAGGAATTATTTGATTGAGTTGCTCAATGAAATCAACTGGTTCTCCTTTCATTATTATAACCAAAGTCTTACATTGTTATAATAAATATCAAAATTAGAATGTATTTAAATGCGTGATTTCATAGGCTCTGGTCAGTTCTACTGAGAAAACAGAGAGAACTGGACTCTTCCCTGGATATCTGAGCCGAAATGAAGCAAGACCCTGTACACATGAATTATGGAGAATAAAACTCAGCAGAACAGGACATTAACACAGATCAGATCAAAGGGCATTTATTGAGAGTAAGAGGTGACATAATTTACAGAATAACTGCAGGAAAAGGAAATGTTCTTGACAATTTTAGATTACCTTTTATGAGACAGTTCTGGCAGTTTGGAACATGTTTCACTAAAAGCAGGCCATACTTCCAGATTTCTGATTTATAATATTTTTTGAGTGCAGTCAATATCTTTGTCTAGGATTGTCCCTATCTGGGCTCCCTTTAGAACAAATCAACAGACACACAAAGAGTCCCTGCTCTCCGGGCCCCAACCTCCTTCTTATATGGGTGGGCTCTTCCTAAATCAAAAAACCGTGCCTCCTTCAGTTCTCCAGATTTTCCTACTCCCAGCTCAGCTACCCACACCCCAAGGGAGCGGTGGATGATAATCCAGCTGTGGCACCCTCCTCTCCCCTACGTAAGCCTCTCTGCAATGAGGCAGCCCAACTCCTCTGATGGGCTCTCACAAAAGGTAATTGAAAAGGAGCATCAGGGCTCCTGTTCGCCTCCCTCACCCTCCTCGCTGGCAACATCTACCACACTCCTGTGGATATGAGTGGAATCCTGGACCCCGCCGTCTCTTAGGTCTCCCTGCTCTGTCACCACCAGGGCCAGAGTGTGACAGTTGATGCCCACTGGATGCTTGGAGATTCCTCAGTTCTACTTTGTTCAGAAAAGGTCTATGTCAGCTGATGTCTTATCATCTGGCACAAGTTGGCGGGTGAGGTTGAGGATTACCTTTGATTGCTGATTCTAGAGAAAGTAGACCCCATAGTAGAAGAGAGGCCCATCCTTGTCGGGTGAAGGTTGATGCTCAGACTCTGCAGCTACCCCTCGTTAAGGGCTTCTCCCATGATGAAAACCATAGCCCTCACCACTAGTGAGGAAACACCAGGGTGAGGTCGCCAGCATTCCTTCATTGTATCCCTACCAGGGATATTTTTTCCAGCCTGCTTCCACCTTGGATCTCCACACCATGTTTTTGTCTTGTTTTGTTTTGTTTTATTTGCAGATAGGGTCTGGCTCTGTCTCCCAGGCTGGAGTGCAGTGGCGCGATCTCAGCCCACTGCAGCCTCTAACCTCCCGGGTTCAAGCAGTCCTCCCGCCTCAGCCTCCAAAGTAGTTGGGATCACAAGCACACACCACCACTCTTGGCTAATTTTTCTTTCTTTTTTATTTTATTTTTTTGTGGAGACAAGTTTTTGCCATGTCACTCTGGCTGCTCTCCAACTCCTCGACTCAAGCAATCTGCCTGCCTCAGCCTCTCAGAGTGTTGGGATTACAGGTGTGAGCCACTGCACGGCCTCATTCCATGTTTTTAATTCACAGACCTGGCCCAGGAGGTATATTCCCTACCGTCACTTCCCCTCCACCCCTCCAGGGAGGGAAACCCAGCACCCACTCCCATTTTATCTACCACCGGGAGAGCTGTTCAGACAAAGGCAGGCAACGAGAAAAAACAAACCCAGGCTTCTCCGTCCATCCTTTGAGGCCTGGCAGGCAACAGGGACAATGGGAAAGGGAAGGAATTGCTATACGTTAAGAATTCAGTAGTATTTTGTGGCCACATGTTCTTCCTCTCTTCTTCCAAACTCCTTTATCCCTCAAACTTACCAAGTTGGTACTGTACAACTCCTGACTTGTATTGTCTTGAGCAATGAGGCAAGGCTGCAGGGAGTCCACGGAGAAACTGCTGGAGTGAATTTCCTTATCGATAATTCTTATCAGCTCAAATATGCCACTGCTCTCTGACATAGTTTGCATGTTTTCAGAACATGCCCTTTCCCTTTCTTTTCAGTCTTATGGTATAGTTTTTTTTTTGTTTGTTTGTTTGACAGAGTTTTGCTCTTGTTGCCCAGGCTGTAGTGCAATGGTGCAGTCTTGGCTCACCTCAACACCTACCTCCTGGGTTCAAGCAATGCTCCTGCCTCAGCCTCCCGAGTAGCTGGGATTACAGGCATGTGCCACCACGCCTGGCTAGTTTTGTACTTTTAGTAGAAACGGGGTTTCTCTGTGTTGGTCAGGCTGGTCTCAAACTCCCAACGTCAGGTGATCTGCCCACCGTGGCCTCCCAAAGTGCTGGGATTACAGGCGTGAGCCACTGCGCCCGGGCTGTTTTTTTGTTTGCTTGTTTGTTTGTTTTAATATAGAGGAGAAGGTATTAAATATGTCTTCTTTCCAGATTATTTTAGTTTAATGAGATAACTAAATAATATTCAAAAGGAGGAATTCGATCAGCATCATCTTAAAACCTATCTGAAATCTATTTCTAAGCCCCAGGGTGCCCCACGCTGGTGAGCCTGCCCAGCCTCTGGGGGTGGTATGGACTGAATGACGGCAGGAAGGAAAGTGAGCCTGTGCCCTCTGTAAGCCTCTTTCTGGACTTTAAACAGTACTTGTGGACCACCTCCCTGGGTGTGCTTCTTTGTGGAGTTACTCATTCTCCTGGTTGTTATATTTACCTTGTGAACTTCATTCCCTCTAAAGGGTAGCTAAGGATACAGCAGAATGACTTGAAGAGTCACCATTTAGTAAACGTTTGATTTGAAATCTGCCAAGAAACAGATTACGATTGGTATTGGGCTGAGTGCATAGGAAGTACCAACACTGATGCGTGTTGTGGGGACCTTACTTAGTTCCAAGTGCTTTATGTCCAGCATCGCATTGAATCCTATTGCAACCCTATTAATAGAATGAGAGCACCATTATTACCTGCTTTAAAAATGAGAGGCTTGCAAATTAGACGGGCGTGGTGGCGGGCGCCTGTAGTCCTAGCTACTAGTGAGGCTGAGGCAGGAGAACTGCTTGAACCCTGCAGGCGGAGGTTGCAGTGAGCCGAGACCATGCCACTGCACTCCAGCTTGGGTGACAGAGCAAGACTCCATCTCTAAATAAATAAATAAATAAATAAAAGAGACTTGGAGTGATTTGCTTAAGGTCACACATAATAGGCAACAGGACCAAGACAAGAAACTAGACCTTGAAACGGTATGTTACATGAATGAAACATATTTTTCTCTGGATGGCTCCTTTCCCCATGAGTTTATAATGCATTATTTACTGAGAACAGAAGGTACCACAAATGAGTTAGTCCTCCCCAGACATGATCTTGGTGCTGGAGTTATGAGTAGAGGCATGGAAACTGTCCCGTTCTTCCTACAGTCAAAGAGTTGGCTTCCTCGGGCAAGAGGCTGAAATTTGATTTAGCTTTGCAAACATGGCTCCTCCAGGCCCTCAATTTTGACTTTCGTAACACACACAGAAAATACAGGACCCGATTCTCCCTGCATTCCCCGCTCCCCTGGGTCTTACTCTTCTTCACTGTTCAGCTTGTCCTTTGGGTGTTTTCATTCATCCTTATTCCTCCAATCAATTCCCTCTCTGGGAAGTTAGTCAGATTTCACTGCTGTAGCGAGCACTCAAAGAACCGCATATGTAGGATACTTACAAAATTCATGGCACTGTGTGTGGCAGCAACTGCTTTAATCCTGGAGATAAGCCATTCCTCCACGTCTAGGTGACTATATCCTGAGGCACTGGGAAGTAACTTTCTGAACACTGAATGGCAAACCATAGGTAGAACCTGTACAAGTCCACCACTCCTTATCCACAATTCTAAAACCCAAGCAGTTCTAAAAACCACTAGCAAACCTGGCCTGACCTGATATGCAGTGGTTGATGGTCTTTACCTTACTTAATATAACAAAATTCAAGTTGTAACTCACAGAACCTGTGTTCCTCCCCCGTTAATGAATAATGGTCTTGAAGGCTTCCAGTTTGTGGTGAGCCTCCACCCCCATGATCATCCTCCACTGATGGCTCCTCCTTCTCATAAATGTCAGGAGCTTCCAGTGATTGGTAGGGGAGGTGGAGGCTGTAAGTTTCACAGGCCAATTTGCAAATCTTGGACCAAATCCTGACAAATGCATAAACATTTAGCAAGTAAATTTAAAAATTCATACTTTCTGATCTTTTATGCTCAGGAAAGCTCTCCTTCCTTTTTTTTTTTTTCCAGACGGAGTCTCACTCTGTCGCCCAAGCTGGAGCGCAGTGGTATGATCTCGGCTCACTGCAACCTCTGCCTCCCAGATTCAAGTGATTCTCCTGTCTCAGCCTCCTGAGTAGCTGGGATTACAGGCACAGACCATCACGCCTGGCTAATTTTTGTATTTTTAGTAGCGACAGGGTTTTACCATGTTGACCAGGCTGGTCTTGAACTCCTGACCTCGAGTGATCTGCCCACCTTAGCCTCCCAAAGTGCTGGGATTACAGGCGTGAGCCACTGTACCCGGCCCCCTCTCTGATCTTCAAAGAGGACCCGCATGAGAGTTCACTCTGTGCTGGGTGC
The DNA here is from genome assembly GCF_009764315.1 of Trachypithecus francoisi. Taxonomy (NCBI): domain Eukaryota; kingdom Metazoa; phylum Chordata; class Mammalia; order Primates; family Cercopithecidae; genus Trachypithecus; species Trachypithecus francoisi. The sequence continues at coordinate 9,607,162 of NW_022681472.1, forward strand.
AATTGTGTTCTGATGTGAGGACCATGTGAGCTGGATGGATCCTTTTGCAGTCCACACCTGAAATCGTAAAGATAAACAAAATAACTAAGAAACCCCCGACAACCCAACACTAAAAATCAAAGTTTTTTTTTCAGCTTATTTGGCAGAAACAATCTGATACTGAGGGTTTGTTATAATTTCATTCATCCACTAAGTATGAATATTTATATGCTTTGTGTTGAAGTGTTAATATGTTTGCTTCCAGGGTGTTTCAGACCTCTCTGGGTTATTAATAACTGCATGGCGAATGCATTTTATTCTTTTTCTACTTGGCCCAAAGGCTCTGAAGAAGGGATTAAGATCCTGTAATTTGTTCATTCAAGAACAAAAGGCCCATGTTATTTTTCTAGTCACCACTTATCTTGAATACCATGACTTTCACCAACAAAAAAAATTATTTAGCATACTTTATTCCAACTAGTGAATACATTTTTTGGTGTAGAGATTAATAGTTTATTGCCTATTAGCTATTGCTACAGTAAAGTTTCTGATACTTGAAATGCTGGCTAACCACACTTGCTATTTAGCTGAAATATAATTTGCATGAAATAATCATCACACAGACACTATAATACTATAAGCACCAACATTTTAAGAAGAGTGAACTATTTGCTATGGAATTATTTTCAAATTCCTGGCCAGGCGCAGTGGCTCACACCTGTAATCTCAGCACTTTGGGAGGCCAAGGTGAGTGGATCAAGAGGTCAGGAGTTCGAGACCCGCCCTACCAACATGGTGAAACCCCATCTCTACTAAAAATTCAAAAATTGGCCAGGCATGGTGGCATGTTCCTGTAATCCCAGCTACTCAGGAGGCTGGGGCAGGAGAGCTGCTTGAACCCGGGAGGCAAATGTTGCAGTGAGCCGAGATCACACCACTACACTCCAGCCTGCGCGATAGAGTAAGACTCTAAAAAAAAAAAAAAATCCTTATAAACCTGCCCATATTTTAAAATGAAAATGTTTAAACCGTACTGGAAGACCTACAGGAGTATGATTTCAGCCAATAGGAAAACATTACAAACCTCCACACCCAGTTTCTTTTTCATTGTCTCCTGTTAAAGTGGTGTCGCTTGGTGCCACTGCATGCAAACACAAATCCAAGCAGGAGACCAAAACTGTCAGTGGTTGTTAGGAGCCGGTTATCCACATGATTCAGAATGTATCTATACTGATATTTTTAACCAACCAAAATCCAAACATAAAATTGCGTAGAAAATCCATAGATCCCTGAGAATATGTCTGAGAGTTCCTCAGGCCTGTGAACTCTACTCTGAAAAACACTAAACAATTCCTCTGCCATTATATGTGAAATCCAAAGGGAGAACTGAAGATTCATGCTGATCCCAGAACACCGTATCATCTTAAGCTATCCAAGCATACGAACTTATTCAATCTACCTATAGTTCTCCTGCCTTCAAGCACTCTCCTGGACTGTGATAAAAATATATGTGTACTTGGCATGCAATGGAATCCTGCCAAGAAGGGCAACTGTTTCTTATAAACGCTAAATAAACCTAAATTTCTAAAACTTATTGGAAATAAGTTCAAATGAACCAATACACTTTTTAAATGAACCAGTAAGTATATTTTAATGAACCTGAGTTCATTTGAAATTTTTTTTTTTTTTTTTGAGACGGAGTCTTGCTCTGCCACCCAGGCTGGAGTGCAGTGGCCGGTTCTCAGCTCACTGCAAGCTCCGCCTCCTGGGTTGACGCCATTCTCCTGTCTCAGCCTCCCGAGTAGCTGGGACTACAGGCGCCCGCCTCGTCACCCGGCTGGTTTTTTGTATTTTTTAGTAGAGACGGGGTTTCACCGTATTAGCCAGGATGGTCTTGATCTCCTGACCTCGTGATCCGCCCGTCTCGGCCTCCCAAAGTGCTGGGATTACAGGCTTGAGCCACCGCGCCCGGCCCATTTGAAATTTTAAATACCTAGTGTTTATTGATGGGGGGAAAACATTCGTGAAGAAACTTCATTTATTGCACTATCTGAATTTATTAAAAATATTTTGCTTGGTCAGGAATGGTGGCCCACGCCTGTAATCCCAGTACTTTGGGAGGCAGAGGCGGGTGGATCACCTGAGGTCAGGAGTTCAAGATTAGCCTGGCCAACATGGTGAAATCCCATCTCTACTAAAAATATAAAAAATTTAGCCAGGCATGGTGGCGCACGCCTGTAATCCCAGCTACTCAGGAGGCTGAGGCAGGAGAATCGCTTGAACCCGGGAGGCAGAGGTTGCAGTAAGCCGAGATCGTGCTATAGTGCTCCAGCCTGGGTGACAGGCCAGACTTCATCTCAAAAAAAATAAAAATAAAAATAAAAATTTTGCTCATACATCCATGTATTTTCAATTTAGTAAGAGTGAACATAGTAGATACTTTCTGTTGTAGGATGTAAGGCTTGATATTATTCCAATGGGGGAGGATTTTTAGCTTGGTAGTAAATTGCACTTTAGAGAGGACAAGAAAAAAAGAATGCAGGCGTTTTAACTCTCACCAAGGATGAAGAAAAACTGATAAAGTTTGCTCTGTTTCAGAGAAGCCTGGAAAAGTTAAACAAAACTGGAGTGATCTAGGACTAAGGAGGGGTTTCAGAGGATCTCTGGATCGAGTATTTGGCAGGACTCTGGGACAATTCCCATATCATCCCAAATTTATCCAAAGCCAAGAAATCTATAAAAAAGAGATCACCATACTCTCGCGATGGGTTGGAGGTAAAAGGTCATTTGTTTTGCAGCTTTATCCTGCGTATTAGACTTCTGTTTCCTAGGGGACAGTAAATGATAGCATGAGGCTTACTTGTTTAAATGCAATCCCTCAGTGGTATAAGGCACCACAAATACAAATCAAGTTGACCCAAAACACTATGCTATTTAATATGTAATAATGTTGTAATATATAGATGTTTAACGTAAAAAATCAGTTTTAAAATTATTCCTTTTTCAGTATTCATGTAACAACAATCTATAGGATATATATGAATGTATATCTATGCAAAGACATATGTATGTATATAATTTTAAATTTACCAGTGATGAAGATTGATAACTGTTGTAATAACACAGAAAATACAAACAAGCTGGGCTCAGTGGCTCACTTATACAATACCAACACTCTAGGAGGCTGAGGTGGGAGGATGGCTTGAGTCAGGGAGGTGAAGGCTGCAGTGAGCCGTGATGGCACCACTGCACTCCAGCCTCGGTGACAGAGTAAGACCTTGTCAAAAAGAAAAAAAAAGAAAAAAGCAAGAAAGAAAATACATACAAATGATTGTCCTGTTATCAAGCATGTGTATTTTGGTTGGTTCTTGAACATCTATCTGGAATCAGTTGTACATGTTTCTCTGCTATAAATGCATTTTTTTCCTCTCAAGACTTAAAGAAATAACCAAACCAAACCAAAACAAAACAAAAACAAACAAACAAAAAAACCCCTCCAGTTTACCCAGATACTTTTTGGTGCATCCAAAAGAATCTGATTGTGTCCTTGACCTCAAGGTCCACCTGAAGAGTAGTAAGAAGGTCTTTTCTTATGGGATGTTGGAGCAACTCAAATCTGTAAACATGTCCCTGTTGCTCAGTTTAATTGAAAGCTGCCTTCATTTATTGCCATTTTGAGCATGACTGCATTGGGATGGGAAGAGAGCCCATTTCTTCCTGATCATTTTGCATCTTTTTTAGAAGTTGCTTCTCTTTTCCACGGGAGACTACGGTTATGTGTATTGTGGGCAACGTAAAAATGAATAAAATCCTGACTAAATGTTTAGCGCCACCTATTGGTAGTCAAGTACATACTGATTCTTGGTGACAGGTATTCCCACCAAAGAGAGAGCAGAATTTTAATGATTCTTCTTCTTCCAGTGTATATGCCTGTATGCATGCTTTATTATGACTATTATATTTAAATATAAACATATGCTTAAATATTGGTAATAATATAAATATGGAATTCTTCTAAGTTATGATTTGTATTAGTTAGCTTCACAATACCCTTGAAGTAGAATATGCAGTGATAGTCTACTTTTCAACAGTAAAAAGAAAATTATAGGCTGGGTTCAGTGACTCACACCTGTAATCCCAGCACTTTGGGAGGTTGAGGCAGGGGGATGGCTTGAGCTGAGGAGTTCACTATGTTGCCTGGGCAACATAGTGAGACCTTGTCGCTCCAAAAAAGAAAAAAAAAAAAAACAACGAAAAAGAAAAAAAAAGAAAAAGGATAAGAAAATTCTAGAGAACAAGGAAGAAACAACATGACATTGTCACATGTTGTTATATTTGTCTTGAAATACATATTGTCACCTATGCACAAAGTATCTTGAATGTGCTCTATATCTTTTGAAACAGACTTTAAAATGGTTTTCCACAGAAGTTTGAAATAATGATGTTATTTAAATTCAGTTACTTATCTGTGCTAAGAATGAACTGGCCACAAATGGTGCTGAGACAACTGGATTTGCACATGGAAAACAATAAAGTTGGACTCCTACCTCATACCATAAATGACACTTAAATCAAAATGGATCAAATGCCTAAACAAAATGTAATACATAGGCCAGGCATGGTGGCTCATGCCTGTAATCCCAACACTTCCGGAGGCTGAGACAGGAGGACTGCCTGAGCCCAGGAGTTCAGGACCAACCTGGGCAACATAATGAGATCTTGTCTTTATTACTTTTTAAAAAAGTAGGCCAGGCGCGGTGGCTCAAGCCTGTAATCCCAGCACTTTGGGAGGCCGAGACGGGCGGATCATGAGGTCAGGAGATCGAGACCATCCTGGCTAACACGGTGAAACTCCGTCTCTACTAAAAAATATAAAAAACTAGCTGGGCGAGGTGGCAGGCGCCTGTAGTCCCAGCTACTCGGGAGGCTGAGGCAGGAGAATGGCGAAAGCCCAAGAGGCGGAGCTTGCAGTGAGCTGAGATCCGGCCACTGCACTCCAGCCTGGGCGACAGAGCCAGACTCCGTCTCAAAAAAAAAAAAAAAAAAAGTAATATATGCATATAATGGGATATTATTTGGCCTTAAAAAGGAAGGAAATTATGACACATGCTACAATATTCACGAACCTTGGGGGCATTATGCTAAATGAAGTTGGCCAATCAGAAAAAGACAAAGACTGTAGAATTCCACTTATAAGAGGTAGTCAAATTCATAGAGACAAAAAGTAGAATGCTGGCTGCCAGGGCTGGAGGCGGGGAGAAATTCGGATTGTTGTTCAGTGGATACAGTTCCCATTTGGGAAGGCAAAATCATTCAGGAGATGGATGGTGGCAATGTTTGCACAACAATGTGAATACAATCAACACTACTGAATTGTATACTTAAAATGGTTAAGATAGTAAATTTATTTTATGTGTGTTTTACTATAATAAAAAAAGTAAAACTTTTTAAATGTCTCAGACACCTAAATGTAAGAACTAAAATTAAAATTCATAAAAGAAAACATAAATGTAAATCTTAACGATCTTGGATTAGGCAATAAGTTCTTAGATCTGACACCAAAAGCAGAGACAACCAAAGAAAAACAAAGCAGAACAGACTTCATCAAAATTAATAATTTTTGTGTTTCCAAGGAAACCATTAGGAGAGTGAAAAGACAACCAGGGAGAAATCATTTGCAAACCATATATCTCATAAGGAACTTGTATCTAAAACATGAAAATAACTTTTAAGTCTCAGTAATAAAAAGACAAACAACACAATTTAAAATGGGAAAAGAGCCTGAACATTTTTCCAAAGAACATACACAAATAGCCAATAAGTACATGAAAAGATGCTCGATATCATTAGACATTAGGGAAATGCAAATCAAAACCACAGTAGGATACTGACTCACACCCACTCAGATGGCCGTAATAAAAAAGATAGATAATACCAAGTGCTAGTGAGAATATGGAGAAATTGGAACCCTTGTACACGGTTGGTAGGATTTGTAAATGGTGCTGTCACTTTGGAAAACAATCTGTCAGTTCCTAAAATGGTTAAGCTTAGTTACCACATGGCCCAGCAATTCCACCAAAAATAATTATAAAGATTATATAAACTCCACCAAAAAAATTATAAAGATTATATATAAACTTGTATACAGATGTTCACAGCAGCATTATTCACAGTAGTAAAAAAGTGGAAACAAACAATCCACATGTCTAGCACCTGACGAATGGGTAAATAAAATGTGGCATAGCACACAATGGAATATGATTAAGCCATAGAAAGAAATGAAATGCTGCTATATGCTGCAACACAATGGAGCTTTGAAAACATTGCACTAAGGGAAACCAGTCATAAAAGACCACGTATGGTATAACTCCATTTCTGTGAAATGTCTCAAATAGGCAAAACTATAGAGATATGAAATAGGGTAGTGCTTTCTTTGGGCCATATCTGGGGGGATAAACTGCTAAAAGTTTCTTGTTGGGGTCATTAAAACATTTAAAAATTAATGGTGATGATGGTTCCAGATATCTGAATATACTGGAAAGCACTGAATTTGTACACTTTTAAAGAATGAACTGTATGATATGTAACATCTTAAAAAGAGCCTTATAGGAAAAGAGTTAATGGGTCAGTACTAGATCCACCATTGTCAACTTGTGACATTGATTTAAAAATACCTTCAGAATGGGCAAGACTAGAAAAAGAGATATGTGAAACATCCTTCATGGTATTAAGGAATATAAAACTATTCATATTTAGATTTAATGAATGTGAGTTTATTACAGTGCTTTATTTACAGTAAATAATTTCCACTAAAATTAAAGAGACACTGGTCTTATCATTCTTTATCTGTATCCTCACTCTTTTCAGCAAACAATATGAACAAGCATCTTAAACCTAGAAATTGTCCCCCAGCTATGACAATTGCTCTCCTTCCTGGAACTGCCTTTCCTATATGTTAATTTCCTCAGTGCAAAAGCTGTTATTTTCATTCAGAATGTTAAAGATACCCCTAGGAAAAGTCATTTTAAAAGTCTTGATTTTCACAGCCGCCTTCTGCATTAGAAGCTTAAGAGATATCCTAGGGCTAGGCTTCACTCCAGGTTTTAGGAGCAATCTGGGTTAGAATCCGCAGCAGCTAGGTGAAAATGCAGATCCATGGAAGCTATTTCAAACCTATCACATCTGTCCCCAGGTAATTTTTATACTAATACATGCTAGAAAGGAATGAGGTTAAAAATATTCTACTTCTTTACTTTACCAGAGAGGTGGGAGTTTTGAAATCTCATTGCCATGTAGAGAACTACAGCCCAGAATGTGAAAAATGAAAGGCACCTAAGAGTCATGTAGGGCAGTCCTTTCATTCTGTGAAGGAAGAAACAAGATGATTAGGCCAAAGCCACACAAATATGAGCTGCACAACCAGCACGAGATTGAGCATGAGATGGGGCTCAGGTATTGTGATGTCCAGTTTCTTCAGCTCAGTTAGGGCAGAATTAGGTTGACTGGGCACCACTGAAGTACATGCTACATCCATCCACCCTTACATGAAACCTCCAGTTTTAGTTCTGCTTATTATTTTTTATTTTATTTTGTTTTATGTTTATTGTATTTTGTTTTATTTAATTTTACTATTATTTTTAAGACAGGATCTTGTGCTGTCACCCCAGCTGGAGTGCAGTGGCGCAATCACAGCTCACTGCAGCCTTGAACTCCTGGGTTCAAGAAGTCCTCCCACCTCAAACCCCCAGTAGCTGGGACCACAGGCACAGAACCACCACGCCTGACAAATTTTTTAATTTGTAAACGTTTTTGTAGAGATAGGGTCTCACCATGCTGTCCAAGCTGCAATTTTAGTTCTATATAAATAGGGTAATCCAGGGAAAAGAGAGGGGAGTTACCATGGGGACGGGGTTACTGTGGATATGATTTTTAAAATTTTCTCTGCTACAGATCTTCCACATTTACCCACATAAATTTGAAGTTTAATTTTTAGTCTCTAGAAAGCATTTCATGCTGTCTTTTAAATTATTATGTATGTATTAAGAAAGCTTACGTCCATATGTGTAGAACTGACTATTTCCCCTTTTCTTTTTGGGCACTTGTGGCTCTCTATTAATATTAAGAATTTCCTACACGTTGCCATTCTTCAAGGAAACAATTTCAGAAGAAAGTTTCTTTTCCTCCCTTCCCTTCCCTTCCCTTGCCCACACTTCTCTCTCTCTTTTCACTTCTAGTTCTGGAAATTGGCCAGCAGAATTATTTATGGCTCTTAGTTCCCATCACACCTTAATAATAAACAGAAGGAGTTTTCCTTTGTTTTAAAATTTCAACAGTACGGTAGTTAAAAATTGGCTTCCATCAGAAAACTCTTTCTCCAAGTCTAATTTGCTATGCCATGTATATACATGATTAACCAGTACAATACGTACAGCAAAGAAACCAGGTGAGAGATTTATTGATTCTGGCTGAAACAAATTGAAAAGTAACCTTGAACACTTTGTGAAGTCCATAATTGAATTCCACAAATCAACTTTGGAGCCAGTTTAGCATGTCCATTTAGTTGAGGCAAAGAGCCTGTGTTTGATCTAACTTAATACAGTAATTCCAGTGTAAAAAGTAGGTCAAAATGACTACCTTCTAAAATTCAAAGTTCCTTTTTTCACTGAGAGAAATTACTTTTATTTCAAACAGAACTAATGATACTGTATTTGGTAGAATATGTTATTTTCTTAGATATCTTAGGGGTACCTTTTACTAACTAATACTTTGGGATAGACTTGTGGGATTCATGAGTGTCACCAAGTTCAGAGCTGATTTTAAGCTAAACACAATGACTTGGCCTTTCTAGAAAATTATCTTGCCTCTGATAACTCAAAATTCAAACTGAGACTGTAAACTATAACATAGAAGTATTTAGTGTAGATGATATTATAGAACAGGTATCTGTTCTACTGATAGTCACCCCATTTGAGTTAAATATGCTATGTGACAATATTAAGAAGCTATGTCTTCTGAAATTAAGTGTAAACTTTAAAAAATATATGAAAAATTAGAATATGAAACAATAATTATTTAACCTTCTCCCACTGATTCACTTTCTGAAATCAGAAATGGAGAGAGAGTGTGTTTATAAGCATGTGTGAATAATTACCATAGCAGACGCGCAATTTTAAATTCAAATCTGTTGTTTTTTTTGTTGATTTTGGAACAATAAAATAAGCCTGTCTTTCTTTGGATCTTAAAATTTATTCACAATGTTTTCACGTTTTATATTAGTTATTATCTGGTCCTACAGAAGTAGAGAATTCCATTTCTCTGGGAATATCAGAAAGAGGTTAAAGTGGGCACAGGTAAATCATCCATTTGGCTATCAATCAAAAAGTCGGATTCTGGCTGGGCATAGTGGCTTACGCCTATAATCCCACCACTTTGAGAGGCCAAGGCAGGTAGATCATCTGATGTCAGGAGTTTGAGACTAGCCTGGCCAAGATGGTGAAGCCCCGTCTCTACTAAAAATACAAAAATTAGCTGGGCGTGGTGGCAGGCACCTGTAATCCCAGCTACTTGGGAGGCTGAGGCAGGAGAATCACTTGAATCTGGAAGGCAGAGATTGCAGTGAGCGGAGATCGCGCCACTGCACTCCAGCCTGGGCGACACAGTGAGACTCTGTCTCAAAAAAAAAAAAAAAAGGCTAATTCTTTTTTCTGGTCCCAAATAAAAATGACCAACTTCTCCCAAATATAGAGTAATAAAATACCCCGAAATGAGTAAAAGTTATTCATTCTGACTATAACACACCTTGTTTTGGCAGAAAAAAAAAACTTCGTAACTTTAAAAACTGAATAGTAAGCCCTTGGTTAATCATTTAACATTAGAACTCCTATTTTCTCTTCTAGCAAATGTTTCCAAACAGAAAAACGGCCACAATCAACTTTAGAAAAATGTTTCCCCTTTGGGGAAGGAAGGACAAATAAGATGTTTCAACTGCAGTTGGTAAAATCATTTGCTGACCCTCCGCGTGGTAATGATACTACATCACCTGCACTTCGCTGTCTTGATTCATGCTGAAGTGATTTGTTCGTGAACCCAAGTAGAACTCTCTAGTGATTTGCTCATTTTTTCATATTGTCACAGACACTCATGGTTAAATAAAAACAATCTGGTTGGTATAAAGCTCAATTTGCAGAGAAATAACTATTCTCTTTGTCGTGAGTCCACAAGCACCCGAAGGAAACATTTTCACACAGAACATGGCATGTGCCTTTTAAATCCATTTGCAAAATTGTTTCATTTCTTATGTAAAAAGGTGAAATATTGACTACTGATAAAAGTTTCCTCCTACACAAATATTTTTCAGGTTCATCCAATCGCACCCTTACTCAATATCATGGAACATGAAGCTAAATTCATCTGAAATACTTCACTAACTCCCAAAATGAAAAAGGGAGTGGATGCTTGATAAAAAAATACTAACCCATACATAATTAGGGAAACAAGAGTTGTAGGTTAAGTGGATTTTCTTCCATCGGTATGATTACCTGAATGTCATTTTTAACTTGGTTAACTTAAGGTAAACTTACCTCTCTCTTTCTCTCTCTTTTTAAAAAATTCATCAATATTCCTGCACAAACCTTCATTGCCATTTAATTTTAATAAAACTGAGAAAGAGAGAGTGAAAACTCATGTTACCCATTTCAGGCAGGAAGATGGGAAGAAAGGAAGCATGCCATTCAGGATTCTGAATTGATTTGTACAATGTCTTAGGCAAAAGCTCTTCCAGAAATATCTGTGAATTCACGTTGAATATAAGACACAAAATTATAGATAAAGGTTAAAATCAAACTTGTCAGACGTTAACATTATCCTGACTACTCATAAATCGATTCATTTATGTGCTAGAACATTTTTCTACCACCTATCCTGGAGGAGGAGAGAATCCATTTACTGCGAATGCGGAATGTGCTTCGTCAGGGAGGGGAGGGGAAAGAAAGAATCCTGACTGGTGCTATGTAAAATGGCTGCACCTTTCAACCAGTTTTCAATTTCAAACAAGACTTTTAATATCTGTGTCTTTTGATTGTCTCTGATTTTTAATTTTTGAAATAACTGCTTTATTAAGATATAACTTAGATACCAATTTACTCATCTAACGTGTACAGTTCATTGATTTTTTTGGTATATTCAGACTTGTGTAATCATCACCATAATCAAATTTTTAACATTTTCATCACCCCAAAAAGAAACCACATACCTTTTAGCCATCACCCCTCAATGCTTTTTTTATCCCTTAGCCCTAAGCAACTCATAATCGATTTTCAGTCTACAGATTTGCCTATTTTTGAACATTTCATATAAATGGAATCAGGCAATCTGTGGTCCTTCGTGATGGCCTTCTTTCAGTTAGCATAATGTTTTTAAGGTTTAGTGTTTAAAGAATTTTTTAAAATTTGAGAATCCTTTCAGATTTACAAAAGAGTTGCTAAAAAGCGTACCGAAAACCTCCATTTACCCCTTATCTAGATTCATGTCCTGTTAATCAGGTTAGACACCTGGTTTTTAATATCTGTTGCTATAGCAATGAAACATTCAAAATGGTTATATTTATAAAAGAATGGTCGGCAAATGCTTATAAATAATTTGGATTGTCATTTGGAACAATCTGAAAATGGCATGGAACTCAGGGCTATGAAAATCCATTGGTAGATGTGTAGTTGATGTAGGCAGATTGAGTTTCCATATGTGCCTGGCATTATTAGCCATACAGTCTTGCACCACACAAGAACCTTTAGTCAATGATGGACTTCATACATGACTGCAGCCCCATAAGATGATAATGCCATATTTTTACAGTTTTTTTCTGTGTTTAGATATGCATAGTTACACAAATACATTTGTGCATGTAATACTGCATTACAATTGCCTACAGTATTCAGTATAGTAACATGCTAGGCAGCCAGGAGCAATAGGTTATGCCACATAGACTAGGTGTGTAGTAGGTGACACCATCTAGGTTTGTGTAAGTGCACTCTAGGATGTTTTCACAAAGACCAAATTGCCTTTTTTTTATCCTTTTTGTGGAGAACGGGGTCTCGCTATATTACCCAGGCAGGTCTCAAACTCCTGGGCTCAAGCTATCCTCCCACCTCTGCCTCCCTGAGAGCTGGGATTACAGGCGTGAGCCACCACGCCCGGCCCCAAATTGTCTAAGGAAGCATTTCTCAGAACACATCCCCATTGTTAAGTGACAGAAGACCATACAAGAAAACTCAAGATTCTTGCAATCAAAATGAACACATAGGAAACAGGGCTTAAGAAGGTCATAGGGCTGGGTGTAGTGGCTGACGCCTCTAATTCCAGCACTATGGGAGGTTGAGGCGGGTGGATCACTTGAGGTCAGGAGTTTGAGACCAGCCTGGCCAAGATGGTGAAACCCCATCTCTACTAAAAATACAAAAATTAGCCAGACTTTGTGGCGGGCGCCTGTAATCCAAGCTACTCAGGAGGCTGAGGCAGGAGAATTGATCGAACCCAGGAGGTGGAGGTTACAGTGAGCCAAGATTGTGCCATTGCAGTACAGCCTGGGTGACAAAAGTGAAACTCTGTCTCAAAAAAAAAAAAAAAGTCATAGGGATACCAAGTCCTTTTCCATCATTCTTAATCAACTGGAATTACAACCAATTTAGTATTTATTAAGCACTTAATAATTTGTGTCAAAAAGTTGTACAAAGAGGTAAGGAGTACTATAAAGAAAAATAAAACAAGGTGGTCAATTTTAGCAAGATGATCTACACTGTGACCTGAACTCTCTCAGCAAAATTATGACAAAATAGCTATGGAAGACATAAAGAATTAATTCTTTCTGGGAGTAAGACACTACTGGAATCACAAAAGAAGATGTACTCAACAAAGCTTCGGGTCATAATTTTTTTTTCCCTTTTGACATTAAAGATTACCAAGGCTCTAGCTCTCTTCTGGAAAAAAGTAATAAGATGAAGTTAAGGGGATCCTTTCCTCAGAAGTTTTATTATTTACAAATAATGAGGGGACTAAGAACCTAAAGTAGTTGTTGCTGTTGACTTTTTAGGAATAATATTACTCGGGGCACCTTGAATTTCAGCTTAGCATAATTATAGTTTTAATCTATGCTGCAACAGTTCTATGGAATATCATTAGCCATTTACCACTTTTAATATATTAAAGCACTGCATCCCAGTCTTGGCTAGGGAACATAATTGAATCTGTATTCAAGCTTGGGGTACTTGAATACAGATATCCAGGGTTCTCTGCAGATCCCCTGAGGAGAACCTCTGTCAAAAAAAGTTTGGAATACTCTTTGAAGGACGCTGCTTTAGGAGGTTATCAGCTAAATTTAGGATGCTCTGGGTGACTATATTCAGTATTGACACCTAGTTTATGGACATAGAAAGTATCCTCACTAAAATATTTAATAAGAAGCATGTTCTACTGTCTTTGAACCAAACCAGAGTGCTCTTAGTAATCAAGGTGAACTGAGCTGGGGGCAGTGGCTCATGCCTGTAATCCCAGCACTTCGGGAGGCCGAGGTAGTTGGATCCCTTGAAGTCAGGAGTTTGAGACCAGCCTGGCCAACGTGGCAAGACACCGTCTCTACTGAAAATACAAAAATTAGCCAGGCGTGGTGGCAGGTGCCAGTAATCCCAGCTACTCAGGAGGCTGAGGGAGGAGAATCACTTGAACCCGGGAGGTGGAGGTTGCAGTGAGCTGAGACTGCACCACTGCACTCCAGCCTGGGTGACAGAACGAGACTCTGTCTCAAAAAAAACCAAAAAGTGAACTGGAGTCCTTTGAGCTTTGGATAAATACTACAGTGGCTAATAATTTCCCTCTTTACATGTGTAAAACCATGTTAGCAGTTTGGGACACAGAGAGCATAAACTGTGGAATGAGAAGGTTCACTTCTTCCTCTTGTGTGACCCTGTGGGAGCCATTTCATCCTTCTGAACCTCATTTCCTCTTGTAGAAAAAAAAATGAAAAGAGTAAGAATATCTAACTGGTAGGGTTATTTTGATGATGAAATTGAAGTATGTATATAAAAGTACTATGCACACTGTCATTATTATTTTGTAAAACAATCAATAATTTTTCCACATTCATGTTCTTTTGTTTTTTTGAGGTATTCATAATATTTTATTTTTTGACAAACATTATTTGTGATAATTTTAGATTTACAAAAAGGTTGCAAAGACAGTTCCTGTGTACCCTTCACCATGCTTCCCCTAATGTTGACATTTTTTTTTTCAGGCAGTCAAATAATTTATTTTTAATCATAAGCTGGGGCTTTATTCAGAAGTGTTAGGACATTAGTTGCCTAGATACTAAGCTATTCATTCAAAGGTGGGAAAATCTGTACATTATATCTTTTTTTATTATTATTATACTTTAAGTTTGAGGGTACGTGTGCACAACGTGCAGGTTTGTTACATATGTATACATGTGCCATGTTGGTGTGCTGCTCCCATTAACTCGTCATTTACATTAGGTATATCTCCTAAACACATTCATGTTCTTTAGAAAGCAGTGCCAACTATTGTAACAACATTTTTCTTTACGAAGCTACATACCATTTTAAATATATTGTGCAAGTTTATTATATCTGAAAACAAATCTACAAAAGAAATAATTTTCCCCTTGTGTGTACTACTGTGTTATAGCGATTTTGATTCTTTCGCAATTTCGGATCTCCTCCATACAGAAATTTCTCACTCTAAAAGACTTGAAGATGTTTGTGGATGCCTGGGTTAGAGAAAATGTACAGATATATAAAATAATAAAATAAGAGAATTTGAATTCAAAGAAGCTATTTATAAAGAAATTTAACACGCAAGGAATATGACTGCCCAATTGAAGCATCTTTGAGAGTACAGCTATTTGCAATTTAGAAGGAAGGAATTGTGGATGAGCAGTTCAAGTGTCTGCCTGGAAAATACGATGGCACATCAAATAATAATTTTAAGTCCTCTGTCTGAACAAAGGCTTTAGTATGGTAATAAGTAGTACAAAGCAATCAATGTTTCATATATTATAATTTTTCACATATGGAAACTTGTTTTCCATATAAGAAACTACAGCTCTTTGTTAGCTGCGGGTGGTGGAAACAAAAGGAAGATGGGAATTTAAGGGACTCCAAGTGTATTTATAAAGTTAGAAGTTACAGTGAGTTGGAGGATAGAGTGGAAGGCATGACTTGAAATATCTAGGTGAGGAGAGTTTGGATGAAAACCCTGATCCCATTAGAAAGCCAAATTGCACCTCCGAGGTATGTAGCAGGCCTGTCCCATCTCACAGGCGGAGCAGCGGGCACGGCCGAGGGGACGCCCGCTCTAAAGAGGGTAAAGAACTAAACCCCTTAGCTCGGGCTTCTGCCACCAGATCCCCTGGATTGACTATTAGAAACTTCACTTCCATGTCTCCATCAGTAAAACAGAAAACGAAATATTCGATGTGTAGGAGTAGCTATGGTTAATAAAATAAGTTTAAATATTTGGCAGCAGAAGAAAGAATTTAAATCTGTGATTGGGAAGCAGGTCACTGGAAGGTTAAGTTAACCTGAAACTCCAATTCCCCCCTTCCTCTTTACCGCATAGTTTGCTTTTTTTGCTTTTCCGTCCTTTCACTCGGTCCGCACCTACACTAAATCCCAGCAGTGAAGCTGAAGGCATTCATGTCTCCACTCACCAAGGCCCCTGGATCCGAATGGCCAGGTAAATAACCTAGCTGTGCAACAGCTAATGCAGTCAATATACAGCATAGTGTTCATTTGGTGCTTATGAGTGATAGAAGTTTTTATCTAATTTCACTTTGGTAATCAGTTTGAGGTCTTGTTATTTTTTCTTTTTTTAAAATAAGGGCCAGTAACATAAAATTGCAAAAAAAAAAAAAAAAAAAAAAAAGGGCTGCTGTTTTAGGACCCTCTGTGAACTGTTTGAATCCCACCTGCAGGGGAAGAACAGAAACTGCAATAAGCAGGTGGGGAATTTGGGAGCAGTTTGAGAGGAATCTGACACCTGCTGATATAATGTATCAGCATATAATATATGCTGATATCTAGAATAAAAAAAGTGTATTTTGTATGCCTTTATTTTATTATTCTAGTGATTTATTTTTAATGTATGCTAAAAGTACTACTGTGTGACAGATTCTATCCACAGACAATCTGTGAGAATATTGAATTTTGATGGGCATTTCGATGACTGAGTTATTTTCTCCGTAGAAAGAGTGACATGAGTGAGGGGTGAGGGGGTGGGGAGGGAGCCCTGTCTTCAGATCTCCTGTTGTTTGACTTGGGCGTAAGGAACTTTCTGAGTCAACCTGCAGGTGGCTTGGCAGGGATTCCTTCTTCCCAGCTCCCGGCTCCAGGTGATAGCTGTGGTCTCATCCCCTCAGCAAACACCTTCAAAGAGCTCACAGCAGATATGCAGTGGGCAGGAGATTGGCTTTCTCCAAACACAGGGGAGATTGTGGAGGGGGAGCAGGTGAAAATCATATTCTTAATCACAAACAAACACAATTAACTGGCAACTGGATTAAGATACCTAATCAGTCAAAATTATTTAGAGGCTCTTATAACCATCACCCTTCTTTTGGAAGTTCCTGCTTGCTCTGTGAGATAATGCTCTGTTAATGAAATACATGTTCGTAGAGGTCCCCTGGAGGGGACATTCCTCCTCTTCAAGTGACATAATGAGGCTTTAATAAAAGCTCTAAGGGGAAAGAGTGTTTTAAAGAACAAGAGGAGATGTGAAAACATGTGGTCAAGGACTAACCAAGAGTCAAATGCTCCCTCAGCTTTGGTCCCTCTGTGGGCTTTAAAGAAATCCTTCAGTAAGACTCAGTCTCAGGTGATCTTTCATTCATTCAACAAATCCTGTGGAGTTCTCATGATGGGCCAGTCGCCAGCAGTTCTGGGTGTGGGGGGCTGGGTACAGCAATGAGCAACACAGGTAACACCCCAGGGAGCTAGCATTCTAATGGACAGGGGATAGACAATACAAATAATTATAGACTATAATGACTGCTAGTAATAAGTGCTTTAAAAAATTATAAAGCAGAGAACAGTGTATCACAAGTTTGTGGAGGAGGTGGGAGACAGTAAGGATTCTAGGCAGGATGTCTCTCTGAGTAGGTGTCGCTGAATGAGGGGACTGTAGTTCTAGGCAGAGGCAAGAAAACATAGGTTTCTGGCAAAAAGGAGCTTGGCATGTTCTGGGAACGGCCAGAAGCCAGTTGACTAGAACACAGTGATGAAGGCAGAGAGTCATGAGGGATGGGAGTAGAAAGATAGGAACGAGCCACTTCGGCTGGGCGAGTGGCTCATGCCTGTAATCCCAGCACTTTGGGAGGCCGAGGAGAGCATATCACTTGAGGTCAGGAGTTTGAGACCAGCCTGACCAACATGGTGAAAACCATGTCTCTACTAAAAATACAAAATTAGCCGGGCTTGGTGGCGAATGCCTGTAATCCCAGCTACTTGGGAGGCTGAGGCAGGAGAAACACTTGAACCCAGGAGGTGGAGGTTGCGGTGAGCTGAGATCATGCCACTGCACTCCAGCCTGGGCAATAGGGTGAGACTCCATCTCAAAAAAAAAAAAAAATCACACGGGCATGGTGGTGGATGCCTGTAATCCCAGCTACTTGGGAGCCTGAGGCAGGAGAATTGTTTGAACCTGGAAGGCGGAGGTTTCAGTGAGCCGAGATTGTGCTGCACTCCAGCCTGGGAGACAGAGGAAGACTCCGTCTCAAAAAAAAAATAAAAAGAACCAGTTCATGTGGGACCTTGTAGGTCACCAGCATGGATAGGATATTTACATCGGATTCAATCGAACATCATGATTGTGATGTTATGCATGTGCACAAGAAAGTGCAAGGAGCATTCACTAATCAAATGTACCTAAATCAAATGCTAGGCGAAAGGTTAAAAAATAGCTATAAGTTAACCATCTTTATAAATATGCCATTATAATTCATATGTTTAACAGCATAAAATTTGTACTGGCAAAATCAAATTAGCATAGGCCCTCCAACTATTGAAGACTTAGACTGCTCAAGAATTAAAGCTTCAATTCGAACAACCACCCTAAAACTGAGTTGGCATGTTAGATATTTGTGGATCACACTACATAAAATGACCAAACCAGTTAGTACATATGCATATGATTGCTATTTATTAAATCATTCACGCTCAGAGTCTTTGCTTAACCAGAGGCTGCCCCTTCTGGCTGTGGGATGTTGTATCATCACCTTTTTTGTAGACACGACCCTGTCAGATTTTCCTCCTTTAGTCCTGGAAAGGGAGAAAAGATTTGCCAAGGAGAGAAGAGCCTGTTTACATACCCTAGGTCATCCACTGCAGCTAAACTTTTGGGGTATTTTTTTGTTTTGTTTTTTGAGACAGGGTTTCGCACTGTTGCCCAGGCTAGAGTGCAGTGGTGCAATCATGACTACTGCAGGCTTAACCTACTGGGCTCAAGTGATCTTCCCACTTTAGCCTCTCGAGTAGCTGGGACTACAAGTGTGCACCACCATGCCTGGATTAAAAAAAAAAAAAAATTGTAGAGACAGGCACTCTCTATGTTGCCCAGGCTGGTCTCGAACTCCTAGCCTCAAGCAATCCTCCCTCTTCTGCCTCCCAAAGTGCTGGGACTATAGGCATGAGCCACCGTGCTTGACCCATAGCTAAACTTGTACCTGTGCACTGTCAGGTTTGCTGGGGTTGCCAGCAGTGCCGCTCCCGAGCTCCCTAAGAGAAAACACCACACTGGGGATGTAGAGTTCAGAGAGCCACTGAGCCTGCTTTGGAGACAGAGAGGTTGGTCTTCATTTTAATGCAGTTCCACTGAACTTTCCCTCTCACACTGAAGATGGAAATGACTCATGGGAATTCAATCATGCAAAAAAACAGTATAAATTAAATTGGCCAACCTCTGCTCTTGGGGCAAGTCATGCAATCTGGCTTCATCTACAATCATGGAGAGTAATGTGTGTGTGGGTGTGGCTGACAGTGGGGAAAGGCAATATATTCATAAAGTATTTCCTCAAAGCTGCCACATATTTTATTAACAAATCTGGAAAATACTATTTAATGCTTACTCCTCTGTCTTCCTTACGGTTTTTTTATTTTGTTTTGTTTTGTTTTTGAGATGAAGTCTCGCTCTGTCACCCAGGCTGGAGTGCAGTGCCCCAATCTTGGCTCACTGCAATCTCCAACTCCCAGGTTCAAGTGATTCTCCTGCCTCAGCCTCCTGAGTAGCTGGGACTACAGGCGTCTGCCACCACACCCGGCTAATTTTTGTATTTTTAGTAGAGATGGGGTTTCACCATGTTGGCCAAGCTGGTCTCGAACCCCTGACCTCGTGATCTGCCCACCTCGACCTCTCAAAGTGCTGGGATTATAGGTGTGAGCCACCACGCCTGGCCCCCTTATGGTTTTTAAGAAAAGAAATCCTAGTTTTGCTTTAGCCATCACTAAAAGCCGAAGGCCCAAACAATATTTTTTGTTTGTTTGTTTTGTTTTTTGTTTTTTGAGACAGAGTCTTGCTTTGTTGCCCACGTTGGAGTGCAGTGGCATGATCTTGGCTCCCCGCAACCTCCACCTCCCAGGTTCAAGGGATTCTCATGCCTCAGCCTCCTAAGTAGCTGGAACTACAGGTGCACACCACCAGTTTTTTAGTTCTTAATGGCACAATGTTGCAGTTTTAAAAGGATGAGTGACTGCATCCAAGACAAACAAAAATTGTGCCTTGTAATTTTGTTTTTAACTGATGCCTGAGGAATGTGCCAGCAGGTAAAGGGAGTGAAGAAGAAAACATCAATTAGCTTTGAGTTTATGTTTATGGTCATACTCGATACTTAAAATAATTTTAAAATAGATTTAAATAAGTAATTCTTTCTCTCGCTTTGGGGCATGGAGGAAGCAGGGTGCTGGGCGAAGCCTGCGCAGAGGCACTGGCACACCTGGAAGTCAAAAAAATGGGGGCTGGGAGCAGGCAGTGGTGTGGCCAGGAGCCTGATTATGGTGAGCACATATGGAGAGAAACAGGAGCCAGGTTTCTCACTGTGGGAAAAGAGATTTACAAATACAGCAAAGGAGAAGTCTAGAAAGAACCCTAAGATGTTGGATTGGAATTGGAGACTAACATAAGATACATATATACACACATACAGAGGTAGATTTAGAAATAGTTATAAATATGTGTGTATGTGGACACACACGTATACATAGATTAGTATACGTTATTTCCTAGCTCTGTCTGTTGGGGGTGCCTGGAAGCAGTGACACTCCAGTACTGATGAGAACCTAGACTTCCACTTCAAAATGCCATCCTCCACAGAAAGATGCTCTGGATCCTTGGAGAAATGCCTGGATCTAGGGCTAAATGCAGGGAAAATTCAAAAGGGGCCTGGAATATCGTATTGTGCTAAAAAGTATGAAAATGGTCAAAGGGTTATAAGGACCTATCAAAAGAATACAGGAGCTAGCTCAAAAGGTACCTCACTGGCCAAATCCGTGGCAACTGCAGCAACCAAACTATTGATACAAACTAGTGAATAAAAAGAGAATCAATTGGCCGGGCATGGTGTAATTACACCTGTAATCACAGCACTTTGGAAGGCTGAGCCAGGTGGATCACCTGAGGCCAGAAGTTCAAGAGCAGGTTGGCCACAGCCAACATGGTGAAATCCCATCTCTACTAAAAATATGAAAAAGTTTGCTGGGTGTGGTGATGGGCACCTGTAATCCCAGCTACTCAGGAGGCTGAGGCGGGAGAATCACTTGAACCTGGGAGGCAGAGGCTGCAGTGAGCCGAGAACGTGCCATTGCACTCCAGCCTGGGTGACAAGAGTGAAGTCTCAAAAAAAAAAAAAAAAAAGGAATCCACAGAGATACAAATAAACAAACAAATAAATAAAAGAAGGGAGGACTTCCTTACAGGAATACAGGCCATTTCATTGTCAGAGTTCTCAACACAAACACACACACAAAATTCTCGATTACAAAGGGGAAAAATAGTGACCTGAAGGTAGAGAAACTGGGTAGACATCAACTTGATGAGGTGATCAGATTAGCATCACCAGTGATGATGAGACGTCTGACGCCCTTCCTTGTCATACCCTGATGGGAGCATACCACCATATCCACGATTTTCCTACAAAGAATGTATGAGTCAACATAGACAGACCAGGGTGTGGGACATCCTTGGCATGAAAGGCCTGCACTCTTTAAAACTATAAAGGTTATAAGACAGACAGAAAAATATTGAAGACCTTTGATAAATAAATGTAACATGATCCTGAATTGGATGTTGGGCCAGAAAGAGAAAAGAGGCATTGTTGAAGTAGTTTGCAGAATTCAAATTGGGTATGTGGCTTAGATGGTAGTGACATATGGTAGTAATGTCAGTTTCCTAATTTGTATGGTATTTGATGGTTTTGGGGAGAGTGTCCACATTTTAGGGGAATACACACTGGAGTATTTGGAGTAAGTGATGAGATGTTGTGCCACAGCTTGCTCTCAAATGGGTCAGAAAAAGACTAATGACGTGCACACATGCATATGATTTAATACAGAATATGTAACAATATATCCACAATACATATTTATATAGTATCTATAATTAATATATTTATTATATACTAATATACTATATATTTCTATTGTTCTATGTATGTACATTTAGAAAAGAAGAATGAGATGGAACAAATGTGGGAAAATGTTTATCTTTATTTAGATAGAGATGGAGCAAAAGATAAAATGCTGGTGAGGCACAGTGGCTCATGCCTATAATCCCAGCACTTTGGGAGGTCGAGGCAGGTGGATCACTAGAGGTCAGGAGTTCAAGACCAGCCTGGCCAACATGATGAAAACCCATCTCTACTAAAAATACAAAAATTAGCTGGGTGTGGTGGCGCACGCCTGTAATCCTGGCTACCCTGGAGACTGAAGCAAGAGAATCTAGTGAACCTGACAGGCGGAGGTTGCAATGAGCCCAGATTGCGCTACTGCACTCCAGCCTGGGCAACAGTGAGACTCTGTCTTGAAAAAAAAAAAAAAAAAAGCTAACACAGCTGTCTCAGAAAAGGTGATACAGTTCTTTACGTTATTCTTGGAACTTCTCTGCAAGTTTGACATTATTTCAAAATAAGTGTTTTTAAAAGAATATCTGTGTATTTATATAGTGGTGTAAGTAACAAACACTTTCATTTTTGGTGGAATATGTAATATTTCATATGGAAGATATTTCCATGTTTCAATACTCTCTCTAGGAATTCTGGAACTTAGAAGGAAGGGGGTGGGTTATAGAGTCCTTTTTAGCCCCTGTAAAAATGTTATATAACCAGAACATGTCAAAAAGAAAAAGTTGTCTATTTTCTGTCCAAATTCCCACATTCTACTTTTAGATTAGCCACTAATCGATTAGCTTTACTAACATAATGGAAACCCAGTAAATCCATAGTCATTCCTCATAAAAGTAGAATCTGCTTTCCCCTGGATCAAAGGTGGGACCCTCTGTGCAATGATTAATTTCAAATAGTTTTAAAAAGGGTTTGCTCTATAAAAAAAAAGCATTCCATTTTTACCCAAAGCAGTATAGTCTTCTTTACAGTCCCTGACTTGTATTTTATCTCAGTTTGCTACTTTTTTCTGTACAGAAAATTTTCTCTAAATCATTATATCCCTAGACACACAAACACACACACACACACAAACACACACACAGAGTTGTACTCAGCATTTTTACTTTACAAAAGTCTCTGTGATCATTTTTTTCACTTCTTTATCCGACAAAGATCTGACATTCTCCCCTTCTTTTTTGGGAAAATTGAGGGTGAGGACTTGCAATTTACCTGGTAGCAAGTTACTGAAAAACCAATACTAGAATTGAGAGTCTTTTTACTCTACAACACAGAAAGATCTAGCCTAGGTTAGTATACTTGTGGGTTATTCTTCCTCTAAAATACATGTATACCAGGCACACTTATTGAGATTGTACTTTGCCTCTGTAAGTCTTTAGGAGAATTTAGGCCTACCCATGTAAATACTCATTTGCAAGGCATCTCTTTGCATTGCAAAGATATACTAATAGAATATTGAATGCTTTGCAATTGTATTTTTGCTTGCCGGTTGTAACAGGGTTTAGAAGGTTGACGTTCACAAAACAAAGGCTTCTTTTACCACCAGAGTAAAAATGTTCACATTCAAATATAACTAGAAAATGTACAATAATTTATAGAGAAATCTCTGAAAGTTTTGCTAGTATAAGACAATTTTAATTAAAGTATAACAATGTTGTTACTAGCTATCATAGATGTTTTTTTTTGTTTTTTTTTTTTTTTTTTTTTTTTTTTTTTGAGGCGGAGTCTCGCTCTGTCGCCCGGACTGGAGTGCAGTGGCCGGATCTCAGCTCACTGCAAGCTCCGCCTCCTGGGTTTACGCCATTCTCCTGCCTCAGCCTCCCGAGTAGCTGGGACTACAGGCGCCCGCCACCTCGCCCGGCTAGTTTTTGTATTTTTAGTAGAGACGGGGTTTCACCGTGTTAGCCAGGATGGTCTCGATCTCCTGACCTCGTGATCCGCCCGTCTCGGCCTCCCAAAGTGCTGGGATTACAGGCTTGAGCCACCGCGCCCGGCCTATCATAGATGTTAATACATTATATTATACATTTCATCTAGTTGCTCTAATGCATGTACCCTCAACACTGTGGTAGTTTTATTTTTTCTCACAATGTTTTCATAAGCTAAGATGCATTTATTTAAATTTAATTTTATTTATTAAATACCTGTGTAGAACTTAATATGTGCCTGGCCCTATTATAAGTAGTTTATGAATAATGAATGCATTTCATCCTCATAAAACTCCTTGAGGTCATTACTATTACCATCCTCCAGTTCACAGATGAGGTATAAAGAAGATTAAGCAACATTTCCAAGGAATACACCACTGGTAAACTGTAGAACTAGAATTCCAGCCCAAGCAGTTCAACTCCAAATATGTGTTCATAACCAACGTGTCATGCTGTGCTAAGCCTCAGATTCACAGTTGTTGGATAATTATTTGTTGATTAAATGAACAAATTACTCTCTTGCCTCTTAGGCTGATTTGAAAGCATTAAGCAAATCACCCAATTGTTCTGTACCTTATTTTTTCACTTTGTAAAACAGAACTGATAATATTTGCTATCCATTTCTCTTCCAAACAACAGGAAGAATGGAGAGCATTTACTTTACCTACCTGCTGTATGTTTTTATGTCTTTAAGACTGGGTCTGCAGTGGGTCTAGAGTAGGCTAACAGCTTATACCTTAAACAGGTAACAAAACCACAATTCAGTATAATTAAGTTGCTTTCCATCTCAATGAGCGTGAAGTAGAGGGGCAAAAGTTTGAGAACTTCAACTTCCTCACACATGAGCTTTATTCTCATTTAACTCTGAACTGTTCTCTTTTTTTCAGCTGAATCAGAATTTGTTTGTATAAAATAATAGTTAAAATAAATGAAATGTCATCTAGGGCTTAGATTATATGATCTAATAAAAGTATCAAGTTATAGATCTTCTAAGTGAAAATGTTTTCTTCTTACAGCACTACATCTCTAATATTTAAAAATTATCAGGACCTGGTTAGGGATAACACTGGAAATTTCTGTGCCAAGCGTCCTTACTTCGTCTCTGTCTGTCCACTGTCTTTATTTTGTCCCTACACATTCCATTAGGTTCCTTATTGGCTGTAGACCTGGCATGAAAAGAAATTCGAAACAAGACCCTCTAATGTTTTGTTTTGTTTTTTTAGAGACAGGATCTTGCTCTCTTGCCCAGGCTGGAGTGCAGTGGTACAGACATGGCTCATTGCAGCCTCCAACTCCTGAAGACCCACTACTGATAGCAGCAAGGGCAGATAGGTGGTCCAAGCACTCTTGTCGTGTGCTTTTGAGCAAATCATCTATCCTTTCTCAGTCTTAATCTCCTCTTCTGAAAAATGAGGCTAATAACAAAGGCTGCACTGTCTACCTACAGAGTTGTCAGGAGGGTCAGAGGAGTTAGTGAAACTGTTTTGTAAACTGTCCTCTACCATTATGAAGATGTTAATACTAAAGATCAATTTTGAAAAATTTTCCAAATACAGTCATTTGCTTTTGCATTATACCCACGTGCAAAATTATCCATATACATTCTTGGCCTGGAGTTCCAAATGGAATTGGTTCAGAAAAGAAATAGAATTTGACTTAATCCTCAAAAAAGGTGGTATTTCAGATGCTTGATTAATGTCTGGAGACTAAACTCCTGGTGAATGAGAAAAAGCATATGACAGACCTGAAGTCAGATGACCACAGGCCTACACAGATGTGTCTGAGATAAGAACAGTCTTTGCTAAGGTCTGCAGAGATCATTCTCAGTGCCTTTGCTAAGGTCTACAGAGGTCATTCTCAGTGCCTTGCCTTGTAGGGAGATGACCTTAGGACTCCATCCATGACAGCTGTAACAGTATACTGAAGAATATACTGACGAACAGTGAATTGCGTGTGCTCTCGGGATATAAAGATGAAATGTACTAAAGACCCTGTGTTGTTATTAAACAGTACTGACAAAGTTGTTGGCAAGGTCCAAAAAGTGGACAGAAAAGAAAATTTAGTTAACAGATTAACCAAATACTGACTGCAAAGGAATCTAGCGAGGATCCCTAACATTTTCTCTTTTGTTCAGAAACTTTGGAAGCCAACTCAGGTACCCTTTCAAAATCTGACATGTGTGTGGCTAAAGTTGTACAAAAGAGTGGATAATGAGTGTTGTCAGAAGTGGCCTGTTCTATGACCTATTTAACTTTGATCACTTCCATGATAACAGAATGCACACCTTGCCCTAACCATCTGGCACAATCCAGCCCTGCTTACTAGGGAAACTTGGCAAGCCAGAGTTTTCAGGGTGGAAAGGAAACCTATTATCCCTACTAGAAAAAAAATCTCAAAGCGCTTGACCTACTGATGTCAGCATCACCTTTACATGCCAGGAACAAATTATTACAGAAGACCATACCTAGAACATCCAGCTGGAAGTTAATGAATCAGGGAGGAAGACTAATGACACTGAGTGGTACATTCCTCCGAAGCAGGGACCGCGTCCATTCTCCTTCGGGTGGGAGTGGAAGTGCTCTGAGCACAGTGGGCACGCTGCTGATAAGGCTGTCTGGTCAGGTGAGGACACAGGTCTCCAAGGAAAGCCCTGGCCTCTCCTAGGGTGTGGATGGGGAAAGTGGGAGTAGGAGTTCAGCTGCAGCACCGGGTGCATGGAAGCTCTGCCGCTATTGAAATCCCTTTTAAGGCTGAGGGGCAGATCTGAAAGGGGTGAGCAAGACAGTGCTGTGTGTGTGATGAGTCCTGGGTGAGGAGCGGGACCCTCTCCGTCATTCCCAACACCACCTCCCCCTGGAGTCTGAGGTTCCACAGGCCAGGCAATAAAGGGAAGTAGCCCACACACCTCAACCCGGAGCCACAGTTGGATTGGGGATCTAAGAAAAACTCCACGGATGAGTTACCGAGTAGGGAAGTGAACCGGGAACAGCGCATTTCCTGCTTCGCCTGTGCAAATCCCAGGCGGGGCCAAGCGGGAACGGGGACAGGGTCGAGGAGTCGCCCGCTGCCAGGGCGGAGTTGGGGGGCAGCCTCGAGGGGACACCTCCGGACCAGGGAGGGATGCGCGTGGAGGGAGTGGGAGAGGGCGTCCAAGTAAAATGTATATTCCCGTCCTGGGGCGAGGGGAACGCGCATCCCCAAGTTCCCTCTCGCTGTAGCCCTTTTTTTCTCAGTCCCACGGGGAGAGGCCAGCGCAGCAGAGGAGAACGGCATGGGCTGGGTCGGACCCGCACTGCAGCATCTGCGGGGCTCCGACCTGGGACGGACCTCCAAGGCCCGGGGCGTGCGGCAGCAGAGCCGGTAGCGGCGATCTTCCGGGCCATTCCCTCCCCCCTCCCCCTCCCCTCCCGCCCGCGACCTTCGACCTCCATCCCAGACCCACGGGGGACTGGCCAGGGGACAAGGAGGAGACGTTAAAGGTATCAAGGGGCGCGGCACCGCCGCCTAGACGGCGCCGGGGCGCAAGGTGCGAATAAGCGGCGTCCGGCTGTGCGGCCCTACCTGGGAGGTGCGGGACCCTCGGCCGCGCTCCACCGCCGCGCGCCACCTCGTGCTGGCCTCCGGGAGGCAGCCGTCCGCGCACGATTTATAAATGCAAAGGCCTTATTGTTGTTCTTTGTTCAGGGATACCATTGTCTAGTCATCCACCGGCCGCCTGGAGTTTTCCCAGGATTTGCGGCGCGCACTCCCCTCCCCCGCCCCCACAGACTTGCTCTCCAGCGCCAACCCGGATCTGCCTAGGTGCCCACGGGTCCTTCCCGATCGACTTGAGTGTCCTTCCTCCAGCTCTTGCTTTCCCAGCATCGAAAACACAAAAGCCTGCCGGAAATCACCCAGCTTTTGCCTGGTCACTCAGGGGCCCACGGATAAGCGTGGCTCTGATTCCTCCAGGTCAGCCCCACGGTTCGCCACCTACCCGAGTTAATTTCTGCGCCCGCTGACCAAAGGCCCCAACTGGCAACGGGCACAGCTTCTTGGTGCGCTAGTCGCTTCCTTGCCCAGCCTTTCAAGCCTCAGGTCCGGCCCAGGGACCCGGGGACGTGAGCACAATTAGTAGCCGGGAGTCCTGCGACCCTGGACCGCGCAGTGCTAACGCGCCCGGCCGGCTATGCGAGCGGTGTACTCGGCTCTTACTTGTGAAACTTGTTTTCCCCAACCCCCTGCGTAAATCTCTCGTGTTGAGAAAAGCAAGGCTTGCAGGAAGCCACTCCGGATGTTTGCTGCTTTACATGTGGCATTTGTGGCTGGCTCTGATAACGTCCCGGGGCACCATGTATTAAAGTGAAGAGACCGAAATAGAAGGCTCCACACACCGCGCGCGGGTCAGCGACGTCGCCGCCCTCCACACTGCCCCCCGAAAATAAATGACAAGCGAATGATCAGAAGAAATGAGATCTAACTGGGTCACAGTATGTAAAAGGGACTAGAGTTGGAAGGCCACCACAATTCTCCCCCGTAAATTTGTAAACTGTGAATTTATGATCCCAGGGAGGGTGTTATAAGTAGGGGGAGGGGCGCCCAAATCTACTCCAACCTATGATGTGTACTTTCACCTGATTTCTCTTACCCGACCAAGATCAGTCCCCAGGAACAAGGGCGAATAAAAATAGGGAAACTCCGCGGGGCGCGGTGGCTCACGCCTGTAGTCCCAGCACTTTGGAAGGCCAAGGCGGGCGGATCACCTGAGGCCAGGAGTTTGAGACCAGCCTAACCAATATGATGAAACCCCATCTCTACTAAAAATACAAAAATTAGCCGGGCGTGGTGGCATGCGTCTGTAATCCCAGCTACTCGGGAGGCTGAGGCAGGAGAATCGCTTGTATCGGGGAGGTGGATGCTGCCAGCCAAGATCGTGCCATTGCACTCCAGCCTGGGCAACAAGAGGGAAACTCCGTCTCAATAAATAAATAAGTAAATAAATCAATAAAATATGGAAATCCCACGTTTTCTTCCCCATCATTTTCTCCACTTTCTTGGCTCCCAAGCGCACCTCTCCAGATAATGAGCTGGGTGAGGAAGAGCATGAGAATGAAGAAAGTGTACAGGGCTAAATCTGCATGTACATTTTTTGGACTCACACCTGGATTGTATTTCCTGTAGTGTTTTATAAGGAATTAGTCAAACAGATTAGACAGATAAAAATGAATTCTGGATCAGACATTGTTTTTAATTTTCAATGTTTATTCTAGGAAAACTCCTTAGTTCATAAAAGATTTTGTGTTAAGAGAAAATTCTGCTTTGAGATCTTTGAAAAATATGTATTATTATCCAGAAAAGTTAGCAAAGATCTCAAAAAAAAAAAAAACCAGCAAAAAACAAGGTACCACGTGGTTAATTTGTAGATTGCTCTCTCTCCTCCTGTAGTTTTGTTGCTTAATAATTTTCAATGTGCTTTTGCTTTATTCTGAAGCCCATTTTTTTTCCAGAAAAAATAAAGCTTTAAAAGAACAGTACACCATCATTTAAATTTGCCTAAAATCAACTGCTTTCAAAACTACCAAGTAAAAGTAACATCCCTCCATGATTTCTTTACGCAGATTTTTTTTTCTTGTTTGAATCTTAGAGACACAGGAACTAGAAACACTTTCTTAACTTGTCTCCTAGTCAAGACTTCACAGATACTTGCAGAATTAAAGATAAGTTGGCTTAAAACAATTGTGTAAGAGTTCTTTTGAGAAAAAGCAATGCCAGAGAAACTGAAGGCCAGGAGTTTGCAAAAGTTTTGTATTTTTGTGGATGCCACTAAAAGCAAGACTGGACAGACAGTCTTGCTGTTGTAGTATCACACTCAAAGCAGCAGCATTTTACTTCTCAGATCCCAGGTGTAAGCTCTACTTTTTTATCACGCCTTCATAATAAAGAAAATCTGTTCTGGAGATTGGTATATTGATTTCTTTGCAAAGTTATCTCTAATTATGCAGGAATGGCTGTTGGTTGCCCTCAAAAACCAACACAAATACACAAACATACCAGCCTCTCTTAGTGATTAAGAGCTGCAAGCCTGAAGGCAGACTGCTGGGTGTGAATTCCACCTTCTCAATGCTGTAGTCTCCAGCAAGTTCCTTAACTTCTCTGCCTCAGTTTCCTCTCCTGTAAGATAGAGTCTACCTCAGGGTTATTATGAGGATACACTCCTTTGCTAAAGCCCGAGCGCGCTAGGAATAGCAGTGGGAGGCTGTGTCATTTCTTAGCGCTGTATAAGGGCTTGTTTTAAAAGTCCCACTGAAAACTTTTTTTCCAGATCGAAACACAAGTTTAATAGTCATTCAGATTTCATTCCAGTCTAAACAAACGTATAGAAATCTAATTATCTGCCAGAATAACCATCTTAAACTGACTCTAAGAACCACAGTTACTTTGCAGCTAAAACAGATTGTTCTCTTCCCCCTAACAAACTCGGACATTTAGACAAATATTGCTGCTGTCTTTACATTTTAGAAATCAGTATTAAGGCTCACCTGTTACTGAACACATGCGAGAAAGTTTTGTTATGCGTATCTTATATGCATCTTGTACACATTTTCATACTTCACGTGATGTGTATAATAAGATACACATTAAAAACTGGTTTGTCATGAGTAAATGCTTTATTCTTCAGAGTGATGGAATACTGGATCCAGAACGTCGTTCCGTATTTAATCTTGCTTTAGAAAATTAGGATTTATCTTGGACACAGCATTTTGAACATAACACAGGCAAGTTAAGTCCTGGGGGAAAAATTGTATTTTTAAATTTATTATCAACGGTGTCTTTCGCATTCGAGAAAACAAATTTGAAGAAGATGCCCGTGCAGTTCCTTGGAAGTAAACTAGGTCACCCACCACTGAAAAACCCTCGGCTTCTACAAAAAGATGTGCTTTAAAGAGAATATAATGGACGCTCAGTATGTTCATCTAAACGACCTTGGGCAAGTACGTCGATTCTAAGGTACAATCAGCCCTCCCAGACGGCTTTTCAAGTCTCCCTAACCCGGGTGGGACAGGACGCGGCGCCAGAACCCGGCTCCCGCTAGTTTTCCCGGGAGCAAGTGTAGCCCTGGGCGCGAGGCCGGGGGAGGGGCAAGGGGCGGGCGTGGGGTTGGACTGGGACTTGGGACTCGGACCACGGCCTGGGCGTGGGCCTAACTACGCGGGACCGGCCCGCCCTCGCCGCTCCATTGGCCACAACTGTGCAGAAAAGGCCCTGCGGCCCAGGGCCCCCGCAGTGTCAGTAGGTCGGTTGGGGGCACTGGGCACGCCGTAGACCGCGACAGGCCAGAACACGGGCGGCGGCTTCGGGCCGGGAGACCCGCGCAGCCCTCGGGGCATCTCAGTGCCTAGCTCCCCACCCGCTCCCCCGGGTCGGGGGAGGCGGCGCGTCCGGCGGAGAGTTGAGGGGAGCGGGGCCGGCCTGGAGCGCCATGAGCAGCCCGGATGCGGGATACGCCAGTGACGACCAGAGCCAGACCCGGAGCGCGCTGCCCGCGGTGATGGCAGGGCTGGGCCCCTGCCCCTGGGCCGAGTCGCTGAGCCCCATCGGGGACATGAAGGTGAAGGGCGAGGCGCCGGCGAGCAGCGGCGCGCCGGCCGGGGCCGCGGGCCGAGCCAAGGGCGAGTCCCGTATCCGGCGGCCGATGAACGCCTTCATGGTATGGGCTAAGGACGAGCGCAAGCGGCTGGCGCAGCAGAATCCAGACCTGCACAACGCGGAGCTGAGCAAGATGCTGGGTGAGTCCGAGTCAGGGACGCAGGCGGCCGGCCGCGCTGGCGCGAATCGCTAGGCCGCTTTCTTAAGCCCCCAACAGTGTTCTTTGCGAGCCTGACGCCCGAGACCAGGGTTGTGCAGCTGCCACGTCCTTTCGTAAGGCTCTCGGTTCCCTTCCCGCTTCCCGTTCTCCGAGCCTCCAAAGTAGCTTTCCGCCTTGCTCTCCGGCTCCCGGATTCCCCAGGTGGCCGGGGGCGTGGGTCCAAAGGCTCTGGGAAGGCGACTTCCCGGCACCTCTGAGCGGCGCGAGAGCACCCTTGGCCCCGAACTGGGCCGGTTGTGTCCATCCCTCGACCCCTTCCCTGGCTAGGTGTCCTTTTCTGTTTCTCGAACGACCGGGTGATGGGTGAGCGGAAAGCTGCTTCCAGGAGACCAAAAGAAAGGGGTGCCTTTAGAGGATGGGTGTTCCCCAAGGGCTCGGATTCAGGAGTCCCAGACCTCCCTCTTTAACTTCACCCCAGTTGCGCAATTCAAGGTCTGAGGGGAGAGATGCGTCCGGGTGGGGGAGGGGTCTGGGGCGGGAACGCAGCCGATAAACCCTGCGCCCCTTTCCCGCTTCCTTCCACTGTGTAGGCAAGTCGTGGAAGGCGCTGACGCTGGCGGAGAAGCGGCCCTTCGTGGAGGAGGCCGAGCGGCTGCGCGTGCAGCACATGCAGGACCACCCCAACTACAAGTACCGGCCGCGGCGGCGCAAGCAGGTGAAGCGGCTGAAGCGGGTGGAGGGCGGATTCCTACATGGCCTGGCCGAGCCGCAGGCGGCGGCGCTGGGCCCCGAGGGCGGCCGAGTGGCCATGGACGGCCTGGGCCTCCCGTTCCCCGAGCAGGGCTTCCCTGCCGGTCCGCCGCTGCTGCCTCCGCACATGGGCGGCCACTACCGCGACTGCCAGACTCTGGGCGCGCCTCCGCTCGACGGCTATCAGTTGCCTACGCCCGACACGTCCCCGCTGGACGGCGTGGACCCCGACTCGGCTTTCTTTGCCGCCCCGATGCCCGGGGACTGCCCGGCGGCCGGCACCTACAGCTACTCGCAGGTCTCGGACTACGCTGGCCCCCCGGAGCCTCCCGCCGGCCCCATGCACCCCAGACTCGGCCCAGAGCCCGCGGGTCCATCGATGCCGGGCCTCCTGGCGCCACCCAGCGCCCTGCACATGTACTACGGCGCGATGGGCTCGCACGGGGCGGGCGGCGGGCGCGGCTTCCAGATGCAGCCGCAACACCAGCACCAGCACCAGCACCAGCCCCCGGGTCCCGGACAGCCGTCGCCACCTCCGGAGGCACTGCCCTGCCGGGACGGCACAGACCCCAACCAGCCCGCAGAGCTCCTCGGAGAGGTGGACCGCACGGAATTTGAACAGTATCTGCACTTCGTGTGCAAGCCTGAGATGGGCCTCCCCTACCAGGGGCATGACTCCAGTGTGAATCTCCCCGACAGCCACGGGGCCATTTCCTCGGTGGTGTCCGACGCCAGCTCCGCGGTATATTACTGCAACTATCCTGACGTGTGACAGGTCCCCGATCCGCCCCAGCCTGCAGGCCACAAGCAGTGTTACACACTTCCTGGAGGAGCGAAGGAAATCCTCAGACTCCTGGGTTGTTGTTGCTGTTGTTGTTGTTTTTTAAAAGGTGTCTTGGCATATAATTTATGGTAATTTATTTTGTCTGCCACTTGAACAGTTTGGGGAGGGGTGAGGTTTCATTTAAAATTTGTTCAGAGATTTGTTTCCCGTAGTTGCATTGTCAAAAACCCTATTTCCAAGTTCAAGTTAACTAGCTTTGAATGTGTCCCAAAACAGCTTCCTCCATTTCCTGAAAGTTTATTGATCAAAGAAATGTTGTCCCGGGTGTGTTTTTTCTAGCTTCTAAAAAATAAAATCTGGAATCCTGTTTTTTCGTTCTACTAGTACCTCTGTCACACTAGTTTTATCAAAACCCAGTTTTTAAGATCAATGTTAAGTCTATTAGTTAATGTAAATTTCTCATCCTCTTGAAAAGGGTGAACATAAATGCCTTTAAGGACTATATCTAAAAATAAACATTAGGATGTCTAAGTTTGATGTAATTGTTTCGGGAAGGAAAAAAGAAAAGCGTTCTGGAATGAGCCTACTTCATTTCAAGTAATCTTAGTTTTTAAAATGAACGGTTAATTAATATTTTCAATTCCAGTATATCACTTTAAGTAGAAGGGGATGTCCAAGTAATTTTGGTTTTCTAACTGTTGAATCATAAGCTTGACCGGCCCACAGAGTCTTTTCGCGTGTTTTTATCTGTGTTCTGCCATCTCCGTACACTACACTCCTCCGACATTCAGTTCACCTAAATCTTCACAGTTTTACACCTTGGCAAGTGGCGTTGCTGGGTTTAAAATAAAGGAGTCACAGAAACTAATCAAAATAAAATGTGCATTATGACAACTTTTAATACACTTTAGCATTTTATTTGAATAATTTTTTTTTTGCTTTTAGATTTAATACATACATGGACGATGGCACAAACTTAGGGGAGAATCCATGAATGGTTTGTAGTGTCCCTATCTATCACTATTACTTTATCAAGAAGAAACTGAGTTACAGGGTTGTGAGTAAAAGATGAGTATCAGCTACTGTAATCAGCCATGCTAATTTGCTGTGGCACATCTCAACACATTTTACAGATTGAGGCGTAAATGGAAACAGGTGACTTATAATGGGCATTTCCTGTGCCAGATGTTTGTTCAATGCCGTTCTAAACAGTTTGAGCCTCAACAAGCCTGCAGGTTTAGGTGCTATTTTTCCCATTTTGTAAGTGAGGAAAGGAGTCACCAGGCCTTCCCCTGCCATGTACATGAAGGCTTGTGTTACAAGTTCTTTTGACATATTTCTCACCTGTTTTCCTCTGGACCAGGGTATATTCATGGGCACTGGGAGAATTTACATTCTGTTGGTGACAAACCATACAATTATCCTTAGCAGCAAGTGCTATAGAAAAAGGAAAGGCTTGGAGGATAGCTTACAGCATTTATATGGGAGAGATGTCTGAGCTGAAATGATTGACTGGATTCTCTTGAAAAAAGGCATGGAATATGTTTTTCAGAAGGGATTCCTGGAATGTGAAGGATGGACAGTTTCAGTGAGGAAAGGTAAGTTTATTTTGTTAGGCATAGCAGGCTTCCTTTAAAAAGGTTAAATTCTAACTCTTAGCTGAGGTGGGTTGTTTCTGCTTCCAGCCTGAGCTCTTTCTCCAGGATGTCCCAAGAGTTCCCAGTAGATGAAGTGGGCAGAAGGGCTACCAGGCTAAGTTCAGGGTGGTGCTCAGACTACACTTGGCATTTTCATCATAGCCCAAGAAGACTCACTCAGCTGCACCCTTGGCTGCCATCTCTTAACGATATTAAGACAAGTACAGAAAACAGAAAGAGAAAGAGTTCTTAGGGGAAGGATCTAAAGTCCTGTAAATTACATCCTTAACTCCTAGGTGCAGGTGGAAAAGCAGTAAGAACTAAAATTGTTAAGATATTGTCCATGCATTTACATGGATGGAGGGATTTGTCTTCATAAATTTTTTTGGGTAGAAGCATCAAGCCAATTCCTTCTTTCCTCAAGCATGCAGATCAAGTGACTGCAGGTAGCAGCTAGTGATTTTTTTTAAACTCCTAATTTTAATTTTTGTGGGTACATAGTAGGGGTATATATTTATGGGGTACATGAGATGTTTTGATACAGATATGCAACGTGTAATAATCGCATTACATAGAATGGGATATTCATTCCCTCCAGCATTTATCCTTTGTGTTACAATCCAATTATACTCTTATTTTAAAATGTACAATTAAATTATTATTGGCTATAGTCACTCTGCTGTACTATCAAATACTAGGTCTTATTCCTTCTATGTTTTTGTTGTTGTTGTTGTTGTTGTTTTTCTGGTAGTTTTAAATTACCAAAACATTTGGTATCCTTAAACCCTTTCTCATTTTAAAGTACCGGGATGTGGGCCCTGGTGGCAAAATTAGAAGTAGAGCTTTGGGATCTATTACAGACCGTTATAGTTTTAAAGTGAAAGACAGATTGTAAAACTTCTGCCTAGGTTGAAAGACTCTATGTCATCACCAAGTGCACAGACCACCCCGCCCCCCACCCCCCACCCCCCCCCCCTCCACCAGCTATGACATCACCAAATGCATAAATCCCCTCTGTGACATCAGCAAGTGCCTGGATACCCCCATGACATCACCAAGTATGTAGGCCCCTGTTTCCTCAAGTAGATTCAGATGAAGTGACCACAGGTACCAGCTAGTGATTTTTTGAGACAAAATATTAAATCTGTCAAGTTTTCACTGTTTTATTTTGGAGACAAATACACATAAAGGATACATTGCTTTTCTCCCCATATCTACTTTTGGTACTTTAGAATTACATTAGAAGGTAAGAATCCAGCTCTTTAATGAGCTAAGATAGCCAGATTTGATGCCAGTATAGAATGTACATGCCTTTGAGACATCCAGAGCAATAAGGAAGAGGGTATTTTTCCCCCATGAGAATGCTGACTACATCTCTATTAAAGCTACCAGGTAAGTCTGATAAATTACAGATAAACTTGTAAATTACTTATACAAGCAGTTAAGAGATAATATTACAATGAAACAATTTATTTTACTTATTATTCTTATCAGTAGATTATTGTATCTTTAGTTTGAATCACGCTGCAGAAGATACCAGCTTGAATGTGTACTGATATTAGGAAAAACATGTACAAGCCAAAGGAATTCAGATAAAATGGAAAGGGGTGCAATGAACCAAAAGACATCATGTCAGCCTAACATTTTAAAATGTCCCATTTCATTTTGTTTTTAATACTGTGCCTGTCACATAATAGATGTTCAACATTCCCTTCCTCCCCCTGTTCCTCTCTGATTTGTTTTGACAATAGTGGACAGGGAGAAGTATTTTACATCCATTATTTCAGCACAAATTTATTTTTCCTGCTTACAAGGTGCTTCCTTCTGGGTCCACAATATTCATCTGAAGAAAAATGGCACTGATGTTCCTACCCAGTCCCCATCTGGAGTAGGCTCAAGTTCCTCCACAGGGTGGGCTCCTAATGGACAGAGTATCTCTTTAGGTCCTCTGGCCTGGGATACAGCAGCATCTCAGTTTCTTGCTATAACACCTATCCCTACCCTCCTTCTAATGAGAAGGTGGCTGTGTGCTTTCTCCGGAATTATCTAGCAGCTTTACGGGAATAATTCAGTTTGCACCATCTTCCATATACTAACACTGAACCCTCACCACTGATATTTCTCCCAGGTTGGTTCAAGATACTGGAAACTACAATGTCTCAGTGCAGCACCTAGTACACAGCAAGTGCTAAATAAGTTGTTGTGATAATAATGATGTTCTTTAATGTAAAAATTTCTCTGTAGCTCAGATTCAAGAAACCATTTGGCTAAATAAAATATTTTAGCCGGGCGCAGTGGCTCAAGCCTGTAATCCCAGCACTTTGGGAGGCCGAGACGGGCGGATCACGAGGTCAGGAGATCGAGACCATCCTGGCTAATACGGTGAAACCCCGTCTCTACTAAAAAATACAAAAAACTAGCCGGGCGACGAGGCGGGCGCCTGTAGTCCCAGCTACTCGGGAGGCTGAGACAGGAGTATGGGGTGAACCCGGGAGGCGGAGCTTGCAGTGAGCTGAGATCCGGCCATTGCACTCCAGCCTGGGTGGCAGAGCAAGACTCCATCTCAAAAAAATAAATAAATAAATAAAATAAAATAAAATATTTTAAAAATCTCTTCTTGCTGAAGAAATTTTAGCTTTGACAATCTTATTTCCACTTGAATTGAAGTCTTAAACATTTTGCCAAAGTTGACTTCCTAACAAGTATTCCCCAAATTGATGTTGCTCCAAAAGATGATCTTGTGAGGCCACTCTGTGTGTGGAGGTTCAGATAAGGAAAAAAATAAACATCAGTAGCTGTGCTGTGGATCCCAGTTCTGTGAGTCAGTGCCCTCCCATAAGCCTGATAACTTGTTAGGCAAGAAAAAGAACTGTGGTGCGTATGCAGTGAAGCCCAGCAGTTTTCTGCTCTTGGTTAAGGACTGTCTCATTTTCACTATTACTGGACTTGTCACGGGTAAGTGCTCAGAAAACTGACTGAATAACTTGCTTGGTAGTTGGTACCTCAGTTTTCTCTTGGGAAGCCCCAAGGAAACTCAAGAGTTCCTGCTTTGCCCCCCTTTTCTATTAGAGACAGTCACCTGGTGGCTATTATTCCTGTCTCTCGAACAATGTGTTTGAACACAAAACTGTAACCTCAGACTGTAAACTACTGGAGCAAGGACTAGAGAATAGCTCTGTGAATAAAGCCAGCAGTGTCTGTCCTCCGGAAGAAGAAAAATCTCTGCACTTTGAATCAGAGGTTCACCTGGCTCAGAAACTTAGCTCTGTGAGTTTGGAGACATCACTGACCATTTCTGCACTCCAGCCAGCTCATCTGTAAAAAGCAGGGGTGATGGTAAAACATCTTGCCAAAGTTGACTCTGGATAATGACGAAAGCCTCACTGAATTGTTGTAGGGATTAGATGAGATTACGCTGAAGGGAGTGCCTCAGTGCCACAGAAAGTGATCTCTCCCTCTCTCTGGCTTCCCTATCTTTTGATTTTATGTATCTCTTTCTATCTCAGCTGACTTTGGGAATGTAATTCCATTCTTCCATTGGGAAAGAAAAAACAACAGTAACTCACCTCCCCCAGGTGCTTTCCTTAGTGGAATGATAATTTTATAGCCTTGTAAGATTGTCTGTGTTTGCTGGAGACACAGCATCTGTGTTTTACTTTGTGCTTTGGACAGCTCAGCTTAGTCTCTTTGATTATAAAATGAGAAAAAATAATTGTCAGTTGGAGAACTTTGTATAGAATGTCTTAATACATAAGAACTCCCATTTTGCATGAAAATCTTAAGATCTTTATAAAAGGGACAGTTAACTGGGACATAGTGAATGTGGTATCAAGCTTGCCAACATTTATCTTTCTGTTAGCCCCTCCTCCCACCAGTATGGCTTCTGAAGTCCTGAATCGTATTTCCATGCTGTTTACTTTTTGAGAAGTGAACAGGGTCTGAAATCTTGAGGATGAATAAGCAGAGTGTAATGGGGAGAACGGCAAATTAAGAAAATATTTTGGCTTCCAGTAGTTCCAGGTAATACTGAAACGCGATTCGCAGGCTTTTAAATCCCTCAGTCCTCAGAAGTTATTTCTATGAACTGATGGATGTGGGCAGACTGATACGAAGAAAATTAGTAGACACCAGCAAAATGGAAGGAGCAATTTTATAGCTGCCCACTATATAGTGGATTCTTCTGCTTTTTAAAATAAATATTTGTTTGGACGTTTGAATTCAATAGTAAGGATCAGAGGTGCACGCATGTGCACCAATAATATTGACCTGAAAAAGCTTACTGAGATTACAAGAAGGAGAAATAGAAAATAAAAATTTAGGTTTGTAGTTTCAATAAAGAGACTGTGGACATAGAGAACTTTTGTTTTATTCATTTAAAAATAATTTAAAAAAATGTAAATGACATACATGCTTACAAAAACTCAAACAACATTGCAGATGGGCTTGTAATACAAACAGAGTTGTCAGAAGTTTCCATCTCTCCCCAGCCCCAGTTCCACAAGTCAGAATCAATCCCTTTTTTCTTCCCTCTACTGGGCATTACCTACATTAATAATTCTGCTTGTCTAGTGGTTAATTAATTAATTTGCCTGCATGGCTAACTTTAGGCTTATGAGCTTTAGACATTTACTTTCTGCTAGAACAGCTAAGAATTTCCTGACCCGCTCTTCCTCAGAATGTTGTTACATCTTTATTTCCACTTCTGTTATTGTCTTTTAAAATCCAGGACTACATACCCTTTTCTAGTTCCATCGCAAAGCCAGGAAGTCTTGATTCCTCACTGGGAAAGGTGAGGACGTCGATGCCTCCACCCTTCCCTGAAGCACTCCTCTCCTCTTCTGCGGAGATGGATTTTTCAAAACAGACTGGGGTAGGGGGGACAGCACACAGAATATTGATGCACGCGTCATATGAAAAGCACACAGAATATTGATGCACGCGTCATATATACACACACACACACACACACACACACCTGCAAAGTGCTGTTATATATATGTGTGTATATATCCATTCCAGCATTATCAATCCCAGACAACTGGGGCCGCTTACTGCCGTGCTGTGACTTTAAATTCACTCACTTCTTACATCCACTAGGAAAAGAGGATTTGTTTCCCTAAATCCTATAAAAGGGGCAAGCCTTAGGCGCAGTGGCAGCCCGGTTCCCCGCACCCTCCTGCCCTCGGGTCCCGGGAGTCCCTCCTGCGCGGGCGTACGAGGCGCTAGAGGTCACCGGAGCGCGCTCCCCTCGCCAGGGACCTACACTCCTCCCGCTGCTACATTAGGGCGCATTAACAAAGCTCCGGATTCACTTTAACTTAAAAGGTAAAAGATTTTAGGTCTGATCGGGGAGTGGGGCCAGGAAAGCTCGGCCAGCTTGGCCGGAACCCATGCGGCCACCGCTGTCCCCAAGAAGAAGAGACCGCGAGGTCGCGCGCCGCATCGAGGAGTTTTGAGCCCTTAGCTTGGTGCCGGGGCCCGCCCGGCGCTAGATGAAGTGCTAGTGTACTCGGCCTAAGCCACGGTAACTCAAAGGTGAGAATGCAGCTTCGCGGTGCACCGGCTCAGGGGCCTGCCTGCCACGCCAAGGCTTCGGAAGGTCCCAGCGCGACCTCCGGGACAGGCTTTCCTCTGAGGAGGGAAGGGGAGGGCATTTGTGCATCTGCACGTTCTTTCCTGTGGAGGGGAAAATCAAACCCTGTAGCCGTTCGCTGCTGGGTAGGGATCGGGCGATGCTCGGCGCCCGAGTTCTCCGCCGTTCAGGTGGAGCCCGGCGGCGGGAGCTTAGGTTCTCCGTGGGCCACATGGTCTCAGAAGAGGTCCCGCGGCCCGGGGGCGCCCACAGTGGCGCTGGATCGGCGGGGATAGCCGGGGACTGGGACTGGCCCGTAACGCGGGTGGCGGGTTCGGCCTCCGAGACACGCGCAGCCGTCTGGGCATCTCCGTGCCTCGCTCCCCACCTTCTTTCCCTCCGCGTCTGGCGGAGGGCTTAGGGGCGCGGGGAAGGCCTGGAGCGCCACGAGCAGCCCGGATGCGGGATACGCCAGTGACTACCAGAGCCAGACCGGGAGCGCGCTGCCCGCCGGGCAGGCCCCTGTCCTTGGGCCGAGTTGCCGAGCTCCCTCGGGGACTTGAAGGTGAAGGGCGAGGCGCCGGCCGGGGTCGCCGGCCAAGCCAAGGGCGAGTCTCGCATCCGGCGCCTTCTAGGTGGGGCGAAGGTCGAGCGCCAGAGGCTGGCAAGGGACCCCCGCCCAGCTTGACGCCCAGTTGCGCCCGACGCCGGGGGAGGCGGAGCACAGGGAACCGAGGCGCCGGGAGCCCCGGACGTGGGAGGGCTGGGCTTCTACGCGGGGAGACGCCGGGCTCCGCGAACATCCTCACTAACCGGTCGGTGGCTCTACCTCGGAGAACTCTCTTGTATATAGTGATTCTCATATTGAGTGTTTCCTTTTAGGGATACTTGACCGGCAAGTGCAGACTCGTCCAGGGAGCTGGAGATGACATTAAATAAAAAGGTTCAAAACCAAATTGCTAATTATATCCAGGTATAAATAAAATTTTGCAGTCTTGAGACAAAGGTTTTAACGTGCCGCCTGATTAGGCCAGGTTCTGCAAAAACAAAACAAAACAAAATAAAACAACACTATTCCAAGTTAAAAAGAGTGCCCCATTCCAAGTTAAAAGAAAAAAAAAAAACTTGTATTCCTTGTTCATTTCTTGAATAAGGAATTGAGAGATGGGTGCTGAGTTATTACAGATTCAAACTGCTCGCCACAAATGGAGCTGGAAATGCATTTAACGGCCTTTCAGGAAACCGCCTAAAGCTTTAGAATTCAGGCTAGCCAGTTTGCAATCTAGAGCTCTTTTTTGTTGCTGAAGTTTGGGAGAAGATGGCCACTACCTGTGGACACTTGGAGTTAAATTTCCAGAGTCTTTTGAAGCTAATAGGGAGCGGCTTTTCTGTTTGTTTATTTTTTGAGACAAGGTATTTCTGTTGCCCAAGCTGGAGTGCAGTGGTGCATCCCAGCTCACTGTAACCTGGACCTCCTGGACCCAAGCGATCCTTCTGCCTCTGCCTCCCAAAGTGCTGGGATTATAGGCATGTGCCACCGCGCCTGGCCTGCTTTTTGCTTTTAAGACAAGGAATAACATGGCTAGAGTTTGTTTGTTTATTTATTTTTTGAGATGGACGTCTAGCTCTGTCGCCCAGGCTGGAGTGCAGTGGCGTCATCTCGGCTCATTGCAACCTCTGCCTCCCGGTCTCAAGCGATTCTCCTGTCCCAGCCTCCCAAGCAGTTGGGATTACTGGCGCGTGCCACCACTCCCGGCTAATTGTTTTAGTTTTTAGTAGACAGGTGGTTTCGCTATGTTGGCCAGTCTGGTCTTGAACTCCTGACTACCAGTGATCCCCCCCCCCCCCCCCCCCCCTTGGCCTCCCACAGTGTTGGGATTACAGGTGTTAGCCACCGCGCCCGGCCTGTTTTTTGCTTTTAAGAGAAGGAATAAAATGGCCCGAGTTTATTTTAATCAAACCAGTGTAAAACCCTTTATATTCTGCATTATAGCTTTATTTAAAACTTACTTATTTCGTAAAAATATAAGCAGCATATGCAAACAGTTTCCCTGCTCCAGTCCCAACTTCAGATATTCAGATACATGTCCTGTGTTCCCTTGAGCATATTTTCTTTCTTTTTTTTGAGATAGAGTCTGGCTCTGTCGCCAGGCTGGAGTGCAGTAGTGTGATCTCGGCTCACTGCAACCTCCCTCTCCTGGGTTCAAGCAATTCTACCTCAGCCTCCCGAGTAGCTCGGATAACAGGCGCCCAACACCAGGCCCAGCTACTTTTTGAATTTTTAGTAGAGACGGTATTTCACTACGTTGGCCAGGATGGTCTGGAACTCCTGACCTCAGGCGATCTGCCCAACTCGGCCTCCCAAAGTTCTGGGATTACAGGCATTAGCCACTGCGCCCAGCCGCACACATTTTCTATCTACAGCCATACAAAGGAATTTCTCCCCGGAACCCCCCATGGGATCGCATTTCCCTACTATTCTGAAACTGCTTTTTCAATTAACAGTATACATTTGGCGGTCTTTTATTCCCAGAAGATGGACTTCGATTTACCGGTTGATGGTCTTCTCCACTCTTCCGTGGGGTCAGTCCCACTTGTCCCGTCTCCAGTCCAGTGTCAGTTTGTGACTTAATCTTTTACATCGTGTACCGTCTGAGCCCTGGGACCCCCCTCACACATGTGCAAATTGAGTTTATGCACAGAACAAATAGTACCTGTACTTAAATGTAGACTCACTGGGGAGCACGTTTCACTGCATAAGAAAAGGAGTAAAAATTGTGCACACCATAATTGCAATGTTTTACAAGACCAGTGCTTCCTGTATCTCAGGGGTGCTGGCAGAGAGAGGTGCATAGAAAACTCTGGGTGGGTTACTTCCTCCTGGAGCATTGTCCCTCCGTTGCCTGCTTACCTGGGCAGGTGCTGATCTGCGTGGATGGCTTATTGGCATTTCCCGGACCCTCCTGTCGTAAGGCTGAGACCTAAGAAGCTGATTCTCTCCAGGAGGTGAGATCTGCCCCGATAATCGTAGGCTGATGGAGTCGCTGCTCTGGCGTGATGGTTAATGTTAACTTACACTCTCACACTGTGTCATCTGGGTGATAAAGTGTGTGGGGCGCTTCTTTACAGGCTTCCTGTCCTCTTGGGAGATGTCTGCGCTTTGTGAGTTTGGGAAACAACTGGGTACCCAGCGAGGTGGGCGCGAGAGGAGGAGCTGCCTTCCTCCGGGAGGCGGCGGAGCGCGGGCATCTTGCAGGACCAAGCCAGCGACCAGGACCAGCCCCCAACTGTAGGCGGCCGCGTAGCCCTGAGCGGTCTGGGCTTGCCCTTCCCAGCGCAGGGCTTTCCCTCCTGCAGGTCGCTGCCCCGCACACGGCTCTGGTGGTAATCCGGCTCCACAGCCACAGCTGCCCACGCCCTACGTCCGGGTTTGACCGCGTGGAGCCGGACCCCGCCTTCCTCGCCCCGCGCTGTCCCAGGCCTGCCCGACACCTAGGGGTCTCTACTGCAAGCTCGCAGTCCCCGCATCGCCGGGCCTACTGGTGCCCCCCTGCACAGTGCGCTTGAACTGTGGGTGATGGGCTCGGCCCGGGCGGGCCGCGCGCGCGGCTTCCAGATGCAGCAGCCACAGCAGCACCCGCCGCGCCGGGGCAGCTGACGCCGCCTCCGAAGACGCGCCGTGCGGAACGGCGCTGACCCCACGCAGCCCGCCTAGTCTCCTGGGAACAGCCCAGGCGCCGTGGCCGACTTGAACCTCACTACTCAGGCCTCTGAGTTGCGTTACGGGTTTACCATGTGTTAACGAAGACCGTCAGAATGTAGGAAATATCCCTGTCTTTCTCAGAAGGAACTTTCCAGTAAAGACAGTGTTTAATATTGTTAACATCTCAAAGGAGGCAATGAAAAATGTGCTCAGCTTAAGCATATGCAAAGACAATCTATTTCCATTTTCTACTTATGCATATTTTTTTGCATTAAAGTTAGATTTTTTAAAAGTGGAAAATTAAT
Organism: Trachypithecus francoisi; assembly: GCF_009764315.1. Lineage (NCBI taxonomy): Eukaryota > Metazoa > Chordata > Mammalia > Primates > Cercopithecidae > Trachypithecus > Trachypithecus francoisi. The sequence continues at coordinate 9,651,276 of NW_022681472.1, forward strand.
GGGCAGTGGCAGAAGCCGCTTTTTTCCTCCGAAAGTAGTCTTCTTCCAACTAGTTTTAAACATTTTACTAACAATTATTGAGTATCTTCTACATTTTAAGTCATTATTTCTAAAGTTATTGGTTATTGACATGTTGTAAATTTGAAAAAGATTTTCTTAAAAAAGTAAGTGTGTGTAAATTTTATATTCTGCAAAATTAAATGTGTATGCCTTATTCAGGGCCCAGCAGGAAACAGCTAACATACTTAAAGGGTGCCCGAAGAAAGATCATGAATGGTCTATATATGTGAATCCATCTCGGGACTGGAAGCATCCAGGGCCCCAGGCACTCAAAGCTGCACTCATCAGGCCTGACTGGGATGATGGCAAAGCAGTCCCTGGGGCCCACCATGACTGAGGCTTTAGGAGTTCTGCCAGCCAGGAGCTCTGACGTTGAAGCTACTGCTGGCCGGGCACGGTGGCTCAAGCCTGTAATCCCAGCACTTTGGGAGGCAGAGACGGGCGGATCACAAGGTCAGGAGATCGAGATCATCCTGGCTAACACGGTGAAACCCCGTATCTACTAAAAAAATACAAAAGAACTAGCCAGGCGAGGTGGCGGGCACCTGTAGTCCCAGCTACTCGGGAGGCTGAGGCAGGAGAATGGCGTAAACCCGGGAGGCGGAGCTTGCAGTGAGCTGAGATCGCATCACTGCACTCCAGCCTGGGTGACAGAGCGAGACTCCGTCTCAAAAAAAAAAAAAAAAGAAGCTACTGCTGATTGTGGCCCAGAAGGATGGGACCAGGAAATAAATCCTGGAGAAAATCCTGTTGCCCACCTGGTTTCCTGGCCAAACCTGATCCCCAAACCAGAGGACAGGAGACCTGTGGACGCAGGCACCCGGAGAATGGGGGGGGGGGAGAGGGCATATGCTGGGGGACACCCAGGTGGAAAGGGCCAGGCTTTCCTTTAAGCAGCTCCACGGGAGGCCGTTTAGTGGAGCACCACCATGCTATGGGTGGTGGGGTGTCAGGGATGGGAGGAGGGAATCTTAGCTGCTGCTCTTCTCATTCTCAAGAACTTTGTGACCCAGGTGGGGACCCAAGAAAATGTGTGAGTAACAATACAACATTGTCGGGTCTCCTACTTTCTCCGGTTGACAGTACTTCCTAGAAAGGTTAGGTGACACCCTCTTAGGAGCTTGTGTTTTGTCCCTTAAATGTTAGAAGTTTGAAATACCAGTTTCTAAGGAGGCTTTTCAAAGGTTGGGGTAGATTAGTACCTGCGGAATGAGCTAATAAAATGGATTAATAAATGCCATTCTCCATGATAAATGTAGAGTGTATATCTTGCTCTTTTTCTTTCTTTCTTTTTTTTTTTTTTGAGACGGAGTCTTGCTCTGTCTCCCGGGCTGGAGTGCAGTGGCCGAATCTCAGCTCACTGCAAGCTCCGCCTCCCGGGTTTACGCCATTCTCCTGCCTCAACCTCGCGAGTAGCTGGGACTACAGGCGCCCGCCACCTCGCCCGGCTAGTTTTTTTTTTTTTTTTTTTTTGTATTTTTTAGTAGAGACGGGGTTTCACCGTGTTAGCAAGGATGGTCTGCGATCTCCTGACCTCGTGATCCGCCCGTCTCGGCCTCCCAAACTGCTGGGATTACAGGCTTGAGCCACCGCGCCTGGCCATCTTGCTCTTTTTCATGCTACTTACTTAAGACTTTGAATGAGCTTGGCTACTTTCAGACCAAAAATTAGCTATGGTTTGCAAAAGAGCTTTGTAATGTTTGAGTGCTTTTCCCTGGAATCAGGGATGTGGATGTAGGGTGAATGATTTCTGTAGAGGATTTCTAAAATTAGTTTTTCAGGAAGCATGTTTGTGATCAAAGGTGCGACTCCACTCCCTGGATTCATGTTAAATAAATTTTGAAATGAAATACCGTAGCCGGGTGCAGTGGCTCACGCCTGTAATCCCAGCACTTTGGGAGGCAAGCCTGACCAACATGGAAAAACCCCGTCTCTGCTAAAAATACAAAATTAGCTGGGCGTGGTGGCACATACCTGTAATCCCAGCTACTTGGGAAGCTGAGGCCAGAGAATCTCTTGAACTTGGGAGGCAGAGGTTGTGGTGAGCCGAGATAGCGTCATTGTACTCCAGCCTGGGCAACAAGATCGTAATTCCATCTCAAAAAAAGAGAAATACTGTAAAACCCACATGACCAGCACTGTATTGCTATTTAAGAACTGGTGACCAGCACTGTATTGCACCTTAAGAATTGGGGACAGTGCTCCCTGTTTGTCCTCTCAGATGGGATGTGACCATGCCTGTTGTTGCTGTCTCCCCAGAATAACTTTGATTTTTCTTTTGGGTACTTGCCCTTTCAGCATCATCAGTCATGAGGTCTGGGTGGAGGTCACTCGGGTGAGGCCTGCATGTCTCAAGCTTGTTGGCATTGCCCATTCCCCCAACCCCCACTGTTATCCAGTTAAAGGACAGATGTGACTTAGAAGGTGGGTGGATCACCTGAGGTCAGGAGTTCGAGACCAGCCTGACCAACATGGAGAAACCCCTTCTCTACTAAAAATACAAAAATTGGCTGGGTGTGGTGGCGGGCACCTGTAATCCCAGCTACTCTGGAGGCTGAGGCAGGAGAATTACTTGAACCCAGGAGGCAGAGGTTGCAGTGAGCCGAGATCACACCATTGCATTCCAGCCTGGGGAACAGAGAGAGACTCCATCTCAAAATAAATAAACAAATAAGAGAGTGACTGGAAGCAGCCCTCCTTGGACACAGTGGGGGTGATGGTCCATAACCAATGCAGCCTTTTTTTTTTTTTTTTTGCAGCCATTTTAATGAGAGTTAGGCCAGGAGATTATCGGTGGAGAATGGACACAAAGCCAAACAAGGACAAAGAGAACCTGGATCCCAGGTGACAATATGAAGGCTCCCAGTGGACGAGCTGTACCTCTGACTACTTCAGTTATGTGAGCAAATTCAGTTCATTTACTGTGAGTTTGTTTTCCTCTCACTTGAAACAAAGGGATTTATAACAGATAACCAGGGGACATGGCAGGCTGGAGCAGTGATTGCTAATTCCACTGGCTGGCACAAGGAAATACCAAATATGGAGTCTCCTTGGACTGCTGGCATTTGCATTGCAGGAGATCATCCAGGAATGCTGAATCTCAGACTATCTCTGCACTTCTGCTTTAGATTGGTCCAGAACAGTACTTCTCAAATGAATGTGCATGCAGATCTCCTGGGGATCTTTCTAAAATGAAGTTCCAAGATTCTGTACTTCTAGCAAGTTCCCAGGCTAGGCTGATGGATCACATTCAGAGAGCAAAGCCCTGATCTACACTTACTTCATAGGGACCTTCCTTCCTTCCTTCCTTCCTTCCTTCCTTCCTTCCTTCCCTCCTTCCTTCCTTCCTTCTTTCCTTTCTCTCTCTTTCTTTCTTTCTTTCTTTTTTTTGAGACAGAGTTTCACTCTTGTTACCCAGGCTGGAGTGCAATGGTGTGATCTCGGCTCACTGCAACCTCTGTCTCCCAGGTTCAAGCTATTCTCCTGCCTCAGCCTCCTGAGTAGCTGGGATTACAGGTGCGCTCTGCCACCACGTCTGGCTAGTTTTGTATTTTTAGTAGAGACGGAGTTTCTCCATGTTGATCAGGCTAGTCTCGAACTCCCAACCTCAGGTGATCTGCCCTCCTCGGCCTCCCAAAGTGCTGGGACTACAGGTGTGAGCCACCATGCCTCGCCTTAGGGACCATTCTTAACCGAAAACTCTTGAAGTTCAGGAAGGGACACGAGTCATTTCAGAAAAGTCACTAGATGAGAATCTTCTGTCATTTCTCCTCTGCTCCTTACCTCGACACAACCTGTCCTCCTGACTCACCAGGGTCCTCTTTCTTTTCTCCAAAGTCTTATCAATGATCTAGTTGCATGGAGACTGATGAGACTGACGTGAGCTGACAACACAGACACCCTGTTGGCAGGCGGCAAGCAATCCCGGCTTCCTCAATACATTTCCACTGGCCTCACTGTCAAATTTGTTATTGCTCATCATTTCAAGAATCTGTCTCTGGTTTGCTTGTCTGTCTTACTAGATTAGAGTCAGGCTCTTGCTGTAACACAACATATTGAATTAGATACTGAGTTTCTACCTTCTATAAACCAGTGATTCTCAAAGAAGGTTGCACACTGCAATCAGTGGAAGCTTTAAAAAAAGACTGAGGCTTGGTCTGGCCCCTTGAGATTCTTACTTAATTGGTTTTGCCTGCAGTCAGGGTGTTTCATGTTTCAGTTTTAAAATATCTTGAAGTGATGCTAATTGCTGCCGTAAATAGATGAACATATTGATATCACAGAGCTACCTGAGAAGTCAGCTACTTATTTAGGTATTTATTTCATCAAATATTTATTGAATATCTATTATATGCCAGACACTGTACATTGTCTTCAAAGATAAGACACATACATTCCCTGTCCTAAAGGAGCTTGTCATCCTGTAGAAGGGAAAGGTATATAGACAAATAATTGTAATAGTGTGTTCAATGCAATGAAAAATATAAAAACTATGCTTTGGCAAAAGGCAGAGTGGTGGATTCCATGTAAAGGGGCATGGGATAAACGTAATAATGGCTGACAGTAACGGAGCATTACCATGGAAGAGGAAGGCCTCCAGAGAGTGCTAATGTGTGTGTGAGGCCTTGAAGGAGAAGAGAACCCGATGAGGAAGGTGAGTGGGAGATGGGGTGGGGAAGTTTTTATTTATTTATTTATTTTTGAGACGGAGTCTCGCTCTGCCGTCCAGGCTGGAGTGCAGTGGCCGGGTCTCAGCTCACTGCAAGCTCCACCTCCTGGGTTTACGCCATTCTCCTGCCTCAGCCTCCTGAGTAGCTGGGACTACAGGCGCCCGCCACCTCGCCTAGCTAGTTTTTTTATATTTTTTAGTAGAGACGGGGTTTCACCGCATTAGCCAGGATGGTCTCTGTCTCCAGACCTCGTGATCCGCCCATCTCTGCCTCCCAGAGTGCTGGGATTACAGGCTTGAGCCACCGCCCCCCGCCACAGGGAAGTTTTTTCTGGGTTGAGGTTCAGGGATTTGGGAATGAGATGGTGGAGGAGCTGAGAGGGCTCCCTTCCGTTTTCTTTGTAAAATCAGAGTGGGGTGAAGACCTGAAAGGGCACAGTGGTGGGTGTTGGGAGGGGCAGGGGCATTGGCAGGGGTGGGCACAAGAAGAGCAGCAAGCTCTGTTCTGCACCATTGAAGGCCCTGATAAAGGCGAGTTCATAGATCGGCATCCCTCTTCAGGCTCTTGTGCGCAGAAGCTCCCCTGTAGACAGAGATGAGACTACAGGATTCATCCAAGGCTGTGCTTTTAGCAGCAGGGGTGAAGGCAGACAAGAGGGCCAGAGAGTGTTGGTGAGACTGGGGTTGGAGAGTTCTGAGTTCCATATGGAGGAAGTGAGATCTGAAGAGAGCTTGGGAAAAACGGAGGGAGAAGCTGGGATGAGAGGAGAAAGTAGCAGAGGGGAATTTCAGAGACAAGTAGGTAAGGGTGACCAAAATGTGCAGGGTGGGCTGCTGAGGGGGTGACAGTCACTGGAGTTGTGGAGCTTAGGGACATGGATGCTGAAACCCCCCATGGTGGGGCAGGGGAGCAAGACTGTGATCCTCTCTGTACATGGTTCATGAGATGCCCACCAGTGGGTCCACCCAGAGGGGAAGGCAAGTCTAGTGGGAATGGATTTGAAGAAATCATTCAGGAGGGGGAGGTAAAAGAGAACACAAGGATACGGCACTGAAATGCAAAACAGAGCAATGGAGAAACAGGAAAATACTGAGGAAAAAAGGCAGAGGTTCCTAGTGATAAAAGGAAGCCTTACACATCCCTCTGAAAGCTGGATTTTTTTGTTTTGTTTTGTTTTAATTTAGGAGTAAAAGACCTAGAGTTCTGAAACTTTGCTAGAGGCAGTAGTGGAACTGTTGCTACCAGCTCAAGGCCAACCTAGACAGCATCTCTTATCTACTCTGTAATTGATAGCAAGCTTTACAGATAAGTGATTTCAACAATGCACTCCTCCTGAGAACTTCAGCTTAGAATTAATTGCTCTTGACCACTGGGTGCTAAACTTCAAAAATCATTATTCAAAAATATTCTGCCAAACAGCTCCATATTGATACCTTGAGGCAAAGCCCCATTCATCCGGCATCAATTACAGTTCTGCTCAGTCTGAAGGGATGCCTGACTTCCCACACTTGACCTTCTTCTCCCCTCCCCCAGACCCTAGAACCTTCCCTTATCCTATTATTGAGCATTAGGGCCAGCTTGTCTATCTGGCAGCACAAGGACAACACCCAATGTCAAGAGGAGCACTATCACCCAAGATACAATGGAACTTCAAAAGGTGGCTGGCTTTCCCAGAATTTCCCACTAGAGGAGGGGGGATGCACCTGGGGTGCTGAAAGCATGTGTGCTGGGGTCCTCCTGGAGCCCTCCTCCTCCAGAGAAGTCCAGTGATCTCCAAAAACAGGGCACACAGACCCTACAGGATGTGCCCCCTACTTGGAGAGAGACAGAGCCGCCCAAAGACCTTCAAGAACAGAACCCGAATTCACCAGTCAATGAATGCCGGGAGCATCCTCAGACCCTCTGCAGCCAATGCTGGTGTGAAGGTGGAGTCAGTTCTCTCTTGGAAGTTTATTACCAGCGGCGGCTGCGACGTCCATGTTTGCAGAGGAAGGGAGGCCTTCCTCTTTCCAAGTGGATCCTACATCCCGTTCCACTGACTCCACTCAGGAGAATCAAAAAAGAGGAAGATAGGGCTTTCTGCCTCCCTTTCCCCACCTTTTCTTTCTGGGCTGTCTCACTCGGGCTTTTGCCGAATCATACACCCCAGGACCATCCAAGGGCACAAGGGCTCTGTGCTGTGGGGGAGTCTCCAAGTGCGGTTATATATAGTGTGGGCCAGCACACTCACTCCCGTTACTCATGCAGTTTGGCCCCAGTTGAATGCATGAACAATCTCTTCCAGGCACTCCCTGTTTTCACTTCCCGCTGCCCACAGGGCCCCTCCTCTGTCTGACCCTTGGGGGTCAACATCCTCTCTAGCTAATCCACCCTGCTTCCTCCCTCAGGCCGGGCTGGAGGCTGTTTTTTAACTTCGGGGGTTCCTGGAGAAGAGCTTCCTCTGCCCCTTCACGATCACATCAAACACACTGGATTCGGGGTCTTGAGATTTGAAGATTTGAAAGCGGAAAGATCAGTGGGAGTCCGAACCGTGGGAAGGAATATGATGGAAGAGGCTGGACTTGAAATATCCACCAGCGAAGGTGGGCAAAGGGCTGCCTCAAACAGGGAGAAATGGGAGCACCTCGCATTCTGGGTGCCCTGGACAGCAGCCTGAGCGACTGGAGCAAGGGTGTCTAAGGGGGCTCTGGCGAGAGTTCGTGCAAGTAGCATACACGGGCAGGGCGGACGCTGCACAGGTGACAGAACTGGGCCCCTCATTCTGAGAGCCCCCAGCTGGGTCTGTGACCTGGGGCCAGCGCCAACCACTCGGAAGGTCTGTTTCATCCCTGTAAAATGCGGGTATTTATATTAAATAACTACCTCGGAGTCACTGTAAGGATTGGAAATATTTGCACAGTGCCTGTCTGAATGATGGTATTGGGAGGAGACCTGTGTACCTGAGTTCCTCTGACCTGATATTTCCATGGGAACTGGGGGGGCAGCTGATGAGGAAAAAGCAAGCTTCTGCCCCACCAGCCCAATTCTGTACCGAGCAATGCAGCGTGAGCCTCCGAGTGACCACCTTCCTGAGCAGTCATAATTCACTGGGACAGAAACACGAAATGGTTTTCTTCTCGAAGTATGGCTTTAATCACACTCTCTTAAATCTCCCTGTCTTGCTCTTTAATGATTCCTTGGGAAGATTTTATTACTTTTTACTTTTATTTGTTAAAATCTAACTGTATTTATTTGAAAACTTAGAATGCAAAAAGTCAATTTGCTGTAAAACCTCAATCATAGTTTAAATCTTATCCCTTTTATTCCCTTCCCTAAAGGTTTAAACTGGGACTCTATCTACCACTCATGGAGGAGGAAGGACACCCTGCCTTACAGATAGCCCTTCTCCCCTCCCTCTCTAAGGCAGGCTCCTGCTGTGTGAGTGTTAGACTGGGGGGTGGAGGAAAGAGAGGGAAAGGGACAAGGGTCATTTTACTTACCTGGTGACCGCTGCTATGCTTATCTCTGGTGCTTCTCTGCAGGTCATTTACTGGATTAAGATCCCCTATGTGGCAGGGTCCAACTCTCTCATGGGCCACATGGGATGCTTTAGAAGGTGCTGGGGGTGGTGGCCCCTAGCCTTCTTCCTGGGAGATGGGCTGCGGCTGGCCACTTCCACATCCACCTGCCCATTCTGGGCAGCAAGCCCACAGCTCTGTGCTCAGGCGCCCTCACCTGGAAGGCAGTGTTCTCTGTGATGCACTGGCAAGATGACTAGGGCCTGGTCACTTTGCATGGTGCCCACTCTACACCAGGAAAATCCATGCACTCTGGAAGGTAGTGAGATCGCCCCTACTACCCTTCTCCCAGCCCTGCCACTTCCCCTCAAATTTCTTTTTCTTTCGGATTCAATTGTTAGACATCAAATCAGAAACCAGAGTTCAACTCTCTTTTATTGCATTCCCTGAAACATGTGTCTTCCTTTTTTTTTTTTTTTTTTTTTGAGATGGAGTCTTGCTCTGTTGCCCAGGCTGGAGCACAGTGACACGATCTCGGCTCACTGCTATTGCCTCCCAGGTTCAAGCGATTTTCCTGCCTCAGCCTCCTGAGTAACTGGGACTATAGGTGCGCACTACCACGCCCAGGTCATTTTTGTATTTGTAATAGAGACGGGCTTCACTATCTTGGCCAGGCTGATCTTGAACTCCTGAGCTCAAGTGATCCAACCACCTTGGCCTCCCAAAGTGCTCGAATTACAGATGTGAGCCACCATGCCCAGCCTGTCTTCCTTTTCAGAAATTATTTAACGTACAATTATTTATTATGTAATTTATAAGACATTTAAGGACTGGGTGCGGTGGCTCACACCTGTAAAAAAAATCCCAGCACTTTGGGAGGCCGAGGTGGGTGAATCACCTGAGGTCAGGAGTTCGAGACCAGCCTGGCCAGCATAGTGAAACCCCCCGTCTCCACTAAATGTATGAAAATTAGCCTGTAATCCCAGCTATTTGAGAGGCTGAGGCTGAAGAATCTCTTGAACGTGGGAGGCAGAGGTTGCAGTGAGCAGAGATCGTGCCACTGCCCTCCAGCCTGAGTGACAGAACAAGACTCTATCTTAAAAAAAAAAAAAAAAGACATTCAAAATCACACAGTGTAATAGCATACCACCCATCGTAAGAAACAAACATCTTCTACAGTTAGTCTTTTGAATTCCTTTATATAATACTACATCTGAACTGTGTTTGTAGTGATTCTTTATTTGCATGTGAAAGAAACCCAACTCTGACTGGACTAATAAAAATAAAGGAAGTATTGGCTATGTAATTAAGCCACAGAAAGGGCAGGTAGACTTTTTCTTCTTTTCGCTTTGTTTTGTTTTGTTTTGAACCTTTAATGGTAATATGTATGCATACTGCTGGGCTACAGAACACTGTTCGGTTTGTCTTTGGGTCAACGGTTGGGGATGCGCATGGCAGCACTAGTTAATAGGGTCTATATCAACAAAGATATACGTGGTCATAAAGCAAGAAACTGGTGCCTGGCATGGTCAGCTTTCATTTCCTCATCACTCAGCAGCATGTTGGGGTCTCCATGGCTGATGTGGGACTGATATCCACACTCTGCGCATTGCAGGGTATCCTCTAAGACATCCAGCTCCTTGGCCGGGCGCTGTGGCTCAAGCCTGTAATCCCAGCACTTTGGGAGGCCGAGACGGGCGGATCACGAGGTCAGGAGATCGAGACCATCCTGACTAATACGGTGAAACCCCGTCTCTACTAAAAACTACAAAAAACTAGCCGGGCGAGGTGGCGGCGCCTGTAGTCCCAGCTACCCAGGAGGCTGAGGCAGGAGAACGGTGTGAACCCAGGAGGCGGAGCTTGCAGTGAGCTGAGATCCGGCCACAGCACTCCAGCCTGGGTGACAGAGCAAGACTCCGTCTCAAAAAAAAAAAAAAAAAAAAGACATCCAGCTCCAGCAGCATGTGGCGCATCTCCCTTGGCAATTTCTCTTAATGCTCATACCCCTGAATCAGCCCTTTGGAAACCTCGAGCAGGTCTAAGGTCTTGGCTGCCTCCAAGAGTGCTGCCCACTCCACCATGGGTATCGTACACACCACCAAGTAGGTGTTGAACTTTGTAGGGTTGATGTGGACCTTGGTGTAGTGGGCAGGTGGAGGGGGAAGCCACAGGGCCCCACCTCCTGCATATGTGAGCTCAGCTGATTGTGGGGTGAGCAGTTTCAAGTCACCCCCTGAGCTCTTGCCAGGCCGGAAGTGGAACAGTCCTCTTTTCTCTTCTGAGCTTCTGTTGGCCTGTTGGCTTCATTCCCTTGGGCTGTGGATCCCCAATATACTGGATCCATTGGGACAGCTTGTTCCAGCCTCATCGCTAGATAGGACGTGTGCCCTCCACCAGCTCCAGCCAGAAAAATGCAGGGGAAGTCACATGCCTATCATTGAATCAGTTATTGTGTGTAGGGGGACCAGGTATTGCATTAGGCTGAGCCTGGGTTTTTATGGTTAGGTATTTTATTTTTAGAAAAATTGAGAGAGAATGCTTGGTACTACCTAATATCCACTGTATAGATCCACTCAATTCTTTAAAATGCTTCATTGTATTCTATTTCAGGGCTATGCTGTTGCTTATTTGGCCAATCTCTAATAATGGATATTACAGGTGTTTCCATATGGAATCAATCGAGGTTCCCATCAGTGGTGGACTGGATGAAGAAAATGTTGAACATACACACCATGGAATACTATGCAGCAATAAAAAAGAACAAAATCATGTCCTTTATAGCAACATGGATGCAGCTGGAGGCCGTTATCCTAAGCAAATTAACACAGAAACAGAAAACCAAATGTCACATGTCCTTAGTTATAAGTGGAAGCTAAACTCTGGGTATACATGGACATAAAGATGGGAACCATAGACTCTGGGGACTCCAAAATGGGGAAGGCAGGGGAGCAAGGGCTGAAAAACTTCCTAATGGATACTGTGTTCACTATTCAGGTGATGGGTTCAATAGAAGCCCAAACCCCAGCATCACACAATATACCCTCGTAACAAACCTGCATGTGTACCCTCTGAATCTAAAATAAAATTTTTTAAAATGACAATTTAAATGGACTGGGTGTGGTGGCTCACCCTATAATCCCAGCACTTTGGGAGGCTGAGACAGGTGGATCACTTGAAGCCAGGATTTTGTGACCAGCCTTGCCAACATGGTGAAACCCCATTTCTACTAAAAACACAAAAATTAACCAGGCATAGTGGCACGTGCCTGTCATTCCAGCTACTCAGGAAGCTGAGGCAGGAGCATCACTTGAACCCAGGAGGTGGAGGTTGCAGTCAGTAGAGATCACCCCACTGCACTCCAGCCTGGGTGGTGGAGAAAGACTCTGTCTCCAAAAAAGGAAAAAAGAAAAGAAAAGAAATTGTCTCCTTTTCTTTTTTTTATGATATGAACAATGCTTTCCATAACATTCTTTTATTTTTGTGAGCATGTGTCCATATTTTTTATAAGACGAATTTCCATAGGTGGAATTGCTGCCAAATGGTATGCGGGTGGATCACGAGGTCAGGAGATTGAGACCATCCTGACTAACACGGTGAACCCTTGTCTCTACTAAAAATACAAAAAAAAAAAAAAAAAAAAATTAGCCAGGCGTGGTGGCGGGTGCCTGTAGTCCCAGCTACTCCGGAGGCTGAGGCAGGAGAATGGCATGGACCCGGGAGGTGGAGCTTGCAGTGAGCTGAGATTGTGCCACTGCACTCCAGCCTGGGCCACAGAGCTAGACTGTCTTAAAAAAAAAGTTGATATTGCCAGATCACTCTCTAGTTCCACTCTACCAGTAGTTCACAACAGTGTTGGCTTTTTCACACTCCCACCAACATTAATGTATTGGTTAACTTGTGCTGTGTAACAAGCTATCTGAAAACTTAGTGGTTTGAAACCGACAACCACTTATTTGCCCACCATTCCGTGGATCAGCAATTTAGGCAGGGCACAGATGGGATGGCTCACCTATGTTGACCACAGTGCCCCAGTTTTACAGTCAGCTGGAGGTCAGTGACCTTGCTCACATGTCTGGCAGTTGGCTGGCTGTTAGGTGGGGTGATGGAGACAACTGGGTCATTTGTATTTGCCAGTCAGCACGTTGTTGGTGGCCAATGGATTCCCAAGAACTGGAAGATGCAAGTTCCATTGCATCAGTACTTTTCAAGCCTGCATTTGGGTAACATTTGCTAATAACCCTTTAGCCAAAGCAAGTCACTTGGTCAAGCTGAGATCCATGGGGTGGAAAATAAGCTATACCTCTTCATGGGACAAACTGCAAAATACTGTGGTCATTTTTGTAATCTATCATAGCCAGTTTACATCATTTTGTTAAGCTTGGTCAATAAGACTGATGAAAAATGAAATCATCTTTTCTTAGATTTTACTATTATGATTGATAATTTTTCCCAATTTTTGTACATCATTTTTATTTGTTATATAATTTGAGGGTCTGTATTTTTGTTTAGGGTTTTGTTTTGTTTTCCACTAAATTGAAACACCATTTTTGTCATATGTTAACTTTCTCATACATACTTGTATTTGATTTATTCTGCATCCTCTATATTTTTCTGTACCTTATTTGTTAATTCCTGAAAATATTTTCAATATTTCCTCTTTTTTTTCAGAGAACAAGGTCTTGTTAAGTTGGCCAGGCTGGCCTTGAGCTCCTGGGCTCAAGCAATCCTCTTGCCTCAGCCTCCTGGGTAGCTGGGATCACAGGTGCTGCCACCATGCCTGGCTCATATTTACTATTCTTATTTTAAAATTTGCGGTGGCTCATGCCTGTAATCCCAGCACTTTGGGAGGCCGAGGCGGGCAGATCGCTGGAGGTCAGGGGTTTCAGACCAGCCTGGCCAACGTGGTGAAACCCTGTCTCTACCAAAAATACAAAAATTAACTGGGCGTGGTAGCAGGCGCCTGGTCACAGCTACTTGGGAGGCTGAGGCAGGAAAATTGCTTGAACCTGGGAGGTGGAGGTTGCAGTGTGCTGAGATCATGCCACTGCACTCCAGCCCGGGTGACAGAGCAAGACTCTGTACCCCTCTCCCTAAATTTATGTTTCTATTAATTAACTTTTATTCTCCTATTTAAAGTTAAAGTCATATTTATCCAGTTTGAAAAGAATTGGAATTTAAATTGGAATGATAGTACATTTGTAGCTTACTTTTGGTAAAATACATATTTTTATGATTCATTCCCACCTCATATTTCCCACCTGGTCTAGAGATTCAGTGCAATCCCTATTAGAATGCCAATTGCTTTTTGTTGCAGAAAAGACAGCTTGATCCTAAAATTCATATAGAAATACAAGGGTCCTCAAATAGCCATCACAATCTTGAAAAAAATAGTTGGAGGATTTCTATTTCCTGAGTTCAAAACTTAATACAAAGCCACAGTCTGATACTTACAACTCAACAATAAGAGGACAAATAACTCAGTTTAAAAATGGGCAAAGAGTTTGAATAGACTATTTTTTATACTGTCTTTGTCTGGTTTTTGGATCAGGGTAATATTAGTTTCATAAAATGAATTGGGAAGTCTTTTCTATTTTTTGGAGGAGATTGTGTAGAATTGGTGTTACTTCCTTTTGGATTGTTTGAGAGAATTTTCCTGTGAAGCCATCTGTGCCTGGAGATTTCCTTTTTGGGAGGTTTTTAAATTATAGATTCAATTTCTTCAACACTCATAGGATTGTTCAAATAATCTCTTTTATATTGAATGGTATTTTGTGATTTTCAAAGAAGTGGTCTATTTGCTCTAAGTTGGTAAATTTATGGTTATATAATTGTTCATAGTATTCACTTACTATCCTGTTGATATCTGCAGTGTCTGCAGTGATATTCTGTTTCATTCCTGATACAGTAATTCATATCTTCTCTCTTTCTTTGTCAGTCTTGCTATAAGTTTGTAACTTTCATAGATTTTTTCAAAGACCCAGTTTTTGCTTCATTGGTTTTCTCTATTGTTTTTCTGGTTTCAATTTTATTGATTTCTTGTTTTTCCCTGCCCCACCACCCTCTCTTCCTTCCTTCCTTCCTTCCTTCCTTCCTTCTTCCTTCCTTCCTTCCTTCCTTTCTTCCTCTTGCTCTGTCACCCAGGTTGGAGTTCAGTGGCACAATCATAGCTCACTGCAACCTTGAACTCCTGGGCTCAAGGGGTTCTCCCACCTCAGCCTCCCAAGTAGCTGGGACTACAGGCACATACCTCAAAAAAAAAAAAAAATCATTCTACCGTAAAGACTCATGCACACAAATGTTCATTATGCACTATTCACAATAGCAAATACATGGAATCAACCTAAATGCCCATCAATGACAGATTGGATAAAGAAAACGTGCTACATATACATCAGGGAATGCAATGCAGCCATAAAAAAGAATGAGATCGTGTTTTTTAGGAACATGAATGGAGCTGGAGGCTATTATCCTCAGCAAACTAATGTGGGAACAGAAAACCAAATACTGCATATTCTGACTTAAAAGCTAAATAATGAAAATTCACAAACACAAAGAAAGAAACAACAGACACCAAGGTTTACTTCAGGGTGGAGGGTGAAAGGTGGGAGAGGAGCAGAAAAGATAACCATAGGGCTTAATACCTGTGTGATGAAATAATCTGTACAACAAACCCCTGTGATGTGAGTTTACCTGTGTAACAAACCTTTACATGTACTCCTGAACCTAAAATGAAAAAAATTAGCTTGTGACTTTGCTAGCTCACTTATTGGTTCTAATAGACTTATTGGTAGATTATTTGAGATTTTCTTTGTAGACCCATATGTCATCTGTGAATAAAGATAGTTTTAATTCATCTGTACACATTTATATGCCTCCTCTTTTTTCTTGTCTTACTGAGCTGGTGAAGGCTTTTTGTACAGTCTCAAAAAGGAGAAACACCCAAGAGTCTTCCTTCTTTTTCTGGTGACATGACTTGTTGGCAGGTCATCTCCCAAGAGGATGAAAGTACATTTTTAATTACTAGACTCTGCCTCCATGACACTCACCTTTGGAGGCAAACAAACCACCTTCGTTTGAGAAGGAAGTAGAGTGAACTTTGGTAGTGTGAGAACTGAAAAAGTGAGTAACTCAACACTTGCAGTGGCTCTTCTCCCAGAATGAATGCCCAGTGACTGATCGGTAGACTCTAAACATGTCTTTGGGGAAGCTGGGCTCAGAGAAGAGTGGACATTCATTGAACTGAGAGGTTAGGACTCTGAGGCTACAACATGGCAAATATGGTGAGATAGTCTTTGCATCATGTGTGGCTCTGAGGAAATGGAGGCATACAGGGGCAGCATCCAACTTAAGAAGTCCCGGCCAACCAATGCTGGGAGATGGGCCTTTGCTTTGGACAGAGGGAAAACTGTTTGATGACAGTCCTGGATGGCAGAGATATGGCAATACCAGTGTCAATGGTTTGAGAGACACCAGGGCTGTTGGAGTCATGGATCCACTTGAGAGTGAATGTTTGAGGGATCTTTGTTTGGACTGCATGTGACTCTGAAATTCTTGAATGATCCAGAAGAGGATATGAGAGAGCCCCCAGGGGGGTGAAAATGGACTTTCTGCTAGTCACACATTTGGGGGTTCAAATCAGTTTTAATTCAAATGTGGGAAATGAAATAAATAAAAAGCAGAACCATTAAATGTTTTGAGAAGGAAACGATGGTTGCATAAAGTGCATGGTGAGCCACTGTATAGTGGTGGGTACTACTCTCACAGGTCAAGGGAAGAAAAGGCATGCACAAGCATGGAGGCTGGAGCAGGTAAAGCCCATACTGGAAGGGCAAGTTCATTGGCCTGTTTGGAGCAGAGGAGAACCCAAGGCTCTGGGGCCAGGGTGGGGGGAACTTGAACAATGCTTCCGCAAAGAACTTTTCCTACAATGAGTTAAAAACAATCCAAAGATCTGGAAATATTTCCACTTCTTTTTCTTATCAGACTAAAATCCATTTCAGTGGGTATTTCTTGAAGTTATTAAGGGAATAGACTTATTGTTTAAGGAGAGGGTGGCAGCTCCATTTACCAGGGAGAACCTATTTAAGAACCCACAGTCTTGGGCTCTTTCCAAGGCATTGTAAATTTACTTTACAGTGTCTGATTTACTTTAAAGCTTCTTGTTATTGCAGTTTAAAACAAAATTTATCCTGCACACATCCTGTTTAAAACAGAATTTTCTCCTCTGTTAGGCAGAGATAAAGAATGCAAGAACGTGTGCTTTATAGCATTGATTACACCTTGATATTAGGTGAAAATGGGCCATGATGCTTTTAATTATCAGGCTGATGACTGATGGGGAACCAAATCAATATGCATTTTAAAATGTAATTTCATTATGTCTTAATTTGAGTGGTAGTTCTAACAAACCTAAATGGAAGAAAAATTCATTTCTTCTCCTCTTTTTCCTCTTGCTCCTTTACTTTCTTCACCTTTGTGTTCCTCTTTAGAAGTGTGACATGTACACATTTTTACGTATAGCATCATGATACTGCTCCAACATTTAGATGCTATTTTCTTTTGAAAGATAGCAGTATGCTCCCCAGGCTGCGTGGCACACTGGTGGATTGCGCCTGTCTCTGTCTGGCACAGAATCACTAGTAGCTCTCTCCTTGCTGAGCAGCCCAGGGTAACTGGGACCGTCTTGTGCAGCACTTTTATTTCCTTTTGCCAACTCACAGCACATTTGCCTCTTGCATATATGAACAAAGCCCCCAGGAGTGTTGTATGTGCTCCCCCATGTCATGCGAAGATGGAGGCAGCAGGCTCCATGTACTGTGCGTGCCTTTCTCTCTTTGGTAGGGCTCGGGTATTTGGCCCACATCTTTATAGTTTCCAAGACTGCTTATGGAACAGGAGTCATGCTTTTCAGCTTATGACCTCTGAAAGAAACACGTCTCATATATGCTTGCTTTGGAGATTGAGCAAGTTGACAATGGTTGATATTGACAAAAAAGTCAAAAATCTACAAGAATAATTTACTGCAAGTCTCAAGGAGTTTTGACATGGATAGGCCTTGACTATGGCCCACTGAAGTGTCATGAGAACTAGGTTTGCTTGCTTTTTAGGTAATCCCCTGTCATTTCTAGATAATCTCAAGGAAAATGCCAATTTCTTGCTGAGGATGAGCAGCCTTCTTGGTCTGAAAATAGCGCTTCTGCCTCAGGGCAACTTCGTTCACCTGCCATCACAGATGCCCCCAGTGCTTTATGCTCCCTTCTAAGCTCATCAGCATCCTGCCTTTCTCTGGGAGGCCTCTGTGACTTTGACCTGGGAAGGTCCTTCCACTTCCCTGGGCATCACACCCACTGGCCATCACATCCACTGAGCATCACACCCACTGGTCAGTTGTTAGGGAAGATTCTGGTTGTAGACCTTGGAACTGGCCTTGTTTTATGATAACTCTGTGGCTTCAGGGTAGAGACTACCTGTCCCATATTGGTTCCCTTTAAAACAATCAACCAGAATTATGTCACTTGCTGCTTCAAAACTTGTGTCTCTTGTAGATCCTAGGCCTCAGTTGTGGTTTGACTGTTTCTATATTCAGATGACTTTTCAGGAAAAAAGATTGGCACTTCATTGATGACTGGTCAAGTCTTCCTAGGTAGACCACCAGTCCTGTTCATCCTCTAGGCTCTCTTTGAGTCAATTCCCCCATCAATTGTCAATAAAGCTCTCTTCTTCCCCTCTTCTCTATTTATCTCACTACCCGAGCTTTGGTGTTCTACAATATTTAAATGTTCTAATTTACAGTTTTTGTGACACTTTGGTTCCATATAATAGAAAATCCATCCCTAATTTGCTTGAGTAGCCATGATCTTTTTAACTCATACAACTAAAATGTTTACAAGTAAGACATGTTTCAAGCATGGCTGGATCTAGGGACTCAACAATATTCTCAGAACCAAATTTTTCTCCTTTCCTTTTTACAAATTTTGGCTCTGGTTCCTTGGAGATGAGTCCACTTTTAGATACCACACCGAGGCAAGATGACTGGAAAAGCTCTAATACCCACATGGCAAGAGGTGCCTACAGGGGGTGGTCCCCATAACAGTAATGGCATCTTAAGTTGGTTGTTTCTTGTGCAAAACCCAGTCTCTGTTGGGTAAATACTGTCAGTTCAAGATTTCCTCCTTGGTTTTCTCCCTAGGGGCTCTGGAAGTCATGGTGCATGGGAGCAGGGAAGTGCCTTCTCTCTTGGTGTCTTCACGGGCTTCCATCCCTGCTCTGTCTTCTGATGAAACATTTGCCTTCCCTTCTGCTCTCCAAGTAGATATCTGTCGTTTTTGTCCAACTTCAAGGTGTCCTCACTCAGCTACTTCCATCTTTCTATGGCACAATAATTTTTGGTCACCCTACTGTTTCTTGTGGGGACTACCTGAGCCTTTTTTTTTTTTTTTAAACAAAACAAAACAAAAAAACACTGCCTAGGGGCGGTGGCTCACGCCTGTAATTCCAGCACTTTGGGAGGCCAAGGCAGGCAGATCACCTGAGGTCAGGAGTTCGAGACCAGCCTGGCCAACATGGCAAAACCCTGTCTCTACTAAAAATACAAAAATTAGCTGGGCATGGTGGGCACTCCTGTAATCCCAGCTACTCAGGAGACTGAGGCAGGAGAATCATTTGAACCCAGAAGGCAGAGGTTGCAGTGAGCCGGGATTGCGCCACTGTACTCCAGCCTGGGTGATAAGAACGAAACTGTGTCTTAAAAACAACAACAACAACAACAACAACAACAACAACCCTAAACATACTTGCTATCATTTCTAGCCTAACATTTCAAATGTCAATTGAGTCTCAGATTAGCTCTACTCACATATTTCCAGCCCTGTGTTTGTGTTTCTAACTCCTTCTCACAAGGGGTTTGACAAAGTTGAGCAGGGGCCAAGGAGTAAGTATTGATCATAAGTATTGAAAACCTTCTCCTTTCCCTAGCTGGTTAGATTAAATTAAAAAAAATCACCTCTTTTAAAAAAAGAGCTGCATTCCCTTCTGCGCCCTCTCTAACTCTGTAAAGCACATTCGTTCTGTGCTTGAGTCTCCTAGGCTTTGCTCTTGCTGGTCACAGGCAAATATCTGGAATTCTAATACACACAGCAAACAGCAACAGTTACAAAACATTTTCTTTCTTAAGTTTCTCTGAATCCATGGCTTTCAAGACTGTTCTCTGTGTTTTAGACTTGAAAGAGTCCTCTGAGAGTTGGAGAAACCAAGAATTGGACCCTCCGTTGACTCAGAGGCTCCTGCTGAGATGTTTGGGAGAACAAACACTGAAGAATGGGGCAGGGTGGGAAAGGTGCGGTGGAGGACACGTATTTGTTTAAGTAGTCCAAATTTTAACTTATTTCTATTACACCTGACAGCTCTTGTATCCTGAAATCATATATAATGAAATGCTGTAACGGCCATCACAGGATGGTCTTACCAAGGACATAACTAGCAGAGTTTAGGAGCATTGGTGGAAGGGAGGGAGGAAATATACATATTCTCCCAACATCTCAGGTTGGATCAGAGGGTAATGAGTGTTATGTCTGGGATGTGGTATGCTGAGATAGCGATGAGGGTATTTGTGAAGTTCAAGCTTCATGGTGTTAGTTCTGAATATGGAGAAGAAAGGAGGCACTAGGGCAGTGGTTCTAGCCTCTGGGTAAATCACCTTGGGGGTACTTAACAAAAATACACTGGGCCTCCTGAGCCAGAATCTCTGGGGTTGGTGATATTGCTTCCAGGGTTTTTTTTTTTGTTTTTTGTTTTTGAGACGGAGCCTCACTCTGTTGCCCAGGCTGGAGTGCAGTGGCACAATCTCGGCTCACTGCACCCTACAGCTCCCAGGTTCAGGTGATTCTCCTGCCTCAGCCTCCCGAGCAGCTGGAATTACAGGCATTAGCTGCCACGCCTGGCTAATTTTTGTATTTTTATTAGAGATGGGGTTTCACCATGTTGGCCAGGCTGGCCTCAAACTCCTGACCTCAAGTGATCCGCCGGCCTTGGCCTCCCAAAGTGCTGGGATTATAGGCGTGAGCCACTGCGTCCGGCCGTAGGGAATTTTACTGTAACCAGCCTAGTACAAGTCAAGTATGTTTGGGGAACACTGTGTTAGATCAGGGAAGAATCAACAATGTATAAAACAGCAGCAGAATCCCCTGGTAGCCTGGTTTTAAGAGACTTCATTGTCAAGTGCTCTGATATGAATAGTGCTAGACAAGAAAGAACACTGAGCTGAAAGAATTTTAATGATTTATATGTGGAGGAGAAGATGGTTTCTTTGTAAAGTTGTCAAAGCTACCATATTTGGAGCTCTCTAGAAATGGTTGGCTGATAAGGGACCCTGATGTGCAAAACAAACCATTGGGGAAAGATGCTAAATGGTTTTTCTTCTATTGATTGAAACTAATTAAAATAATGTCTTAACATTAAGCTATATTCCACTTGACAAACTATGAATAATTTTTTCTGCCTTGCTCTCTTCTAACCAGGCTACCATTAAGAGAGGCCATTATTGAAGGTTGCATCATTAAAAATCCCGTCCAGGTAGGAGAAGTCTCTGGAGCAAGCCCTATATATCATAAGACTGTGCTCTGTTTCTGTGTGGTAGGATAAACAAGGGGAGCCTGGTCTTCAACATTTCCCATGGATTTTAGGACTCCTTTGGCAGCTGCATTCAGGTACTCATAAAGTAAGCCTTTGATTAGGAAGGCGGAGAAACAGAGATGCTTAAATGGAACCGGGCAAACTAAAGCACGCACATAGCTTAGTTTGTATTCCCTTTCCTTTTGTTCTCTCCGATAGTGCTTTATTCTTTCTTATCTGAAAGCATTTTGTAGTCTACTTAAAAAAAATCTCAGGTATAAATTTACAGAGCTTGGATTTTAGGATTTATATAATCTCTGCCTTGCTGAACATTGAGGTGCTTTTAACAACTGAAATCTTTCAAGTTGTATGCCAGGTTTTTGTGTATGTAAGGTTTTCTATGGAAGAAGATTCAAATATTTCCTTAGATTTTCAAAGGAGTCTTTGGCTTCAAAATGATAAAGAACTAAGCAGAAGTCTTGATGCTAAGTCAACAGTTCTCTTTGGGAATTTGACAGTGCTAATCGGTAGTTTCTGTAGATTACAAGATGCCCCACACCTGAACAATAGAAAAAAATCTAAGGTCATCAGATGAGACCCTTGGGGGCGGTCCTCCTTGCATCTGGTCTGAGGGCTATAGCAACTGGTTCCTTTCTCTTGATAATGCTTTTCTTGTTTGTTTTGAAATGTGGGTTGCTAGAGAGATTAACTGAACTAGGAGGGGTTCTCAGAGATGTGGCAGTGCAGAGAGGGCTCATGACTTAGATAACTCTTTAGCAAAGTGCTGTATTGGGCGAAGCTTGGCATCACCTGGTGCAGTCTTGTGCAGGAGGCATGCACCTGAGCTCTGTTGGGCAATCCTCTGTAAGACTCTATTCTTCTTGCTTTGGGTCTCCTTGCAACCCCAGGGAACCTGCTCAGAGAGTCTGTCATAGTCTTTGCATAATAATTGATTTTAAACTGGGCATAGTAGTGTGCGCCTATAGTCCCAGCTATTTAGGAGGCCAAGGTGAAAGGATCGCTTGAGCCCAGGAGTTTGAGTCCAGCCTGGGCAGCATATGGAGATCTTATCTCTAAAACAACAAAAAAAATTAACTTTATAAAAAACTATAAATTTTATCCTCTGTGACTAAAAATTTATTCAGGATATCCCTCTATCTTACTCCTTAATATACTTGAATGTCAATAGTTATTTCAAGAGGAAGAGATGGCAAAGGTAAATCATTCTTGAGCATTAGTGTATTTGAAGCTTTCCTGTAATAACATTCCATCCACAGACACGTCTGTGAAGTAAGGCCATGCCAGTTTATAGATGAGAAAAATGAGTGCTCCTCTAGCAATTCCGCCTCAGCAATGGTTTCTCTAATCCTTTCCACTCTGCTGTCTTCTCTGACCTAAAGCAAACCCCATTTCTTAGGCTGACCTTCCTCCTTTTAAGTGAATGAACAATGTCTGTCCTCTTCATGGCCAGCTATAAAGAAAAGAGTTGTCTTGACTTTTAGTCTTCAGACTCTCATTTCCTTTCCCTCCTCATCATTGCTCCTGAAACACCCAGAAACTCCTACTTGTCAACTTATCCTAAAATCCAGAGAACTGATGTGAGCTGGAAAGGAACGGTGGGTTCGAGAAGATTGCAGAAGGCTAGAAACTATTAAAAGGGTGGAAGTGGCAGCTGGGGTACAGATGGGTCAAACCAAGAGGGACTTGTCCCTGTGAGAGGGTCAAGCTTTCACAGAAGCACGAGTGAGTGCAGAGGTGCAAGCTGTGAGTTGCTGCAAGAAAAGCAAACGTGCACGTGTAGAAGGCAAACGCACTGGAAACATTGTCTCTGCTGAATGTCTTATGATCAGTGAGAGCCTGCATGGCTCTTGGAGTGCTGGAAACAGTTCCCCTGACATCTCCCTGGTAGTTTTTGGTCTTCAAATTGCACATCAAATTGTTCCTTGACTGGTCTCATGGATTTTATTCCTACACAGGTGCAGACTAATATGCAACCACAGACTCCAAAGGACCCCTGTATGCAATTTCTGGAGCTCTTTCTCTCCCATCATCCTTTCTGCCATCTGCTCATAAATTCTAGTTGCCTCAGTCTCCCAAACTCTAACCTCTGTTTCCTGAACTCAGCAGGACTGCTGCATTATGCTTGCAGTCTCCTTTCATAAGTCTTTATAGTCTTGTACACTAGCTGTGTGCTGTATATTATTTGTTTATTTTCTGATATTGTACAGCTATATAGTAGGTCCTCAATATGTTAAATTAATACATGAATGCATTGACCGAGGGGTTCGGTTAGTTGCTGCTTTTAATATTTTATTTCAGTTTACTTTAGTTTTATTTCATTTTACTATTTTATTTTATTTTATTGAGACAAGGTCTCACTCTGTCACCCAGGATGGAGTGCAGTGGCATCATTACGGCTCACTGCAACTTCAACCTCCCAAGCTCAGCCTCCTGAGTAGCTAGGACCACAGGTGTGCCACCACGCCCAGCTAATTTTTGTATTATTTGTAGAGATGGGGTTTCGCCCTGTTGCCCAGGCTGGTCTCAAACTCCTGGGCTCAAGTGAGCCTCTGTCCTTGGCCTCCCAAAGTGCTGGGATTGTAGGTGTGAGCTGCCATTCCTGGCTTTCAGCTGGGTTTTATTCGGGTTGTTTGGAGGCAGTTGAGTATCGTGCAACCTCAGATGATGACTCCAAATTCTCTTTCCCTCACCCTCTTTTCTGGGACCCACAGTCCACCCACATAGTATTGATCTTCTGAATGCCAAACCAGACTAATTGACTAATTATCTTCTTCATTCTATTCCCAAGTCTGCCTTCCTTAGATATTCCTTGTCTGGAAAAATAATACTATACACAGGTTTTACTTTATTCATAGTAAATTACTTGCTGTCCTGAACTTACTCTTTCAACCACAACATTAATTGAAAATTTTTTGCATCTCCTATGTGCCAGACACTGTCCTAGGAGCTGGGGTAATAAAAGCCCTGCCCTCTAAGAGCTTACATTTCAGATGGGGAGACACGCAGGCATGCAGGTGCTACTACACTGTAATAAATCACAACAGAGGCAGAAAACAAGATGCTCATAGACTTAAAAGGAAGGCAAAGTCTTCTCGTTTTGCCCATGTCTCATGACTCTCCCCATCCACTATCTCTAGACTTCGAGAACTGTCATTCATTCTCTGTTATTCAGCACAGATATCTCCTGGGCATAGTTCAAGGTCCCTGGCTTTATGTTGTTGCAGTGTGTTTATACAGCTACCATAACACTTACTGCTTGTAAGACTAGGGTCATCGCTTTTTTTTTTTTTTTTTTTTTGCCACTTTAGTCAAATCAAAAGCATAGCTCCTAGCACATAGTAGATGCCAAAAGAATCAAGAGGCCAATGTGACATGCCATTTTCCTCATGCAGGGCCCAAATCTCATGCCCCTGTAAAGATATTTTGTGCGTTTGGTGACAGGAGTACTGGTGGTGGTTGTATACTGTATGGTATCACTAAAGCATGGGATTGTTTTTTTCCCATGGGTTATTGGGGTACAGGTGGTATTTGGTTACATGAGTAAGTTCTTTAGTGGTGCTTTGTGAGATTTTGGTGCACCCATCACCAGAGCAGTATACACTGCACCCTATTTGTAGTCTTTTATCTTTTGCCCCTCTCTCATCCTTCCCCCTAAGTCCCCAAAGTCCATTGTGTCATTCTTATGTTTTTGAGTCCTCATAGCTTAGCTCCAACATATCAGTGATAATATACAGTGTTTGGTTTTCCATTCCTGACTTACTTCACCTAGAATAATAGTCTCCAGGCTGGGCACAGTGGTTCACACCTTTAATCCTAGCACTTTGGAAGGTCGAGGCGGATGGATCACCTGAGGTCAGGAGTTCAAGACTAGTCTGGCCAACATGATGAAATCTCGTCTCTACTAAAAATACAAAAAAACCCAAAAAACAAAAAACTGAAAACCAAAACAAGAACAACAACTAAAACATTAACTGGGCATGGCGGTACATGCCTGTAATCCCAGTTACTTGGGAAGCTGAGGCAGGAGAATCACTTGAACCTAGGAGGCAGAGGTTGCAGTGAGCCAAAATTGTGCCACTGTACTCCAGCCTGGGCAACCCAGTGAGACTGTCTCAAAAATAAGAAAAGAAAAAAGAATAATAGTCTTTAATCTCATCCAGGTCGCTGGAAATGCCATTAATTCATTTCTTTTTATGGCTGAATAGTGTTCCATCAGAGAGAGAGAGAGAGATATACATATCGTATATATATATATATATAAGTCTTTGATCCACCTTGAGTTGATTTTTGTTTAAGGTGAGAGATGAGGATCCAGTTTCATTCTCCTACGTGTGGCTAGCCAATTATCCTAGCACCGTTTGTTGAATAGGGTGTCCTTTCCCCCACTTTATTTTTGTTTGCTTTGTCAAAGATCAGTTGGCTGCAAGTATTTGGGTTTATTTCTGTGTTCTCTATTTTGTTCCATTGGTCTAGGTGCCTATTTTTTATACCAGTACCATGCTGTTTTGGTGACTATGGCCTTATAGTACAGTTTGAAGTCGAGTAATGTGATACCTCCAGAATTGTTCTTTTTGCTTAGTCATGCTGTGGCTATGTGGGGTCTTTTTTGGTTCCATATGAATTTTAGAATTTTTTTTTCTAGTTGTGTGAAGAATAATGGTGGTATTTTGATGGAGATTGCATTGAATTTGTAGATTGCTTTTGGCAGTATGGTCATTTTCACAATATTGATACTACCCACACACGAGTATGGGATGTGTTTCCATTTGTTTGTGTCATGTATGATTTCTTTCAGCAGTATTTTGTAGTTTTCCCTGTAGAGGTCTTTCACCTCCTTGGTTAAGTATATTCCTAAGTATTTAAATTATTTTTGCAGCTATTCTAAAAGGGATTGAGTTCTTGATTTGTTTCTCAGCTTGGTCGCTGTTGGTGTATAGTAGGGCTACTTATTTGTGTACATTAATTTTGTATCCTGAAACTTTGCTGAATTCATTTACCAGTTCTGGGAACTTTTTGGATGAGTCTTTAGAGTTTTCTAGGTATATGATCGTATCATCAGTAAATAACAACAGTTTGACTTCCTCTTTACCAATTGGGATGCCCTTGATTTTTTTCTCTTGTCTCATTGCTCTGGCTAGGACTTCCAGTACTATGTTAGATAGAAGTGGTGAGAGTGGGCATCCTTGTCTTATTCCAGTTCTCAGGGGTAATGCTTTCAACTTTTCCCCTTTCAGTATAACGTTGGCTGTGGATTTGTCATAGATGGCTTTTATTACATTGAGGCGTGTCCCTTGTATGCCAATTTTACTGATAGTTTTAATAATAAAGGGATGCTGGATTTTGTCGAATGTTTTTTCTCCATCTATTGAGATGACTGTGTGTTTTTGTTTTTAATTCTGTTTATGTTGTGTATCACATTTTTGACTTGCAGATGTTAAACCATTCCTGCATTCCTGGTATGAAATCCACTTGATCATGGTGGACTACCTTTTTGATATGCTGTTGGATTTGGTTAGCTAGTATTTTGTTGAGGATTTTTGCATCTATGTTCTACAAGGATATTGGTCTGTAGTTTTCTTTTTTGGATATGTCTTTCCTCTGTTTTGGTATTAGAGTGATATTGGCTTCATAGAATGATTTAGGGAGGAGTCCCTCTTTATTCCATGGAATAGTGTCAATAGGATTTGTAACAATTCTTTGAATGTCTGATAGAATTCAGCTATGAATTTGTCTGGTCCTGGACTTTTTTTGTTGGCAATTTAAAATTACCTCTTCAATCTTATTGCTTGTTATTGGTCTGTTCAGAGTTTCTATATCTTCCTGGTTTAATCTAGGAGGGTTGTATACTTCCAGGAATTTATCCATCTCCTCTAGGTTTTCTAGTTTATGTGGGGAAAGGTGTTCATAGCAGCCTTGAATAATCTTTTGTACTTCTGTGGTATCAGTAGTAATAGTTCTCATTTCATTTCTAGTTGAGCTTATTTGGATCTTCTCTCTTCTTTTCTTGGTTAATCTCGCTAATGTTCTATCAATTTTATTTATTTTCAAATAACTAACCTTTTGTTTCATTTATCTTTTGTAATTTTTTTGGTTTCAGTTTCATTTAGTTCTGCTCTGATCTTTTTTATTTATTTTCTTCTTCTGGGTTTGGGTTTGTATTGTTCTTGTTTGTTCAGTTCTGTGAGGTGTGACCTTAGATTGTTTATTTGTGATCTTTCAGACTTTTTGACGTAGGTATTTAATGCTATGAACTTTCCTCTTAGGAGGTGTGACCTTAGATTGTTTATTTGTGCTCTTTCAGACTTTTTGACGTAGGTATTTAACGCTATGAACTTTCCTCTTAGCACTGCTTTTGCTGAATCCCAGAGGTTTTGATAGGTTGTGTCGCTATTATCAGTCAGTCCAAAGAATTTTTAAATTTTCACCTTGATTTCATTGTTGACCCAACAATCATTCAGGAGCAGGTTATTTAATTTCCATATATTTACATGGTTTTGAGGGTTCCTTTTGGAGTTAATTTCCAGTTTTATTCCACTGTGGTCTGAGAGAATACTTGATATAATTTCGATTTTCTTAAATTTACTGAAATTTATTTTGCGCCTTATCATATAGTCTTTCTTGGAGAATGTTCCATGTGGTGGTGGGTAGTTGCAGATCCTTTTGTAAATGCCCTTTATAAAAGGTTAAAAATGTTTCCTTGTTAGCCCAGTTTGCAAAGAATTTATATCAGGAATGGATGAAAATTTTTGTCAAAGTTTTAAAATTTCAGTATCTGTTGAGATGGTCAGTTTTTTTAAGTTTGATAATATTATAAACCAATGGATTTGCAAATCAACATTAATTGATTTTCAAATGTTAAGCCAGCCTTGTCTAACTAGGCTAAACCTCACTTGATCATGAGGTCATTTAGTATGTTGTTGAATTCAATTTGCTAAAATTTTGTTTGGAATATTTGCATTCATGTTTATAGGGGATATTAGTCTGTAGATTTTATGTAAAATCTTTTTCTGATTTTGGTGTCAGGATAATACTAGCTTCATAAAATAAGTAGTGAAAAATTCACTCTTCTTTCATTTTTGGAGGAATTTGTGTAGAATTTGTATAATTCCTCCTTAAATTTTTTGGTAGAATTCACCAGTGAAGCTATTTGGTTCGGTAGTTTTTTCGTGGGAAGGTTTTAAAAGTATAATTTCAATTTCTATTAAACATTTAGGGCTTTGTAGGTAATTTATTTCTTCTTGAATGAGCTTTGCTAATTTGTGTCTTTCAAGAAATTTATCTATTTTATCTAAATTGTCAAATGTATCAGCATAAAGTTGTTTCTAATGTTTTATTATCTTTTTAGTAGAACCTGTAGTATCCCCTCTCATTTCTGGTTTTGGTAATTTGTGTCTTCT
This sequence comes from Trachypithecus francoisi, assembly GCF_009764315.1. NCBI lineage: Eukaryota > Metazoa > Chordata > Mammalia > Primates > Cercopithecidae > Trachypithecus > Trachypithecus francoisi. The sequence continues at coordinate 9,679,530 of NW_022681472.1, forward strand.
TTTTCTTTCTAATCAGTTTGGCTAGATGTTTATTAATTATATTGATCTCAAAGAACCAGCTTTTGATTTCATTTTTTTCCTATTGTTTTTCTATTTTTCTATTTTACTACTTTTTACTTATTTTTTGTTATTTATTTTCTTCAGCTTACTTTAGGTTTCATTTTCTCTTCTCTTTCTAGTTTTTTAAGGTAAAAGTGAAAATTGAGTTGGGAACTGTCTTCTTTTCTAATATAAGCATTAAGTGCAATACATTTTCTTGTAAGTACTGATTTAATGGTCTTTTGACAAATTCTGATGGGATGTATTTTTATTCAGTTAAAATACTCATAAATTTTTGTTATGAGCATTTTGTGCCATAAATTTTCTTCTAAATACTGATTTAATGGTCTTTTGACAAATTCTGATATAATATATTGTTATTTTCATTCAGTTAAAATACTCATAAATTTTTGTTTTAATTTTTTTCATTCATGGGATATTTAGAAATGTGTTATATAATTTCCAAATATTTGGAGAATGTTCCAAAGGTCTTTCTGTTATTGACAGAGGAGTATTCAAATCTCTGACTACAATTGTGGATTTATCTATTTCTCCTTGATTTTGCTGTAGTGCCTGCTAATCCATGGTTTTACTTTCTGTGGTTTCATTTATCCACTATACAGTATAGTAAGATATTGAGAGAGAGAGGCTATACTCACAAAACTCTTATTACAGTGTATTGTTATAATTGTTCTATTTTATTATTAGTTATTGTTAATCTCTTACTATGCTTCATTTACAAATTAAACTTTATCATAGCTATATATACCTAGGAAAAATCATACTACATATAGAGTTTGTTATTATCTGTGGTTTTAGGCATTCACTAGGGTTCTTAGAATGTATTCTCCATGGATAAAGAGGAACTACTGTATATCAGTTTGGTTGCATTTGTTTGTTTGTTTTGAGACGGGGTCTCACTCTGTCACCCAGGCTAGAGTGCAGTGATCTTGGCTCACTGCAACCTCTGCCTCCTGGGCTCAAGCAGGTCTCCTGCCTCAGCCTCCTATGTACCTGGGACTTCAGATGTGCACCACCATGCTTGGTTAATTTTTTGTAGAGACAAGCTTTCGCCATGTTGCCTAGGCTGGTCTCAAATTCCTGGACTCAAGGAATCTGCCCACCTTGGCCTCCCAAAGTACTGGGATTACAGGTGTGAGCCACCTTGCCCAGCCTGTGTATATCATCTATTTTTGATTCATCTCTTTTGAAGCAATCTGTTAACAAATGCATATTCATTTAGAATTTTTATACACCCTTGATGAATAAATCTTTATTATTATGAAATGACATTCTTCAGCCCTCATATTTTTTCCTCTGAAATCTACTTTTTCTAATATTCATATAAGCCTTTTCAGATTTATTTTTATTATTGTTAGCATGATATCTGTATTTCCATCTTTTCATTTTTTAACCTGTTTGTGACTTTATATTTAAAGTGTGTTTTCTATAGGAAGCATATAGTTGGGCCTGGCTTTCATATTCAATCTGACATCCTCTGTGTTTTAATTAGTGTGTTTAGGTGATTTACATTTAATGTGATTATGGTAAGGTTAGGTATGGTTGTAACATCTTCTTATTTGTTTTCAATTTGCTTTATTTATTATTCTTTTTCTTTCTCATTTTTTCCTGTCTTTTTGTTTTAGTTAATTTGTTTCTATGATTCAGTTTTATCTCCTTGTGGGTTCTTAGTTATAACTCATTGTTCTAGTATGTAATGGTTGCTTTATTGTTTACGGTATACATCTTTAATTATCACAAACTACCTTCAAGTGATATATCACTTTGCGTATAGTATAGTTTCACTTCTCTGCGCTTGGTCTTTAAGCTATTGTTGTCTGGTATTTTACTTTTATGTGTTACAAACCCAATAATACATTGTTATTTCTGTTTAAGCAAGCACATATCTTTTAAGGAGACTTAAGTAATAAGAAAAAAAATTCTTATATATTTACCCATGTAGATACATTTTTGGTGTTCTTCATTCCTTGTGTAGATCCAGATGTCCATCTGGTATCATTTTTCTTCTGCCCAAGGGTGTTGTTTGGCATTTCTTGTAGTGCAGACATTTCTTCTGGTGGTGATAAATTACTTTGGTTTTTGTATGTCTAAAAATGTCTCCACTTCACCTTCATTTATAAAAAATATTTTTTGCTGGGTACTGAATACTGAGTGATAGTCACCTGCTCTCCAGTACTTTAATGATGCTGCTCCAATGTCTCTTGCTTGCGTGCAATCTTTGGTGAAAAAGCTGATGTCAGCCTTATCTTTGTTTCTCTGGATGTAATATGAATATATTTTCTGGCTGATTGTCAGATTTTTCTCTTTATCATTGTTTTTTGGTAATTTATGCTGTAATTTGGTGTAGCTATTTTCATGTTTCTTTTTCTTGGTGTTCATTGAGCTCAGATCTGTAGGTTTACAGTTTCACTAAGTTTGGAAATTTTTCAGTCATTATTTCTAAAACTGTATTTATCAGTCTTTCTTCTTCAGGGACTCCAGTTACTCATATATTAGGCCACTGAAACTGTCCCACAGATCACCTATGCTCACTTATGCTTTTTCGTTTTTTGGAATTTTATTTTCTGTGTGTTTTATTTTGGATAGTTTTCACTGCCACACTTTTAATTTCACTAATCTCGCCTTCTTCTACAATGTCCAATCTGCCTTTTTCTTCCTCCAGGCTATTTTCCACCTCAGACATTATAGTTTTCATATCTAGAAGTTTAGGCTGAGCGTGGTAGCTCAAGCCTGTAATCCCAGCACTTTGGGAGACCGAGGCAGGAGGATCACCTGAGGCCAGGAGCTTGATACCAGCCTGGCCAACATGGCGAAACCGTGTCTCTACTAAAAATACAAAAATTGGTCGGGCGTGGTGGTGGGCGCCTGTAATACCAGCTACACTGGAGGTTGAGGCAGGAGAATCGCTTGAATCCGAGAGGCGGAGGTTGCAGTGAGCTGAGATCTCACCATTGCACTCTTGGGCGACAAGGGTGAAACTCCATCTCAAAAAAAAAAAAAAAAAAGAAGTTTAATTTTAATTTTCATCTTTATAATATTCTTGGGCCAGGCACAGTGGCTCATGCCTGTAATCTCAGCATTTTGTAAGGCTGAAGTGGGAGGATTGTTTGAGGTCAGGAGTTCAAGATCAGCCTGAAAAACATAGCAAAATCCTGTCTCTGTAAAAATTTTTAAAGACTAGCTGGGCATAGTGGTATGTGCCTGTAGTATTAGCTACTCTGGAGGCTAACAGGAAAGAGTCACTTGAGCCCAGGAGTTTGAGGTAACAGTGAACTATGATCAGGCCACTGCACTCCAGCCTGGGCAACAGAGGGAGACACTATCTTTAATATATAATTAGATATCTGTAATATCTAATATATATATTTATAAACAAATAATATATATATTTATAAACATATATATATTTATAAACAAATAAATATATATATTTATAAACATATATATATATTTATTTCCTCCATGTTTCTACTTCACTTCAGAGGTTAAACAATATGGAAAACAATTCTAATCATGGCTTTAACATCTACTTTGTTAATTCTAATTTTATCAGTTCTGAATTGGTTTGATTGATTAATAAATGTCTTCATTTTGGTCATATTTTCTTGTCTCTTTGCATGCCTGATAATCTTTTATTGGATGCCTGACTTGTAAATTTTGCCTTGTTGGTGCTGGGTGTTTTTGTATTCCTATACATCTTGAACTTCGTTCTGCGATGCGGTTATGTTCCTTCAAAACAGTTTGATCCTTCTGGGTCTTACTTTTATGATGTGTTAGGTCAGTCCAGTGCAATATTCAGTTTACCCTTGTATATCCAAGGTAAGACCTCTACTCAATACTCTTGAGTTATGATTTTTTCTACTCTTGCTAGTGGGAATGCACACTGTTCCTCATCCTGTGTGAGCATGCTGTTCCTTCAGATACTTTTGAGTGAGTCTTTCCTTAACCTCAACTATTTTTCTTAGATGAATCTGTTGATCTGCATTCTACTGAAAACTCCCGATGAACCATGTCACTGGCAGCTCTCTCTTCTCTTGTCCTCTGTCCTGTGAATTCTTGCCCCTTTGTTCTCTGTGGACTGAAGGACATGGCACAGGATGGAGAACTTAGAGAAGCTGTTGGATTCCCTGAGTCCTCTTTCTTGTCACTTATAGCCATACTAGTACATTCTTTTTTTTCCCCAGAGACAGGGTCTCACTCTGTGCCCAGGCTGGAGTGCAGTGTCACGATCGTAACTCACTGCAACCTCAAAATCTTGGGCTCAAGTGAACCTCTTGCCTCAGCCTCCCAACGTACTTGAATTTACAGGCATGAACCACCATGCTCAGCCACTAGCACATTCTTATAAGAGTTTTCATTGCATTGTTTGTAATAGCAAAAAGACTTTAAATAACTTAAATAGAAATCATTAGAATACACTACAGTAGATTATTGTACAACTATTAAAAGTAATGCGCTGATATGGAAAATTCTATATTAAATGAAAAAAGTAAAGTATTTTATACTTACTATATACAATTGTTTGTATTGTTAATTGTGTATGTATATGTTTATGCATAAATGTGTATATAAATTTGCATAGACACAAGAAGTTTAACAGTTATCTTAGCAGACATCCAGTGTTTTGTGTGTGCAACTTGTCTTTTCATTGTTTGAATTTCCTTTTGGATTTTTTTGTTCCACAGTCATGTCATCTGTGAGAATAATAGTTTTATATTTTCCTCTCTAATCCTCATGCCTTTTATTTCTTTCACACTGTGTCTTGTTCTCCATCTCAAAGGGAAAATCTTCAGCATTTGACCTAGAAGTCTGGTGCTTTCTGTAGAATTGTTGTTTATATAAATACTTTTCTCATATTAAGTTAGTTTCAATCTATAGTTTTTATTTTAATTTTAAAATTATTTAAGATTTTAAACAATTTTAAATGCAAATTTGTAAATGTTAGATATTTTGAATCTTAAATTATGTAATTTGTTGATTAGATTGATATTAAATTTTATCGGGATCTTTTTTCTGAATCTTTTGAAATGATTCGCATTTTTTCACCTTTTTTCCTGTAAATGTAGTGAATTATATTGATTAATTTTTAGATGGTAAATTAACCTTGCATTCCTGGGATAAAACTAACTGGTTTGTCCACAATGAGATACCATCTCACATCAGTCAGAATGGTGATTATTAAAAAGTCAAGAGACAATAGATGCTGGTGAGGTAGTGGAGAAATAGGAATGCTTTTACACTGTTGGTGTAAATGTAAATTAGTTCAACCACTGTGGAAGACAGCATGGCGATTCCTCAAGGATCTAGAACCAGAAGTATCACTAGACCCAGCAATCCCATTACTGGATATATACTCAAAGGAATATAAATCATTCTACTATGAAGACACATGCACATGTATGTTTATTGCAGCACTATTTGTAATAGTAAAGTCATGGACCCAACCCAAATGCCCATCAATGACAGACTGGATAAAGAAAATGTAGTGCATCTACACCATGGAGTACTATGCAGCCATAAAAGGGAATGAGTTCATGGATGCTGCTGGGAACCATCATCCTCAGCAAACTAACACAGGAACAGAAAACCAAACACCACATGTTCTCACTCATAAGTGGGAGTTGAACAATGAGAACTCATGGACACAGGGAGTGGAACAACACACATTTGGACTGTTTAGGGGTTGGAGGTGAGGGGAGGGAACTTAGAGGACAGGTCAACAGGTGCAGCAAACCACCATGACACATGTAGACCTATGTAACAAACCTACAAGTCCTGCACATGTGTCCTGGAACTTAAAGTAAAATAAAATCATAGAAAAAGAAAAAAAAAAAAAAAAAGAAAGAAAATAAAAGCATATACATAGTTTAAAAAAAAAAAAAAAAAGGAAAGAAAATGTAATCCCAACACTTTGGGAGGCTGAGGCGAGCAGATCACCTGAGGTCAGGAGTTTGAGACTAGCCTGGCCAACACGGTGAAACCCCGTCTCTACTAAAAATACAAAATTTAGCTGGGCATGGTGGCAGGTGCCTGTAATCCCAGCTACTTGGGAGGCTGAGGCAGGAGAATTGCTTGAACCCAGGAGGTGGAGGTTGCAGTGAGCCGAGATTGTGCCATTGTGCTGTAGGACAACAAGAGTGAGACTCTGTCTCAAAAAGAAGAGAGAAAGAAAGAAAGAAAAGTAACATACTTAAAAAAAAGAAGTCTTAAAAGTTCTCCATCAGGAAGCATGAAAACTAAAATATATTTTTATTAGTTACAAACTTAGTAAGATATTAAAATAAGAGGGATAGCATTGAAAATTGAGAGAAAAGTTGGGTGCATTTTAATGCCATGCTGTCCTGAAATGTCGGAGCTATGTACTAGCCCTTCCTGTAAGACGTAAGAGTCCTAGCAAAGAATTCAGAGTAAGGGTTTTTTGTTTGTTTGCTTGTTTTACCAAATTGTTCTAATATAGTCTGAGAATGCTGTAAAAGCCATGTTAAATTAAACCAAAATTGATAAAGTTAAAAAAATCCAATTGGTTTGTGATGTGTATATTGGTAGATTCTGTTTGCTAATATCTTGCTTAGGATTTTTCATCTGTGTTCAGGAGTAGATTGGTCTGCACTTTCCTTTTTTATAATGTCCTTGTCAGATTTAGAATCAAGGTTGTTAGCTTCATAAAACAAGGTTGTTAGCTTCTTTTTCTATTATCTCGAAAGGATTGTGTGAAATTGTTATTTTTATTTTCAGCCTGCTTCTTGTCTACTGTTAATCCATATGATGCGTTCTTAATTTCAGTTACTGCATTTTTTTTTTTTTTTTTTTTGAAACGGAGTCTCGCTCTGTCGCCTGGGCTTGAGTGCGGTGGCCGGATCTCAGCTCACTGCAAGCTCCGCCTCCCGGGTTTACGCCATTCTCCTGCCTCAGCCTCCCGAGTAGCTGGGACTACAGGCGCCCGCCACCTCGCCCGGCTAGTTTTTTGTATTTTTTTATTAGAGACGGGGTTTCACCGTGTTAGCCAGGATGGTCTCGATCTCCTGACCTCGAGATCCGCCCGTCTCGGCCTCCCAAAGTGCTGGGATTACAGGCTTGAGCCACTGCGCCCGGCCCAGTTACTGCATTTTTAAGTCCTAGAACTTTTGCTTGATACTTTAAAAATAATTTCTAATTCTCTAATAACGTTTTCTATCTTGTTTCTTATTTTCAGATAATTAGCATAGTGATTTTAAAGTCTCCAATCTAGAGAACGTTTTCAGTAGTTTTCGTTACTTTTTTTTTTCTTGAGACAGGATCCTCCCTGTGTTGCCCAGGCTTGTTCAACTTCAGGCATTGAGATAATTTGAACCTAAGTTCCTTCAGTGACTATAGGCCTTCCAGTTTACCCTCATTCCAGAGGTGATTCCTTTAAATTCAAACTCAGTGCGCGGTAGGAGTGAGGGGCATTCACTAAGGCCTGACAGGGCCTGGATTCTAAAACCTTTCCCTCTAGACCCATGAGTCCTTCAAAACTGCCGCTCAGCTCGTCAGCTTCTCAGTCTTTCTTTCTGGAGTTGGCAACATTCCCTAGGGCAGAAATGTCCCAGTGCAGGACTTGATTCCCTGGGTCCTCAAACTTTCTTGGTTTCTGTCTTGGAAATTCTTCACTATTTTAGCACTCTGTTGCCTTCAAGTAGAATTGTTATTTCCCTCTTAACTAGTTTGTGATTACTAGAAATGGACACAATAACTGCCTTCTTTCCACAACCAGGACTTCAAATAGAAACTTCTGCTGTTGATGACCAGAAGCTCGGCCACTGTGCCTCTGCTGTCCAGGGGGAAGCAGGTGGAGAGAGGGGCCCTCCATGCCAGTTCTTGGCAGGAGCCAGGCCTCTTCTAGGTGAACATCCTTATATTCACTTAGTTGACAGTGGGTATTTCTTTAAATGGGCTGTTTGGTTATAGGAGACAATTAGATTTTAAAAAATTCTGAAAGCTGCTGCTTGCCAAATTCTGTTGATGAGTGAGCTTTGCAGAAAATTTCCAAAATAGGTTCATCGTCCAAGTCACCTGTCTTTCTGCTTCTGAATCCTCAACTCGCACTTGAGCAGTGGTCCACCAAGTCTGAGCCCCCCAAGTCTGAGGCCTGACAGAGGCAGAGTGGATGCAATTAGAGGGTGAGCACGGAGGCCAGCAGTTCTGAGGCTCGTTCCTGCTCTCAGATGTTATGCTTCTGGGCAGCAGGAGACAGGCTGGGAGTCACGTCTGCTGGGATTTAACTGTGCTCCGCCATTCGCTGGCTGTGCCAGAAAGAAAAAGGCATCTAATCCCATTTTAAAAACAAGGGATTAAGAGATTATTAGCTAATTCCAGATGTGGTTGCTCATTCAAAGTACCCAAAGAGGTTGTGAAAAATACAGATGCTTGAGTCACACCCCACACTGTCTCTACCCCAGGACCCGAGCGGCTGAATAAAATCTGGAAAAAAAAAAAAAAAAATATATATATATATATAGGCCGGGCGCGGTGGCTCAAGCCTGTAATCCCAGCACTTTGGGAGGCCGAGACGGGTGGATCACGAGGTCAGGAGATCGAGACCATCCTGGCTAACACTGTGAAACCCCGTCTCTACTAAAAAATACGAAAAACTAGCTGGGCGAGGTGGCGGGCGCCTGTAGTCCCAGCTACACGGGAGGCTGAGGCAGGAGAATGGCGTGAACCCGGGAGGCGGAGCTTCCAGTGAGCTGAGATCCGGCCACTGCACTCCAGCCCGGGCGACAGAGCCAGACTCCGTCTCAAAAAAAAAAAAAAAAAAAAAAAAAAAAAAAAAAAAAGGCCGGGCGCGGTGGCTCAAGCCTGTAATCCCAGCACTTTGGGAGGCCGAGACGGGCGGATCGCGAGGTCAGGAGATCGAGACCATCCTGGCTAACACGGTGAAACCCCGTCTCTACTAAAAATACAAAAACTAGCCGGGCGAGATGGCGGGCGCCTGTAGTCCCAGCTACTCGGGAGGCTGAGGCAGGAGAATGGCGTAAACCCGGGAGGCGGAGCTTGCAGTGAGCTGAGATCCGGCCACTGCACTCCAGTCCGGGCGACAGAGCGAGACTCCGCCTCAAAAAAAAAAAAAAAAAAAAAAAATATATATATATATATACGTATATATTAGCATAAAATAATTATTCATTGTTATTACCATTATAGCCTGTCACAGTTCTAGGGGTTGACGGGGCCCAGCAAGGCAGGGCCTGCTCTAGTCTATCATGCAGGGCAGTAGCAGAAGACTGAGGCTGGAGTCATTCTGAAGGCATCCACTTTGTTTCTTTCTTTTCTTTTCTCTCTTTTGAGATGGAGTTTCGTTTTTGTTGTCCAGGCTGGAGTGCAATGGCACGATCTTGGCTCACTGCAACCTCCACCTCCCAGGTTCAAGCATTTCTCCTGCCTCAGCTTCCCAAGTAGCTGAGATTTCACAGGCATGCACCACTATGTCTGGCTAATTTTTTTGTATTTTTAGTAGAAATGGGGTTTCACCATGTAGGTCAGGCTGGTCTTGAACTCCTGACCTCAAGTCATCCACCCACCTCAGCCCCCCAAAGTGCTGAGATTACAGGCATGAGGAAGGCATACACTTTCCAGTGTCTGAGCTGTTGGTCAGAATACCTGCAGTTAGCTTCTCCAGGTGGCACAGAAAGGATCTACATTCTTTTTTTTTTTTTTTTTGAGACGAAGTCTAGTTCTGTCACCAAGGCTGGAGTGCAGTGGTGCTATCTCGGCTCACTGCAAGCTCCGCCTTCCGGGTTCACGCCATTCTCCTGCCTCAGCCTCCCGAGTAGCTGGGACTATAGGTGCCCACCACCTCGCTCGGCTAATTTTTTGTATTTTTTAGTAGAGACAGGATTTCACTGTGTTAGCCAGTATGGTCTCGATCTCCTGACCTCATGATCCACCCGCCTCGGCCTCCCAAAGTGCTGGGATTACAGGCGTGAGCCACGGCGCCCAGCCAGGGTCTACATTTTTAACAAGCCCCCAAGACGGTTATCAGTTGGCTAGGCAGTGGTCTCTGACAACATTTTAGGAATTACTGGACAACATGAAACTTTTAGTCCCTTAAAGTTGTACAGTTCCAGAATTCAAGCCATTGCTTTTCTTTTGAAGTAAAAAATAACTTCTACTTTAAGAGAATACACGTATTTCTCAAAGCAAAATGTCAAGACCACTTTTCAAACATAGAATTATCAGAAATTCTAACAAAAAGCTAATAGAATACTGCCCAATAGAACTCCATTTATTCAGTTGGATGTGCTTTAATTAAGTTGGTACTCTGTGCAAGATACGGTTCTGGAAGGTGTAGACTTGAATTATCTTTATGGCTGCTAACAAAGATTACACATTATCCAGAGTAGCAGTACATTTAAGGTGAGTCTACATTTCCTTGAGACTCAAACTTCTGCTGTTGTTTGTGGAAACTGAGTATCTGGGGCAAAAGAGGAAGTGAGAGGCTTAAACAGAGCAGCCCTTCCTATGAAGCTGCCCGCTGTGTTTGGCTTGGGAACAGCCTTGTGTATTGGGCCAAAAACGTTTGCCTCCAATATTGTAGAGTAGGGTGCATGTGACTGCCGCACTGGCTTCTTGGTGTTCATCACCAGACAGATGTCTGTTTTACTGTCATGATGCCAACTGCATTTAGCATTTGTGTCCACTTGGTATGATAACTGGCTAGACATTTTGCTCCTTTCTCAAAAACAATTTTAACTAGTTCATAATTAACATACCATAAGACAAACTACGGTTCAGCATTGGATCTTCTGGGTGTTTCAGGCATTAAAAAGAAAATTTATTTCAGGGAATCATACTAGTCAATTATTACTTCTCATCATTATAGTTTCCAGGGGTTGTTGGTGGCAGATGTTGCGCTCTTTTTTAAAAAAGAAAAACCAAAAAACAAATGGACATCTCCCAGATGGATTCTTAGTGAAATGAGTCTTTAAAAAGAGAAACCAGGGGCTTTCTTATATTAAGCGGAAACAGACCAACTTAGGTTTTAGGCCAAGTGATGAATAACGATATGGGGGGACATCATGTAAGCAAACTACGCTGTCATTTAATGATTCTTATTTCCTAATTTAGAACTGCAACAATATCCAGGAATTCTCACTTTCTGGTGAAGAGTGAGAAAACTTTATGGGTTCTCACGATTCAGTTGAAAGCAAGAGGAAATGTGCCTCAGACATTTTCCTTGAACATTCTCCTTCTGGGCAGGAAGTGGGCAGTGTTCACTGAAGATGTGGCCATCAGATGGGAGGAAAAGCTGATGATGTGACAAAATGTCTACCTCCCCTTCTTGGTGTGTTTCCTTCTTCCCTGGTATTTCTTTTCCTTTTTGTTTTATATATATATACAACAGAAATTTATTTCTCACAGTTCCCACAGACCTTGAAGTCCACAACGAAGGCAGATTGAGTGTCTGGTGAGGACTTGCTTACGGCTGCTGGGTGGAACCTTCTTGCTATGTCCTCGCATGGAAAAGGAACATTCTGCTTGCTTCGGCCACTTGTAAGGGCTCTAATCCCATTCTTTTTTTCTTTCTTTCTTTCTTTCTTTTTTTTTTTTTCCTCTTCTGTGTTGGATTTTCTGTTTTTTTTTTTTTTTTATTATACTTTAAGTTCTAGGGTACATGTACACAACGTGCAGGTTTGTTACGTGTGTATGCATGTGCCATGTTGGTCCTTCCCTGGTATTTCTAACTTAGAAACTAAACCAAAACTCAGTGACATGTAAGTATCTGGGGAAAGCAGATCAGATGATTACTGAACGTGATTAGGGAGAAGACCTGTGTGCATAGAGCTAAACTGAGCCCTTCTTACTGAGAGGAGAGCATCAGGAGCTGCCTTCCTTGGCAACGATGAAAGGCAGTCCCATTTATAGGAGCAAAGGTTAGAAAAGAGTCAAGCTTGGTTGTTCAGTTGTTGGGTGCCTTTAGATAAATCTCAATTTCTCCACAGAAATTTCTGTAATACTAAAATGTCAAAATTTGCTGGAAAATTTTTTAAATGTTCAAAAAAATATTGTACAAATCTAAGACAGTGGTGCTGAAACAGTACAAGTTAAAAGTGGACTTTATTTTATTTGGTAAGAATTTATAAATCCAGGTCTCTGAAAACAATACAGTCTGAGAGGAGCTCAGTTTGAGTGTTATATGTGTATATTTTTGCATTCTTGAGTCTGTGTTTTTTCATAAGTATCATTTTCATTTACTGTTAAAATATACTCATTAAATAAATAATTATTAATTATTTACTAATATGCAAACACTATACAGTTCTTTGTATGGTGCATAGAAAAGGATAAAACACTGTCCCAGTCCTCACAGAATTTACACTGCTCACATTATCTTGAAAATATGCATTTTGGTATCAGACTGATATGTGGATTTTATAGGAGTGCTTCCTGAGATCACTGGGTGATGAACAAAATTGATCACGGCCTGAGTATCAACAAGATTTTCAATGTAACAGCCTTCATCAGATAACGTAATGTGTTTCTTAGAAAGGAAGTTCAAAAGGACCAATTCTGTTAGATTGCTGACCTTGACCTCCTGTGGCCAAAAATCCTGTTTCCCTATGTTTTGAAAGGAAACACGTTTGAGAAAAGCTCCCCATCCCAGATTTGGTGATTTTCCTTAAAGGCTGTTTGGAGAGACAACAATGGAATTCTGGGAGAGATCTGACATCAGCAGGTTCATCTGATCTCTCTCAGGAGAGAGAAGTGTTTGTTTACTCTGCTCAGAGTGCTATATTCCTATGCATGGGCTATTATTAGAGTCCTTTGAAGTAGAAAAGTCATATGTCATAGACCTCTTTGTAATCAAAAACTTTAAGGCTGTTTTTCTGATATGTATGTAGAGTAGATGGAGAAGGAGAAACACTTATTTGTTGAAAATGAATTCTGAGGAATTTGGGAGCAGAGCTTTGCAAGTTTTGGTTTTCTGTATAATGTCACATTTATTTATCTAACCTTATCAAATGTTTTTGGAGAGATGGTACTAAAGAGAAAAATGTGACTGGACCTTTGCATCTGAAACTCAAGAAATTTATAGAAAATTGAGTGGTATCTAGAAACTGTGTTGGGCTGAAGTTAACTGGGAGTAATATTTGCCTTGAGTATATATATTGTGAATATCAAAAGAAATAAGTCATACGAAATAGCTTCCAGACCATAGCTATTGAAAACTGAAATATTTCTTATTTAATTGGCTCAGCATCACTTAAAATTCAAAATTTAAGAAAATCACAATTTAAAAAGATATGCAATTTAATTGTTCTTACTCTATAGCAATATATCCTAGAGTTTTTTACACGTGAATTTATATCTCATTTTTTAAGTAGCTGCATAGTATCCCCTTGTATGAAAGTAAAATACATATTCTGTGTTGATAGACATTTAAATAATTTTCTGTTTAACTATTATTAAAAAGCTACAGTGGGTACCCAAGTTACGCATACTTTTATACATTCTCAGGCATTTCTTATTGATGGTAAAATGTGCAAAAAGAGAAGAAACACACATAATATGATATGCTGTTGAAGATGTGGACTAATTATGTTTATATTTATTAAGGAATAAAATTTTACATGAGGCAATTAAGACAATAGAGTGTAAGAGTAAAGCCATTTAAAAACTATAAAAAACGGGCCAGGCACGCTGGCTCACACCTGTAATCCCAGCACTTTGGGAGGCTGAGGTGGGCAGAACAGTTGAGGTCAGGAGTTTGAGACCAACATGGTGAAACCCCATCTCTACAAAAAATACAAAAATTAGCTGGGTGTGGTGGCACGTGCCTGTAATCCCAGCTACTCGGGAGGCTGAGGCAGGAGAATCATTTAAACTCGGGAGTCGGAGGTTATAGTGAGCCGAGATCACACCATTACACTCCAGCCTGGGCGACAGGGTAAGACTTCATCTCAAAAACAACAACAACAATAAAATTGCAAAAAACAAGCTGTCTCGGCTCCTGCCTCCAGGAAAATGCAATAGATATACTTTTCTCTATTCCTCTTGCTAACTACAGCTAAAAACTGTGGGCATTACATAAAAAGTAAATATCAGAAGACTTTAAAAGATGAGAAACAAAAAGGATTGGCTAGGGACCACGGGACCTGGGTTTTTGTGTTGCCTCAGGTATTCTAGATTGGGTATTTGAGAAAATGGTAATGTGGAAATGCCAAAGGATTTAGACTAAAAAAGCCCAAAGGGGAATCTGTTTCCCAAATGACCAAGAGAAGTGTACTTGCTATGGTTTAAATAATGGCGTCTCCTGCAAAATTTATAGTGAAACTTAATTTCCAGTTCAACAATATTAAGAGGTATGGTCTTTGGGAGGTGATTAAGTCATGAAGGCTCTTCCCTCGTGAATGAGATTAGCACCCTTATCAAAGGGCTGTAGGTTGGAAGAAGTGTTCTTTTGCCCTTTCTGTCCCTTCCAGCATGTGAAGACACAGTGTTTCTTTCCTCCTGAGAATGCAGCTACAAGATGCTATCTTGGAAGCAGAGAGCAGCCCTTACCAGACACTAAATACCAATGCCTTAATCTTGGACTTCCCAGCTTCCGTAACCAAAATAAATAAATATCTACTGTTTATAAATTACCCGGCCTGTGATATTTTGTTATAGCAGGACAAACAGACCAAGACACCAGTCTAATGAGACAACTTTTAGATAATATCTGCTCTATTCCGTCAAAATATCACAGAAGCAGAAAGTCTCCCAAATTTGGCAAGAGACATAAACCTGTAAGATTCAAGGAGCTGCGCAAACCACAAATAGGATAAACTCAAGTATTTCTGTGTCAAGACACTTCATAACCAAACTTCTAAGAACCAAAGACCAAGAAAAAAGCCTTGAAAGCAGCAAGCGAGAGATTACTTGTAACAATTCAAGTGATAATGGAGTTTTCATCAGAGACAGTAGAGGCTGAAGAGAAAGTGGCACATTTTTCAAGTGCCTAAAGAAAGGAACGGTTAACCCAGAATTCTATATTCAGAGAAAATATGTTCCAGGAATGAAGGGAAAATCAAGACCTTCTTACTGAGGCAGGCTGAATAAGTTACTCCCCTCCAAATGCTCATACCCTAATCCATAGAATTTGAGAACATGTCACCTTCCATGGCAAAAGGACTTTTCAGATATGATTCAGTTCAAGATCTTGAGATGGAGAAGTTATTCTGGACTATCTGGGTGGGTCCAATATTCTCACAGGGTCATTATAAGAAGAAGGCAGGAAGGTCAGTGTCAGAGAAAAGAAAATGATGATAGAAACAGAGGGGAGGTAGAGGGGAGAGAGACAGAGTTTGTGACAGATTTGGAGATGCTACCTGTTGACTTTGAGGAAGGAGCCACAAGACAAAGAATGTAGAAAAGGAAAGAAACAGATCCTCCCTAGAACCTCCAGAGGTACTAGAACTGCTGACACCTTAACTTTAGTCCAGTGAGACTCATTTTGGACGTCTGACCTACATAATGGTAAGATAATACATTTGTCTTGTTTTAAGTCACTTAGTTTGTGATAATTTCTTGCAGTAACAACAGGAAACTAATATACTCAGATAAAGAAAAACTAAGAGAGGTATGTGACCAGCAGACATGTCTTAAAGAAATGGTTAAAGAGATTCTCGAAATAGAAAGAAATTACATTTAAAAAAGAATCTTGGAACATTGGGTATAAAGAAAGAACATGTTAAGCAAAAATAGAGGCACACGCAATAGGTTTTCCTTCTCTTGACTTTTCTAAATTATGTTTGACAATTGAAGCAAAAATATAACACCATCTAAGTGGTTCTCAATGTATGCATAGGAAATATTTAAGAAAATTATATTGTAAATAGAAGAGAGTAAAAAATGTAGCAGGAGATAAAGTTTCTACCTTCATCTGAACTGCTAAATTGTCAACACCCATTGTATTGTATACATATAATAGAATACCTAGAGTAACCACTTAAAAAGCTATACAAAGCAATACACCCCAAACACATAGAGAAATCAAGTCAGAATTCTTTAAAATCTTCAAATAATACACAGGATAGCGAGAAGATGTAAATTGAAAAGTAAACAGGAAACAGAAAATGAAATAGCATATTTCAGCCCTAACATATCAATATTTACAAGGAACTGTCCACAAGAAACTAATTTCAAATATAATAATAAATGGGGGTTGAATATAAAAGGATGGTATGACATTTCATTTTATAGGTCAGCTTGACTGGGTCAGATGGTGTCTGGATATTTGGCCAATCAATATTCTGGGTGTGTCTGTGAGGTTATTTCTGGATGAGATTCACCTTTGAATCAGTAGACTGAGTAAAACAGATTTACTCTACTTTCCCTAATGTGGGTGGGCCTTATCCAATCATTTAAAGACTCCAGTAGAATAAAAAGGCTGAGTAAGAGGGAACGCGTCCTCCCTGACTGAGCTGGGACATTGGTCCTTCTGGCCTTTATCTTCAGGTTGAAACATTGGGTCTCAAGCCTAATGGCTTTCAGACTGGAGCTTACGCCTTTAGCTCTCCTGGTTTTCAGGCCTGTAGACTTGGACTGGAAGTACAAATCAGCTCTCCTGTGTCTTCAGCTTGCTAGCTGAAGATCTTTTCAGGACAATGTAGAACTTCTCAGCCTCCATTATTGCAAATCTTTCTATATTTATATCTATATCTATATCATCTATATCTACATCTATATCTAAATAGATTTATCTCCTAGATATATAGATATACCTTCTATTAGTTGTGTTTCTCTGGAGAACTCTGACTAATATAAGTGGGAAAATATTAATATATACTATGTAAACATTAATCAAAAGAAAGCAAATAATTGATAGAACCCTTGATAGAAAATCAGCAAGGATGCAGAAGAACTCAGTAACATTATCATCCAACAGAATTTAGTGGACTTTTACAAATTATTCCACACAATAAGAGCAAAATACCCATCCTTTATTCAACTGCCCGCGGGATATTTATCAGTATAGACCATATCCTGGGGATAAAATGAGCTTCAATAAATTTTAAAAAATGGAAATTATTCAGAGTATATTCTCTGACTTACAAAGGTTTCAAACTAGAAATCAATATTGGAAATATAATAGGAAAAATCTCCAAACACTTGGAAACCGAACAAGACACTTGTAAATAATTCATAGGTCAAAGAGAAAGTTTCAAGGGAAATTTAACAAATATATTAAACTGAACCGAAATGAAAATACAACATATAAAAATCTGTGGGACACAACTAAAGCAATACTAGGAAATAACTTTATAGCACTAAACACTTACATTAGAAAACCAGAAAAATCTCAAATTAATAATCTAAGCTCCTATCTCAAAAACCTAGAAAAAGAAGAGTACAAACCCAAAGTAAGGAGAAGGCATAA